>NC_088791.1:5652997-6902997 GCF_011386835.1 Chrysemys picta bellii | reverse complement strand
TTCTCTAGGTACAAGCCCAGCAAACTCCTCGATTCTTCCTTTGTACTTTAAGAGCATTAACTGTACATCAGAAAAGAAACAAATCCGTGTAGACATGTAGGAAATCTGTACCTATTCTACAACAGAAATAGCAAACTGGCAGGTCAAAATACTTCTTTAGAGAGCGGGTCCTCATCGGCATCTTAAATAGGTGTTAATCCAACGAAATCGAAATCAAATCTCTGGCTTCCCACCCGTTCATTCGGATGAATTCTCGATCACTATTCATGTTCAAGCACTGCAGTGAAACGCCTCGGCAGACAAGCTGTTAATGCTCATTGGTATATTTAGAGGAGGAGGATGTAATTAGAAATATAAACAGCGCTATATGGTAACATTCGGATCCGATTTTAGCATTTTACCCTTTAAGAGGTTTGTAAACGCACTTGGAGTACGGAAACCTTTCTAAAAACCGAAGTTGCTCATTACTCGGTCTGCGGTCTGTGTTTGAAACATGGTCACGCTGAAACAGCCGTAGATGAGGGTAAATCTAGTCTGGACAGAATTTCACACACGATTTGACTGGGATACAATGTGTCCATGTCTTATGACAGCGGCTTTAACAACCGTAAACGCCCGTGCCCCTCTCTGAGAAACCGATCGGACCTTGGTTCTGATTTTGTTTTTAATAGTAATTCACGATTTCAAAAGAGCCCACGACAAAGGATGACGCTAAACAAACGAATTCTAAATTTCCCAGGGATTTTTTTTTTTAAATCTCGTTTCCCCTCAGATCAGCAAGGAATAGAGTAATCCACAAACAAACGGAGCTTGTTCATTGCACGAATGATGTTCGCTCCGGAGTCACCTGCTATTTCTGAGTCGTGGATTTTTGCCCCACTTCCCATTGAATCCGATTTGGGTTAAATTTAAAACATAGTAAATAAAATACAAAGGGGCGGGGGGGGGGGCTGGAAAATGGTGGGAAATGGGCGGTGGGGGGGATATTTTAAATGTGGGATAATCAGGAGATTAGATACAAGGCAGGTGGAGGGGCTGGGTGTGGTCAGCCCCCAAGCAGGATATTGACACGCCAGCAGGGACAGACAAGCTGGCATTTGTCTCTCTATAGGAAGCACATTAGCTCTCTTCTCTTGAATCAATGTAAGTGCTTTGAAATCGCTAGTCCCAGCCGGGGAGCTAACCAGCTCAGACTGCTTAGAGATGATTAATATTTTACTATCTTATTAATTGATCCCCTTCATGCCCTGAGGACAGCCATCTAAGAAGAGAGAGGGTAGGGTGAGGGGGAAAGGGCTGCAGCTTGGTGGAGAGGTTTTCTTCCCTCATCCTCTTGACCCTGGCTACATATTTTTTAAAAGAGAGATTGATTTCCCTAAGAGAGGGGTGCCCTGTGTGGGGCATGTAAGATCTGTCTGAGGATCGGTTCATGGGCTTTAAATCAACCCTGCGCCTGCTGAGCGTGAGGGGGAGAGGCAAAGGAACATGTCCTAGGGGCAGAGACAGTTACATCGCTCACAATATGGTAGGATTTCTGTAGATGCCCATATGGTCCCAGCTGGTGGGTGAGCGACCCACTCAGGGACGTGATGGGAGGGACTCTCTCTTCTCTTCCCTTCTCTTTCTCTGGATTTCTAGGTGAGTTCTGGGCGCCTGTAGCATTCATGAGATTTTACAAGTGGGTTTGTTTGCACCTCAAGATGCCACCAAAAGGCAAATGAATGTGACGGTGCTGGGAGCAGAAGGGACAGATGGTGCCACACCCTGGATCCCTAACATGGGAAATATTTTCTGATGGGGATGGGGAGCGAATCCTGTCACCCTGGAGGGTACAGAAAAATCTCTCCCTTCCCCGTTTTCTTAATTCAGAGGTTTTAAGGCCAGATGGGACCCCGTCATCCATCCTGCATGTTATAGGCCAGAGACCCTCACCCCATGATTGCTGCATTGAGTACATTCACTTGTGGCTGAGCTAACCCATATCTGTTAGTCTTCTTGGAAAGACTTCCAGCGATGGACAGTCCCCCACACTGACCAGCCCTGGTGACGGGCACAATAGCCAGAGAGACTTGTCCAAAATCCCATTTCGTTTTCTTCCATGGTACAAAGTCTGGGTTTATATTAGACGGGGCTTTACAAGCGTGTGGAGCTCGTGCTGGGAATGACCTCATTCCTAGAACTCGGCCTGACGTCTCCGGGGCTTTCAGGGCGTGCTGGTGCGTCGAGAGACGAGATGGAGGGTGAATTCAATCGCTGTGTCCATCACCCTTCCTCCTCTTGGGAAGGGGCAGGAATGCCAGCAGCCTGCATCCCTGAGGCAATACCGCTTTCCAGGCTGGCTTAGGGGCCCTCGTTAGGGAGCCTTTCTGGAATCTTAAAACCTGGGTCTGAGATGCTGAATGGAGAGCAGAGAGACGTCTGTGGGAGTCCTGGGTGCACCAGGAGCACAAGTGTTTATAGATCAGCTGCAGCTCTGACCATTTTCCCCCCCATGCAGCCCCTCTGTCACCCCCGTGTTGGGTCTCTGCAGAGCCTGGGCAGGAGAAAACCTTTGTCTCGGGTATTCTAGGCACCTGGGTATTGTGTTTAGCATCGATTTCGGAGCTGAAATCTCATTTTCAAAAGGGATTTAGGCACTCAGGAGTCACAACATCAATGAGATGTAGGCACCTAAATCAGTCAGGCATTGCAATGCTACATACCTTTAAAAATGTGGCCCAGAGGCTCTTCCGGCTCCATCTTCCTAAGGAAGAGAGGAGAGAGCCTCCCTTATTGTTCTCATGATCAAGCAGAGAGCCTGCAAGCCGGGACTCCTGGGTTCCATCCCCTCCCGTGACCGTGGGCCAGGCACAGCCCCTGCTGTGCCTCCACTTACTGGTCCTTAAAATGGCGCCGATCACGCTCCATGGTGGAGGAGGCGGGTGGGAGACACTTGTGGGGCTCCGTCAGTCACTGGTTGTGCGGGGCCGTGTGATGCGTGGAGGATGGATGAAGGGCAGCAGTGTTCCTACAGGAGGGTGCTGCTGGAGGGCAACCTTACCCTTCTTTTAGCCTGAAAGCCAAGCCCCGGTCCCTGAGCACAGCGGCCCTTGTCCAAAGCTCCCTGCAGTCAGGGGGAAGCACGCTCAGAGCACGGGACTGGGCTGTGCACAAAGGAGCTGGGAGGGTGGGAACCCTCCATGCCGACACCCAGAGACACTGCAGGGAGCTGCTGTGGATTGCTGGGCGTGAGGTCTGCGGAGTCACGGCCCCGCCCAGGGCAGAAGCCACCAGGGAGCCACAAGCACTCTGTCTGTGGCCTCTCTCCACCCGGATCCTTCTGATCTGGGGAACTCGCCCCTTTAGTGAGGGTGAGTCGCCTGCCTTCCGACCAAGGGGCTGTCCGCACGGCCCAACAGGACCACGGCAGAGCTGGAGGGGGAAGGCGGCTCTGGGCTTCATGGCCGGCACGGCACGACCCCTGGCAGCTGGGGTCACAAACTCCTCCTGTTTCGAGGAGCCCTCACCCGCGATCCTGCAGCACCACCAAGCCGCTCCCCAGCCCCGCAGCGTCATGCTGGAGCCGGTGCTCCAGGGTGCTCTGGGCAGTCAATTGGGCGGCTCCGGCTTTACGCCAGGTGCCAGAGAGAGGAGAACTGGTGCCTTGGCCTGCTTGCTCCATTGCCCCCAAGAGCTGCAAGTCGTCGTCTCTGTGGCTCTCTCCCCAAATGTTCCTCTACTGAGGCCGGAGCCAGAGTGCGGAGGGGAGAACTGGGCAGCCAGCCCCACTGGCGCCGCTGCCTTCTAAACTCCCCGGGTAAACACGGGGATTAATCAGAAGCCGCCACTTCCAAAGGCAGGTCAAGGATTTCACTCACCACAGACCTGCTGAATTGGCCGCTTCTCTGGGCAGGCTCCTGCCACTGCCTCGCTCTGCTGGAGAAACTCCACCCGTGGGCTTAGCACCGAGGCCAGGGGATTTAAGAAATGGGCCTCTCACTACGGTCTGGTTATGGTGGTTTTTCCTGCTCCCCTAACACAGCTGCTCCTAATCCCCCACCCAACCCCCAGGCTCTCACGAGAGGCGATTCCAAGCAGATGTTCGGCCTGGTTCTAGTGACCGTGTTCCTGGGGCCATGTCTGGGCTGGGTGGCTGGGGGGGTGGGGGCTGCCCCAATGGGTCAAAGCAGGGTGAGCTCCACCATTGCACGTCTCACCAGTCTCCAGCACATCTGCACTAGGGCTTCTGAAGCTTAACCTCTCCCCGCCCCCAAAGTCTTCAAGGTCTCAGCTGTCCCATGTCAGGAGTGACATTTATGACGGGAACATCTCGGGGGTTGCCGTGGAATGGCTTGTGAAAGGGAGGGGGGAAGGTCAGAGCCTGAGCTTTTCCAGACTGCAGTGGGAGGGAAAGGGAATTTTAGACAGAAAAAATATTCCCTTTTTTTTTCTCTCTCTCTCTCTCTCTCTCTCTAGATTATTCAGGTCTTTCTAGTAGCCAAGCACAAGCTGTCATTACCAGATGTCCCATCTGTGCAGGCTTTTACAGGGTGCCCATGAACAGGGTATCTAATGCCACCAGGGCCGTAACAGATCTGGGTTAATTTCTGATGATTTGGGGGTGAGTTAGGTGATGATTCAATTAGGGGGCATGGGACTGGGCACTTATTCCCGAGCCGTGGTCTCCAAACAGCAGCCTTCTCCCCAGACAACAGCCGTTGGAAATATGGCTTGGACACTGAATATACTGTACGTTGTGCACTGGAGATGAAGGGATAGCTCAGTGATTTGACCTGCTAAACCCAGGTTATGAGTTCAATCCCTGAGGGGGCCATTTAGGGAACTGGGGTTTAAAAAAACAACCACCACCAACTGTCTGGGGATTGGTCCTGCTTTGAGCAGGGGGTTGGACTAGATGACCTCCTGAGGTCCCTTCCAACCCTGATATTCTATGATGTAATGGAAGCAGCCTGGCCCAGTGGAATTGGGTCAGAAGCCCTGGGTTCTATTCCTGTCTCTTCCCTTGACTTTCTGCGTGATCATGGACAAGTCCTGTCCCTGTTCTGTAGTTCAGTTTGCCCATCTGCAGAAGGGGGATGACGGCACGGAGCTTCCTTTGTTCGAGGGCTTTGAGATCCAGGGATGAAATCTGCGCTGTCGGAGCAGGCCGGTGCTGTGATCTCTGTATTATGCTCTAGCTCTAACGCTGGGGAAGCGTGTACTTCTGCCTGGCGCATGCACAGTTCTGCAAATGCCCCCTTGTGTCAGAGGGTGTCAGCCGGGGGTGCAGTTCAGGCTGCAGCGTGAATAGGAACGTTAAGGGTACTGGATTGTGGGTGGGAAGGCACCAAACACTCACGCTCAGTGATTAGCGTATACAAGTGCAGTGACCACGGCTGCACAGAGCAGACAACCAGGCGGAGAGTGAAGGGGAAAATGTCCCGGTGTGTTTGCAGTGGTGGTGAAAGGAGCGAGGCTGCCAGCCCTGGAGACCAAAATCCTCTATCCAGAAACCAAGCAAAGCCCAGGTTGTGGCCCCCACCGCAACATGCTTCAGTACTGACCGCCAGGCTTTGCCACCTCCAGGGATGAGAGCGCCCATTCAGACTGTCCATGGCTTCTCTGTCAAGTGGTGATGGTTTTTTTAATTAATATATGGAGCTATACCTATCTCATAGAGCTGGAAGGGACCGTGAAAGGTCATTGAGTCCAGCCCCCTGCCTTCACTAGCAGGACCAAGTACTGATTTTGCCCCAGATCCCTAAGTGGCCCCCTTAAGAATTGAACTCTCAACCCTGGGTTTAGTAGGGCAATGCTCAAACCACTGAGCTATCCCTCCCCCCCATGATATCCCCCCTAGATAACGAGGCCAGCAGCTCATTTCACGCAGGCCACGGACTGGCTAGGAGAGGCTAACAAAGTGCTGGTGTGATTACTACAGGGTTGAGCGGGATTGGAACCGAAGGTGAAAGACTCCATCTCTCGTTGGGAGCTACCTATTGCCCGTCCCCTTCCCCGTTTTCCTGTTTCCCGGGCTGGGTATTCCGGTGTCCCCTGGCCATTAGCAGCAGTTGCTGAGTGAGGCTCTTGACTAGCAGTGGGTGCAACCTAACTAGATTTGGTTCTGCTAAGTATCCAAAACTCCTGTGCACTCTCAAGCCTTTTGAACTGGCTGAACCTGGGCTGGAAATCTCAGGAGAGCCGGGTCCTGCCAAGAAAACCGGTGCAAGGGGAACCAGGTGTCAATGCCCAAGTCTCCTAGGAAGGATGGGGTTGGTGTTAAAGCACAAGGGTGGGAGCGGAGACTCCCGACTCCCAGCTCCACCCTAGATGGCTTCTGGTTCCTGGAGCGAGCAAACAGGCTCAGAGTTTCAAACGTGCTCACTGGCTTTTGGGTCCAGCAGGGCTTGAGACACCGCTGGTTTGCCTTTCTTTTCCTCGTGGAAGTGCAGGTGCCCAGCACAGCTGAAAATCAGATCCAAGGGGGATCGCTGGATCCGTGGCCACTTTGGGAAATATTGGCCCGAACCTCCCTGCCTCGGTTTCCCCATCTATTGTTGTTCCCATTGGACAATACCTAAATCACCGGGGCGGTGGGAGGCTATGCTCATTATTCTCTGCATCGTGTGTTGCGGTCCTCAGATGGAAATGGCTGTAGAAAGGGGAATTGGGAGGTTCAGTTCTGAGAATGAGCGAAGGTTTGGGGGTAGATCGTGTGTGTATGATTTGCCTGTATCGAATACCTGTTGTAACTGCGTTTTGTAGGATGTGTAGGGTAAACAGGAATGCTGGAAAAAGGCCATCTCTTGAGTCGAAATCCAGCTCCAAATGGGGAACGGTGATCAAGCAAACACCCCGTTCAACTTGATGCCAATTAGTGAAGAGGAATCTGGCTCAGCTCTGGTTTGGGAGCAACCGCTGAGTTGTGTCATGTCAAGAACAACTGACTGGGGAATCTAACTAAATATCAAACGCTGCATCGGCCTCTTTATGTCTCTGATCATTCCTGGAACGGCCATTAACTTAAAAAAAAAAAAGTAATGTAATCTTTGCCTTCAACGCTGTGTTCAGTTCTGGCCACCCCATCTCGAGGAGAATCTAGCACAGGCAGAAGAGTGGCACAACTATTAGCCATGAAGAAGCTGAGGGTTATTTGGTTTAGCAAGTAGAGGAATGAGGAGGGAGGTGTATAAAATAAGAGAGGAGATCAGCCAGGAACTCCTCTCCTGGATGGAAATGGAGACAACCGGTTAGTTTAAAAGTCAAGACATTTACATCTGATAGAAGGAAATAGTCACATAAGGCATAATTAACATGTGGAACTCACTGCCACAAGAAATTACAGATGCCAAGAGGTTAACAGGCTTTAGCATTTCTGTGAATAACAAGAACATTGTAAGTGAGGCCTAATTACTGGGTCAGAGAGGGAGAGAAACCACTTCTCTTTAGTATAACAGAACATTAGAATTTGTGACGCGTGGGGGGTGGTATTGGGACAACTTAAAATGCAGATAGGTGCCCAGTGGGACTGGGAATTAGATGCCTTTAAAAATCTGGTCCTAAGGCCCTGATTCAACAAGGCTTTAAACTTGTGCCCTGATTAAACATGTGCCTTAATTTAAGTTAATGAGCCTGCTAGAAGGCTATAAGTATCCTGCTGAAATGGCCTCTCAGATGCTCTGCTGATGAGCGCAGTGTGGTTACGTAGGCCGATTTGCACCAGCAGTAGCTGGAATACAATCTCTAAAGCTCTCTACTCTGGTGTGTGTCAGGACATGTGCTGACACAATGCCGGGGGTTAGGTAGAAACTTCTCTTGTGGGCAGGTTATTGCATCGCATGTGGCCGCTTGCCCCTAAATCCAGCCCTCGGTCTTATGGGCCGTCAGGATCGGGGCTGCAGGTTCATTTGTCTGGGAGGGATTCAGGATGCGTGGAAGGGGAGGATCCCCCCCTGTGTCTGTATCGCCATCCGTCTAGCCCGGAGTATCCAGAGGGGTTCTGGGGATTGAGGTCCAGTTGTCGTTCTAGTAGATGACCATGTGCTCCAGACACATCCCCATGTCTCTATGGAGGGGTAGGGCGTGGGGTGATGTCCGCTCTCCTGGGCTGCAGAGTTGGGTAGGTGTGGGTGGGTGACAGAAGCGTGGCCTGAAACAGGCTGCCTGAGGCCCTTTGGCAGGGTTACCGGAAGCCACTGGCTTTTGATTGTGCATCTGAAGCTGTAGCGCGCACCCCAGTTTGTAGCTCTTCTCAAAATTCCACCGAGACCAAGCCCGGGAGCCCTTTGTCTTTAATGGGATACCATGTGCTTTTTGGCATGTTTGCTGTCCCTTGGGGAAGGAATTTAAAAGCAGTGGATTTCTATGAGCTAATCAAACCCACTTTCATTTCCCCAGGCCATTTAAATAGACTTTAAAAACCCCAGTCTGACACTGTCATTTATATAAGGCTGGCAAATAAAAATATAATTGGAATCAAACTCTATTATTAATTATTCTTATTAGAGAGGAGGGTTAGTCTAATGGCTAAGGGGATCAGGACTTCTGGGTTCTATTCCTGGCTCTATCACAGACTTACTGAGCAAGCCATGTAACCTTCTCGTGCCTCAAGTTTTCCCCAGCTGTAAAATGGGCACAATAATTCACCTCTGAAGTAGAGTAGTATGAATTGCTTTGTTTGTAAAATGTTTGAGATTCTCAGATGGGAGATGTTCTAGATACGTGAAGTGCGAACCGAGAGTGGGTCTCATAGCCAAAACTAAATTCAGTAGCTTTCTCTGACAGGTGCTGAGAACTACCTGAGTCTGGGTGAAAGTTTTATTCCACCACCCATCCTCTCCAGAAATGTTTTTATTTTCAACCCTTCTGAGCCAGAAGCACCAAAGAGAATACGTGTGGGGAAGGTGTGGACAAGGGGTTAGAGCACACCGCTGGGAATCAGGAGACTAGGAGGCCAGGCCTGACTCCGCCACTAATTTGCTGTGTGATGTGGTCGGGCCCCTTCACTGCCTCAGTTTACCTATCTGTAAGTTGGGGATCAGACTTAGCTATCTTGCAAAGGGCCCTTGTAAGCGCAGGGCAGTGTCTATTAATACCAGGAGACAAGCTGATCCTGTTTGTTCCCATTCCCCGTCGATCGGAGCAAGCAGCAGAAATCTCCATACGTCTAGGTGCTTATAAACTAATCTTGAATGAGACCCTCTCCTTCATTAAAAAGCTGTGCTTATTAGAGGGGGTCTTCCACTGAACATGCCTTTCTGGTAACTGTTTTAGTGGCCTCTTTCTGGCATCCTAGCCAATTTCTTGGCGGAATCAGATCTCGCCGTCTCCTCCAGTTCAATCTTCCCCTTTCTGGTCTTGCTTTGCTAACAGCAGAGGGAGCAGCGTGCAACAGTTAGATCAGTAGAAATGGAAATTTTGGTTCTCAGGGCTATTACCAACTCTGGCACCGATGCCCTGTGTGACCTTGGTCAAGTCATTTCCCCTATGTGTGATGTGGGTTAATATTTCCCAGCCTCGCTATTAATTTCTGTCTGAAAGGTGTTTTGAAATCTTTGCTTTGCTCCTGTTTTTATTTTTTTAAATGGAGATATCCTATCTCCTAGAGCTGGAAGGGACCTTGAAAGATCATCAAGTCCAGCCCCCTGCCTTCACTAGCAGGACCAAGTACTGATTTTGCCCCAGATCCCTAAGTGGCCCCCTCAAGGATTGAACTCACAACCCTGGGTTTAGCAGGCAAATGCTCAAACCACTGAGCTATCCATCCCCGTCCCCCCGATGGTCGGTTTCACACCCACCCCTCCTTTGCTCGCCTTCATTTGCTGTTCTGTGCCCTTCGTTTGACATCTCTTCTGATTTTGAGTTTTGCAAATGTCTCTGCTCCAACCAGCCCATCCCTTTGCTCTCCAGACTTGCCGGTGTCTCAGCCTTCTCCAAACACAATGGAGACTTTGTGAGGAGGGGAAAGTGTGTGCAAAGCCCTGGACTTTAATGTCTGCTTGGCACGGGTTTTGTGTGTCAAAATGCCAGTCTGGCAGGAGCGGCTGGCCCCATGTTGTCTAGCACTGAGATAGAATAGGATTTACTCTAGGAGCTGCTAGACCAGAGGAGGCTATTATGCCATCTAATCAGGCATTTTGCTAGTAGCATGGGGCCAGTCTATAAAAAAGCTGCTTATGCGCCCCCAAAATTCAGCTATCTGATGAACAGTGGAGAATTCCTTCCTGACCCTTATGTGATCACTACCTCAGACCCTGAAGCATGAGATCTGATTTGTTGAAACTTTGTAAAAGGATCAGATATTCTGGCTGGAAAATGGCAACAAAGATGCTTTCAAACGTCTAGTAATCAGCTGCTCAATGCAGTGTTGAACTGACCTGCCTATTATCTGGCTGTGTTGGTGTCTAGGTTTAGCTGCGTCACATGTGTTTGCCTGACATCCCTCACAATCTACGCAATTCCTTTTTTTCTTTTTCAATTCATTCTTAGAGCTGCTTTTTTTATATCGTCCAATATTCGTTCGTTGCTCAATGTGAGATTAAGGTCATGCAATTTCTCTATCTCAGTTGATGGCATTATAGGGCAAATTCTGATCTCGGTTATAGAGGTATAAATCTGCAGTGGAGTGACTCTGGATTTATACCAGTGTAACCGTCAGCAGAATCTGCCCTTTCCAGACTGTCATTTAAGTGGGCTTGGGAGAACTACATTTCATTATTTTTTAAAGTCATGTTTCTCAGTGATGCATCCTGAACCTCAGATTTTTGGATCCAGATCAGGATGTTTCCATGGTTCATGGTTTAGTTTTTGCAGTGTTTTGGGGGAGACTTTAAAATAATTTTGATGGATAGTCTCGGTTTCCTCCACTCTTGTTAATTTAAGCTTTGATGCTAGCGGGAAATAAACTGGTTATTTAGTCAAAATGTAATGACTGTAGAAGACTAGGTGAATCAATAGAATCTTAATACTTGATTAAAATCCTTAATATTTCATTTTTAAGCCTCTTGGAACAGTAAAGTGTTGGCCGGAACCTACCCCCCTTCCCATTAACCTTCAAGTGATAATTTGAAAAAAATGTAGTGGCTTTCTTGTACATCTCAATTAATGTTATCCATTTCCATCCCCTCCCCCTATCTGTGTTTGGGTGGGGGGAAGAAACTGACAAGTGCCGCCACTTACTAATTAAAATCTAATCCTTCCAAGCCTACTTTTAAGTTTTCATCAGGCAAAAAGCCTGCAGGCCAGTGGAAACTGGGGGTGGGAGGGAGGGAGGGGTGGGGAGTTGCTATAATGGATTCTTGCCTTCTGGGAATGAGACATATGGTGAGGTCAAGGCGTGCTAAGTGGTGTGTGTGCTGGTTGGCTCGTGTTCTCATTGTGATTTCTTATGACCGCAGTGCAGTCAGCGTCTAGAGTGCTGCACGGGAGGTGAACTGGGCTTGAACCAACAACCGGTCTCTGCCCCATAGGGGATGCAGTGGGGTAAATAAGATCTGGCTGGTGGACATGAAAGCAGACAAGGTTGAAATACTGACGTGTCTGTAAACATAGGTCCCAGTAAAGTCCAAGGGGGAACCCTGCCACTCACTTCAGTGGGCCCAGAGAGGACTTGGGCTGTGTGTCCACAGAAGCTTCTGTCTTGTGCTATTGGATCACTGGTTTAATAAGGAAAAATAGGCTGATTAAAGCCCTCTTTCTCTCTCTTTCTTTCCCTCCCCCATTTTTTCCAGTGACAGATTTGGCTGGGGCGAGCGTTACTCCTGTTCTGTGTATGGCACTGGTAGAATTCACTGTGAAAACACACTATCAGTGAATTACCATAGGGCCATAAACAGAGCAGAGAAAGAACCACAAGACCCACTACCCTGTGTGTGTGTGTGTGTGTGTGTGTGTGTGTGTCCTCCAGCCCAAACACCTCCAATCCCAGTCCCTGCTACCAAGGGGGCTTCCAGGAAAAACCACCAGAGCATGGAAGGTCTGGCTTATGGGGTGGAATGTCCACATGCAATACCCTAGTCATCAGTTTGGCCTAAGATTTCTCCTCTTGGCGGTTTCCAGGAAATGACCTGCTCGGGCGGGTGATGCGTGTTGGGGTCAGATTCCGGGCAGGAATGGGAAGGGATCACATGACCGCCTCACTTGGGATCCGTATCTCTGCTTCGCCCGGTTTGGCACTAGCACATTTTTGCTTTTGTATAACTACTTTGAGCAATTATGTGTAGTGCCAATCTGGGAGAAGACGGAAGTGGCAGCGCTCTGTGAGGATGGACGTGGTCGGGCTTAAAAACACGGCAGGCGCCTGCGGGCAAGTAATTTGAAGAATTAGGACTGTGTCCTCTAAACCCCGCCCCACAACATCGGCCATGGAATTAATGGATTGTATCCTGCGAAGGGATCTCTGTCCTTGGGGAAATGCTCCAACATTCTTTGCCTCTTTTAATTTCTCTGCAGTATGTAGTTCTAGCTACTAAAACAGCAGCTCTCGTACTATGGTCTGTGGTCCGGAGTAGTGCCTGTTTTGGGAACCAAGCTGAAATGGGTTGATGTCTTTTGCAAAATGCAAGCGGCAGTACCGGCTAGAGTATGTGTACTACTGCCCTCTACTGGCTAGAACTAGAACTGTTCAACCATGTGTGTGTCATAGGCCTACACTGCTAAGAACTCCATGAGAGAAAGGCTTTCGCCTTTCTCAGGAAGATCTCAGCTCTGGCTGTGGATTTCTAAGCACCCACGTTGTCCAGCATAGGGACCCCTGACATCCTAGGTAGGTATGGATTTGTCAAAATGCAGCATTCTGTAGTGAGGCCGCTAGTTCACACTTTTCCATCTGTGAATGGGAAGAGGTCTCTCAAAGGGATAGACCCAAAACAAGAGTCCTCCGGCGTATCACATGAATACTTAGATGGCTGTCAATTTATGGGCCTGCAAAGGCAAAGAGTAAGAAGATAATAAGAATGAACCAAAATAGAGCAAGTTGTGTCTAGCACAAGGACTTTGCCTTAGGACTTGCTGCTAACAATAGGTTGGGTAGTTGGCTTGCTTGCCAGCTCTGCTGTCTATACAATTATGGGCTAAACTGGCCAAAGTCCAGTGGTTTTTGATTTGTGCAAATGGCTCCCACTAACTTCTGGGCAATGGGTGCAGAAGAGAGAATCGGCCTGAAGGCTCTTCTCTCTCTCTCTCTCTCAGGAGGGCAGCGCTCTGCCAAAGGCTTCTCTCTGTCCCAAGGCAGCAATTAACTCCTTGGTTGGGCAATTAACCCAAATAGCCGACAGGATAAGGTGATGGAGGGGTGGTGGAATCTCATCGCTGAAGACTTCTGCTCCATGCTTCAGGGCTTATGCCAACCCTGGACTATTGAGGGTTAAGAAGGAACCTTCCTCTGGGAGGGTTATCTCATAACTGCCTAGTGCAGGGTTCCTGGCACCTTCCTCTGAAGCAGCAGGTACCAGCCATGGCTGGAGGCAGGATACTGGGCGAGATGGACCACTGGTCTGGCCCAGTATGGTAATTCCTATGTTCCTAAGGCACTCAGGGTTACCAGTGGATAGGGATGGCTTAAGGATAATAGGACAGCAGGATAGTCAATGATTTAATGCACAGCGTACTCCTGCCAGGGCACAAGGCAATTGACTAGAGGTCGTTTCCTTCCAGCCTAAATAATTCATGACCAGGTGCAAGTTGGCAGACGTCCCTCCGACAGACTGGTGCCGCTCGCTCTGTCACCTCTCTGGTTCGAGGTGCCTGGAGATGCCACAGGAGGAGAGAGGGAGGTGGTCCAGGCTGCAGCGCCGTCTGCAAGCTGGCAATCCTCTCCACCAGCCAGCTCCAAGGGAAAACAGCATCGAGTTGTGTCTCTTCTCTCTCGGTGCTCGGCCGAGGGAAGGTCTCGGAGCTGAGCGCGTGGGCGAAGCTCCGGCCAGACGAGTCAGAAGAGATGCTGGTGGGTTGAGAGGAGATCTCTAGGAGATGGGGCAGGGGATTGTCGGGCTCTGCTAGTGTGGGAGCGTGCCGATTTGTCAATGTTTCACAGTCCAGGCTAGCTCCTGGATTTTAAAGTGCTGGCACTGCTAGAAGCAGGTTTCTGCATCTGCATACGGCCAGGAGGCTGCAGCCTCTTCTTTCCAGTACCTATCTCCAGTACCTTCTCTCCAGTACCTCCAGTAATATCTATTGCCTGCAGACTGGGCCACTGCACTGCTGGTGGCCAGTCAGAAACACCAGCTAAAGCGAAATGTGCATGTCCCCTGCCTTACTAGCGCTTGCATGGAGAGCCCATGACATCCCTTCTCCAAAGTCTGCACGGCTCCCAGACCCCTTGCGGGTGCAATCTGAGGTGCAGCTATTCGGCCCTAGAGCCCTGCCTGCCTCTCTCCCTATGGAGTAACGCAGCAGGTGAGATCAGCTGGGGCAGCCCGTAGCTCTTAGAGGACCGGTGGCCGGGTGTTCTTGGGGGAGGGTGCTCAGCTCTGGAAGTTCTCCCTCCATGCAGGTCCGGCAGCGCTCTAGCTGATGTCAGTAGGATGGGTCTTGTTGCCTACATGCCCAGAGATGCAGTGACGGGAGCACTTGTGTATGCCCTAAACCAAAGGGCCCTGGTCTAAACACCAGTCCGCCCCCGTCCTCCGCTGACTGTGCGGAGTCAGAAAGGGGGGCGAGGAATGAGACAGGTGATACCACAGGGGCTCCTGTTCCATGGATCAGATAAAGGTTAAGGGCCTGACCTGCTGCCCCCTTATGCCAGTTTTGGGCCAGAATAACTCTTGATTTTTGGTGTAGAAGTGGGGTAACGAAGTAGCCAATCAGGCCCTAAGATTTATAAATGATCCTTCCACTATCGGAGTTTATCCTGCAAATGCCTAGTAAATCTATCACCCCCCAGAAAACCTCTACCAAACAAATGCGCATGTGTATTTCCCAGTACAGAGCCTCAATGCCATGTGACTTGGGGCGCACAGGTCAAATCCGAGACCTTGTTGCCAATCTGAGGGGAATCCCCTCCCTAACCACAAAGGGCCCAACCTTCTGCTCTGTGTTGTCCAGGAGTTAAGTCTCAACTGCTAAGGCAATAACAGACCCTATATTCGCTAGCTGATTATTAACCTTGCACAGGGCTTAGTGTATTTCTTTATTGTCTTATCCTGTCAACATGCGGTTCAGGGATGGGGCTGGGTGTTGGGAGATCAGGGGCTATTCCTGGCTCTGACACAGATTCCCTGCGTGACCTTGGGCCAGTCACTTAATCTACCCATGCCTCGGTTTCCTCCTCCATCATAAAGAGAGCATAATACTGACCCAGCTCACAGAGGTGTTGCGAAGGGGGAAAGACACCAGACCATTTTCATTTTCTTCTTGTGCTCCGGAAACGAAATCCCTGTGTTATAATGTGGGTTTCCAAGGAGAAGGTGGAATTCTTATTATCTAGCGCCTGATCTTCTCCATTGCCTACGGTAGCATTTTACTCCGACCTTGCACTGGTATGTGAAGTGTCTGCAAACGGTGCTGGGCAGTGGAGAATAAGACTTCTAGATTTCCACGGTTAGCAAAAATGTGGCTCTACTCCGAACCGTAGGAGGGCAACATGAAATTTTTTTCCACAAGGAAATTGCCCTTTTCAGTTTGTCATCCTTCTTCCCCCCCACCCCCACCCCCACCCCCACCCTGGCATTTTTTTCCCTCCATTTTTGACAACCAAAAAACATTGCAGGCTTTGATTAAAAAAAACCTGAAAAAATTTGTTTGCCAAAAGAATTAAAAAAATAAAAGCACAGTTGTCCGAATTATCCCTGGGAAGTGTAACAGATTCTCAATGTGGGAGGCTATTGAAATTTCAAGGATAGCTGCCAATTTGCCCAGCACTAAACCAAAGTCACTTTGGGCTTAGCCACAAGGAGAAATTTTATCTGTATCCGGTAGGAAGTGAACGGAAACAGCTTCCCATGTGGATACTCTTATTCCAGTATAATAAACACCCCTGTGTCCAGATCAGTTTATGCCGCTTTGGAAGTGGTTTAAGCTAAGCCCCCGAAAAGCTACTCTTATATCGGAATAAGTGTCCACACGGGGCGTTATGATAGTTATAGCAGTTTAGCTATTCTGTGATAACTGAGGGGGGAAACTCCCATGGAGACACGCCCTTAGAGGCGGGTGAATCCCACAGGAAATTTTCCTCCAGCGTTGGCTCAGATCTTTTCACGAACTGGTGAACCCCGCACTTGTTCCCTTTTTGCATTCACTTTCCGTGAACGTCTGCGTGACCCTTCCTGGCACAAGTGTTCACTGAAGGCCAGTGTCGAAGTGCAAATGTTCCAATGGCTTTCAACTCTGGCCCAATCAGGAAACGGAAACAATACCCTGGGACTGAGCTGACCAATCACCACTCCCGTATCCAAGGCTAGTGGCGCTCAATAGTAAAACAAATTTACAAAAAGTGGATTGAATATAATCCTGTCTTCCACTGTGCCGTTCGCATGGTGGTGGGGCCCAGTCCTGCCAGGGAGCCCCTAGGCATTTCTGCTACATAAATAATTATATCACATGCACAAAAAACCCTTAAGGTTGCAAAGTCGATCACTCGTCAGTTGGGAACTGCCGTACCGAGGTTGCTCATGCAACAATGTAACCGCATGATCCAGTCTGTAATTATCTGATCACGTGCTGCTTTCCCACGGAGCCCTGGCCTCATTCAGTGCACAGGAACTCACTGAACTGCCGCTATTTGGTATTTTGTTTTCACTTTGTGTGCGGGCCCGGGCTTGGATTACTGCTCACTACTCAAACCCTGCTCCAAAGACCGAATTATCCATTTCCTCCTGAGCTTGTCGCTGGCACTCGTCACCTGGCGTATCCGAGTGCTTCACGGGCACTAATGAATTTATTTTCACTGCACCTCTGTGAGATGAGGGGGTGCTATTACGCCCATTATGCAGATGGGGGAACTGAGGCTCAGCGAGATTAAGGGCACCAGGATCCACTAATTTGGGGTGCCCAATCTGAGGACCTGATTTTTCGGAATACTTAGCATGATGTGGCACTGGTACTTCGTACGTTCGCAGCACGGCCCCAGTTGACTTCAGCTGCAGCTGTGTGTGCTCAGGCCTTCTGCAAACCAGACCACTGGTATCCCAAGTCAGCCACTTAGAAAATGAGAAACACGCAATTAGTGACCACTTGTGAAAAGTATGGTGTAAGTGACGTGCCCAGCATTACAGGGGGACTCTGTGGCAGAGGCAGGGGTGGAATCCAATTTTTCCAGGCAGCATTCAGCTGCTTTATCCATGAGATCATCCTTTCTCTTCCTGCAATCCCCTGCCTCATTCACTGCACCCACTTCTGCACCGTTTGAGCCAGGAGTTCTGCAGACAACAGATTCATCTCCAGTCTGTGCACTGAAGGAGGCAGGGGTCCTGCAGAAAAAAATAGTATATGATCATGTAAGTCAAGACTGTGTCGCAATATACATGCACAAGGGGGCTGAATTAAGGGTGCCCGGGCAAGCTTAATTCTGGCATTTCCTATCTTTTGTGAGCTTGACTTTGTAGCCGTAATAACGGTCTTTTATCAGTGTTGTGTGTGCAATTTTCTAGGCTTTAAAATAAAAGCCATCTGGGAAAACAAATTCCAGTTTGATGCGTCACGCTGACACCCAGATAGGGCATCAGCAGGGTTGGAACTTTTAGATCCACAGCATGGACTTCTGCCATTTGAGCTATCGCGTAACCGAGAGCAGTAGTAGGTTGTCATCCACTTAGAGGGGGATGTGGCACTTTTACCAGTAGGTTTCACAGATATTTGCTGACAGCAGAGAAATGGTGAGACTCTGAGCATCATGGGTTCCCTTCGAAGGTCTGGAGAATTGTGAGCATAGACTCTTCTTTCCATTACCCTCCCCGCTCCATTCACGAGTGTGACCCCTTCTATCTGTCCCAGTTCTGTCTCTTCCACTCCTTGTTCCAGCCCCATTTTTCTTATCTAGCTAGTCCCAGTCTCCATTCCTTAGGCTTCTCATCCCAGTCTCCTTGTCCAGCCAGTCCCAGTTCCCAACTCCCCATCCCTGCTAGTTCAGTTTCATACCCCATCTCCTCAGCCCCTTATCCCAGTCTATCCCCCCCCAACAGACCTGGCAGGTCTGCACTCGAATCAGCAGTTTCCTCCTCCAGGCTGCCTGGACTGAACGGGGCAGTGAGATCACAGGAAATACAGGCTTCCAGCGGTCACTTCAGTACAGCTCACAGCTGCAATTGCAAGGGAAGTCCGTGGCTGGAGCATGCCCAGTGAGCACGCAATCTTCAGGGAAATCTAAGCACTCTCTACTGAGCACGTGCAAACTGCCATTTTCCGAACGCTCATAACTTGGCCAAATTTGGGCAGATTTCCATGGGGATGGCACAAGGCACATCTCTGAACCAAAGGCCCCTCTCCTGCCAAATGTCAATGCCCTGCTCCAGAGCATGGGGGCGCTACAGCTTTTCCAAGAAAAGGTCACCCGAATTTTTTTAACCTAGGCAAAATAGCGCCTTTCTCCCTAGTCTCGTTCTCAGAAATGGCAAAACTCTTTTGACTGAAACCCTCCAAAAAATTCCAGCCTGAGGTAGACACCTGGCATGGAAATTTTCAGCCAAAATCGGGGAAGTTTTGGCAAATTTATAAGCAACTGAAGACCGAATCTTATAGGCAGTGTTGAGTAACCTTAACAATCGGTGTTGCCACCGGTCCCGCCGAGGTCAAATAAATTCAAGGAACTAGCAATCTGCTCGCATATTCCGTAAACAGCGCGAGAGGCTAAATTCATCTGATAAATTATTCACCGTGCAGTATTAGGTTAGCACGCTGTCTCGTAGCCCTTTTGACTGAGGCAAAGCAAAACAACTCCTTGTTTAGCATAAAATATTAAGCCCCTCTTGGAAATGGCTTCCCGATATCTGCATTTCGGCTTCGTTGATTTCAACGGGTGCCCCGACAGAATGAAATCCCAGGCGAAGAGCGCACCCTTCAAAGGCGTGACGCAGCAAACATATTAATTAGTGTTTAGTTATTTAAAGATGGGTAACTAAACATTGCTCCGGATAACGTGTGGCATGGACACATTCGTAAAGAATTTCAGCTAGTAACAGAAATGACGCCGTATGGGAAGGTTTGTCTCAGATGTCACCAGTCTCCAACGACATCCGTTATCTCATTGCAAACTCAGCAGTTCCAGGCAAACTTCCTCCATCCTCCCTTCTACTCCTGTTTGGCCCAAGGATGTCCCAACAATCAGCTTACAATAAAGTGTATGGAGTCCCCACTGAAGTCAATGGGAGCTTTGCTTATGGGATCACCCTAATATTTGAAAGCAGAGACACTTTAAGAGCATCCCGTAGGCTGAGGACTCCATAGGCCTCCTGCAAACAACATCTGGCTAAAGGTCAGTGAATTAACTTCTTCTGTCCATTTGCTTATTTGATAAGAGTTTGCTTTACCGCATCATCTTTCTCTCCCCCCGCGCGCCCCCCCCCCAATTGCTTTTCCAAGCTGCACTTCACTTTACTGCTCATATCCTTGATGCAGAGGAAATTAGATCAATCCCCATAGATCTTCCTGTCATATTTTCCCTGATAGCTCGGCTGCATAGTGCACTATATTAGGCTGGCTGACGACAGACAATGGAACCGCAAAGCTGTGAACTGAGAGCTTAATGGATGTGCTGATGGCTTCAGATGTGCTGAGATGGCTCCTCCGAGCATTCTGCGGGCATCGTCCAGGAAAGATTTCTTCCATTTTGTTTTAATATAGCGAGAGATGTATATCCAGTGTGGCTCCAAGTTTATGGGCGTCCTATGGAGAAGCCAGTCCCACTCCCCGGGGACTTTGCCAAGAACCCAGCCAGTTCTCACACACGGGGAATTGCTATTTGCGTTATGGTAGCGGCCAAAGGCTCCAGCCGAGATCAGGGCCCCTAGGCGCTGTACAGGCACCTCATGAGAGACAGTCCCTCCTCTGGAGGTCCCAATCCTGAAACTGACTCGGAGGGGACAGAGCCCTGTGTCTATGTAGATCCTCCCTGAACCAGTTGCAGGACTGGGGCCTAAACAGACAAGGGGTGCGTGGGGGGAGAGGGGGTTAGCAGTAGTAGTTACACTTTTCTGGTGGGGAGCCAAGGCACATTGCTCAAGAGTTTGTCGGTTGTCCTGCATGTCAACTGACTCCAGACATCTCACCTGTCACACAGCCAGGTCGGCCAATGGACCACAAGGCCGAGCGAGATCTTGCCTTGGGGAAAGGGCCCTGAGCTAGGAGGATGAGTTGTGGTTTCTCCTGTAGCGGCTGCTGTTTTATATTTCTCTGCACGTCGGAACAGCTGTTGCCGAGTAAGACCTCGTGCCTTATCCTAAACGGCAACTCCGTGTCCTTCCACACCGAAGTGAGCTGAGTGGTTACACCAGGGTCCAGCTAGGAACAGAATCTGAGATTCTAACAGGGCAGCCCCAAGTCTTACCAGTGTGTTACGTGGCCTTTCGGCTCTACGGAGTCGGCTCCCCTGTCTGTAACCACTCAGCCTCTCTCTGCTCCCAGAGCCAGGAATAGAACCCAGCCAGCCTGATCAGGACTCTGGAATGAGGGGTGCAGTAGCACCCCCTGGCTTAGACCGCATGGTTTCCATCACATGCAGGTTTTCGATAGCTGTCAGCACCCCCACTATAAAAATAGTTGCAGTCCTCTACCAGATCCCTCTGCCGCAGCTCCCTTTAGGGGCTGATCCCCATAGAGGATCAATTACTCCTTTGTCTCAAGTAATAGACATCTGTGCTGAAGGTCCAGGTTCAAGCCCAGCCCATGTCCCATGTGAGGGTGACAGAAATTAATTTGTTTCCTTTAAAAAAAAAAAAACCACCTGTGTCCTTAATTCACCCAAGGAAGAAGCATCCTTAATAACAGAGTTAATAGTTTCAAACCACTGTAACCCGTCATCGGCGGCGTGACAAACGGCAAACCTCGCCGGCATGCGTCACACGTTCAGTCGCTCGCGTCGTGCACTGGCAATGGGCGAAGGTTGAAGAGGCCTGGCCAGAGAAACCAAGTAACTCAGCCAAGGTCACGTAGCAAGGCTGAGCCAGGGACTGAGTGATCCCAGGGCACCAGGGCAGACTACGGGGGTGCTCCAGGTCTCAAGCACCCACCCCAAAAATAGGGGGTGTTCAGCACCTGCAGGGCCAAATTAATCTTTTGTAAGCCCTGTGGCCCCAGCCGCCCTCCGCGGCCCCGCCCCAGCTGGGCCTCTTCCCCCCTGAGGCCCACCCACTGCTCGCACAGGTAGGGGCGGTCGGAGAGGAGCACCCACCGACAAAACCAAAAGTCAGTGCCTGTGGCCCTGGGTCCTGAGCGCCCGCGTAGTGCCTCAGCCACAAGCCCAGAATGTGGGAAATACAGTCCAGCCAGAGACGAAAATGGAGAGAGGTCCTTGGGCACGAGGACAGAACCTGTCCCACGGGCAAGCCACAGGGCAGGGCTGGGCACCTCTCAGCTGGCCCTCTGGGCTCCCTGAAATGTTCCATCCCCATGGGCTGTTTTTTTTTTCTAGCCGAGGCGCAGGAGTTCACCAGGGATGAATTCAGGGAAGTCCCCTGGCCCGTGTGACGCAGGAGGGTGGCCTGGATGATCACGGTGGTCCCTTCTGGATGACTAGTGCGAGCAGTTCAAAGTGCCAGCTGGGGGCCCTGCTTTGATGGTGTGGCGTTTGGAACACGGGTGGGATGGGGTCTAGGGAAAGGTTAAAACAGCTGCCCCTGCAAAACAAGGGATTCAGACTCCCTCCGTGACGCGACCTGCGTTCTGTTTTGATTACGTTGTGTGGGCCACCACTACACAGTGAAGGCTATCGCGGACTCGCCAGCCCCTCTTGAGGGTCATGTGAGTTTTGCACAAACGTTGAGGGCGCAATAAGGCACCTTGTGTAATTGCTGTTGCATTCAGTGGAGGGAGGGGGAAGATGCCTCCTTTTTACCTTCAATCCAGTTGCAACACGTTGTTTGTTTGAGATCCTCCTGCAGCAGTGAGTTCCACAGGGTGACTGTGACGTTTTCCTTTTAATAACTTCAAAAAGGGGATTGGTCTCTTCCTCCTCCATACTTCACTGTTGTAAACATCCCCTTCAAATCTCTGCTCATTATTCTCCCTTCCAGGCTGCCCCTTGCAGTTTCTGATCACGTCCGGATCCTGCTGACCACAAATCAGTGGAAATTTAAGAACTTCCCATTTGTCACCACACCACCAGCCATCGCCATGACAACAGTGGGGGTTAGAACGTGCAGCCCTCTGCTCCAAAACCATGGTACCCTCTCCTACCACCTGTGCTAAAGGTGGATCTCTGTTAGCAATATAGGACTTATGACACACAGACAAGCAGTTCTGCTTCCATCCAGCAGAGGACACCAGTGCATACACATTGGCCAGCTCTTTACAACACCTGTCCAATGCACATTGCGTTATGCTGATCACAATGACATTCCATTTGCTACCGGGTTGCCTAGTCGCCCAATATGTTCGATCCGTTTTTCTCCCTGCCAAGATACATCTCTGCTGCTCTCTTCCACCGTCCCGGGCGGGGATGAGCCCCATTCTCCAGGCACTGACAGGAGGTGCTCAAGGTCAGTGGCAGAGCTGGGGATGGAATCTAGGATGCCCAGTTCTCAGTACCCTTAGGCCGGACTCAGACCTGTTTCACCCGGGAGCTTTCTGCTCCCCCACCTGCTACCAGACTCGTCGTTGCAAGTGAAGCCAAGTCCCTGTGCATGGAAGGGGTGAAAGGTGAAATAACTGCGGGTCACCGAGTGAAATTCTCCGTGGAACTACAGCTGAACTGACAGAGTGTTGGGTCCCGCCTTGCCCTGCCGCTCCGCCTCGCCTGCCTGCCCTCCCTCCCTCCACCGTGGCTGCGTGCATGGTCTCTCTCGCTGTCTTTGGCAATGGTAGAACTCACACTGGTGAGGTATCAGGATCCGGTGGTTCTAGACTTGCCAACTACCGCCCGAGGGTACAGCCGGCGGCACCAGGACCACGCGCCCTCCTCTTGGAAACCAGCCGCCCGGGGCTGACAGGGCATGGGAGCCCTTTCCGTCACTCCAGGATCAACCCGCCACAGGCTGCTCCCTTGGTCAGTGGCCGCGGGTGGGTGCAGCAGGAAGTGAGCTGCCAGCTTCCCTGCACGTCCGTGGTCACAGGGCTTCTGATCCTCCCAGCTGCTCTGCGTCCCCTCTTCCGCTGCTTGGATTTCACGGGGCTGCGAGGGGCGGATCAGCGCCTTAAACAGGTGCACCCCTATCCCAGGAGTGCCCTGTCCTCTCACTCCACAGCCTGCCGCTCTCTTAAGGGTACAGCTACACTCAGGCCAGCAACGTCACGCCCAGCAAGCATGGGCATAAACAGCAGCGCAGCCCAGGAACCCCCCATCGCCCCTGGCCTCCCGGTTAGCCACCAAGCACAGCACAGGAGCCTATCCCCAACCTAGTGCCCCCATTGGCCCTAAACTATCCTCCTTCCCCGGGGAACGTGCAGCAGCAGCTGGCGGGGGACCCTCAGCGTCTGGGGTTGGAGGTTGGGCTCGCGGGAAGCTGGGCTCGCCCGATGCAGCCCCTGCTCCATCGCCGCAGGCACCGGCCCAGCTGCGGAGCCAGGAGACCGACCAGGCAGTCCCAGGCCCCAACTAAGGGATGTGGCACAGCCCCCTTCTCCTGCGGCAGCTCAAGGCAGGGCCTTTGCCCCTGAAGGCCTGGTGAGTTCCTAGTTCCTCTGCAAGACCATGGCCTCCTCCAAACCTTCCCTGTCCCGCTGCCTACAGTATCTGTGGCTGCTGCCTGGCCCCTCTCTACCGCACTGTCAAGGGCCCCCGCCTACATCGGGGAGAGTTCTGAGCCCCATCTGTGCAGCTGCATCTTCCCCTAGCAAAGGGCAGGGGCCTGGTTCACAGGGCCTGGATTTCATGGCAAAGGGTTACGTCATGAGAGCAACTGAGCTTTGGCTTGAGAGTGAGAGAGGAGCGTTTCCAGCCCTGGCTTCCCATCCTGGTGCTGGCACATCCAGAAGCAACCCCACGGCCCCAAGGGCAACACTACCTGGGACTGCAGGCTCCCGCCGTGCCAGTGCTCCTGGGGAGCGAAGGAGATAGTTTGGTGCAGACTGGACCGATCAACACAGCCCAATGATTAGGTGGAAGCGACACTATCCAGGAATCTTAAGGGTTTTGCCTGGATTTTTTTTAAAGGGTCTTAGCACAAAAATAGAAAAGTTTGTCAGGATCTTTCATTAATTGCAGTGCAAGGGTGCTTTTTTTTTTTGGGGGGGGGGGGGGGACAGGGGTTATGAAGTCCCCATTCCATGTGCCGCGTGTGAACACAGACATCACAACGTGGTGACGGTGCATGGGAAGCAAGAAGTGACACTGGTTAGCCAGAAGGGCCCAGTTTAATTTCACTGTCCCAGGGGGCGGAAGGGCAAAAGGCAAAGTAACATCAAGGCTGAAAAGTAAATTCAAAACTGATTTGCACAGGGCATAATCTAAAGTGCGAATCGTCACCCCGCTGAGCCTGGGGATGGCGTAGACCGAAGGGACGCTGCCCACAGGGAACTATGAATTACAGACGGTTGTTCTTTTAGCCTGACTTCAGACACGCCAGCACCGGACTGTACCTTGCTTCCTTTTTCACGGGATGGGCAGGGGGTGGGAAAAATGATGGTTGCTTTTCTCCTGACTAGCCTAGGGTGGAAACTACCCTATCTAAACGAATAACAGCGCTCCGGTTCTGTAGCCCCTTCTAGCGAAGGATCTCAGTGCAATTTAAGGCTTTAGCTAATGAAGCCTCTGTGAAGTGGCCCCGTATCATCATCTCACACATGGGGAAATCGAGGCACAAAGAAGATACATGACCTTCCCCCTAGGAAGACACTACCAGAGATGGGTGTTGAACAGAGCTTCGCCCTATGCTCTAAGCACTTGCTAATGCTTCCTGTTAAACTATTCAGTGGTTAGGAAACACGGGCGTAAATCCAGATCACCCCCACTGACTCCGATGGAGTGATTCCAGATTTACCCCAGAATCTGGCCCTATACCCTTTAACACTGTTAGCTGCAGAGACTGCACCATAGCCCTGCTCTGTGAATGCCGTGGGCTGGGCTGGCTGTAAGTGAGGGCAGAACGGAGCCAGTTGGGGTGTCCTTTGTCCTTGGGAAGATGATGCACTGAGAAGCCCTAGCCCAGCCCCCGTATGGGCCGAGTTGGGTGGCTCATGAATCCTGCACCTTTACAAGTTCTTGGTCCCCCGGGGGCTCCTGTTACCAGCCACACCCAGTTCCTCTGCTGCCTGTGGCTTGTCAGAGCTGCCTGAGGAGGGAGCCGGTTTTGGCAAGTGGCTGTAATGTGAACAGGGCTGAATTTAACCTCCCATCCCCTTGGAGTGTCCCGGGGGCTGGGACGCATGAGCCGGCTGCTGCCCGGAGCGAAACGGGGGATTCCTGTCCATGCTGAGGGGAATCCTCGGGCTGCGTGCACTCACTCGGCCTGGGCAGCCTCTGAACTGGGGGTGCAAGAGCACTAGGCGTTCTTTGGGCACGCTGGGGGGACGCAACCGGGACTCGGGCCTGCCTCCTGGGCCAGGCCCCAGGCTCAACGTTTGGCCACAGACGCCGCTCAGCCAGTCCTGGCGTTTGGTGCAGCTTCATCTCCCTTTATATCCAAATCACTCAGCGGTTTGGGTACTGGGGCTTCCCGCCAGATGCCTCCACCCACTCAACAAAGAGGGGCCTGCCCCAGAGAATCAATGCCAGGTCTTCTTGCAACAACCCCAGTGCATGCTGGGACAGGGCTGGGCGGGAGCGAGGGTGGGTGAGGCAGGTGGATACCCGCAGGCTACAGGCTGGATTCATGCAGCTCTGCATCATGGCTCGTCTTGGTGCTTCACGTCTAAGGGGACGTGGGTCGTTACAGTTTCGGGCCCGGAGTACGGGCGAGTGATACCTAGGTAACCCCTCGGTCTGTTAGTGTTTTGGTTATGGCCAATCTGGTGTCTAGAGCCAGGACCTGATCCCTTTTCATTCATGCCCATGGAGCAAGTTGGATGCCCCAGCTGCTGGGAAGATAAGGTCAGAGTGGGACTTTCCACCCTATCTAACCCCACCCCTTCCCCTTGAGCCCCGAGGGACTGGAGGAGATTCCCCTGACACAGAAGCACTGCGGGGCTGGCTGGGGCATGTCCATAGCGCTGGGCTGTGGGGGGATGCTGGGGTCCTCGTGCAGCCCACGGGCAGCCGTGGGGGAGGCTGATGTCCGTCACAGCAGCCCACTGGGATGGGCAGAGTAAATCTCCTTGCCACCTCCCCGCTGGCTGCATCGCTCGGGAATCTGCCCTCAGGGCTTCACCTTGGAGGCCTAATTCTGCAGGTGACTTCAGCGGAAGCAGGGAATGCAGGTTCTACCCCCAGTTCAGCCCCATGTCACACCTGACAGAGCAAGTGGTGCAAGTAGAACTCATTTCTTGCCGGTACTGCACTCATGGGAGGGGCACGGGGTGGGGTGGGGGGAAACGTGACCTCCCCACGTGATGCTCCATGTGACTCCTCCCCATCCCCAGCCCGGGGCCCCCACGTTCTCCCCATCCCCTAGGACACCCCCCACTTTGTATATACAAACATCAACATGCTTAACTACTCACTTTCCCCCCACATATGTAGTATTCAGTCTGTTTATATGGAATATGGGAGTTGGGTGAGGTGCCATTTCAGTCTATAGATTCATTGATTCTAGGACTGGAAGGGACCTCGAGAGGTCATCGAGTCCAGTCCCCTGCCCGCATGGCAGGACCCAATACTGTCTAGACCATCCCCGATAGACATTTATCTAACCTACTCTTAAATATCTCCAGAGATGGAGATTCCACAACCTCCCTAGGCAGTTTATTCCAGTGTTTAACCACCCTGACAGTTAGGAACTTTTTCCTAGTGTCCAACCTGGACCTCCCTTGCTGCAGTTTAAGCCCATTGCTTCTTGTTCTATCCTTAGAGGCTAAGGTGAACAAGTTTTCTCCCTCCTCCTTATGACACCCTTTTAGATACCTGAAAACTGCTATCATGTCCCCTCTCAGTCTTCTCTTTTCCAAACTAAACAAACCCAATTCTTTCAGCCTTCCTTCATAGGTCATGTTCTCAAGAGCTTTAATCATTCTTGTTGCTCTTTTCTGGACCCTCTCCAATTTCTCCACATCTTTCTTGAAATGCGGTGCCCAGAACTGGACACAATACTCCAGCTGAGGCCTAACCAGAGCAGAGTAGAGCGGAAGAATGACTTCTCATGTCTTGCTCACAACACACCTGTTAATACATCCCAGAATCATGTTTGCTTTTTTTGCAACAGCATCACACTGTTGACTCATATTTAGCTTGTGGTCCACTATAACCCCTAGATCCCTTTCTGCCGTACTCCTTCCTAGACAGTCTCCTCCCATTCTGTATGTGTGAAACTGATTTTTTCTTACAGAATGTATGATTTATTAAAAAACAAATTTTAAGTAGAACTGGATCCTAAACTGATTTACGGGATTGTACCCAAACATTGCATTTCAATGGGGGATTTAACTTCCTTTATAGGACCAGACTCCTGAAACTCTTACCAGTCCACAAAAATGGTCTATAGTCATGCAAATAGTCCCATTGTCTTCAATGGGATTGAGCAAATGATTAAGGGTTTACAGGATTAGGTTCCAAGTTTGTAAATTGTTCTGGATGAAACGGACAATGCCTGAGCTGTCAGATCCGAAGGAGCGTCACTCGAATGAAGGTGGGCAGATGTGTGATAAGTCTTAGCTCCGTTGCTAAGATGAGGAACGTATTTTCAGCAAAGTTCTTGGCAGATTCCTGAGGCAGCTGGTTTAAGGCCATCGGTGTCCGGCATTATAATCTTCACTAATAGTTCTCTCACCCACAAAGCTGGCAAATGAGGCATTTGTTTTCATTTGTTTTCTTTGTTCCAGTTAACAAAATGCATGTGAGACTAGTTTGGCTGCAAAGAAGATTTCTATGTACACTGGGGACAACACCTGATTCCCATCAGGCTGCCAAACTGGGCTGACATCAGAATCCAAACATCCTCTGGTCAGTGCAAGCGGAGGCATTCCTCTAAGGATTGGAACTTGATGTGATGCAGTATGGATGTCATGGATAATTCAGACCAATGGGGAGAAACAGAATAAAAAACACTGTTTAAACACCTTCCTTTCCCTCCCCGTTGAGGACTCCTGACCGATGTAACAGCGCACTACATATGCTAACAAACTTAAACAAAGTTTGTTAGCATATGTATTGTGCTGTTAAGGCCATATAAAGAATGAATGTCCTCCCTAGCTGTGTTCTGCTCAGCCCCCCCGCCTCCCGGAGGTCTTTCCGGTACCCCATACCCGCTAAAAATCTCTTGCCGGTACTGCGTAGTGGAGGGTACCACTCTACTTGCACTCCTGCCTATAATCTAATTTGCATGAACTCACATGAACTAGCTGTGGACAATAGTAGTATACATCATTTGATGGCTGGCTTAGTGGCAATCTGAACATTGCCAATGGGATGGAACAGCTACCCTAATCTTCCTTCTCTTAACATCTGATTCCATGCTCCATCTTGTCCTGTTTAAGAATAAAAATCAGGTAGGATCTAATTAAAATGCATTTTGCATAGAGAGCCATTTTTATTGGCCAAGGGCATGTATTATTCTAGGCTTCTTATAGCATGACTCACAGAAGCAGGACAAAGAGAACTCTGACCTTTAACTGCTGCCCCTTGCTGGCTTGCTCCCGTCTACACCAGAATCCACCCTTCAAAGAACCCCCCCAGCGCATGGGGCATGTAAGACCCAGCACAGCACCAGCCACCACCAGCCCCTATTGGCCATGAGCTTTAACAACCTTAGTACTCTCCCCTCCTCATCAAACAAGCATCATCTACTACAGACCTTTGTGCCAGCCAGAGTGACCCCGGTTGACGGCGTCACAACCAGGCATCATAAAGTGAACTTCCTAGAGCCACAAAGCCCTGGGGCTGCCCCACCGGTGATGCCAGGTAGGGTCAGGGCGTGCACCCCTTTGTGTGTTGCTGGCGAGTCTGAGAGTATGGCGGGCTGGGGTGTTTTGGTCCATCCTAGCGACATGGCTGAACAGCACCCAACGTTATGCAGCATCTAACGTCTAATTGATTTAGAGAGAGAACATCAGGAGCAGATTGGGAACAGATGATTGACATTTCAGCCCACTGGGTTTCAACTTTGTCCTTGGGAAGCAGCCCCAGCAGCCCCAGCCTGGAGCCTAGTGGAAGGAGATCCCCCAGATGCACAAGGAGGGGATCTGATTCCAAAACAGCACGTCGAATGCAGAATCATGAACCCACTTTGTGAAAACACTAGGAACTGCAGATAACACCATGGTGAGTTCCCTTGGGTTCATAGGTGCCCAGCCATCACCAGCATCATGGGAATTGGGCATTCTTAACAGGCCCATTTTTGGATGAGTGCGTCCCACCAGAACGAAAATCTCTGGAAGCTGGGTTCTGATGTGCAGATCTCCATGTCTCTAGAAGACTCTGTGGAGCACCTTCGCTTTGGATGAGTGAGAATGTCACTCTTGTTACTGGGAAGAGGGTCCGTGGCTAGTGTATTTGTGGCAGCTGTGCATGACCACACCAATCTGAGAGGCTTTGACCTTAGCTCCCCTCCTAAGCACCACTGGGCGGGGAAGCACTTTTGGTGCAACGTGAAACAGTCCCCGGTCGAGCTGAGAGGAGGATCTTGAAAGGGACCTTAGGAACAGAAATGCCCACTGAGCGTCATTGTCCATGCATTGTCCACAGTGGAGCAAAGCCAGATCCTGCTCTCCCCAGCCAAGCAAATATCTCACTGACTCCAGTGGCCCTCGCAGCCTTACCGGAGTCATGAGGGCGAGATCAGGCCTTGAAACCGTTGAGGGACCTGAAGAAGTTGGGAATTGGAACAACACGGCTTGCGGTGTCCTCATTTGACTCCCAGGCATTAAGAGCTGATCCCTTCCTGAGACTCCATCTGGAATTACAGGGAGCGTGTGTGTCAACCAGGGGAGATTACAGCATCTGCTCAAGACCTGCTCTACGCCAATGCGTGCTGGCCTGACCTGGAACTTTGGCTGATCCGTCACTGGGACAGAGCTGCAGGTAAAAATACAGTTCGAGGTGCAGAATTCCCTCCTTACAGGCGAGTTGCGTGCTAATGACAAACCACCAAACCGAGGAGCGAGGCGCCAGCCGTAACAGAATCATTCCACTAGACACCTACCTAGCAACCAAGGCACTTTACAGTCATTAGCTAATTAATCCTCATGGCCCCCGTGCTATAGCCGAGTTAGTGCTGGAGTAGGATCCTAGAGTCATCGATTTTTAAGGCCACTCAAGACCAGCATGATCGTCTTGTTTGACGCGCTGCATAATCTGTCCAGAGAACCTCAGCCAGTGAGTCCTACCTCCAGCCCAGCGGTTTGTAGCTGACTTGGAGCATCTGTTTTAGAACGATGCCCAGGTTTCATTTAACGGCTCCAAGAGAAGGAGAATCCACCACATTCCTTCGGTGGGTGGGCCCGTGGTTGATCGCCCTCACCGTTAAATGTCTGATCTCCAGTGGGAACTTGACTAGCTTCAACTTCCAGCCATTGCTGCTTGTTATCTTCATCTGCCGGGTGGGGAGAGGGAGGATCCTGAGGTACAGAGGAGGTGGAGGATTTACCCTAGGCCATGGAGGGACCAGGATTTGATCAGAGAGGGTTTCCAGCTCCTAGCCCTGTCCTCAGCCCTCTAGGTCAACATCACATCATTCCTGTGAGCCAACAGTGCGGTCTAGAAAAGCAGCCTACCCCTTCTCCTCTTCAACCCATCAGGGAAGGCAAAGGCAAGTCCTTTCCAAATATCCTATTGCAAAGAACTGACCTAGGCCAGCCCTGATCCTTAGGAGAATGCAGCTCACAGGGGAAGAAAGTCCAGGGAAAAACCCCTCTTCTCTGAGCTGATCTTTCCTAAGAGGAGAGAAAATGGCTGCCGAGCTGATATTTTGGTGCAGAGGCTCGTTCGGCGCCCCGTGAACAGAGCGGTGCTGCCGTGTAGTGGATCGTGGCCCTCGCAAAAAGAGATGGATTCTGTTCCCAGCTCTGCTGCTGACTGGATATAAGCTCTTCAGAGCGGGGCCTTTCTCTCACTACGTGTTTGTACAGCAGCAGACGCAATGGCGGCCATGGGGTCTCCAGACACTACTGTGCTGTACCAGTGGCAAAGACATGGGTTTCTGTTTCGAACGAATTAGATTTCTGTAGGTAATTCCTTCATCCCCCCCAGGCACTTGTACTTTGCGAAGGCCTTTCAGCGAGGGTCTCGACGGGCTCTGCGGCTTCATGGGCGGCACCTCTGGGGTGGAGCACGGCAGCCGTTGCACAACGTGCAGCAACGGTGCACAAGGGAAGGAAAATATTGTGGCGCGACCTCCAAAAATCCTCCTGTGACCCACCATATCCCACAATCCTTTGCAATGGCAAAGACTTATGCTAAGACCCATGGCAGAGCCAGCCATGGAAGCTAGGTCACTTGAGACCAGCAGCCTTTCTCTGAACATGTGCTTCTACGGTGACTTGCTCCTCTTCGGTATTGTCCAGCCAGGTGCCACAGAGAGCTGCCAGGCCCTGAGAGGAGCGACTGCGGCAAAGAGCCAATGGGCTGACCAAACCTCCCCTGGGTAGTGCAAACAATATCCCAATCGTGTCCGTCTGACCTAACGTATTTACAGACTCATTCGGTTTCAGCCGATGGTGGTTTTAACTGTTCTTGCAGCCGCCCTATGGAAGGGTTGTAGAGTTCCTGGTCCTCCACTGTTCCTAGAGAGGAGCAGGATGTGTTGCAGCGGGGAGCTTCATAAATGTGGGAACTGCTGGTTTAGGGGATTACCTGGTTGCTGCTTAAAGCATGGCTCTGCGTGGGTGTGTCTGTCCTCAGTACATGGGTGATTCCCTCTCCCTAAAGAAGGTGTAAAGGAGAGAAGAGAGCCCCCCGGACTGCCAGCCTGGAGAGTGGGAAATCAGGGAGGAGACCTGGCAAAGGGGGCAGAGGCTGGGGTAGCCCACAACAAAATGCATTTAATAAAATAAAAACTCCTGACATCGCTGCCTGTTTTGGCACAATATTCAGCAAACTCTCCAACAAGAGGAGCAGCGGCTGCAGCGTCATGTGGCCTACGAGCAGTGCTCGCACCAAAGCAGCCAGAAGGTAGGGTGACCAGATGTTCCTTTGATAGGGACAGTCCCGATATTTGGGACTTTGTCTTATATAGGGGCCTATTACCCTCCACCCCCCTCCCAATTTTTCCACACTTGCTATCTGGTCACCCTATCAGAAGGAGACCAAAGACCTGTTGCATTCCGATTAAGAAGCCTCACAGAAACCAAGAAGGGCTTTATTTGGGTCCATCCACGACAGGAGATGGATCGCTTGATGATTACCTGATCTGTTCATTCCCTCTGGGGCACCTGGCATTGACCACTGTTGGAAGACAGGATACTCGGCTAGATGGACCTTTGGTCTGACCCAGTATGGCCACTCTGAAGTTCTTATGTTCAGGGCCGGCTTTAGGCCGATTCACCTGATTCCCCAGAATTCGGCCCCGCGCCTAAGAGGGCCCCGCGCCGGCGCCTTTTTAATTTTTACTCACCCGGCAGCGCTCCGGAGGGGTCTTCGGCAGCACTTCGGCAGCAGGCCCTTCACTCACTCCGGGTCTTCGGTGGCAGGTCCTTGAGTGCCGCCGAAGACCCGGAGCGAGTGAAGGACCCGCTGCCAAAGTGCCGCTGAAGACCCGGAGCGACGCCGGGAGAGTACGAATCAGGCCCCGCACTTGCTAAAACCAGCCCTGCTTAGGTTCACTGATTTTTGCAGAAGTCTCTCCATCTCCCTGTTGCTCCGGTGTAATATGGATTCCTAGTATGATGTTCCCAATCGATGTCCTGTGCACATGCTAGGAATGGTAGATTGAGGCCCATTATCAGATATGAGGACTTCAGGAACTCCTTCTCTTGCAGATATTGACTTTAGTTTCTGGACGCCTTGTGCCAATGACGTCTGTGTAAGTATAGCCAAGTCAATCGATCTGGAGAAGTATTGATTGTAATAATGTATGTATGGCCTTTCCAGGCAAACAGATCTGTGGCTATCCGGTGCCAAGGTCTGAATAATGTTTTGTAAAGAATAATGGTGCTGGCAATTGGGGGCGTGGGTATGGGTTGTTTGTTTTTCCTTGTTACATATCTTGCAGCCCTCTACCAAGGGCTCACTTTGCCTGCTCAGGCCAGGCCGCTACATGGATTGTTGTGCGCATGCCCTGCACATGTTTATACCTTGTGGATTTGGGGGAGCATCTCATTCTGCAGTACCAGAGGGTGAGAACGCGCCAAGCATATCGGTCCACGCCACTTGTGCCTGGACTATCGCCAGCAGAACTGCTGATGGGAAGACAACGAAGGACACCGTTACCGGTGGCACCAATACAGCTTAAATCTAAGGGGCCCCTCCTGTGGGAATGTTGAAAACGGGATGCTGAAACCAAAAATTCAGCAACCACAAAACTTCAATGTTTGGCACAGAACAAAAGCTCTACCTGAATGAAGAGCAGGGAACAATGTTTGGCTCAAAAGCTCCCAGACACTTGGAACTGTTCAGAACTTAGCAGAAACTCCCAGATCCTACCTAGTGGAGATTCCAGAAGGCCTTCTCCAGAGGAACTGAGCTCAGCTTCAGTATTTTCCAATACAACAGCGAGACGATCTGGGAGTCTCAGGTACTTGGTCAGCCAACAAGCCCCCTCCACAAGGAACTCCACACGCAAACAGCAGAAGCGAGAGCACGGTCTGGTAGACTGGTCAGACCCCCCCCCTCAAATAATTGATCGTTAGAATACTGCTCAGGACTATGTAAATGCAATTGATGGGGGGGGACAGAGTAGTGTAGGTAGTTTTAGGGAATTAGAAATTTATTTTCAATTGTTGTTTGTCTATTGTAACCTAAGAGCAGCCCAAGGCCAAAGGGGAATGGGGCTCCCTGATATTTGTAGAGAGTTTCAGCTGGCCTGACCAGTTCACTGTGCCCCAATTCATTAATGTCATAAACTGTAGCAGATATGTATCATGTAAGGTATCTCTGGAAAACAAATAACACACTGATCATTAATATTCTTGCCTGGTGTCTGTACAGTAAACACCCAAGGGACCATACAAATATTAAGGAATTGTGGAACTAAAATGTGTTTTACCCATAAATCTGGGGAGCAGTTTCTCCCAGACAAAGACCAAGCCAATGCCTCCAGCCAGATCACATGTCAAGTGGCCATTCATCTGCATCGGAGGGGGGGCAGGAACAGATCAATTTGCATTATAGCAAACACCCATGGGGAAGAAACCATCAGGGAACTTCCTTCTCCACCAGACTCCGGGTCTCCTTCCACACAGCTTGAATGAACATTATTTTGGGGGGTAACAATCAGCAGAATCTAGTCCAAAGGTTCACTGGACTATAAAAGAGAGGGGCACAGAACTCCAAGTTATCTATCAGCTAAGAAGACAAAGGAACTGCACACTTTGGACTTTGTGAGAGAGCCTGACCAAAAGGGTGGTCAGCCATCTTGGTGGAAGAAAGTGTGGTAAGAATCTTACCTTGAACCAAGTCTGTAGTTTTGTTACGTCTTAGTCATTAGAAAGCCTACTTTTACTTTCGTTTGTTTGTAGCCCTTTCTAACATTAGTCCTGCTGCTTGGTATCACTTAAAATCCTATCGCCTTTGCTGAATAAACTTTTTTGCTTTTCATTTATCCCAGGGGTAGACGCTTATTTTTTGTCGAGGTCCAAATTTCTCAGTCAAGGTGGAGTCAAGGTCCACACTCCAGAGAAAATAATAATAATAAAAAACCATAATGATGATAAGTAAATAAAAAGATTTCGGGGTCTGGTCAAAAGCATCTGGCAACGCGGATCTGGCCTGTTGATATGGTAGCAGCAGGTCCTGCTCCCCGACCCCTGTGTGTGCCAGCCCTAGCCATGCACCCAGTGACCGGGTAAGGTGGGACCCATATGTTTCAGAGGGGCGGGGGTCGGGCCTCAGCACTGAGTAGGGAGTGGCAGCGTCTGCCCCTTGAGTTCGGTGCATCGGCATGGCAACCAGTGTGTCTGACAGCGCCTTTGGGGCTTAGCCGGCATCACTGCACTCTGGGAGTCCCCTAGCACCTCCTCACTGCTGCAGGGGCTTTTGGGGAATTGCCAAAGGGATGCTGTGGGACCAGGCAGACGGATGCACAGCAAGCGTCGCAGACGGGACCGGCCCAGCCAGAGCTGGGCGCCCGCTCCCAGGAGCGGTGGCCACCTGGGGGCGCTAACACCTGCGAGCCAGCTGGGCCGCATGCCGGATGTTACACGTTCTGTGGCACCTTTTCAGACAGGACCCTTGATGCACAAGGAGTGGGGGAGCCTGGTCGGGTTTTGGGGGGGGGTCCCTGATGGGGTTTGAGGGATGAGGAGCAGAGGCCTGCTATTTTATTGTAGCTGGACCTCGTTTAGATTTAAGCCACACCCTGGCACCTTCTGGGTTCGGTCATGTCATCTCTTCTGTTCTGGGGCATGTGTTGCCGAATGTCCCACCAGCATATATAGCTAATGCCCACCCCGCCCCAGGGCATATAAAACGAATGTCCCTCGGCCCCCCCAGGCATATATAGCTAATGCCCGCCCAACCCCTGGGCATATATAACTAATGTCCCTCCCACCCCACCGGGAGCAGTGGACGTACCATAAAAGTGTGTGTGTGGGGGCCCCCGAGGCCCCACCCTCGCACTTCCCTTCTCCCCGATCCCCCACCTCTGCTCCACAAGACCCCCCCCCCCCGCACTTTCTCCCGCCTCCCCCCCTCATTCCTCACCCTTATGGCTGGTAAAAAGTGCCCCCCACCCCTGCATTCTGGTGCCCCTGCACCCCACCTGGTATAGGTAGCAAATGCCCCCTTGCCGCCAGCCTATATAGCTATGGAAATGTCTTTTGTCGTTTGTGCCTTTTACAGTCTAAGACCGGGCCCGGTGGGCTGAACTTAACAGCCATTTTGTTCTCAGAGCAACTGCAGACTGTTACCGAGGGGACTGGCCGGATGGCCACACACTTGGGGCACTTCACTTGGGCTCCTGCTTGGTTTCTGTTTCTCTCGCGATGAAAGAAAGGTTGTTCTAGGGGCTGCTCTCTGGCTGTGGCCAGGTCTTTAGCACTAAAGCCCCGCCCCTCCCCGCTGTCGGTTCAGCTCCCCCCATCACAAGAACTGTAGCAAAGACCCCTAAGAACTGGGCCACATAAGCCAGTTATGATCCTGCCACGAGCACCTGATACCCAGCTCAAGTGGTAGCAGGTCCCGCTCTTACCTTGTGAGGTCCTGAGGCTAATACCTGCTACCAGCCCATCCAGGAGTCATTATCCTAGCAATGCCGGGATGCTAAGCTAGACAAGCTGCCACCAGACGTCTTACCACCATGGTCACCTAAGCTAGCTGGTGGTAGGACCACCACTGCTACCATGGACACAGCTAGGGCCCAACCAAATTCACAGCCATGAAAAATGCGTGAAATCTGGTTCTGCCCCCCCATATAGATGTCACAGGGGAGACCAGTGTTTCTCAAATTGGGGGCCCTGCCCAAAAGGGAGTGGTCGCAAGGTTATTTTAAGGGGGGGAGGGGGGTCGCGGTTTGCCATCCTTACTTCTGCGCTGCTGTCAGAGATGGGGGTGGCTGGAGACTGGTGGTTGTTTGGCCGGGCACCCAGGTCTCAAAGCAAAGCCCCTGCCAGCAGCAATGCAGAAGTAAGGGTAGCAGTAATGATGACCCCCCCCTCCACTCGCCCCCTGCAATAACCTTGCGACTCCCCCACACCTCCTTTTTGGGTCAGGATCCCTACACTTACAGCACCGTGCCATTTCAGATTTAAATAGCCAAAATCATGAAATTCATGATTTTAAAAATCCTATGACTGTGAAATTGACCAAAATGGACCGTGAATTTGGTAGGGCTCTGGACATAGCTGACCCTAATGTGGGGAACAAGGGCAGGCATCTCCTCAGTGCCTGGAGCGCCCCCAGCTTCAGTTCCGATTGGGGGGGGGAGGGAGGGGTGTGCAAATGGCTCCTTGTTTCCCCAACTGTGACACTATCGATGCCTTTGCTTGATCCCCTCTCGCGCTGTGACAGCACCGTGCCGCTTCAGCACCGGCTCCTCCCGAAGGGCCGCCTGCTCCAGGCCGGTGTCTGGTTTCACAGGGGCCTGAGCAGCAGGGCTGGGCGGATGAATTATGCAGCAAAGTCAGAGCGGGCGGGCAGAGGGCAAGCCGCAGCGAGCGCGGTGGGAGTTACGCGAGACAAAGGCGCCCAGTGGGAACGTGCTGCCCGTTGCTGCGTGGAACAGGCATAAAGCCTTGTTTTGCTTCTTAAGGAGAGACTCGCTAGTGCCTGGTGCGAGGTGCCGTGAGCTCACCGCCATTACGGGCCAAGGCACGGCTCGTAGGACATGGCGCTGCAGCCCACACTGCTGACAATGGCCCTCCAGGCTGCCCACAGCTGTTATCTTACTGCAGCTGGACCATCCTGCGTGCACCTAGGACTGGGTGAGGCACCACGGGAGGGCTTCATGGAGGTTAAGTCCATTAATGGCTATTAGCCAGGCTGGGTAAGGAATGGTGGCCCTAGCCTCTGTCTGTCAGAGGGTGGTGATGGATGGCAGGAGATGGATCACTTGATCATTACCTGTTACGTTCACTCCCTCTGGGGCACCTGGCATTGGCCACTGTCGGTAGACAGGATACTGGGCTGGGTGGACCTTTGGTCTGACCCGGTACGGCCGTTCTTATATTCTTATGAGGGCCTGGGTAACCATACGTTTAAAGCCAAGGCTGCCCCCTTACAACGCAGCCGCTCCCCGGGCGCCTCACCCAGTCCTAGGTGCAGCCCAAGGCCCTAATGTATGGAGCATGAAGCAGGCCAAGTCTGGGCTGGCTTAGGGCACACACCAGCCCTGGAATGCTACGCCCCGTAGCAAGGCTCCAGCTCGCAGGGCCCCGGGTGCAGCGTAGTGGATGTAGTGGAAGGCATGAGAGAGCGACTATATACCGCAAAGAGTCCTGGGCTGGGCTGGGGCTGGGCACGGGCTATGAGCCTGCTGTTGCCCCACTCCCTTGGCGGCCAAGGTACAGCACAGCTCTCTTTCAGCAGGTCGCCCCTGCAATAAGGCAGCTGCCGTGTGGCAACTGCGTTTGGAGGCCAGGCGGTTTCTGGTTGGTGTTTAATTGGGCTTCCACGTGAGTGGGGCACGGGGTCGAGGGAGGCGGGGAAGGCAGCTGGCAGGTGGAGGCGGGCTGCCACAGCACAGGCAGGCCACAAGCAGTAATAACAAGTTCGCTCCCGGTAGCACCCACAGGCCCCAGGCGGGCGTGGGATGCAACGTCAAAGCCTGATGGAACCAGTCTGACCTTGAGGTGATTCCTGCACAGAGCCCAGGCCTTCGAGCGGCGCGTTTAGACCCAGACGGCCCACCTAGAGGTCAGGCCCGTGACGGCAGGAGAACCCACAGCCGTTGGCCCAGTGGCTAATTACCTTCACTTAAAAACTTGCACCTTATTGCGAGCCTGGATTTGTCCAGCGGCCGCTGCTAGCCCTCGGCGCTCTTAAGGAGCCCGCTGCGCCCAGAGCGCTAGGTAGTCACCGGCCACCTGTTAACCAGCGCTGTGTTCGGCTAACGAGCCGGTGCTGGGGCCTGTATCTGACAGGAGGCGCTCGCTGCCCGGACGGGCTCATGAGCGAAAGGAAAGTGGAGCAGCCTCAACTCAACAGGCGCAGCAGACTGGGCTCGGAAGGGGACGCTGAAGGAGGAGGAGACACTGGCTGCTTGCAGGGCCGGCTCTAACGTTTTTGCCGCCCCAAGCAAAAAAAAAAAAAAAAAACCTCCCCGCCGTAACACCCCTCCCGCCGAACCAAAACCAACCCCCCCCGAGTGCCGCCCCGCTGAACCAAAAATAAAAACAACCCCCCTGAGCGCTGCCCCACCGAACCAAAACCAACCCCCCCGAGTGCCGCCCCGCCGAACCAAAAATAAAAACAACCCCCCGAGCGCTGCCCCACTGAACCAAAACCAACCCCCCCCGAGCGCCGCCCCGCCGAATCAAAAATAAAAACAACCCCCCCGAGCGCTGCCCCACCGAACCAAAACCAACCCCCCCCGAGTGCCGCCCCGCCGAATCAAAAATAAAAACAACCCCCCCGAGCGCCGCCCCGCCAAACCAAAACCAACCCCCCCCGAGCGCCACCCTGCTGAACCAAAAACAACAACAAAAAGAACCCAAGCGCTGCCCCACCAAAGCAAAACCCCCCAAGCGCCGCCCCGCTGAAACAAAACAAACAAACAAACAAAAACCCGAGCGCCGCCCTGCCACCCCAAGATTGGCCGCCCCTTACAAGGTGCTGCCCCAAGCACATGCTTGGACGGCTGGTGCCTGGAGCCGGCCCTGGATTTGCTCAGGGAGCTTGTCCCCCCGGCAGAAGGGGCGGCATGGGGGACGCTGCCTGGCGGAGGAAGGCTGGACACGCAGGTGGAGCAAAGGTGGGGGTTGCCCTCAAGCCAGGTGTCTAGGGCAGCCAGGTAAGGTGGGCGGGGCTAAGTTCTGACGGGCTCTACAGGTACAGACACGACATTGGCTTCAGCATGGAGGTGAAGGGGGCCGATGTGGTCAGAGCCACAAGCCAGGCCTCCTTCATGAGAGGCTCCCCTCCCACCCCCCATCCTGGGGATGCGTCGAAGCCCTGGGCTGAAGGTGTCCCCTGGTGCCTGCCTCTTCTCTCTCACCCCCGTCCCGGGTTGGCCTGGCGGGGTGGGCAGCCCCAGCGCTGGGCACGCCGGCGGGGCGAGCTGCCTGGGGTTGAAGAGGCTCATGCCATGTAATGCTCTGGCTCGGAAAGCAGCTCGGCTTCGGCGTTTCGAGCCACGTGGGGCGGGGGGGGGGGTCGCATGGGCCGTCACCCTCCCACCTCTGCGACCCCCTGGTTGTCTGGGTGGCCCGGCGCTGGGGGCGCGTTAGGGCACGGGGCTGATTTTCTGCGCCACGCGATGTGCTTGGCAGGAACACGGGGATTCTTCGGCTCCCTGGACAGGCCCGGAGCCAAGAGGCTATTAAAATCCCCCCACCGCTGTTGATTGTCAGCGTACGCTCGGTGCAGCCCAGGGCTGGGGTAGCAAGGCGGGGGGGGGCAGAGCCGGCGCTAGGCATAAGCGGCCTAAGTAATTGCTTAGCACCCCGAGCAGCTCAAGGGGGGCCCCTATTCATTATTAGCATGTGTTATGTGGGGGGGGGGGATATTCCTGCTTAGGGCCCCCATCAGGCTAGCCCCAGAGCTGGTGGGGGGGGGCTGCAGGTCGGGACTGAGCGGCATCAGCAGAGCTGTGGGTGTGTGAACGTCCCCAGCACCTGGCTTTATGCAATGCTGTTACGGCCTCGCTTTTCGGGGCCCTACAGGTCCAGGCGTGAGACCCTCCATCGCCCTCTCTTGCATTTCCAGGCTTGGTTCGTGGCTTCTCGCTGGCTCCGGCCGGCCCGGGAGCAGCAGGGGGAGATTAAACATTCTGCTCCAGCGTGCGTGAGCCGGGCCCCGCGGGCGGCCCTGACCTTCTTCTTGAGACCCGATTAGCGAAGATTAAAGCCGGTGTGCCAGTCTCTGCTGGGCGGCTATGGAGAAGAGCGGCTCCTCTGTGCTGACAGCGCTCAGCAGGGAGCAGGCTGACGCGAGGCGGATGCTATCGACCTTCCGCAAGAGCATCCGGTCCTCCACTGAGCCCCCAGCCCCCGGAGCCATGCAGGAGCCAGCCTGCTGCGTCCGATAACCCAGCCCTGCTCCCCAAACCACTAGGCAGCCCCCAACTCTGGGCAGGTGATCCTCGGAGCTGGAGCTGCTCTGGCTTAGAGGCCAGGTCAGTGCTCAGCCAGCCGGCCCCCCCACCAAACCGCCCCCCCCCCCTCAGCCGGCCAGACCCCCACCAAACCGCCCGCCCCCCCCCCCCCCAGCCAGCCAGCCCCCCACCAAACCGCCCCCCCCTCAGCCGGCCAGACCCCCACCAAACCGCCCGCCCCCCCCCCAGCCGGCCAGCCCCCCCCCACCAAACCGCCTGCCCCCTCTCAGCCGGCCAGCCCCCCACCAAACCGCCCCCCCCCTCAGCCGGCCAGACCCCCACCAAACTGCCTGCCCCCCCCTCAGCAGGCCAGCCCCCCACCAAACCGCCCCCCCCCTCAGCCGGCCAGACCCCCACCAAACCGCCCGCCCCCCCCTCAGCCAGCCAGACCCCCCAAACCGCCCCCCCCCAGCCAGCCGGCCGGCCCCCCACCAAACCGCCAGCCCCCCTCCCAGCCCCCCACCAAACCGCCTCCCCCCCCCCTCAGCTGGCCAGCCCCCCACCAAACCGCCCACCCCCCCTCAGCCGGCCAGCCCCCCACCAAACCGCCCTGCCCCCCCCAGACGGCCAGCCCCCCACCAAACCGCCCGCCCCGCCCCCCACCAAACCGCCCGCCCCCCCCCATAGCCGGCCAGCCCCCCACCAAACCGCCCTGCCCTCCCTCAGCCAGCCAGCCCCCCACCAAACCGCCCCCCCCCCTCAGCCGGCCAGACCCCCACCAAACCGCCCGCCCCCCCCCATAGCCGGCCAGCCCCCCACCAAACCGCCCTGCCCTCCCTCAGCCAGCCAGCCCCCCACCAAACCGCCCCCCCCCCAGCCGGCCAGACCCCCACCAAACCGCCCTGCCCTCCCTCAGCCGGCCAGCCCCCCACCAAACCGCCCCCCCCCTCAGCCGGCCAGCCCCCCACCAAACCGCCCGCCCCCCCCCATAGCCGGCCAGCCCCCCACCAAACCGCCCTGCCCTCCCTCAGCCAGCCAGCCCCCCACCAAACCGCCCCCCCCCTCAGCCGGCCAGACCCCCACCAAACCGCCCTGCCCTCCCTCAGCCGGCCAGCCCCCCACCAAACCGCCCGGCCCCCTCAGGTGGCCAGCCCCCCACCAAACCCCTCCTCGGCTTAGGTTGGTGGTTGTGATTTCGCTTCTTACAGGATCAATGCAGCTTAATGCACAAGGAACCTGCTAAAAACACTGATCTCCAGGCACTGCCCCCTGAGGCTGGCGTGCAGGCGGGGCCGAGCCCACTTAAACCAAGACCTGCAGGAAGAGCAAAGTGCTCAGAGCTCTCTCCCACACCCTGAACCTCTCATCCCGCACCCCCCTCCTGCACCCCAACCCCCGCCCGGTGAAAGTGCGTGAGGGTGGGGGGAGAGTGAGCAATGGAGGGCGGTGGGATGGCGCGAGAAGGGGCGGGGCAGGGGTGTTTGGTTTTGTGCGAATAAAAAGTTGGCAATCCTAACTTCAGCTGTGACCTTAACCTTCCCGTGCACCTGTGCACGCCCCCCTCGCCCCCCCACTTGGTAGCGCCGAAGGTGCCGAGAAGATCTAGGCAGCCCGGTGCCCTTGTCGCTCTGTGTCACTCTGGCTGAATGTGCAGCTCGTTAACGAGATTTTTAAAACAGTGCAGCCCAAACCCTGATTAACCAAAGCAAGTAGCATTAGGGGGCCCGACTGGGAATTCAACAGCATGTGACCGGTGGACTCCCTCGGGGCCCTGCTGAGTAGTTATGTCCCCTAAGCTCGGCCTAGCTTTAAATCAATTTTCTAGCAGTTGTCACCGACCCTGCAGTGGATTCAGCCGCCCACTGCAACATCCAGACGGCGCAGAGCGACGTGGCTTTATTGGCAGGAAAGCTCAGGGCCTAGGTCTCCGTTCCCAGCAGCTCTCCGCTGACGCGGCATGGTGGAGTGATTCCTGCTTTGCACTGGGCTGAGGCCCACGAAAGCCAGGTGAGAACGTAGGCTCATTACGTGGTTGATGATCTCAGTTCCGCCTCACCTGGCAGCCAAGGCGCCCGAGGCAGTGAACAGCGTCCCCTCCTCTGGCCCTGGAGTGGGCCGCGGCCGCCGGTCAATGAAGCAGAGCAGCACAGGAGCTGGGCAGGCCTTCGCCATCGCGCGGCTCTGGTTTCACTGCCGGGCTCCTCGGTAGCAAAGGCTGCCTGTAACTTGGTGCAGTTCGCAGACGTGCTCCAGCACCGCTTTCCACGTAGGCCGCTTATCCAGGCCTGACCTGACCCTGCTTAGCTTGATGAAGCCAACAGGATCACACCCACAGCTGCTAAGACAGCAGACAGCCCTGGATGGGGCGGGAGCAAGCACGGGCTTAGGCCTGTTCGACGTGTTGCACTGCAGTGTCCTTGTGCGCATCCCACCACTCTACGTTCCACTGCCCCGTCGCTGGCAAAGAAGGCGCTGGATGACCAGGAACAGGGCGCTGCAAATGCTGCGCCCAGAGGTGACTGGGAGTCGCTGAGCCCAGTTCAGGCTACGGGGACCAATTCAGTCTTTGATTTCACTGTCAGCAAGGAGCCCCCATGGGGCTGGTAGTTTTGGTGATGGGTGCCTCTCCTCCAGCCATTGGCCTGAGACCCACCAAACGCATCTCACCCATTGGCTGCATACCAGCATGCAAAGCTCACAGCTGCCCTCCCGTTTCTGCGCCACTTCCTTTAACTGCATCATATCACGTGTGTAAACCTCCCTGACCTCCCATTCTGCCCCTAGCCCGATGGCTGCAGCATTGCACCGGGTGAATCCCGGCTTGGAGCCTGCCTACCTCTTTTCCCCTGGATCCCATGGTCATCTCCCCACTGGAGCTGGGGAAGCCGTTAGAGGGGTATGGCCCTGAAGCTGCTCCCCTGTGGTACCGTCTTCCCAGCGGCTAATTGCACAATGTGATGAGTGGAGGGCTCTGCCCTGTGACCTGGGCGAGGCTGCAAACACCAACGGCCTTGCCTCGCGTGCTCGTAGCAATGGTGGGCGACAGGCCCACATGCTCTGGGGGATAACCCCGCCCCCAGCCTCCTCAGCCACCGCACATGGGACAGGCCTGTCTCCATTAACCGCTGCCCGTTAACCTTCCCCCTGCCAGGGCCTGGCTCCTAAACCAGGAAAGAAAGGAAACGGGGAGTGAGCAGCTTTCTCCCTGCTTGCGGTTGGCAGATGCCGGGCACGGTCCTCTAGCCGGCCAGCGCCTGCCGGTCCCAGTCCCCCTCCCAGCTGTCTCTCTCGTGGCTTCAGCGTCTCATTCCCAAGCCAACAGGTGATTGAGCCGTCTCCCCCTGCCTGCCCCCTCCAGCTATAGCAACAAAGCCTTGCACATGTTTCTTTTTCATACAGGCTTCTTCTGCGCTCACTGCTGGGACAAAGCGGTTGGATGAAGCTCTAGGAACTCGCTGCAGCCAGGTTTAAGGCCAGTGGGATTTTTGCAGGGTAGGGGGGAAAGGGGATGGAGAGGCACCGACCAGCGTGAATAGATCAATCTTCTATGCATAGCTTGTCTGTTTGGTAAGGGTGCTCTGAGCCAGCGTGCTCTGCCTTGGGAAGAAGAACCATTGCGCGGCCCGGGCAAGGAGCGTGTTTACAGAATAACAACGGTCAGTTCCTGTGCTTTATCCCCTGCAGCGAGCGTCACCTGAAAGGAGAAGCCAGAGAAGTGAGAATGCAAGCGCGACCTGCATGACGAAAGCTTTGTCGCCCCCTCGTGGCAGGTCCCCCTCAGAGAAGATTCTACGACAGTGAGCAGCATTACTCCTTTAGCGCAAGGGACAGAGGTCCAGACTTTGAGAGCTCAAGGCCCTGGGTTCAAACGCTGCTCTCCAGGCTGCGGAGAGGGGGACCAGCTTTAAAAAGGCAGATAACTCAGTGCTCGGTGACACGGCTGATCTCGTGCTGGGAGAGAGAGAGATGACGACTCCAGGGGAACGGGAGATCTCTGGCCGGCGGGGAAGGAATTTAAAAAGGGGAGAGAGGAGTGGGTGAAAAACGTATACGAGAAAGGCTTCTTGACAAGGATAGCAGCCATTAACCAGTTGTCTCCTAAGGGGGTGTGTGGTAGCTATCCGTGCAGATTTTCCAATCCCTCAGCAGAATCGGGAGGAAACTACACAGAATTTAACATGTTTTACATCTAGCTAGCAGCCCTAGCAATCCTGGGGGGAATTTGGAGGAAGCAGCGAGGCTATGCACTGGGAGAAGGGGCATCATCTCGCTTGAGCAAGTCGCACTGGTTGGAGTGGGGCAAATGGGTGCTCCCTGGATGCTGAGGTGACAGGACCCGAGAAGTGGATTTTGGGGTGTAGGAGAAAGAAGGGGGGAGACGGCTGTGTTGCGGCTCAGCCTCTGGCTGGGATCCTGGCTTGCTACATTTGATCATCAGATCAAAAGGAGGAAAACCAGGGTAACCCATGTCCTTCCCCTCCCACGTGTGTACTCAGTACTTGTGCGTTAGCTCTCGCTCCTGCTTGGAACTGCTCTATTGGGGAGAAGAGCTAGCCCTTCGTATCCTATAGGCGCCCAGCGATCACATCGCCCACAGGATAATGCAGCTACCTCTGGGGTAGAACGTGGCAGTTCTTCAACATTACAGAAGAGTTTGGGACAGAAAGGGAAGAATACCATGGGAGGGGATTTACAGAAGCAGAAAGGCATAGTCTAGGGTTAGGAATATGCCCAAAACACCAGGGCTAACAGTGACCCAAAGTGGTCAGAACCTTGCTCTAACACCCTCGCTGCCAGTTCAGCACCCCAAATGCCGTGCTGGGGTATTGGATCGACAACAGGCCAAAGGAAAGTGTGTCACTTGCTGAATGACCAGTGCCGCTTTGGGTTTCCCTAGGAGCCTCTCATCCCAATACTGACCAGAGTTGACGCTCCTGAGCATGGGGCATATGAGAAAATCACAGGCCGAGGCAGCATGGCTGGATCCGTTGAAACATTTCGCAAATATTTTGGCAATAGGACATAGACAAGATAGTTCAGTGGCCTAAGCCCTCGGTATATTTAGATTGGCAGTGCTTTGGGGCAGGGACTGTCTCTTGCTGTGTGTTTATACTGAGCCTAGAACAATGAGGCTCCAATCTCTACATGTTACTGTAATACAAATACATTAATACTTTTATACACAATATTCAAATAAAGCTTCCTGGGCCATGTTTCTGGGTTGAGTCAGCGTGCAAGTTATTTTCCCCTCCCCTTTTTAATCATTTCTGACCACGCTCACGTTTAGAACATGAATAGGAATCTATTTCGTGCTATCTACTTTTTTGAGCATCTAAAGAATTTCCACATTTAGTCTGAATCAAGTACCAGCAAATCTGGGTAGGACACACGTCATTATTCCAACTGGGATTTGGCTACGACAGAAGCACTAATTCATACTTAGCACTTATCATTTTCATCTGAGAGTACATTATAAATATTAACTAACGAATCGCTAGGGCCAACTCCATGATCTTGCCAAAAAAAGTGCTGTGGGATCTTTAATGTTTCCTCCAAAAGGTGCCTCTCAGCCAAAGCCCTAGCATGACATTGAACAACAAAGAAGAATGTCGCCTTTTGAGTTCCCAACATTGACGTAGGCTGGCACATGGGGCTAGACCAGGGGTGGGCAAACTTTTTGGCCCGAGGGCCACATTGGGGTTGCAAAACTGTATGGAGGGCTGGGCAATGAAGGCTGCGCCTCCCCAAACAGCCTGGTCCCCTCCCACCCCCCCCAACTACTCCCCTCAGAACCCCCGACCCATCCTACCCCCTCCCGCTTCTTGTCCCCTGACTGCCCCCACCTGGGACCCCCCGCCCCTCACTGCCTCCGGAACCCTACCCCCTATCCAACCCCCGTGCTCCCAGTCCACTGACTGCTCTGACCCCTATCCACATCCCCGCCCCCTGACAGCCCCCCCCCGGGACTCTCACACCTATCCAACCCCCCCTCCCCGTCCCCTGACCGCCCCATCCAACCGCCCCCTGCTCCCTGTCCCCTGACTGCCCCCTGGAGCCCCCTGCCCCTTATCCAACCCCCCGGCCTCCTTACTATGCCACTCAGAGCAGCATGTCTGGCAGCCGCGCCGCCCGGCCAGAGCCAGACACGCTGCCGCGCTGCTCGGCAGGAGCATGCAGCCCCACCACCCAGAGCACTGCCCGCACCGTGGCATAGCTGTGGGCAAGGGGGGACAGCAGGGGAGGAGCCGGGGGCTAGCTTCCCGGGCCAGGCAGGACGGTCCCGTGGGCCGGACGTGGGCCGCAGGCCGTAGTTTGCCCACTTCTGGTCTAGGGGCACTTCTGGTCTTGCCCACTTCTGGTCCCTGAAAGGGACGATGAATGAAAAAGTGAGACCGACTTGTCTAATTTCATTGTTCAAGCTGAGTGAAGTGCAAAAAGAGTAAACAAGTGAGTTTTTAAAAACATTCACTTAATAATCTAAGGCCCGGATCACGCAGACTCTTCCGCCCACACATAGCTTTACTCAGTTGAATAGTTTTATTGGAGTCAATGGGATTACGCACCTGAGTCAAGTCTGCAGGGAAAGGCCCTAAGATATTAACAGCACAGATAAGCAAAACAAAATAAAATAAAAAAAGTTACGATATATTAACCACCTGACAGTCTCCCTTTTAAAAACATCTTCCCTCCATTTACCAAAACTGTGCAAAGACCTACAAATAAGAGACTCCGGGTGCAGACACATTTGTAACAATTTATTGAATGAGGCAATAATAGACAGAATGGGAAAACAACAGGTATTCCATGCTCTGCTACTTGACTGTTTTTTTTTCTTTCCCTTTTTCTGGGGAGAATTTCTTAGACCGTAAGAACGTTATTTCATTGCCAAAGAAACACCGACTGTAAAGCCACTGGACATCTTCACAACGACAATAAAAAATAATAATAGTTAAAAAAAATAAATTGGAAAAGCAGGGCATTCTATGGAAATGTTTCCCTCCCCTCCTTAAAGTACAGAAAAACATATACAAAGAACATTTGATATTTTCATATAAAACAAGTAAATACAAGAATCTGAAAACTTCCTTGAAGGCGGAGCAAGACTTGGAGAATTTTGTTAAATGGCCACTTTAAAAAAAAAAATTAAATACCATGCACAATTGCACACATCGAGGGAGGGCGTGGCTAAAAGAAGGGAGGAGCTTGCTTGGGGGAGGGGCAGTGTTTGTTGGTTTTGGGAAGCAAAGGTTTGGCCCATTGGAAAGTCAAGTAAAATCAGCCACTGAAAACACACCAGGCGTTTTTCTGTCTAGAGGTTTTCTCATGAAGTAGATTAAAAAAAACTCGCAGCAGCAAAGCCGTGCTGGAGATGCACATACAGCAGAAACAGGTGCGGGACCTGTGGAACGCGAACTGGGGCGGGGGGCTACGGGAGGAGTCGGTTTGATCCCCATATTTATTGAACAAGGAAACATTGTGAGGATTGGATATTCCAGGACGGGTCGAGGCTGCGATAGGGGATCATCTGTTTCATACAGTCCTATCCCGGCTCTGATAATACCAGTGGCAGACGTAGCTCAGGTGAACTCAAAGTACCTCTCAGCAACGGGGCTGAATAGGATTCAGTTATAAAACAAGCCCTGGGGAGAGGCAGGGGAAGGAAGAATTTGCCCTAGTCAATAACTCCTCACTCTCTTCACAGCCTTCCCCCGCCGTAGTGCCCCAGCCAAAGCCCCCTAAGAGATTCTCCATTGCAGTCTAAATTTACAAACATGAAATAATAAAGAGAAGGGTCTAAAACGTCAGCTACATTTCAATAGCAGAGAAGATAAGGGCAGGTCTTGAGGGTGGATTACAGGAGAGCAAGGCAGGGGCATGGAGGGTGGGGGAACTCTCCATGGAATTTCTTAAGAACTTCAACGGCAGAGTTTTCCTCTCTTACGGGGACTGCGGGGTGATCAATTGCTGTCCTCTGAGGAGCTTTATCCCTTCGAAAGGCTGCTGCTGCCCCTACACAGTCGTGCATGCGCCTTCCCCGAGGAGAGACGTTTTCCAAACTCTCTCTCTTGAAACCTAATTCTCAAAGTGACGGGGCAGAGGGGCCGACCCCGGGAGCCACCGCAGAACTCACTGCCGGCTTAGCGGGCAGCAGCGCTGTTGGAACTCTCTCCAGCCAAGGGTACAGCTGCTTCCTATGGGGGGGGGGGGCAATCTTCCCATCTTGCCCTGATTCTAACAGATATTTCATGCGGGGGTGTGAGGGAGGGGGGTTGTGTTTTGATTTAAATCTCCTCAGAATGAAAGTCCATTACAAATTGGCTTTCCACTCCCACAAGATCAGCGCGGCACTATAAAAATGCACTTAACACACATCCTCTGCTATTTTTTTTTTCCTTTTAAAAAAAGGTTAACGAAACCTTTGCTTCCAAAGCTGGGAGACTCAATGCCACCTGATTGCATCTCTGAAGAGGCGTAAAAAAATTATTCACGTAAGAGACGAGGAAAAACATCATCATGATCCTGCCATGGCAGCAGCGTCACTGTTCCAAGGTCACAACCTCCACTGCTTGACCATCCATGGTGACGGCACTGTCTGCTATCCTCGTAGTAACGGGAGCCATGGCGACCTGAACGGGACCATTCCCTTGGGCGAGGCTGGTTACCACCGTCTGGTACATGCTGACGGGGATCTGGACGAGCCCTGCGGAGACAAAAGTAGGCGATGGAATTTGCAGATCGTTCAGACATTTCAACCGGACAAATCAAAGGACTCAGGCATGTTTTGATACATCTTTTATCCCGCGTGTGTTGCTATTATTTACATAGCTCCAAGAATCATAGAGTTCAAGGCCAGAAGGGACCAGATCATTTAGTGTGGCCTCTTGGCTATCACAGGCCACCAGCACCGCCCAGCACCCGCCCACTAACCCCCAAATTAGATCAAAGTATTGCAGCCCACAGGAGACTAAACTAGTGCGTGCCACAGGCAGAGAACAGGAAGGACCGAGGTGCCCCAGTGCCCACGGCCCCTGCAATGGCAGATATACCCTGATGATCCTAGCAAGCGACCCGCACTCCACGCCACAGAGGAAGGTAAAGCCCACACAGGGTCCCTGCCAATCTGACCTGGGGGGGAAATTCCTTCCTGACCCCCACATATGGCGATCAGTGAGACCCTGGGTACATGAGCAAGAACCAGCTGGCTAAGAATGCGAGAGAGAGAATGCTTGGTGTCCCAGCTCCAGCCATGCGCACCCCTGGTGCTTCAGAGGACGGAGACAAAAAGACAAAACAAAAAAACCCACCCAACCACAGAATACATTTGGGGGGGGGAAGAGGGGGGAATCCCTTCCTCACCTCCACAGGTGACCAGATGAGCTTTGGGAACATAAATTACAAAGTGGAAGGGACCCCACTGGTTGCTGATCCCTACCCCCACCCATCATAAGCAACCCTGTCATACAATCCCACTCATACATTTGTCCAGCTCTCTCAAAACGAATTGTTCCCCCCCAGTTCCTACTGGGAGGCTGTTCTAAAACCTCATTCCTCCGATGATTAGAAACCTTCTTCTAATTTCCAGCCTGAGTCTGCTCATGGCCAATTTATGCCCATTTTGTTTTGGTGCCAACTACTGTCCTTTAGCTTAACTAGCGCTTCACCCTCCCTGGCGTTTAACGAATTTGTAGAGTATTCAGATCTCCTCTCAGCCTTCACTTTGCTAGGCGAAATAAGCCATGCTCTTCCCGTTTCTTAAGATAGGCCCTTCCTTCCCCATATCATGTTAGTAGCTCTTCTCTGCACTAGTTCCAGTTTGAATTCATCTTTCTTGAATATGGGGTCCAGACCTGTATACAGTATTCCAGGGCGGTACTCCAATGGGTACATGGTGGGATACACGGGGAGAAGGTGGGGCCATGAAACAATAGGTCTCTGTCCTGAAAGGCTCTAAGGGCAAGAAAAGAGGGTGATTGGCGTTGGAATGCCTTGAAGAACAGGCTGGTTTCAAGGAGCACGGGAGCTCTGTGGACACTGACTGGGAGGCTGGGCCACACATGAGCATGCAAAGGTATAAAAGCAAGAGTAAGTGATGGGGACCTAGGAATTGGACAGGAGCAGGGACTGGCAGGGAAAGTGGAAGTGGAGACCCTGGAGGGGAAGGCTAGTATAGGATTCAGGAAGGGAGGGGAAGATCTGTTTGGAGCAGCGGGAAAGTGACTTTGGCAGTAGCCAAACACTTTGTCATTGTTAAACCTAAACCAATTTTAAACAGTGCAATTTACTTCCCAGCTGAGGCTGTGTTAACTACCTGCATTTCATTCAGCTGAGCAAATGAGACCGGGCTGGTCACTTTCTCCCCTGAGCCTCTCACTTTAGTACAAGGATTCCAGGCTGCTTGTAAATTCCCCAGCCCCGCCCAGCCACAACAGCAAAGCTGTCTTCATTCATATTTTAAGGAACATGTGCATGAAAAAAAAATCTATTATCTGTGTTGTGTCCCAAGCTGCCTCCTGGATCAGATTGCACAAGGTTCCTAGTACTGAATTTAGACTTAACGTGCGTGAAGACGAGAAGAGAGAGGAACAGTCCGGATTAAAGCTGGACAAGGTCACAGAAATCAGCCGGTAACTCAGTTTGTGGACACAGCTTTGTGCCAGTGTGCAGCATGAATTCAGCTCTCTTATCCATATGCATTATGACACAGTCTTCAATTACATGATCATACACTATTTTTTCCAAGGGACTCCTGCCTCCTTCAGTGAATGGATAGTTATTCAACATCCCTTTTTATCTGCCACATTCAGCGTGGTGCCTGAGGTTTTGTTTAAGGCACGCCATTCAAACCCTGCTCTGAATACAAAATTGTTCGTCTACTCATGGGCGTTTCTATGGCACTTTCACCATCATGGCTGAGTGCTTCTCACACATTAATGAGGTAAGTGTGGTAAAGTGGTATTATCCCCATTTTACAGATGTGAAACTGAATGATTAAGGCCAAAATTATCAAAGGTCGGGTGTCCAACTTTAGATGTCTAGGGCCTGATTTGTCAGAGTAATTAGCAATTTTATATCACTATCTTAAAAGCACAGCTCACTCCAATCAACTTCAATAGCAGCTGTGAGTACACGGCCGTTCTATAAATCTGGCTCCAAGAGTCTCACTTTGGGCACTCAGAAAATGAGGAACACGCAGGTAGTGGCTACTTTATGACAAGTTTGGTTTAAGCGATTTGCCCAGGAACTGTGCAGCAGAGCACGGAGAGAGTCCAATTCTCTAGGGCAACCGTCAACTGCCTTCACCATGAGACCATCCTTTCTCTTCCTGCAGTCCCCTGCTTCATTCACTACCCACCTTCCAACTTCTGCAACGAGAAAGGCAGGAGTCTTGCAGACAACAGCCGGATTCACTATGAGCACCAGTCAGCCTGCCCCTTTATCCCAGAACTGCCACCAGCCTCTCCAAAATAAACCTCATTTCTTCCTATCAGCTTTTCTCCTACTCCTGCTCTCACGATCATTTACACTGCTTCGGTTTAAGGTCCAATTACGTGTCAGTAAAGCTTCAGGCTCCCTTCTGGTGCTATCGGAATAATCCTGTGATGTGGTAGGACAAATTCGGGTTAGTTTACTGCTCAGACAATAACAAAACGTATGAAGGCCCCAGAGGTTTCCGCGCAGTTTGGGCGATTAAGTGATGTTCAATAATTGCAATAAAGGTGCAGCCTCTTGCCTTCCAGTAACACCGTGGTACGTGCACTTGGATGCAAGGCAGAGCCGGGGAACGCTGTAGCAGCATTGGCTGGACTATGGAATCCTAGAAATTAGCAAAGGAAATGACTTCTTAGAGCATCTAAGTCTATGCCCCTAGCTAGCGCAGGATTGTGCCTTACCCAGACCAAGTTCAAATCATTCTGGATAGCTGGATCTTTGATCCAGGTTTTCCAGACAGAGGAGTCTACTGTCAAACCACTGTCCTGTTTGGGCAATTTGACTCAGATTTCACTAGCCGAGGTCAGGACCTCTATCCCCAGAGGATACTATTTAATGACAGGAGGCAGCAGAATGTGTTTCCGTGTCCTTGCATCACTTTTTGTGCGGACAGAAAAGCTTAGGTCTTAATCATGCTGGCCAGGGGGGTGCCCCAGGGTTTGAGAGGGCAGAGAGTTCAGTAATACTGTGCACTGCGCTAGCCCCTTTCAGCTGAAGATCTCAACACATACTGCTAACAATTCAGGCTCACAAAACCCCTAGGAAGGAGGTATTCATCTGCCCACTTTACAGATGGTAGAAAGATCCAGAGGGGTTAAGTACCTGCCCCAAGGTCACACCGCGAGTCAGTGGCAGGATCTGGAATAGAGAGAAGAGACCTGCTTCCCTGGGCCCTACTGTAACCACCGGCACCACCCCATATGACTGACACCTGCAGAGTCCTGCACAGCAGACTGTGGAAGGACTGGGGCTTGTTATGTATTTTCAAAGGGAGGCTGCAGAGGCTTATATCTGAGCTGACATTCCTTCCATACACACCGCCCCCTTAAAAAAAAAAAAAAGTCTTAGATGGACTAGTCAAGAAAACCTCGCGGACTTCAGTTTGTGGGGGAGCCAGGCAGCAACCGGGAAGTTTGGCCTTAGGCCAGCATGGAACCTGAGCACCCCCCAGAGACATAAGAAGCTGGCAGATCTCCACTCCAGGCAGCTAGACTTACTGGTCCTAAAAGTTCTCCATTGTGCCACACTGGCCGAATGGGTCTCCTGGCCTATTTAGGAGCGATATTCCAAAGACTCCACACAATGCAAGGGACTGACTCTCTTATTGGCCAGGGAACACGCAAGGTTACAAAGCTTGATCCCCCGGCGATGTACAGAGGGGAGCGTCGGTGCACACTAGGATACAGTTGTTGCCAGCCAGTCTTTACTGAGAGGGGGAAGACTGAATGGGATCAGTCTCTCTGGGAAGGATGGATTCCTGGTATCAGGGGTGTAGTCAAGCCCAGCCCTACCTTAGACACAAGCAGGGAATTATCCGTGAGAGAGAGGCTCCTTTCTACATGGGATTAAACTAAATCGCCTCAGTGGCTGAGGTAGAAGCCTTTCTGACAGGAGTGAGGTGGGTGAGGGCTGTAAAGTCTGCTGTGCATTAAAGCAGAGATGATCGCCCTTGGGAGAGAGATGATTAAACTGCAGATACACCGTAATGAGGTCTAGGATTGTCCCTGCACTGCATCTGCTGAGACCTGGACCCTGATTAGCCCTAATCTAGCTGGCACATGTTAATCTAAAGCATGGGTTTTGGATCCTTTCAACTGTATTAAATAAGAAATCCCTGACACAAAACTTTCGGGGCTGTGCAAATACAAATATCGGCAAAGAGGGGACAATTCCTTGAAGGAGATACGGCTATTACTGAGAGAGCCAGCAGGCAGAAATCATCATGCAGCTTCTTGCCAACAGATGAGTGGGGTACTGCAGGGCTCCATGGCGCAATGCTACACGTCAGCTGCGCACACAGTTCAGATCGGCTCCTGCCAGGTGAAGGCCTATAAACAAACATTATTAATAATGCACCAACCCGCACAGACAATAGAAGCAGGTTTTCAAAGCAACGGAGTGCGGAGATGGAGCAGGGACAGACCTTCACTCCTCTTTGTGAAGGGATTTTCTCCCTGAAACCAGACCTCGCCCACCACTGCTCCCTTGGAAGGGGTCGGAGCAGGGGTGTGACAGAGCAGAATGGCAGTCATAACAACATGGCCGCCAGCCATTCCGCTTCCCTCCTTCAAATCCTCACTCAAGACCCACTTCTGTCAGGTTACCTGTGTTATTTGCGCTGGGAGAGGGCCCGAAGGCCCCGGTCTGGATCAGGGCCCCATCTTGCTGGGGACTAAACATAACGAGACTGTGTTCCTGACCCAACGAGCTTACAGTCTAAATGACAAGCAGATGCAACACGTGGGTAACAACCGAACGGGAAGAACAGGAATGGTTAGAAGATCCACGTACGCAGGCCAGCTGCATTCACAGCTAGATGGCCTGGAGACAAACTTTTAAAAAGAAATGATAAAATCTAAACCAATAAATCCAGTCTATATCAGTTGGCCCTCCAGCTCGCCACTTGCTATCACTGCGAAAGTGGGTCTTGAAGGATAGGGGAGTGGCTTTATGGAGTAGTTCAGAGGGGACTTTTTAAGGGGCAGGCTGGAAACAAGCCCAAAGGAGCCTGTGAGAGACGCAGAAAAAGGCCAGCATCACTGGCAGGGGAACGGGGTGCTGCGACAGGACACTAGAGTAGATAAGCAGGAAGGAACAGAGCCGTGTAGGACCTTACAAGTAGGAACAAGGGCTTGAATCTGATGTAGCGAAGGAACAGGAGCTGGTTAGAAGGATACAAAGAGGGCAAGATACGGACAATGCCAGGCCAGGCAAATCATCGTAGCAACTCTAGTTTGTATGGACTAAAGGAGAAGGAAGTTGTGATATTCAAAGATGATGCTCAGGCTACAGGCCTGAGCGACAGGGAGGATGGTTGTGTTCTCAGCCATTACCTCCAGCGGGAAGGTGCTGAGTGGGCAGGGAGACAAGGAGGTCACCTTTGGCTATGTTGAGTTTAAGTTGGCAGTGAAATCAGCCCATTGCTAATGGTGAGACTGAAGGGCCATTGGGGAGCGGCTGTATTTATTTTTACACAAGCTGACTGCTTTATCCCTTTCTCTGTTGCTGGTCTCCGATTATGAGCTCTCTGGGGCAAGAATGGAATCTTCCTGTGTGTATGGACAGCGCCTAGCACTTTGTGGGCACTGCTGGACTACATAATACTTCATCACCAAGAGTACAGGCCGTATCAGCCCTGAAGGACGCTGGTGCAATTCCCATCTCTTTCAGGGTGAGCTATACTTGCTTATTCCCCAGAGGTCTCAGTAGGGAATGTTCCATCGTGATCAGAGCAGAAGACAAGCTAGCACTAAAGACTCTACAGGGCCACACCCCTGTAAAGAGCGATCAGCTGTTGTGTTGCTGCACAGGATGTGCCATGTTTGTCTTTCTCCCAGAGGATAAAAGCGACTTTGTCTGTACAAAGTGCAAGCTGGCCTCCATATTGGAAGAGAAGGTTAAAGGACTAGAGACCCAAGTATCAACCCTGCGTTGCATCAGAGAAAATGAAGACTTTCTGGATAGAAGTCAGCGTTTGGTACTGCAGGTACAGCATGCTGAAGAATCAGAGAGGGCAGTGCAGAACGGGGAAGAAAATTGGCAGCATGTGAGCTCCAGAAGAAGAAAGAGGAGAACCCATGTACTCCCAATGCAGATAGAGGTAAGAAATTGTTTTCAGGCTCTCTGCATAGGTACTACGGTGGGGAATGGTTTGCAAGAGTCATCTGAGGAAAGGGATCAGAAGGAGACCCCATCGACCAGAAGGCATGGGATGCATTGTCCTAGGGATGGGGGTTCCACGACCACCACTCCCAAGAGGAGGTGACAGGTGGTGGTGGTCGAGGACTCCCTCCTAAGGGGGACAGAGTAAACTCGAGAAGTGTGCTGCTTGCCTGGAGCTACAATTCAGGATGTGACGGAGCGTCTGCCAAGACTGATCAAGCCCTCGGACTGCTACTCCTTCCTACTTCTCCATGTGGGCACCAATGATGCTGCCAAGAATGACCTTGAGCGGGTCACTGCAGACTACCTGGCACTGGGAAGAAGGATAAAGGAGTTTGAGGCACAAGTCGTGTTCTTGTCCATCCTCCCTGTTGAAGGAAAAGGCCCAGGTAGGGACCATCGAATAGTGGAGGCAAATGCGTGGTTACGCAGGTGGTGTCTGAGAGAGGGCTTTGGATTCTTTGACCTTGGGATGTTATTCCAGGAAGAAGGATTGCTAGGAAGAGATGGAATCCACCTAATGAAGAGAGGGAAGAGCATCTTCGCAGGCAGGCTTGCTAACCTAGCAAGGAGGGCTTTAAACTAGGTTCACCGGGGGGGGGGGAGGGGTGATATAAGCCCAGAGGTAAGTGGGGAAGTGGGATACCGGTAGGAAACACAAGGAGGAGGGTGCAACAGGAGAGGCCTCCTGATTCACACTGAGAAAATAGGGCAATTGGCTAGTTATCTTAGGTGCCTGTACACAAACGCAAGAAGCCTGGGAAACAATCAGGAAGACTTGGAAGTCCTGGCACAGTCAAGGAACCATGATGTGACTGGAATAACAGAGGCTTGGTGGGGTAACTCACATGACTGGAGTACTGTCATGGATGAGTATAAACTGTTCAGGAAGGACAGGCAGGGGAGAAAAGGTGGAGGAGTTGCACTGTATGTAAGAGAGCAGTATGATTGCTCAGAGCTCCAGGATGAAACTGAAGAAAAGCCTGCTGAGAGTCTTTGGGTTAAATTTAGCGACGAGAGCAACAAAGGTGATGTCGTGGTGGGCGTCTGCTATAGACCACCAGAGCAGGAGGATGAGGTAGACGAGGCTTTCTTCAGACAACTAACAGCAGTTTCCAGATCACAGGCGCTGGTTCTCATGGGGGATTTCGATCACTCTGACATCTGCTGGGAGAGCAATACAGCAGTGCACAAACAATCCAGGAAGTTTTTGGAGAGTGTTGGGGACAACTTCCTGGAGCAAGTGCTGGAGGAACCAACTAGGGGCCGTTCTCCTATTGATCTGCTGCTCACAAACAGGGAAGAATTGGTAGGGGAAGTAGCAGTGGGTGGCAACCTGGGCAGCAGTGACCATGAGATGGTTGAGTTCAGGATCCTGACAAAAGGAAGAAAGGAGAGCAGCAGAATACGGACTCAGGTCTTCAGAAAAGCAGACTTTGACTCCCTCAGGGAACTGATGGGCAGGATCCCCTAGGAGGCTAAAATGAGGGGGAAAGGAGTCCAGGAGAGCTGGCTGTATTTTAAAGAATCCTTATTGAGGTTGCAGGAACAAACCATCCCAATGTGTAGAAAGAATAGTAAATATGGCAGGTGACCAGCTTGGCTTAACAGTGAAATCCTTGCTGATCTTAAATGCAAAAAAGAAGCTTACAAGAAATAGAAGAGTGGACAAATGACCAGGGAGGAATATAAAAATATTGCTCGAGCATGCCGGGGTGGAATCGGGAAGGCCAAAGCACAATTGGAGTTGCAGCTAGGAAGGGATGTGAAGGGTCACAAGAAGGGTTTCTACAGGTATGTTAGCAACAAGAAGATGGTCAGGGAAAGTGTGGGACCCTTACTGAAAGGGGGAAGCAACCAAGTGACAGATGATGTGGAAAAAGCTAAAGTACTCAATGCTTTTTTTACCTTGGTCTTCACAGACAAGGTCAGCTCCCAGACTGCTGCACTGGGCAGCACAACATGGGGAGGAGGTGAGCAGCCCTCTGTGGTGAAAGAACAGGTTAAGGACTATTAGAAAAGCTGGATGTGCACAAGTCCATGGGTCCAGATCTAATGCATCCAAAGGTGCTGAGGGAGTTGGTGGATGTGATTGCAGAGCCACTGGCCATTATCTTTGAAAACTCATGGTGATCGGGGGAGGTCCCAGATGACTGGAAAAAGGTAAATATAGTGCCCATCTTTAAAAAAGGGAAGAAGGAGAATCTGGGGAACTACAGGCCAGTCAGCCTCACCTCAGTCCCTGGAAAAATCATGGAGCAGGTCCACAAGGAAACTATTTTGAAGCACTTGGAGGAGAGGAAGGTGATCAGGAACAGTCAATATGGATTCACCAGGGGCAAGTCATGCCTGACCAACCTGATTCCCTTCTATGATGAGATAACTGGCTCTGTGGATATGGGGAAAGCAGTGGACGTGATATATCTTGACTTTAGCAAAGCTTTTGATACGGTCTCCCACCATACTCTTGCCAGCAAGTTAAAGAAGTATGGATTGGATGAATGGACTATAAGGTGGATAGAAAGCTAGCTAGATCATTGGGCTCAACGGCTCGTTATCTAGTTGTCAGCCAGTATCAAGCAGAGTGCCCCAGAGGTCGGTCCTTGGGCTGATTGTATTCAACATCTTCATTAATGATCTGGATGATTGAATGGATTGCACCCTCAGCAAGTTTGCAGATGATACGCAGATGGGGGAGAGGTAGATATGCTGGAGGGTAGGGATAGGGTCCAGAGTGACCTAGACAAATTGGAGGATTGGACCAAAAGAAATCTGATGAGGTTCAACAAGGACAAGTGCTGAGTCCTGCACTTAGGACAGAAGAATCCCATGCACTGCTACAGGCTGGGGACCGACCGGCTAAGCAGCAGTTCTGCAGAAAAGGACCTGGGGATTACTGTGGACGAGTAGCAGGATATGGGTCAACAGTGTGCCCTTGTTGCCAAGAAGGCTAATGGCATATTGGGCTGCATTAGTAGGAGCATCGCCAGCAGATCGAGGGAAGTGATTATTCCCCTCTATTCAGCACTGGTGAGGCCACATCTGGAGTATTGCGTCCAGTTTTGGGCCCCCCACTACAGAAAGGATGTGGACAAATTGGAGAGAGTCCAGCAGAGGGCAACGAAAATGATTAGGGGGCTGGAGCACATGACTTATGAGGAGAGGCTGAGGGAACTGGGATTATTTAGTCTGCAGAAGAGAAGAGTGAGGGGGGATTTGATAGCAGCCTTCAACTACCTGAAGGGGGGGTTCCAAAGAGGATGGAGCTCGGCTGTTCTCAGTGGTGGCAGATGATAGAACAAGAAGCAATGGTCTCAAGTCACAGTGTGGGAGGTCTAGGTTGGATATTAGGAAAAATTATTTCACTAGGAGGGTGGTGAAGCACTGGAATGGGTTCCCTAGGGAGGTGGTGGAATCTCCTTCCTTAGAGGTTTTTAAGGCCTGGCTTGACAAAACCCTGGCTGGGATGATTTAGTTGGGAATTGGTCCTGCTTTGAGCAGGGGTTGGACTAGATGACCTCCTGAGGTCTCTTCCAACCCTGATATTCTATGATTCTATGGGTCAGACCAATGGCCCATCTATCTCAGTATCCTGTCTCTGACAGTGACCAGTACCAGAGCTTCAGGGGAAGTGTACAGAAAAGGGCAATTCAGAGAGATCCACTTGTCTTCCCTTCCTCATTTCTGGCAGTCAGAGGTTTAGGTTCGCCCTGAGCATGGGGTTACATGCCTGACTATCCTGGCTAATAGCCATTGACAGACCTATCCTCCATGAACTTTAGTTCTTTTCTGAACCCAGTTATATTTTTGGCCATCACCACATCTCATGGCAACGAGTTCCATAGGTTAGTTGTGGGTTGTATAAAAAAGTATTCCCTCTTGTTTGTATTAAACCTGCTGCCTATTCATTTCATGGCGTGGGCCCTGGGTTTTGTATTGTGGGAAAGGGTAAACAACACTTGCTTATTCACTTTTTCCACTCCAGTCATGATTTTATAAACCACTACCATATCCCTCCTTAACCATCCCTCTTCTAAGATGAACAGCCCTAATCTTTTTAGCCTCTCCTCATACGGAAGCCGTGCCGTACCCTTGATCATCTTTGCTTTTTCAGATGGGCCACCAGAGCTGAACACAGTGTTCAAGGTGTAGGTGTACTATGGATTGATATAGTGCCATTGTGATATTTTTCTGTCGTATTTTCTATCCCTTTCCTAATAGTTCCTAACACTGACAGCCTTTTTGACTGCTACTGCGCATTGAACGGAAGTTTTCAGAGAACTGTCTATGATGACTCCAAGATCTCTTTCTTGAGTGGTAACAGCTAATCCAGAACCCATCTTTATATATGTGTAGTTGGGAGTTTCCCCCCAATGTGCATTCCTTTGCATTTATCAATGTTGAATTTCATCTGCCATTTTGTTGCCCAGTCACCTAGTTTTGTGAGATACCCCTGTAACTCTTCGCAGTAGCTTTGGACTTAATTATCTTGAATAATTCTGTATCATCTGCAAACATTGCCACTTCACTGTTCACTCATTTTTCCAGATCATTAATGAGTATGTTGAACGGCACAGATCCCAGTACAGATCCTTGGGGGACCCCGCTGTTTACCTCTCTCCATTGTGAAAACGGACCATTTATTCCCACCCTTTGTTTTTCTGTCTTTTAACCAGTTACTGATCCATGAGAGGACCTTTGCTCTTATCCCATGACTACTTAGTTTCCTTTAAGAGCTTTGCTAAGCAACCCTGTCAAAGGCTTTCTGAAAATCCAAGTACACCATATCAATTGAATCACCCTTGTCCACATGCTTGTTGACCCCCTCAAAGAATTCTAACAGATTGGTGAGGCATGATTTCTTTTTACAAAAGCTGTGTTGACTCTCCCCCAACAAAACTTGTTCATCTATGTGATTTAGGGTATCTCGATTTTGGGGGAGCTAAATTTGAGATGCTCTACAGGGTCCTAACTGCAAAAAGTGCTGAGCTCCCCGTTTCTGAATAGTCAGACCCTAGTGCTAGCCATCCCAAGGCACTTCACAGATACTACGTTTGCGCCACAGCTCAGAGAGCCGAGGAAATTGTTCCACCCAGCATGGTTTGAAAGGACTTGCAAACTTTATTTTGTTTTGTGACCTCAAACCTGCCTTCACATCACCATGTGTCTCTGGAGGAGCCATCCTGGTCTAATCATGTTAAAAAATCCAACTCTCTCAAAGATGCACAACAGAGCATAACAGAATTTTACACGTGTGAACACCAATGTCGAGGTGCAACAGGGCAGCTTATAAATGGAGATATCCAATCTCCTAGAGCTGGAAGGGACCTTGAAAGGTCATCAAGTCCAGCCCCCTGCCTTCACTAGCAGGACCAAGTACTGATTTTGTCCCAGATCCCTAAGTGGCCCCCTCAAGGATTGAACTCCCAACCCTGGGTTTAGTAGGCCAATGCACAAACCACTGAGCTATCCCTCCCACTCCGGATGGATGGAGCATGAGTATGAATGGGGAAGCCCCAGACACCAGCCTGTAAATTATAATGAATATAATGAGTTAGTCCTGACTTTTCCATGGAACATTAGCCAAACACAACAGCAAACAAAAATGTGACATTTTCCTCCAACAAACTGCAAGGGTCCCAAGGGAGATTACAGCAGTATTGCAGCCACCGTAATTAAATAGTTCTGCCTCACCCCCCCCCCCCCCCCCCAACAGCTATGCACATCAAACTACCTATGTGGATGTCACCCGTGTTATCTGCCATTCAGCTGCCAAATGTTTCCTAAAACTCACAGTGATTAACCCTTTGCACCGTCCTGGTTCATCTTGTTCTATTTCAATGTGCTCCCCTCAGCTCATTCATAACAACCACAGGAGTGGATTTCTCTAAGAGCTTAAAGACTGAATAGGGACTGATCTGGTACCCTACGCTCTGCATCACTAACACAGCATGGGCCAGGATTTCAAAGAACCACACATACAAGGGTTGACCCTTTTCTTGATTCATTTTAACTTATTTAACGTTAATGGGAGCTGCTGGCTACTCGGTATTGTAAAAAATCAGGCTGTGTATTTAGGTGCATTAATGTGGACTGTGAAGACTAACTTTAGATGCCCATTTTTCAAGTCCTGGCCTTTGTCTTTTCCTCCACTCTCTTGTTCAGAGCGGATGCTTGTTGTGTGTATTGAGATTAAGTTGCTCTTTTACACATTTACCTTCTGCTACAATCCACCAACTTCTACCTTTTCTGCTTTTCTGGCCTGGGGTTAGCATGATCTAAAGCCAAAAATACCTCTTCTTTGAGGGAGAAGCTAGAGCTCAGGAGGAGAAGAGCTGAAGATTTTTTTGGCTTTATTTTTTTTTATATTTTCTACCCTTTTTACTTTTCTTTTGCCTTCTTGGGAGGAAGGATGATCACTTGGGGCTTCCAATCACAAAGATATGGCAGAGAGGGAGCCTTGAGCCCCTGCATTCTTTTTGTCCAATATGAAATTGGAAAAGATGCATGGGGCGTACATCCCAGAAAGAGCTCAGATCTTCCTCTTGGGAAGAGAGTCAGCAAGGATTCCTTGCCAAGTGACTATTACCCACTGGAGAAGCTGGGAGACGGCCCTGGAGCTTTTTCAATGTAGGATGGATCGGGCGGGGAGATTTTTGGACTTACCCCTACAGAATCCTTGACTGGAGAGGTTGAGTCTCCAGTACTGAAGAGGACTGACCTGTCCCTCTGGAAGTATCTCCTGCGGAGTTTCTGTTTTTTTTGGGGGGTGGGGGGGAAGGCGTGAATGCAGAGGCCCCAGCAAGCCATCCAAATACGTGGTCCTTTGCCATGGCCAAGCACGGATCCACAGGCTGGGAGCAACTGTGGCAAAATACCCCTTCTGTGGCTCCCAAGCGCATCTGTTCATGGGTGGAGCAGGTTGTGGCCCTGGGCGTGCTCTGCCAAGCTATGTGGAAGAGTCTACTCACCACAGACACACTCCCTCGCGGCTGGGCACGATGCAGCACCTCTCCTCCTTCGGCGCCCCCTCCCAACAGCTGTTCTGGCCCTGCGCTGATCTGCCTCTTCCTGGGACGTGGCTCTTCGGCCAGGTCAATAACAGTCCCACCCTTTCTGGCATGTCAGTGGTTCGGCCCAACTTCAGGCTTTTGGGGCCTGCCAGGCCTTGGCCCCAAGGTCATCACACCCCCTGCCCTAGTAGGGGAACCCAGGCTCGCCCTCTACCCTGGGTTCCAGCCCCAGGGGCTCTGTATAAAGCAGAGGAGGTCTGTTCAGACCCCCTGCTGTATATCTGGGCTGCTTCCTACTGTAGCCCATGGCTGGGCTTTTCTCAGTCTCTGCCCCGGCTTATTCTTCTATTGGTCCCAAAACAAAGGGCAGCCCAAACTAGTTATGAGAGATAAAAAAGGTCCTATACCAGGCCTACCTGTCCCAAGGAGGCTCTAGTTAGGTTCTAGCCCCAGCCAGGCCTTCCTTCCTTCACAGGGCTAGCTCAAAAGGTCTACTCCCTCTCCCAGTCAGCCACCACTGAGCTGGGCTTTTCCTCTCTCTCCCGCCTCCATGCTTGATACCTTGTACAGGTGTAATGGGTGTGGCTGACTGGGGCCAGAGGCTCTGATTACCCCCTTCCTGGTCACTGCGGTCTGTATACTTCATCACAAACTGCGACCGCAAAATTCCTTCAGTTAATACTCTCAGGTGGTGTTAGTAACACCGGGAAGCACTTTAAAAAGGTGTTTTTATCTTGACAGTATTCCTTTATTCTGAAATTCTGAGCCTTTACCTTCCTCTTCTGTCATTTTGGCCTCATTCTGATGTATCTGTAAAAACCTTATGTTCTTCTTACTTGATAAAAAAAGAGGGGCTAGGAGAGGAGACAAAGAAGCAGATCGTGTTTTTCCATGGGAAACCAATTTCAAATCCTCAGCTCATGACCCTGTCGGCTAAATTACCTATCCCTCCCTCCCTCACCTCCGTATGATGCGGAGGATGAATCTAGAGCTGAATACGGATACTCAGACCGGCTTGAGTTAGACGTAAAGTGTGTGCATACTCTGTGCAAGTTTTCCCCATGTGGCTCTGCTCCTATGTAACTCATTCCCTACCTAAGACACTAATTTTGGGCCTCTCTCAAGCAGGGACTGCAAGTCTTCTAAAACCTGGCCAATTTTTGTGCGAGAGAAAGAGAGAGATGTGGCAAACGGAGACTAGGAGACCAAACATAGAATCATAGGCTTTAAGGTCAGAAGGGACCATTATGATCATCTAGTCTGACCTCCTGCACAACGCAGGCCACAGAATCTCACCCACCCACTCCTGTATCAAACCTACATCTGAGCGATTGAAGTCCTCAAATCATGGTTTAAAGACTTCAAGATGCAGAGAATCTTCCAGCAAGTGACCCGTGCCCCACACTGCTCATTTCCACTTGTGATCTAAACAACTCCAGAAGTCTAGTGGACTAACCCACCTTTCTACTAAGCTCCCTTGATCAGCTGGCTTTACAGAATAGAGGAGGGTAAACCTGATAAGATTAGCCGTCTGTATCATGGTCAATTCAAATATATAGGAAACCTGGTTAGAAATACTAAGAAAGAATCATAGCATCCAACTTTTACTAAAGTTAGAAACTTTAAGTTTTGTTTTCTTTTAAATGAAATATAAACAGCAGTGGAGGATATTTTAGGTAGCCGGCTAACAGGTATTATGAGGACAAAGCTTTCTAGATATTAGAGATGGGAAACACCTAATCAGTCGCAGAGTAGATTCCTCTGTGGTTCCCAAACAGAAGGATGCATCAGCTATTAACCTGGTATGTTTGATCTTAGTCAAATGGCCAAGGTACCATATTATAGTTTTTAAAACTTCTGAATAGTCATTTAACAGAAAGCTGAGGAAGTGGGTATTCACCCACGAAAGCTTATGCTCCTATACATCTGTTAGTCTATAAGGTGCCACGGGACTCTTTGTTGCTATTCTCATTGTGTTTTACCATAAATATTTTAAAATCACCCCTTCCCTGAAAACTATGTTAATTACAGTGCAGACTTCTACATTCTCTATTAATTTCTAGTGGTTTTCAGGGCAATTGCTATGGAATCCTATTACATTTCTATTGAAATCTATTAGTTTAATCCGTATTAAAGACTACAGGGCTTTTCCATAAAGTAAAGACTATATCTAAGCGGAGTTTAGTTTTACATTTAAAATACCCTTTAGGATCCCATATTCTCTAGAGGGCCTTTGTATAATGGCAGCTGCAAGTTCTGAAGTGTGAAGAGAGAACCGCACCTGAAAGTGATGCTCTATTATTTTGATTTTTAAGGACAAAATTTATTTTAAAATATACATAACAGTAATTTGAAGTCACAAAGGCATTTTAAAATGTATTTAAATTCAATTTATTTAAAACAATTAAAAAATACTTAACAGTTATCTCACACTCCAGTTATCTCTCACACACACAACTGCATTTCTCAAATAGTTTGAGAAGGGAAGGCAGCCACTCCTGGGGGGCTACTGTCTTGGTCACCCACCCCTCATGGATCATGATGACTGTTAGCGAAATATATGCCATGTGTGTTGGGAACAAAGGTGACCAGATAGCAAGCGTGAAAAATCGGGACGGGAGTGGGGGGTAATAGGAGCCTATATACGAAAAAGCCCCAAATATCGGGACTGTCCCTATAAAATCGGGACATCTGGTCTCCCTATGTGTGTTTATGTATCAAACAGAGAAGCATGTGTATGTACATATGCATTCCATTTGTGATAGACCAGTGCAAGTGAGTGGACGCACACCCACTGGAGTTCACTGGTCTATCACAGGCCAAACGGGATGATCTCTAGGGGACTCTGTTTTTTCTACAAAGCTCCTCACTGTAGTTTCTCGGCACTGATGGGTTGGTGGCAGTTTACATTTGGGGTGGGGTGGGGGGGCTTTTCTTTGTATAACTATTGTGTTTTACGCATTATGCGCATGCTCCCTAAGATGTCGAATCAGACACCTTACAAATCAAAACATCACACATACACCCCTCTTGCCCTCACCACAAGTGTATATTACTTGAGTATATTAGTGAAATATATATTTTGGGCCCGATCCGGTCACTCTCATTCCTTTCTTGGGTAGTAATCCATCAATTTCCACAGGCGTTTAGCCTCAATAATGATAGCCGGATTGGGCCCTCAGTGTATTAGCATGTGCATATCTACCCCACACCCATGATTTTGACTCTAGTATGTATCTGTGAATTTGACCGCACATGTGCAAATTTAACACACCCACGGGTGCATTTACGTCTGAATTCTACTACTCTTCACTCATAGAAGTGAGAGAAAAAGATAGACAGACAGACGTGTCCCTCTTTGTGCTAAGAAATACCACGTGTGATCAGAACGCCTACAGAAACAAGCAACAGTGCCAACCAGCAGCTTCATCCCAACATCCCAAACTACCACCACAAACATTAACTCACCTGTGGGATTTTCTGTTAGCCTCCACTTGCAACCTGAACAGTCTGCTGCTAGGAAGCCTGACAATAAAATGCAAGTATAAAATGCTGAACAAAGGGCAAAAATATCGCAGGGGGGGTGGTATAACCAGAATAGCCCATGTACGGACAAGAAATATGGCCCTCTTCACTCCACTTGTGAAGGACAACAACTGAACAGAAGTCATTCTTGCCCTTCATGGAATTAAAAGCCATATTCAGTGTCCACATATGGAGTATCACCAAAATATTAGATACGCTAGACTATATATTTCTAACTATATTTTACATTACATAAACCGTTTAGGGGCAGGAAGTGTGCAATTATTACAGATGATCCCAGGTATTAATACTCCCTTTATTAGATCATTCGTGCAAAACTTTTCACCAGGAAGGAGATTTCTTGCTAATATTTAGATCAGTGACATAATCAGGCCACAGAAAGCCTGACAGGCAGGGGCTGCTGCACGTTCCTAACAGCTACGGTCCCCATCTGTTAATGATCTCCCCTCCACTCCCAGGGAAAGTGTGTGTGTGTGTGAGGTGAAAACAAAACAAAACAAAACAAAACAAAAAAACACAAAACAAAACAAAAACACACAGACACACGACCAAAGATGGATGCCAAACTGGGACTTCTACACATCCCAGAGCACTCGGTCAGAAAGTTCCTAAAATCCAGGTTCTCTCCCCATGTCACCCAACAGTCACTTAAAAAAAAAAAAAAAAAAAAAAAAAAAAAGATAAACTAGTCTCCAATTATTTTTTCAGGTTACAACAGACTTAAATCTAAATGAGTTTCAAAAGTTAGGGTACACTTCACACTAGGATCACATATGAACACCAGCATTAACGCACACTGTAGAGCATTTAATACGTGAAGGTACAAAGCAACTATTGTTCAGGGAGAAGAGTAATATGTAACCAGATATTCTCCGGGTTCATCTAAAAGATGCCTTTCCGAGCATTTCACTGGCTTGTTCAGCAGTGAACATATTTCTGCCAACACACAGAGCTACATTCATGGCTGACAAACAGGCCAAGATATGCAGGTTCTTTTCTTCACTCACTTTTGTGTGTGTTAGAAATGAAGTAAACCTGTCTTCATCAGTGCAAAAGGCTCATGTCAACTGTTCCTTATGACAAAACGCTGGTTAATGGAGTGCCTACGACTGGTTTTACTTAGAACCCCATTTTGATGTGGTTTCTTAGGCCAATCCAACGGTATTTGATTTAAAGGCAGAAGAGGGATGCTGTAAAATTGACATCATGAAGGTCTCTATTAATCCTCACTCAATGGCTCTGAGATCCAATTGACTCAGTTAACCCGCCAAGCACATTCGGTGTGGAATCCAAAAGTGAAGCTGGGGCTTGATTCTTTGGTCACCCTTCCGCAATAAAGGACAATTTTGTCTGTGGAACATGAAGGTGAGTGAGATAACATCTTTTACCTCACCCGCCTTGTCTCTCTAACATCCTGGGACCGACACAACCACAACAACACTGCATACAACTGTGGAGCATGCAGCAGGCTAGAATCCAGCTCTCTCTCACGGAATTCTACCAGCTCCGTGGGTGTCTTCACTCGGGAACAAAGGTGTGTTCTTTGGAGTTAGCTAACTGGAGTCAACTTACGTGAAGTAAAATTCTAGTGAAGGCGTGATATATAAATTGCTTTGTCTTCACTAGGATTTTGCTTCATGTTAGTTAACTAACTGGAGTTAAGAACACACTTTTTTCCTTGTGAAGACAAGGTCATTGAGAGAGTCCAAGCTTCCTCTCTTTTCTCCTCCAAAGTAACACCTAAACCAAACACAGGGGTCGGCAACCTTTCAAAAGTGGTGTGCCGAGTCTTCATTTATTCACTCTAATTTAAGGTTTCGCGTGCCAGTAATACATTTTAACGTTTTTAGGTCTCTTTCTATAAGTCTAGAATATATAACTACACTATTGTTGTATGTAAAGTAAATAAGGTTTTTAAAATGTTTAAGAAGCTTCATTTAAAATTAAATTAAAATGCAGAGCCCCCTGGACTGGTGGCCAGGACCCGGGCAGTGCAAGTGCCACTGAAAATCAGCTCGTGTGCCATAGGTTGCCTACCCCTGACCTAACGCCTATGCCCCCCGCCTCCCTTCCAATAAAACATTCCTGCTACAATGACCACACTCTGCTCTTTGTTCTGTTATGTGCTGGATTGTCACAGGCTATCCTTTCACTGCCTGTAGACTGTACATTTTTAGGGCTGGAACCTGTTAACTGTTTGGCACACATCACCCACTGTACATGTCCTGTACACCTTCAGCACTGTAACCAATACGTCAGAGTAAACACATGACTCAAAGCCATTGTAGGTGTAGCATAAGGGACAGTTTTTACAGTCAACATTTTAAAAAAAGCATTTTCCTGCATTGTATCTTTGTTGTGTGGCAGGTGGGGACTATTTCTTTTTGGTATGCTACTGCCTCTGGCTGATTACTGCAATTTAACTCTGCACATCTGTTGATAAAAAAAAGGTTTAGAGGCTGGGACTGAGGACTAAAACATACAACGTGTGTGTGTCATAAGCCATACACGTAACAGGTTTTACTGAGTGTGGTTAGCTAGTATGGTACTATGAGATTCTTGGGCGCACGTGCACCTCAAGTGGGATCCACACAGACAAATACTCAAAGAAGAATTAAGCAGCCCCTTCCATAATAGGCCTGTTTGTTCTCTACCTCACGGCAGTAGTTCTGAACCATGGTACATGTACCTCTGGGGCTACACATGTGTCTTCCAATGGGTTCTCAGCTCATCTAGAGGAGTGTTTCTCAACCTGGAGGCTGCAACCACTGGGGGGGAGAGGGGGGGGAGAGGGAGGGTGGTGCAGGACAGGTTTAGGGGTGTCGCAAATGCAGGGCTGGCACTAGGGTTGGCAAGCAGGCCCCACAAAGCTAAGTTACATGCTTCAGCTCTGGGCGGCGGGACCTGGGCTTCCGACAAGGCTCACAAATGAAAGTATCACACTAACATGTAAGTACAATATTTCTATTCCAATTGATTTATTTTATAATTATATGGTAAAAATGAGAAAGTCAGCACTTTTTTCAGTACTAGTGTGCTGTGACTCTCTTGTATTTTGATGTCTGATTTTGTAAGCAAGTAGTTTTTAAGTGAGGTGAAACTTGGGGTACGCAAGACCACTCCTGAAAGGGAGACAGTAGTCTGGAAAGGTTGAGAACCATTGCCTTAAGGGACAATAGAACAGGTGAAAAATTCTGGTTGATACATGAACAGAAAGAAGCAACTCCCAGTTTGAAGAAATAATTCTGTTGTAAATATTGACAGATAACCTTTTCAAAAGCTTCTTAGAAGCCCAAGTTCCATTTTCAAAAGTGAGATAGCACTTTTAGAATCCTAATACTTATAGGCTTTCATTTAGACTTCCCGAGTGCCTGTCATATCCGAAATGGGACTTAACGTGCTTTTGAAATTCATACCTGAGAATCTCAGTACAAATGTATTTTTTAAAATGACACATTGTGATTTAAAAGCTATCAGTGGGTTTAATTCATTGAGGATGGAACTGGACAGCTCCATTGACTTGTTGACTCCAATGGAGTTGAACCAGAGCTTAGACAAAACAATCTACAAGATCACTGCCAATCTGGCTTGACCTATACTGAAATAAACACCCATGATTTCAGAGGTTAAGGGGCAACAGAGCCATGAATACAGCTGCAATGAAATATACACGTTTACATTCTAAAGTACAATGAACACACAGTTTTGTGCACATCAATCGGCATCTGCTAGAGCTTGAAAATACACAGAACTTGTGTTAGCAGGGGAGAAATTGGACGGCTCAGGGGAATAGGAAATAAGAGCCTTTCACCGACAGGTCTCCTGTTCAAATCTGTCCCAGCCAGTCGTAACAGATGGTCATTTCTGAAGGCTGTTCAGTAACTTATGAACTGAGGGACTGTCTCAGTTTCCTACTGGACAACTTGTCCATGTCACACACACATGCTGTTGGAATTTTTTGGCAGATCCAGTGGAGAAGCAAAAGATTATAGGGGCAGGCAACAACTACTCTCTACCTGATAAAAGCAGCTTCTGCCAGAAAAGGGTTGAATCACATCAATGGGATCGTATCTAGGAAGATCATGCTGCAGCTGCCTTTGTAACACCTATTCTCAGGGCCGGTGCAACTGTTAGGCGAACTAGGCGGTCGCCTAGGGCGCCAAGTGGTTGGGGGTGCCAAAAAGCGGTGCCCTGGCTCGACAGGGAGGAGCCGCCTTCCAGAGGCACCGGAGAGCCAGAGCCTCCTGCTTGTGACGGCGGCGAGCCCCAGCCATGGAGGAGCCGGCGGCTTGAGAGGCATGGGCATGGTAAGGGGAGTTCTGGGAGGGGCCTGTCAGGGGGCGGGGGTGTGGAGAGGGATCGGAGCAGTCAGGGGATAGGGAGCAGGGTGGGGGGGGGGGTTAGATGGGTCGGGAGTTCTGGGGGGTCCTGTCAGGGGGCGGGGAGTGGTTGGATGGGGTGTGGGAGTCCCAGGGGTCTGTCTGGGGGCGGGGGTGTGGATAAGGGTTGGGGCAGTCAGGGGACAGGTAGGGGGACAGTTAGGGTGGGGGGGTCTCAGGAGGGGGCAGTCGGGGACAAGGAACAGGGAGGCTTAGGTAGGGGGTGGGGTTCTGGGGGGCAGTCAGGGGCAGGGGTCCCAGGAGGGGGCAGTCAGGGGACAAGGAGCAGAGGGGGAGTTGAGGGGGGCAGTCAGGGGGTGGGAAGTGGGAGGGAGTGGATGGGGGATAGGGCGGGGCTCCCCCGGTCCTCTTTTTTGATTGTTGAAATATGGTAACCCTAGGCGAGGGAGGAGCCGGGGGGCGCATGGGGGCTGGTGCCCACAGGTATCTGCTGCAGTCTGCGGGGGGCGCCGGGACGCAGCCTGGGCAGGAGGGGTGGGAGGTGCGGCTGCTCCCCACTAGCAGTGCCAACACCTTTGCAGGGCTGCTGCCCCCCTACGCTGTGCCGGCTCCTCCATGGCTGGGGATCGCCGCCCCTGCAAGCCGACACTCTGGCTCTCCGGTGCCTCTGGAAGGCGGCTCCTCCCTGCCAAGCCTGGCAAAGATAGTGAGTGGACTCGGGACGGGGGCCGCCAGGGTGGGGTGGGATGGGGAGGACTTGCGGTGAGGGGGTTGTGCACCCTCCAGGGGAGTTCAGGGGGCGGGGAGGGGGGAACCTGGTCTGGGGAGCAGCCCCTGGGGGCATGGCTGGACCCTGGGGTCTATAAAGGCTCATTGGGATTTGCCCCTCAATGAACTGATGTGTGTGGGGGGGTGCGCGCAAGTTGGAAGTTTTGCCTAGAGCGCAAAATATCCTTGCACCGGCCCTGCCTATTCTCAGAGTCTCAACAACTGAAGATGAGACAACTTAGTTCATGATCGCCTCCTGCACTTTGCTCCTTGTAAGCAGGATCCTATGAATATTTACTAAGCTTCCCCTGGAAGATGCTCTGAGTTTGACGACTAAAATCACAGGGGGAGAGATGAGGAAATTGAAGGATCCTCAGAACTCCAAGACCAAGAGGATCCACACTCATCCTCTCCTTGACAAGGGAGAGAAAATGGCCGTGATCTATAAACCAGCTATGGGAACAGTGAATGGTGCCATGGTTAATTCTGAACAAGTTCCAAGCTAATGTCCTTTCTCTGGGTCTCCCAGTGTGCCTGTGCTTTCGCCTGGGAGCTCTTGGGACCAGGACTTCCTATAAGCATAGAAAGTCACGCTGTCAGCACTTAATTGGTGCAAATCCAAGACACTATGTGTACAGCTGTTATTTCGTAGAACATTCTAGTCTTGGAATAGCAGCTAGTGAGTAGCCTCCCTGGCAGAGAGGGCTATTTGAGAGTCCACAGAAGAAGCGTTATGTAGGATAGGAAGTTACCTCAAGAGTTATTTCTGCCCAGGAATAAAGGAAGCCAAAGGAGTCCATTCTCAGTGGGGTGAGGATGGAGTCAAATTCAGATCTAGCCCCCTCCCCGTTACTGGAAAAGATCCAGGGGAAACGACTTCAGGAGCTTTTTGCATCTTATAATTTATTTTGCAGCTTCACACGGACTCAGAACCCCTTGTGCCCTCTCCACTATGAGAGAGAAATGGCTGCATAGTGACATCTGGAACTGCTCCAAACACACTGCCCTCCTGATGGACTTGCGGAGCCAAGTAATTAGCACCCCTATGTCATTTGAAAGCCCTATTTCCTGTCCAAGTGCGTAGCACGCGGCAGCCTGAGCCCCGAGGGGAAGACAGGCTCTTGGGGAGAGGTTTGATTGGCTGTGTCGTGCAGCCACGGATAGAATGCATAAAGGTGGGTGTGCGGCAGTAGAAGCCACCGCCCCGAGTCTTGTGTTCTCATGCCAAAGTCTGCAGTGCGGAAAAATAGGCCGATTCCTCTTGCAATCTTCCTACACAGCTGTTTACTGCCTGCGGATTACTGCAGTCACATGAGCTGCTTTACAGCAAAGCCAAGCTGTCTTCATGAGCTGAGAAGGTCACTGGGAAGACACCAGGCTCAAGAGAGAAACATACTGCCCTCCACCGGGCAGCTACATTAACATTCCCCTCCTGGTCACAGGGCAAGAGAAAAATGGCTTCACATTCCAGCCTGTCATCATGCCCCACCCAATGACAGCAGAGAGCAGGTATTGGCTACCTATGTCAGTCTCACCCCATTCATTTGCTGGGCTGCAATCGGGGGAGGGGGTGGGGGGAGGAGCACAAAATGGTGGATTACCAGGAAGTGACAGAATGGTCAAGTTGGAATTTGCCTGTGGCTATTCCCAGTTTGCATGTAGGATTTGAAAAATCGTAACAGATGACTGCTCCATAAGGTCTGGGTACTCGATCTACAGCAGAGGCCAGTCCTTGATGATTCAGACAAAGGTAACTAGCCGTGCTGTACACTGGGGTGGCAGAACATCCCTTCCTGACCTCTGTCACGATCTGCTGACACCCTGAGGCAGGAGCGCTGAGTACTCCTTTCTTATCCAGCCCCTTTTCAAAGCCAGCAACAGCGCTTGACTCTTTAGGAAATAGTAGGGTGACCAGATGTCCCGTTTTTAAAGGGACAGTCCCATTTTTTGGGACTTTTTCTTATATAGGCGCCTATTATCACCCCCTCCTCCCACGTCCCGTTTTTTCACAGTTGCTATCTGGTCACCCTGGGAAATAGTAACCGAAGGATGAAAGTGATACGTTTTATAAAAGCAGAAGCACAAACATCTTGTGTGACCAGCTCATAAAATTAATTCCCAAACGCAGGCTGCCTTCACCCTATGCCATGAACACAGTTTTAGGGGCCCTACCTCTAGCCCTTACTCACTAGAGTACCTCCATTGACTACAATGAGATAGCTCACATGGGTAAGGGCTACGAGATCGGGCTCTTAGTTAAATCAGTCTGTGCTGCAGAGATCTGATGAAGGCGACACTGACTGGGTCTGACTCCACTGTGAAGGAACTTCAATTAACATACACGTCAAGGCTATTCCTCTCTTAAAAGGGACAGATGTACAAACACGCTTCAGTGCTTGAAAGGAAATTAAACAGAAATGTATTTGGGAAAGCCCCTGTTTGCAGTTTAATTTACAAGGGATTTCTTCTGCCTGCAGGGGAAGTTTATGGGAGGAACCGTCTCACTTCGTAAGATGCCTTATACAGTTACAACAGCTTGCTGGGATTTGAGCCAGCTTCCCATTTGGATCAAATTGCATCCCTCTCCCACTGACATCCATTAAGAAAGAGCTCAAAGCTGCCCTCAGGTTAGACTATTTTTCTCCTACCAAAAAAAAACCCTGTAACATTTTCTAATGGACTCTTCACTCTTTTCCCAAAAACAGAGGGTGCCCATACTTTGCCCAGTTAATAGCCATGTGGGCAACCTGCCAGGATTCCGAGAGCCAGGCCCTATTTGCGTCAAAAAGTTCAGAGTGCAGCCAGCCTCATCAGTAACAGAGGCGCAGAGGTGGTAGAGCCCCTCCTGATCGGAACCGATTGAAGGTAACCACAGGCTGAACCACAGTCATACCTCGGCATCACTTCAGTCAACTCTGCAGGGTAGAAAAATGACAATGCAGCTAAGGGCATACAAGGCCTGGAAGAAGGCCCCCAACATGTGGTCTGAGGGAAAATCTGCTTCTCCCAGGAATGAGGTCAGCCACCACGGAGCCTGAAACTGCAGCAGGTGCTACGTCACTCCCCTCTACACAGGACCCAGACACCAGAGGATCAGCAGGGATCAGAGACCACAAGGACCAAAAGGTCCCCCGCCCTCCAAGTCTCCCTCTTGTGGGCTGGCACTCCCTTAGATACCTCACCAGCTGTCTGTTCATGGAGGCAGCTTGGCTGGGCTCCTGAACAAGGGAGGGGGCTCCTGCAGCACTTGTTCAAGGCTGCCTGATGAGTGTCGACAAAGAGGATGGTGAGCAAGGAACTTCGGCTAGTGAGAGCGGTGGAGAAGATTGAGTGAAGGGGGACTTTTTTGCATGGTGGATGCTATTAGAATGGAAGCTCTTTGGGGGCAGGGACTGGGTCTTCCTACATGTTTGGGGAGCCCTGAGCACATTTTGGGCATTGAAACAAGCAAAAAATATATGTTTGTAATCCTATTTGGTATCAGAGTCAGGAACAGTGCCCCCTCTTTCCTAAAAGTGCGTAGAGCAGAGAGAGCCTGGCTGGAATTTAAGGGGCAGCTTTGGGGCTGATCTTGTTCTGCTGCCACGGTTAGACAAATCCTGCTTTGAACTTGTAAGCCAAGCAAAATGACTCTGGATGTCATTGCTATGGGAGAGGGAGCGGATGCCCCACTGGTGGCTTTGCTGACTAGCACTGTGTTTACAACAAAGCGCAGTGCAGCCCAAGCACTGTAAAGCAAATTGCCCTTCGTTATTTAATTACTGCAGCTCATCGGGATGACACCATCCAGTTGTGGGGAAGCAGTAATACTGTATGGGGAGACTTTGGCAAACCAGTAAAATGCCTGAAACCACTATGGCTTCTTGTTAAAAAGCAACCTAGTCAGCAGGCTGTAAAATGGCCACGCAGCTTGACCAAGGCAGGAGGGGAGGGGGTTTTGGGTGCCACAGAAAGGGCAGCTTGACCCCGCTTCCTTCCTGATAAGAATTGTGTTGAAGTTGCTGATACATGCGTTTTAAAAGAGTAGGCTATGCCCCAGGAATGTCTATTGAGGTCTCAAGGCTGCAAGTCCTGGAAAAACCCACACCTGGTTAATCAATAATCAGAAGGAACCTCTTGCTTGAAACTGCTTACTTAACAAGGTTTCTTTAAGGGACATGTCATTCTATTACTAATGTATAAATAAGGGGACTCGTTTGGGACTGGACTCTCCCTCTGGATGCATCTTGTGGTCCCCACCGGCAGACGGGCTGCCACTGTGCCACTCGAGAGCCACTCAGTGTTGGTAATTAGCGAGGGTTGGGGGTGTGTTACTAACCTGTTGCGGACGTGTGTAAGTGCTTGTGACTAAGTAAAGTTTAGCTTTAAGTGAAAGCACTCTTGTGTTGTCCTGTTTGGGCCAGCCATCTATCGGTCGGACGGCCGTGTCTCCTCTAATTTGTTCCCTGACACCTCCTCGCACAGAGTAAAAGTTACCAAGAGCTTTGGGTTGAAAGAACCCCGGGTAACAATACGACCCCTTCTACATCGCAGAGCACTTACAGCTCCTTTTGGTCACGACTGTTTGAAAATGGACCCACGCAGTCCTGGGACTGGGATGTTCAACTGAGGGACTTTTTAGGTTTTTTTTTAAACATTTGTCCATCTAGCTCTGTGTGTCCACACGACACCACTTGGCAAGAAATGCCAACTCAACTGTCCATCATTCCCCATCCCCAAATAAGGTCGTTCCCTCATAATCACTCCTCCTCAGGCAAAAGCCGGAGACTGACTAGTCAAAGTTACCTAAGTGAGTTAGGCACCCAAATCCCATTGTAATTTAACAGGATTTGGACACCTAACTCTTTCAACTTGGACAAATCACAGCACTAGTGACACTGGGTGCATCGTCACTAGGAAGAAAGGAGTTGCACTGAGGAGCTAGAACTCTTTCTGGCGTGATCACACAGAAATGGTGGTTACGTTTAGGGTGCGGGTGGCAGAGTGGCTTTTAAATCTCCCGGCAGAAATGAAATCCACAAGCTGCGATTTTTAAGACACACATAAAGCTAGGGGACCAAGTAGATGCCGACGTCTCGTTGAGATCAGTGCGCTCTCCTCCAGCTCAGAGCAAAGGGGAACATATTGCAGTGATGGTGAGCGAGGCAGGCTGCGGTCTATTTCTTTAAATGTAATGTTAATGCCTTGTAATCAGCTTTAATTTTTAAACAGACCCAGCCCTCCTGTCCATTTCCCCTAATTCATGACACGTGGAAGGTAAATGGCCCTGTGCTTAAACCAGGACAGCATCAGCTGTGACAGCTGGAGGGACTAAGTCTCAACTGCCTGATAATAGGAGTGGATGTCAAAACTCTTTGTGGGGGGGGGAGGCTGGGGGGACACAGGGAGGGCAAGGGAGATAGGGGAGATGCTACAAGGTCATTAGGGAGTTGGGAAGCAATGTTTTCAAACAAGGTATATAGTTCAATGTACTGATGGGAAAGTCTGAAAGGGGACACACGGGGGAGGGAGGGCAGGCAGGGTCGCCTCCCCAGATTTGCTGCTTGGCTTGTAGTGAGCATGCTCACATGGACTGAGCATGCTCAGTAACACTGCTGAAGCCGGCTGCCCTCACTCCGCCCCCCACTATCAGCAGGGCATGGGTTGCCCCAAAGATACTAGAGATGCTCCAAGCAGCGTTCAATCTGAAAGGGGGCTTGGTGGGGCCTTCCAATTGCTGACAGTTCACCCTCCTCTCTGGAAACTTGTAAACCATCCATGGCTCACAGAGATGCCACTGAGAAGCAAGGGGTGTGTGTCTTTAAAATGTACCAGATTGCACCCAATCGATAATTAAACACAAATCCAAGCAAGAGATGACCACAGATGTCCCTACAGGCCAATCCCGCTCTCCTTGCAAATGACTCGATTCAAACACAGGTTGCAGAGAATAAAAAGGGCAGCCTGAGAATTCAAGGGAGCTGCTGGAGCAGAGTCATTTGTGACAGAAGCACTCAAACAGGCAGGTGACAGTCCCCACTCCCACCAAGCTGATGGCAGTGGAAAGAAGAAAATGGAAGCAGATATATCAGTTGCACTTTGCATTTATAAAGAGCCTTTCAACCAAGGATCTCAAAGCACAGCATGGTCCATTAAGACAACAGTCCCCCAGGCAGGTATTACACCCAGAGTAAAATGAGGCACCCAGAAGGTAAGTGACTTGCCCAAGGTCATACAGCAACAGAGCTAGGAATGGAACCTATGCTCGGGTTACCATATTTCAACAATCAAAAAAGAGGACACGGGATGCCGCCCTAGCCCCGCCCCCTCCCACTTCCCCCTCCCCCAGAATCCCCCTACCTGTCTCCCCCCACCCTAACTGCCCCCAGGACCCCACCCCCATCTAAGTCTCCCTGCTCCCTGTCCCCTGACTGCCCCAACCACTCTCTATACCCCCTTCTCCCGATAGCCCCCCCAGAACTCCCGACCAATCTAACCCCCCGTTCCCTGTCCCTTGCCTGCCCCCCCCCAGGCCGAGGGGGAGCTGTGGGCTCCACGTGCAGCCAAACACTGTGGCACTGCTCTGCGGGGGTGGAGGGAGCGGGGCAGGGGGAGGGACTCTGGCTGCTAGAGGCCCCAGTGGCTGCGAGTGGCTTTCAATCAGGCCAGGCGTCCAATCAGCCGCGCCACACTCTGCATGAGGGGAAGTGGGAAATCCCGGACATTACTACCGTATTAGCAACCCCCCTCCCCGGACGGCCATTTAAAGCTAAAAAAGCCGGACATGGCCAGGGAAACCCCGACGGATGGTAACCCTAACCTATGCTTCCAGCTCCAGTCCCTGCTCTAACCACTAGACAAAACCTTCCTGCCTGTTGTAATCAAGGCCTTAGGAAAAGCTTGCTTAGAGCCTGCGTGCCTGCAACATGCCCATGCTTGTTCTTGGGGGACCAAGGTATTTGGATTAAAGGAGAAAGCAGGTATCCAGGGCAGTACACAGTCGAGTTCTCGGCAAGACTATTTTTAGCCCCAGTTGGTGGGCAGACACGTATTAATGGCAGCAGCCATCTCGTCACCAGTCCTATCCTGTCAAAGCAAAGGAGGGCAGCCCAGTGCCAAAAAGCCAGTCTACGCTGGGGGTACAGTCAGCGCTGGCAAAGATTAATGCTCAACAGCAAGTTAGGGCAGTGACAAGAACATGCAATCCAGCATCCTGGGTTTTAAAGTGGCAGCGTTTGCCTTGCAAATGGGAGCCAACATTGTTCTGTGCTAGCAGGGCCCAGCAACAGGTAAACAAGAATGGACGGTGCCGGTGGAATAGGGATCCCAGCCACTGAGCCAGTTCTCAGGCAGTGCTTCCCACCCTCAGACCAGAGCATCAAAAGGCCCAGTCGTAGCTAATCTTTCACTGAAGTGCTGGGAGTCAGTGCAGCAGAGGAAGCAGACAGCACTGAGCCATTTGCTGCATGTGATCAGAAGACTGCAATTCCTGCATCATGCAAGAAGCGACTTCCTGTCTACCTTGTGGTTTCTCCTGGTTTTGGATGCCAGCGGGGAAGGAGTGCAGGCATAGAGTGAGCGAGCATATGCAGGAAGTAGCCAATGCAAATCTTTGCCAGTCATTTGACACAGAAAATGCTGGCCCCTCCCTTCTTCTGGTCCATTCAGAAGGCATCTGCTACAATCATCTTCCATGCCACTTCTTCAGACCATGTTTGAATCCCCCTGCCTCAATGCATTAATTCAAACTACTTCTTCTCAGACCCTACAACAACTCTGCCTCTCCCTTTTGTCCACACATCTCTAATTAAGCCATTCCCCCGCTGCGCTCAACACCCCATTTGGGCAATTTCCCCTGTAATTGAGACTTACAAGGGAAATATATTTTTAAAGGTAGTTTGGTGTTTACACCAGATTAATGTGCAAGTTTCCCTTTGGTTTTTATTGTGCCACCACAATGCCCAGATAACCACGGGCCACTACAATAACCAGATCATCAATGCTCTAAACCTCCCTGCCCCTGAGGCATTCAAAGGCAAACACTGGTAGTTTCTCATTCTACAAGTTTGTCCTACGTATCAGTCCCTTGATCTTTATTTTCATTCTCTAGGTTTTTGGGTGATACACACAATGGGCCCCAGGCTCCTTTCCCTGACACACTTTGAATTGTAACAGTTTGTACAGAGCCTGACAGGACCCTAACTCTCACCACATGTCTGGAGGTCCACCTGCTGCACTGACATGCTCTCCTGGGTCTCATCCACATAGCCCTTCACATGGCGGCAGAAACAGGCTTCCACCTGGTGGCTGGTGCTTAGTTTGATCTTGCCCAGGAAGTACAGATCCCTCAAGCAAGCAGAGGAAATTTGCTGATTTTTATCTCTCAATCGCATCGCTAATTGCCCTCATGGGGTGTTGTCAAGCTGCAAGTGCCTGCCCCTTTGAAATGAGAAATACCCATCTAAATGCCTGTTTACCCTAAGCTAACTTGTGAGGCATGCTTCTATGCAGATGCCTATTTCCTTTGTTTGCAAAAGCACAGGGCTCGATAATCCCCCTTTGCTCACGTCAAACAGGCCTAATGCTCTCTCCCTGCTTTCATCACAGCCTGATAATCCCGCCTCACCCTCGCCTGTAAACCTGCCTCACTTTGGTCATGCTGAAAATTGTTATTGAGAAATTTACATCTCTTTGGCAGGCTCATCTTCCTGCCCATCTGCACCCAGGACAGAAAACCAGCAGACAAATTAGCATGATTAGCTGTCCTTCTAGCCACACAGATGCCTAGACTGGAAAAGCAAAGGGTCTACATGTCAGAACTGAGGGGCACCAGCTAAGCTATAAGCGGAATGGAAGAGCAGGGGATGTTACCAGTCAGGATTGAGGTGCATCAGCAGAGATCTTTTGGGGATTGGAGATGCACACTGGCTGCACCCAGCTCAAGTCAGTGTAATTAGTTCCCCAGTTTGCCCTCAGCTGTTCGCTCTAAGATCAGTGCAAGCTTCCTTCCTGACAGCCCCAACTCCTTCCCCTGCTCCCAAACTCATGTGTTCTTTTAACTCACCCTCTTTAGTTGGGATCCCTACAAGTTAACTCATATAACCCTTCCTCTTCTTCCAGACTGCTGAAAAAGCCATTTATTCTGCAAAGCCTTCCGGCCGTAATGACCACTGGCCACTCTGTGTTGGTAAACTGTTGTATAATGGACCCACTGATGCTATTAGACTAAGCTCTGTGGGGCAGGGATTCTGGTCTGCCTTTGGCATATTATACCTCTTGGCCAAGGCTGTGGACAGTTATGGCCCTCTATAAAGAATACGCAGGCACGAAATTCTCCAATATTTAAAAATGAAACCCCATTGAGAAACTTCATAACCAAAGATGATCTCAAGCCCCAGATCTATTTAAAAAGGAAGGCTGCAACATAGGGTGAGCAGACAGCAAATATGAAAAATTGGGACGGGGGGTGGGGGGTAATAGGAGCCTCTATAAGAAAAAGACCCAAAAATCGGGACTGTCCCTATAAAATCGGGACATCTGGTCACCCTACTGCAACATGAAGAGATCCAGTGAATGGGAATTGCACTACCCAGCTGTGCTGCACTCTCTCCTTCCCGACAATCTTCAAGAGTCTGTCTCTCTGTCCCTATCCATCTAACCTAGGGCTGTTAATTAATCACAGTTAACTCACGCGATTAACTCAAAAAAGCTAATCGCAGTTTTAATCGCACTGTTAAACAATAGAGTACCAATTGAAATGTATTACATATTTTGGATGCTTTTTTACATTTTCATATATACTGTATTCTGTATTGTAATTGAAATCAAAAAGTGTATATTTTTTATTATAAATATTTGCACTGTAAAAATGATAAAAACAAAATAGTATTTTTCAATTCACCTCATATAAGTACCGTCGTGCAATCTCTTTGTCGTGAAAGTGGAATTTACAAATGTATAGGGTTTTTTTGGTTACATAACTGCTCTCAAAAACAAAGCAATGTAAAACATCAGAGCCTACAAGTCCACTCAGTCCTACTTCTTATTAAGCCAATGGCTAGGACAAACAAGTTTGTTTACATTTACAGGAGATAATGCTGCCCTTTTCTTATTTACAATGTCACCAGAAAGTGAGAACAGGCTTTTGCATGGCACTTTTGTAGCTGGCATTGCAACGTATTTACATGCCAGATATGCTAAACATTTGTATGCCCCTTCATGCTTCGGCCACCATTCCAGAAGACATGCTTCCATGCTGATGACGCTCGTTAAAAAAACAATGCTTTAATTAAATTTGTGACTGAACTCCTTGGGGGGAATTGTATGTCCCCTGCTCTGTTTTACCCGCATTCTGCCATATATTTCATGTTATAGCAGTCTCGGATGATGACCAAGCACATGTTGTTCATTTTAAGAACACTTTCACTGAAGATCCGACAAAACGCAAAGAAGGTACCAATGTGAGATTTCTAAAAATAGCTACAGCACTCGACCCAAGGTTTAAGACTCTGAAGCGTCGTCCAAAATTTGGGAGGGATGAGGTATGGAGCATGCTTTCAGAAGAGCAACACTCCAATGCGGAAACTACAAAACCCGAACCACCAAAAAAGAAAATTAACCTTCTACTGGTGGAATTTGACTCAGATGATGAAAATGAACATGCGTCGGTTTGCACTGCTTTGGATTGTTATCGAGTAGAACCTGTCATCAGCATGGACGCATGTCCTCTGGAATGGTGGTTGAAGCATGAAGGGACATGTGAATCTTTAGCGCATCTGACACGTAAATATCTTGCGACGCCAGCTACAACAGTGCCATGTGAATGCCTGTTCTCGCTTTCAGGTGACATTGTAAACAAGAAGCGGGCAGCATTATCTTCTGCAAATGTAAACAAACTATTTGTCTGAGTGATTGGCTGAACAAGAAATAGGACTGAGTGGACTTGCAGGGTCTAAAATTTTACATAGTTTTATTTTTGAATGCAGGGTTTTTTTTGTAAATAAGTGTATATTTGTAAGTTCAACTTTCATGATAAAGAGATTGCATTACAGTACTTGTATGAGGTGAATTGAAAAATACTATTTCTTTTGTTTTTTACAGTGCAAATACTTGTAATCAAAAATAAATATAAAGTGATCACTGTACACTTTTTATTCTGTGCTGTAATTGAAAACAATATATTTGAAAATGTAGAAAACATCCAAGAAAGTTTAAATAAATGGTATTTATTCTCCTATTGTTTAACAGTGCAATTAACTGCACAATTAATCATGATTAAGTTTTTTAATCGTGATTAATTTTTTTAATCACTTGACAGCCCTAATCTAAACACAGGTTTGGTCAGGCTCCTACTACCAGCTACTGCACCTCCATGTGAATTAAACTGCTTCCCCTTCCGCATGCTAGCAGGTGTTTAACCCTTGCCCTATGTTTGCAATGCAGTCCATTTTCTCCTATCAGAGCCCTTTCCAATTCCAGCCAACTTTACACACAGATGTCACTACAGTCCCATTTGCCTGTCTAGAATATCGCAATATTTTCTTTCCAATTATTTAAGAACACGGGATTTTGAGGCAACAGCTCAGACTGTTGGGTCATCAGCTCCAGTATCCTGACTGACAATACCAGATACTCCAGAAGAAGGAGAAACCCATCATGCACTTAGACAGTTTTACACTGCAGTGAAACAGGAGATTTGATTTCCCTTAGCTATAAATGTTACTGCTCATAAGATTATCCACAGCCCTTTTTCAGTCCAACAACAGTACCAGCCACTCTACCTCTGGCAATACTGAATTCAGCTCTAATTCCTGGGGTGTCTAAGTACAAAGAAAAGTTTCCCCTTTATAATCAGCCTTTTTCTCCTGGAATAGGGGTATCACTTCCTGACAATAGATGGAAAAACAACAATATAATGGAGGGACATAACACAACCAAACAAGGAGGGAAGAATTACATCTAGTGGCTGAAGTAAAGGAATAGGAGTTAGGACACTTGGGTTCTATTCCCTGCTCGGTCAATGACTCTCTGCGTGACCTTGGGCAAGTCAGTTAAACTCTATTGTCTCCATTTAGCTATCAATACAATGAGGGTAACAAACTTCACACCACCACCTCCCTGAGAGGTATGGAAATCAATGTTTGTAAAGTGCTTTGGCATTCTGGCATGATAGGAGCTAGAAAAGGGTAACGGCTTTTTAGAGAGGAACATTTATTGGAAATATTAGTAAGTTCAGTCTTTGTTAGAATCACTGGGCAAGGAGAATTTGCGGGTTAATTCAGTCGCTGTTCTAAGATATCGCCTTCTCCTTGCTGCAGCCAATCACATCCAATCACTCACATTTAATCTCCCACTGATGGAATTGCATTCTGAACAGCTTATACTGATTGGCTGCATCAGAGGAGTAAATGTTTATACCCCAGCAGATCCTTACTCTGAAACCAGGGGAGAACTCAGACGATAAAAAATTAAATGCATAAGGTGGGGAAGAGTGAAACAAATTTTGAATGACAATACGGAAGCTGAAAATTCCTTTCCCGTCTGGGGATGGAGGGCAGACAGCAGGAATTGATATCAAAAAGTCGCCTTCCATCCCTACAGGGAGACGTATTAGCTGGTTACATAATAAAACTAACTGCATGGTGCTTCCAAGGACTACTGCAGAGACAAAGACCTTCCCTTTAATGCCACCAGAGATTACAGCAATCAAAGAGGGGAGGAAACAAGGGGAGGGATTGCGGGTGAAGTTCTGCGCAGAGGAAAATAACGCAAACAGTCTCTTTCCTAAATGCATTGCAAATCCCATCTGATTTCAAAGTCTGCTATAAAAACGATCTTGCATTAAAATGATTTTAATGCTGGATGAATGAGGTAGAGTGACTCAGGTCCTGAGGCGCGTGGGAGGAATTGTCCAGAGGAATCCAGAGCATGAAAGCACTTTGGGAACAAACCAAAGGGAACATGCCTGACAGATTTGCTAACCCACTTTTTATTCTTAAAGGGACACCAATGTGCTTTTCTCAATCTGACTGACTGTAAAACCTTCCTGGAAGCTTGAAAACAACAGGTCACTTCTTTCTGGGCCCTTGCATTGACTAACACGGAGTCCCTACAACCTTCGCACCAGGTTGCCGGTGGAGCATTACCCAACACAATTCTGCAGCTTCTTTTACTTTTGGGGGGGCAATAGCATTCTCTTAACAGTTTTAGAAACAGGGTTTGCAGGTTAATTTGTGCTACCCCTTCAGGCTGGTTGACTCTATAGCAACAAAGCCAAATGCAACATTAGTGAAAGTTGCTATTGTTTTTTTCATTGCGTTCTTTGACAACAGAATGGTGATGTTTTAGAACACAAAGAACATTCCTAACCAATTATTTCAAGGTAGGTCAAATATGAGGCATAAACTATCAAAGGTGCTGTATTAGGTATGAAACAGACCAAAAGACAATGGCCATCACTTTGCAACCTGGTAATCCACCGCTTTTTTCTTTAGCATTTATAATATTTAAAATAGTCCAATCCTTTAAAGCGGCATTTCCTTATAACTGAATACATGCCACACAGTTCTTAGGTGCAGACAGGTAAACATAAGTTCAATTGCATCATCAAGTATTTTTAATGACTAATGCATTTCATCCCTGAATTTGAAAAGCAATGCTTTGTTTACCTTGGCAGTTGAGCAAAGGCATAACAAGACCATGTGGCTAGTTAGTTTTAGCTACAAATGCTGATATTTGCCTAGGACAAAGGGACTTTGATTAGGGTCTCTAGGCACTGTGGTAATATTAATAACCACTACCAAGGCAGCAATTGTGGTTGGCTAATTATAGCAGACACCACTCAGAACAGGCACTCAGATACTGTGAGGGGTACCACAGAAAGGCCTACAAAGAAAGCAAGCAACAGCCTGAATTGGGCTATGAAGAAAATAGAAAGCGTAGGGATGCATTCACTAGCGTGGAAGGTGTCACCAAAGCACAGATACATCGCATCATAGTGACAGTTCTCCAGCAGCCAAAGAGGAGCGTGTGAAAAAGTCCCATAGACGGCAAGGAAACCCTGGAGGGTAGCACCTTGCAGTCAACTCTCAGCTAAATTCTGAAGACCCCTCAAATTCCAAGGCCAACAAAGACCTTTTTAAAAGGTAAGAGGTGTAACCTGGTTCATGACGCTCCATAGTGGTGACACCTTCCTTACAGCAAAAAAGCCCAACATCCCAGGTAACTTTCCCTTGGGGGGATCAACAGTACCTTCTTGCTAAGCAAAACTCCTGGTTTGTTAGAGCTCACATTGGGACTTTCTTCCTTTGTTTCTCATACAGGTTGGGTTTGTTCTGACGCATCCTGTCAGTCAGGACTTGAGGGTTTAAGTGGAAACCAAAATGAAATCCAATTAAATATTTATCTACTCTTACCATTAGCATCCTGGACTCCAGTAAGCGCTCCCACTGCTGCTGCAGTTTCACCAGACAGGACGATTTGTCCTCCCCCTTGAAGGGTGGCTTCCGCAAGCGTGGCGACAGCATGGGCGGCTGCTTCACTGCAGGCAGAAGGGACAAGAAAAAAAATGATTAGAAGAAGAGAGTAACTCAGCTGTGATGTGTTTGGCTTTAACCAAGTGCCACAGAAGGAGATCACACACACCAGGGTGGCGAGAGCTCTCAGCAGGCCAAAGGAACGGAAATGATCATGTAGTGAATAAATAGTGGAAGAGGGGTGAGAGATGGACTAGATGAACTGGTCATAGGCGCCAACTTCCTCTCTACCCGGGGGAGTACTCGACCCACCCTCCGCCTGAGGCCCGCCCCAACTCCATCTCTTCCTCCAAGCCCCCACACCTGCTCCACCCCGCGGTCCCACCCCTGCTCCGCCCGCACCACACTTCTTCCCGCCCCGCCTCTTCCCCACCTCTTCCCTCCCCCGAGCATGCTCCATCCCTGCTCCTCCCCCACCCTCCCACTGCCTCCTGCACGCCGCTGAACAGCTGTTCTGTTGAGTGCAGGAGGTTCCGGGAGGGAGGAGGAGGAGTTGATCAGCAGGGCTGCCAGCAGGCAGGAGGCACAGGGAGGGGAGGGGGAGAGCTTGGCTGGAAATAAACATCAAATGCACAACCACAAAATGGGAAACAAGTGGCTAGGCAGTTGTACTGTTGAAAAGGATCTGGGGGTTATAGCTGATCACAAATTGAATATGAGCCAGCAATGTGATGCAGTTCCAAAATGGTTATATGCAAGACATGGGAGGTAATTGTCCTGCTCTACTCAACATGGGTGAGATCTCAGCTGGGCTACTGTGTCGTTCTGGGTGCCATAATTTAAGAAAAAAGTGGACAAACGGGTCAGAGTCCAGAGGAGAGCAACAAAAAAAGAGAAGTTTATAAAACCTGACCTATTAAAGTTTACAAGTTAACTAAAACTGGGCATGTTTAGTCTTGAGAAAAGAAGACCGGGGGGCGGGAGGAACACGACACATGACACACACAACAGATTACAGTCTTCAAATATGTTAAAGGCTGTTATAAAGAGGACTGTGCTCAATTGTTTCAATGTCCACTGAAGGTAGGAAGCGATCAGGTTAATCTGCAGCAAGGGAGCTCTAGGTTAGATATTAGGAAAAATTTCCTAACTATAAGGTAGTTCAGCTCTGAAATGGGCTGCCAAGGGAGGTTGTGGAATCTCTGTCATTGGAGGTTTTTAAGAGCAGGTTAGTGAAATACCTGTCATGGATGGTCTAGGTCTACTTGTTTCTTCCTCAGTGCAGGGGGCTGGATTAGAGATGACCTCTCAAGGCCCCCTCCAGCCCTACATTTCTAAGATTCTATAAAATGACCCAATTGGCCCTTTCCATCTCTAATTTCCCCTATTCTAAAATCCCTCTTCAGGCACATGTAGTTTCCTTAATAGCCTTTTGCAAGGGACTTTTGAAAAGCCCAGGTAAGTTATAGCAAGTGGTTTTCCCTTATGCACTACTTTGTGGAGACGCAAAAAATTCTAAAACTGGAGAGGCAGGATCTTCCTGTACATAAACCATACTAGTTTTTCCCCATTAAAACACAATTTCCTATGGGTTTTGTAAATCTACCTTTAATAATTGTTTCAACCAATTCACCTTACCCTGAAGTAAGGCTCACTGGTCAGTTTTTCCCATGATCTCGTCAGCTCCTTTTATCCAAGGCCAAAAGTTTGCTACCCGCCAGCTCTGTGGTTTAATAGTTCATTTTAATGAGAGATTAGCAGCAGAGTGACCTGTTGCTATTCATATGTTTGTTCCAGAACCTCTTCTTCAGATAGCTGAATATCTGACAGTGCGTCACCTTAATTATCTGAAAAAGCAGATACGTCTTCTGCAGTGAAGATCAATGCAAAGAAGCCATTTAGCTTCCCTGGGATCTTCCTTAATTGCTCCACGGTAGTCCAAATGAACCTACCCCTTTTCTTGCATGCTTCCTATGTGTTATTTGTTTTTATGTCCGTCCCTCTTGATCTTTTTAATTTCCATCATAGATTTTATGTTCCTTCCAACTGACTTGGTTTGGGCTGGATTTTCACTGCCACCCAATGTCTGTTGGGCTCACAAAACCTCCCATTGCTATTTGACCCTACCATTTCGTTTTCTTGCCTTCTCACTTCCTTTGGCCTAGGAAGTATGCCACACCTCCTGAGCATCTGCACTGGTCCAAAGGTATTTATAGCGTGCGAAGACCAGCTACAATAAACAGACTTCACTTGCTGGAGCCGCCCAGCCTCCCAGCCATGAGAAGCACTTATTTAAATCCACTTTCAAGGGCAATTTAACATCCCAGTGAACTGTGAAGGCTGCATCACTGAAAAGAATACTAGTGCTTTGCTATACAAAAGCTCTTCCCATTTATGTTGAGCTCCCCAAATGTTTCTCTAATAACTCAAATGGCTGTACATGAAGCGTGCACCCATGGACGTGCCCTCCCCCTCATCCTCTCTTGCTGGAAGTTGCTCCTCTGCTTCCCATCCCTAAACTGATTACAGAGATGGCCTCATTTGTCACAGCTGCACACATCTGCTCTTTACAATGACACCACTCGACCAGGTACCCCTAGAGACACCACGCCAGCACCCGATGGAGCGATGGCAGCTTTGTGCTAAAATTAGGTAGAAACCTTCCAAAAGCTGGTAATAGTTGCCAGCTCTTAAGGACCAGGGTGTCCTCGAGGCCTAGTGACAGGTGGGAGACCTCAGCTCACTGCCAGGACTGCTGAAGGAAGTGGTGGTGGTGGTGGTGGTGGTGAAGGAGGGTTATGCTCCTTGAGTCAATCCAGAACAAGACTTCTGGCCAATGAAAGAATAGTATTGTGGGGCTGTGTAGGCTGGGAGTCATACCACAGGTCTACATGAGGGATGCAAAGTAAAAGCGTGGGTAAGACTTCAGGGCCTTCATGAATCACACCTCTAGCCCCTGAGGAAAATAAATCAGTATATTCCCACCCTCTAATACACTTCCCAACGTCAACATCTCAACACTTCTATGAGTTTCTGCAGGTAGCCACATTCTCCCTTATACGTGATAAACATTTGAGTCAGCTCAGCTGCATTGCAGCTTGTTAACAAGACCTCCTGAGGCACCATTACTCTGCTGCCATCAGAAAGCAACCTGCACTGTCACCGCAGAAGGGCCTGGGCTTTGTATTTTCCCCAAAGTGCACATGGTTTCCACATCCTACCTCTAACTAGAGCAGCCAAAATGTTTACTGAATACCTCACCTCACATTTTGAGGCTCTTGTTGCAGGTTCCCCCACTCCCTCCTGGAATACAAAGCTGGCTAAAGAGAGAGGTATTGCAGGAACCCCCGGGGATTGCTACTAGAGTTGAAGGAAGAAGAGTTATTTCTACTAAGGATTCTGATTTTCTGAAGTTAATTCTGTTATTTAATTTCTACCTGCCTAAAAGTGACTCTCCAGTGGGACATGGGCGTGAGAAAGAGACAAATTATACATGACTAGGCTTGGCAGAATTCAATGTTTAGTTTTCATTGTTTCAATGGGTTCTATCAATGCGTCTTTTTTTCAGATTTTTATTGATCTACATCTTGAAAACCGCTCCTGATACAGAGAGGTGTTAGGCAGTGGAATAATCTACAAAAATGGTCAAAACCCTAGCCTCTGACTCATTTAAAAGTACACCGGAGAATGTTCTTCTGAATACTACTGTAAGTGGCCATCCTACAGGCGGGGAGGGGTGGACTGTGTGAGAGTACGCGTCTGACGAAGTGGGCATTCACCCACGAAAGCTTATGCTCCAATACATCTGTTAGTCTTAAAGGTGCCACAGGTCTCTGTTGCTTTTTACAGATCCAGACTAACATGGCTACCCCTCTGATGTGTGAGAGTAGGCCTTCACTACAATGTTATGAATACTTTGTGGGGGGGGGGGGTTCAGTCATTTTTCATACCATCCCCTGAAAAGAGTTACCCAGGGCTTTTTAAAAAGTGATTTTACAAACAGCAAGTCTTTATCAGTAGATAAAGTTCATCAATATAACATAGTGGCCTACGTGACCATGTTCCGAAAGATACCTGAACCTGGATCCCAGTCCTGGCCTCTTGCTGGGAGTAACGCAGAGCCATTGCATTCAGCCTATGAGAAGAATGCACTTCAAGCGACTCAGCAGCAACCTCTCCCATTGACTAAAGTGTGGCACTGTTTGGTACCAAAGGGGAAGAGATGGAATCAGGGGTGGGGAGGAGAGGAGAGAGTGATCTGATTGACAGACCCGGGAAATAGGTCTGGGCTAGTCCTGGAGCCTGCTGCAACAGAAATGTGGAATCAGTTTGTGGAATGCAGCTGGTACAAAGGTGGCTGTTTTAACAAGTGGTCTGTAGAAGAGGTTCCTGGAGCTCTACACTAACATTCCATGCTTTGCTCTTCTCCTGGCAGGATCAACCCCTGTTCAATAAACAGACGCCAAGAACAAGGAGGCTGAGTGCAAATGCAAAGCACAAATATAAGATAAAGCAGGTAAGAAAACCCAGCTTGGGTTCAGGCAATGAGCAATAATACCCCTGCCCTTTGGATCCTTTTCCTTGTGCTTGGGACAGTCTCCCCCTCTTCTCACTCAAATCCCTTTCTCAACAGTCTTTCAATAGGTCTTTCAAAATGACCTCTGCAAGGTTCGTATCTCACCCTCAGATCAGCACTTCACATCCTCTGTGAAAACATTCTTCTGCAAATACCCAACAACAGTAGGGTTACCATTCGTCCGGATTTACCCGGACATGTCCTCCTTTTGTGTGCTAAAAATAGCGTCCGGGGGGAATTTGTAAAGCACTCACAATGTCCGGGATTTCCCCCTCCCCCGCAGAGCAGAGCGAGTGGCTGGGAGGGCTGCAGGAAAGTCCCGGGCTGGACTCCGGAGCAGCTTCCTCCTCCCACCCCCCCCTCCCTGCATTCTGAGCCGGCCGGCAGCTCCTCCTCCTGCAGCCCGCTCCGGCAACCCTGTGCAGGGCCAGGGACCGGGTTTTGTGTTGTGCAGGGGAGCTCAGCCATGTGTCCGGCTGGCACAGAGCCCAACACCCTGTTCTGAGCAGCAGGGTAAGGGGGGGCAGGAGAAGGGACAGGGAGGTTCTGGAGGGGGCAGTCAAGAAACGGGGGGGGGCTTTTGGAGGGGAGTGGAGAAAGTTTTGGGCAGTCAGGGTACAGGTAGGGGGTAGGGTCCTGGGGGGCAGTTGGGGGGGGGGGGTCTTAGGAGGGGGCAGTTAGGGGACAAGGAACAGGGAGTCTTAGGTAGGGGGTGGGGTTCTGGAGGGCAGTTAGGAGCAGGAGTCCCAGGAGGGGGCAGTCAGGGGACAAGGAGCGGGGGGTAGGGGGCTGGGAGTTCTGGGGGGGAGCTGTCAGGGGGCAGGAGTGGGGAGAGGGATCGGAGCAGTCAGGGGACAGGGAGCAGAGGGGTTTAGATGGGTTGGGAGTTCTGGGGGGGCTGTCAGGGGGCAGGAGTGTGGAGAGGGATCGGAGCAGTCAGGGGACAGGGAGCAGAGGGGTTTAGATGGGTTGGGAGTTCTGGGGGGGGCTGTCAGGGGGTGGGGAGTGGTTGGATGGGGCGTGGGAGTCCCAGGGGTCTGTCTGGGGGTGGGGGTGTGGATAAGGGTTGGGGCAGTCAGGGGACAAGAGGCAAGGAGGCTTAGATAGGGAGTGGAGTCCCGGGGGGCAGTTAGGGGCAGGGGTCCCAGGAGGGGGCAGTCAGGGGACAAGGAACGGGGGGAGGGTTGGGGGTTCTGGGGGGGCGGGAAGTGGGAGGGGCAGGGGCGGGGCTAGGGCGGGGCTCCTCCCGTCCTCTTTTTTGCTTGTTGAAATATGGTAACCCTAAACAACAGGGCTCATTCTAAGCCAAGAGCTCTCCAAGCAGGAGGAGAAATCATTACCCAGGCAGCTCATTTCAGCTTCCCGGCTCCAGAACCAAACACAGGAGAAACACCTTCAACAACTAGCCTGGAAGAGAGATTCTGGTTTCAGGTCAGAGGAGACCGTACTGCCACCCACCTGGTTAAATCAACGTCATCCCTTTAACAGAGGGGCCCTCAATAATGTTGACAGAGGGATGGAGCTGCTTATTTAACAAGTGCTACAAGCACATTATAGCTCTTATCTCCTTTAAGTGGACACTCAATGGACAAGAGGGATGGGTACTAAATGTACCTTCCCTAACAGCACATTTCTATTTCTGTGAGCTTCCTCATATTACCATGGGACACTAGGAAATGATCTATGAATGCTTTGGCATGGATGGGTTGGGAATTCTCTATGGAAAAATCTCTATGAAAGACCCCAGACAATGTTCTTCCAAATGTATCACAGGCTTCTGTGCTGCCCTCATCGTGAGGGATAGCAAATCTGGCAGAAAGGTCTCCCTCGTTCGGTGACCTTACCCCATTCAGTCCCCATAGCTCCTCCTCTCACGGGTACCTGTTCAGCGCCATGGTAACGGTTGCTCCTTGTTGCATCTCTTGAGATGCTGCCACTGCTGCTTCTGCCAGCGATGCCACCGCCTGCGTGGCCTCCGAAGCCTGCGTCGTCTGGATAGTCATCTCGCCCCCCTGTAGCGTTGCCCAATTCTGCTCCACCTAGTTGGGTGAAGAGAGAAAGAGAAAAGTTCACCTTCCCTGAACCTTTCCCACAGCTGGGTGGCTACTTCTTAAAAGGGGAAAGTCAAACACTTTCAAGATGTCTTTGAAAAATCCTACATGCTTTGATTCTTCTGTACACAACATCCTGAGAGCATCTCTGTTGGAAAAAGAGGTGCCTTGGGAGCAATTTAGAAACCGAGCTACAGGGAACATTTTGGAAACCATCCAATCACTTCTCATTCACTATCAAGGTGTAGACTCCCACTTCTGATCGACCCAGGATGCCAGCTTCCATTGCCTACCTGTGAACTTTCAAACACTCGCATTCATGATTTCTCCCATACTGCCCCATGCATGTGGGAGAAACCCACACCAAAGATACAAAAACTACCTCATTATCCTCCAAATCCCTCCTTTGCCATGATGCCTACAGATGATGTGCCTAATATTTTTAAATTATTTGTATGCCCAAAGTGTCTAGGATCCCTAGTCATGCACCAGGACGCCATAGTTCCAGGTGCTGTATAAACACAGAACAAAATGTTGTCTCATTATGTCCTTGTACTCCCTCATTTGTATGCCCATATCCATCTCTTTTCTCTTGTATTATACTTAGGCGTGGATTACACTGGGGGGGAGGGGGGAAATCGATTTAAGTTACACAACTTCAGCTATGTGAATAACGTAGCTGAAGTCGACATACTTAGATCTACTTACTGCGGTGTCTTCACTGCAATAGGTCGACTGCTGACGCTCCCCCGTCGACTCCGCCTCTCACTCCGGTAGAGTACCAGAGTCGATGGGAGAGCGCTCGATTTATCGTGTCTTCACTAGACACGATAAATCGACCCCCGTTGGATTGATCGCTCCGGAGGTAAGCGTAGATAGAGTGTAAGCTCTTGGGACGGTCTTTTTGTTGTGTGTTTACACAGTGCCTAGGACAATGGGGTCTGGTCCATGACTAGGGATCTTATGAATAATACAAATAATAGTCAATAGTTTGGAAACAGTTCTGTTCATGTCTTTTAATTATTTCAATATATCTCATTCTCTCTTAACTAAGGATATTTACATGGATAAGGATCTTGTGCTTGCCACAGAGTTCACCTTCTCCTAGCTGATCATTCTCCACCCCAGTCTACACTCCTCCAATTGGGACCTCACGTGTATCAATGAGTGTGTGGTCACAAATAGGATGTGAGGCACGAATGAGCATCAGGAACGAAAGATCACAGAATCAGAGGATGAAGGTTCTTCAACCTTCAAAGAGCTGTGGACCAGTTTATAAGAGAAAATTCCTCTCACCGACCCGTTCCCAACTGCGTAAGTCCCTTTATTGGCTGGTGCTGAAATCTTTCATTCAACTGATCATCAGGCAAGGCTCCACAGACCCCTTTCCATATACCGTGTCAGTGAAGAGATCTACTAGATCTGACTCAATCCATCCCACCTAAGCAAGTTTTTTTCTTTCCGTTTGTAGTATCCTCTTACCCATGGTATCAGAGGTGAGGGGCTGAAGCGGAGTCTCAGGTCGTTATCTATATATAATATATATGTCAGCAAGCCCTCTAGCCATTATCAGTTGTCATTTTCCTTGAGGGATCATGTCTGAGCAAGAGTTCAATGAGAGATTGAAAGGAGGACGGGGTGGCCACATGGATTAGTTCAGGGAGACCATTCCAGGGGGACGGTTCCATGCACAAAGGGTGGAGTGGAAGAAGGTGCAAAGATGATGCGGGAGAAGTGTGGCAAGTGAACAAACGGCTGATAATGGCTAGCCTTTCTGGTGGAGTAGAGAGAGCTGCTCAATCAGATACCAAAACGGACACACCAAAAAGACCCTGAAGGTGATGCGAAGAAGCTTGAATTTGATGCGGTGGAGAAAGAAAGGTCAGTGGAAGGATTCAATGTGGCAGGGGAAAAGTGAGGTATTTAGACAACAAGGAAGCAAGCGCAAGCTAATTTTAACAGCTGTGTTTTGTGTGGCCTGCATCACTCACCCTTCCAGTCATCCGGGAAGCCAGAGGGGAAGTGGTTCCAGTATAAAGACGGGAGATGAAGGGATGGTTGAAAGTTTAACGTCTGTATACAGAGCCAAAAAAGGCTGGGTCTTAGAAACGGTATGGGAGAAGCCACAGCAAGATTTGTGCATCGCCTAGAGATGTGGAGCAAGGGAGAGAGAGGAGTCAAAGAGGACTCCTGGGTTGCAGGGCTGGTGGTGGGGAGGAAGAGGGCATGAACAGTGAAGAAAGGGAGGGAAAACAAGAGTGTTCAGTTCTGGTCACATCAAGCTCAAGCTGATATTCAGACATATGGAAAGAGATGTCATAAAACAGGTTGAGGTGAGGGACTGGATGTAGGAAGTTTGGTCAGCAGTGGAGGGTGAGAAGGTGTAAAGATGACAGGAGAAGTGAGGAGAGCAGATGAGAGGTGCAGAGAGAGAGAACGGACTAAAGATGGAGTCCTATGAGACCCCAACAGAAAGTGGAAGAGGGAAGAATCACCATCCCCACTGAAGAAATAACTAGAGGTGGGAGGAGAAGCAGAAGAGGATGGAGTCACAAAAGCTGAAGGTAGATTTCAAGGAGATGAATGACTGAGACAAAAGCAGCCATAGTTGAGGAGGATGAGGATGGAGTAGAGATTTGGCCAGGAATACGCCATTAGATATCTGGGTGAGAGAACAGTTTCATGGGAGAGGATCAAGGGTGGAGATGGAGGAACTCGAAGGCAATGGATGTAGACTGTATTTGAGTTTGAAGGTGAAAGGAAGATGAGGTATAAGTTAGAGAGGCAGATGGGGTTAAGGACTTTTTCTTTTTTAGGCTGGAAGAGACCAGAATAGGCTTCTATTGTGAGGGGAGGAAGCCAGAATTAGAAGAGGAGGGTAAGGATGAGGCAGGAGGAGAGATTAGAGGAAAGCAGGCAAGAAACCTGTGTGTTGGTAATGGGGAGGAGGAGAGTGTACCAGGGATGAGAGGGAGGTAGTGTTGGGTCTCATCAAACTTCTCTTCAAAAAAGTCAGCCGCATCTTGTGTTGGAGGGTACAGGACAGGGAATCGAAGGCAGCAAATGATCAGCTGCAATTGCTGGCCTCTGAGTCAAGAAGGCAGGAAAAAGTAATGAAGCTTGACCAGGAAGAGTGCAGAACCAAAGGAGGAGAGAATAAATCTGTAGCGAAGGAAGCCTGCATGGCCGCAAGACTTTCTACAGGGTGTTCACTGGCAGTGGCACAGAAATGGATGAAGCAGATGGTGGGCGTGAACCCAGGTTGGAGGTTGTTGGAACAGACTTTGCTGTGAGTGAGAGGTGCAAAGGAGTGGAGGAATGATAGAGTGTGGAGTGGGGGGATTCAGCTGGGTCAACAAAAGATAGGGAGAAGAGAGAGGGGGAAGCTAAAAGTGGTAGAAGAGTCATTGACATCAATGGACTGTAGGTCTCGGCTGGGATGGGGGGAAAGGCAGGAGACAAGTGTGCAGTGTTGAAGGACATGAAGTGATGGTCAAAGAAAAGGGGAACTTGATGATGAAAAGCTCCAAACAGAAACAGTGTGTGGTGAAGAGGTCAAGGGAGTGGCCATTTTGGTGAACTGGAACGTTGATCCGGGGTGAAGGTTACACAAAGAGGAGAGGTTTCAGAGTAGCAGCCGTGTTAGTCTTTAGCCGCAAAAAGAACAGGAGTACTTGTGACACCTTAGAGAGGACGACGAGGGAAGTGGCTGCAGGATCAAATGGGGCATCAATGCAGAAGCAGAGGGCACTGAAAATGAGGTAAAAGAGATTGCAATGAGAGAAAGCATGACAGCCAGGAGTCAAAATGTGAGAGGAAGGAGGATGAGCAGGAATCAGGAGGATGGTAGAGAAGAGGCAAAGGGATTGTTGGTCTCAGGGAGCGTGGCGGCAAGGAGGGAGAGAGAAGCATAATACTCCCACCATTTCCTCTAGGCACACCAAGAGACAAGGTGTGTGCAAGAAGTTGGCGCTGCACGAGAAAGTGGCTACAGAGGCAGTGTTGGGATTGGAGGGGTGTATGTAATCCAGGTTTCTTTAAGTGCCCAGAGACCGAGGGAGTGAGAGATGAAGAGATTCTGGACAGCAGAGATTTTTTATTTGATTTTTTATTTTTTGAGACAGAACAGGAATTCCAGAGAGAAGGGGAGGGTCAAGGTAGATCACATGGTGCTGCCTACCAGCCTTGACAAAGTCCCCTTAACAAAGAAAAACGCTCGAATCTCCAGACACTGATAGTAACTTCCGGAAAGGGAGGAAGGTTTCTGCCACATCATCCAGGACAGGAATGGAGTGTGAGGTGCTAGCTTGGACTGGGAGGGGTACCCCAGGTAAGAACACAGACACTGGGATTACAAGAGGTCCACCACCAAACTACAGTTTGTCTACATGAGAAAAGTTTTACCTGTTTATAAATTGGTTACAACTTTGTGTTGACAAGGGTGAGATTTTCAAAGACAAGCTCCTAACTCTCATGGAAAGTCAATGAAGTTAGGCATCTAATTGCCATTTGTGCATTTGAAAATCTTCCCCAAGGCCTAAAGACAAAGATAACAGGTCCTGAAAACCCTCTAGTGAATATGAAGTACTTTTCAAGGCCAGAGCCCAAACAAACAGCTTGTGTCTATTCATTTTTTCAGCTGCAAATGCTCTTTAATACAGAACAAAGCTGTTTTGTGCTGCCACCTATTGCCATGAAAACCTTATCCTTACGGAGCAGAATAGGTGGACCATTCCACTCCATCACAAGGATGGTACTTCACCGAGAAACCTAGGCACATGTCCAAGAGGGAGGACCACAACTTGCAGTGAAACAGCAGTCTCTAACTTAAAGGGGGGAGGGTTGGGGGCAGAGGGAACCGAGAAAGGCAATTCCAGTACCTGTCTGAGTTATAGGAATGTTCTTTATACAAAATGCATTTTGTGTCTCGATTTAAGGAAATTATATAGGGTTTTTTTTGGCACTGTAAATTTAAGTGCTTCCTCTTTAAAAGCTTGGCATGATCAAGCCCTCAGTGGGAAATGCAGCTTTGCCAAGTTTGAGAAATCTGGTTGATAAATATATAAATGAATGTACTGTACTGTATAGTGCTTTCCTTAACATTTATACCACTCTGCATGGATACACTGCCCTTTATCAGAGGAAAGCGCAAGCCAATTACACAGTAATTAAGTCTCAATAACCCTTGGGGGTGCTGCAGAGAAGTGTTCCCAATTTACTCATAGGGAAATTGAGGCAAAGAGAAGTTAAGTGGCTTGCCCAAGGCCACACTGGCTCTGACTCAGAAAGTCCTAAACCTTAATCCCCCTGCTGTAACCACGACTGATGCTCTAGGCTCAAGGCTATCCAGAAATCACATGAATAAGTATATCTGGATAGCTGCATACAGAATACACACATCTGCTATTATTCCAATGGAAACTATGACTGAGATTTACATGTACAAAAGTTAGGAAATTCGGCACTTAGGGTCTCCTAGTAATTGTGCATACACATACCTTGAGTCACAATTACCACAACATCGCACTTTCTGACTTTGACCCATGGAAAATATCAACAACAATGTTGCGTTAATGTTGATGTCAGTTTTTAACACGACAGCGTGTGGTACTAGGCTTTTGCATTCCCAGTACAGACTTACCGTATATACGCGATCATAAGCTGGTTCGTTTAGAAGCCAACCCCCCCAAGATGGATAAGTAAAAATGGAAATTTTTTTATAACCCGTTCATAAGCCGACCCTATAATTCAGGGCTCAGCAAACTTTGGCTCCCAGGCTATCAGGATAAGCCGCCGGGGGGCCAAGATGGTTTGTTTACCTCGAGCGTCCGCAGGCATGGAGGTAAACCTAAGTAAACAAAGTGTCCCGGCACACCAGCTGCTTGCCATGACAGGCCGGGACAGCAACTGGTGGGGACATTTTTTTTTTGGGGGGGGGGGGGGGGGGGAGAATCTGGGGGTCAGGGGAGTAACCCCTGTGACCACCCCCCACATGACCCCACCCCTAGCCCGGGACCCCCACACTCTCCCCATCCTATCCCTTCCCACCTTATCTGGGGAGGATGTCTCTGGCCTGGCTGGAGCTGCTCTGGCAGGCTGGGCGGCGCGGCCGCAGCCTGCTCCGGCGGGCCAGACCGGGCAGCACGGCTGCAGCATGTTCCAGTGGGCTGGGCCAGGCGGCACGGCCGCAGCGTGCTCCGGCGGGTCGGGTGGCGCGACCACAGCCTGCTCTGGGGGGTGGGGCCGAGCGGCATGGCTGCAGCCTGCCAGCCCCGGAGCTGCAGCTGCTTCGGAGGCTGGGGGGAGAGCAACGTGGCCGGAAGCAGAGAGACTCTAGCCCCACTTCTTCCCTTCTCGCTCTGCTGGCTGGGCTGCCTCTCCTTGCTCCCTCTGTTGGGGGGAGGGGCTGTGTCCCACCTCTCCCTCTCTATAACCGTTCATAAGCCGACCCCCCCTTTCTCTGGTGCTTCCCTTTTTTACTAAAATAATTCGGCTTATGAACGAGTATATACGGTAAGTTTGAAAAATGCAAGTGTGTCAGCAATGTCCATTAGATACACACAACCATAGCATGTGCTGCATACCTGAGAAACAAACACGACCCACACATCCTTACCTCTCCATCAGTTACCGCGGAGTAATTGACTTGTGCAACGGTAACTGTGGTAGGCAACTCAGAGGCATCGGCCAGAGTGGCAACTGTAGCACCTGTGCCAACCTGCAAAATACCACCATAAAACAGTCGTCAAAATGCAGCTCCCGCCATCAGTGTTCCCCTCAGAAATCCAGTTACATCTCTGCTAAGGGGACACTCAAGTCCTCTAGACCCCAGATCACCTAAAGGGAAAACTGAAGAAGAGAGTGTCCCGCACTGATCACTATTAATACCCAGCACTTACCATATTGCTATTGCTTTTCAAAGCATTTTACAAACATGAATTCATCCTTAGCAGCCCTGTAAAGTATGGAAGTTACCTTCATCCCCATTTACCAGCTCGGAAAACAGAGGCAAAGAGGTTTATAGCCTGCTTCTAAGAAGCACTGAGTACTCAAACCCCAGAGAGACGAACAGGAGCATGGGTGCTCAGCATCTTGAAAAGGAGGCCATAAATCAGTAGCTCAAAGCCAAAAAGAGGGAGTCTGCAGCAGTAAACTGGGCCAACTCACAGCAGCTCAGAGAGTGCCTTTTTTTTGTGGGGGGGCGGGGGAGAAAGCGGGGAAGAGGGGAAAGAGAAGAGGTAGTAAAGTTGCCATCTTATGCTCCAAACTAAGGTCATGTCTACACCACAGGGACTAGAGTGACACAGCTACAATGCCCTAGCTTTGCTGGCATAACCCTGTAGAGCAGATGCAGCCTGCAGTGACAGAAGGGGTTCTTCCCGTCACTGAAGGAACACCATCTCCCCAGGTGATGATAGCTAGATCGACAGAAGCATTCTTCTGTTGACCTAAGCTGCATCTACACCAGAGGTTAGGGTGGCATAGCTACACCAGAGGTTAGGATGGCATAGCTACAGTGCTCAGGGGTGTGGATTTTTCACACCCCTGAGAGCCGCAGCTATGCCAACCTAAGTTTTAGGCGTAGAGTAAGCCTAAGCTTTTATTTAAAACTACACCAATCCCCAGTCCTCACAGTTGTGAGTATAGCCATCAAAGCATAAACCAATGCAGTGATGTGTACCAGCAGACAGCTTGATTGAAACAAGCTCTGAGAGGTGTTTGCAGCCCCATTCATTTTAATGGGTGTTAACCTTGACGGCTAATGAGAATATAAATGTCAACACTAAACTATTTCAACTGTTGATCAAAGCACACATGGAAACAAGAGGGATGAGTCAGCTGAGATCAGTTTTGTGTGTTTTGCTTTAAGACTCTTATATAATAAAGACATGCACAATTTACTGTAAATGGCAACTTGTTTCAACCTCTCAAGCGGCTGGAGGTTGGTTTAAGCATAGGTGGTGAGTACCACTACTTCTAGTGCTATGAACACTGCCTAAAGCAGCGGTTCCCAAACTGTGGGTTGTGACCCCAAACAGGGTTGTGCCATCAGCTAATGGGGTCATGGTGATCTCTACTGTGCTGAAAACGCCATTTTGTTCCACACGCCGTGACCTTGCATATACAGTGCGTGTGAGATCCTGATGCATGGAGGACACCATTTTGAAGAGCACGCACCATACATATGGGGGTCACAATGTGTGGAGGATGCCATTTTGTAGAGAAAAATGGCATCCTCTGTGCGGCGTGACCTCACACATATGGTGCGTGCGAGGTCACGCTGTGCAGAGGGTGCCATTTTGCTCTTCAAAATGGCGTCCTCCGTGCTGTCTGGGATCCCAGGAGGAAATTATTAAAATGGGTTTGTGCCAGCAAAAAGTTTGGAAACCCCTGACCTAAAGTATTGTGCAGAAAATCCTGTCTTGTTTTTGTTGCGGGGGTCAGATAGACATATGTGCAATGATACTCCGGAAAGGTTATGTTTGTTGAAGAGGAGATATGTGTAATATAATATCTGGAGTCAGCAATGAAGGGAACAGTCTATGCCTCAGTTCCCCCTCTGTAAAATGGAGATAACAGGGGTGTTATAAGGATGACTGTATTCCTCTTTCCATTGTGAGGAACTCGCATATGATGGTAATGGAGGCCACATAAGTACCTAATATAGACAGACTTAAGATTCCTGAAACATACAGCTGAAGCCAACAGCCAAAGGTGTATAATTAAAAACTTCTGCCAGACATGGCCACTCACTACAGTGAGTGTGAAGGGACAAGTGGGCTCTGCTCACCTGGATGAGGGAGACAGTGCCATCAGGGTTACTGAAGGTCTGTACCACCGTCTGTGATGGGACCAGATGCGCTATACTATGTGTAGCTGCAGTCTGCTGCTGTGTCTGTTGATCCTCAAAGGCATAGAGTAGGTCTTCACGCCCATGCTGTTTGTAGCAGTTCTTCACAATAGTCCGCAATGCTTGGGTCCAGGACACCTAACGGGGGGAAAAAAATAAAAAAATTCAATTAAATTAAAAGCAGCGTTTCCATTCAGCAATTCCCCCGGGATCTGAGCCATGTAAATTTTTAGTTGGATTTCTTCAGGGTTATTTTTTAATCCGTATTTTTTTTTTCTCAAAATAAAAACAAAATCCTCCCAGAAAACACCCAGCCCCCTCCATGCCTCCAAGCCCCACAGTTCCTGAGCTACCCTATAAAAGAAAGCCAGCACGCGTACAGTCTGCATCCACGTGCCACTTTACAGAACAAGTCTGTAGGACCATGGGGTGGAGGTGAAACAGTTCTGCTCCAAACTTTCAGAGAATTTAACTAGGAGTGAAAAAAACAAAGCCTTTTTAAAAAGATCAAGCAAAGGGTGGACTCTGATACCATAAATCCTGGCTCAACCAGGCCGCCCCCACCCCGGTGAGGGACAGCTCAATCTGTGCAAGGATCCGATCCTGTGATTCACAACATTTTTAATGCCCCTTTGTGATAGTTGGGTAAATTGGTATCTCCCACTCCTCCTTAGCTCCTTGCAACATCGTTGACATGTGTCCCTTTTTCTGTCTGTTCTCTCTCATTCTTTTCACATTTCCTTTCTCCCCAATCACCTCCGACTGCCCCACTATCCCTGTTCTCTCACTTAAAGGAAGGGCACACACTGCTCTGCTTGGTGAGATGGGGTGACCACCTCTGGTTGCTCTCTGTGGGCCTGGAACACGTCCTGTCTAGCAGCTGAATTGCGTGTTTGGGAGAACAGAGACACAGTTTGAGCCAGTGAGCCACTTCTTAAGCCTATATTCACGAGCTGCTACTGTGGCCAACTGGATTAGGAGTTACCCACCACAGGAGTTGGGGGCAAGGAGAAGAGAGGTAGGGTTAAAAATACCATAGAGCAAATTAGCAATAGGGAGTCAGAGTGGATCCAGGATTACGCCTCTTTCACCACCTTCACTGCTTTCCTCTGCCCTTTGCACCCCTTGGACTAAGCTGGGGGTCAACCCTCCAGGGTGGGAACAAAGGGGCAGACGGATGGTTGTCATGTGGAACTGGGGGACATCCAGCCAAGATATGGAACTGGGGAGGAAGAGCTATCCCATATGATTTGGGCACAAACTTTTAACCATGGCATGGAACCAGGGAAGTTTATGACCTAGCTGTTCTTTCTGTCACACAAGAGGGAGGCTCAGAACATAACAACCCGCTCCCAAACCCCAACAACTGCCCTGCAGGGTTAGTGACAATACAACACATACCCTCTGTTTCTGCTCCTCTGTACGGACGTCACTGCGAACGTTTGCCCATGGAATATCCTCAGGCCACCAAATGGGTTTGCAGCTTTCCTTCCCCCAGCCCGGCTTCCCACGACCTGTTGAGTACTTCAGCATTTCGGGGATAAATGCTCGCAGCTGCGCCTGAAACCAACAGCACAAGAGGGTTAAAACTGAAAATCCCAATTTCTTTGGGGGGGTTTACAGTTAGTTTTATAAATTACTAGATTCCGTTTCCACCTGGAAATGATCAGACAAACTACCCACTGGAACTGCCCTGCGCACACCTGAAAGCATGTGATGAATCCCTCTTCACCTCATCCCCAGTCACAGTTGAAAAACAGCTCACTGTTAGGTCATGGGATAGCGACAAACGTACGTCAGCCAATTAGAATAATAAAAGCAAAACACACCCTATATTACTGTAACGTTAAGGTTCAAAACTGCAGTGATGAGAACTAGCCAGCCCAGTTAAAATCAGTGAGGAAATGCCGAGCTAATGCTCTAAAAGCAACCTGAACGTAGCTGTTCTGCGTATCTTGTATGGTATGCATTGTACAGGGGTGTCACAAAGTCAGCAGGGATTCAACAAGCTCTGCTATCAAATACCACCCGTAGGAGAAGTCACAGCAGGAGCAGGAGACATTCCCCCATTGCTAGAACTGTTGGACAGCTCTGTGTAAGGTGGTCTTTTTCTCATGCTCCATCTGAAAAAAATAATCATCTCTGAATGATTTTCCATAAGAAAGTCTTTTGTCAAAGAAAGAGAGGAGGAGATGCGTCAGGCTGACGTTTTCGAGAACATTATGGGAAAGTGTAAAGAGAGGGATGATGTTTCAGCTGAGACAAAAGCATTACTATCACGAGAAAATATTTTGAGAGAGATTTGCAGACCAGATAACACCACAAAGACACATTAACAAGAACATGACTTACTACTAGCAGGATCATGAATTCTGCACACCTATCAGTATGTTTTTAGATCATATTCATTATTATTATTATTTTTTATATTACCACCATAGGACCTAGACCCCATTGTGCTGGGTGTTGTACAAACACAGAACAAAAGGATGGTCCCTACCCCAGAGAGCTTGCAATTTAAGCAATGCTGATCACTGTGACACCCAAGTGTCAGATGTTTCTCAGAGAAATAGTCTAATTTTAGACAAGAACATTCTCCCCCCCGACACACACGCACACCTCCCCCCACAACCTTCTGTGACTCTGGTGGCAAACCATTTGAACTTCGCTCTCACGGTTGCCACCAGAATTCCTGGATGCAACTAGTCTGATCCTGCAGCCCCAGCTCCAAGAGCCTACAGTACTAGGCAGCTCAGGGTAGAGGAATCATTTGCTGCTGGTTACAGCCATGACAAGACTTCCAACTAGCAACAGAGACGTTGTTTACCCCACTAGACAACTATCAAGTATTTCCAATTTTCTGTCACAAGAGCATGGGCCTCTTCCAAATGCACTGCTGCCTGCATGACATCACACACACCAGCCTATGTATTCGGCACCTCAGCATCAAACTGCAAGCTAATAGAAAGGGACATGTTTGCAAATCAGTTGACCTGAAAGTTCCCTTTTCGGGGTATTTTAAGCAACTGCATCTCAAAGTCGCTCGTAACTGCATTCTAAACCCTTCAAACAACATCCTGCACCAACACCAGAGAGAGGGGAGTACTTCAGACTGACAGGACAGTGTGAAAGGAAGGTGACTTACCTTACGGTAAAGGAGTTCTTCGAGATGTACGTTCCCTAGGAGTATTCACTGTGGGTGTGCATGCACTCCGAGGACCCGAGACCAGAAGATTATTCACTAACAGTGTCTATTGGGCTGCGCCTGCACCCTGAACCTCCTCATGCTCTGAACCGAAGGCATAGAGGTGGCCTGGACAGACCGCTTCTCCAGTTCCAACTCTACCGCAAATCACCTCGGAAGGATCTGAAGTAGAGGGGAAGGAGGGGGGTCATGGACTACCCATGGGGACCACACATCTTGAAGAACTCCAGTCACCATAAAGACAGTAACATTCCTTTTTTCTTTGAGTGCTTGTCCCCACAAGTATTCACCATGGGTGACTCACAAGAAGTGCTCACGGAGAAGGAAGGAGCGAAGGACCCATGCTGCACCATGGATCCCAGGACCACTGTGCCAAAGGATGCATCTGCTGAAGAAGCTTGGGCGTAGTGCCTGGTAAAGGTGTGCAAAGAGACCCATTGTCACCACTCTACAGATCTGTACCAGAGGTATGCCTTGGAGAGAAGCTACAGAGGTAGCGCGTGCTCTAGTCAAATGTGCCCTCACACCCTGAGGAGTTTCCATCAGTTCATAACATAGCAGAATGCAGCCTGAAATCCATTTTGAGAGCCTGTGTGATCAAATTGCCTCCCCTTTCATTTTGCTCATTGAAGGAGATGAATTGTCTTTGGGATTTTTGAAAGGGCTTCATCCTCTGCAGGTAGAAAGCCAAAGCTCTATGAACATCTAGAGAATGAAGTGTCCAGTAGAGGGATAGGCAGATTAAGGTGGAATTCAGAGAGAACTTTTGGGATGAGTTTGGGATGTACCCTTAGGGACATTTTATCCTTATGGAATACTGTGTAGGGAGGGCCTACATAAGAGCTACAAACTTCCCTACTCTCCTAGTGGAAGTGATTGCCATTAGAAAGGCTACTTTCGTGGATCGATGGAGAAGGGTGCAGGAGGCCAAGGACTTAAGTGGCGGATTCATAAATGCTGACAGCACTAAATTAAGGTCCCAATTAGGAGTTAGCACCAATACTGGAGGAAAGGTTCTGACAAGACCTCTCAGAAATTTCATGTTTGTAGGATGGGTGAATATTCAACAGTTGCCTACGAGAGGATGGAAAGAGTTGGCTGTTGCGTGTGTACCTGGCAGCAATCTAATGGACAAACCCGAAGACTTTAGGAAGAGATGGTCCAAGATGAGAGGCATGGGAGGTATCTGGGGGCGTTCGCACCAGATGGAGATTCTCTTTCATTTGGCAGCACAGAATTTTCTTGCAGAAGCCTTTCTGCTGTTGCTGAGGCTGGACTGGACTTCCCTGGAGCATGACCTCTCTCATTGCCCATCCAAATACCAGGTTGTGAGGTGGAGAGAGGCTGGGCTGGGATAGACTGTTTTGCTTTTGTCTCAAGTCAGAAGGTTTGGCAACTATTTTAAGTGGATACATGGGTATGTGGACATCTGGAGGATTCAGATGAACCAAACCTGTCTCACTCACCAAGGAGCCCCTAGGAGGTCCAGTTTTTTAGCATCCTTGTTGGATGGGGTAGAAGGAGGCTGGTGCAGTCTGTTGCACTCAGTAACAGTTTGTACTACTAGAGAATTTGGTACGGGATGGAAAAACAAATATTCTACCTCATTAGGTGGGACAACATAGCTTTTCTCCATCCTTTTTGGAGTTGGGGCATAAGTGGCTGGAGCATGCCAATCAGTCCCAGTCAATTCTAATATGGCCTTGTTGATGGGAAGTGCCACCTTGCCGGGGTCTGTAGTCTGCAGGATATCCAGAAACTTGTAAGTAGGGTCCTAGACTTCCTTCAGCGAGATCTGTAAAGCCTCCACAATCCTCCTCAGGTGGTCCCGGAGAGGTTTATAATCCTCAGGCAGCAAAGGTGAGGCTGGCACCACCACCTCCTTGGGAGACAAGAAAGAGCCACTAGTGGAAGGGAGGGTTCTTGCTGGTTGGGCTGTTCCTGATCCTTACCATGCTCCAGGGGCTGATGGTTTTCCCCACGAGGTGATCTCTGTTGGCACTCTTGCTCCTATCTCCTGGAGCCAGGGGGTCTGAAGTAAGGGTCCCAAGAACCCCAACAGGGACGTGGTGTGGGGTCATATGGATATGGAAGTGGTCCCAATGGGGGAGGGTGTCACTCGTCCCAGGGCTGATGATATGTCTTGCGGAGATGGCAGAGTACAAACGAGGCTCTGGAACCCCTATCAGGGCTAATGGCGCATCTCTGGACTGTCAAAATGACCGATGCATCAATCCTGCCAGAGGAATATGAGTGATTGGAGTCTATGGGCGAAGCCGACAGAACTGCCTGTCTAGTGGTGCCACTGCAGGTGGACGGCATGCATGAGTGGTGCACGGTCAGTGCTGGCAGCTTCATACCACAGCGGAAGGGACCAGTGAGTGGGTCCAGCAGAAGAGCAAGAGGGGCTTCTACGCATAGATGAAGCCGACATCACAGGCTTGGGATGGTAAGTAGGTGTTGGTACCATTAAGTTCCTTCTCTGCTTGTGGTACGGAACCACTGCGGCAGAGAGCGACCACCCTCTCCTCTCCTTCACTGATGATGGAGCTGGACCTGCCCCTCACTTAGGCAACAGTCAATGGGCATGCCTGATTCCTGGTATGGCTGATATCCACGCATACACCTGGGAGATGCAGACACACCTGTACCGGGGCACCGAGTCTTGCCTGACTTAGAGGGGGTAGGGTAGGCAGACCTGTTCGTAGAGGGTTTAGATGGGGATTTCTCCCGCTTCTCATGAGGGCGCTTTCCTTTACCCTCTTCCCATCCATGCCTGCTAGAGTCTTTAGATCTGGACTTTTATGATCTGGGAAGTGCTGGGTCCAGAGAGGTGCTAGTGGATGGATCCTGGCAACGTACATGGGGGTCAGAAGCCCCTGGGTCGAGCTGTGGCCTCATGGAAAGCTCCTGACATGCCTCCTAAGCCGAAACTCTTGAGATTGTCACGGACAAGGTAGGAAGGAACGACAAATCTCGCACTCGGATGGAATATGAGATTCTCCAAGGCAGTACAGGCAGAAGGAGTGGGGATAACTGACCAGGAAGACCCAGAGGCAGGCCACGTAGGACTTAAAGCCCAGGATTTGGGGCATCATGGGTACTCCAAACGGTGCAGGTGATCAAGAAGGAGGAACACCTCCTAATCCAAACATTAATCTAACTAGCTACACTGCTAAACTAACGACACTAAAATAAACGATTTACAATAATCCCCAAACAGATGGCAGGAAGGCCAGCCAAGCTGCGGGCACTGTGGAATTCCATCTCAGACCATCAGTGGTAGAATGGAACTGGAGAGGTGGTCGGTCCAAGCCACCTTTTATGCACTTCATTTGGAGCACGACGCTGTGCAGGCGCGGACCAATGGACATCGCTAATGAAGACTCTTCCGGTCTCAAGCACACGTGCATCCACAGCGAATATCCCTCTGGACCAGCACTCGAAGAAGTGCACTCCCCATAGATTCTGTATAAAGCCCAGGGCAATACATACCATCCGCATTTCTATAGCTACTTTCATCTCAAGGTGACTATCCCCAAGGTAGAAATGGGGAAAGTGAGGCCCAGAGAGGTTAAATGATTTGCTCAAGGTCATGCAGGGAGTCGGTAGCAGACACACCCAGGTCTCCTCCCCCCCCACCTCAGGCTCTGCCCTCTAGAACGCTGCCTGCTGTGTGGTCTAACCTTTCTGTGCCACAACTTCCCCATTGATAAAACAGGGGCAATGCCCATGCTGTGAAGTGCTCTGAGATGCTTGAGCAAGAAGCATTATAGAAACGCTAATTATTAAAAAATCATGAGCGTGAATGGAATTTCGTTGTCAAAAGCTCCTTCCCAGAACTCCTAGCTGCAAGCTGTGCTCCTTGTTACCAGATGGATTAATTACTGATCCTCAGGAGTTCAGAGACTCAAGCTACTCAGGGCACTTGTTAAGGAGGGTTCGCCTTTAATCCACCAGGGAAACAATCAACAGCAGCGGCACGGCATTATAACCTGCTCAAGCGCGAGGGCCTCTCTAATTAGCATCACAACAAGACCTGCCCCCCTCATCCCACCTGCTCACAAAAGCCTAAAATGGGCTACAGTTCTGAGATGCAGAGCCCCATATCACCTAAGTGTGCAGATTCTGGGAGGGAATCCGCACAGTATGTTGAACTCGGAGCCCTCAGACCCTCACAACCCCCCCTCCCCACCATACAAAAAGGGGAAACCCTGGCAAAAGCAAGTCACTTATAAAAATAGAGATTCATTCCAATCTCCTCAGTCCATCAGTTTGGAAAAGAGCTTGCGTGAGCTACAATCAAGGTCTATACACGATATTGTTAGAAACGTTTATTGGGTGCCCTTTAGCTAAAGCACCTGGGGTCTTCTAAGGAAAAACAGTAAGATGAACCCTTAAAGCTAATGAGTTAATCCTGATCTTAACTATCCTCAGCCTCCAAAAAACCAAGATGCACCCAACTGCAGAGACACAGAAACACTAGAAGCAACAGGGCAAAGTGCAAGATGCATGTAATAACAGCCAGGCCTGAACTCTGACAGTCTGCTAAGGGAAGCAGCTTCCAGAACAGAGCACCTTCTGTGAAGAACAGCCTTCCAAGGGTCCCCAGAAATTCCCCCTTGGGAGAACACCAGCCATCTGCAACAGCTGCAATGGGGCATAGGTGGATTCAGCCAAGTCTAGACAATTCCTATTCTTGAATCGTACCTGAATGATGAAGCAGGTGATTGCAGATGAAGCGGTAACCAGAGTGGAACACTGGGGTTCTGTGATCATGTGTCCATCCTTCCTAACAGATGAGAAAGCCGCATTCTGCAGCAGTGGATTTTAGACTGAATGATCAAATAATATTTTATCTGCAGCAGCAGATTTAAAAAATGGGACATCGGCCAATGTAGGTAGCAACAAATTCACCATCGCGAATTGCCTTTTTACAAAGCTCATCTTGCCCTTCTGGAACCCCTTTTCACTGCTGCCCCTTCAGACAGGCCAGACTGGGTGAGAAGTTAGGCCAAATTTAATCATTTGTTGAAGCAAAAATGAGAGGGAGGGTCTGATCTCACAGATCTCAATGGGAACTGAAGATACCTGGCACCGGACAGGATGGAACCCTTAATATGCCTGGTAAATGCACCCCCCACCACCGGAGGCAAATCTCTAATAATATTGTTCCAACCCATAGCCAGAGGTACAGTGGGAACGCTACGAGTGCTCAAAGCAGAGAAACTCACGGAATATTCTACAATGGGTCAGCGCTGAGGAGCAGAGATTGGGGACGGGAGAGTAGGCAGAACATACCATGCAGAAGAGGCTCAATCAGAACCTTTGATTAACTGACCTCACCCATTCACACTTGCTTTCATCTTGCGTTTTACTCTTACATGAGCCATCTCCCTCCCCCTCACACACCTTGGTCAGATGAAAAATAAGAAACGTATAAAGCAATCAGGATTGTTCACCCATTGGCTGAGTTCTTGCGCAGCCTGAAGCGTGGTGCACCCTCTAGTCAGGAGAGCCTACAGTACCACTGTCCCTTAAAGCTCACTACTGTACATCCCATTCCACCTGTAGCAGCACACAAGGTTCATACAGCAACTTCATTGCATCAGGATGCTGCAAACCAGGCACAAGAACAAACCCTGAGCTCCAATGATAGGATGCTTTCTGAATGCTGGCCTGCATGGTTACAGGTGTGCTTCAACCCCCGTCCATCCTCTACTCACCACGACTGACTAACTTTAGTTTCCCCAACATAACTGTTCAGCGCCTAATGGTAACTTGGTTTGGTGCCAAGATGCTGACCCACATCAGTGAAACAAACACCTTTTAATTTCCTTTTTAGGGGGAACTGGGGTGGGGTAGAGTCATCTTTGCCTCCAAGTCATATGCAGATGTTAAAACAAAGAAAGAAAAGTCAGGTTAAGGGACAAATTTTGCATTCAGGAAGGTGTAAGCAACATGCAGCAATTTCACTGAGGTTTATACATGCAGAGCTGAGTGCAGAATATGACTCAGTGTTCATGCACTGAGTTCAGATAAAGACATGGATAAGCTACTAGCCAGCAAGCTCACGACTGGGCTGTTCTGAAGTCCTTCGTCAAAATGCCCATTGACTACAATGGGAGATTCCCCTGAGTAAGGGCTTCAGAATCAGACCCCGCTGCACACATTTTTCACACACAGCACAGGTGGGCAGTGCTCTCCGTCTGCAAATCCATGGAAACACCTTTACTCAACCTACGGAAGGTTTTATTTCCCCCAAGACCTCCAAAGAAGCAGGGCAATTAAAAGGAGAATTATTTTCATCTCCTTTTCAGTGAGCTAAACCTAACACTTCTAACACCTGTCCAATGAGACCTGCAGCTGTTCAAAGCCAAAGCCTCATTTTTCCATTCCTAGTGACGTGCCTCTTAATTGAGATGCCCAATATGTATTTTAAAATTTTTCTGCTTTCCTCCAGGCTTTGTAATCTCCAGTCACAAACAAGAATTGAAAAAGGCTAGATTCTCCTGTTAGCTGACGAAGGCAAACATCAGATCAGCCGTCAACTGAAAAGCTTTCTCTCTGCTCAGCTGGGCATTCTGGGGATCAAGGTTTCTGCTACAACATTTGATGGAATCACTAGCCATGCAAGATGCTTCATTCTTTGCACTGATTGAGGGCTAGTAGTATCTTCCGCTCTCCCAAATGAGATGCGGAGCCCTGAACGTGGGTCACTGCAGAATTGTTGTGCTTTAAGATTGACTTATTTATAACTCTTAAAGTGCCATTGTGGTCAGAAAAGTGACTCTGAAAACGTGGCACCATTTTAGTCAACGTCTCTGCTCCCTGCAGTGTCCAAGTGCTAGCTCAGGTTTAACTGAAGTAAGTGTTTACTTCTCTTAGCCCTGCAGGGGCTGTATAGCTGTAAGCTAGAGAGACTCCCTCATTAACAAACCGGTCAGCTGTGATCCAAATGTAGCATCTTTGTTAACTTTAACAGGCAGAAAGACCACAGGTGGATTTTCAGATCCCACGGAGAGTTTGTAGCCCTGGCAATACTTAATAATACTTTGTCCTCGTGTGGCCCTCTCCCATCCAAGGCTCTCAAAGTATTTTATAAATGTTTATGACGGTGATGAGCACCTGGTGGCCCACCAGATCATTTTATTTAGCCTGCCACAGCCCAGCTCAGGGCAGGTGATCCAGAGACACCAGGAAGGGGGTGGGGCATCATGGGGGGAGGGTTTCACCTGCACGCTGTTGCAAGAACCAATGAGCCAGAGCAGGGAGTCGGGACAATAGCCCAGGATAGGAACTGCTGCGGAGGGATGACTGCAGGGTGGGCTTACTCTTCAACCCCTCCTGCCCCCTTCCCCCATTGTGTCACACGCCCAAAGCAGGGCCTGACACTCCCCCTGCATTACCCTGTGAACCTGCCAAAGAATTTGAGTGGATCGTGTGGCCCTCTACTTCCTTTAAGTTGCCCATTCCTGATTTATGAAGTCATCCCCATTTTACAGAGGGGAGAGAGACAAGAGCATCGACGATCTGGGCAATATCCACAACAAACAGAGAATGGTATTTATTACCTACTCCTGCCGTTAATGCTGGGGCCTGAACAAGACGACCTCTCAAGGTCCCTTCCAGTCCGGCACTTCTACGAGTCTATGAGGATGAGGGTAAAAGTGCAAGAGCTACATCTGTCTACAGCAGGGGTCGGCGACCTTTCAGAAGTGATGTGCCGAGTCTTCATTTATTCACTCTGATTTAAGGTTTCGCGTGCCAGTCATACATTTTAATGTTTGTAGAAAATCTCTTTCTATAAGTCGATATTATATAACTAAACTATTGTTGTATGTAAAGTAAATAAGGTTTTTAAAATGTTTAAGAAGCTTTATTTAAAATTAAATTAAAATGCAGAGCCCCCCGGACCAGTGGCCAGGACCCGGGCAGTGTGAGTGCCACTGAAAATCAGCTCGTGTGCCGCCTTCGGCACGCGTGCCATAGGTTGCCTACCCCTGAGTCTACAGCTTGGGAGAAATTCAACACCATTGCAATACAGTTGTTTAAACGAAAAGCATCATTCCTGCAAGAAAGGTATTCCTAATTAGGCAGTTACTTAAGCGTGATGGGTGCACGAGATCTCAAAATAAGATGCCTTGTAAGTTACTTTACTGTTGCATCAACAGTTTGCAAACTTATTGCCAGAGAACGCTGCTCCAATAGAGAACGCCAGCGTACAAGTGCTCCACCACTAATAGAAAGAGGAGGGGCAGAGAGATTAGGGAAGGTTAGAAGCAGAGTGCACTGGAGCAGTCAGCAAGCCCCTCTGTATATGTACTCTTCATTATTTATATTGCAATAGCAGTGAGTGCCTACTGAACCCTGTTTAGGATCTGGGCCCCCTTGTGCAGGGTGTTAGCAAGAGCTAACTAACTATCTGATTTAGGAAATCATCAACCGTGCTAACAGATCAGTCAAAGGAGCTTTTGCAGAAGGACTCAAGGTGCCACCTTCCCCTTAGCAGTGAATAAGTCCTGGGCCAGAAGAGTAAGCACGAAGAACCAGAAATCAAAGTCACATCTCACACATGGCAAATCAAAGCAGTCAGCGCCCCACAGCCACCTGCCTAGGCCAGATTTATGCGCAGAATAATTGTTTCAAAACCACAGAATTTTCTTAACAGCTGATGGCCAAGGCCACTTCACACCTAGAGGAAACAGAACTGTTTATATTTTAGATTTAACGCAAGAAGTTTTTTAAAACAAAAAGTACAGATTAAGGAGCTGAGGTTGTCTAACCATGTTTGGAGAGCCACGGGTAAAACTTAAACAACTCTTGATGTTGAAGTGTTGCTCTCATTTCCAACGCTAGCATAAAAATTAAATATCTTCCGTGTAGAAAATCCATGTGAGGGGTTTACTAGAATGAAAGTTAGACATTTTTATATTGTTTCAATGATGAAATGCAACACTAACAGCCATCGAGTTGACTGGACAAAAATTCTTCTTTTTAATAGCAGCTATTTGTATAATAGCTTCTCTTAATTAATTAGCCTCTTACAGTTGGTATGGGTACTTCCACCTTTTCATGTTCTCTGTATGTATAAATATCTTCTCACTGTATGTTCCATTCTATGCATCTGATGAAGTGGGCTGTAGCCCACGAAAGCTTATGCTCAAATAAATTTGTTAGTCTCTAAGGTGCCACAAGTACTCCTGTTCTTTTTGCTATTTTTATATATGTGCTTACATCCTGCAGCAAAAAGAGGGGAAGCTTCTTGAAATTTCTACCACACTGCAATAGCTGCAAATCCTGGATTTCCTCCAGGCAATCTCAGAAGCCAACCTCCTCTCTCTCTAATCTCCTTTCCTTCTGTTCCACTAGCACCAATTTCTTCTCTGTCCCTTCCTCACAATGTCACCACTGTTGAGGTGAAAACCTCTCTCTTCACTGCTCTGACCACTCTCTGCATCAACAACTCTTCTCCTGAAGCACCTTGACCTTCTGCTGACATATCATGCTACAAACCCATATCTAACTTACTGACCACCCTCACCCCAGGTCTCACTCAGCCTTGTTCCTCTCTGAGTTTCTGCCTCCCAGCGGGGTTTGGGCATTTGTGATTTGTTTTGATAGATCAATCTCCCTGGATGAGCACGTGCAGAGCCCTTTACTTAGCTCCTTTACACAGTGTTCGTTGCATCCTTTCCTCCTCTCCTGTCCCTGCCACCACCAGGGGAGAGGAGATTTACATACAAGACTATTGATCCTTCCCCACTCAGGAGAAGTTTCCTTCAGAACTCCCTCCTCTTTTCTCCCAGAGATGGGACCACCAATGCAACATTGCTCAGATGAGGACTGGGTCATGAGAGGATGAGGAGTCCTCCCACCGCTACGACAGATGACTCACTGTAACCACCAGGTATTAGCAGCTCGCCCCTGCCCCTGAGGTGGGAGAGTGGCGTTTGCCCTGGAGCATAACTATCAGTGGGTTTCCTTCTGCTTCCACCCACAGCATCAGCGAGAAAGGGAGAGAGGAGAAAAAACAAGGCACAAGGGGGGAAAACTAAAAGGGGATTCTACTGACAAGTAATAAGCCACCTTCCCGATACCAGTGGTTACAAACCATTCCAAGGTGCAGGACTGACTAGCTCTGATGGAGCACAATGACAATGATCCCACGGGGAAAGGTGGGGGAGGAGTTCCAGCAATCTGTGCTCTAGCCCTCACTAGGATTTCTACAATGTCATATGGAAAGCAGCACCAGTGATAAATATTCACATCTATTACCTGGCCCACTATGGTCCCACCAGAGAGATGGGATTAAGTGTCCCTTAGGACGCAGGCATACACTCCTCTGCAAAATCAACAGGCTTTAAAACTCCTCTTCATTTCTTCTTCCAAGTTTCCACCTTCCTTGGCTGCTTACCTGGGTCATCTTGTCCACAGAGACAGGAATTCCGTCGATGGTTAGGGGTGGCAGCTCGGAGTTAACCTCTTGTGGCGCAGGTGCATGCTCCGCTAGTGCTGACTCCAGGTCTTCCAGGATCATGCTCTTGTACTTGCGCACCTGTGGGGAATCATTAGGCTCAGGTAAACAAGGTAAAGAGCAACAAGAGAGGCAAGGGTGCTAGGTAACCGGAGGAGGGGCTGTTCACTCTTCCCCAAGACACTGCAGAACTGAGTGAGCAAACAATGCCACAGCTGGGAGGTAAAAATACCCACTGGCCCCAAAGGGCTGCATGAAAGAGAAATGATGAAACTCCAAGTAACACCGCCAAGGGGGAGCGTTAGAATGCTTTTAATAAAAGTTTGGAAACAACGGTGCAGTTGCAACCAGGATGATCCCCTCTGTGACGCAGTAGGGAGCGGGGCAGATTGACTTGGGAATGTCGTCTAGTTTTACTGGGACTGTCTGCACTGGGGATGAGATAGCAGGGGATGACTTTATTTGAGGGACGATACCTGAGCCTGTAACCTAAGCCAGAAGGGGGGTGGGGCCAGGTGACACCTTTGCCTGGGAAACTGGACAAGGGCTAGAGGAGGAGCCGGGGGGAGGGGAGTGAGTCGGCTGGAGGGGGTTTCAGTTTTGGGCTGGCTGGGAAGACGCAGGGAACCTTAAGTCTGGGGTCTAAGCTCCTTGCCCCCAGAGGGACCTGGCTAAGGGGTCCTGGTTGTACCTACAAGCCCTGCTTGGGACTGTGTTCCTGTTGTCTAATAAACCTTCTGTTTTACTGGCTGGCTGAGAGTCACGGTGAATCGCAGGAAGTGAGGGTGCAGGGCCCTGACTCCCCCACACTCCGTGACACCCTCATTTCCTGCAAGGCTCAAGGAAGCTCATTCGCGGCTAGCTGGAATCACTGACAGCCGAGACGATTTTAAACCCTTTCCACTTACCAGCAGAGTCCAGTCCTTCCTGACTGTCCTGGAAATCGGTGGTCTCCAACTATCCCAGGTAACTACTTGTTTGCCAGACTGAGACCTCAGCAGTACCAGCCAGTGACTCCCTTAGGCCCCACCCTCCCACTGCAGGCATCTACATGAACTGCACGTCCAGCCTCAGGGGCACCCGCACTGCTTGCCTCCTATTGAACTGGACACACTCCTCTAACCTAAGCCACAATGGAGCCTGGGTTGCTTCAAACCCCAGATCCCACAAGGGTAAGGCCTGGAGCACCGTAAGATATAGCACGTCACAGCAAATAGGGCAGGAGATTTGGTGACGTATGTAGCTCAGCACGGAGGCAGAACTGCACGTTTATCTTTCAGGTTGGAGAGGAGCTGCAGCGGGGGCTACTGGCTCAGGGGTTGCTGCCCAGCCCAAGCACCTGTGGCTAAAGCTTGAAGTCCCAGAACTGCTACATATACCAGTGGTTGGGAACCAAAGCTGTAAGTAACATCCCGTAATCATAGCTAAATGAGAGCAAGGTAACAACACGCACGTCTTTGGTCCCAGAAGTCCCATTAAATCCCTTCCCTCCTCCCACCACGCACCTGACCATTCAAGACAGTACCACCATGAATAGCTGTCAGATCCTTCCTACCTTACCCCAGCCTTGCCCAAAGCTCACTGGGGCGAGCAATACAGGCTCTAAGCCCTGATCTCATTCCATAGCTCCCCAGCAAAGTACTCCACATGGTAGACAGAACAGCACTGAATGCAGCCATCTTTAGGGTGGAGGCAGCATCCCGATGCACAATCAGCTCACAGCACAGAAATGGAGAAAGGGGAAATTTTGGTCTGGAACACTAAGCTAAACTCTTTTATGAGACGTGACAGGGAACATTTAGTGTCTCTAAACAGTGCAGGTGGGACTTCAGTATTAAGTCCTTATCTGAAAGCCCCGCATTCAGTTATTCACCAGGCCAGGATTTGATCTTGTGGCTCCAGGTGTGTGTGTTTTTCAAACCTGAAGCTGACACCACTCACTGGCTCTTAGAGGCATTATAAGCCAAGATGAAACATGCACAGAAAGCAAACAACTCATCTTAGATCCTTTTCCCCTTCCCAGGGAGACTTACCACATTCTCCAAGGGTGCAGCACCAAACACTTTAAAAACAGGATTGGGTTTGGAGGGGGATATGCAAAGAACAATGGCCTGCTGCCCCACTCGGGTGGTATATTCATCTAGCGTGGCACGCAGCTTCCTGAAACAGGGGAAGAAAACAAGGGGAGAGGGGAGATAAAAGTAAGGGCCATTCCAGCCACTGTCCTTCAGATTACAATCCCTCCTCTTGACCCTGCCCATTCCAAAAGCAGGTGTGAAAGGAAATCCTGGTGAGTAACAGTGACCACACAAGCGTCCCTTTGCTCCCACGGGCCTGCTATATTCCCTTTTGCCAGACGCCAGCTCAGCTATGACGTTTCTACTTTTCACAAAGAAATATGTTCATGAAAAAGAAAAAAGTAAAGTAAAGTAGAGAGAGGAAAGAAATGAACATTTCTCTCTCAGCAGTGAAGTGAAGGGCACAGAGGATATGTCTCATCAGCTCAAACCACTGGGCCCATCATGTCTGGGATCTTGTCTCCAGCTAAGGTGACGAGATGAGAGGAAGAAAATATCGGGACACATGGGGGTGGGGAGGGGGTGTCTGCCAGCAGAGGAAAAAAAAAGCCGAGTGCTGCCGGTGGAGCAAAAAAAACAAAAAACAAAAACAAAAACAGTGCTGCCAGCGGAGCAAAATATCGGTCCCAATTTTATCGGGATGTCTGGTCACCCTATCTCCAGCAGCGACCAACACCTGATGTCAAGAAAATCTCCCTGAAGCACTTGACCAATTGTGCAACACTGGAGAGAAATGAATTTTCTGCCGCATGTGGATGATCAGTTAACAGAGGGAGGAACAAGCTACAGTCATCCACTGGCTAACAGAATATACAGAATTTATAGGTAGAGCACTTTGAAATGTTTTACAGATAAAGAATCCCACAACAATGCTGAATAATTCACAGGTACTTCAATCCTGCACAAACCATAACTGAAGTGTGGTAAGCAAGAAACAGAGACATTGCAACAGCTGGCTAAGGGAAATGTGTATATTCAGCCACCTGTTACATCAGTGAGTCCCTTTGGGATGGTCCTTCCATGGGGAAACACTCAGACTTGCCACTTCTTTCCTTGTATTAACATTTAAATGATGTGAGAGAATTGTCAAGAAAATGGCAGTGACTTTGCTAGAGCGGATCATAGAAAGTTTATATAGGGGAGGAGGAGCAGTTCTCACCACATAAGTTGCCACTTTATGCGACATTAAGGTTATCAATGCAAATGGGCATTTCTGAGCCCCCTTCAGCAGTGGATGTACTGCTGAAAGCTGTCATCATGTGACACCATATAGACGCTCCAGCGTCAGAGACACTAGACCAGCTCCCTTCTGGCTCGCACGCTGATTTAAACAGACAAACATTTACTATTTAACTATGCTGACAAAATGGCAAAATTCTTCTGATTGTCAAACTGACAAAATGCATGAAACTGACATGCTTTGCCAGTGTTTTACCCAAGTCATTTGTGCTAGAAAAGGGAAGAAAGAGCTGAAGCCCCTATAATGTGGTTTCACCCAGGACATTTTTATTGAAAATACCCACTGTGTGATGCACTCTGCTATGTGCCACCTCAGCTTTGCTAGAAGAGGGCGTGCAGGGACAAGTGTTAGCGCATTTTCATCTTGCAGAACCATTGGGAGGTCTTATAAGAGGCCTCATTCAATAATACAATAAAGATGCATCCCTCGTGATGGGGGTGAATGGTTTATACCATTCCAGAGCTGGGATATTGCAGCGCCAATGGTTCTCAAGATAATGGTTTTAGCAGTAAAGAAGTCAAATGGAAAAAAGCAAGATGGTAATTAGGAGGACGTGGACTAAATTTGTGATTAGGCAGGAATAGAAATAAATCGAGAATACTATCAGAATGGGGACTCCAGTCTCTGCGGCTCACACTACCATATTAAAGCAGAGGACAGCTGCAATCTGATCCGTTTTTGCAAAGTAAATGCAGCCCTCAGATTCCATGCAAATTGCCAAAGATGCCCCCAGCTGAGCAACACGTGGCCAGTCTCTGATCTCTCAACAACAAATGGGTTTTGGAAAGGCACAAACAGAAATGGACCTGGCTGTTAGCTTGCAGAAGCCACAGGCGGCGGCAGTAGAGGGTCCTTACCGTAATAAACGTGTCTGCTGCCTCTTGCGGATGGATGGGTTGGACTCAAACACGTGAGGTCGCTTTCGTTTTTTACCTGTTGCCACGGCGGCAGCTGCTGCCATTCCCACCGGGCCTGGAACCAAACCACAAATGGTGAATCAGCGCACAATCTATTAACTGAACAAGACAGAGAAGTGACCATTATGCCAACTGGAACGGGTTCTGAAGGGCTCTGGTAATACAAATAAATAAATAATGGGGCTTTTACCCTCATCCGGACCAAAGTAACCAGAATGTTTTGCAAAACTGTCACCAAACACTGAAATTTCTTTCCCTGCAGGGATCAGGGCGGTATTTCAAGAAACTCTGTCCAGGTTGGTAGGCCTAAAGTTAGGCATCAGGTGAACATTGCATATTTCATTTCACAGAATTCTCCTACCAATTATATAATTACTATTCAGGATTGTTTGTAGTCTTCCCCCAACTACAAAAATAACGCAAGTGCTGTAGTCAGTGTGGCCACTGGACAATCAAGGTGCCAAAGGAACACTCAAAGAAGACTAGGCCATTGTGGAGAAGCTAAATGAATTCTTTGCATCTGTCTTCACTGCAAAGGATATGGGGGAGATTCCCACACCTGAGCCAATCTTTTTAGGTGACAAACCTGAGGAACTGTCCCAGATTTAAATGTCCCTAGAGGTGGTTTGGGGAAAAAACTGATAAATTAAACAGTAATAAGCAGGGATCCTAGTTTTCCCGTGATAAAAAAAGCAAAATTCTCCAATAAAAAGCAAAATCAAAATCCACGTTTTCCCATGATTAAAATGAAATGCTGAACTTTAGTTTCCCTAGCCACAATATATATAGGTATCAGTTGAACTAGGGCAGGGGTAGGCAACTTATGGCACGTGTGCCAAAGGCGACACGCGAGCTGATTTTCAGTGGCACTCACACTGCCCGGGTCCTAGCCACCGGTCCAGCATTTTAATTTAATTTTAAATCAAGCTTCTTAAACAGTTTAAAAACCTTATTTACTTTACATACAATAGTTTAGTTATATATTATAGACTTATAGAAAGAGACCTTCTAAAAATGTTAAAATGTATTATTGGCAGGCGAAACCTTAAATCAGAGTGAATAAATGAAGACTCAGCACACCACTTCTGAAAGGTTGCCGACCCCTGAACTAGGGTGACCATACATCCTATTTTGGCTGGGACAGTCCCCTTTTTAAGCCCTGTCCTGAATGTCCCAACTTTTTTGGCAAAACTGGGCATTTGTCCTGTTTGCAAATAGGACAAATGCCCAGTTTTGCCCCCCCCCCCCCCCACAAAAGTGGGATATGCCCCCTACAGGGGCTCAAAGGAATGTTTGGGGTGGGGTGGAGGTGATGCCAGGCGCTGGGGCTCAGGCTGTCGGCATTGGTGGCTCGGGCCAGCCCCGCATGGTGTCCCATTTTCAATTTGGGAAATATGATCATCCTAACTTTCAGTAAAATTTAGTTAATATACGTTCTTATTTTTTCACAAAATGTAAAACTAAAGATTCTCTGTAAAAAATGCAAATTCCACGTATTTCCGCGGCAAACGGGTATCTAAGACTCCTGCTAATAAGTCACCAGGACCAGATGATATTCACCCAAGAGTTCTGACGGAACTTAAATATGAAATTGCAGAACTACTATCTGTGGTATGTAACCTATGGCTTAAATCAACCTCTGTACCAGATGACTGGAGGATAGCTACTGTAATGCCAATTTTTTAAAAAGGCTCCAGACGTGACCCTGGCGATTACAGACTGGTAAGCCTAACTTCAGTACCAGGCAAATTGGTTGAAATATAGTAAATATCAGAATTATCAGACACATCAATGAACACAATATGGTTGGGGAAGAGTCAACATGGCTTTTGTAAAGGGAAATCATGCCTCACCAATCTATTAGAATTCATTGGGGGGTCAACAAGCATGAGGACAATGGTGATCCAGTGGATATAGTATACTTGGACTTTCAGAAACCCTTTGACAGGGTCCCACACCAAAGCCTCTAAGCAAAGTAAGCTGTCATGGGATAAGAGCGAAGGCCCTGTCATGGATCAAAAAACCGATGGATGAAAAGATAGAAAACAAAGGGTTAGGATAAATGGTCAGTTTTCAGAATGGAGAGAGGTAAACAGCGGGGTCCCCCAAGGATCTGTACTGGGACCTGTGCTGTTCAACATATTCATAAATGATCTTGAAAAAGGGCTAAACAGGGAGGTGGCAAAGTTCGCCAGCAATACTAAAGAACTCAAGCTAATTAAGTCCAAAGCTGGTCGCAAAGGGTTACAAAAGGATTTCACTCAGCTTGGTGACTGGGCAACAAAATGGCAGCTGAAATTCAATGCAGACAAATGCAAAGTAATGCACATTGGAAAACATAATCCCAACTCTACATACAAAATGAGGAGGATTAGCTGTTACTAATCAAGAAAGAGATCTGAGTCATTGTGGATAGTTCTCCAAAAACATCCACTCAATGTGCAATGGCAAACAAAAAGCTAACAGAATGTTGGGAACCATTAGGAAAAGGATAGATAAGACAGAAAATATCATAATGTCACTAAATAAATCCATGGTACGCCCGCAATTTGAATACTGTGTGCAGTTCTGGTTGCCCCAGCTCAGAAAAGATAAATTAGAATTGGAAAAAGTAGAGAGAAGGGAAATAAAAATGACTGAGGTATGGAACAACTTCCATTTGAAGAGAAATGAAAAAGACAGCGACTGTTGAGCTGAGAAAAGAGATGACTAAGGGAAGATATGATAGAAGTCAATAAAACCATGACCGGTGTGGAGAAAGTGAATGGGGAAGTGTTATTAACCCTTCACATAACACAAGAAACAGGGATCATCTAATGAAATTAATAGGCAGGTTTAAAACAAACAAAAGGAAGTACTTCTTCAAACAACGCACAGTCAACCTGTGGAACTCATTGCCAGGGGATGTTGTGAAGGCTGAAAGTATAACTGGGTTCAAAAAAAGAATGAGATAAATTCATGGAGGATAGATCCATCAATGGCTATTAGCCAAGATGAGTCAGGGATGCAACCCCATGCTCTGGGTGTCCCTAAGTTTCTGACTGCCAGAAGCTGGGACAGGACAACAGGGGATGGATCACTCGATGATTGCCTGTTCTGTTCATTCCCTCTGGGGCACCTGACACCAGCCACTGTCAGAAGACAGGATACTAAGCTAGATGGACCATCGGTCTGACCCAATAAAGCTATTTTTATGCTCTTAAGAGAATTTAAAAAGAGTAAAACCTAGGAGGATCCCAATAAAAAACCACAGTACTGGAGAACATACACTAGCCAGGAATAATCCTGCACCAGGGCTAGGGAAGAAATGAACTGGTCAACATAAAAGGGATTTTCTATCTAACTTCTACAATTCAAATCCAGGTCATTAGCTTTCTCTGTGACTGAGGAGTTGGCTCAAGGGAGTCATGCCACGTGCACCTGTATTTGGCTGCTACAAAGTACAGTAGAACCTCAGAGTTGTGAACACCAGAGTTATGAACTGACTGGTCAACCACACACCTATTTTGGAACCAGAAGTAGGCAATCAGGCAGCACCCAATACAGGACAGTGCTGTGTTAAACTAATAAAAAAATAAAGGGAAAGTTTAAAAAAATGATTTGACAAGGTAAGGAAACTGTTTCTGTGCTTGTTTCATTTAAATTAAGATGGTTACGAGCAGCATTTTTTCTTCTGCATAGTAAAGTTTCAAAGCTGTATTAAGTCAATGTTCAGTTGTAAACGTTTGGAAGAACCAGCATAACGTTTTGTTCAGAGTTGCAAACATTTCAGTTACCAGGTGTTCCTCACTCCCAGGTTGCACTGTACTGAAATGTACACGAACCCCGCTGACACACGTAAGCTATAATGATCAAGATCCCTTAGGGATTAATGACCCGCTGAGGGAGGGGAAAAGCTTGACGTACAAGCAGTGGCCATTAACGCCAGGAAATGCCCTGCCCTAAGATTATTGCAATTATAAAATGAAAATGAAAAAAAAAAAGGTCAGACACAGAATCATAGGACTGGAAGGAACCTCGAGAGGTCTTCTACTCTAGTCCCCTGCACTCATGGCAGGACTAAGTATTCTTGTATGGGTGATGCAGTTGCCACTGTTCTGCACAAGGCTATTGCTAACCTATTTGGCACATCCCTTTAAAATAAACAGCTGCGGAAGCTGCTTTAAGCATTATTGTTGAAAGCATTATGAACAGTAAAAATCTTCTGATGCGGCACCAGCATCACTGCAGGATGGATGCTGCTTTATGCTCTCCAGCTCCGGCCCCTCCACTTGCCAGGCCACAGTAATGCCCCGGTAATAGTGATCTGCAGAGCAACAGGGAAGCACCAAAATGCAGAGTTAAAATGAAAACCTTCATAAGCAAACTTTCAAACCAGATTTCCTGCAGCAAGCAGCTCGCCCTTCTGCATGCTGAACTGAGTGACGGGGCAGTTTTCTCCGTTTTTGTTAATAGTCTGGAGGAATGAGGACAGGGGCTTGGAGTCGGGAAGCCCTGGGCTCTAATTCTGGCTCCATCAATGACTTGCTATTTGACTTGAGCAAGTCACAACCTCTGCCCCTCAGTTTCCCCATATGCAAAATGGAAATACTTCATAACTGGTTTTACAAGGCTGTTGCAAAAATCAATTAGCTTACGTTTATATAACTCTTTGAACATTCATTGCTACAGAAATATTAAATGTCATATTATTGGTGACCCGGGACTAGCGCCATGTGCATTTAATGGGAAGAACAAAATTCAAATCTCAGATATTGCTTCTCATCCCTGCCGAGCCTGTGAAGAATGGGAAAATTATGGAGGGGCTGACCAGCACTCCTGAGGTAGTCTGCTGTTGCTGATTAATTGGGTAGTCACATTAACTAAGACAAAGAAAATCTAGCCCAGCCCCTCCACAAGCGGAATCAGAGCAATTCATAGCCTCTGTACCGGAGGATGTAAGATTACATACAAGACCCACAAGACATTGCAGACTGGATTCCCAACCTGCTGAATTTCATATGACATGACCTGATAACACCAACCTATAGCAGGGTTAGGCATCAGTTGTGTGGTGTTAGGGCAATCTGGTGAGTGAGGGAAGGTAAAAATTAAACAGGACAAAGACAACTTTAGCAAGTTGTGTGCCATTCCAATTCTATTCTAAATTCATTATTACTCTTAATTTCAACAGAGAGACAGGGTTGGAGATCAGAAACGCAGCAGCCGTCTTCATAGTCTATCAATTCTTATTGCTAGGCTGCCCTCTGGTGGCCAGTCCTAGAATTTTATAGCATGCACTTAATTAAAACTTCTGCAGAAGACAGGACACTGAAACCCAGGAGGAAGAATTTGGGTTTTTTTCATTTGTTTGGTTTTGAATTATTGTTACTGTGAACTCGCAGCTTGAGGATACTGAAGGAGAAGTGAGATGTCAGGAGGGATCTAATGGTGACTTTGCTAACCAGAATTAGGAGGTAACGTCATGCACTGGACACAACATTATTTAGTATTTGTACTACTATTTTTTTATTTGTATCATCATAGCACCTTGGAGCCCCAGCCATGGCCCAGGACTCCACAGTGGTAGGTGCTCCAGGATCACCTAGAGGCCTCAACCAGGTCATAGCTCCACTGTGCTAGCCACTGTACAAACATATAGTAAATGACAACCCCTGCCCCAAAGAGCTTACAATCTAAGGAAAGAATGGAATCCAAAAAGGCCTGGAGGCAGGAGCCGGAGAAGGAAAAAATGGAGTGCATCACTGCAGAGTAGAAGGATGCTGTAAGATCTGGGATGTAGGTGAGAGTGGAACTAAACTGTGAATGAGGGAAGTAAGGAGAATATTTGGGAGTAAAAAATAAGGAATTTGGTTTCAGCCACCTCTTAGTCAGCAGTCTCAGTCTGCAATCCCAGAATTGGGCGGTGGTGTGAAAAACACTGTGGTGACACAAAGAATACTGACTTGCAGAGAGGAAGGAACAGGAGGTACAGATGGACCCTGAAGAAACCAGAATCCAGGCCTTTGATTGCCCTTAATGCCTTCTACTAAGAAAAAGGGGTGCTCTCTGCAGAGCTGGTGGTCAATTTTTTGAGGACATTTTCATCAGGAGGGTTTCTCAGGTTCAAATCAGTCAGAGCAGGGACCTTCAAGCTATTGGTGATTCTAGAGTTTATAGATGAGAGATTCATAGATTCTAGGACTAGAAGGGACCTCGAGAGGTCATCGAGTCCAGTCCCCTGCCCGCATGGCAGGACCAAATACGGTCTAGATCATCCCTGATAGACATTTATCTAACCTACTCTTAAATATCTCCAGAGTTGGTCGGTTGCGTGCTCTCTCTCTTGTTTTTTCATGAAAGGTCTCAGTTTCATTTCAACACAGAACAAAAACAAATGTCAAAATCTCAAATTTTTATTTTTTTTGCAAAATGGAATTCTTGTTTTTTGGCCAGCCGCAGTGCTCTGTGGCTCCAGGACAAAGAGGGAGGGATGGAGTGCGTGGACAACAACCCTTCTATTTCCTTTTTTGCATTAACTCCCTTTTCAAAATATTACCTGATATGTTGGCAGACCTACAAGACAACTGATGATACCTCCCCCCTCTGCTTCTGAGACATTTTAGCGATCTGGTTACTAACCCAAACCAGATAAATCTCATTTGGGCTGCAAGTTCCACCTTTATTTGAGTTAAAAGGACTTAAGGCTCTCACAGGTCAATGGTGTATATGGGACTGTGACTAGGGTGACCAGACAGCAAATGTGAAAAATCAGGACGGGGGGGTGGGGGTGGGGAGTAATAGGCGCCTATATAAGAAAAAGACCCAAAAATCGGGACTGTCCCTATAAAATCGGGACATCTGGTCACCCTAACTGTGACATACATCCATCCTCTCCCAGCTCTGACCATATAAACACTCCCTTGCTTGAGTCCCTTCACTGGCTTTCACTCTCCTTACACATCAAATTCAAGTTAATCGTTCTCCCTTTCAAGGCTCTGCACACCCTCAACTCACCTACAGCTCTTCCCCTATTTCCTACTATACCCGTTCTGCTCCCTATACTCAGAGGTCTCCTAGCTGCTCCCTCACGGCTTTCTTTTGTACCGCATCCCAGGCTTTGAATAGCCTTTTAACAGTTGCCTATTGCCCTCCCACTCCTCATTACAGAGACTCCTGAACAGGCCCCACCTGTTGCTTGACGCAAGCTAGTTGTAAGGTCTATGCCCCATTGTGTGCTGGGCCTAGTCTGTTGTACAATGCTCTGTACTGCACCTTTTTATCTCTTTAGACCAGGGATCGGCAACCTTCGGCACGCGGCACGCCAGGGTAAGCCCCCGGTGGGCCGGGCCAGTTTGTTTACCTGCCGATCGCAGCTCCCACTGGCCACGGTTCACCGTTCCAGGCCAATGGGGGCTGCGGGAACGGCGCAGGCTGAGGGATGTGCTGGCTGTGGCTTCTTGCAGCCCCCATTGGCCTGGAACAGTGAACCGTGGCCAGTGGGAGCCGCGATCAGCTGAACCTGCGGACGTGGCAGGTAAACAAACCGGCCCGGCCTGCCAGGGGGCTTACCCTGGCGGGCCACGGGCCGCAGATTGCCAATCCCTGCTTTAGACTGTAAGCTCTTCAGGGCAGGGCCTCAGTGTTCAACACATTTACATTTCATACCACACGGACATACACTTACTGCATGGCACTGCAGGTGATACTAAAAACAATTCAGTCAACATCCACAGCTTCACAGGTTGCCTTTTGTTCAGCAATTGTACGCCAAAGTTTTACTTTGGCATAGAAATGATGTTAGGCCAGTTTGCGATTGGTTATCTGCGGCTATGGTTGAGGCCAATAGGGATAGGACCAATCCATGATTTCAAGGACAGGAGGTAGGGGCTTCACTGGAAAGGGCCTGTGGCTTTGGAATTTTTTCCTACGTAAAATATGCCCAAGCCCATTAGTGACGAGGCTAAAGATGCGTCAGTTGACATCCTACTCTGGAGTGTGGGAGATTTAGTGGGTTATTGTGGTTAGCATTGTTTATGCCACACTGTTTTATGTGGTGATGGAAGCTGGCTGCCCTTTGAAATTTTCTGCCTCTCCTTTACCTTTCTCTGCAGCAATCAGATACTGCTGGCACTTGCACTTTAACGATAAATATATTTTCCCCAACTCCACCACACTGTGGATATCAACATGGCGTTACTCAATACAGCAACACTCATTCTGTTGGCATTGCAGGGCCCTGTGATTAAACGTGACGCAATAACCACCCAGCCTGGTTTGGTGAAGAGAGAAGTCAGTCACATTAAACGGCTGCACTCAAGTGCTATTTGCAACCAACTTCTGCAGAAGATAGGACACTGAAACCCTTACCTGCAGCAGCCAGGTGGGCAGTGACCTCATCAGCAGCAGTCGAGTTGAGAATATCAGAGTCGTCATAGGAGGTATCCTCAGGCGAAGACGGTGAATCTTCGTCTGCACTCAACATGCTGTGTTCTGTGTAGGTGGCCACATGGACCTGCTGCACCTGCTGGGCCACGGCATGGGCCTCAATGGTATCCATGTGTTCCGTTTTGGTCACCCCGTGTCCTTCCATTAATCGCTACTGTTAAGGGAGACAAATCACAGGACAAACATTACTAAACTGATGCAGTGTAATAAAATGGGGTTGACCATCTCTCCTGCCACACTCAGATCACTCCACTCACTGAGAATGGGACAGAAATTATCTTACCCAATGGAAGTTGCCCTTTGATGGTTGCACTGGGAGGCACAGAAGGAACTGGAAATTTAAAACAAGAGGTATAAAAAAAACCTTGCTTCCAAACACTGAGGCACTCTGAGAGGATAATCTTTGTGGAGGGAGAAGTCCTCCAGTATCCAATTACCCTTGGTACTGTGACAGCCCCACCCTCCCACACACACACTTCGAGATGTTTGACCAAAGATACAAACGGCCGCCACTAAACTACGTAGAGGTTATTTTTAAACTGAGTTTTCTGTTTAGAGTCTAGGCATCAGGTCAGAATCATTATGGCCGAACACAAAGGTTTCATGAAGTACCCTTGTCTGACATGACTAGCAGTAAACCACTGAATAAAGGAATAAATATGTAGTACTTATATAATGTTGTACATTCTCAGAGAACTTTACAAACATTAACTCATCAACCCTCACACAGTCCCTGAAAAAGCCTGGGGGAAAGACAGGAGCAAAGAAATGGCCATTTGCAGGTACATGTGGAAACCACATGTTGTGCGTGAATTGTTATACACGGACAGTCAGATTCCTGTCCCTGATCTATCATCAGTGAAGGCTTCATAGAAGAAGTGAGTTTTAAAAGGAGCGGTATGAATGAAGAGAGGGCGGTTAACTAGGACACAAGACGTGGAAGATCACTGCAGGCACAAGAGACACAAAGGAAAAAATCAGGAAGATGAGAGTGGAGGGCAGGATCAGATGCATCTGTTAGGGAGGAGGTTCGCATGGAGTGAAGGGAAAGGTGGGAGCAAGAATGTGTGTGGGGTGAAGTGGAAAGGACCAGAAGCGATATTTGAGAAAGGGCACGACATGGTCAAAGCTGTGGGAGAACCACATTTTTTGTAGTAGCATTTTAAGCAGACAGACAGAGACAAGAAAAGAGGTAGTTGCAGTAGTCAAAGCAGGAAATAATCAAAGCTCAGATAAGGGATTTAAGCAGGCAGGATGGAACAGAAAAGACTGAAGTGAAAGAGACCGTAAATGAAGAGTCATCTGGATTTAGCAACAGCCTGGACGTTGTTGGGCATAGCAGAAAGATGTCATTCAGTTTCTACCACGTGGTATTTAAGATGGCGTCAGAACACCCAAGACAAGATGTAAGGTGGCAGGAGAGGTAGATTTGGAAGTAACCAGCTATGCTGTGAACAGAGAAGAGGTTTCAAGGCCTTGTTGAGACTAGGATTTAAGCTATGATGTAGCACACGTTAACTAACACACGCTACTGTGACACGGTGTGTCTCGGACAACCCTCACTGGAAAGTGTCACAGCGACCATCACATCTTTCAAATAGTACTTCAGGCAAGGTCGTAGATGGTAATTGGTGACCTTCAGAAGAGGGGAAATGAAGAGGATGGAACCAGAGGGCAGCAGATCCAGGATGGCATTTGAGAAGAGGAAGTCGAGGGAGTGGGAATAGGCTCAAGGAGCTTGGAGGTGAAGGGAGGAGCAAGAGATAGGGTGGCAGAAAGGCAAACGGGGTCAAGAGAGAGGACACAGTGCCCACATTTAAACCCCTTTGAGATTTGAGTCACAGGCTGGTTTCGAAAGCCCACAGGGGGCAGCGTTTGCTTTGCTCTGTCATGCAAGCACAAGTGACATTTAAATGAGTCCTACCATCGCCAAAGACAGTTCCATCCCAAAGGACACCAAACATAGGATACAAGCCCTTAAAAATAGTCATGTAAAACTGAAACAGTCTATTCTAAAATCTCTTTCCACATTTCTGACTGTCTAATAGTAACTTTCTTCAGGAAACATACAATGCGTCCCAAGGGCAGGAGACAATTCCTGTAATAGGTTTTTTGCTTTTAAATTATTAAAAAGGAAAAATAATTTAGAGGAACTTATGTGAATCCCAAGGACTTCCATCCCTTGCTTACTACTATAGCAAGTTACAAAGAGTGGATAAGAGAATGCCCCCTGTACTGAGGCTGAAGGCTGTATAAATGGATTGTCTGGAGCTTGGTGTTTTGAGGTATGACGTTTCTTGCATAACAGGCGGGATCAGGAAATTGACAGGAGGTTTGTAATGATCCGCATACAAAGTCTGTTGAAGCAACGGCCAAAGGAAAGTGGGAAGAAGGTTGCTAGTGTCGGAGAGTGATATTGGATACAGAGAAGGACCAGTGACTTCCCATAACTTCAGCTGTACATAAGGTGTTTGGAATTTCATAAGGGATCTGGTTAGATCATATGTACATATCCTGGTGTCAGGCCCAGTTAAGGTAACCATGAACGCAATGTTGCCCCCGGGGGTTGCAAGGATATCAGACAGACCAACCTCCCCTGCCCAGTAAATTGGCAAATCTAATCAGCAATTTCCTGTCATTTGGGCAGCCTCACATGCTCTTAAAAAGAGAGTCGCTATTTCTATGATCCTGATAGGAGAGCCTTGGATCTAATCAGAAGCTATGAAGGCAAAACTCAGGTCACCATTTTAGGTGAGGGAGTGATACCTTATCTATAAGGTTCGGATTTTGACACTGTTATTTTTAGTAAAAGTCACGGACGGGTCGCAATCAATAAACAAAACTTCACAGAAGCCCGTGACCCACCTGTGACTTACTAAAAAGAATAGCGGGGGGGGGGGGGGGGATGAGAACCCAAGCCCCAGTGCAAGAGGGTGGAGGAGGGGGGTCCAGCACCTGCCACCCGAGGCAGCTGACGGCTCTGGCACCTCAGGCTGCAGGGCCCTTGCCGGCTGACAGCTCCAGCCCCGCCGCCCCAGGGCTGAAGCGGAAAATGTCATGGCGGTCTCTGAAAGCCACGGGACCCATGATTCCGTGACCGAATCTTATCCTTACTTATTTACTAATACAAAAGAAAGGAAGAGGTCTCCAAACACTGCCGGAAGGGCCTACACGCCACAAGCTACTTAGGGCCAGTTTTCTTTCCATGCATGTTCATGGCAGGTTTCTCCTCCATCCCTTTTTATGATGTACTTATCTGATGTGATTGCGCAACCCTTGCTAGGAACCAGTCAACTCTACTACAGGCTCCACATGCACCACCAACTTTATAAAAAACTGGGCGGGCTTGACCAGCTCTTTGTGATGGGCTTTGAGCTCCTGGGGGAGAAGCGGCAGGCAAGTGCCAAGTATTACTAGGGGGTGGGTTTTAATTAATCAGATGTAATACACAGGGAAGTTTCTAAAGGTTAGGGTGATACTGATTTATATCACAGCTGGTCGGCGAGTCAGACAGTCTAAAAACAGAGACCCTATTTCTGGAGTGGGGTGGGAAGAAGGGTTTGGTCACTGTGGTATCCAAGTGCTTCAGCTGATCACATGGCTCACATGCGCGTTTGTGTCACTTGTCTAGTGTGCAGGAGGCAGGGAGCATGGGCTAGTGGTTAGAACAGAGAAATGGGAACCAGGACTTTTGAGTTTCACGGCTGACTTTGCCTCTGCTTAACCTTCATCAGAACAGAGCAAACCACGCACAACAGAAGTTAGTTACGTCACTTAACGTGCAACTGGAAGTAGCTCAGACACTCGGGTGATGACAGCAGTATAACAACCTATATGGAATAGAAATCCTTTAACCATCTGATATCAGGCACTCCATCTGTACATGGGAAAACCCGCACCACTCATGCGCTCAGGGAAGATTTACTGTGTGAGAAGCATTTTGAGATCTTTGTCTGAAAGCTGCCAAACAGTATGGGAAATGAGAAAGATTCAGTTGGGACCACAAACATATGTATCTAAAGCAATGTCTACAGGGACTATAGTACCATAGCTATGTGGCATAATCCACTTTGTAGCCCAGATGGAGCTTACAGCAAAAGGAAGGGTTCTTCCATTGCGGTAGGATCACCAACTCCCTGAGCGACAGTAGCTACATCTGCATTTATACCAGGGATTTTTCACAGCCCTGAGCGACATAACTAAGTTGACCTAACTTGTAAGTGTAGATCAGGCCAAAGTTGCAGTTTCTAGCTAAAGATACTCTAGAGGAACTCAATCCGACATGATAGCAAAACTGCGACCATAGGAACCACTGCATCAGGCTATACAGATCTATAACTATTACTAAATCACCTTCAAAATCCCTGCCCTACCTGTAATAATCAAAGACCAGTAGAGCAAGATGATGCGACTTCCCAGCTCTGTTTACGAGGCAGATTGTTAAATGAGACCCATCCAGAAATAGCAACAATTCAAATACCCCCAAGGAAAAAAACCAGAACAAGATGTTGAGAGGACACGGAAGCAAATTGAAAACATCAGCCAGGTCTTCAGATGGAGGAACCTATTTGTCATTGCCCTACTGCAACAAGGAAGGGAAAATTATGAGAAGTAGAGCTGGTCAAAAAATTTTGACTGGAAAAAATAATTTTTTGAAGAAAGATGCAGATTTGGGTTGACCAAAACTTTTCATGCAATTTGTATCGATTTTAGTGAATTGTTTCAGTCCAAAAAAAACAAAACAAAGAACCCTAAAAAACTGAAAAGGTATAAAACATTTTGTTTCAATATTTTCAAAAAGAAACATTTAGACTTTGACTCAAGAGGACTTTTCTAAAATTACCTTTAATTCTATTTTAAAAATTAAAAGAAAATAAAGCTCAATATCAAAGGAAAAATTTGGTCTGAAGTGAAACAAAATGTTTCATTCGACCCAACATGATTTTTTTTTTAATTTTCAGAATTACCAATTAACCAAAAAACAAATTATTTTTACACAGTTCTACTTTAAATGAATAGGCTTGATGGACCCAGCCTTTTCCCGTTCAGTTACTCTGCCTCTTACAGAGATATCCAGTGACCTTATTTTATGGAGCAATGCAACATTAAATGTTCTCTTCAGTTTAAAAAAGTTTATCAACTTAGAGTTGACATTAGAGCAGGAATGACCAAACATGACTCTGCAGATCAAAACAGCTCAATGTCACCCTTTAGCATAGTGACATGGCCTCTGGAGACTAGTAGCTACTGTATACAATGCCCCATTTCATTCGGAATGAAGGCTGTTTGAATCCCAAAGCAATAGTGCACATTGGGAAATGTAGTCTTCAGGTATTGCATGTTTAATATTAAAAGATATGGGTGGCTGTAGTCAGCTCCACTTGATACAATTAGATATAATACTCTGGCTCTTTTGGGGTAACGTTTGGACACTTTATTCGACTATGAAATTATAATCACTGCATTTTTGAGACAGTAAATGCATTTATAACTGACATTAGTATTCCTTAGGCAACTACGCAAAGTTACACATAGACATTTGATCTAGTTAAGGGTAACGTTCATTCTAGTTTACAGTACACACTCATAGGCCTTTTCTACACAACAAACACTGTGCCAGGATAGCTACATCAGGTGAGCCCCTCTTTTTATGCTGACAAGGAAGAGTTTTTCTGGTGAGATAGTAACATCTTCTCCCCGAATGATGTTAGCTATGCCGATAGCAGCACTCTTCAATTGGCACAGCTGTGTTTACAGTGGGGGTTTTGCAGGCATAGCTATGTCGGTGAGGCAGTGTGGTATTTTTCCCCGCCACACCTCACCAACAATAAGTATGCCAACAAAACACGTAATGTAGACCTGGTCTTAATCTGGTGTTTCTGAGACAGCCGCAAATAATGATGACTGGTCATGTAAGCAGTGGAATCATTCATTAAGACTCATAGACTCATAGACTTTAAGGTTAGAAGGGACCATTATGATCATCTGGTCTGACCCCCTGCATGCTGCAGGCCATAAAACCGTCCCTACCCCTTCCCTGGACTCTGCTGCTGAAGTCCCCAATCCTGTTATTAGTGACTTCAATCGGCAGAGACCCTCCTGCTAGAGATCCCTGCCCCATGCTGCGGAGGAAGGCGAAAAACCTCCAGAGGCTCAGCCAATCTGCCCTGGAGGAAAATTCCTTCCCGACCCCAAATATGGCGATCAGTAAGACCCCGAGCATATAGGCAAGAGTCTCCATCCTGACCCCTGTTAGCCATTATGCTATTTACCTACCATTGCTTGGTTTTCCTTGACTACTATGTTTTACCATTAAACCATTCCCTCCATAAACTTATCTAATTTAACTCTTACACACACACACACACACACACACACACACACACACACACACACACTTCCTCCCAGATGAGCCCCACCTACATTTTGTAGCAGTTTATGGTTTCTTGCTCTCACTGATAGTCTATTAGATTTTTTGGTTCTTGATTTTTCTTGCCTTTTATTAAGTGTGCATATACATATTTCATATGAGAAACTGCTATTCTCTCCAGCTAATAAAGCGGAGTTCACGACTTGCATATGAATGACACCGTTACTGATCTCCTTTGCAAAGTGCTTTGAGATCTATTGATGAAAAGTGCTGTATCAGAGTTGGACATTATTATTATTATATTTAGGTGACAGAGCTCTTTAAAGCCTATAACGCTGGGTTCCAGAACAACGTGCTTTTCATTTTATTTATTTATTTTTAGGCAAATTCATTCAAGCCTGCCAGACAAGTTCTAACAAACTGACTACTAAGGTCATTTGTAGTCTAAGTGAACAGTTTTAAAGAAAATTAACTTTGTTTCACGCAGTTGCTGCTTTTTCCCCCCCTTCTTCTTCTTCTTCTTCAGGGAGGGAGGATATGTTTGTGTTTGGTTTTGTTATTTAATTTCTTCCCCCAACATCTGCAGCATCTTCTAATCCCTCAGATTTTCCCATTTCCCAGCTGTTGGAAATCTTCCACCTCCAACCCAGCAATCGTGAGGATCATGAACACTGTATTTGTATCTTTCAAACCTATTGTGTTATTCTTGTGGAGGGCCCCTTCAGATTAAACCACTCCTAGTGGACAAGCATATTAGACAGAAGTTTCTGCTGGCAACCATCAAACTGCAGTCAGCAAGTTTGTTTCTGTCTCTTCAGTTAAGCAGCTATCTATTTTAGATCCAGGAAGACTAAGGCCATGTCTACACTACCCCTTATGCCTGTGAAACTTATGTTGCCCAGGAAAGAGAAAAAAACCACACCCCTGAGCAACGTAAGTTTCGCAGGCATAAGTGCTCATGTGCACAGCGCTGTGTCGGTGGGAGATGTTCTTCTGCCGACATAGCTACCGCCGCTCATTTAGGTGATTTTATTATGTCGATGGGAAAGCTCTCTCCTGTTGGCATAGAGCGGCTACACAAGCGATCTTACAGTGGCACAGCCGTATCGATACAGCTGTTGCACTGTAAGATCGCTCGTGAAGACATGACCTAACACTACGATGTCTATGAAGACATTTCCTGGTTGTTGTAGCTCAGTCCAAAAGTCTTTGACAAAGTATTTTGACATCCAAAGGCAATTTTTGACCAAAATAAATAAATAAATAAATAAATAATGCCCCTCTCTACACCCTGTGCAGCTGCTTCATATCTTTCTAAATCAGCGGTTTCTTTGATGTAAATTCAACTACAATCAAATTTGCTATTGACACCAGAACTAGAAAAATAACAAGTCTACAGGAGGACAAAACCAAACTACTAACTAATCTGAAAAGATTGTAAGAGTTGAGGCTGCAGGCAAGGAGAAGGAAACTGATCCTCTCAAGCATGAAGTCTACAGGAAATTGAGCAAACAACCACACGGATTAAACTGAGGCCTTGCCTACCACACGAAAGTTTTTGGTATAATTGAAGGAGTGAATGTAACGGATATAATTGGCATAAACCCCACTGTGAATGCTCTTATTCATATAAGAGTGACTTTTTTCAGCTTAGCTTATGTCACTTGGGAAGGGGTTTATGGTAAACAAACAAACAAAATGCTCGTAATGCAACAAGTGTCAAAACCAGGGGAGGGAAGTGGGGCACAGATCTACATAACTATACCTGTATAACTGGGTTTCCCAGATAGACAAGCCTTGAGTATATTTCAGCCTCACCTCCTTACCACTGAACTATTACTACTTCAGCTGCTGTAGGAAGCGTGTGAGGTCAGGATGCTGAAAGGGGAGGTATACAAGAAAGGATTTCAGCCTTAAGACATGGACTGCAATATAAAGTTTGAGAAGCACTATGCTGAGCAGGATAATTATGGTTGACATTTAAATTGCCATTACGTTTCAGAGTTAAACACTCCATGAAAGGGAACTGGGCAGGTTATGCCTCTCAAAGTTATTGTTCTAATCTGTGGAAGCAACACTGCGTCAGGACAAATTCAGAAAGTTTTCTTCAGCTTTACAACTACAGAGGCTAGAAACTACTCTGTAAGTATTAAAATGCTTAAATTTTCAAAAAAACACTGGAAATACAAAACAATCCACAGGAAGACCCCACTTTCCTAGAAATCTCGCACAGATTTCCAAAGCCCCAACAGTAACTAAAAGCAGAAAGCCCCAAAAGATTTTTGGGGTTTGAAACATTTGTTATAACTAAGGCTGTCAATTAATCGCAGTTAACTCACACGATTCACTCAAAAAAATTAACTGCGATTAAAAAAATTAACTGAGATTAATCGCACTGTTAAACAATAGAATGCCAATTGAAATTTATTAAATCTTTTTGGATGTTTTTCTACATTTTCAAATATATTGATTTCAATTACAACACAGAATACAAAGTGTACACTGCTCACTTTATATTATTTTTGATGACAAATATTTGCACTGTAAAAAATGATAAACAAAAGAAACAGTACTTTTCAATTAACCTCATACAATACTGTAATGCAATCTCTATCGTGAAAGTGCAACTTACAAATGTAGATTTTTGTTGGTACATAACTGCACTCACAAACAAAACAATGCAAAACTTTAGAGCCTACAAGTCCACTCAGTCCTACTTCTTGTTCAGCCAATCGCTAAGACAAACAAGTTTGTTTACATTTACAGGAGATAATACTGCCCACTTCTTATTTACAATGTTACCAGAAAGTGAGAACAGGCATTCGCATGGGACTTTGGTAGCCGGCATTGCAAGGTATCTACATGCCAGATACATTAAACATTCGTATGATTCTTCATGCTTTGGCCACCATACCAGAGGACATGTTTCCATGCTGATGATGCGCGTGAAAAAAATAATGCGTTAATTAAATTTGTGACTTAACTCCTTGGGGGAGAACTGTATGTCCCCTGCTCTGTTTTACCTGCATTCTGCCATATATTTCATGTTATAGCAGTCTCAGATGATGACTCAGCACATTGTTCATTTTAAGAACACTTTCACTGCAGATTTGACAAAACGCAAAGGTACCAATGTGAGATTTCTAAAGATCGTTACAGCACTCGATCCAAGGTTTAAGAATCTGAAATGCCTTCCAAAAATCTGAGAGGGACAAGTTGTGGAACACGCTTTCAAAAGTCTTAAAAGAGCAACACTCTGATGTGGAAACTACAGAATCCGAACTACCAAAAAAGAAAATCAACCTTCTGCTGGTGGCATTTGACTCAGATGATGAAAAAGAACATGTGTTGGTCCGCACTGCTTTGGACTGTTACCAAGCAGAAGCTGTGATCAGCATGTACGCATGTCCAGGGCTGGCTCCAGGCACCAGCTTCTCAAGCAGGTGCTTGGGGCGGCCGCTTGGGAGAGGGGCAGCAGGTCCAGGTATTCGGCGGCAATTCGGCGGACGGTCCCTCACTCCAGCTCGGAGTGAAGGACCGCCCGCTGAATTGTCGCCGCAGATCGCGATCGCGGCCGCGGCTTTTTTTTTTTTTTTTTTTTTTTTGGTTTTGGCTGCTTGGGGCGGCCAAAACCCTGGAGCCGGCCCTGCGCATGTCCTCTGGACTGGTGGTTGAAGAATGAAGGGACATATGAATCTTTAGTATCTGGCACGTAAATATCTTGAGACGCTGGCTACAACAGTGCCATGAGAACTCCTGTTCTCACTTTCAGGTGACATTGAGAACAAGAAGCGGGCAGCATTATATCCTGCCAATGTAAACAAACTTGTTTGTCTGAGCGATTAGCTGAACAAGAAATAGGACTAAGTGGACTTGTAAGCTCTAAAGTTTTACATTGTTTTATTTTTGAATGCAGGTTCTTTTTGTACATAATTCTACAGTTGTAAGTTCAACTTTCATGATAAAGAGACTGCACTACAGTACTTGTATGAGGAGAATTGAAAAATACTATTTCTTTTGTTTTTTACAGTACAAATATTTGTAATCAAAATTAAATACAAAGCGAGCACTGTACACTTTGTATTCTGTGTTGTAACTGAAATCAATATATTTGAAAACGTGGAAAACATCCAAAATATTTAAATAAATGGCATTCTATTATTAACAGTGCGATTAATCGCAATTCATTTTTGTAATCGCTTGACAGTCCTAGTTATAACATACAAAGATGCTATAGTCCCTGTAATATAGACGGACCTTAGATACATATACTTGTGGTCTCAACTGAATTTTTCTCATTTCCCATACTATTTGGCAGCTTTAAGCCAAAGACCTCAAAATGCTTCTCACATGGCAAATCTTCCCTGAGCGCATGAGTGGTGGGGTTATTCCCCTGTACAGGTGGCATGCCTGACATCAAATGGTTAAATGATTTCTATTCCATATAGGTTATTAACCTGAAAATTGATTAGAAATCCTTCTCTAATTCAACCAAAATGTGGCGCTTGATCTAGGAACTGAGTGTGTGAAAGACTAGCCAGCAGCAAGGGGTGCAGGAGAACTGTTTTGTAATGAAAGCGGATGCTGTAGAGAAAAGTCTCTATTATGCGGGCTAGGAAAACCTCCAAAAATGGGAATGTAATGGAGTAATGTCTGTCTGAATTTGCAGAGAGCTTGAAGCAATAGTTCTCAAATGTGAACTGTCCCTGTCACTTCAGTGGGTGCTAACTCAAATGCCAACGGTGACAATTGAAATGTCCACATTGTTAACTATTTCACTGTTCATCAAAATATATCAAAGGAGCCTTGGCTCGCCCAATGCTACAAAAATGCCTGCTAGCCTGCTGTAATTGACCTCGACACCACACACTTTTTTGCCCATCAAGAGGATTATTAGAGATGAAAACTTTAAATCAATTTACTTTCCATCGTTCAAATTTACTTGAGGAATTTCAGTCGGCCTGGTTCAATTTTTTTTTTTTTTTTTTTTTAATAAAAGCTAACTTTTTGGTCTACCCCTTCAGAAGATTCCTTTAATTAATGATCATTTTATGAATGAAAACCGAATTAGAATACAGAAAAAGGGTCACGAGATGATCATTTAGACAATTCATGCTGAAACCCACTATGTGTGTGTGTGCACATCCTCAGAGCACACTCCTGACACATCTGCTCCATATCCCTCTAAAGAAAGCAGACACTGGATAGAGACCAGAAGCCTGGGGAACGCAGGTGTGCACTCTGATTTTGAAGTGGTAGGCAGAAATGAGCAATGAAGAGTGATGAAATACGACAGTGCAGGCTTTACTCTGTCCCTGCCAAAATACTAACTAAAAATCCTCTTCTTGCCTTCGAGTTACATAACCAGACCCTCGTTTTTAATTATAAAAGCCTTGGACGTTTCAGAAAAATATTCAGAGGGATGAAATATGCCTCTGAATGATTAGTTATATTTCAGCAGTAACGTGTTTGCCAAGAAGCTATCATGATAACAAGATTTTTAAAAAAAGATTATGTCTAGAAACCAGCACTGCTTCACCATCAGATCAGTGTACAATATTTTCCTCCCACATAAGCAGAGGTAGGAGATTTATATTTTACAAAAATGAGACAGAAGGAAGCTTTTGCATTCAGAATCAAGGCTGAGTCACAAATATGGCAAAAACACACTAGCTAAGGGAAGAGTTCAGCTACTATCCTGTAGTGGTCTCCAGTGTTTTCCATCAGTTACTTAATAATTTTTTGTGAGGCATGTAATAATCCTAAAAAAAGATCCAACCAATAAGTCATTGGTAGCCACTGTTGAGGCGGGAGGCCATTTGTAATTCAGATTGTTCAATCAGCTACAGCCCAGCCCTTTCCCAAACAAAATCTATGGACGGAATGAAACAATCATCCCATCAGATGCAAGGGAGTGATGTTCAACAGGACTCACACAGTATGTATGAGAGACAGGCGGGGACTCCATGAACACGAGTGGCAGCGTTTGGTGGCCAAACTGCAACATTCCGTGAAAGACACGTTCATTTCTACCATACTTTAACATGGAATACTAGGCTTTACAAATTATACTGAGTGGAGAGAAAGAGGACTAACAATTGTCAGCACCCTATCAAGATCTGCCTTAAGCAAGTGCAATACCAATGATTGCACTTGCTTTGAGCAGGGGGTTGGACTAGATGACCTCTTGAGGTCCCTTCCAACCCTGATATTCTATGATTCTATGATTAGTTGGCAATTCACAAGCCATCTTGGGCTCCCCCCCCCTTCCTCTTCACCTACTTAAGACAGCCAGCTACCTAACCAATATCTTCCCCTCCCAGCAATGAGAACAGAGGGTGAGGAAACTTAATACCCAACTCACTATCCTACTTTTTACTTAGCTAGAAGACGATGTAATGGCTGGATATTGAAGCTAGACATAAACAGATTGGAAATAAGGCATAAATTCTTAACGGTGAGAGTAATTAACCATTGGAACAATTTATGGGGTCGTGGTGGATTCTCCATCACCACCATTTTTAAATCAAGACTGGGTGTTTTTCTAAAAAGCTCTGCTCTAGGAATTATTTTGGGAACGTTCTCTGGCCTACATTATTCAGGAGATCAGACTAGATGATTGCAATGGTCCCTTCTGACCTTGGGATCTATGAATTGCAGGACCAAGTCCATTCGGAGCCCTGAAAATTCAGAGACCTTAAATTTGGCCCTATAATGTTCTATGGGAAGCCACTATAAAAGCAAAGCACTGGGTGACACGCTCTCAGCCGCTAGTGCTACTGAAGAGGCACGATGCTGCATTCTGCACTAACTGAAGCTTTAAAAAACAAAGTAAGTGTTGGGGGTGCCAATAGTCTAGCCTGGAGTTCACAAAGGCAAGGATCTCTGTGACACAGCCCATGTTTGCTTAATAAGATGTGGCACAGTCTTCTGATTAGTTGACTATGATTTTTTGTGGCTGTCATTGACAGTCCTGCAGGCTACCAACCGATTTGACACTCTTTGTGAAGACCCCTCCAGTACAGAGCCCATAATATATGATCTAATCACGTGAAACAAGACAGGACCCCGAGGAAGGTAACATTAGGCAAACAGGCAGGGGAGGAAGGAACAGACAAACCAACATTGTGGTTGTTTGACTGACACAGTACACCTCTACCCAGATATAACGCTGTCCTCGGGAGCCAAAAAATCTTACCGCGTTATAGGTGAAACCGCATTATATCGAACTTGCTTTGATCCGCCGGAGCGCGCAGCCCCGCCCCTGGAGCCGCTGCTTTACTGAGTTATATCCGAATTCGTGTTATATTGGGTCACGTTATATCGGGGTAGAGGTGTATGTGCATCATGTTCCCTTTTAAAAATGAAGTTAATGTAGTGGACTAGCATAGGAGAGTGGGCCACTTTTACACATTTCCTCTCATAACCCTGTTGGCAGAGTTCTTAATTTGCTTAAAGAGACTAGTAATGTTGCTGTTCCCTCCCAAATCCCTTATCTATTTGTTCCCTGGGATATTAATGAGTAGGTAATTGGCATGGACAATTTTGATTTCACACAGAAGTTCAGTGTAGAGTTAATTGGTGGAATCTTCTGGCCCGAAGCACACATTCCTGGCAGCAGGATGTCTGAAACAGATTCCATTTTTTATTCAGCCTTTTCATGTTTCTTGTAGTTTTGACTTCAACTGCCCAAGTATGGAACATGTTTTCATTGAGCTTTTCTACCAAATAGGGAATACCTCCTCCGTTCCTTATCCTGTTTGTAACGTCAATAACATCTGGAGTTTAATATCCCCTCCATGCTTTCAACCCCGCACAGTAAACAGTCATGTTTGCTTTGCATTAGGCACTGAATAGCACACTGGCATTTTGTTCACACATGCTGTTGTGGTGAGCTAACCAAGGGGATTTTTGTAGAACAGTTCTGTGGGCAGCAGGCACCTGACTTGGCTGTTGGACAGCAGGCTGCAGGGTTTCAGCTGTACCCATCAACAGTAGACTGCTAAATTACTTTTTATGGTTTTCCAATGACTAACTACAGATCAGCCTCTTACTACAAAACTGGTTTCTGAAACAGGTCTCAGAGTATTTGCAATGTAATGTAAGTGCTTTTACTCCTTCTTTAGCGACTCCCACAGGGCTTGGTCACTACAGGCTGCTTCTTCCTGTGAAGCTACTGAAGAAAACCATGAGAAAATATGAAGTATGCCACCAATATGCCAAAGATGCTCAGCTCTACATCAGCCTCTCATAAGGCCCTGGCAGAACCATGAATGAGCTTTCTAACATCTCACGAATGAAAGCCATGTAGCTTAAGATTTAGCAGATCAGACTGATATAGTGCTTCCCCATTCTTTGAAGATCTCACAAAAAGATTGCAGCTGCCCTCACCGGAGGGTACTTGCCTGCCTTTCAGAGAAGCTCTCAGTATCGGCATTCTAGCTTTACCCTCCTCTACTCTCAAATAGCAATAGTAGCGAGAAACACCTTTCATCTTGGACAGGCCATGAGAGTGCGTTTGTCTGAATCAGCGGAATGGTCAATTATCTTTGTTACATGAAAGCTACACGACTGAACCATGCTCTACCTACGGCTAGTCTTGAAGGTCACTTGGAAATTTCAGGTGGTGCAAAAGGCAGCTGCCCACCTTTTAGGTACATTTACTGATGGGAGTATATTACAACTGAACTCTAGATTCCACACTGGCTGTCAATTCACTTCCGGGGGAAAGCTGATGGGCTGGCATCTATGAAGATGTACATGGTCTAGACCAGTGGTTCTCAGCCAGGGGTATGCATAGCCCTGGGGGTACACAGAGGAATTCCTGGGGGTACATGAACTCATCTAGATATTTGCCTAGTTTTGCCACAGGATACATAAAAAGCACCAGCGAAGTCAGTACAAACTAAAATTTCATACAATGACTTGTTTAAACTGATACACACACACACACACACACACAGAAATAAGTATATTTATATTCCAATTGATTTATTTTATAATAATTGTATGGTAAAAATGAGAAAATCAGCATTTTTTCAGTAATAGTATGTTGTGACACTTTTGTATCTTTATGTCTGATTTTGTAAGCAAGCAGTTTTTAAGTGAGGTGAAACTTGGGGTATACAAGACAAATCAGACTCCTGAAAGGGTATAGTAGTCCAGAAAGGTTGAGAGCCACTTATCTCTAGATATGTCTAGATCTCTTATCTCACAGAAGGCTTCTCTCCCTATGCTTCACTATACCTGTACTTTTACACATGCTCTTGTTATGTGTTCGAAGAGTAACACTGGTGAGAGCAGAGAAAAGGGCGGTTTCACCGGAGAGCACTCACCTCAGTAATTCAATTCTGTCAGACACACCTGAGTCCAAATTTGGCCATGGTTAGAGGAAGAATGGAAGACAAATATTGTTCATGCTTCCCATCAAGTGCAAGTTTTGGAATCTTCTAGTAGTCCGCCTCCTTGATGCCTTTATGGAGTCTGCCAATCATTATGGGTTGGCTGTTATGGAGGATCAAAAGGTATATACAGTTTCACATTCTGGGGACGATGTATTTGGCATCATTCTAACCTATGGGAAGTGTACCCAGAATCCAGGGCGGTGCGTCTCTTAATAAGGAAACAGTGCAGTTAGTCAAGCTGGAGTTCTTTTTAAGTCTTCAGTATTGCTGAAAGTTAATTAAAGACAAATCTAAAACCTAACACACAATCGGACTTTTCCATAAGGGCTTGTCTACATAGAGAAATTTACCAGCATAATTATAGCAGTATAAACTTCCCATATGGATAGTCTTATTCCAGAATTTATTCCAGGATAACTACAGCAGTATAATTATGCCTGTAAATTTCCCCATGTATCCAAACCCTAAGCAAATAGGTCCAAGAAGGGATACAATTCCAAAGAATGCAATCTTTCTCCTTAAAATTTTCCATCAAAGTTCTGTGTAGCAGCACAAATGCAGGGAGCATAAACATTTCATACTAAACCACGGGATCACAATCTTGAGAGGAAACCAATAGGATTCTACACAATCATGAGATAAAGTCAGCTGTAGATTACTATCATCTATTGCTGGAACTTCAACTGAATTTTTAAAAGCCAGCAATAGAAAACTTGGTCTTATGTTTATTTCGTAAACACACATGCAATTTGTGACCAATTCTTTTGTAGTTTAGCCCCTCAGTTTTAACAAAAAAAAAAAAAGACTTGGCGGAAAGCTCATGTGCGAAACATGAATATATGACAACTTCTACTCTAACAGAATCTCTTCACGCTGCAGTATGAATGGAGATGACCTCGTTGTAGTGCTCCACATAGTCATGCCAAACTCCTTCTATCAGAATTCTGGTCTCTCTCCTCCGTGGGTCAGCAGTGACTAGGAGTGGTGCAATAGGAAGTATGCTGAACCCTTTGGAAAACATACACATTCATGATTCCCCGTAGTAACAGAATAAATGGTTCTGACCGGCTCCAAAGGGAATCCCATCCAGTCAACAGCCTTGACTAGAAGGATGATGGTGTAAGAGCAAGAAAAACGGAGGGAGGAAGATTGCAGATGTGAAGAACCTCCTTTTTCTATACTTCAAACAATAATCTATAGAGGTGTAATCCAAAACTTGACATTAAACTACACTGTAAAATCCTCAGCCACAGGCTGGAATTCCCATTCAATATTCATGCATTTCTTTCACAAACCTGCAAGTTTCATGTTATACATTTATGGGCCAGTCTGCCGTCTATGCCCATTGGGGTTCCCAAATTGGGGGGCGTGAAGAAATTCCAAGGGGGGCACGAGGCTGCCTGGCCCTTGAGTTCCCGGCTGGGGAGGCTAGCCCCCGGCCCCTCCCCTCTTGTCCCCTTTCCCCCGCAGCCACGCCGCCGCATAGGCAGTGCAGCTTGCGCCCGCCCGCCTCCCAGGCTTTCCAATAAGCCAGTCCTGCCGCTCTGAGCTGCCTGGTAAGGGGAAGGAAATGGGGGGGGTTGGATAAGGGGCAGGAGGTCCTGGGGGGCATCAGGGGACAGGGAGCAGTTGGATGGGGCAGAGGTTCTGGGGGGGGGGCGGTCAGGAGACAAGGATCGGGGGGATTGGATGATGGTAAAGGAGAGGCGGGGGGCATGAGGTTTCTTGAAAATTAAAAAGGGGGCGTGATGCCGAAAAGTTTGGGAACCACTGGCCTAGACCATTACACACATTGATGAGAGAACACACATTAGCTTTAAAAACTTTTATAACACACAGTGTGATACATTAAGGTAAAACAAGCAATCTATTCAGAGATGATGCTTTTTCTAGGAGAATACGTAATTCTTTACTTTGTACATTTCTGAAAAAGAATCATGCATATATTCCAATTCTGCTCTGAACTACGTATCCTCCAGTCAATCATTCTAACAATTTGAATCAAGTTAAGAGTCATTTCTAGTTTATATAGTTTTAATTAAAACACAAAGTGGTCTTTAAAGAACTGCTAACCCAATAAACACCACTGCGGAGAGAGCTGTTATTTACTGATTGCTGAGAGCACTCTTGGCACAGTACAAAGGCACAATCCTTTCCCCAACCGGATTAGTCTAAAAGACACAGTGCAGCCATAGCCAGTTGAATTAAGGTGCAAATGTTCCTGTTTTTAAATCCTCTTTTATATAGAGAAGATTAGCAATTATGCTGGACTACCACCAAAAGGCATAATGAAAGTGTGTTTTAAGAAGGGATTTGAAGGAGAGGATGGCAACTCAGCACGCTGTGGCCGAAACTAGCATTTAAAGGTGTATAGTTAGCATGAATTATCTAAAAGTCGTGTACATCAAGCACACTGCCTTTAACATGTGTTAAATTGGATGAATTCGAGTCTTTAGCGCAAGTTAAAGGCAGTGTACCCTATATGCACTAGCTGAATGCACCCTACACACCACAGTAATAATCTTTGCACAAAACATGCCTTGTGAGGTATCATTTAAAAACTAATAACTCACTGGTCAATAATACCAGGATGAAACGTATGCCGCAACATTGTGTGTGAAGTTATGAAATCCCCCCCTGTATTATGTCAAAGGACCATGCTCCAACTCATGTAGCCCTGATTAGGTAGAACTGGTCAAGCAGGCCTGTCTTAAACAAAGGGATATGTTTACACCTAAATCTGCATATAAGCTGTAAACACAGTCCTCAGACAGTGAGAGGGGGAAGAAAAAGAAAGTCTGCATTTCAACATACGCAGGTAGCAAACAACAGCTTAACTCCTTTTCCCCCACCAGACTCCATGTCTCCTCGCTCTCAGCTGGAAAGAACTTTAGGGGTCACTCTCAGGAAAATGCATTTCAAAGGGTGACTGAACTATAAAAGTGAGGGGCAAAAACACCCAACGTTCTCTCTCCTTGTCTATTGCACTCTCTTTTCACCTAAGACGACAAAAGAAACAGCTGTTGGATCTTGGGAGCAGATCCTGACCTGAACTGGTCAGCAATGCTACTGAAAACCTGTGTTAAGAACTTCACCTTGAACCAAGTCTAGTTTGTTAAATTTAGTACTAGGATGTGTTTTATCTTTATTTGTCTTGTAGCCTTTTCTGACTTTCATTCCTTAATATTTGTACTCACTTAAAACCTCTTTCTTTGTAGTTAAATAAACTTGTTTTATTCTTTAAACTAATCCAGTGTTGTGAACGGTGTGAGTAACTTTAGGGTCCAAGCTGTTGGAGCTTGATCCCCATAGAGGGGCAATGAATCTAATATATCTCAACTGTCCAGGAAAGGGCTGGACAGTGCTAAACACATGTTTTTGGAGAAAGATCTGAGACTGGGAATGCTTTGGGATCACCCTGCAAGTGTTAACCAAGGCTGCCAGAGTGGCTGCTGTGGTCAGAATTGCTGGGCCAGGCCTGTGGCTATACACGGACACTCCGGATGCTGTTTGAGGAGCCCATGTTGGGACCCACAGCAGCAAAGCACTGTGAGGCACACCAGGTTGTAGGGCAGGCGGTGACACAACCCCTCACTGGTCTGGATTGCACCCCAGATTGTCATAAACACATGCTAATTTTACATCTTTAAATCCTAGGCCTAGTCCATGCATAGATTTTGTACCATATCACTATTTCAATCAGGGATGTGATTTTAAAAAAAAGATACTGCTACAATCCCTAGTTTGGACACAGTTACACTGCTATGAAGTTGCTTTATACTGGTATAGTTTATTCCCCTTACTGTATGGAAATAAGCATCTTTATACCAGTATAACTGTATCTTTGAGGGGGCCACTTAGGGATCTGGGGCAAAAATCAGTACTTGGTCCTGCTAGTGAAGGCAGGGGGTTGGACTCAATGACCTTTCGGGGTCCCTTCCAGTTCTGAGATAGGGGGAATTGTACCACTTTAACTATATCACTAGAGGTAAACTGATATAACTTGTGTGCAGAAAAGCTCCAACACTAGACAAGGGCAACTAGTGAGTAGCTGTTCCAGGCATAAGCGTGGAAGATGAATACTAAGATAACAGGACAAAATAGGAGCACCTGGAAGAATGATGTAGCTATGGCAGTACACCTAGTAGGAAAAGATGTTCACAAAAGCACTGGGACGGGGAGAAGAAACCACTGTTATTTTCCATCCCTCACTCCCAAAAAATATAAGACAATGCTCTCAAAAATGCTTTCCTTAAAAATAGGTAAATCCCATCGACTGTCTATGGAGGACGGAAAAGAATGAACATAGGCTTCTAAAGCAGTGAACACACATGGTAAGCCAGGATCCGACTCAACTAACACCATCTGCAAAATAAGCAATTCATTTAAAACAGTTTCATAAATGGGGGGGGGGGGATTTCAGCGTTAAATCTACCAGATGTGTCTCTACAACAAGTGAAAAAGAAAAAATGATTCAGAGGAGGAATTGTATCCCATAAGTGTTTCAAAATAATTTCAGACAGCTATTTACCATAACCAGGGACAGGACAAAAAAAATCCTTTTTTAGTGTCTCTCCCCAAAACATGAGAACCCCCTTTTTCCTACAGTTATTGCATGTGCAGACTGGGGCATCTGAGATTACAAATAATTGTAATGCTCAGTCCAGCAACAGCAATAACTAACAGGAGGCAGTCAGGCATCCATCAGACGATTTTCTGTATCTTGGGAGCAATAACCCTACTTGCTAGGCTCCAAAGAATGCTAAACACCCTCAAAGCTCTTGAGACGGGAGATTACAAGATACTTCTCACCTCTCCAGACAGGACACCAGATATAATGGGCAACCTGATACCTGTCAAGTTCACAGCTTTGTACCCTGGAATTTGCTGGTAACACTTCTGTCTGCAAGTTTTCCAAAGAGGCAGAAACTTTCATTGCAACCCAATGTGACTAGGCCCAGAAGCTGAAGAATTTCAAGCTACAAGAGTATTGGATGTAGATATTGGCTTTTTTCTTTAAGTACAGATACAGTGATTTTTTTTCATGCATCTGACGAAGTGGGTATTCACCCACGGAAGCTCATGCTTCAATACGTCTGTTAGTCCATAAGGTGCCACAGGACTCTTTGTCGCTTTTTAGATCCAGATCCAGACTGACACGGCTACCCCTCTGAGAAGTGATTTTTTTGTAAACTGGATTACGCTTCTACTGTTATTTAACGTTGGACTATGCAACAGTTTAACCTACGCATAGATGATACCAGATTTTAAGCTACTGAAGTGATTTGTTAAAATGATGAGGCATGGTTATAAATAATGTACAGCTGACCAACCATATGGCTGCTAATATTTTTCTCATGATGCGTGGTTATATTTCAGCTCTCTGCTTGTGCGGGGATTCAGTTCAAATGTGAGTTTAAGGAGTGGTATTCCACCAGAGTTGAAACTTTCTTTACTCCTGGAGAACATTTGGCATTAACCCAGTCAGACCATGTTGATGTACAGTTCAAACTCACCTTAAGTCATTACCCAATTGAGGCTTTACTTGGTTTAAGTATACTGAAATACATATAAGGCTCCCACTAAACATTAGTGTCTCTGTGAAGTATGACCACATATTTGGTGTGCTAGAATTACTGGGATACAAACTGCAGCGGCAAATAAAACTCATACTGTATACCTAACCTTTCACACATTATCCCTCTCCCCCCAAAAACCCCACTCAAAATAAATGTTTCCTATTATAAGGGCATAGTCTTACAAACATCAGAGGAGTGGACTGTAAACTCCTCATGGAAGAGACGTGTCTTACAGTTTGTCTACATAGAGACGCTCAGGAAAGTTAATCCAAATTAGTTTTTAAAGTTGATTAGTTAAACCTTCTGAATAAACTACACTGAATTAAGGCCACTTCAATTATGAATGAGTGTGTCCACACAGGGGGCTAATGTGATTAAACTAATCCACTTTAAATTAATAACTTCAGTTTATTCAGATTAATTTTCATATGTGCTCTCATATAGACAAGCTCTTATTAATTCATATGCAGGCATAACTATGCAGGGCTTGAAAAACGCACTCATCCAGAGCAAAAAGGGGGGTGAACAGGGCCTGAAACCTGAGGGCCCTTTCACTGAAAGGGAGGAAGGAGAATGTGAAGAGCAGAGTATCTGGAGCTACACTTCCTTTAAGAGGAGGGGTTGGTGCACAGAAGACCTCCTGTATGCCCAAGGAGGCAGCAGTAGCAAGAGTAGTAGAGGAGCTGGCAAAGAAAGACAAACATTAATTTCTGGGGAGCAGAACTGATTTATGCTCCATTCCCATATAAAGATGTTGCAATGTGCATAATTAAATGTGCATAATTTGGGGCATGTGGGTTGGCAAATGTTTTGACCCAGGTTAGTAGGCACTGGGGAAGTTTTGCAAACCCTAGAAATCATAATAGAGTTTGATTACTTTAATGAGATGATTATGCAAGACAGTGGGAGGAAATAAGTTGCCCTTTTGGATTCGACTATATTTTACTCATTCACTTAAGCTGCAAGGTAGAATGTAAATTAGTACATATATATTTCTACATTAGTTAATGGAACTGACATCTGTTGCATTATGCAACCACAATCAAAAAACTGTACAATTAAATGAAAGTTAAACCTCCAAGTCTCTAGCATCCAACTTGGGAGTAAATCATTTTCTTACTATTCATATACTCGTCACACGCAGCAAGTGAAGTTAAAAAATGACATCTCTCATATATCCAATCATCACTAGAAGCAAAAGGTAGATCAATAATCTAAAACCGTTTTAATGAGGAAGCAGGGCCTCAGAGCCTAACAGAGCAGAATGCACCTCAGTGGAGTCTCTGGTCCTTACCAAGGATACACCTGTTTTTACATTTCAGTTCACAGAAACATACTCCACTGCCCACTACAGGCAGATTTACTCCTAAGAAAGGGACCAAGTATGAAAATTGGAAAGAAAATAAATAGGAAAAGTTGGACTTTTCAATCCTACACAGCAGATGTCCTCCAGGAACACACCTCCGTGTTTTCAGATCTTACTTGTACAGGGGAAGATCATCTAATAATATTACAAAAATCATGCCAGTTTCAATTATTTTGGTAACTGATTTCAAAATACCTGTCAACAACTATGTCTGTAACAATACAGACACAAAAATTCCCGCAGGAGGGGAGTTAAGAGTCCCCAGGGCTTTGGAGCTGTGCTCCGGCTCTGCTCCAGCTCCAGGCAAAAACCTGCAGCTCCACTGCTCCGGAGCTGCTCCACGCTCGAGCTCCGGGCTCCACTCCAAAGCCCTGCCTATGATAATCCAGTTCCTGGTTCTCTGCCTCCTTCCCCTGACCCCAGATTCCAGCCAGGGGGCCAGACACCCACAGAACCACCATCCCCAGCCAATACACCCAAACCCCCTTCCTTTCCCAGAGTCCAGCCCAGATACCCACCCGCACGTAGGGTGACCAGATGTCCTGATTTTATAGGGGCAGTCCTGATTTTTGGGTCTTTCTTATACAGGCTCCTATTACCCCCCACCCCCGTCCCGATTTTTCACATTTGCTGTCTGGTCACCCTACCCGCATGCCCTCCCCCTCAAAGCCTTAGGGATCCAGAGGGAGAAACAGCCTGATGCTCCGTCCCAAACTTGGACAGTTTTCTGCACGCAACCCTCTCCTTGCCTCAGGGCTAGCTGGGAACTGCAGCCACCAGGAACCCCCCCAGCTCCCTCCCACTCCCCCTGGCAGTGTCTTCTATGTGCGGGCTGGGCTCTGCCTGGTCCCTCAGCCCCTAGTGTTAGCTATCAGCACTGCAGCCCATTTCGGGGGGGGGGGGAATTCTGCACACACATTAATTTCTGCAAAATTCTGCATTGCGCAGTAGCGCAGAATTCCCCCAGGAGTCAAAGATAAAGAAAGACTAGTCCAAGAGGTGACTAGCTGAAGATCCCACCTCAAAATAAACAAGGAGTCCGGTGGCACCTTAAAGACCAACAGATTTATTTGGGCATCTCAAAATAGTGCAGATTTAACTTTCAGAAGCAGGGGAGAGAATTTACTTATTTCACTGGTGGATTATTGTTCAAAAGTGCAGAAAAGCATGGACAGGGCAGTAATTTGGAGAGTTGGGCAGAGTGAAGAAGGAACAGTTGTAAGCAAGACATGAAAAAAGTCCTACAAAACCCCTCTCAAAAATCAAGAACTGGAAACCTTAGTCACATTCTTATGGCTGATCTGAGATACCAGAAAGAGATCACACTCAAAAGGAAACATTAAGCAGAAAAACATTATTTTCTTTTCAAACCTATGCTCAAGAACACAGGAGGAAAACCATACATGTCCATAACAAAACAAAACAATCTTACTGCAAGTTTAAGATCCTATTCCTAAAATATTCAAGGAAAGTTACAATCAAAATACCTGTCTTCTGTGACAGAGACACTGATGTCTTAATGGAAGAGATGGAAAAAGTCATTTGGAAACTGAAACGGATGAGGACTTAAATACGTAACATTCATGAAGACTAATCCAATTTCACAACAGTTTTTAAATCTGAATTTCTATCAAAATCTTTAGTTATTTTCTCTCTTAACCGAATGCTACTACAGTACTTAAAACTTGTAAACTGTCCTTTACTGAATGCTGTAAGATATCGCTATGGTATGCATGGGCTTGTTTTAATACATACAAGATGAAGAGGAACTCGCTGTTAAGAATATTAGCGTACATATGGATTACACACCACAAAGAAAATGGCAGACACACAAGGTAAAATAAGCATTTGAACTCTTTAGTGGGTTTTGGAACTTTAAATGCTCTTAAACTGATATTGTAGAAGTAATAAGAGGTTGTGTCCAAGGGCATGAGTAATGTTTAATTTTAAAATATAAGCACATGTTCCTCATTTGTTAACTTTAAAAAACAGAAATAGTCCAAAAGAAATATTAGAGGGTGAAACATATCCCAGTGAAGTGCAGAAAGGTCTATGTGCCACTTAAGTTCTTAATACAGAGGGCTTTAAGCAGTTCATAGGGCTTTGAGCAGGCGCTCCACAGTGGGATGAATTTCACCCAAAATTTGCAGAGAAGCATATAATACAGCAACATAGCTCTGGAAGCAACATGAGCTCATGTTATGGAGAGTAAATGAACCTGGTAGGGCTAAAAGCCTCTCACTGCTTACACTGCTATGCAATTTACTGTAACCACTTCTAATTTTAAGCAAATATGTGTAACTGCGATTTACTGAACAGCTAATGAAGTTCACCACAGGAAAGCTGAGTAAGCTGCAACAAATATTTGCCTCAAATAACTATAGACAAAATAACTATGGGAGTTACAGCAACATAGCTATAGCACTGCAGCCATGATGCTGTAACCCCATTGTGTAGACACACACAACAATGGAAGGGCAAAAGCTGCATCCACATTGGGAGCACTTTATTGGTATACAAGGACAGCTATGCTGGCAAAGCGCTTCTTGTGTAGACCTGGCATGAGGCCACTTTACATCTGAACGCAAGCAACCACATAGTGGTTTAATAACGTGCTTGTGCTTTCACTTTCACATCGGGGGGTGGGGGGGAGAATAGTTCAGTGGTTTGAGCATTGGCCTGCTAAACCCAGGGTTGTTCAATCCTTGAAGGGGCCATTTAGGGATTGGTCCTGCTTTGAGCAGGGAGTTGGACTAGATGATCTCCTGAGGTCCCTTCCAACCCTGATAGTCTATGAAAGTTAACTTTCCTGAGTGACACTTCATGAAATGTGCCTTTGAATGTTCACTTGAAGACTGGTTTTGATTTTGCAGAGTAGCAATATTTTAAACACTCATGCAACACTCCAAGCAAAGTCAGGTATACAGAGTACATGCATGCATAACTTATCTACAGTCAAACGCTTACAAAACATCTGTAGCAAATGAAGTGTTTAACAGGAACCCTGCCTCGTTCTCTGTGTATCTTGTAAGAGTGCAACAGGCCATACAATATTTCATAAAATGTAAACATTATTCCAATATATGAAGCTACACAGCCTGATGCACATGTTAACATACAATAAGTGAGGCATGGCTCTCCTTGTCTTGACTTATTCATGATGGATGTATAGAGAGGACGGAGTCCATAGGAGCTCTTGCCTTATGCACTGCACATATTGTATATATGGCATAAACTGTGGTTTACAGCACTAAAAGACACTACATGTAGCTAAACGTGTGGAAAAAAGTATGGTTATATGGGAAATAGTATGTGATCATATAATTGGAGACTACACCACAATGCACACCCACAGTGTTGAGGTTTGAGGGCAAATATAATTTGGTGTTTCCTGACTTGAGAGCATCACTGTAGACCCTTTTCTTTCTCTTTTATTTTTGGTTGGTTGGTTAGTTTTTATTCCCAACCCTATGCTGGGTTAAATGTAAAATTCTAGTGTATTCAGGAGATGAATTACATCTAGACTTCAAAGGAATTATTTCCCAGAATCAGGCCTTTAAAAATGAATGTAAAGGTTTTTAAAACATGAGCCACTATAATGCTGGAGCAGTATGTTGATGAATTAGTGCACAAGCTGAAGTTACAGCTGATGTAAAGGTGAACACAATCAGCCATGAGGTCAGATAATAAATGTTTTGTATAAGCAAACCACTAAAAACACACATGATTGCAGTCACCTTAATACCTAAAATATTCTCACTGAACTGAAAACCTGGCAGGAGAAGTGATAAGACAGTTCTGGTTGGAACAGCAGTAAGACGGCTGTATTAAAATAAAAAAAAGAACGGTAAGCGCTGCCCCCAGTAAATTAGAGTCAGTAGTCAAGAATTGATGATGGAGGCCATAATGGGTGAAACAAGGAACAAAGGAGATTACAAGATTAGTATGTCCAAAGGTGCATCTTCCTACATACTGAAAGTGAAATTACCAGTAGTTATAAGAAACAAATCAGGGACCCTGCATGAATGAAGTCTTTTGAGTCTAATACTCTTGTCTTGTAACTGAAGACTTAAATCCCCCTTTGAATATATTATACAAGAAAATACTGGTTGAATGATTTAGACTGTATTTTGTCCCACAAACCGTACAGAGTGGCTCCAAAACAAGATCTTGGCCACAAAATACTCATATGCACCCTCTTTACAAAAAGGGAACCTGAGTTACTGGAACCGCCTTCCTAACTTCCAAAAGTAGGAAAGGACTAGACCTACCCGCGAAGCAACCAGTCTCAAGGAGCAAAGATTACTGCCCTAGCCAATGTCAGACATGGCGGGAGAGGGGGGGAACGACACCGATTGCAAAAGGTAAACACACCCTTCTCATGTGTAAGGGCTGTTGCATTACCCACTATCAGCCCCTCTTCCTGAGTGCATTGGGGATCCTGCCTCCTGTCACATGGGTGCAATACCCACTCGTGCAGTTCATGCAACACATGCTTTTGCTTTTGGCTGCTTCTGAACCCACCCATCCTTTCTCCATTCCTTGGAAGGGGAAGAGTCAGAGCCCAGACCTGTCCCCATGGTTCACTCCAAAGAACTTGCTCAAGATAGGGGGGAAAAGAAAGATTCTTCAGGTGTCACCTCACGTTAAAAACAGTGGTTACAGGCCAGGGGTATAAGTCCTCCACTCGCCCCCTAATGCCAGCAACCAAGCTCACTTCTAGAATGAAGGAATAAGTCCCTCCAGACTCACTCCTTCCCCTTTCCTTCCCCTTTCCCCTGGACTGGGAGTGGTGATGAGGGAAAGCACCCTTCTCCCTGGAGGGTAGCGAGGAGAGACGCCTTCGAGTGCTCTCCCCTGGATTGGCAGGGGTGTCAGCCACGTCCCATTGGAATGGGGAACAACCCCCTTTCTTTTCCCCATCCCTGAACTGGGGGACCAGGCAGGGATCCTGCTCCCCAGAGGGGTTGGCGAGCAGCCCCTTTCCCCATCCCTGGATAGGAGAAAAGGGGTCAGGCAATGAATCTACTCCCCAGAAGGGTGGCAGATCAGCCCCTTTACCCATCCCCAGATAGGGGAGTGGGGGGGGGAATCAGGCAAGGATCCTGCTCCCCAGAAGGGTGGGCAAGTGGCTCCTTTCCCAAGCCCTGGATAGAAGGGGGGGGTCACAGGCAGGGAACCTGCTCCCCAGAGGGGGACCAGATCGGGCCCTCTCCCCACCCTGGATAGAAGGGGGGGTCACAGGCAGGGATCCTGCCCCCCAGAGGAGTGGCAGATCAGACCCTCTCCCCACCCCTGGATAGAAGCAGGGGTCACAGACAGGGATCCTGCCCCCCAAGGGGTGGCAGATTGGGCCCTCTCCCCACCCCGGATAGAAGGGGGGTCACAGGCTGGGATCCTGCCCCCCAGAGGGGTGGCAGATCGGGCCCTCTCCCCACCCCTGGATAGAAGGGGGGTCACAGGCAGGGATCCTGCCCCCCAGAGGGGTGGCAGATCAGACCCTCTCCCCACCCTGGATAGAAGGGGGGGTCACAGGCAGGGATCCTGCCCCAAGGGGTGGCAGATCAGACCCTCTCCCCACCCCTGGATAGAAGGGGGGGGTCACAGGCAGGAATCCTGCCCCCCAAGGGGTGGCAGATCGGGCCCTCTCCCCACCCTGGATAGAAGGGGGGTCACAGGCAGGAATCCTGCCCCCCAAGGAGTGGCAGATTGGGCCCTCTCCCCACCCCTGGATAGAAGGGGGGGTCACAGGCAGGAATCCTGCCCCCCCAAGGAGTGGCAGATTGGGCCCTCTCCCCACCCCTAGATAGAAGGGGGGTCACAGGCAGGGATCCTGCCCCCCAAGGAGTGGCAGATTGGGCCCTCTCCCCACCCTGGATAGAAGGGGGGGTCACAGGCTGGGATCCTGCCCCCCAGAGGGGTGGCAGATTGGGCCCTCTCCTCACCCTGGATAGAAGGGGGGGTCACAGGCTGGGATCCTGCCCCCCAGAGGGGTGGCAGATCGGGCCCTCTCCCCACCCCTGGCTAGAAGGGGGGTCACAGGCAGGATCCTGCCCCCCAGCGGTGTGGGCAAGCAGCCCTCTCCCCACCCCTGGATAGAAGGGGGGGTCACAGGCAGGGATCCTGCCCCCCAAGGGGTGGCAGATCAGACCCTCTCCCCACCCCTGGCTAGAAGGGGGGTCACAGGCAGGGATCCTGCCCCCCAAGGGGTGGCAGATCAGACCCTCTCCCCACCCCTGGATAGAAGGGGGGGTCACAGGCAGGGATCCTGCCCCCCAGAGGGGTGGCAGATCGGGCCCTCTCCCCACCCTGGATAGAAGGGGGGGGTCACAGGCTGGGATCCTGCCCCCCAGAGGGGTGGCAGATCAGACCCTCTCCCCACCCCTGGCTAGAAGGGGGGTCACAGGCAGGGATCCTGCCCCCCAAGGGGTGGCAGATCAGACCCTCTCCCCACCCCTGGATAGAAGGGGGGTCACAGGCTGGGATCCTGCCCCCCAGCGGTGTGGGCGAGCAGCCCTCTCCCCGGGCTGGGGATGCACCGGAGATCGGGCAGACACCCCCCCCCCCCCCCCCCCGCCTCCCGGCAGCAGCGCCCAGGTCACCCCAGAGGGGGGGGGGGGGGGAAGGATCCCGCCCGCGCCTTTCCCTCAGCCCCGCAGCCCACAGCCGAGCGCGGGGAGACCACCCCGGGAAAGGGGGGTCCCACCCCCCCGCCGCCTCCCCAGCCCGGGCCTAGCGCGGCCTGCGCATCCCCGAGGTGGGAGTTGGGCCGGGGCCCGGCCGGGCCGGGGGAGGCCGAGCCGGCGGCGCGGGCTCCGGAGCGGGGTGCCTGGGCAGCCGGCGGGGGCCCCGCGTTGCTGCGGCTGCGCCGGGGCTGGAGGAGCTGGGAGATTGCGCGGTAGGACACTCACCTCAGAGCGGCTGCGCTGCAGCGGGCCTGCGCCGTGGAGCCTCTGCCAGGCGGCGGCCGGGGAGGGAGCCGAGCGGGGACACGGCGCGGCTCGCCCTGAGCCGCCGCAATGGCGAGCGAGCGAGAGGCGGGCACCAGCAGCAGCAGCAGGAGGAGGCCGAGGAGGACGCGTGACGTCACGGGCCGGCGCCGCCGCCATGATGAGGAGGGCACGGCCCGGCGCTGCATTGGGAGGGAGGTGGGGGGCGCCGCCCGGCGCCATGTTTGGGAGGTCGGGAGCCGACAGTGACAGGGGAGAATTAAGGGGGCGCCGGGCGCCATGTTTGGGAGGTCGGGGGCCTGTCGCGGTCAGAAAAGGGGGGGGAAGGAGCGCCATCTTAGGCAGGTCAAACCCCCACGTTGATACGCGGGGAACAGGGGAGCTGGGGCCTATGGGCTTCAGCCAAAGCCAAAGCCCACGGACGTCAATAGAAAGAGACCCGTGGATTTCAAAGGGTTGGGACTCAGGCTTCATAGTGGGAAGGGCAGAGCAGGGCCCTGCTGTGAGGAGCATGGGCCATTGGGTGCTGTGATAGATGGGTATGGGCCATTGGGTGCTGTGATAGACGGGTATGGGCCATTGGGTGCTGTGATAGATGCGTAGGGACTACTGGGTGCTGTGATAGATGGGTATGGAGCATTGGGTGCTAGGGTGGAAGAGAGGCATGGAGCATTGGGTGCTGTGATAGACGGGTGTGGGCCATTGGGTGCTGTGATAGATGGGTAGGGAGCATTGGGTGCTGTGATAGATGGGTAGGGAGCATTGGGTGCTGTGATAGACAGGTATGGGCCATTGGGTGCTGTAATAGATGGGTAGGGAGCATTGGGTGCTAGGGTGGAAAAGAGGCATGGAGCATTGGGTGCTGTGATAGACGGGTATGGGCCATTGGGTGCTGTGATAGATGGGTAGGGAGCATTGGGTGCTAGGGTGGAAGAGCAGCATGGACCATTGGGTGCTGTAATAGAGGGGTATGGGCCATTGGGTGCTGTAATAGAGAGGTATGGGCCATTGGGTGCTGTGATAGATGGGTACGGAGCATTGGGTGCTAGGGTGGAAGAAAGGCATGGACCATTGGGTGCTGTGATAGACGGGTATGGGCCATTGGGTGCTGTGATAGACGGGTGTGGGCCATTGGGTGCTGTGATAGATGGGTAGGGAGCATTGGGTGCTGTGATAGACGGGTATGGGCCATTGGGTGCTGTAATAGATGGGTAGGGAGCATTGGGTGCTAGGGTGGAAAAGAGGCATGGAGCATTGGGTGCTGTGATAGACGGGTATGGGCCATTGGGTGCTGTGATAGATGGGTAGGGAGCATTGGGTGCTAGGGTGGAAGAGCAGCATGGACCATTGGGTGCTGTAATAGAGGGGTATGGGCCATTGGGTGCTGTAATAGAGAGGTATGGGCCATTGGGTGCTGTGATAGATGGGTACGGAGCATTGGGTGCTAGGGTGGAAGAGAGGCATGGGCCATTGGGTGCTGTGATAGACGGGTATGGGCCATTGGGTGCTGTGATAGACGGGTGTGGGCCATTGGGTGCTGTGATAGACGGGTATGGGCCATTGGGTGCTGTGATAGATGGGTAGGGAGCATTGGGTGCTGTGATAGACGGGTATGGGCCATTGGGTGCTGTAATAGATGGGTAGGGAGCATTGGGTGCTAGGGTGGAAAAGAGGCATGGAGCATTGGGTGCTGTGATAGACGGGAATGGGCCATTGGGTGCTGTGATAGATGGGTAGGGAGCATTGGGTGCTAGGGTGGAAGAGCAGCATGGACCATTGGGTGCTGTAATAGAGGGGTATGGGCCATTGGGTGCTGTAATAGAGAGGTATGGGCCATTGGGTGCTGTGATAGATGGGTACGGAGCATTGGGTGCTAGGGTGGAAGAAAGGCATGGACCATTGGGTGCTGTGATAGACGGGTATGGGCCATTGGGTGCTGTGATAGACGGGTATGGACCATTGGGTGCTGTAATAGATGGGTATGGGCCATTGGGTGCTGTAATAGATGGGTAGGGAGCATTGGGTGCTAGGGTGGAAAAGAGGCATGGAGCATTGGGTGCTGTGATAGACGGGTATGGGCCATTGGGTGCTGTGATAGATGGGTAGGGAGCATTGGGTGCTAGGGTGGAAGAGCAGCATGGACCATTGGGTGCTGTAATAGAGGGGTATGGGCCATTGGGTGCTGTAATAGAGAGGTATGGGCCATTGGGTGCTGTGATAGATGGGTACGGAGCATTGGGTGCTAGGGTGGAAGAGAGGCATGGGCCATTGGTTGCTGTGATAGACGGGTGTGGGCCATTGGGTGCTGTGATAGACGGGTGTGGGCCATTGGGTGCTGTGATAGACGGGTATGGGCCATTGGGTGCTGTGATAGATGGGTAGGGAGCATTGGGTGCTGTGATAGACGGGTGTGGGCCATTGGGTGCCGTGATAGAGGGGTATGGGCCATTGGGTGCTGTGATAGATGGGTATGGACCATTGGGTGCTGTAATAGAAAGGTATGGGCCATTGGGTGCTGTGATAGATGGGTAGGGAGCATTGGGTGCTGGGGTGGAGGAGGGGCACAGGCCAGTAGGTGTTGTGGCAGGACAGACAGGGCCCAGCAGTGAAGAGTATGAGCCATTGGGTGCTATGGTGGGAAGGACAGGGCCACAGAATTTTGAAATGAGAAAACTACCATCAGGCACATGGAAGCACATTAGGAAAGCCGAAGCCCTACAGGGAGGATGGGGCCACTGGATGCCATGTGGGGAAGGGCTGTGCCATGCTAGCAAGGAACAAAGAACTAGGATTGCTATGTTAGCAAGGGCTGACTCAAGTTCTCAGTCCTTATCTCCAAGGCACTCCATGCCCTGAGTCCAGGATATCAAAAATACTGGCTGAAGCTCTGGGGAAGGCTGTAATAGACATTTGCACTCCTTGGGCACACTATAACTTTCAACAATAAGGGTAAAGCTCACCTGCGCAGGAAATGGAACTTTCTGAGGGGCCAGTCTGAGACTGTGCAATAAACTCCTCAAATAACTAAGGAGCATCACAAACCTCACCACCTTCCTCTCCACGTCCAAGGGGGATTTCTTTGACCTTGCTTTCTCTAACATAAATACATAGCAGCGTGTATATTTAATTAAAAAAAAAATCTAGAACCTTACTAAAACAATTCACTCCAGTGTACGTGCTTCTTCCCCTAAAGGAAAAAATGGTTACGTACCTATATTGAGCATAAGAACTTAAGAATGGCCATACTGGGTCAGACCAATGGTCCATCTAACCCAGTATCATATCTTCCAACAGTGGCCAGGGCTGGATGCTTCAAAGAGAATGAAAAGAACAGGACAAGCATCCAATGATCCATCCCCTATTGTCCAGTCCCAGCATCTGGAAGTCAGAGGCTCAGGGACGTCCAGAGCATGGGTTTGCATCCCTGATCATTTTGGCTAATAGCCACTGATGGACCTATCGTCCATTAATTTATATAATTATTTTTTTAATCCATTTATGGTTTTGGCCTTCACAGCATTCCCTGGCAATGAGTTCCACAGGTTGACTGTGCGCTGTGTGAAGAAGTACTTCTTTTTGTTTATTTTAAACCTGCTGCCTATTAATTTCATCAGGTGACCCCTGGCTCATGTGTTATTTGAAGGGGTAAATAACCCTTCCTTATTCACTTTCTCCACACCATGATTTTATAGACCTCTAACATATTCCCCCTTAGTCACCTCTTTTCCAAAATCAACGGTCCCAATCTTTTTAATCTCACCTCATATAGAAGCTGTCCCTAGCCTCTGTCTGTCAGAGGGTGAAGATGGATGGCAGGAGAGAGATCACTTGATCATTGCCTGTTAGGTTCACTCCCTCTGGGGCACCTGGCATTGGCCACTGTCGGTAGACAGGATATTGGGTTAGATGGACCTTTGGTCTGACCCGGTACGGCCTTTCTTATGTTCTATGTTCTTATGTTCCAGACCTTTAATCATTTTGGTTGCCCTTCTCTGTGCCTTTTCCATTTCTAATATAGCTTTTTTGAAATGGGGTGACCAGAACTACATGCAGTATTCAAGGTGGAAGTATACCATGGATTTATATTGTGGCATTATGATATTTTCTGTTTTATTATCTAACCCTTTCCTAATGGTTCCTAACATTGTGTTAGCTTTTTTGACCACCACTGCACATTGAGCAGATGTTTTCAGAGAACTATCCATGATGACTCAAATATCTCTTTCTTGAGTGGTAACAGCTAATTTAGAACCCCTCATTTTGTATGTAGAGTTGGGATTATGTTTTCCAATATGCACTACTTTGCATTTATCAACATTGAATTTCAGCTACCATTTCGTTGCCCCGTCACCTAGTTTTGCGAGATCCCTCTGTAACTCTTCACGGTCTGCTTTAGACTTAACCATCTTGAGTAATTTTGTATCATCAGAAAATTTTGCCACCTCACTGTTGACCCCTTTTTCTAGATCACTTATGAATATGTTGAACAGCACTGGTCCCAGTACAAAGCCCTGGGGGACACCACTATTTACCTCTCTCCATTCTGAAAACTGATCATTTATTCCTATATTTTGTTTCCTGTATTTTAACCAGTTACTGATCTGTGAGAGGACCTTCCTTCTTCTCCCATGACTGCTTACTTTGCTTAAGAGCTTTGGTGAGGGACCTTGTCAAAGGCTTTCTGAAAGTCTAAAAGTACACTATATCAACAGGATCACCCTTGTCCTCATGCTTGTAGCCCCCCTCAATGAATTCTAATAGATTGGTGAGGCATGATTTCCCTTTACAAAAGCTGTGTTGACTCTTCCCCAACCATATTGTGTTCATCTATGTGTCTGATAATTCTGTTCTTTACTGTAGTTTCAACCAGTTTGCCGGTACTGAAATTAGGCTTACTGGCCTATAATTGCCAGGATCGCCTCTGGAGCCTTTTTTAAAAATTTGTGTCACATTAGCTATCCTCCAGTCATCTGGTACAGAAGCTGATTTAAATGATAGGTTACATATCACAGTTAGTAGTTCTGCAATTTCACATTTGAGTTCCTTCAGAACTCTTGGGTGAATACCATCTGGTCCTGGTGGCTTATTACTGTTTAATTTACCAGCTTGTTCCAAAACCTCCTCTAATGACCCCCTCAATCTGGGACAGTTCCTCAGATTTGTCACCTAATGGCTCAGGTGTGGGAATCTCTGAGCATCACTTCTCTGCAGTGAAGCCCAATGCAGTGAATCCCCAACTTGTTTGGCTTGGGTTAGCCCCAAAGGACATAAAAGCTTGCTTATTATAGAAGCTTCTATTACCTATTGAACTTAAAATTGCACCTCATTTGTGTATGTATGTTTCTGGCTTTAATCTTTTAAATAACTCTCTTATTTCCTCGCTTCGTTCATAAATCTTTCGTTATTACAGGATTGACCACAGGTGTTGTCTTTTGTTTGAGATCTGAGTAAAATTGACCTGGTAAGTGACTGGTCCTTTAGGACTGGGAGTAAACTGAACATTGCTGTGATCTTTGGTGTAAAGTGACCATCTATCATATAAAGAACAGGAGTATTTGTGTCACGTCCTGTTCTTTTTGCGGATACAGACTAACACAGCTGCTACTCTGAAACCCGTCATCTATCATATAGTCCAGCTTGCCTGGGTGGAAAGATGGACTAAAATGCCCAAAGGACTGTCTCTGACTCCATGGTAAGACTGTTAAAGTGCTTTAGGAAGTCACACTTTTTACTGGGTTAGTGAGCTCCCGCTGCTTCCACATGCCACTGTGTGCAGATATAAAAGGCAGGGCTGCCCTTAGTCACGCTCAGTTTCTTCTTGCTGGAACGCCAATGTTGAGGGGCAAGAGAGCGGGTTGTGACATAGACGTGTGCAACATATCTCAAAGAACAACAGTTATTGAACAGGTTAGTAACCGTTTTTAATTCTTTGAGTGATTACACATATGCATTCCACTCTTGGTGACTCACAAGCCCTAAAAACAGGAGACAGGATTACAGTCTATTTCAGTAAAGATTGGAGAACAACCCATCCAACTCTAGCATCGTCTCTGGAGTCTTGAGCCACAGCATAGTGGGCAGCAAATGTGTGGACCAAGGACCAGGTTACCACTCTACCAAATGTGCCCAATTGGAAACGTGCCAGAAAGGCTGCCGAGACCAACTATGTCCTTGTCAAATGAGCAGTGACTCTGCTAGACGGAGTGACATTGGTCAAGTCATAGAATATGCATATACAGGAGGTGATCCAGTAAGAAATTCTGTGGGTGGAGACAGACTCTTATTCTGTCCACCACTGCTATGAATAGCTGGGATGATTTACAGAAGTGCTTGGTTTTGTCCATGTAGAATGCTAGAAGGACCCTCAAACGGCAAGTCCTTCATAGTATTCTGGACTTCATAGGGGAGACCAGAAGACTGTAATCAGGATGATCTGGGCATGGCAACTATGGAAGCCATGGTACTAGCTGCCAAGTCTGCTACATCCTGCCCTATCTGCAGTGAAGTTCTCGCAACCAGGCTGCACAAATTGACCAGGGAAGAGAGCTCCTGCCTAATGTTCTGTATATTTCTTCACACAACGCACAGTCAACCTGTGGAACTCTTTGCCAGAGGATATTGTGAAGGCCAAGACTATAACAGGGTTCAAAAAAGAACTAGATAAATTCATGGAGGATGGGTCCATCAATGGCTATTAGCCAGGATGGACAGGGATGGTGTCTCTAACCTCTGTTTGCCAGAAGGTGGGAATGGGCGACAGGGAAGGGATCACTTGATGATTACCTGTCCATTATTCCGTCCATTCCCTCTGGGGCACCTGGCATTGGCCACTGTCAGAAGACAGGATTCTAAGCTAGATGGACCTTTGTTCTGACCCAGTATGGCCGTTCTTATGTTCTGTGGGGAAGCAGATCTCTGAATTTCTCTATGGAGCCCCATACATTAAAATTGTACAGCCCCAGCAGAGCCTGTTGGTTATCAATGCGCAGATGTCAATGCCCTGTTGAATAAATCTTCCTGCCAAATAAATTTAGCCTCTTAGGGTCTTTATATTTGGGGGTGGCAGCCTGGTGCTCTTGTTGCTCTCTGTCATTAGCGCTGTCATGACTAATGAGCCTGGTGGTGGATGAGTATAAAGGTACTCAAAACCTTGGGAGGGTACATAGTATTTTCTTTCTGCCCTTTTTGAGGTGAGAGGCAATGAAGATGGAGTCTGCTATAAAGCCCTTATAAGTCCTAGTATTACCTCATTAATTGGCAGAGCTATCCTGGAGGCACACAGATGGCAAGGGTCAACCAGGTGATGTGAGGACTCCCTGATCTCCTTGACCTGTATGCCCAAGTCAGCGGCAAGTCTCTTTAGCAACTCCTGATAAACTTTTAAATCATCAGGAGAGGGTGAAATTGCCCTGGACAAAACAACTTTGTCTGGAGGGGACAAAGAGGAAGCCAGGACTGGAAATGGCAGAATTTCTTCTACAGGTGTTGCCCCTGGTTCTAAGACCATTTCTTGATGCTCGGTACTGGATTCCGGAGACAGAGTTGCCCATTGCACATCCTCTGCCCTTCTAGACGAGGGCACCGAGTAGGCATGGTGAGGGGAAGATTGGAAGCTGGAGGAACCCCCAAGGGTTCCAAAATGGCCACTGATAACGGGGCTGAACATCACTGGCCTGGTCACGTTCCCATGGCGGTTCCCATTGAAGGGTCGTGGTGGTAGGCTGGGAGAGAGGATCTATGAGGAGACCAGCGGGTCCCGTTTCCAGCTTGTGAGACATAAGATTCCACTTCCAAGTCATACAGTCATAAAATAAAAGAGACTCCCTGCCTCAAACAGCTTGTAATCTAAATAGGGATAAAGACATGAGGGGGCATACACAACATAAATGAGGGGGAGGAGTCAAAGTAATAAACATGGGTACACTATCAGCTCTGCAGTAGAAGTGGGGCTTAAGAATGAACTTGAAGGAGGACAGAATCGTGATTGCGCAAATTTGTTTGGGAAGTTTGTTCCACACATAAGGGACAGCATAAAAAGGTGTTTGTGGGGAAAATGGATAAGTGAACAGAAAAGGCTGCCATCACCGGTGAAGCAAAGATCATGGGTCATGATGTGCTGAGACAAGTTCTTATCTGTCACTCGTCCTATAAACACTTGTAGATGGAATCTGGACAGGAAGTGAGCATGGATGTGATGGCATAAGGAAATTCCAAATTTGCAATCTGCAGAGGAAAATATCTATGGTAATGAACTTAAATTTATATAACACATTTTGTCTCTAATGGTCCTTGGAGCTTAGTTGGATTAAAAAAACAATTAGGCGCAGTTGGACTGGACAGAGTAAAATCTATAAAGGCTATAAACCTTATTGCTTCAGAACATAAGTCTTCCAATAACTGCTTTGGAGTCAGAAAGAAACTTTTTCCATAGGCATGTCGGTGCATAAATGTCCATCATGAGAGCTATTACAACTTTCTCTGAAGCATCTGATACTGATCACTGGACCACTGGTCCCATCCAGTATGGTAATTTCTATGTTCCTGTGATCTCAGAGCACTTTATAACCCAATATACAGACTATACACTAGGATCATTTCAGCCACTAACTGAAATGCTGCTATGTCTGGAATGAAACACAGCAACTTTTCAACAGCACACAGCAATACTAAATAACCAGTTAGGCCAGAAAATGAAGACTATACTACAGCCGAGTGAAACCACAGGTGCATTTTAAGTCTGCAAAATGAACTTAACTGAAGATATGTCTTCATTGCAGAGTTAATCTGAGTGCTGGGAACTTGAGTCTTAGCACCCAGTTAGCCTAGCTCAAATGTGAGTATTCTGCACAGTCCTACTCGAGTTGCTGCATCCACACTGGTGCGGCAGTCACTCGTGTGAGGTACTAAGATTTCTGGGGTCACATCCCATGGTTCTTAGCTCTGTACAGCTTGCAGTGTATGGTGAGAGAATTTGTCTGTCCTTCCAAGGCTCCTGTGCGGAAGTGGGCTTAGCCTACCAGCTCAGTAAAGTAAATCACTTCTGGCTTGGCCTGCTTTAGATGTCTCTCTGTGGCTTCCATTCCAGCCAGTCGCAGGGCATGGATCCAACTCAGGACAATGAGCTGTTCCAAATGTTGGCATTATTGCAACTCTCGTTTCAGAACCAGGAGGTAGAAACAAGGCATGAGAAATGGTGGAGGGTATTTTGACAGCTGCTTGTCACCCTGAGAAGATGGCAGCGTGGCTCGCTAAGGGGATCACGCAGGTTGCATGCAGACATGGAGCAATGGAAACTATGGATGCAAGTTTTAATAGCGGTGAAGTCCCCGTTTGCTGACCAGTGGTTCTGGAGCAGGGCTACAAGCTCAGAGTGGTGGTACTACATCATCATTCAGACCTGAGATGACCAGCAGTGGACCCAGAACTTCTGCGTGGAGAAGATCTCATTTCTTAGAGCTGTGTGAGGAACTTGCTCTCCACCTTTCAGTGCCAGGACATGCAGATGAGACAGGCCATACTAGTCCAGAAACAGATTTTACTATTACTATCTGGAACTTGGCTACGCCAGACAGCTGCAAGTCTGTTGCTGGTCAATTTGGCATTGGCAAGTCAATGGTCGGTGCTGTGGGGATGGATGTTTGCAAGACAATTATTGCTGTGGTTCACCCAAGCGTGGTGAAGATTGCTAATGGCCCCGAAATAAATTTGAGCAAACGAGCTTCCCGAACTTGAGGCCATCGATGGGACACGTACCCATTGTCTGCTCCCTCCCCCACCCAAGATGCTCATGAATTTGTAAATCAAAAAGGAGACTACTCACTACTTACGTGGGTTAATCATGGAAGGAGAATCCTGGACACCAATATGGGGTGCAGGAATAGGGAGAGTGATGCCAGGGTATTCCAGAGAGCTGGTGTTTTCAAATTTGGACCAGTGGGACCTAATTCACACCCTACAATATGGCTATCAAGGGGATGTTTGTGTCCACTATTGTTTTGGGAGACCCAGCCAATCCTCTGCTGCCCGGGCTCATGAAGCCCTGCACTGATGTGAGAACACCTGGAAAAAGAAGGTTTCATAGTTGTAAGATGGTGGTGGAATGTGCATTTGTCCGACTGAAGGCAAGGTGGCATTGCCTACAAAACTGGTTGGCTGCCAGTACATGTAATGCCCTTTAGGTCACTGGGAGATGCTGTGCAGTATACAATACCTGTGAAGAGAAGAGGGCGTATGTTGGCCAAGAATGGGTTCATGCCTTAGGCTGGCTTACAGGCCTGGTATAAGCAGTCAGAAAGTGCCCCTCTGATAACTGGGTTGGATCCTGGTGAGTGAGGATAGAAATAGATGCCTTGTATTTCCACATCCTTGGTTTGGAGGGGAAGGGATAATGTGATCACAACGTTAGGGTGGGGGTATCAGTTTACCAATTCTATGTATTAATCGGAGATTGTATTACAGTCTTTGCATTGAAGTTCCTGGCTCTCTTTATTGTTGTAACGTCTATCCACACCTTGGTGTCAGCCTCTGGCCAGCAGGCAGGATAATTTCCCAGATGCTATCACCTCTGTTCCAGTGGTGTGGAAGCACAGGAGACGTGTCGAAATGTTGCCAGTTGTGCAGGCTGTGCGCAAGGTGGGGTTTAAAAGTTGATCCAGTGACTTCCAATGCAGAAAAAGGGAGGAGGGTAGATGGCAAGAAAATATTGCTCGGGGGGAATTGGAGAACGAGCAGCACCAAGTTAATTAGCCTACAGCCACAGTGCAAAATGAATGGGTTACCAGCACTTGGGGTTTAGTCTAGAGACCTAGACAGACCAGCTAGCCTGGGCTGACAATACACCAAAATTGGGTGAGAAGTTTTTTATGTGTAGATGAGAGCTAAATTGGGACAACACCTGAATAAGAGCCCAGGTCAGTTCTGCGGTGAAGACACATTCGAATTTGATTAGGTCACTGTTAAGCAGGGCCGCCCAGAGGGGGGGGCAAGTGGGGCAATTTGCCCCAGGCCCTGGGCCCCACAGGGGCCCCCACAAGAATATAGTATTCTATAGTATTGCAACTTTTTTTTTATGGAAGGGGCCCCCAAAATTGCTTTGCCCCAGGCCCCCTGAATCCTCTGGGCGGCCCTGCCGTTAAGAGGTTAGCACCTGCCATGGAATTTTAATGATTACAAATGGGCAGGGATTTGGTGGTAAATCTCATCCAACAGAAAACAGCATCAGAAGGTTGACTCCCACCTCCGATCAGTCCAGGATGTCAACTTCCATCTCCCACTTGTTTCAAACAAGCACCTTCGTGCTTTCTCCCATACTGCCCCGCATACTTGGGAAAAGCTCCCCATGAACAGCTGCAAAAGTAAATCATTATCCTCCTTCAAAACCCTCCTTACAACTCTCCTTTGCCAGGAGGCCCACAAAAACTTGACAACGGTTGTGCTGCTGTCGTGCTAAAACCACTCCTGATCATGCTGACCTATACTGTCTCATGGTTTCCTTGTACTCCCCCCATCAATTTACTTGTATCCATCTGTCATCTCTTGTCTTCTACATAGCTTGTAAGCTCTCTGGGGCAGGGTCTGTCTTTTGGGTCAGTGTTTATACAGCATCTGACACAGTGGAGGTCTGGTCCACGACTGGGGCTCCTAGGTGCTACAATAATACAAATAAATAATAACAGAATAGCACCTCTTAACACTGCGCTGGGTCATTGGCTCAGTGATGATGAGTCAAGGAAGGGGTATCACTGTCAACCTGCTGAACCACCAATACCACATACACTAAGGCCTTGTCCGCGTTAGATTTTTGGGGAGAAATTTCCCATCATCGCACTATTACCATTGCAATTCCTCTGGTGGCAGCAATGGCAGGCCCACTACTATAGACAGTGTACCAGCATTTACTGACATTTTCAGCACCGTGTTGTCTAGACCAGCTCTATACCAGTGCTCCCGCCAGTGAAATGGCAATGGGGGGAGGTTTCTAAACGAAACAAAAAAAGTTTACTGTAGCCATAACCAAAAGTATTCCTTAGTCATCTCCCAGGCACACACTGAAGAAGCATGATGTTGCTTATCTCAGGAGAACAGACGGGATGACAACAAAGTGTCTATTACAATGCTGTACTTATATGGGGGTTGATCTTTGATGTGTTGGAAACAAGTGGGCCGTATAGAGCAGTGCAGTAGAAGGAACATTCATGGCTGCAATTATGTTAGAAGTCTATTTCCTACAAAATGTCCCATCTGTCCCCTTAAATGTAAGATAACTGCTGCCTGATGGCATTACTTAGCTGGCTACATTTTTAACCACTTTGAGGTGGAATCCCAGCCTCTCAGAGTCTTGTGCATTATGGAAAGCAAATTGATAAAATGTTTAAAAAAACCCACCTATCTTAGGGTACGTCTATACTTATCCGCTGGTTCAGTGGCAAGCAATCGATCTTCTGGGATCGATTTATCGCGTCTTGTCTAGACGCGATAAATCGATCCCGGAAGTGCTCGCCATCGACACCGGTAATCCTGCTCCGCGCGAGGAGTAGGTGGAGTCGACGGGGGAGCCTGCCTGCCGCGTGTGGACCCGCGGTAAGTACCTTTAAGTTCGAACTAAGATACTTTGACTTCAGCTACGTTATTTACGTAGCTGAAGTTGCATATTTTAGTTCAAACTGGGGGCTTAGTGTGGACCAGCCCTTGGAGATATAGATGGGAAAAGCACATAAGATATTATAGCCAGTATGCCACAAGCAAGTGAACAAGAATTATCACATAAAAAAGTAAACAAGCAATTCTGCACATGCGCGTTACAGAAGGAAAGTCTTAAACTGTTGCCTGACCTTTTCCTTCTCTCTCTTTAAGAGAGGGAAAATATTCTTGCATCTATTTCTTTGTTTAGGTCTTTGCAACAGTGATTGTTCTGTAATGGACTATAAAGTAGATTTGCATGACTCATAAAGTGCTGGGCTGTTTTTCATTACTCCGGGGAGAATGTTGATAGTGCAATTGGATTGTAAATAGCATGATTCTAGGAATTAGCTTTGAATCGGTTCCTGATGCCACAGTGCCTAGATCAGGGGTGGCCAACCTGAGCCTGAGAAGGAGCCAGAATTTACCAATGTACATTTCCAAAGAGCCACAGTAATATGACAGCAGCCCCCACATCAGCACCCCCCCACCTGCTCCCAGAGCCTCCCATCCACCGGCAGCCCCGCCGATCAGCGCCTCCCCCTTCCTTCCGATTAGCTGTTTTGTGATGTGCAGGAGGCTTGGGGGAGGGAGGAGCAAGGGCATGGCAGGCTCAGAGGAGGGGATGGGAAGGGGTGGAGTAGGGGCAGAGCCAGGGGTTGAGCAGTGAGCACCCCCTGGCACATTGGAAAGTCGGTGCCTGTAGCTCCAGCCCCGGAGTCGGTACCTATACAAGGAGCTGCATATTAACCTCTGAAGAGCCGCACGTGGCTCCGGAGCCACAGGTTGGCCACCCCTGGCCTAGATAGATGGATTAGACAGAAACTGTTCCTTTGCTTGGCGATCTGTAAGAAGCTGAATTCATTTAAGGCTCTGCATTAACCACAGCTAGATACAGCTCACTGTCAGGAAGTTTTTCCTGCTCTTAGTCCGAATATTTCCTCTCTCACCAAATTTAATTCTTTAGGCCTAGTTCTTCCTCCTTGAACTGCCCTAGATAAATATTTGCTTAGTTTATGTGTTGCTTTGCCAAGCTCTACCTATTTAGCCCTTCACTTTTCCTCATAATTCAATTCCTCCAGACTGCTAATTATTTTTAATTTCTCTGATTTCTCTCCAATCTTTCTGGTGGAGAAATGTCCAACTGATTGCACTATTTCAGGTATAGTTGTACCAGAGCCATGTCAAGAGGGTTTTACAGCACTACCTCTCTGTTCTGTGATATGATATCTCCGGGCATGCTGCCCAGAATGATATTATCTTTTTTTTATAGTCAGTCTCTCCTTGGTGGGTGAGTGTGCCATATGGAGGAGTGCACCCTGAGCATGGAATAGAGATGGTTTGTGAACCCCAGGGTGAGCAAGGCCCATAGGGTTAGGAAGGATGTGAGTGGAGGGGAGTTCCTTCTGGGGTTATTTTTTTAGAACTGGATTTGGGATTCAGGGATGATGGCCTCTGTTGCCGGCCCTGGAGGGTCTTATTTGGGTGCCTGTTTGTGTCATCAGCTGCATCCCTTCAAAATGGCCAAGAGGGTTGAACCATACCGCTTTGTTTGGTGGTATGAAGGCCCCGGGGGGGGGGGGGGAATCACAGTTGTGAGGGCTTGGAGTCCTTGATCCCTGGTCAGCAGAAGATCAGGCAGGAAAAGACTTTGTATAAGGTGATAACCTGGAACAAAACACCTAGTTTGGGGCAGGACTCCCCTTTTTGTTCTGTGTTCAAATAGCACCTAACATAATGGGGTTCTGATCCATAACTGGGACTCTTAAGCACGACAGTAATACAAATAATAAACAATGCCACAGTGGCAGTGGTTTCACCTGTTATTTTGCAGTGCCATGGGATCTAATTACCAAAAACAGTCAAGGCTTCAGTTCGGCCGCTTAGGAGCCTATCCCTTCTGCATGACAGTTACTTGTCAAAACAGAATCTGTTAATAACTAATTACTTTTTTCTGCCGACACAGTATATAGAAACAGAAAGTGATAATGCCGGATGAGTAGAATCAATCTCCTCTGGCAAGATGGTAGTTTCAACAACATGTATACAGTGACATCTCTATACGAGCCCACTCGTTATTATTTATATAGTGCCAACAGTGTGCCAAACTTCTTACAGTATAAAAGCAAGGTCCAAGTCACAAACAGCTTACAACGAAAATAGGTAATGGACAGATGAAAAATAGGTTGCAATGAAAAGGAGATGAGCAATGCAGTTTGTTACAGTTCATGGTAGGTCTGAGATTTTAATTTATTCATTCTTAAAAAGTTTTATCGATTTTTTTAAAAATATCAGCATTGTTAACACTCCCTTGTGGGGTGAACTGATTTATGGACTTTATGGAAGACGTGTTTCTGTACTCTTCTATCCTTCTTTCTTAAAAGACCACTCCAAAGTTTCCACAAGTGCACTGAGGGCAGTTCTGCTCTGCCTTCATTAAAACTTCATCAGTTTTGATCCATCTTTATTATGCAACCATGCTTCCTTAAGTGGTCACTGAAGACTAGCTTCACTATGATTTGCTTTCCTTCATTTTATTCTGCGCAATTTCAACCTAAATTGCGTACAGGGGAAAGCGATTTTTTTCCATCTGGTATAGAAACCTGAATGTGATACAGTATGGTACATTATACTTATCTCTTATTAGTCAGAATAAGGGAGGATATGATAGTGATAGTGATAGTGATAGAGGTCTATAAAATCATGAATGGTGTAGGGAAAGTGAATTACATACTTCCACAAGTTGAGTGTGTGTTGTGTGAAGAACTCATTGCCAGGGGATGTTTTGAAGGCTGAAAGTATAACTGGGTTAAAAAAAAGGATTAGATCAGTTCATGGAAGATAGTTCTATAAACTATTAACAAAGATGGTCAGAGACACAAGCCTATGCTCTGGCTGTCCCTAATCCTTGGCTTCCAGAAGCTGGGAGTAGATGACAGGGAAGGGATCATTTGATATATTGCCCTGTTCTGTTCATTCCTTCTGAAGCATCTGGCACGGTCACTTTCAGAAGACAGAATAGTCGGCTAGATGGACCATTGGTCTGACCCAGTATGGCCATTCTTATGCTCTTAAGAATCAGAATGGTTGAGTTTACTACTGTAGTGGAATGATAATCTCAAAAAGATATAGTTTCTTTCCTCTCTGGCTTTTGGAATGTAGATGACCTACAAAAGGGAGAAATTTTTTTTTTTTAATTTAAAAAGGAAAACCTGCAAAAGATGGGCCTCTTACAAGAAATTCCAGTTCTGTTTAGGTTGGATGACTCTATTATGACTGAAGAAGTAGTGAAATGTTAAGAACACAAGAACCAACAAACCTGAGAAGGGAAGGTATCTTTAGTCAAACTGTTAAAAACTTCTATTTTTGGTAAATTTATTTTTGTTGACACCTATTGAACTTCAGTGGCTAATTACCCTTTTGTCAAAAGGAGCAAATATGTTGAATCTTTTATTAAAAGCTTTTTTATGATGGAATTAGTGCTCACAAACATCCAAGAGGTCCTCCAACAAAACCAAAGACCAACAAACTTGACATTTCTAATGTAGAAAATAAGCAGAAAAAATATGTAAACACATACAACTTTGAAGGCCTTCTTCATCCATTATCAAGAAGCAATAAGGGTTACAAGCCCCCAGATCCTTTCCAGGTTACCTTTAAAGACATTATCACAGAGGTCAGGCCTAAAACTTAGTTTTTTATATGAAAAATGTGTGATAGAAAACTGGAATAGAAATAAGAGTACGGAAGAGGGAATGCTTGGGGCATGAAACTTTCTGCTGCCAAGTGTGGTGGATTGTGCCTTCTGCTTAAACACATTTTTGCCAATATGTAGCCTCCACTCACACATGCACTGGATAACCACATTCATGTGCTCCCTGATGCACACCACCCAAGGACATGCAGGTGAGAGGCCAATGTATTTTTAACAGCATGGTTTTGACATTGAACTTCCTACAGGAAATGCTGATCTTACTCACTCTGAGAACAGCACACGGTGCATGACAACTGCTAAGCAACAGATAGCAGAAGGGAGGAAATACTGTTTTAAATCTGTAACAAATGTGTGGCCACCTAGGACATAACATTTTTAACTGTGCTACACACCAACCCTTCAGAACTTCTCAGCTCCTGAACCACCAGCTTCCATTGTAACGATTTGTTCACTTGCACGAGTATAACATGTAGGCAGCAGCTACACCCCAGAAAGTTTTTCTTAGATTGGTGCTTTTTAATTTTTAGAAGTGGAGCCTGAGGAGAATTACGTTTCTCCCAAGCTCCGACTGCTACTTATTGTGATAACTGAATGCGTAAAACCATCTGCTGTAGAGTCATCTGGTAGTGACCGAGGGTATATCTATGCTACAAACGCTGCAGTGGTACAGCTAAATTGACCTACATTTTAGGTGTAGACCAGGCCTGAGACTGCACTCATGTCACCGATCATTTGAGCTAAAGAGTAATCTACACTAGCATTTAGCAGAATGCACAATGACACTGTTTGGAAAAGAGGTCAAATTACTACAAGAGGAAAAACAAGGAAATGTGACTTTTTTGCTTTGCAGGGATGATAGGTAAGGATCCCTTATCTTCTACCATATATTGTAAGGCTTTATGTAAGGCTTTCCAAACATAAGAAATTAATAGCAACTTTTCAGATATATTTGAGGGCCCAAGCTTTAACGTCTGCACTTCACCAGCCCCCATGTGGAGTCCTAGGCCTCATCATGCAGAAATTAAAAAGACTTTTTTTTTTCATATTTAAGCCTAGAGCTGAAATGTGTCTTGTAGAGCCAATATTCAGTCTGTTACAGATATGTTAAGACTGGATTTACATAGGAACATAGCCATACCAGACTGGACCAGTGGTCTATCTAGTCCAGTATCCTGTCTCTGACAGTAACCAGTACTAGCTGCTTCAGAGGAAGTTGCAAGAAATCCTGCAAGAGGCAGTTATAGAATAACCTGCCTTTAGGGAAGTTATTTTCCTAAATTCATTAGTAAGAGACTGATTTGTACAACAAAGTAGGAAGGTTTTTTTTTTCCTCTCTCTCTCTCTTCCAAGCTCTTGGTGTTGTTTAAAGTCTTTGCTAATGCAACTCAGGGATTTTTTTTAATCCATGTAAAATAGCCCAAATGTTTTGTTAAGTAATTTGAAAGTGCACAGAAGTCACATCACACTTTTCCTTTGCCCCAGTAACTAAACGCTGGTAATTCTCTCCCTCGGAGAATAGACTGAACTGATACACGTCTGTGAGGATAGCGGGTCAATGAAGGAGCTGTATGTGCTGGCCCTGCTGCACTTTCTATGGAGCACTCAGAAGATCAGGCAGAATAGGAGACCGAGCAGGCCCTGAGATGGGAAGTCTCACCACGCCAGGAGACAAATCGGAGGCTCTCAGTGGACTGGCAGAAGCTACTTGGGTCTCCAGTTTTTGAAGTCAAACCTCCCTCGCTGAGAGTAATTGGAGACGCTTGAGATTTACCGACAGACCTGAATGAATTGCTAGTGATGAGCTTTTGGGCCCAACAGCGAGTGAGGAAGCTTTAGGAATTGTCTGCTCGGTGTGTTGCTCTGCTGGTTTCTGGAGCCTTCCCCTTCAGGCCTGAAACAGGGTGAGGACCTTTTCCATTTGCCTGACCGACTTGCTGGCTACCTCTCAGGCTGAGGAGAGGCCTCCTCAGAAACTGCAGTGCAGCCAGCACGATAGTTGCTTTGCTTTTTGGTAACTTTCTCTTGCCTCCATTTTTTAAAAGGAAATTTTCTCCTCCAGCCCCAGCAAGAACAAATGGCATAAAAGGAAGGCGAGGCCAGGGCTCCTTCTAATTTAGTGACAGCAGAAACAGACCTTGGTTCATTCTGTTTCAAGAGGTATATAGACCCCTTTCACTTGAGCTACAGGTGAATGTGTTAGCAACATAGGCCACACGCCATACAGCGAAGTAGCCTTAATTGTAATATGTTCATGAACAATCTACAAACCAAGATTTAACACACTTTGAATAATGAATAGATTTAAGAACATGTCAGCTTCTTGCGGGCATTTCACAGAAAGAGGCTACGTTCATGGAAAGAATTATGTACCCAGCTCTATTGGGCAGTGTCCCTTGAAAATAAGCAGAAAATGCTGGAGACACTAAAGCTTGGAGGACAGCTGGCAAAGCAGAAATCTCTTCTGGATTCTGGGACGGAACTTCGCAGCCGCTCTGCATCCAGGCGTATCATTCATCCAACAGTTTTATTTGGGTATCAGATTGCATCACTTTTCCTCAAGTATCTTTCACCCCTTCTGTAAATTGATCCTGTACACCTGTCTGACAAATCATCCAACAACTGGTTCAAGCCCTGGTGTAGCTTGGGATGTACTATGCAGATAGGGCAGAATTTTGCTCTCTCTCTTTGGAACCACATTATGGAGGGGAAAGAACAGTCACAGCTGTACGGTGGGACCAGAGACGTCCTGTTGGATGATGGGGTGGTGGTGGTGGAATGTGATTCTATGGTGAGAACATGCCATTGTGGGTGGGAGGGTGGCATGCTGGGCAGTATAGCAGACAGGTCAAGTTCAGTTATATCAGTGCAACACCACTCGAGTAGCAGGTTTGCACTAGTGTAAAGGGTGGAAGTATTTGGCCCTCTAAGCAGAGACACAGAACTATGAACTTCCCAATGAGACCTGTGCATAGAGCAAAATCTCCATCTTGCTAGGCCACAAGCATTTAATAATAAAATGGGTCAAATTATTATTGGTTCTATGTTGCTCTTCCAAAGTCCGTAACACACTTTACCTAGAACTCAGAAAGGCGTCAAATTCTTCCTTCCTTCAAAGACAGTCAGAAATTGCTTTCAGTCCGATTCTTCAGGGGCTGTTCAAACAACGATGCCAAACCTGCAACTAAAGGGGCCACACCCCAGGCAGAAACCAGCTGAAAGTTTCCTGCTCATGTTATGCCACATGGGGGTGGAGCACAAGCTTTCACGCTGGCAATAACTCGAGCATCCTAGGGAATCAGGATGTCTCCCTCTTTTATTGTAGCCCTGGCTCATTGCAGATTCTCCTCTCCTCCTTTTTGAGGACACTTCTATCCACTCATCCCCTTACTTACGCCCACACATATATCAGTTCTTAACACATTCCCTATTGCCCCAATCCTCCGAGCTGGCAATGCATAAGAACTTAGGATAGTTAAGAAAAACATTTCATACCAAATACTGGGCCTTGTAGGAGTGGATGGGATAACATTTGCTTGAACCAGCCCTGTGATAAATATGTGCTGTGGGCACACAAACTTTGCCCAACAGGGTGACTGGTTAGCAGTTTGCCAGGCGCCCAAGGACTGCATTTAATCGGTATAAAATGGAACTGATTGTAGCCACTCTAATCTTTAACACGAAGCTTGTGGCCTTCCGCCAGTATGCTCGGATTGAGAGAGATCACTGCATGCTGGGTCATGAAGTCTCCATGGGCTGCATCTTATGAGACTGCACTTTGGTAACCCTTGGTTTAGCAATGGCAGACACACCAGCTTTGGTGTGCACTGGCTTTCAGGGACTACATTAGATTTGTAAGAGCAGGCGTAGCAGCAGGAGTGATCAGCACAAAATGAATCTCTCCCCCCCGCACATCATTAGAATTGCTCACAGAGGTGCAATGTTTTATTTGCTGCCAGAATTAGCAAGCGAACAGCCATGGTTAATATTACACTGGCACAGTAAGCAGCTTAAATTAACATTTGCTACCTTATGCTCAAATCATAACAAGAGTGTCTTAGTACTGGCCTTCACAGGGATTATGGCAAACCGTAAGAGTTAAAAACCTGAGTGATCACTTTGCTTTCAATCCTTAACAAGGGTTCTCCTGTTCGCGGTGAAGCTTGATGTATCATGGGTCCCTTGCCTTCCATCCATCTGATTACTACTTTCCTTTCTTCCCTTTCTTTTTGGGGGAGTCAGGCCAGTTAAAGCCACGGAACTCCAGGCAGGCAGCAGCATTGTGAGAAATGTAGTAGGCATTGAGCATGGCAGCTGGGCTAAGGATATCCACTTCGCTCACGGGCTTCTTTGTTTTCTTCCTGGAGCCTTTGGATTTGCTGCGTTTGGATTTGCCACCTTTACCTGCCTGTAAAAGCAGAACAGCAACAAAACACCCAGGGATTGCAAATAGATCTGGTTCATGATTTTGTCAGTGCCATCTACAAGAACTCAGAGCACCTCACTCCTACATTGCAATACTACCTTGCTCATCCGGTACTGGGGTCCCACATAAAGCTATATTGCTGCACCACACTCATGATCTGCAGCACCCCCAAGTGATGTTAGTGCAGGGTCTCTTGACCACAGACTATCATCCTGGGTGTGGATTTTGTTATATGGACTAATAGCTATGACATAGTAAGACAAACCCACCAAATCGATATCTACTCTATGGGCCAGGTTAGATTGTGAAAAGGTCACCAGAAAAGAAAGGCTGCATAGATATTTTTGCTAGAACTGGTGGATTAAAGTCAGCAATTTAACCAGTCAATTAGTGCTCCAAACTGTGTTTATATCTAATTAAAAAACTATATCTGCACCGGCTGAAAGTTGTTCGACCATACAGAACAGGTGGTTACTGAGAGCTTCTTGAATGAATGCGCTAACATGTCATTCTGAAGCACATAAAATGTATGTTGTATCACCATCCTCTACTCTTTGTCAGTTTGTCTTGAGATTAAGACTAAGATTGATAAATTTATGGAGGGGATGGGTATGATGGGATAGCCGAATTTTGGCAATTAATTGATCTTTGATTATTAGCAGGTAAATATGCCCAATGGTCTGTGATGGGATGTTAGATGGGGTGGGATCTGAGTTACTACAGAGAATTCTTTCCTGGGTGCTGGCTGGTGAGTCTTGCCCACATGCTCAGGGTTTAACTGATCGCCATATTTGGGGTCGGGAAGGAATTTTCCTCCAGGGCAGATTGGCAGAGGCCCTGGAGGTTTTTCGCTTTCCTCTGCAGCGTGGGGCACGGGTCACTTGCTGGAGGATTCTCTGCACCTTGAGGTCTTTAAACCACGATTTGAGGACTTCAATAACTCAGACATAGGCTAGGGGTTTGTTACAGGAGTGGGTGGGTGAGATTCTGTGGCCTGCGTTGTGCAGGAGGTCAGACTGGATGATCATAATGGTCCCTTCTGACCTTAAAGTCTATGAGTCTATGAGACTGTAAACCAGGATGGTTCAGCACCCAACCGGGGCCTTTGGCTGCTCCTATAATATAAATATGTACTACTACTGCTTCTAATAGCAAAAACATAACTACCCGCTTTAGCGAATACATCTATACCGAGCAAGTATCTATTTAATACTTACCAAGAGCCTGATCGAAACCCCGCTGAAGTCAATGGAAAGACTCCAATCAAATTGAATGGGTTTGGCTCAGGCCCTTAGCTCCCACAATGCTGCCACAGAGGACAGATTCTCTGCTTATGGTCATTTTGAACATTTAAAGTCAAGAATCTGTAGAAAAAACATGCATAGGAAATCTGGAAACACCTCAAGATGAGCAAATGCGATGAGGATAAGGAAGTGTGATTTTTAGGGTTACAGCATAGGTGCAGAGAATTGAATGATGCGCTAGTTTCAAGAGGAAAGGTATTCAAGAATACCTACACTTCCTAAGTGATTAAAGGCTCTTGGACTTTGGCCTCATGCCAAACAGCACATCCACTGCACATTGGGTAGCCTGGTGTTACTGCCTACCTAGCGATGTGTTAGATAGGTAATTTCACATGCTCTTCTGAATGACTGGATCGATGCATTCTTCACAAGAAATGCATCAGTTGATGCACAAGAGAAACAAATGACTTTGATACAGTTAGAAACGTTACGAACAACATCATCACTTCAGGGAACAACTTTATCACTATGGGAACAGGAGCGCATGTACCACATTTTGACAGCGTAAACCGTGAGAAGTACCTCCATGGCTCAGTACATGTCAGCAGAAGAGAGGCATAAATGGAAACTCAGTGACACAGTCCTGGAACATGACCCATCTAAATCAATCCACAGATAAACATGAAGGAACATGTATGGTAAAAATAAGAGGAAATGCTATTCAAATGAAACACAGAGCCAAACTGCAGCATCCTCAGAAAGAGAAAACCAATCCCCCCCTGAAGGAAAATGCAGAGCACAAGCTGTAGGGCAGTGGTTCTCAAACTTTTGTCCTGGTGACCCCTTTCACATAGCAAGCCTCTGAGTGCGACCCCCCCCCTTATAAATTAGAAACACTTTTTACATATTTAACACCATTATAAATGCTGGAGGCAAAGCCGGGTTTGGGGTGGAGGCTGGCAGCTTGCGACCCCCCCATGTAATAACCTTGCGACCCCCTGAGGGGTCCCGACCACCAGTTTGAGAACCCCTGCTGTAGGGAATGAAGGTTTAGGATACAACACTACCTGTCATTTGGAAAGCAAACTGCTTGCAATCAGACCTCTATTGGCATAAATGACAAACTTTCATACAAGCAGTAATTGCATAGCTATAATTTGCTGAATACTCATTGTAACGGAACGTGTATGGTTTATGACGTGAGTGCACTGCTTACGTAGATAGATTTTTAAGCAAGCCTCCTGAATTACACTCCCATACATTTGCGCCCTGAAAACTGATGCACTGGCAAATTTTTGAAGTGCAATTACCTTCCTGCTGGAAGTGTGTCCCATTAAAGTGTGCGCAGCATTTTGTTTTCTTTCAGAATGAAAGACACTATATTTAAGTGCAAGTTGTTATGGGGCCACACATTTATTCAGGAGATGGCAATTGTCTCACCACCATTGCTCTCCTTCATTGCGAGAGATGCCTCTAACCTCCCACTTCTTTGCTTGCCCACAATCATCATCAGCAGTGAAGTACTTTCATTATTTCTGATGAGCTCTAGGTCCCCATTTCCTGTCTCTCCATTAAACTGCAGAACAGGAAGCTGAAGTCTGCATATTCTACTGACATGTTGCAACATAACCTAGAGGATTCCAACCTGGGGATCTCTTATAAACTTCCCAGGCATCCAAGGGCTGGCTCTCACTTGTATGGCATTGAACAGATTGCGGCCCTCCCTCATCTCACAGACGTATAGCTCAGACAGTTCACAGATCCAAACAAGATCTAAGTAGCTATTCTATTCTGGTTCTTACTCCATGCCCACCACCATGGTATTTTGGCACCTTCCGAAGACGTTGGACATTTCTACTCTTGTGGAAAGTGCAATGGAATCTTTATTGACCCCAAGTGGTCAGAATTTTCATTTTACGAAGCATGTGTAATACTTTACTGCCTACTTACAAATATGGCAAAGCAGAATCTGGTGCATCCAAACATACAACTTAAAATGTAAGTTAGGTAGGTCAGAGCTTGTGTTCATCAGCCTTGAAAATGAGCCTTTCAGCTTCATAATACAGTAGAACCCCAATGTAACGAACACTGGTCTTATAAAAGTCTGGTTATATGAACCATTTTTATCCCTTAATCAATAAGGTACAGGGGTATTTACTTGAGTAAGGAGCACAGGTCAGGTGCACTCACAGCATGGGTGTACTGACCTTCCTCAAAGTGCCTTAGTAACATAACAAAAGTGCTGTTAATGAAGAACATGTTGACATCCTTTCACATTCTGATGTCTTCAGGCACTGGATATCCCTTAGCAGTGGTTTGATGGACAAGAAGAAAACGATGCAACTTGGTGGCAAAGAAGAGATGCAGTTCTTTTAAAGAGAAATCAGCTATTTATTTCACCGGTGACTACAGGGACACCACAGCACAATATGTTCATACAATACTGTATGAAGTAGTGAAATCCATCTACAAGATTGTAACAGGAATATTGTATACGTTTATTACCATTCATTATGTGCACTATCACTGAACAATTAGAAAGCTAGTTTATGCACTCTGGCTACTCTAATTTTGAACTCCTGTTCCCAATTAGTTCCGATTGTACTGCATAAATAAATATAATTGTACATTTAAAAAAATTAACTTGTATTACCATGGTAAGTCCTTTTATTGACCTGAACTGGTGGACTCAGCATGAAACCCTGAAGATAGACCCTGAAATATACAAATCATGCAGAGGGTTATATGCTATGCAGGTATCACAGTATTGCTCTCTATTCCCCCTCATCCCTATGGCCATTTACAAAAAGGAAATGGAACAGGTCATAAAATGAGCTCCCCCTCAAAAAAACGTCTGTCTTCTACAGATAACTACAGTAGGCTAGAACTGTTTTAACTGTAAGTTGCAAGAACAGATCTGTTGAATCATCTACACCAGTTGCTCATGATTCCATAGTCTGCTAAAGATTTCCTGCTTTGCTCTAAGACAAGACAGGAGTTCTCTTGTGTTGTAAGAGACCATCTGAATATCAGAAGTGCAATGCGTTAAGAAAGAGGGTGAGGGAAGAGACCTAAATTGCAGCTCACTGTGTTACACAGATAGCAAACCGGGAAAGAACCTAGTGGTGGTAGATGTGCAATAGTTCTGTTAAATTACTACAGTTTATGGTTAACAACCCTTCTCCTTAATAATCAACTTCAGTTCCAAAATTGCATTTGTGATTGGAGAGGGAAGGAAACATTCTCTCTCAGGTATTTCTTAAGCGCCTATCAGTATCTCACTGCAACTTCAGTGTTGCAAAACAGGAGAATTCGATCACCAAGGAAACTTTCTCACACGTGATCAGCAATGCACCCGTGGTGTCCAAGGAAGTTAAGCAGCACTGGAACAGGTTATCACTGGAGGATTTTAAGACCAGGATAACCCCCAGGCAGGAGTGGTCGAGGTGTACTGAATCTTGCCTCCGCTCAGCAGGGACGGACTAGATGCCCTCTTGAGGACCCTTCCAGCCCTACACTTCTGTGATTTATTTTCTCCCTGCAGAAAGGGAAGTGAGGACTGCCTGCAGTGCTGTCTAGCCAGGCCTCGCACTCGTCCCCCAGGCGGGACCGCCCCCACACAATCCCAGAGCCGCACAGGGGAATCGGCAGCTTCCACCTTACACCCAAACCCCACACCAGGCATGTAACCTCGTAACCCCCCCCCAGGAACACCGCCCCGTTGCAGAGCCCGATGACCAACCCGTGCGCTGGGAGCGATGGTGCACGCCTGGCCGGGCGCAGGGCTGCATCCCCCCAAGGGCAGGGCACACGCTTCCCCCGCCCAACCGGAGGCCCCCATCGCTCCCCCCCCCCCGGCGCGCGTGCAAACACACCGCCTCTCCTGCACGGGCTGCAGCCCGGAGCGCGCGGCAGCACCGCTTGCCGGACCCGGGGGCGGCTCGCGCTCCCCGCCAGGGCCAGGCGAGGCAGCCAGCGGGCGTGGCCTCCTCCGAGGAGTGGGCGGGGCCTCTCCTTTGTTTACACCTGTCACGTGCCGTTACCAAGGCGCGGGCGAGGCTCGGCCAGACCCCGCCCCCGCCCGCCTGCAGAGTGGCTACATCTCCAGTCTGCGGAGGGCGGGAAAGCTCGGGGGGGCGGGGCGTCGCCCCTCTCCGCTCCGCCTATTGGAGAATCTGTCAGGAAACCGCCTCAAGAAGCCCCTCCCCCCCAGCAAAAAAAAGCCGCGATCGCGATCTGCGGCGGCAATTCGGCGGGAAGGTCTTCACTCGGAGCTGGAGTGAGGGACAGTCCCCCGAATTGCCGCCGAACAGCTGGACGGGCCGCCCCTCTGCGAAGGGGCCGCCCCAAGCACCTGCTTGACAAGCTGGTGCCTGGAGCCAGCCCTGGCAAGGGGCTTCCCCTCCCCCCCACACACCCCCAAAGCGCAAGGGGCCGACCAGCCTTCCACCCCCCCACGTCCCCAAAGCGCAAGGGGCCGACCAGCCTCCGCCCCCCACATCCCCAAAGCGCAAGGGGCCGACCAGCCTGCCCCCCCCCACATCCCCAAAGTGCAAGGGGCTGACCAGCCTTCCCCCCCCACATCCCCAAAGTGCAAGGGGACGACCAGCCTGCCCCCCCCACATCCCCAAAGTGCAAGGGGACGACCAGCCTGCCCCCCCCACATCCCCAAAGTGCAAGGGGACGACCAGCCTTCCCCCCCACACACACGTCCCCAAAGTGCAAGGGGCCGACCAGCCTTCCACCCTCCTGACGTCCCCAAAGCGCAAGGAGCCAACCTGCCCCCCCCCCCACGTCCCTAAAGCGCAAGGGGCCGACCAGCCTTCCCCCCCACACACACACAGTTAACTCTGTGTAACCAAATTTACCCCAGCACTGCCACCTTTTATGTAAATACTTTTACTATGAGCTCAGGTGAAGGTAACCCCATAACTTGTGCAGAAAATGTAAAAGTCAATGGTAAAAGCTGTTTATTACAGCTTCTAACATCACTCTTGTCAAAGCAAATCTTGTCAAAGAGGAAGATTATTTACCAGATCAGTGTGAGAATACAGAAGTGGGCTGTAGTCCACAAAAGCTTATGCTCTAATAAATTTGTTAGTCTCTAAGGTGCCACAAGTACTCCTGTTCTTCTTTTTGCGGATACAGACTAACACGGCTGCTACTCTGAAACCTGTGAGAATATTGTAATCCTCTATAGGTTTACTGTAAGTGTGCCTTTAGCCAGAATCCATCTTAATGGTGTTAAACATGAAGTTATAGCTGGTGTAAGGAAGTTACTGCCTAAGGATCTTTTGATTAGGGATGATCTTAAAGCTTTGTTCAGTCAAACTGATGACAAACCAGTCACAGGAAAGAAAGAATTCAGAACCCGTGTCTATTATGGGCAAGGATTTGCTTATGCGGGGTTTCTCCAAATGTTTGTCTGAGGAAGATAGCTGTTTGTCTGTGCAAAGAAGCAGTGCATATGTGGAAAAAAATTCTGAGTGTCTGTCTGGTATCTCACACGTGAATCTGGCATTAGATAAGGCTCAGGAAGACGTTTCTCTAGAGCAAATTAAAATTGCTGATCAGGTTAAAGCCCTAACTGAGGAAGGAGAGGGTACATTTTGGTGAGTGAAACATTGTTGGCTAATAAAGCTTGGGAAAGTCAGCCTGACCCAGGTAAAAGTGATGTGCTTAAAGTAGCTCAGTGTAATGAGACACTATTTGTGGAAAACAGCAGTTATCTGTCAAGGGAGGGGAAGGCAAAGAAAATTTAGATGAGCCTAGGCAGCCTTCTGAGCTGATGGCTTTGTCTAATCAGCAGTTTGGGAAGGCCAGGTTAGTGGAACATGAGTATCCCTATACCTTACCTGTTACCAGTGTGGAGAATTGTGACAGTGAAGGAAACGTTCCTGTGACTGGTTTCAGAGTAGCAGCCGTGTTAGTCTGTATCTGCAAAAAGAACAGGAGTACTTGTGGCACCTTAGAGACTAACAAATTTATTAGAGCATAAGCTTTCGTGGACTACAGCCCACTGTAGTCCACGAAAGCTTATGCTCTAATAAATTTGTTAGTCTCTAAGGTGCCACAAGTACTCCTGTTCTTTGTTCCCGTGACTGTTAGGGGTAATGACTTGCCCATGAAGGGAGCTACCCCAGGCTCCAAGCAGTTGTCTGTGAATAGCCATGTGTGCTGGGACAAAGGAAAGGATATACTAAGCTTTTGTCCATTAAAGGGGAATGTTTCTCCAGCTTTTTTCTGTTTGTAGAGTAGACAGAAGAAGCCTGTCATCCTATGATGACTGAAAATTTATCAGTTGACCAAGAGTTGATTCTGGATACAACTAAAGCCCAGGAAGGAAATGGTCCTGAATTTGGGTCTGCTAGGGATGATGACATTGTAACTAGGTTGCATCCAGTTAATGTCATAAATAGCTCCCAGAGACCAAGTGATTCTGGTGCTTCTATTTTTCCTATTTAGCTCTCGTCCCCTAACGCCCCTACTCTACTTGCGTTACATTGATGACATCTTCATCATCTGGACCCATGGAAAAGAAGCCCTCGAGGAATTCCACCATGATTTTAACAATTTCCATCCCACCATCAACCTTAGCCTAGACCAATCCACACAAGCGGTCCATTTCCTAGACACTACTGTGCTAATAAGCAATGGTCACATAAACACCACCCTATACCGGAAACCCACTGACCGCTATACTTACCTACATGCCTCCAGCTTCCATCCAGGACACACCACACGATCCATTGTTTACAGCCAAGCTCTAAGATACAACCGCATTTGCTCCAATCCCTCAGACAGAGATAAACACCTACAAGATCTCTATCAAGCATTCTTAAAACTACAATACCCACCTGCTGAAGTGAAAAAACAGATTGACAGAGCCAGAAGAGTACCCAGAAGCCACCTACTACAGGACAGGCCCAACAAAGAAAATAACAGAACACCACTAGCCGCCACCTTCAGCCCCCAACTGAAACCTCTCCAGCGCATCATCAAAGATCTACAACCTATCCTGAAAGATGATCCCTCACTCTCACAGATCTTGGGAGACAGACCAGTCCTCACTTACAGACAGCCTCCCAACCTTAAGCAAATACCAGCAACCTCACACCATACAACAAAAACACTAACCCAGGAACCTATCCTTGCAACAAAGCCCGATGACAGCTCTGTCCACATATCTATTCAAGTGACACCATCATAGGACCTAACCACATCAGCCACACTATCAGGGGTTCATTCACCTGCACATCTACCAACGTGATATATGCCATCATGTACCAGCAATGCCCCTCTGCCATGTACATTGGCCAGACTGGACAGTCTCTACACAAAAGTATAAATGGACACAAATCTGACATCAGGAATCATAACATTTAAAAACCAGTGGGAGAACACTTCAACCTCTCTAATCACTCAGTGACAGACTTGAAGGTGTCAGTTTTGCAACAAAAAAAACTTCAAAAACAGACTCCAAAGAGAGACTGCTGAACTCAAATTAATATGCAAATTAGACACAATTAACTTGGGCCTAAACAGAGACTGTGAATGGTTGGGTCATTACACTAATTGAATTCCCCCCCCCCCAGTTAAGTTCTCCTCACACCTCGATTATCTCGATTATCACTTCAAAGTTTTTTCTTCTGCTGCTACTGATAGCTCATCTCATCTCTACTGATGAGATGATAATTCATCTCAATTGATTGGCCTCTTACAATTGGTCTGCGTACTTCCACCTTTTCATGTTCTCTGTATGTATAAATATCTTCTGTCTGTGTGTTCCATTCTATGCATCTGAAGAAGTGAGCTGTAGCCCACAAAAGCTTATGCTGACATCAGGCTTGTCTGGTTATGTAGACTCTCTCCTCAGACCCTACGCTACCAGCACTCCCAGCTATCTTCGAGACACCACTGACTTCCTGAGGAAACTACAATCCATCGGTGATCTTCCAGAAAACACCATCCTGGCCACTATGGACGTAGAAGCCCTCTACACCAATATTCCACACAAAGATGGACTACAAGCTATCAGGAACAGTATCCCTGATAATGTCACAGCTAACCTGGTGGCTGAACTTTGTGATTTTGTCCTCACCCACAACTATTTCACATTTGGGGACAATATATACCTTCAAGTCAGCGTCACTGCTATGGGTACCCGCATGGCCCCACAATATGCCAACATTTTTATGGCTGACTTAGAACAACGCTTCCTTAGCTCTCGTCCCCTAACGCCCCTACTCTACTTGCGCTACATTGATGACATCTTCATCATCTGGACCCATGGAAAAGAAGCCCTTGAGGAATTTCACCATGATTTCAATAATTTCCATCCCACCATCAACCTCAGCCTAGATCAATCCACACAAGCGGTCCATTTCCTGGACACTACTGTGCTAATAAGCGATGGTCACATAAATACCACCCTATATCGGAAACCTACTGACCGCTACACTTACCTACATGCCTCCAGCTTCCATCCAGGACACACCACACGATCCATTGTCTACAGCCAAGCTCTAAGATATAACCGCATTTGCTCCAATCCCTCGGATAGAGACAAGCACCTACAAGATCTCTATCAAGCATTCTTCAAACTACAATACCCACCTGCTGAAGTGAAAAAACAGATTGACAGAGCCAGACGAGTACCCAGAAGTCACCTCCTACAAGACAGGCCCAACAAAGAAAATAACAGAACACCACTAGCTGTCACCTTCAGCCCCCAACTAAAACCTCTCCAGCGCATCATCAGAGATCTACAACCTATCCTGAAAGATGATCCTTTACTCTCACAGATCTTGGGAGACAGACCTGTCCTCGCTTACAGACAACCCCCCAACCTAAAGCAAATACTCACCAGCAACCACACATCACTGAACAAAACCACTAACCCAGGAACCTATCCTTGTAACAAACCCCGATGCCAACTCTGTCCACATATCTATTCCAGTGACATCATCATAGGACCTAATCACATCAGCCATACCATCAGGGGCTCGTTCACCTGCACATCTACCAATGTGATATATGCCATCATGTGCCAGCAATGCCCCTCTGCCATGTACATTGGCCAAACCGGACAGTCTCTACGCAAAAGAATTAATGGACACAAATCTGACATCAGGAATCAAAATACTCAAAAACCAGTGGGAGAACACTTTAACCTGTCTGGTCATTCAGTGACAGACCTGCGGGTGGCTATATTACAACAGAAAAACTTCAAAAACAGACTCCAACGAGAAACTGCTGAGCTAGAATTGATATGCAAACTAGACACAATCAACTCCGGTTTGAATAAGGACTGGGAATGGCTGAGCCATTACAAACATTGAATCTATCTCCCCTTGTAAGTATTCTCACACTTGTTATCTAACTGTCTGTACTGGGCTAGCTTGATTATCACTTCAAAAGTTTTTTCTCTCTTAATTAATTGGCCTCTCAGAGGTGGTAAGACAACTCCCACCTGTTTATGCTCTCTGTATGTGTGTATATATATCTCCTCAATATATGTTCCATTCTATATGCATCCGAAGAAGTGGGCTGTAGTCCACGAAAGCTTATGCTCTAATAAATTTGTTAGTCTCTAAGGTGCCACAAGTCCTCCTGTTCTTCTTTTTGCGGATACAGACTAACACGGCTGCTACTCTGAAATAAATTTGTTAGTCTCTAAGGTGCCACAAGTACTCCTGTTCTATTTTTCCTGTTGCTAGTGTGTTGCTGGGTAAAGATATGACAACCTTGTCTGATCAGGGTGATATCATAACCAGGGAACAAAGAAAGCATGAAGGTGATTTGACTATGATACCCACTGACAGTGCGGAAACTTGTAACAAGGAAGAGAATACTTCTAATCCTGTGACTATGAAGTTTAGCTGTTTACCTGAAAGGGGGTTTTGTGAAAATCCTCCTGATGGGTCAGAGATGATTCTGGATTTAAGTGAAACCCAGAAAGAGTCTGTTGTTGCTCAGGAAAATGTTCCTTTAGGGCAAGCCCTAGGTGAAAAGGGTAAGGGCAAAATTTCTGTGAAAAATGGGTTGTTGCTTAGAAAGATTCCTGAAGAGGAAAATCTTCACGGTAGTTTTTGCAAGCAGTTTGCTGCAACAGATGGATGTGGAAGTGATTTGATTGAGTTAACTCAGGTTGAATCACTGTATAGAGAAAGCAACAGTTTGTTTGGGAGACTTGTTCCAATTCCTAACTGCCAAAGTCTTTCTGAGGTGTATAAATCCACTGACTTTGCTTTAGAAAGACGCAGTGTGGATAGCTTTGAAAAGGTTTGAAATGAAATAAAAATTGTTAGGGAATTAAAACAGCCCTATAAGCTTAACAAGCTTGTTGGGGAGACAATGTTGTTGGAACATGAATGTCTCCATGTTGATTCTTTAAGTAAGCAGTCTGTGACTCAGGTCCTGAGGAAAGATCAGGTCACTGGTTATTGGGTTACCAGGATGCAGGGGAGAGCAGGAAAACTCTCATCTCTAGATATTTTGGATATGACTTGTAGTCTCTTAGGGGACTTGACATCTGATTCCATGTGGAAGCAGAGGTTGGTAATGGAAGGACAAAAGAACCTTGAGTCTAACATGCTAGTGAAAATTGATGGTATCTCTTTAAGACAGAGTCCAGCCTTGGAATTGGTAAAGCTTGAGGATTTGAAAACTAGGATTTGAAGGGAAGGATTAAACCTTGCAAATAAAAGCCACAGATTAACCCTAAAATACCAAAACCCCAAGGAAGAGCCGGTCCTGCCCTCCCCCCGCTTTTTTTTGTAAAAGTTCTTACCTCTATTACTATTTCCTTAGTTTATTAACACGAACATTTAAATATAATATATAATATATAATTTAAAGCAGTCTGTGACTCAGGTCCTGAGGAAAGATCAGGTCACTGGTTATTGGGTTACCAGGATGCAGGGGAGAGCAGGAAAACTCTCATCTCTAGATATTTTGGATATGACTTGTAGTCTCTTAGGGGACTTGACATCTGATTCCATGTGGAAGCAGAGGTTGGTAATGGAAGGACAAAAGAACCTTGAGTCTAACATGCTAGTGAAAATTGATGGTATCTCTTTAAGACAGAGTCCAGCCTTGGAATTGGTAAAGCTTGAGGATTTGAAAACTAGTAAACAAGCTAGTGTCTGTGTTGATGCAAATTACCTGACTGACGGGGGTGGGGTGGGGGGGTGGGGAGAGAGAAAGACTTGCCCATAGCCATTAGCAAAGAGGATGCACCAGCCAGCCAATGGAATCTGTTACACAAAAGAGTTCAGATTTTGACCCTACTGGACAGGGAGGAAGGGAAGGATTAAACCTTGCAAATAAAAGCCACAGATTAACCCTAAAATACCAAAACCCCAAGGAAGAGCCGGTCCTGCCCTCCCCCCGCTTTTTTTTGTAAAAGTTCTTACCTCTATTACTATTTCCTTAGTTTATTAACACGAACATTTAAATATAATTTACTTTTCCAACACTGCTGGTGCTTGGTTTACATGTTGCATCTGACTCTGCTCCAAAGACAAAAATTAGATTGGTTTCTGGTCAGTTTAACCCAAACAATACCATACAAATTAAAAAAATGTGATAGTATGGTTAAATTAAAAACTAGTTCAATACTTAGCATTTTTACAGTGCTTTAAATTTGCATAGTGCAGAACAACCAATTATTTAATTGAAATTTTAAAAAAATCCCATTAATAATTTTTGTATAAACTAAATCTAAAATAGGAACATAAGAATTGCCGCATTGGAACAGACTCATGGTCCATCTAGTCAAATAACCAGTCTTCAAGAAGCACCAGATATTTTTAAGGAAGGTGCAAGACACGTTGCTTCTTTATGCAGATGTAGGATAATCTTTCCCCCACATTAGGTCTCCTTCTGTCTCTGTTAGAGATTAATTTAAACCCTGAAGCATGAGGTTTAATTTCTCTTCCAAGATTTATATTAGCATTAACTATAACAATTCTGGATATTCTTACCCATAAATGTCCAATCCCTTTTAGAATGTTTATGAGGTTTGGCCTCAATGACATCCTTTGACAATGAGTTCCACAATTTAACTGTGTATTGTCTGAACAAATATTTCCTTTTATTGGTTTTGAATTTGCCATCTTCTAATTTAATTGAATATCCCCTTATTCTTATCCTCAGAGAAAACATAAGCTCCCAATCTACTTTCTCTGTCATTCATTACTGTACACTTCTAACATGTGCCCTCTTATTCATCAACTTTCAAATGTAAACAATCCCAATCTTTTCAATTTTCTTCATAGGCAAGTTTTTCCCTGCTGCTAATAATTTTCATTGCTCATCTCTGAACACCCTCTAATTCTACAATATCCTTTTGGAGATAGAATGACCACGACTGCACACAGTATTCTAGGAAAGGCTGTGCCATTGCATTATATAATGGCATATTTTCTATATTCTTCTCTATCCCTTTCCTTATGCATCCTAACATCTTGTTTGCTTTGTTCATGGCAACTGCACGTTGGGCCATCATCATCGAGCACCACAATGACACCCAGGTCCCTTTCCTGAGTTGATACTGTTATTCTGAAAAGGTGTTCATGGCTGCTACCAGTCACAGATCTGATTAAAACTGATTGGTATGCTAGCCCCACTTCATTCAGGTTCACATGGAAGGAGTGATTAAATGCCTCTTTATATAGTAATAGCTGGAAACAATAGGAAGCCACTGCCCAGCGTAATGGGCTATATGACAAGGTTAATCAGAAACTAAGGGCTTGTCTACACTTACATTTTATAGTGCTCTAACTTGCTGGCTCAGGGGGGTGAAAAATCAGCCCCCTGAGCACAGCAAGTTTGAGCGCTTTAAAGCGCTAGTGTGGACAGGCTCCGGGCGCTGGGAGCCATGCTCCCAGCACTCAGAGCTATTCACCTCGTGGAGGTGGATTACCAGGAGCACTGGGAGAGCTTTCCCCCATGATGACAGTGTTTTGCAAAGGTACGTGCAGATGCTCAAGTAGCTGCTCTGTAGATTTCCAGGATGGGGACATTCTTGAAGAAGATGACCGAGGAGAAAACTGATCTCGTGGAGTGTGTACGGATTGCAGGTGGAGGTACTAAATTGCAAGCCTCATAACAGTGTTTGATGCAGCTCGAGACCCATTTAGAGAGTCTCTGGGTTGATATCGTTGCATCTTTAGACTTATCCATAATGGAGAGGAAAAGCCTAGGAGATTTCCTAAAAGCCTTTGTCCTGTCCAAGGAGAAGGCTAGGGCTCCTCTTACATCAAGTGTGTGTAGAATGGATTCCCTATTATCTTGGTGAGGTTTGGGATAAAAGAATCTTGGGAATCAAGAATTCTTGATTCATGTGAAAGGCTGAGTCACCTTGCAGATGAACTTTGAGTGTGGTCTGAGTGTGACCTTGTCAGGAAAGAACACAGTAAAGCAGCAGCCCATCAGGATAATCTGATTGTGGGCCGCGAGACATTTTGCTGAGTTGACTGTCTGCAGGCACAGCCCCCCAGCCAATGGGAGCTATCTTCCATGAACTATCTAGTTCTCTACCTTATCTCCCAAATAGGTTGAAGCATTTCCAATCATAAGAACAGCCATACTGGGTCAGACCAAGGGTCCATCTAGCCCAGTATCCTGTCTACTGACAGTGGCCAATGCCAGGTGCCCCAGAGGGAGTGAACCTAACAGGTAATGATCAAGTGATCTCTCTCCTGCCATCCATCCCCACTCCTGACAGAGGCTAGGGACATTCCTTACCCATCCTGGCTAATAGCCATTAATGGACTTAACCTCCAGGAATTTATCCAGTTCTCTTTTAAACGCTGTTATAGTCCTAGCCTTCACAACCTCCTCAGGCAAGGAGTTCCACAAGTTGACTGTACACTGTGTGAAGAACTTCCTTTTATGTGTTTTAAACCTGCTGCCCATTAATTTCATTTGGTAGCCCCTAGTTCTTGTATTATGGGAATAAGTAAATAACTTTTCCTTATCTACTTTCTCCACATCACTCATGATTTTATATACCTCTATCATATCTCCCCTTAGTCTCCTCTTTTCCAAGTTGAAAAGGCCTAGCCTCTTTAATCTCTCCTCATATGGGACCCATTCCAAACCCCTAATCTTTTTAGTTGCCCTTCTCTGAACCTTTTCTAGTGCCAGTATACCTTTCTTGAGATGAGGAGACCACATCTGTAGGCAGTATTCAAGATGTGGGCGTACCATTGATTTATATAAGGGCAATAATATATTCTCCGTCTTATTCTCTATCCCCTTTTTAATGATTCCTAACATCCTGTTTGCTTTTTTGACTGCTGCTGCACACTGCGTGGACGTCTTCAGAGAACTATCCATGATGACAAAAAATCTTTTTCCTGATTTGTTGTACCTAAATTAGCCCCCATCATATTGTATGTATAGTTGGGGTTATTTTTTCCAATGTGCATTACTCTACATTTATCCACATTAAATTTCATTTGCCACAAATGCTACAAACAGCCTCTGACTCAAGGCTGCTATGACACTACAGGTCACCTGGTCCTGGACTCCATATTGGGATACCAGTATTTTTCCACTGACGGATGTGGGAACCAAGCTTTGAGATACAGGGTTCCCACCATCTGCAAAAGCTATTTAAGGCAGGGAAGTGACATCATCAAGGTTCTTCACTGACTCCCCACCCAAAGATACTCTTGAAAACACCTAAGGAACAAGACTGAACTGGGGGGGGGGGAGGGGGGGAGTGCTGGACCCAGGCTAAAGGGAATTTTTTAGCCTGTGAATGAAACACCTAGGGATTCCAAGCTGTTAGTGCAGCTTGTCTCTTAAAAACCTGCTGCCTGCTTAAGAACGGCCATACTGGGTCAGACCAACAGTCAAACAAGCCCAGTATCCTGTCTTATAACAGTGGCCAATGCCAGGTGCCCCCGAGGAAATGAACAGAATAGATAATCATCAAGTGATCCATTCTCTGTCACCCATTCCCAGCTTCTGGCAAACAGAGGCTAGGGACTTCATGGCTTGCTTCATCATTTAGGGTGAGAATTTGCTATTTATATCCAATCTATGTAGTATATCAGGGATCGGCAGTAGGAGTCACGATCAGCCGAACCTGCGGCTGCAGCAGGTAAACAAACTGGCCCGGCCTGCCAGGGTGCTTACCTTGGCGAGCCGCGTGCCAAAGGTTGCCAGTCCCTGTAGTATATTAAGCTTAGGTTGTGTGTTTTGTTTATTTGCTAGGTAATCTGCTTTGATCTGTTTGCTATCCCTTATAATCACTTAAAATCTATCTTTTGTAGTTAATAAACTTGTTTTTGCTTTGTCTAAAACCAGTGTATGTGTAAATCATAATTTCCGGGCTCCAGCTGTGCTGGGGAAGCGCCGGCCGGGGGCGCAGGGTCTGGGGGCTGCCCGGCAAACCGTGAAGCCGGTAGCGCTCGGGCAGCCCTTTTCGCGTGGCTGGGAGTGGGAGGGAGGAGGGGGCGGAGTTAGGGTGGGGTTGGGGTGGGGGAAGGGGCGGAGTAGGGGCGGGGCTGGGGATGGGAAATGGGCGGGGCCAGGGCCCCGTGGAGGGTCCTCTTTTTTTATTTGTTAAATATGGTAACCCTACTGAAAGCAATATTCAGGTAACGAGGTACCAGCAATTTAGATTTTTCAATATACTCCATCCCTTTCTGAGTACAATTAATACCTGGGCTTTTAAGAGCACCACTGCACATTAAAAAAGTATCTTAATTCATCATTCCACAATGCCTAATGTGGATGAGAGAGCTTGCATTGTGCCTGGTGATGTGCATTTTTTGTTGTTGAGCTGTGTACTACAGCACCGAAAGCTTAACTGGTACTTCAAACAAATTCTCCTCTCATCACATACATCAAAACAAAAAAGTTACTTGGAATCTGCAAAACAAATATGATACAACAGCTAACCTCAGAAATGAGAGGCTGGAATGGATACACAAATAATTCATGTTTCCTTCCTGCCCACGTGTAAAAATCATATCCAACAAACCTCACTTTCAGTCAGAAGGGAGTTCTCGGTAACCCAGCAAACAGATATTGTCCACAGGCTTGTGATCAGAATTAGCTACACATCAATGCTTATTTTAAAATTTATGGAAAGGTTTTATCACTGACCTTTTGACAATCACTTCCCCCTCCCCCCTGGGGGGGGGAGGTCAGAATGAAGGGAAGTCTGAGTGATTGGAAGCCTTCCAGCCAGAACCATAAATAGCACCAACTATGGGTTTGAGCCTTCCTGTCGGAGGTTGAAGACAAGGTGTGGCACTTTTAATGTGCATGTTTTCCTTCCCGCTGACTGGGGGGAAAGACTGACTCTATAAAAAGAGCCACCAAACAAGTCAGTCAGTACTTATAGGCCGAAGGCACAGAAACAGTGGAGTGTGGATTAAGTTCAAACTCCAGGATCCTTTCAGTCATGTAGCGCAGTACTTACTTTTCACTTCTACTCCCACGCACCTGAGGTACTTACATGGCCCTTATTACCATAGTATCTGAGCACTTTCATCTTTAGTTTATCTTCATAACACCCCAGTGAGGTAGAGAAATACCATTATCCCACTTTTTACAAATTAGTAATTGAAGAACAGAGAAAGGTCAAGGTCCCACGGGAAGTCCAGGCAGACCCAGGTTCAACCAGAGGCCCAGGCTAGCACCCTGACCACTGGAACCATAGCAAATTTCCAGTTATCAATATGCCACCATCTTATTATTTAATGTTGGGAGAATTCTTATTTTCAAGGCACAGACACTAGACGGCCACCTACATTAAATCATTCTATTGTTTTTCAGCTCCTTTGTTTGTTTTGGTCTCCATAGACATGTCAGAATAAAACATCCACAAACCCATGGTGTAGCATAAGGGCTGTGCAGCGTTGGGAGATCTGAAGCAGAGAGATCAGAGTTCAGGTAGCTGAGGGGAGGACTGAACAAGCCTGGAACTTTTACAAAGAACATTAGCAACTTTTATTCCAACACCTTAATTTGAGGAAATGCGCACACCAGAGAAGTCACTCTGCTTTATTTTTCACACAACATGTTTAAGAAGGGAACAGATTTACTATTGCCATTTCTTTGAAAAATGCCTGATCATACAAACCACATTAAGAACCGTTCTCAGCCTCGTTCCGTTGTAATGAACACCGATGCTGGCATAACAAATACTTGTGGCCTTATCACATGTGCCCTTGAGATGTGGCTAGCACGACTACAGTCTAAATGATGAAGTTTTGCCTGCAATATACTAACACGTGCTGCTCCTACAAAAGCTGAATTCTTGTGTTCAGGAAGAACAAACAAAAAAGGTAAAACCCTAAGGCCTTGGCTGTCCAATGCTGATGGGAAAGCTCACAGCATGTAGGCACTGCCCTATACCTTCAATGTTGCTTTCAAAAAACCCATCCTGCTTTTATGTCTCTCTCTCTCCCAAGGTCTCCTACTGATGGTCATGGGTTTTTACAGTGCATACACCATGCCAAGAGCGAAATCTCATTCAGTGGTTTAGCCACTGACTAATATACTGGACAAATGATTTTATTCTGACACGTAAGTGACTCTCAGTTGTTATACCCATGCGAAGGTAGACTAGACCTGAACGTTTATACTAAGCCCTAAACTTTCCAAGTTGTAGAAGTCTCACACCTAAATTCTCTCACACCACCACAAAGCTATAGGCTATACAAGTTCACTATTCTCTTCCCTCAGCACAGAAATGCTATTCCCCTGCCCCCCCTCCCCACACCCCATTTTAGGATAGAACACAAAGAATAGCCTCCCAACACCAAACAAATGTCTGTGTCTCAAAAAGTCAGAAGGGTCCCTTTCAGCAAGACATTGCCTTTACTATCACTTACAGAGCTAGACATATTACAGAGCAACGGAAAGCTAAGTAGAAATCTAACAGGTTACAGTAATTGCACTTCATAACAATGGCCCTGCTGCCCTCTCTTCTCTGCATGGTTCTGGACGGAGAAGAAAAAATCATTGTAAATTAACTGGGCACCTACAAGAGACGAGAAAGAGAATCTCTTTAGCAGTTTAGGTTGGTAACGTCTAGTCAAAGAAGTCCAGGCTCATCGAAATATTAAGTAGAGCAGACCGCAGTCTAACTCCGTTATGGTACATCATAGATACCTTACTGTTCAATACAAAGTTAAATGAATGTAGTGAGGGAGGAAAGTGCTGGATTCACAGGTGTAGTGAAAGATGCAAAACTGCCAGCTCTGGAAACCAAAGTCCTAGGTTATACAGCGCAAGCAGCAGCAGTGAGGTTCCAGTGGTAGTTTAGTTTCCATTGGCTTATTCAGTCTGTAGCCTCTGTTGAGATGGTCAAATATTGCCAGTTATTGTTTACTTTCAATTTTTGAGGTATTAGGCTGTCTAATCTAGGGGTTAATATGGTAGTGGGATGTCTAATCATCTCTCAGGCGACATTCCAAGTTGAATAAGTGAAACGTGTTCTGTGTATTAGGCACAATGCAGGGCAGTCAGGCAAGGCAAAGACCTTTCACAGTTTAGAAACGTAGCAAGCTTATCATACATGAACAACGCTAAGAAAGAAGTTAAGATACTCATAACCAGATTCTGATTTCCATTATATTGGTGTAAACCTGAAGTAAACTCCACTGATGTCAGTCGAGTTTCTCTAGATTGTCACCAGTGTAACATCAGAATTTGGCCCTCAACCTCTACGTGCAGGTCCGTTTACGTTAGATGGTCTCTAAAAGATTGGAGGAAAGGGAAGGTCTCTAAAAGATAGGGACACCACACTTTAGGGTGTCTGAATAGTTATAAAACTTCAGTTCTTATAAGGGAGATGTTTTGCTGGACTTCAGAACCCCCTAGTCAGTGAGCGACCTCTCCTTTCCCCAGGAAGTAGCACCTCAGAGCCTTGCTGAGATGGTATTTGGTTCAGGTAATCCTGTCATTGTCACTGATAATGTAGCAACTCTTCCCAGCGGATTGGCTGGGAAAACACCTCTCTTTCTAGCCAGAGTTCATAGGAGTAATGGAAATCTTCAGGGAGCTCCAGCTGTTGCCCCAGCACGCTCTGCAAGCAATTGTCCACCGGTGCAAACTCTGAGTCCTGGGATTTATCATATCTCCGGCTATTAAAGGCTTCAATGTTGGCTCTTAGTGTGCATTCTTCAGCTTGGAAATCCCAGGGTCTGGCATCAATATCTGCATTTGATAAGAAACCCCCCCCCACACACGAGTATGAGAAAATCATTCATTTTTTTCTGACATGGGATGAGGTTTTAACAGAAGTAAAGGATTGTGACCTCATCACACAGTCATATGCCCATGAGTGTGTGTGTGTGTGTGAGAGATACACAAATCTCCTATATTAACATAATGCTACAGTTGCAAAACATTAAAAAATTAGGCAATACCAGAATTAAGGTTACCTGTACAACCGTCATTCTTCCCCTGTCTGTATGTATTATGATACACTTTTAATTACATGAGCACATAATATTTTCCCACAGGATCCCACCATTTTTGCTGAAAATTGCCAAAGGAAACCTTCAGCCCGAGGCAGAGACGAAGCATGGAAAATTTAACATGAAGTAAAATATGGCAAATTTATAACTCACTCAAAATCAGGGCTGTTAATGGGAAGCAAGTATAGGTGTTGGGGCATTATTGGCTGGATGTAATAACCATATTTCAGCCATGTAATATCATTCAGTAGTGTCATTCAGTCCCTCTGGAGTCTATTTCTAGATGAAATAGTCACTCACATTAGAAAGAGACAGTGAATTCACTGGTTTAAGGGGGAAAAGGTTTGATTTAGTGAGCTCAGTGGCAACTCAGACATACATAGGATAAAAATAAACCCTCCTAGGGGAAAATAAGTCCAGGGCTTGTCTCTGAAAGCCTGGGCATTTACAAAGTAGTCTGACAGTCCGTCCAGATCAAGATGAGATATCTGAGTACTGAGCCATGTTAAGTATCACATTATGTTGTTGCTTAAATCTCCTTTCCTGGGGGAATTCGGGATTCTGGCAAAATGCCATTTTTCATTAGATTCTTATGTCAGAGTAAATCCTGGTGCGAGAGAGGAGCAAAATGTGGGGCAGAGAGGGGAACCCTAGTGCCAAAGTGCAGCACCCAACATAAGAGAAATACATAACTACGCACCTGCAGAAAGATCCAACCACAACCTACAAGTCATCCTCACTCTAGCCCAGTGATGGGCATCCTTCAGCCCATCAGGGTAATCTGATTGCAGTCCTCCGCTTCCCGCAGCTCCCATTGGCTGGGAACGGTGAACTGCGGCCACTGGGAGCTGCGGGGGCCGTGCCTGCGGATGGTCAACATCAGCAAAATGTCTCACAGCCCACAAGCAGATTACCCTGATGGGCTGCATGCGGCCCACGGGCCACAGGTTGCCCTCCACTGCTCTAGCCTCACCATCTTTTCTTTGCACAAGTCAGAAAAATCATCCTTCACTTCTGTGTTTCCAGCTCATTATTCTTAACAGTGGCTGGTCAATTGCCATTTAAAAAAAAAAATTGAGTCCTCGTTTAAAGGAAAAAAAAAAAAAAACCAACACTTTGTAGGTGCTCTTCTTCTTCTGTCTGTGAGCGTCGAGTGCCTAAAACTCCCACGACAGCCAAAAGCGTGAAGTAGCCGCGCACCATCTGCAGTACAAAATATTCCTGCTACTGTCTTCACTCACTTCAAGAAGCAAAGAGCAAGTGGAGGAAAACAGTTTTATGGTAAATAATTCAAAAGGGACATGTCAAAAAAAAAAACAACAACAACAAACAACAACAACTTGTGTCGTGTGTTTCCTTTTCGGATTTCACTAAACTCCACAGTGAAACTAGATTAATGAGTTTTACCTTTGATTCTCCTGAATCAGCATCACATATATGTTACAGCTCTCAAAAACAAAGGGTGAAGGCTTCAATCATTAACAAATCATTTTAATTGAACTTAAACTCCCTAAAGTGTTTTTATGTATAGCCAATTTCTCCTACACATTTAACCTACTCCTCCCTCAAAACTTAAGTATTGGGTTTTGATACAGTGTCCCATTCATATGAATTCCTTAGAAAATTGCAGGGTCATATAATCCTTTTTAGGGGATATAAGTAGCAGAGACACAATACAAGTTTTAAGGCCAGGTTGTCAAGGCTAAGAAATGTGTTTAGATCCTTCCTTCCTCTTTAACCAAACCTGGGATTCAGATTACCGTACTGAATTAACCGCAAAGTCAGGGCACTGAGTGTGTAGTCAGCTGCATCCCATGGGTTAATACATCATTGTAGTTGTCAGAATCCTCCTCACAGCCATTATTGTAGAAAATATGGAGGGTGAAAAGATAGAAACTATCTCCCAGGGGTGGCAGATATGCGGCCCACAGGCTGAAACACAAGCTTGTACAATTGTACAGATTTTCACACACTGGCCACGTTTACATCTGCAGACTTGATGTGATTACAGGCACAGCCAGTTATGGTGTATAAAATGACCTCAACTGCAGACAACCTTGCACCTGCAATTTTTACAGTCGCAAAGTAGCCGGTGCCAATGGAGGCCGAGTTGAGGTAGTGCTGAAACTTAGGTCCTACAGATCCCAGCTGATAATGCTCTGAGTGGACACGTGATGGGAGGGTGGATGCAATCTGTGCTATCTTAAGCAAATCAGATCTGGCCTTAAGGCTTCTGAACAGCTGCCAGAGAAGCCCTCAGCCAGACCAAGTTTGTAGGGTCCTGATGGATCTGCAGGTCCAACGAAATGCACAGTAGCATCAACCAAGAACCCAGAGCCGGGGCTCTCTCCAGCAATACTCACCGTTGCCATAAGCCCAGTCATCGTTCATGCGGTGACGCACTTTCTGGTAAATGGCAGACATCGTTTTCATGTTGCTCTTTCTCCACTGGCGCCCAAGGTACTTGGTCTGGATCTTCAAGAGCTTCAGCACATACAGCTGCATCATGGCCTGCTTCACTTTCAGAGCGCGTTTCAGGATCGGGGCGGATTTAAAAACCACCAGCATCTACCAAATCACCAACAAAAACGTCGTCAGCACATTCTCGAGTTCTGAGCCGCTCGGACACCCTGGTGGCAAACGTGGTCCAAAACACAGAAAAACTGAATAGGGACGTGCGGCAGAGCAGGTAAGTTGCGGAGGGTGGGGAATAAACATTTCTGACTATCCTTTGGCAGAGGAGGGTTTCTGTAAGGGAACTGACTTCTAGACTGAGATAACTTTAATATGAACCAACGTGGGGGAAGAATAACTAGCAACACAGCAGATCTTAAGAGCATTCAAAATAGGGTGACCAGATGTCCCGATTTTATAGGGACATTCCCGATATTTGGGGCTTTTTCTTACATAGGCTCCTATTACCCCCTACCCCGTCCCAATTTTTTACACTTACTATCTGGTCACCCTAATTCAAAACAACTGGCCAGCCTGAAGCCCCAGCAGAAGCATTTATTGTGGCCCACTGACACCCTGCAGACTCTTTTTGGGGAACTATAATCTAGACTTACTAAACTCCGCTCCCTTCTCTCCTCATCTTCCTCTGCTTCTCCTCAAAGAGACTGTTACATGGTCCCGCCCACCACTAGGGCGCTTCCTCCGGGTTGCTCTGGGGATTAGCGCCTTCCAGGTCTGACACCCCCTTCTGCCGCTCCTTCACATGCCCTGCCACTTCTCTCTCTTTGCGACTCAGAGTATTCCCTCTTCATGGTTTGGCCCTCCAGCCAGGTCACAACAGTTCTCCCCTTACGGGGCATCAAGATCCTATCAGACGAGTGGTCCAGGCAGTCTTCTGCTCCACTGCCCAGTCTGTGCTGTTCCCCCCAGTGGCTGGTAGGGGAACCTGGGCCGACCCTCTACTCCGGGTTCCATTCCAGGAACTCTATGCCTAGCAACCATGGTCTGCTTTCTCCTTGACCCTGTTGCTCTTTCCCTACACTCCTCCTTACATCTCCTGGCCCCACACCCTGGGTTTACCAGCCCAAACTCCCCCCTCCCAGGGAGTAATGGAAGATCACTTAACTGCATAGCCCCAACCACGCCTCCCAGGGAGTGACTACAGACTACTTCCCTTGCTGCCCTATTCTGCTGCCAACTTCCTGCTCCGACTGCTCATTCGTGTTGCCGGCTGCGTTGGCTCTTCCCTGGCCTTTCCTCCCAGACAGAGCTGGACGTAACATTTAGGGTGACCAGACAGCAAATGTGAAAAATCGGGACGCGGTGGGAGGTAATAGGAGCCTATGTAAGAAAAAGACCCTAAAATTGGGACTGTCCATATAAAATCAGGAAATCCGGTCACCCTAGTAACGCTCTAGGCACGATTTCCCAGTTTCTTCTTGTGTCAACATCTCACATTCTAGTTAAAATGTTTTCTTCCCCAGGGCAAGATCCGGGGAGAGAAATTCGCTTCATCACCCTAATCGGACCGAAAGCTCTTGGACAGAGAAGGCTGTCCCTTGCTGCACAAAGGATGGGCAGATGTAGTGCAGTACACTCGCTCACATCAAAACGCCATTAAATGCACGGCAGGAGCTCTGCGACAAAGGGCAACACCCCCAGACCCCAGCTCACCATGGTCCTAGAATGTTTCCACTTGGTCAACTTGTTGAGGAGCCTCAGCAGGTTAATACAGGAGAACAGGTTCCTCCAGCAGAACTGGTGGTTGTCCCCAGCTTCCTGAAGACAGACACAGGAGGGAAAAGGGCCAGTTCAATGCTACTGCCTGCCGCATTAAATTGCACCTCCCCTGAAATCTCCTTGGGCAAAGTTATTTGATGACCAGGGCCGGCTCTAGGATTTTTGCCGCCCAAAGCAAAAACAATTTTGGCCACCCCACCCCGTTCTTTAATTACCCCGGCCCCGCCTCAACTCCGCCCCTTCCCCAAATCCTCTCAAAAAAAAAAAAGCTCTCAAGCCTAGGAGGGAGGGAGGGAGGGGGAGAAGCGGCGCCCGCGCCGCGGCCACTCAGTCTCCCCCTCCCTCCCAGGTTTGAGAGCCTGGGAAGGAGGGGGAGACCGCGCGCCGCTGCTCCCCTTCCCTCCCAGGCTTGAGAGCCTGGGAGGGAGGGCAAGTAGCGGCGCGCAAATCAGCTGTTTCGCCCGCCCTGGCAGCAGCAGCGGAGGTGAGCTAGGGCGGCCGGGGCACATTTTTAGGGGCGGCATTCTGGCGCCGGCCATGCCGCCCCTAAAAATGTGCCGCCCCAAGCACCAGCTTGTTTTGCTGGTGCCTAGAGCTGGCCCTGTTGACGAATGTCTGACGGTGGCATCTGCACAGTTCTCATTCCATATAAAAGACAAGGGCATTGAACACCATAACACACTCATCTGGCTGGCTGATCGCTTTGCTGACCAGCTGACAGACACCGGGAAAAGCCATTCTGAAAAGCCCACTGCTGACACTGAGGATTTAATCTGTGCATACGTTAAGAGAAAGGGATAAGACGGAAGTGCAGTCATCCGCTTGTGTTATCCAGGGAACTACCTGCTGCATTCATTGTTTACATACAGAGAGAATTATAGCCTAATAATCACCATTTATTTACAGAATTGTATTTTTTAGATATTATTTATGAATTTACAAGTCACCACCGGCGTTGGGGACATTTTGCAGATAAAGAAAATGAAATTACACAACGACAGATGACAAACAATAATATGGGTCATAGGAGAACAACGCTTTTTATACTGCAGAGATCCAACTGGCATTTTTTTAAATTTCTACTCATATTTTATACAGAACCAGTCTATCAGCTAATCACCCACCAGCTCCTATTTGCGTAGATCACGTCTGTTTCTCCTCCAGGAGGAGCAGTTATAAAACAAGTGCACATTGGCTTAGAAGATAATCATATTTCTACGGTACCTTTCATCCCAAACGAGCCCCAGCAATACTTCCAAAGCAGCAGAACTGAAATGCAGCCACTTCTGGAGTGAAGGGCAGCAACTAACCGTGCAGAGCATGCTGCTCGACAGAGAAACTGGACATCATGGCCGAGGATGAAAGAACAAATTCCTACACGTACACAAAGCTCCCCTAGCTTTTAAAAGGTGTTCATGCAGAGAAGACGGAACCTGGGATTTTAAGATCTTGTCTGAACGGCCCATGCAGTTAACCCTCGTATTTCAAACCAGATCAAGTCCCTCCGGCTTTATCATCAATGTTTGGGGGTAAACAAACATCAATTTTAAAAATAAAAACAGACTAAAATGACCCCCCAAGTTGAGGATGTTAACTTGTATCTGATCTGTGACGTCGGTGTCCAATTCGGGTGGTAAGCTCCTCACGGCAGGGACCGTCTCCTTCTATTTGTACACCCTTGAGCTCTCTGTTGGTGCACAATAATCGACTTGGGAATAAGGGCAGACACTAGTACTAGCAGATTTATAAGCCATTTACGTTTGTCTAGCGAGCTAGGATTGCAGGAAATACCTAGGAACCCATAAGAAACTGAAACTTGCCACACGGCACAAATACTAGGCCCACTCAGAGGAAGAGTTCTGAGCTGTGACGGGAGGCCGGGAGACAACGAAGCGGCTTTTGTAATGACATCTCTAAGATGAGGTCTACACTAGAAACTTTTGCCGGTATAACAACGTCTGTTAGAGGTGTGGGTTCTTTTTAAACAACATTTTTATAATCAGAAATAGAATCATAGAATCTCAGGGTTGGAAGGGAGCTCAGGAGGTCATCTAGTCCAACCCCCTGCTCAAAGCAGGGCCAATCCCCAGACAGATTTTTGCCCCAGATCCCTAAACGGCCCCCTCACGGATTGAACTCACAACCCTAGGTTTAGCAGGCCAATGCTCAAACCACTGAGCTATCCCTCCCCCTAGTGCAGACAGTTATGCCAATAAAGAAGTGATTTTGCCAGCATAGTTTATTTTGGTCCAGCAACTGGTATAAGCTAGACCAGTACAAGCCTATTTTCACTGGTAGCAGCTGTGTCCACACAAGTAGGGTCTATCTGCACACTTATAGCAGCAAACCTTTTCCAGTGCAGACTAGACTATAGAGGCAATCTACCACTAAACAGCAATCAAATGGTGTGCAGAGTTTAGCCCAGACAGGAGAAAGTATTCCTCATGACAACGTACAGTCCTGACCTGCAAACTGCAACCGGCTGTGTTTCTCCAGCCAGAATGCTTTCATGCACACAAAGCCTTTTTTTTTTTTTTTTTTTTTTTTTAAACGGAACTAGTTTTGGTTTTGCTGCTGTCGTTTTTGGTTACTAGCAGAATGGTGGGCTGGAATTCTTTTTGCAATCATCCTTACTTTAACTGTAAAGCTTAATTACTCTAAGTCTTCACACCTCCGTTATGAAGGAGCAATTATCCAACAGGCAACAAGCGCATCCCCTGGAATTACACTGCGAAACTGGCTCACACACTCTCCAACTCCTCTAATGAGGAAAGATTAAGCAAGACCCAGCTCTGCTCTTTTCTCACAGCGTTTTCACAAGAGACCAAAGAAGCGAGTCTCGTGTTCCCTGTCTGACGACAGCGTAACCAGGCGAGATCGCACTTCTTTCTTCCCTTTACCGTCTCCCTGGGGAACCCTGCCTCCTATCTGACAACACAGTACATGCCACTCCGCCTGAGAAAGGGGGAGAGGGACCCTGTCTGACCCAAAGGTGGTTATGTTTTATCCTAGTCCTTTTCATTAACCTTCCTTCCCCCCCCGGCTTTTTTTGTTTTGGACTGCCCCTGAAAAAGAAGCAAAAAGTTTTTAAAAATCGGAGTGATTTACTCTTTCTGTATAAATTTTCCATGGAAGCAGAATGTAAACACATAATATATTTCTTTGTATTCAACCCGCACGAGGGATATTTTCATTCCCACAGGGTACAATCAACTGCTATGTCAGCTAAGAAATATGTAATCATAACATTCACAAAGTGCAAACCAGGGCATCCGTGAAGTAGAACACCTTTTCATTAGATGCAGAAAATTCTAGTTGAAGCAATACATTTCACACACTTTCTCTCTCCCCTCTCCCCTTTACAAGGAACAGTAGGGCAGGTTTCAGTCCTGTTAAATAAGGTGATCTCAACTGGGGCTCGTGACTCCTCAAGGGGTTGCAAGGTTATTACGTGGGGGTCGCAAGCTGTCAGCCTCCACCCCAAATCCTCCTTCACCTCCAGCTTTTATAATACAGTTTAATATAAAAAACAGAAATTTAGGGCTGGAAGGGACCTTGATAGGTCAAGTCCAGCCCCCTGCACTGAGGCAGGACCAAGAAAACCTAGCCCATCCCTGACAGGTGTTTGTCCAACCGGTTCTTAAAAACCTCCCATGATGGGGATTCTACAACCTCCCTTAGACGCCTGTTCCAGATCTCAACTGTCTTACAGTTAGAAAGTTTTTCCTACTATCTAACCTAAATCTCCCTTGCTGTAGATTAAGCCCTTTACTGCTTGTCCTACCTTTAGGGTCATGGAGAACAACTGATCTAATTCTCTTTATAACAGCCCTTAACGTATTTGAAGAGTGTTAACAGGTCCCCTCCATGGTTTTCTTTTCTCAAGACTAAACTTGCCCAGTTTCTTTAAGCTTTCCTCATTGGTCAGGTTTGCTAAACCTTTTAGCATTTTTGTTGCTCTCCTCAGAACTCCCTCCAATTTGTCCATCTCTTTTCTGAAGTGTGGTACCCAGAATTGGACACAATATTCCTGCTGAGGCCTCCCCCATGTTGAGCAGAGCAGGACAATTACCTCCCGAGTCTTACATGCAACACTTCTGTTAATACATCCCTGAATGATATTCCTTTTTCGCAACTGTATCACACGGTTGACTCATATTCAATTAGTGATCCACTATAAACCCCAGATCCTTTTCAGACTTCCCTTTTAAGAAAAGTACTTTGCACTTATCTTTATCGAATTTCATCTTGCTGAATTCAGACCAATAGAACAACTCTGGGATACTTGATATCCATTGAAGAATACAATCCCATTTTTAATCTTGTTCAATTCAGCTCCTCAAACTACTTCCTGTGAGTTCAACCGTGTAATTACACATTGTATGAAAGAGTATTCATTGACCAGTTTTGATTTTCCCCACTCTTTACATTTAACTGACGGTCCCCTTGTTCGTGTATTACGAGACAGTGAGAAAAAAAGCTCCCAATCTACCTGTCTCCTCTAATTTGCCTCCTTTCCAAGGCAAACCATCCCAGTCTTTTCAATCGCTCCGAACACAGGCATTTTTCCAGACCCTTGATCATTCTCATAACTCCTCGCTGAACCCCCTCCAATTCTGCAATATCCCTTTTGCAAGGGGGAGACCAGCATGGGACACAGGATCCAAGTGAGATTGCACCATGGATTTACGTAAAGGTATTAGGATAGTGTCTCTATTATTCTCCATCCCATTCCTTATACAGCCCAACATCTTGTTTGGTTTTTTTGAATCTCAGCTGTACAGAGAACAGAGGTTTCATTGAGCTGTCTACAATGACACCCAGGATCCTTTCTTGAATGGAGACAGTCAGTTTAGAACCCTGTATGGTGTATGAATAGTTTCTTTTTCCACCTCCAATTACTTCGCATTGGTCAACCTTGAATTTAATCTGCCACTGGGTTGCCCATTTCCCTGGCTTGTTTAGATCTCTCTGAAGCAGGGTGGATTGATTTAAATCAAAGCAATTTAAATCATGATTTAAATCACCAAGTGGAAAGCCTCCATTTAAATCATTGATTTTAATCAACTCTTCCATTTAGAGGTCAGTTATTTTCTAAAGAAAGTTACATGGTTATTAGGTGATATAACCATTAAGCCATGTTGATTTACAACTAAATAGACCCGTTGCACCAGATTTGGTACATCTTTTTGCTACCTAGGAGGGTACACTAGAACTACAGTAGAACTTCAGAGTTATGAACACCAAAATTACAAAACTGACCCATCAACCACACACCTCATTTGGAATACACAACCAGGCAGCAGAGAAAAAACAGCAAATACAGGTGAGTACTGCGTTAAATGTAAGCTACTAAAAAAAAAAAGGGAAAGTTTTAAAAAAATTTGACAAGGTACAGGAACTGTTTCTGTGCTTGTTTCATTTAAATTAAGATGATTAAAAGCAGCATTTTCCTTCTACGTAGTAAAGTTTCAAAGCTGTATTAAGTCCATATTCAGTTGTAAACTTTTGAAAGAACCAGCATAACGTTTTGTTCAGAGTTACGAACATTTCAGAGTTATGAACAACCTCCATTCCCAAGGTGTTCGCAACGTTGAGGTTCTACTGTATATACATGTACTTGAGTAATTATATAGTTCAATATTTTCAGATTCTTATTAATTGTATATTTTTAGTATGTTAGAATATGGTGAATGATATATTGCTTATTTACTAGATAATTAATGTTTTGCTCATGATTTGTGGCAAGCTGAATTAGGCTGGTAACTGGAATTTAATTAGACACACAAAACAGCATGTAAAATTTATTTGTATTAAAACAAAACAACCTTAAGTGTTTTGGACACAAATTTCTCTTATCAAAAAACGTTTCACATTTACAACTAAATGATGTATTAAACAGAGGGATTAAATGTAGTCAGTGAATTGAACTGATTATTTTAGGTCAGCCTGGGAAAAATTTTCAAATATGCCTAAGGCTAGGTCTACACTGGGGGGTGGGGGCGAATCGATTTAAGATACGCAAATTCAGCTACGCGAATAGCGTATCCAAGCCGATTTACCCCGCTGTGAGGACGGCGGCAAATCGACCACCACAGCTTCCCCGTCGACGGCGCTTACTCCTACCTGGGCTGGAGTACAAGCGTCAATTCAGGGATCGATTATTGCGTCCCGATGAGACACGATAAATCGATCCCTGAGAGATCGATTTCTACCCGCCGATCAGGGTAGGTAGTGAAGACAAGCCCTAAGTGAAAGTGACTGGAGCTTAAGTTCTTACTTGCCTAAATCTCTTGAAAATGAGATGGTCTCCGAAGCTGCTTAGGCTGACCTATTCCATATTTATAAAGCTTGACCTCAAAAGTCATATGTTTCCCCCCTGATTCTATAGAAAAGCAGCCTTTAACTCAAAGTTTTGGATGGATTCAGCATATTTATTTTTTATTTAAATGTTTTAAGAGTTTATAAGAAGTTTAGATCTTAACATACTTTGTATTGCGTTCATATTTCATTATATTAACAGGTTTATTTTTTAAAAGAAAAAAATTATGATTTAAATAATCAAAAAATCTGATTTAAATAAAAATATGATTTTTTATAAATAATCAATTTTTATCCACCATGTTCTGAAGTTCCTCATAGTCCTCTCTGGTCCCAATTAACCTAGATAACTTTGTGTCATCTGCAAATTTTGCTATCTCACTACTTACCTCTTTTCCAGATTATTAATATATCCCCTAAGCCCCCCCACTGTTAACCTTTTACCATGATGAAAACTGACCATTTAATCCTATTCTGCATTCCATTTTCTAACCATTTTTTTGAGCCATGACAATACTTTGCCTCTCACCCAATGACTACCCCTAGCTTCTTTAGTAGACTCTTGTAAGGGACCTTTGCTAAGGCCTTTTGGAAGTCTAAGTAATGTCAATGAAGTAGTGGATATAGAAGAACTAGATGACATGTTCACCATCATCATCTTCTTTGCCTTCACCTTGTCCAATTAGTCGTGGTTGGTGGCTTTTGTTCTTCATCGCCAAGAGATCCTGTTGAATATGTCTTTCAAGCTGGTACCAACCTTCTTCATGTTCTCCTTCTATGTCTCGAACCATATTTTTCTAGCTCTTCCTTGTGATCTTCATCTCGTGACTGCCAGATCTTGTACTCTCTGGCCAACATATCCGGTGTCCTATTGCCTCATAAGACCCTGCCACCGCAGTCAATACTCCCTCAACTTTTCCGTGAGGGGGACTACCTGCACCATGGCTCGCCTATCAGCTCTTGTCGGACCCAGCGTCCACCTGAGTGTTCTCATTTTGGCAATGTGAAGTAGTTGTACTTCTCTCTTTCTCGTTGGCCAGCATTCCGACGTGTACGTCCTGGCTGGCCTAAGCACAGTCTTATTCACTTTGCTCTTTAGTTTACTTGGCTTATCCTTATTGGAGAGAATTTCCAGCAACTCCCTCCATTTGCATCAAGTGTCTGCATGTGACTCCTAGCACCCGCATGCACATTCCTGTCATGGCTCAACCATCAATGGAGGAATCTGAATTGTTGCCCAGATTTTAACTCTATACCATCTAGTTTTACTGGCTCCTCGTTGTCCTTCTCAATGAAGCAACGTGTGTATTCCATCTTTCATCTGCTTACTCGTAAGCCATTTTCTTCCAACAATGCCCTCCATGGTTCTAGATCCCTTTCCACTTGGTATACGGGTGCACAACAATACAAATAAATAATGATGTCTAAAGAATTCTAAGAGATTAGTGAGACAATTTTCCTTTGCTGAATCTGTGCTGGCTAGACCCTATCAGATCCTGATCTTCCAGATGATTTGTTATTCTATTTCTGATTATCTTCCTTAATTGTTCCCTTTAACCTGGGGTGATCGAGTGGATCCACTGATTCTTTTGTAGGCTTCCTGTTTCTGAAACAAAGACTCTCGTGTTGGTTTTACCTCGAGCTATTTGCTCTTTGAACTCCATTTTGGCCCTTCTAATTTGCCTTTTACTTAAAGTCTGCTGTAATTTATGCTCCTGTTTACTGGATTCACTAGGGTTAGATTTCCAAATTGTAAAGGATTTCTGTTTGGCTTGCATAGCCTCTCAAAACCTTGGCATTTAGGCCTGGTCTTCACTAGGAAATTAAGTCAATACAACTATGTTGCTCAGGGATGTGAAAAATCCATACCCCTGAGCAACACAGTTAAACAGACCTAACCCAGGGTGTAGACAACGCTAGGTCGAAGGGAGAATTCTCCAGTCGACTTAACTACCACCTCTTGGGGGGGTTGGGTGGGGGGTGGATTACCTGCACCAATGGCAGAACCCTTCCCATTGGCATAGGTAGCATCTTCACTGCAGTGTTTTAAGTGTAGACAAGCCCTTAGTCATATAATGGTTTACTCCATGGCCTCCTGGTTCTCTTTTTAGTCAGTGATACGCATGTCTTCTGAGACTGTTGTTTTCCTTAGTAGCATCCAAGTCACCTCCAGGGATTTTATGACCTCTACTTTCAGCTTTATGTCCTTTTTGACTAATCTTCTCATGTTATTCAAACCTCCTCTTCTAAAGTTTACCTGTCCTGTGGATATTAAACCTAATTATACTGTAGCTACTCTCCCTTAATGGCTCAGCAACTATCTCCACTCGAACTAGTGTTACTTAAGACTAAATCCAGAACAGTTTCTCCCCTAGTGTGCTCTAGAAAGAGAGGTGTACAGTAACTGGAGTTTGAGGGGTTTTGTCCCTATGAGTGCTCTACTGTCGGATGCGGGTGTGCCCATGTACTCTTGACCGGAGCACCTGTGTGTCCACACCTGCATTCCACACATCCTCATGCTCTGGTGTGAGAGTATATAGGGAGAGACGCACCCGCCAATGCTCTATTTTGTCCTCAACTTGTAGTGGAGTTAACAATTGAGGCAAAACCTTGCCTGACCCCTTCTCTCCTATCCAGGGATGGGGAAAAGGGCCAATCTGCCACCCCTCTGGGGAGCAGGATCCCTGCCTGGCCCCCAGTTTAGGGATAACATAAGAATGGCCTTATTGGGTCAGACCAGTGGTCCATCTAGCCCAGCACCAAGTCCTCTGACAGTGGCCAATGCCAGATGCTTCAGAGGGAATGAACAGTTATTGAGTGATCCATGCTCTGTCATCCAGTCCCAGCTTCTGGCAAACAGAGGGACACTTCAGAGCATGGTTTTGCATCCCTGCCCATCCTGGCTAATAGCCATTGATGGACCCATCCTCCATGAACGTATCTAGTTCTTTTTTGAACCCTGTTATAGTCTTGGCCTTCACAACATCCCCTGGCAAGGAGTTCCCCAGGTTGACTATGCGTTGTGTGAAGAAATAGGATGGGGAAAAAGGAGAGGGATTGCTCCCCCACACCAATGAGATGTGGCTGACACCCCTGCCAATCCAGAGGAGAAGGCTGGAAAGTGTCTCTCCTCTCTGCCCCCAAGGGAGAAGGGTGCTTTCCCTCATCACCACTCCCAATCCAGGGGAAAGGGGAAGGAGTGAGTCTGGAGGGACTTATTCCTTCATTCTAGAAGTGAGCTTGGTTGCTGGCATTAGGGGGCGAGTGGAGGACTTATGCCCCTGGCCTGTAACCACTGCTTTTAAACGTGAGGTGACACCTGAAGGATCTTTCTTTTCCCCCATATCTTGAGCAAGTTCTGTGGTTCTTTGGAGTGAACCATGGGGACAGGTCTGGGCTTTGACTCTTCCCCTTCCAAGGAATGGAGAAAGGATGGGTGGGTTCAGAAGCAGTCAAAAGCAAAAGCATGTGTTGCATGAGTGGGTATTGCACCCATGTGACAGGAGGCAGGATCCCCAGTGCACTCAGGAAGAGGGGCTGATAGCGGGTAATGCAGCTGCCCTTACGCTGGAGCACGAGGATTTATAGACTGCAGGCAAGAGGCATGGACCTCTGGGTATTGCTGACTAAAATCTCTGATCGAGAACACACGGATGCACGTACATCCCGCAGTGGCGCACCCATCGGGGCAATAACTCGAAGAACTAGCTCTTGCAAGAAGCAATTGCTTAAAGTGTGGAGAAATTGTTTTTCTAAACTTCATCCCCATGTGCCATTTGACCAGTTTCTGCGTGAGTAGCTGCATCACCACCTTGTTCGATTTTGCTGCCTCCTCGATCTCTCAGCGTTGTGTGCTCAGTTGCCTTTTCTTGATTTGGAAGCTTAAGTGCGACCCAATTGATGCACAGGCCTTAAATAGGCCATCTGCACTGGGCTGAATTTTGGAACTATAAACCTTAGGGAAATAATGAATATCAGGGTTGGAAGGGATCTCAGGAGGTCATCTAGTCCAACCCCCTACTCCAAGCAGGACCAATCCCCAGACAGATTTTTGCCCCAGATCCCTAAATGGCCTCAAGGATTGAACTCACAACGCTGGGTTTAGCAGGCCAATCTCAGCACCAATGAAGATAAGAGATTGCTGAGACCTGTGTTTGAGTTGCAGCGGTTCACAAGTCCACCATCCACAACTATGATCCACTAGATCAGTTTAAATGCAGATGGTTTAGGACTGGAAGATCTCCAGGAACTAGCATGGTCTAGTGGGATTTGGCACCAAAAGCTCCCAAATTCTAACTCCGGTTCTGCCGGGGACTTACCCAAGCTCCTCACACACACTCTGTGCTCTGGCTCCTCCCCCTGTCAAGTGAGGAGAACATTCATCTCCATGACAGGAGAGTTATGAGGCGGAATCAGTGAACGTTCATACAGCACTTCATAGTTGCTTTAAGTGCAAATCAAGAAAACAGCTGTAATTAGCAGAACATGCCACTAGATGTCACTGTTGCTTCAGAGAAAGTGAAGCCAAAGTGGCTTTAAAAGTTCACTCCAGTTTAAACACAAAATCTGGCCTACTGGAGAAGTACATGTGTACTTCCTTATAGGTTTTTTTTTTTTTTTTTGAGCCCTTCTTAAAAGCAGAACTTCTACTTCTCCCCAGCACCACTGAGTATGCAGAGGGTTTGTTGTTGTTTTTTAAACTGCCTTTTGGAGGAAGCATGGAATTAATTTAGCTCCATCTACTGATTTTATAGTTGCCCTGGCATCATTAGTGGTTTTGCAGCACCGCTTTGGGAATATCGTTAATTCACCTGTACTCCCTCCCCTTTACTTGCCCTGCAAGAGCGGATCTCAAATACTGCAGGCCCTGTAACAACGGTGGCTATTTGCTGTTTTCACCATGGGCGATGCTAAACAAACCCAACGGCACTACATAGTACGGGCCAAGTTCTGCCCTTAGGCACACATACAGTTTGATGATTGTCCCCCAGCGCACTCAAGAGCAGAATTTGATCCTTCAGATCTAGAGAACACTTCCCGCCCTGGTCTGACACTGTCAACTCTTACAATGCTGAACAGCTCCCAGGTGAATCACTGGATGGGCTAAGGGCTTGGAGCACAGATAATTAGGGCCCTACCTAAGTCACAGTCCATTCTGGTCAATTTCACGGCCAGAGGGTTTTAAAATTGGTCAATTTCACGATTTCAGATGTTTACATCTGAAATTTCATGGTGTTGTAATTGTGGGAGTCCTGACCCACAATGGGATCATGGATGGGGGTTGCAAAGTTGTTGTAGGGAGGATTGCCACCCTCACTTCTGTGCAGGCTATGAGCTTCCTGCAGTTAGAGGAGGTTACCGGGGGTGGAGGTGGGTAGGATCTCCCCCATGCTGCTGGGAGTGCCCCAGTCGGGGGCTCCTAGCTGCTAGTCCAGGCCAGATTAAGGCAGGTCCCCCCCAGCCAATTTGGGGGGCCACCTGGAAACATGGGTGCCCCAGCAGAAGCCCCGACCAGTTCACCCGAGTCCCAGCAGGAGCCCTGGGGGAAGAAGCCCTGAGCCCCAGCTGGAGTGGTGGGGGGTGCCCTGAGCTCTTGCTGGAACAGCAGGGGACGGAAGCCCCGAGCCCGGGTTGCCCCGGGCCAGCTGGGGGAAGGGGGTGCTGAAGCCCCAAGCCCTGGCTGACCCTAGCTCTGGCTGGAAGCCAGGAGGAAGAAGCCCAGAGGCTGGGCTGCCTTGGCTGGGGAGGAGGGGGGCAGCAGAAGCCCCCAGCCCAGCAGGAAGCCCCGAGCTCAGAACCCAGAGCTGCGGCAGGAGCCATGGGTGGAGGGGGGATGGGGGGAGTCGGAGGGTGTACCACCCTCATTTCTGCGCTGCCTCTGGAGGTGGGTCTTATCTCCCTACCAAGAGCAGTCATGAAGGGGAAGGACAACTTCTGTCCCTCCCCAGCGTCTCCAGACTAGCCGCCCCAGGCTCCCAGCAGCAGGGGAGATCAGATTTCACGGAGAAGGGCTGATTTCACGGTCGTGACATGTTTTTCACAGCCATGAAATTGGTAGGGCCCTACAGATAATGTACGGAACACTAGTCCGGGCTGGCCTCTGGCTCAGAGAAGATGGGTTGAGTCAGAGAGAGTCTTTCCAGAGGAGAACCTTCCCTATCTCCCCACTTCCAGAAAGTCTCCAACTCCCCTCACTCTCCAGTCAAACACTCCCTGCTTCTGCCCGATCCCACCGTCCTCTCTGGGTTCCCAGGGTTACAACATAAAACGTGGCGGCTAAACTGCTCTTCAGAGTCCCTTTACAATGACTGTGGTTGTGAACCTGCCATGATGATGTGTCATCTCCAGGCCACGTGTGTCTGACCTGAACACAGCAGCTTGCGCGTAATCGCAACTGGATATTGATGACTTCTGGTTAATATAGGGTTACCATATTTTGTGCCTCCAAATGGAGGACACTCCCTGGGGGCCCGGCCCCGCCCCCAGCCCCGCCCACGCCCCAACTCCGCCCCCTCCCAAAGTCTCCGCCCCCTCCCCTGCTTCCCGCGAACATTTAATTCGCGGGAAGCCTGAAGCAGGTAAGGGGGGGGGGGGAGGGGGAGGAGGCGCGGCCCAGGCTGGTCCCCCCACGGCTCCAGCCTGGGTCGGCTCGGGCCCTGGGGTGCCGGCCCCGACCGACCACCCCCCGGCTCCCAGCCCCGCGGGCCCGGCGCACCCCCCGGCTCCCCGACCCCGGCTCCCAGCCCGGCTCCCCGACCCCGGCGCACCCCCCGGCTCCCCGACCCGGGCTCCCGGCCCGGCGCACCCCCCGGCTCCCAGCCCCGCGGGCCCGGCGCACACCCCGACCCCGGCCCGGCTCCGCGGGCCCGGCCCGGCTCCCCGACCCGGCTCCGCGGGCCCGGACCGGCACCGCGCCCCCCGGCTCCCGGCCCCGCGCCCAGCCCGGCCCCCTGCACCATGCCCCCGGCCCCGGACAAAGAGGCCCCGGCCGAGCCTCCCGATTTTCCCGGACATGCCCGGCTTTTGGGGATTTCCCCCCGGACGGGGATTTGAGCCCCCAAAAGCCGGACATGTCCGGGAAAATCCGGACGTATGGTAACCCTAGTTAATAGCAACATTTTGCCAGGAATCCATCCCGTCCCGTTGCCTGTCCTGTTAATGGGACTCGAAGGTTTGCCGTGGCATGCTGCTTATTGACATGTTTTTGAAGAAAGGCTCCAGCTGCAGGCAGGTCTGCGGGCTGCAGGCAGAGAAGGAAGTGCTGGGACGTGGCTGCAGCCAGCGGTGAGCCCGTCCTAAGCGCTTCCTTCTGGGGCTGCAACATCTGTTACAAGGGTTACTGACGTTCTCCTTACCAGGCTTTCGGCAGTGAGCTCAGGCAGCTCGTGGACTGTGCAGTGTGGATAATCCAGGACAGAGATGCTGTGGGAGACAGGGAAGGGGGAAAAGAGTCATTCATGAAGAAGTAGATCAGTATTCAAGGAGCTGTTCTAAAACAGGCTACATTACTTTTCCCAATCAGCCATTACGAAGGATGAGGGGGGAGGGATAGCTCACTGGTTTGAGCATTGGCCTGCTAAATCCAGGGTTGTGAGTTCAATCCTTGAGGGGGCCACTTAGGGATCTGGGGCAAAATCAGTACTTAGTCCTGCTAGTGAAGGCGGTGGGCTGGACTCGATGACCTTTCAGGGTCCCTTCCAGTTCTAGGAGATAGGTATATATTCTATTCTATAATCTCCATCCCTAGCACACTGCATCTTGGCAGGGGGTTAGACTAGATGGTCCTTGCGGTCCCTTCTAACCCTAGGATTCTTAATTACAGTGACCCCACCTGGCACAGGCAGAACTGTGACTTCCCCCCCACGCGCCAAGTTGTTGGGTGCTGCTAGGAAGTCACTTGCTTTCTAAGTAGGTCACGATTTCTCAAAGGGTTTCTTAGCGTGAGCCACGCTGAACAGCCTGTCTTGTGGATGCATCTGCCTTTTGCATCGCTGATTGACAGACTACCTCCCATCCTATTTCCAAACTCGTGACATCTTTGTCTCTCTGCTCAACAGAACTTGTCAATTTCTTATTGCTCTAAAGTACATCCTGAGTGCAGTACTAAAGACTCTAGTAATTTGGATCCATTAAGCCAAGACAGATTAGCTATTTATATATTTTAAAAAACCCTAGGTTAAAATAATAAGAGATCTGACTTACTTAAACTGATAGCGGCAAGGAAATACAGAGTGAAGGCTGCAAACATCTCTACCACCCCTTCAGGCTCTCATGCCTTAATATAAGTAGCCAATAAAGAAGAATAAATACACCTGGTCCCCCATCCCAAGAGATGCACACACCTAAAATAGCTGTAGTTCTTGTGCTCTTTCCTATCCCTTCATCTTTTAAATCTATCTACAGGGAACTTTTAAACAACAAGCTGACTTGCTGTACGGATTTCCAAGTCAGTGCCCAGTCAGCGTAAAATCCCAAGATCAAAAAGGTGTTGCAGCCAGACCTCACATAACGCGCCTGTTACGGTAAGACCAAGTACAGGATTTCCACCTGCTCCCCACAGATTGTACCCTGTTTCTGTGCATGTTCAGAAACTGCTGCCCCACATTAACAACTTGTTTCATTTACTTACTTGAACGTAAGTTTTAGACTGTCAAGCAGCGTAGGCTCAAAGCTCAAAAGTTTTTTGGGAGTCTTATAAAAGCTAATATGAATAGAAACATCCTCAGGAAAAGCAAAACTGTTTGGATTTAAGCTTCCACGCACTTGCGTGACTGCAACTAAGAGGAAAATTTGGATTTTTAATGGCTCCGGAGTGAACATTAGGTTTATTGTGTTTCACTCCCAATTTCTGCCCATTCAAAAGAACTGGGTCCAAATGGAAACGCAGCGCCTTTTAATGACAAGAGACTAAACGTGCTCTGCATAAACAGCGGTTTAACATCTTTAACTTTCTCAGATTAGAAGGGGAAAACAAATCCATTTCCTTTCCCTGTATGTACTGTGACAGACCCAGACCAGTAGGGTACAGGAGTCTGGTAGAGGGCAAATATACTGGTCACTGGATGAGTAGTTTTCTGTTCCCTGAGTGACCAGAGCAGGGGCTGCACTAGAGTAATCAGGAACCTGCTAGAACCAGTTAAGGCAGGCAGGCTAATTAGGACACCTGGAGCCAATTAAGAAGAAGCTGCTAGAATCAATTAAGGCAGGCTAATCAGGGCACCTGGGTTTTAAAAGGAGCTCACTCCAGTTTGTGGTGCAAGTGTGAGGAGTCGGGAGCAAGAGGCGCAAGGAGCTGAGAGTGAGAGAGTGTGCTGCTGGAGGACTGAGGAGCACAAGCGTTATCAGACACCAGGAGGAAGGTCCTGTGGTGAGAATAAGGAAGGTGTTTGGAGGAGGCCATGGGGAAGTAGCCCAGGGAGTTGTAGCTGTCATGCAGCTGTTACAGGAGGCACTATAGACAGCTGCAGTCCACAGGGCCCTGGGCTGGAACCTGGAGTAGAGGGCGGGCCCGGGTTCCCCCCAAATCTCTCAATTGACCTGGACTGTGGGTTCTCCCAGAGGGGAAGGCCTCTGGGCTGTTCCCCAACCCACACGGTGAATCTCTGAGGCAAGAAAATCCTCCAATAAGCACAGGACCCACCAAGATAGAGGAGGAACTTTGTCACAGTATATAAGCCTACAGTACATTATAGAGATTAGTCCATATAGCCAACTGAAGGCCTATATGAAATGCTGTTACAGCTCATTGTTCTCTCATCAATAGTGTGAGGGGAACTGCACTTCGGGCGTGCTCAAATACCAAGTCCTGCAGTAAACAAACTTCCAGCTGTCCCATGTCCAGAAACTAACCAGAGAGCAAAGGAGACAGAACTGGAAGAAGGGAGGGAGGGAGGGGGAGAGTGTGAGTGTGAGTGTCTCTCTCCAGAGATGGCATATATAGATTTAAATAACAAGTCCAATATCTCGAATCACAGAGTAAAATAAAGGCCCTCCTATTTCAAGGCACTGATAAGCCGCAGCAGCGGAATTCAGTGACTATTTAAAGCCAGCTGGTCAGGGTCCAGAGAGCTGAGTGATAGACACAGGAGGTGGGAAAGGCCCAGGAGATTCTGTCTACCCCATGCCTCTAACCTGCACAGGATTGTTTCCATATCGTGTGTGTAGTAAGATGAGGCCCTGAAACAAACTCTTGTGTCAAAGGCCCAGTCTGAGGCCTGAAGCCTGAACCAAAGTACTTCCAGGCTTTGCTAAGCAAAAGCTGGGCTGTGAGCCAGAGGCAGGCCCCGCTCACAGAAGTTGGCGAGAAGAGGGTTGCTAGAAGCAGGTGCATCCACACATAAGTGCTAATAAGAGGAACTTGTGCCAAGATGACATCAGAACACTCCACAGAGATAACGAAGAACAGGCAGGTGCATCTTAAAGATAGGGTCAAAAGGACAGCATGATGGATAGATCTGTTTGAAACAACATGATCAAAGGAGGAGACATCCCGCAATGAGTCAAGGGGCTGTACTTCAATACGTCAGTAGGGATGAGTAATCTGTCCTGTAACTGTATAAAAGTAGGTCCCGGAGTGCGCATCTTTGTCTGGCCTATGAGGCAGTGGAAAGTCCCTCCACTGACTGAGCCAGTCCATTGCCAGGGGGCACAAATTCGTAGTATATCTTGTAGAGTCTACGGGAAACCGTTACTGTGCTTCGTTTGACAATAAACCTGGCTTGGGTTCCTTCGTACCTTACTAGAGTCTGTGGTCATTGAGGGTTCTCTTGGGGTTTGCTGCGTCAGTGATCTGCGCAGCACACAGAGGGAACACGCACGCAGCCGACTATTATCATCGAGCAAGAGCAGAGCACCACACTGGTAGCTTCTGACAACAATGTGTTCTCTAGTACTCTGTCCTGCTAGCACATGGCCCCTTACAGCTGCTTTGGTGACCACAAGGGGAAGCTCTCCTCCACACACACACAGCCCCTACTAAGTGCAGGAGGAAAAGGAACTGCTGCAAACGGGCTGTACCTGTTTTTGGCAGTGATGTAGGACATGATATTCTGGTTGAAGAACTTCAGGATCAGCGGGATGCAGTTGGCAAACACCAAGTGCTGAGACACGTACTCAAACTGCAGAAAAGAGGTGAACACACACAGTCAGGCAGTGCAGGTAAAAAATCATCATCAGACAAAAGCCACATTTCCGGATCCAATTAAAAAACCTTCCTCCATGGATTCACTGCAGCTGGCCTCAAGGACCGTCTCTCCCTTGGCTCTTCCCCATATGCCCTGTGCCAGTCTCCTGTACGTTTCTCCCCACAACCCTACAATTGCTGGAGCGGGAGGGACCTCGTCTGCAGCCCCTGCTCTTCGGAACAGCCTCCTTCTCTTCCTGTCAAATGCTCTCTCCAAGTTTCAACTAAAAAACAAACCCCCTCACCTTTGTACGTGCATCTTCAGTTCTCTCCCTCTGTTAATATTTAATTCTAAAGGCTGTGGAAATATGGTTCCAATGGCTACAACCTAAAGCACAACTGATCGGTATACAGATTGCCACAAATAGAGGCATTTCTCTTCTAACCCCAATTACCCAGGGATTTACAGCCAATTCCCAGCGGAAGGAACGGTTTCTTCCTTTATTTTTACACAGCACAGAACAAGTTGTCGGTGCTCAATGACTTCGGACAGTGGTGATTCGTACACAATTAATACTTAGCTATTCTCTGTCTAGGTATTTGGTGTTTAGGCACCAGAAGCCAGTCTCTTCCCACCGGAGCATCTTGAAGCACTTACAAACATTAACAAATGAAGCCTCATGTTTCTCGCTTCCCCGACCGCGTTTTACGAAGAGGGTCATTAAGGGCTTGTCTACATGGGGAGATATTCCAAAATAGCCACTGCTGGTTAACTCTGTGTGGACATGCTTATTCCAAATTAGCGTAAACCACTTTGGAAGTGGATTGAACTAATTTGGAACAAGGCCAGAACAAGAGCATCCACATATTGAATTGGTCAGGAAGAGCTAATCTGCTTTAAATTCACACTCTATTATATTCCAGATTAATTTCCAGTTGTAGACGAGCCCTAAGGCACACAGAGGGGGAGTGACTGGCCCAGGGTCACACAGCAAGCCAAAACAAGGCCAAGGCGTTTGGACTCCTGGTCCCAAATTCCTAATACAGAGTATGGGAGCAGACACAGAAGCACTGTAAAATGCAAAGACTGGCCCACAGGGGTCATGTTAAGCTGGTCTCAGCTAATAGCTTAACCACGGGGAGCTTCCTTTTTGCTCACCAAGCAGAACTGTTGGTCCCTCTTTGGGTACGTCTACACTGCAGCTGTACATAGACACGGCACTGGAAGCAGGATTGGTGGAAGCGCCCTAAAAGGGAGGGGGCACAGGTGCCCGAACTGTGGCCCTGCGCCATGACTCCCCCCGAGGCCCCGCCCTCATACCACCCCTTCCCCCAAGACCCCATCTCTGCACTTGTGGCACCTTAGAGACTAAAAAATTTATTAGAGCATAAGCTTTCGTGGACTACGAAAGCTTATGCTCTAATAAATTTGTTAGTCTCTAAGGTGCCACAAGTACTCCTGTTCTTCTTTTTGCGGATACAGACTAACACGGCTGCTACTCTGAAACCTGTCGTCTCTGCACTGCCTCTTCCCCCGAGGCCCCGCTCCCGTGTCACCTCTTCCTCCAAAACCCCACCCGCTCCTCTCCACCCACTCCCCTCTCGCTCGCTCTTACGGCTGGTAAAAAGTGGGGGAGGGGCAGGGCCCTCTGTCCCCCCCGGCTGGGACTCTCCACTGATTAGCCAAGTCCCCTCCAGCTTCTGGCCAACCGCTGGCCAGCGCAGCACACTGGTGGTCTGACAGCCCCATGTTTCCCAGAAATAGGTGACATTAGGGAGACCAGATGTTCTGATTTTATAGGGTCAGTCCTGATATTTGGAGCTCTGTCTTATATAGGTGCCTAGTACACCCTGTCCCGATTTTTCACACTTGCTATCTGGCCACCCTAGGTGACATGCTGTTTGCAGATTAATTGAGAACAGGAAGAGGACCCTCATCTCTGCTGATCGCTTGGCTCCACAATGGCCGAGCTCTGGTACACGCTCCACGGCAGACCGACACAGCCGGGGGCAATTCTTGGCGAAGCCCCCGGGCGAACGAAGCACCTGCCCAGAACGTCATTTTACCAGTAACCTCAGTGACCCTGATATGCACACGCAGCTGGACGCGATGTTTACACAAAGGGAAGGGTCACAAAACTAGAGCCAGGACGTAAATCTGGTTTGTTCTGCGTGAAAGATAGTTTATTGCCCTGGCGGTCTTCGCTCAGCAACAACAACTGGATCGCTGGGAGGTTCCTGCTTGTTTTGCGCCGTTTCCCAGCCCAGGGGACGGGTGCAAAAGGCACTTTCATGTCTCACCCAGGGTTAAACAACAAGCAGGATCAGAACCTAGGAGCCCCCGGATCCCATTTCTTTGCACTACCTGCTGGATCATAGACTCAGAGAAGATCAGGGTTGGAAGGGACCTCAGGAGGTATCTAGTCCAACCCTCTGCTCAAAGCAGGACCAATTCCCAACTAAATCACCCCAGCCAGGGCTTTGTCAAGCCGGGCCTTAAAAACCTCTAAGAAAGGAGATTCCACCACCTCCCTAGGGAACCCATTCCAGTGCTTCACCACCCTCCTAGGGAAACAGTGTTTCCTAAGATCCAACCTAGACCTCCCCCGCTGCAACTTGAGACCATTACTCATGCACCCTCATGCCATGATAAAGGGGAAAAATGAGAGAATGCCCTCCTGTGCCGAGGGGAGCGAGAAGCAAACACATCAGGGGGCATGAGGGACCCATTGCAGCTGGGATCATAAAACGTAGCGTATGAATGTCAAATGGGTATTCAGCATGCAAAGTGGCTGCAGTCCTGGGCGGAGGATACAGCCCCATGTAGTGTTTAGTCAGCCATGGTTAATATGGGAATCCCTTCGCATGGTCACAGCATCGTTTGATCCGGTTTAGACTCAGGCCAAACCAAACTGTGTTAGGACGTAAAGGCGAAAGTCTCTAACTCTTTAGATTCCCTAACTACCTGTCATTTAGACAAGGCCTCGGCGGGGTTTGGCTAGTCCCCATCCCCTTCCCACTCCTGGCAGAGGGAAAGAAACGTCTTCCCTTCAGGCTGAACACGGGTGTAGCCAAGTTTCGGCCACTGTGAAATAATCACGTGGAGGTTTACAAGGGGGCTGCAGACACAACCTTCCAGAAGTGACCCGAACACAACCCAAGCCAAGCCATTTACAGTCACTACTAACTGCCCTGGGGCTAAAGGTCACCGCTGCAGTAGACCAGGCCGCGGCTGCTCTCCAGGCGAGGTGCCGAGGGGATCTCTCTCAGGAAACAGTAACCCGAACACATCTGCCTTGCGAAGCCCCTAGCAACGGCCTTCTCAACGCTCACCTGGTAGATGTGGTTCAGTTTGAAATGCTTCAGCAGCAGCAGCAGCGAGGCCGAAATGCTCTTCACAATGATCTCTTTGTGTCTGTTCACATCGACCCCCAATTTCATGCTCTGAAGCACCGTGATGCTGGTGTGGAAGGAGAAAGGGAGGGACGGATCCATGTACAAGGAGCATTACCAGGATGGGATTTTTGTTCTGACTGGTTTCTATTCATCTGCACAAGCTCTATATAAAGGGGATTCTTCACTGAACCTGCCACCCAGACAGGACCCCGCGCTTATCCCTGGGTCTCCTGCTCCCAACTCGTCCTGCCTAGGGGCACCATAGTGGGTCACAGAAAGGACTGATTACACTGCACAAGGAGAATCTGGGTTGGAGCTTGTTGCAGGAGTTGAAGTAGAACGAAAAGGGCTCTCCCAGAGACGCGCTCTGCCTACAGAGCAGTAAAGCTTTACTCCTTGTACTGGTTGGTTTAATTTTGACATCTGGCCATAAGCAGCCTTTTCTTTTGTGCGGCACTCTGGCCACAAGAGCTCTACTGAGACAAGTGAACAAGCCTGGGTCACTCCCGGTAGAGATCAATTGGGTCACGGCCGTTCACGTTAACAGAGCGCGAGGACCGGTCTGGTACAGCCTGCAGCTCTGAAAGGCTCAGCGGTCCAGGAAAGACCATTCACTCACATGGATCCCTTTTTCCCTATAGAAACAGAAACTTACATCTCCAAAGGGACATGTGGATTCTGCCATCCCAGAAACGGGAAATCGCTGCATTACCCACATCAGCCAGGAGACCGCGCTGTCGCTGAAACAGCCAGCACTCAGCTGCCTGTCACCCACCCACGCACTTACGGCATCTCCTCGGGCAACACGTCCGCCAGGATGTTGATGGAGTCGGTCTTGGCTTTGGAGGTGGGTGCTGCAGCCAGGAGAATCTTCAGCAAAGCAATCTGCAGAGGGAGAAGAATCCCCCCAGCCCCCAAATACATTTAGAACAAGCAGGCACTAGAGGCCTGTATACAAACACCACGTGGCAGAGGAGGGAATCCGTTTTCGCTCGCGTGATGGAGCTGCAGGCTGCAGCCAGCGTTGGTCCCAGGTTATGTGCAGGACACACGCTGGGCTACTCGTGAAACTAACGGGAGAAGCGAAGCCTACAGCAGAGCTGTAAGGAGATGTCCTACAAGGTGGGCAGTTTGGCTCTGGGAATTGGGAGTGGCATACCGGCCCTTTCACCGTTGGGTTGCCTGTTCGAACGCAGCCAGGTAGTGACTCAAAGTGGTCACCAAGCTGTTTGCTGGCCCATCTGGTTTGGAGTTCAGTTCCTAGCAAGACAGGGGTCCTCATCACAGACCCAACACCACACTGGCACTAATTGGAAGGGACCTCGAGAGGTCACCCAGTGCAGTCCCCTGCACTCATGGCAGGAATACCGTATTTTCCGGCGTATAAGACGACTGGGCGTATAAGACGACCCCCAACTTTTCCAGTTAAAATATAGAGTTTGGGATATACTCGCCGTATAAGACTACCCCTCTTCCAACGCACACCAAAAAAAAATTAAAAAAACATCAGATTTGATTTCAATATGGTAATTTTAATTCAAATGCTTATGACATGCAGGTACTTAGCAGGAAAACTGTCACTTATAAACATAAGGCTGTTTGTCATCAAACATGTAAACATAAAACAGTGCAAGTGGATTAAACTTTTCCTAATTCACTCTAAAGCTGAAAGGAAGGATAAGACAATAAACCCATGGGAGCTGCCATGCTGTTTGTTTTCTAAGCTGTCAACCAAACTGGAACTGATGATGATAGGAGGAAGATAACAAACAAGAGAGAGAGAGCAAGTGCCGGGCAAGTCCCTGGCGAGTTAGCAACACCCATCATAACTGCAAGGTACGGTATTTTTACAGGTTTTGCTGGTGTGACAGTTTCCCTTTAAAAGCCTTCAAAATCCTCCTGTTCGTCATCTGATATCATAATTACATCAATGACATCTTGTGATACATTTGTAAGGCAGTCATCGTATGGATCGAATTCCTTATCAGATGGTGTGGTCTCAGCTTCGGCTTCCTCTTCATCTTGCCACAAGTAGTCGTCCTCCATACCATCTAATGAATTTGATATGCCACACTTCTTGAAAGACTTGATTACTGTTTCTGCATCAATATCATTCCAGGCTTTTATGACAAATTTGCACAAAACATCCAACTGTGGAGCACGCATGTTTCCTCCTTTTGTGAATGACTTTTCGCTGCTAACCATCCATTCATTCCACTGTTCTTGAATGCGATCTTTAAATGGCTTGTTTAGGCACACATCCAGTGGCTGTACCAACGATGTCAATCCTGCAGGAATAACTGCCGCATCTGTGTTTAGTCTTGCAAGCATTTGCTTGGTACTGGGAGTTAAATGAGCCCTGAACATATCCCACACCAGTAGACTACATTTTTGAATAAGTCCACCTGGTCGCCTGCTCCATACATTATCAAGCCATAGCTTTACCCCTTCTTCATCCATCCAGCCTTTTTCATTCACATGTACAAAACAACCAACAGGGAACTTGAATTTCGCCATTGTTTTTCTTTTAAAAATAATCATTGGTCTCAGTTTGGCGCCATCAGCTGTGCATCCTAGTACCACTGTAAAACTGGACTTCTCATGTCCTGTTGTTTTAATTACAATTGTTTTTTCACCTTTTTGATGGACAGTTTTATTTCCAACCATATCAAAATTCATTGGAGTTTCATCCATATTTCCAATACTACTTAACGCATAGCCATGTTTAGTGCGCTGTTGTATTACGTATCGATGGAAACTATTTACTTTGCTATCAAGATCTGCAGGTAATTTTGGGCCAATTTTCATCTTTTGCCTCAGTACCATATTATGCCTTCCCATGAATCTAGTACACCAGGATACAGTGGCCTTAAATCTGTTGCTGTGATCTGGGTTAGATTTGGCCCACTGAAGTGCAAACAAATGTATTTTATTTCGTGTCACGACATAACCGTTTTGGCGATGCTCATTCACCATGTCTGCTACATGTTTTTCGAGTTCTGGCCAATGTGGAGTGCCTCTTCTTAATGCACACTTACCCCTTGGCATACTCTTTAATGCTTTTTCATTTGCTTTCCAGTCCCGAACCATCTTTTCTGTTACTCCATATTGTCTTGCAGCAGCGCAGTTATTATGTTCCATGGCAAAGTTTACAACTTTAAGTTTGAAACTGGCTTCATATTTCTTTCTTCTTGCTGGTGGAGCCATGATGGGGTTTTGACTGTTGGACATTTGTATACTGTACTGTATGTACTGGTGCTATACTGTATGAACAGGTACAGATACTGGTGCTGTACTGTATGTGGTACCCAGTATACAACAACCAGCCAATCACTGCAAGCGATGTACCTTACCGGCGATTGGCTGGTTGTTGTATACAAAGCCTGCTTGGATTGGTCAGCTCTCCCTGCCTGCCCAGCCCTCCCTGTCTCCAAGACTATCAGAGCGGTAGCGCAAACACGCCTCTTTCACCCGTCTGGCCCGCCCTTGTATCCTATTACCTCCTTCTCTGCCTCTCAGATCTCGCACATGCGCGCCTGCGCCGCTTCACTGCAGTCCTCAGGAGCGAGATCTGAGAGGCAGAGAAGGAGGTACGGTAATAGGATACAAGGGCGGGCCAGACGGGTGAAAGAGGCGTGTTTTTCTGGGCACAGCGCCGCTCTATCTCTTTTTTCCATACCCCGGGCGTCCCGGACGCCTGCAGCTTGCTCCGCCCTTCACTTACACCTTCCCGGTGAGGCGCCCCCTCACCTCGTCATCGGGCGGGGATGAGCTCCCCCCACCATATGCGGCGACCGCAGATTCTCCAGTCCGGCTCGGAAGTTTCAGCACCCGCCCTATAAGACGACACCCGGCGTATAAGACGACCCCCGACTTTTGAGAAGATTTTCCTGGGTTAAAAAGTAGTCTTATACGCCAGAAAATACAGTAAGTATTATCTAGACCATCCCTGACACATGTTTGTCTAACCTGCTCTTGAAAATCTCCAACGACGGAGATTCCACCACCTCCCTATGCAATTTATTCCAGTGCTTAACCACCCTGACAGTGAGGAAGTTTTTCCTAAGGTCCAACCTAAACCTCCCTTGCTGCAATTTAAGCCCATTGCTTCTTGTCCTATCCTCAGAGGTTAACAAAAACTATTCTTCTCCCTTCTCCTTGTAACAACCTTTTATGTACTTGAAAACTGTTATGTCCCCTCTCAGTCTTCTCTTCTCCAGACTAAACAAACCCAATTTTTTCAAGCTTCACTCATAAGTCAGGTTTTCTAGCCCTTTAATCATTTTGGTTCTTCAATTTGTCCACATCTTTCCTGACATGTGGCGCCCAGAACTGGATACAATACTCCAGTTAAGGCCATATCAAGTGCGGAGTAGAGCGGAAGAATTACTTCTCGTGTCTTGCTTACAACACCCCTGCCAATACATCCCAGAATCATGTTTGCTTTCTTTGCACCAGTGTTACACTATTGACTCATATTTAGCTTGTGATCCACTATGACCCCCAGATCCCTTTCCGCAGTACTCCTTCCTAGGCAGTCATTCCCCATTTTGTATGTGTGCAACTGATTGTTCCTTCCTAAGTGGAGTATTTTGCATTTGTCCTTATTGAATTTATTCCAATTACTTCAGACCATTTCTCCCATTTGCCCAGATCATTTTGAATTTTAATCCTATCCTCCAACGCCCTTGCAACCCCTCACAGCCTCGTATTGTCAGCAAACATTATAAGTGTACTCTGTCTGCCATTATCTAAATCATTAAAGATATTGAACAGAACCGGACCCAGAACTGATCCCTGCATAGGGTGACCAGATGTCCCGATTTCATAAGGACAGTCCCAATTTTTGGGTCTTTTTCTTATATAGGCTCCTATTACCCCCCACCCCGTCCCAAGTTTTCACATTTGCTATCTGGTCACCCTATCCCTGTGGGACCCCACTCAATATGCCCTTCTAGCTTGACTGTGAACCACTGATAACTACTCTCTGGGAACGATTTTCCAACCAGTTCTGCACCCACCTTGTAGACGCTCCATCTAGGTTGAATTTCCCTCGTTTGTTTATGAGAAGGTCATGCGAGACAGTATCAAAAGCTTTACTAAAGTCAAGATATACCACATCTACCACTCCCCCCCATCCGCAAGGCTTGTTACCCTGTGGTGGTCTCAGCAGAGAGGACAAGGGTTGGCTGGGCCAATGAAGCTGAACTCTCTTATCCCTGCAGGTGGCGCCACCAGGTCAGGGCTGAACTGTAGTCAGACGGAAGCCTGCACTAATGATCTGAGTCTCCAGGGTGCTCAGCCCAGCACCTGTGGTGAGTTCTCGAAAAATACAGACTTACCATATACTGGGGGAGGTTGTATAACATTGCCCGATAGAGCATCTCACAGGGGGTCTCCTGAACTTCTTCCTCCCCCTAGCAGGCAACAGATAGATACGGAAGGAAAAAACAGAGTTGTCACTCAATCACTGAGGTACGTCAGAGACACCCCCCCACCTCCACCCCAGAACCCAGCCCGAGGTGGAGCGGCACCACATCTGCATCAGGACGCTGCCTGGCTTTTCAGCACTACTGCTGGGACAGGTACAATCCAGATCAAAGCCCAAGAATGCTGTTGCCTTAGCGAAGGGGAGGCCAACGCGTGTCCTGAGATTCAAAGCAAACCTATGGCATTTGATGACACAGCCGTCATCTAGAATACAAACATGCAGCCTCCAATGACTACAAGTCCCAGCATGCAATGCTCCATCTTGTGCAGCCCACCCACTCCGATCAAGGTGGAGCAATGCATTTTGGGACCTGTAGTCCTTGCAGTCTGTACCTGTGTATCAATGCTGGTACCTGTTTCAAAAAGAAGACAGTGGTTGCCCTGTTCTGTTACATGTAACTTAGACGCAGCCCTCGGGGTCCTAGCAAATGGACAGTGAGGTGCCACTTTCTAGACTCAAGCTATTTCCATTCTACTTGGGTATCTCCACTGAAGCCCTCCGTGGACACACACAGAGCAATCAGCATGTCATGGTAACTCTCCACAACGACACACTCCTTAGAAACTGCTCCTTCAGACACACAGTCAGGCAATGGAGGGTACTGGTTTCTTACCAGTGACATGGGACACTTCTCCAGCTCCTCTTCGTTTTTGATCTGAACATCCGAGATAGAGACATACTTGTGCTGGAGAAACACAAACCAAAGAGGCAGAGTGACACCAGGACTGAAAGAGAAGGAACACGCCGGGCAATGAAAAACAGGCCGATCTCCCTCTTCTGTTCAGCTAGGGTAGGGGGAAGATTTACAGATCCCACCAGAGGTGCGAGAATTCACCCCCGCGTGGGACATTCCTCTGGCTGGGACGTGCTTTACAAACCACCCATGCAGAAATCACTGCAACCGGTACTGAAATGCAGCATCCTCTGGAGCACAACCCAGCAAGGGCTTAACAGTGCACTGCAACATCAGCGAAGGAGAAGAGACAAATGCTTGGAAAAGATTCCAGGGCAGATTTAATGACCACAAATGGCAAAGCCTACGACTTCATCACTTATTTATATGCGAGAGCAGCCAGAGGCCCCAGTCAGGGACAGACTGTTAACAGAGACCCAGAGGGCCGACTGAAAAAGGGGAGTTGGGGGGTGGGTGGGGAGAGTATCTTTCTCTTTAGTTTCTTGTATCTGGTCTTCTTCAGCCAGGTGCTGGTAAGCAATATGGACTAGGGCACAGGTGCGGACTTTTATTTTTCCCGGTGGGTACTGCAACCCCACTCCACCCCAAGGCCCCGCCATGCTCCGCCCCTCCCCAAGGCCCCGCCCCCACTCCACCTCTACCCGCCCATGCTCCGCCCTCTCCCCCAAGGCCCCGCCCCCATTCCACCTCTACTCACCCATGCTCTGCCCCTTCCCCCAAGGCCCCACCCCCACTCCACCTCTACCTGCCCATGCTCCGCTCCTCCCCAAGGCCCCCCAACCCCACCCATCACTCACTGCTGTCTCCCCTCCCCCAAGCACCTCCCGCCAGCCACCAAACAGCTGATCTGGGGGCCCCGCCTGAACAGCTGCAGCTGGTGAGTGCTGAGCGCCCCCTATTTTTTTTCCCAGGGGTGCTTGAACTGGGGTAGAAGTACAGGGCGTGGGGGCGGCTTCAGGCGGAACGTGAATTCTATTGGGGAAGCACAGGCTGGGTTAGCAGTCCAGGGTGAGAATACCTAGGCTCCCTAGTGCAACCAAGTTCAAATCCCCATAGGGTTGACTCCGTTTGTCAGCCTCCCAAGGCAGGTAGATAGAGCTGCAAAGTTTGCATGCACGCGACGCTAAGCCAGACTTCCCACCTGCTCTGCACGCGCATGGATGTTCTCTTTTGCATTGGGGATCCTGGCCAAAGATTTCCCCCGCACCTATGGAGCCTACTATGCCCAAGTTCCCACCCCAGAGATGGCTGCATCCCAGTGCTGCCGGGCATAAGAACCAGTGGCGTTCTAGCAATTCCAGCCATCAGACAAGCCATCCCCTATATCAAGGTCCCGCAGACCAGAACAACCGCAGATGTTTAAGGCACAGAGCCACTGCATTACCTGCTTTAGAGTCTTCACGCTTTCGTGGATGGGCCGGGGCAACCCTACTAAGGTATCCGTGTCCCTGTGGGAGGGGAAGAACGAAGATCGATACAAGCCTGAAAGGGAGATCTGGAACAGACACTTTCCCTTTCGGATTTAGAGCAGAAGTAAGACAGTCTGCTGTCAGACGAACAAAACCCAGATGTCCCAGGAACTCAATGTCTAAATGCCACGAACACCCACCCCTTTTCCCTCCATCTCTGCACTGCCGGAGGGGCTGATGCTCCTAGGACATGCGACAAAAGGCACAAGGTGAAATCCTGAACTCTGATACTCTGCCCTGTGACCACAGCTACACAGAAAGCAAAAGTCGGCAGCCAGCGCTTTGCAGCTCTGCTCCAAAGGGCACAGGTTCGTTCCTGACCCAGAGAGAAGAGCGCGCACTGAACCACCGAACATCCCTCCCTGCAGTGTCTGGTTGTTCTCTGAAGGTCTCCCAGGCCATCCACGGCCTGTCCCATGCCTGCAAGATACAACGAGCTCCCAGCTGGCGGATGGCTCAGCGACACCAGGGGTCAGTGCAGGACTTGTCGGCTCCCTCCCCACCCTCGCTTTCACCCCGGACCAGACCGAGCTTCAGCCGCCTTCATCGCCACGCAGCCAGAATCAGCTGTGGGAGTTCCCAAGGTGACCTCTCTCCTGGCAGACCTTCCGCAGCCGCACCAGCAGCTTCCGGCCCCTTCCCACGCTGATGCCACAACCTACGCGGGTATTTTTCTGGACTAAGGAATCCGCACCGGCCACAACTCCCACTGCCCCTACCACTCCCTATGTGCCCACCTCCTCACTCTCCTCCCCCTCCATAAAGGCAAATTTATAACGCAAACGATCAGCTCTGTGGAGTAAGACGACCCGGGCCAGCTATCACCCTGACCCCTTGGCTTGCACGAAGCGTCGGGTTCTCCACACTGGCTCTGTTTTTCATTAGACCGTAAGCTCTTTGGAGCGAGCGCTGTCCGTTAGAACATGGTTTTACATTGCAACGTGGTCCTGATACAGACCGAGAACAGCCACGCAGCATCCTAAGCATTCAGTATGCCAGCTGCCTCCCCAAAGCCGAGGGCTAACACCTCCCAGCAGCCAGCGGACGTCGCAATGACAGGAGATCAGGGGACAGACTGTTTGATGGCAAAAGCCAAACCAACTCTATCCTCCCAGATGCCCAATACTCACTGTCCGAGGGTGAATCCAATGAATTTGTTCCTACTTGCCTCCAGGAAATGCTCAATGTCTTTCTGTCTGATAGAGCGGCAGGAGAAACAACCAGGGAGAGAGGAGAAAACACACGTCCTATCAGCATCACGTTTGCTTGGAAACGAAACACCAGACTCCCAGCATGTAACATCCAACCCTGCAGCATCGCTTAGTGGAGTCGTTACTACCACCTGGCAAACGGCTGCACGGCTCCAGCCAACTAGCCGTCAGGAGCAATAGAAACGAGATGATCTGGACTTATTCTAAACCTGAAGTCATTTAACATGTGGGTATAGTGGAGAAAGCGACTCTGTAAAACCAGCCCCTTCTTGTTCAGCCGCTCTGCTCCCTGCAGTCATCAAGGGCCATCGGCAGTCCACCCCATTGGCCTTACAGAGCACTACAGGTGTCCGAGAGCAAGCTGGTGCTGTTCCGCCTTGTGCATCCTTCCCTAGGACTGGTAGCTTAATGCCACCAGGAGAACTTGTATTACCAGGTGAAGCTGTGAGAGGCAAAAAGAACCCAGCTGAATTCCATATTCTATGGGGAATTTGCAGCCAAAAAAGAAAAGTCCCTTAACTTGCAGGGTGAGAGAATAACCATGGGGCCCCGCGGTATTGCATATGCAGAGACAGACATAAGAGCTCCATGGGAAACAGGGTCCTGCCCATTTTAACGAGCAGTGCAGTGAACAGGCCTGGCTGCAGCTTTATTTATCCCAGCTGATCCGCTTTAACCCTTGCACTGCTCCCAAACCAGAGACGTACGTGGGCTCCTGCGTTTTAAAGTCCAGGTCAAATCCTGGCTCTACCGAAGTCAGTGGCCAATCTCACGTTGACTTCAGTGGGGCCAGGATCTCAGCCACTAAGCATAACACAGCTCATGGATTAGTATCATTACAAAAACTAATTTCCCCCTACTGTTACTCACACCTTCTTGTCAACTGTTTGAAATGGGCCACCCTCATTACCACTACAAAAGTGATTTTTCCTCTCTTGGTATCCTGCTGTTAATTGAATTGTCTCATTAGCCTGACCCATCACTTGGTAAGGCAACTCCCATCTTTTCATGTACTATGTATGTATATATATATATATATATATATACACACCCGCTACTGCATTTTCCACTCCATGCATCTGATGAAGTGGGTTCTAGCCCACGAAAGCTTATGCCCAAATAAACTTGTTAGTCTCTAAGGTGCCACAAGGACTCCGCGTTGTTTTTGCTGATACAGACTAACACGGCTACCCCTCTGAGCTCTAGAAAGAGGCATGTCCTCCACCCCTAGGGTGAGGAGACATCAAGTGTGAAAAATAGGGACGGGGGTGGGGGATAATAGGAGCCTATATAAAAAAAGACCCCAAAATCGGGACTGTTCCTATAAAATCAGGACATCTGGTCTCCCTACCCACCCCAGACCTACAACGGAGGTTCTCCGAGCTCCCAGATCAGAGTGAAGCCACTGGAGGATGCTCACCATTCAGACAGATAAAAGACTCGCTACGTAACTGGCGAGAGGTGATTTCATTGAACAGCTCTCAAGACTAGTTCCCTAAGGCCACAACCAGGGAAGAACCCAGCTCTGGACTATCAATACTGGCTAGTAACGCTGACCTTCATCCCCGATGTGTAAGAAGGACATGGAGTACTACAGAAGAACCAACCCTACTTCCTGCAACACCTGGGATTTCCACGGTGGCCGGCCTCCCACCCCACTATTGATCTGATTTGACCATACTTGGCTTGTAAAGTCTTGGGAGATCCCAGCCAAAGGTGGTAGGAGACAGGCCACGTAGGGAAAACAGTGAAGTCTTTTCAGTCCAACAGGTAGCAGGCAAGCATTCCACCCATGACTCACTGCAGCGTAAGGGGAGTTGGGGCAGGGATGGAGGGCAATGAAACGAGATGGTTCTACCTGACTTTGGGTGCCCATGGAAGCCCTTTGGGGAAGGACACCCGCTCGATGGGTGGGCGCTGAGCTGGTCCAGCCTGGATGATCGCATCCCGCTCCATCAGGTCCAGCTCCCCCTCAATCCCGCTGTCTACGTCGTCATTTTCCTCTTCATCCACTCCAGCCTCATCGTTCTTGAAAGGGTCCCTCTCGTTATAGATGTCCAGGCTGTCTTGCTTCACCAGGGGCTGTCACGCGTGGAAACAGGGGAGAAATCAGTGGGGAGGAGGAAGGATTTTACAAACCCTCAGGCTCCACTTCCCTAGGGGTCAGGAAGCTGCGTGGGCTGAATACTGAAATTTCTCTTGAGCAAGGAAGTCCATCCTTTGGCCTCGTCTCTATTTGGCATCTCAGCCTGGACGAAGCAACCTTCAAAATGGAGCCCCTGGCTGCTGGATTTGCTGCCCGCCCCAGAGGAAGTGGCGGAAGGTATCCTGCCCCCTTTGAATCCAACTTTTTTCCTGCAAACTTTGGAACCACTGAGCATAATGCATCAGCTCAACTGGAGGAGAGCCCCGGTTTGCGGTCAGTAGTTCAGTTCGTCGGGCTTCGCTCCTCGTCGCTGGGGATTAGACGGCTGGGATGTGCTCTCCCTTTCTTAATAGGAAATCAAACATGCCATCTCCAGGACATGACTGGCAACCCCCCGCTGGGAACCAGGCAAAGAGACGGGCACTACTGAACGCAGCCTCGTCTGTCGGACGGAAGTTCCCTTCTGGAGGAACGCCACGCCACGCGCTGCCTCGCTAGCTCTTACCCGCCTGCTCCGGTGCCCGCGTTTCGACGACTGCTGGTCCAGGAGTTCAATGGTGTAGGTGGGAGGCGACGCAGCCCGCATGCGCCGCATGACTTGGATGCTGTCCTCCGGGAGAGGGGGCAGGCCCAGCTCCTCACGCTTCTTCATTTTCATGGCCTGGAGGGCCTCGAATCCCCCCAGGGTGAACTGCGGGCCAGCAGGCCAGGGGGAGAAGAGAAAGAAGGGAAAATGAGCCGTTCCTCACCCCCTCACCCCCCCCCCCGAAACCAGCCGGGATGTTCTCAGCACAGCTCAGCCTGGCCTCTGCGGCCGCTTCCCAAGCAAGTGCAGCTACACTGCTATACACACCTGCACTGGCGTAAGGACACCTACCTCCAGCGTGTGCGCAAACGCAGGGGAATCACCCCCCTAGCGCGCAGTGTAGACGTAGCATCAGCTCCTCTTGGGCTTCCCTCAATTCTCTTCTCTCTTTAGGGTTTGCACCCTGCAAATACCTGGAGGCTTGTGCCCACCCTTAACTGTCGTAACTAGATCTTCGCTCTCCTAGGAAGATCATCCAGGAGCAGCCGTGCAAGCCGAGGACTATTTCCTCCTGGCTCCAAAGCCAAAGCTCGCAGCAGGGCCTTTTTCGTTTCCCGATCAAGCTGCAAAGCCACGTCTAATCTGCTGCCCACGATCATCCCCAGTGACCTTCCAACACCGCTGGAGGAAACTCTCCGGCCAGCGTTATACAGCCCAGACTAGCTGATCTTAACGGTCCCTTCAGGGCCTAGAAAATAAAATAGGAGCATTTCTGCTTCCCAGGCATTTTCCTCTCATTTAATTATGGGTGTTTCCAAATTACTTTCCCACGGACGTTTTTCCACATTATAAGAACATAACATAAGAACGGCCAGACTGGGTCAGACCAAAGGTCCATCCAGCCCATTATCCTGTCTGCCGACAGTGGCCAATGCCAGGTGCCCCAGAGGGAGTGAACCTAACAGGGAATGATCAAGTGATCTCTCTCCTGCCATCCATCTCCATCCTCTGACAAACAGAGGCTAGGGACACCATTCCTTACCCGTCCTGGCTAATAGCCATTAATGGACTTAACCTCCTTGAATTTATCCAGTTCTCTTTTAAACCCTGTTATAGTCCTAGTCTTCACAACCTCCTCAGGCAAGGAGTTCCACAGGTTGACTGTGTGCTGTGTGAAGAACTTCCTTTTATTTGTTTTAAACCTGCTGCCCATTAATTTCATTTGGTGGCCCCTAGTTCTTGTATTATGGGAATAAGTAAATAACTTTTCCTTATCTACTTTCTCCACATCACTCATGATTTTATATACCTCTATCATATCCCCCCTTAGTCTCCTCTTTTCCAAGCTGAAAAGTCCTAGCCTCTTTAATCTCTCCTCATATGGGACCCATTCCAAACCCCTAATCACTTTAGTTGCCCTTCTCTGAACCTTTTCTAGTGCCAGTATATCTTTTTTGAGATTCAATTTCACGTTGTCATTTCTCATCCAGATTTCGAGATGCTGTGTTGCCTCCAGCCTCCCCAGCATTTCCATATCCTTTTGGGTAACACGTCACTTACTCCCTCTTCCAGATATTTATGGATGGTATTTAATGAGCCCTGACCTAACACGAACCCCTGTGGTACCCCACTCCTACAATCTTCTCCAGCCCACATTTAACTCTCACAAAAATCTTGCACATCTGATTCTTCGACCAGTTTGCATTTCAAATTGTGCTCTTCGTCCCCAAGCCACCTGAATTCATTTCTCAAGTAAGATTTCCTGAGACGCTATGACCAATGCTTCACTAAGCTCAGATGTCACATCCGGCGCATCCCTTCATCCAGTGACCCCGGCGAGCTTTATACTTTATAAACTCCCAATGCAGATCCTGGGGCTGTTGTGTGCTAGGCATACACACATCCTTCTCGCTCAGAAGTTTCGGTGTTACACATGCTGGTGGTGAAAGTAACTCAAACCAGGAGATCCCCTCGGACCAACGCAAGTTGCTTTCTCTTGTCTATTGTCTAGTGCCTTTTTCAATCTAGCCTTAAACGTGTTTTAAGTGATGATGAGACTTCGATGCTGGGACGTCTACAAGGCTGAAGTAATTAGCAACAGGAGCCCAGGCGGCGGCCTCCCAATATACAAGTCCCTCCCCAATTCAGGAGACGCTTGGGAAGCAAAAGGATCGCACTCACCAGAAGCACCTTCCACAGCAGGAGCAGGACCTTCTTCATGGGGAAGTGGGGGGCGTGTCCACTGCAGAATTTGGCCACCATGGTGAAGAGCAACAGAGCAAACGGCTCTTCGCTGTGCACGGGAAAACCTGTGAGGGAGGGGACCGAAACCAAACAAGCTTGGAATAAAGAGAATCTCCCCCGTCCCCCACGCTCTCGCCACTGGAGCGAGTTTATTAGCACGTCGTGCAGGGACTCTATTCGCCAACGTGCCGACAGCAACCAGCCCACAACAATCCCCCCCACCCACCCACCCCTAGAGTCTCCACAGTCTTAGCCCAAACTTGGTTTGACCTCGGGCTGGTGGAATAAGGGGGATCCCACTACACTTGCTGGTGGTTTGTTCCCTCTGGTTTTACAGCTACCACTCCGAGGCCTTTGCAGCAGGACGGCGGAGCGGGCTGCACCCCCCCAGACATGGTTGTGCGTGAGAGAGAAACTGCGCTTTGAAGGGTGGCCAGCTACTCACTCAGCTCCGTCCTGAAGGTCTCCCGGGAGCTCTGCCACTCGGGCGGGTCAGCCTCCGCCTCCACACGGATGTTCTCCACCATCAGGTACAGGACGCTCAGCAGCACCCTGGAGAGAAAGCGTCACGACAGGCAGGTCGCACGGCCACCCATGGCCCATTTCCTCTACAGGTCGCCCCTGCCTGTAGGGCTTGTGGGGGGGAATCCCAGACTCTCCATCCTGCCCAAGCCAGGTCCAAGAGGAGGGGAGAAAGTCTGGGGTTTTCCTGGAACAACCCAGTGACTTTCGCCTACATTACAATCCAGACTGTTCCACAATCTGCCCCCCCTGAGCCAGAGCCTGCAGATCTCCAAAGCTGGACCTTCCATCCCACCGCACTGCAATTGCTCGGGGTGCAAGCGGCGGATGCTTGTGGGACCCGCCGCGTTAGGGCGACGCCCACGGGGTCAGCAAAGTGACAGAAAGGAACAACTAAAATATACTGCATTTTCTCAGCTGAGATACTGCTTCCCCCTTGGATGATGGGTTTACCCCCCTGTCCCTGGCCCCCCTCAGTTTGATCATGTCTCCCCACCTATTCCTTCAGATACCACATATCCAGACAACCCTCCCCACAGCAAAGGGCTTGCTACAGTCTTCTGGGGAGTCCACCAATGCCCCTCCAAGGCCAGAGAGGGAGTAGGGGCCATAAGACGACTTGAGGTTTCATCCCCTTTCCTCCCAGGAGCTGAACATACAGGTTCAATAGCAATGCCAGACTCCACTGGCCCAGAGAACTGAAACCACTCGCCTCTCTCTGCAGGGCAGCTGCCCCGGGGCCACCAGACACCCTCGCTGAACTTAGCCTGAAGAATAAGCCTGGTGATTTCCCTGGTGCTTTGGCCAAGGGAGTGGACAGACGGGCTGGGTGTGCCCGCTGACCAGACAGCTCTTTCCCATCTCACATCCTGCTCCAGGGCGGGCGGGCAGGTTCTAGAATGGAGGACATGGGGTGAAAAGACAAGTCACCTGAGCTCCGTGCTATCCGCTAAGGAGATGGCTGGTTTCCTCAGGGCGCTGCTGCAAGCCTGGCTGTTGCTGCAATGAAGAAAGAGGAGGACAGGAGTTGGTGGTCAAATCTCCAGTCAGTCAGTGGCTGCTCCGGATGGAGAGAGACTCCACCACTCAGACCAGACAAGGCCACATCTAGGGCCCAGGTACACTATGAATAGCCATAGAATCATAGAAGTGTAGGACTGGAAGGGACCGCAGTAGGTCATCTAGTCCAGTCCCCTGCACTCAAGACCATCCCTGACAGGTGTTTGTCTAACTTGTTCTTAAAACCCTCCAGTGACGGAGATTCCACAACCACCCCTACATTGTCCTTTCTACACTAAACCATCTCTCTCTCTCTCTCTCTCTCACACACACACACACACACACACCCACCCCTGTTCTGGTGATTAGACCACCTTTGTTCAACCCCGCCTCCCCACCAAAACTCCAGTTATGGCCATTAGCAAGGAGCCAGAACCAAACAGGGACATCCCGCGGACGTATGCGTTACAAAGACGAGAGCAGATCAGAGAACGCTAAACCCTCTCACTCTATCTCCATGTTCAGCAGCTCCAGGAAGGCGGAGAAAGTCCCCATCTGGTACAACAGGAAGTTATTGTGCCGAGACCAATGCAGGACCTCCGCTTCCATGTCACACTCGCCAAATACACCTGGGGGAACAGAGAGGCCGATGGAGCAAACCGTGTGAAGTGAGGTGAAGTTAGTGCTGGTGAAAGGTACCAGGGCTGGCAGGACTGGAGTACGGCGAACAGGTGCACCAACCATGCAAGCTTCCTCCATCCCAACATGGAGGGACCACTTATCGGAGTGAGAAGGGAGTTTGGGCTCAGATCCCCATTCAACCACTGGTTTCTCTCCAATTCTGGAACCAACATGCTCAGGGTCTAACCGATCACCATATGCAGGGTCGGGAGGGAATTTCCCCCAAGTGAAACTGGCCTTGGGGGTGGTGGTGGGGGTTCGCCTTTCTCTGCAGCAGTGGGTGCGGGTTGCTTGCCAGAATCATCTGGGTCTGACTCGTGAAATCAATTCCCTGCCATTACAGGGCCTTGGGCACCGGTGCACCTCGGTCCCTCCTGCTCGCGGCTTGGACACACTTCAGTTTAGTCTCCTGAGGGCTGTAATACTTTGGTTTGGCTTCACTTGTTGAGTTTGGTGCCCGGGTGCTGGCTGGCGCTGGTGCCCTGTACGATGGGAGAGGTCAGACTACATGATCTGGTCCCTTCTGAGCCTAACGTGGTGACGGCCTTTCTGATTGACAACAATCCACCAGGAACTGCACTGAGAACCAACCCCTCACCCCACTCCGTCCTCCTTCACCAGATGGCTGACTTTAAATAACCGCACAACAATACATCCATGTGCAGGAACAGCCAATGCCCAGTCAAAGAAACCTCCCTCAACAGGGGCAAACGACGACGGGCAAACACTTCCAGTTTCCATTTGGCCTAAGGTAGGTCACGATTTGGGAGGAGGGGAAGAGAAATTGACTCAGAAAGTGAGGGTCTCTGGGTGCCGAAGATCTGGCTGACAATATCCAGTTACCCCCTGGCTGACCTGAACAACATGAAAACAGAGGAGGAAAAGCAGAAGGTAACACAGGAAGGAAGGGGAGAGGGAGAAGCCAAGTGTGAGGGAATGGGAGATGCTTGGTGAGGACCCACCCAGCTGGGCAATGAGGGACCCTGCTGTAAATCGCGATCATAAAGGGTCTCCTCTGGGACTCTTTTCAAGCCGACCAAGCAGCCTGCAGGTGATAAATCCAGCCCAGGTCGGCAGGGACTAAGTTATTCCAGCAACCTCCACCCTAGGCGTTTCTAATGCCCCATTGCTGCAGAACCTAGGTGCCGAGTACCTGGCAGCATCCAGATCTAGAGATTAAAGTCTTCAATTTCTATTCCCAAGCCCATGAACCAGTCAGTCTCCTAAGAGTCGTTTCTTAACGATGACATTAGCCCTGCGTCTGGATGCACGACAGCCTCCGGCCGGCACTAGCATACCACGGTGACGGGCAATGCAGAAATGCCGTAAGGGCCTATGTAAATGAAGATGCCATTTGCATCCAGCTGGGGTGAAATCTACCCCGCGTTAGCCTGCCGCACACTAAGTGTCCTTGTAGCCCCTGCTGTCATGAACTCCCAGTTTCCGAGTGGGCTTTGATCTACTCTCATCTCAACGCAGGACAGATCAAAGCACACGTAGGAACTTTTAGCGTCCAGTAGCCGGGTCCACAAGGACACAGAGCGTGGCAGGCAAGCACCAGGCGGATTTACACCCCAGCTTGACGAGAACGAAGCATTTAGACAATGCAGGGCTTGGAGAGTCGACCCATCCAGCCGGGGGAAGCAAACAATTCCTCCTCGCCTTAAGAGCGACCAACCTTTCCGAGTAAGCCCACAGTGCCCATGCCACCTGGCGCAGCGCCGTCTGCTGGGCCCCGGCAGTTACCTTGTGCCAAATAAAGGACAGCTCGTGCTGCTTTCAGTCTCTTGTCCCTGTCGACCACCTCCAGCCCGTCCAGCAACCGCATCACATAGGCCTTCTGCTGAGCCTGGTCCAGCTCCGGCCATCTCTTGCCCTGCACTGGAAACAAGAGAGGAGAATGAGTCAGGATCTTTTCCTTCACCGATCCTGTTCCAGCCTCTCTCGGATACTACAGGGATGGCGTGGAAGCAGGTGGAAGGAAGCCAAGTGGAATAGTGTCCAGAATCACTGGTGTGCTGGAGACGCACACGGACTTTTCTGGGCACTAGACCAGTTCTCAGCACCTTCCTTCAGATGGACGACATTGTCAGGGAGGCCACTCGTCTGGTTTTAAGCCAGACAGTTCTCTTTTGTCCCCAGTCCTGTACAGAGACTAAACCAGACGTGGTTTTGTCCGGTATCATGGATGGGGGACACCATTTTGAAGGGCATGCCACTCCACCTCCCCGCTGGCATGACCTCGCATGCACCGGGCGCGGGCGGTCGTGCTGGCGGAAGGGCACGCTCTTCAAAATGGCTTCCTCTGGGCAGCGCCATCTCATGCACTGCGTGTGTGTGAGGTCACGCCAGCAGGGGCAGGCCCACGTCTGTCCCGGAAGTACCGGCACGTCCGGTGTTCTGGGGACGCGGCAGCGGCCACCCTACCTATTGTTCCTGTTGGACACAGCCAACTCATGGGACATTGGGAAATAGCCCAGCCAGGCCGAGTCAGCCACCGCTCTCGTGATCCCTCCCTTCGCTCGTTGTGTAGGGAACCCAAGGCTGCAGGAACGCCAGCTGCAAAGCACACGCGTATGTCACAGAACCTGTCAGCTTCATCTCAAAGAAAACCCCACAGACAAGCCCTCCGCAGGCAACAGCGGTTCTGGGGTTTCAAGCACTGGCAGGCTCTCAGTCACTAGCCAGTAGGGACGCGCTAGTGATGCACGTCAGGCTTCCGTTCCCGACGGCCCCCGACTCATTGCGTAACCGTGGGCCATTCGCTCGCTAGCTCTGTGCTTCGGTTCCCCCGCTCTGCGAAACGGGGATGATACGGACCCACGGCGGCGGGGGAGCGGTGAGAATTCATGTCTGAAGATCGAGGGGATCCTTAGAGGCACTGGGATCTTCTGTAGAGGCGAAGATGCTGGGTCGCTCCTCACGGACGAGAGCAGCGCACGCTTCTCTGCGTGTAGTCTGCTCTGTTACAACCTTTCGTATTTATATCCCCCCCGTTACCACAGTACCTGAGCACCTGGCAAATTTTAGTGCAGCGGGTCTCCAGCTTATCTGATCAGGCCCCCGTGTGTGTCTGGAGTCGTTTAGGGGTGATTCGTCGATATCACTTTTCACAGCCGACTTAGCACCCCATTGCCACCCTTACTTCTGCGCTGCTGCTGCCACCCCGGGGCCGACAGCCGGAGCCGCGCCCTGGTGAGCAATTGTGGGGGGGGGGGGGGAGGAGAAGAGAGCCCTCAGGTGCTGGGGCTCCGGCTCTCCCCTTTATCCCTGCCTCCCAGGTGTGCACGCCCTTCTGCACGAGCCCCAGCCACCCAGGACTGATCGCACACAGCTCACGCTTCCTTTGACACACTCCCGCACCGCCGAAAGCCAGAGCTGGGCCAACGTGACAGCCAGCTGGGGAGCCACTGACCCTCCATCTGCCCTGGGCCGGGGAGCTTGGGACACAGGCCGGGGGCTGCTCTGGGGCAGGTGGAGGGTCTGCAGGTCCCCACAGCTCCATGGGCTGCTCTTACCCTTGGGAGGGAAAAAGAGGGGCAGGGGGCTGGGCCCAGGGCGAAGAGTGGATGGGCCATGGCCCCTTGGCCCCCCCGTTCCAGTGCTCCTGCCCCCACCCACATTTGTTGTGATAGGTTATTGTTAAGGCTGTGCGTCTGTCATGCCGGTCACAGATTCGGTGACCTTCCGTGACTTTTGCAGCAGCCAGTGCGGCTGGCTGAGGGGCTGCCTGAACAGTCAGGCAGCCCCTGGGCCAACTGCAGCAGTTTGGGTGTGTCGGAGGGATGGGGGTGGGGGCTCAGGGCTGGGGTACGGCGCAGCGCTTACCTCGGGGGAGGGGAGGCTCCCTGGAAGCGGCCAGCATGACCCTGCAACTCCTGACGTAGGTGGAGGGGCCAGGGGGCTCTGCGCGCTGTCCCTGCCTGCAGGCACTGCCCCCACAGCTCCATTATAATATAATATATGGAGATATCCCATCTCCTAGAACTGGAAGGGACCCCGAAAGGTCATTGAGTCCAGCCCCCTGCCTTCACTAGCAGGACCAAGTACTGATTTTGCCCCAGATCCCTAAGTGGCCCCCTCAAGGACTGAACTCACAAGCCTGGGTTTAGCAGGCCAATGTTCAAACCACTGAGCTATCTCTCCCCGCCTGCATTGGGTGCGGTTCCCAGCCAATGGGAGCTGTGGAACCGGAGCTTGGCGGGAGCTGTGCACGGAGCTGCAGGGACATCCCGGGCAGCGTGCTGCTGCCCACCCACCCCCAGCACCAGTGGGGGTCCCAGCCCCCCCCCCAGCATCTGTTGTACCCCCAGACCGCCCCCTCCCCCGCACAGAGCACCTGCGGGCCCCCAGCCCAAGGTTTAGTTATGGGTAAATAGTACAAATCGTGGACAGGTCACGGGCCGTGAAGTTTTGTTTCCTGCCCGTGACCTGTCCATGACTTTTACTAAAAATACCCATGACTAAAACGTAGCCTTAGTTATTGTGACATCTGATGAACTTCCGCTGGCTCCTTACGGCTGGGCTCCCAGGGAAAGTAATTTTATAGGCCCAGTTCTCACAACCCCACCTCAAACCCTGAGTCAGTCCAGACACCCAAGGCGCGATGTACGGATCCAACCCTGCACAACTCAGTTGGCAGGAGAAGCACCTCTCCCGTCTGGGCAGTCCCACTGAGCTCCGTTCACCCGGGTCAGGGCTCCTCACGAGGCCAGGTCTGCAGGGTTGGGACCCGTCTTGCCACATGAGAGGCAATCGCCCGGACTGAGATACCTTGAGTTTGAAAATCCTCTTCGAAGCACTTCCTGTTGATGGTGAACTCCGGCTCTTCCGTGTAGCTGTACAGTTCTATTGGGGAAGACACACAGAAAAAAGGCTTGAAAGCGGGCGTAGCACTTAGAGACAGAGCGCCCCACGTACCAGCTCCAGTGCCCGAGTTCTCAAAAGGGCACCTCGGGGCCCATCTACTCCTTTGAGCAAACACGTGGGAACTGGACGCCTAAATTAACTAGATTGGGGGCAGCGTGGCCTGGTGGAAAGCGCTGGATTGAGACCCTGGATTCTATTCCAAGCTCTGCTCCTGGCCTGTGGGGTGACCTTACGCAAGTCACGTCCCCACTCTGAGCCTCAGTTTCCCCATGTGTAACATGTAGATAATGATCCTGACCTCCTCTATAAAGCACTTTGAGATCCATGGATGAAAACTGCTATATAAGAGCGAGGGATTATTATTATTATTATTATTATTATTAATAGGCTTTTCTATCACCACCATGTACCTTAACTACACCCCTGTGAGGTAAGGAAGTATTATCCCCATTTTACAGATAGGAAATGGAAGGACAGAAATGTACCTTTCCCCAAGGAGACAGTCTGTGGAAGAACCAGGAACAGAATCCAGATCTCCCAATTCTCAGGCCAGTTCCTTAATGACACACACATCCTTCCTCTCTCACTTAGGTGCCCAAGTTTAAAAATCATGCTCAGAGTGTCAATGAAAATAAATGCAGCCAGGGTGAGGATGAGACACGGTGGGTGGGTTTAGGTAGCTCTGACTGAGCCTGGAATATACTTTGTTCACTTTAATGTCACACTATTAAAGTGGGGGATCCATAATTACTGCTAAGCTAAACAAATAATACAATACACATCAGCAAAGACCCACTGAACGTGTGCACCAGCACCACTGTCGTTTGCTAGAACGGCATTTTAACATCCAATTGACTTAACACCATTTATGCCACTTGTTTGCTTTTTTGCATTTCCCCATTTCTAATCAATTACACCTTCAGGGTCTCGGTCACTAGCCCATGGGAGTTGCTCGCACTGCGGGGAACGTTTCCTCAGGATTATTCTGGAAGTTCTTTCTATTGCCGTAGAGTTTTGTAGCGAAAGGGGCCACAGAAATAACGATGATTTATCTTACAAGAAGAAGGAGGACCCAAATCCCCACTGTGCAGGGCAGTGAAACCGAGTGTGTCACGACTGGGACGTGGGCAGTCGGGCAGGACTAGCAGTCAGGCTTAGTGGCCGGAGCAGGAGCAGGCGTCAGAAGCCAAGCTAGGGGTCAGACGCAGAGTCAGACCAGGAGTCGAACCAGTGACGAGGAATAAAGCCGGGAGTCAGAGCCAAAGGCCGAAGCAGAGAACAAGAGCGAGGTCCGTTGTAGCACCAAGCCAGGTACCGCCAGGCTGCAGAGACAGCTTCCTGGAACTCCCTCCGTGCCTAAATAATGCACCTGGGGCAATCAGAGGTCACGGGGGTGCTGCCATTGGCTATTCTGTAAGAGGCACGTCCTGTGTTGCTTATTCCCCTATGGTTTATAGTGCACGGATCACCGCTATGCCGTGGCTGCCAGGGTGGAAGTGTTCATCACCTGAAGCCCTACAGACCCCGGTTCTACTCGGCTGGACCCTTAGAGGCAGAGACAATCCTGCTTCAAGGAACTTGCAGTGTACATTAAAACCAAGTCACTCAGGCCTTGTCTACACCACACAGCCAGCATTCGTCGACCACACCGTAGAGAGTGACATTCGACAACGCTCCTCCCGCCGATTTAACTCTCCTGCCACAGCGACAAAATAAAACCACCTCGACGAGAGGCCGGGAGCGTTTTGCGACACAGTTAGATCAACGCAACGTCAGTGTAGACGTTGCGCTTGGTTATATCACCGTAAATGGCCTCCAAGAGGTGTCCCACAATGCCCAACCTGTATTTGGTGTCAAATCTGACCCAACACTTCTACAGGAAACCCCAAGATGAACTGCAGGAGGCGGGTACTTCGATCTATAATTCATGACACTACGAGAGCGAAGGCAACCCTTTTACAGACTTTGTCCTACGGGACAAACGCTGACGTTTCACTGGCGCATCCCGACCCGCTATCACTTTTGCACTAAATCATCAAGTTGCGATGCCACAGAAGGACGTTTCACGGGCTCCAAAAGCCATTTCGGTACCGCAAGCGCTTGAGAAGCCGAACACCACTCTGAAAAAAATCGAGATGGGCCTGATTCCTGATATTCACGAGAGAAGGGTGAAAACTCCAGGAATGTCCAGTAATCGTGGGTTTGGGATCACACAAAGGACAGCCAGGAGCACTACTTTCTCCTCTCTCCAGCGGTGGAAGGACACCTCACTGACAAAATGTGCTGCAACTCCGTCTGCACCAGCAGATCCTCTGCTTAGAAGAGCTAAAAATAGCGACCCCTTTACAGTTTGCTGGCAGGAGAATGCTCCAGACCCCTGACAATTACACAGCAGAAACAACCAGAGTCATTCCCCTTGTAAGAGCACAGGGTCCGACCTGTGCTTAACTCCCTCACCCGCCACTTATCCTGACCACAGAGCAGGGCACTGTGCAGCACTGAAGGGGAACAGCTGGTGAGTAACTCTCGCTGTAAAGTAATTCCTGCCCTGGAAACAAACACCAAACGACATAACCCTCCTGCTGCTTGTTACCAGCCGCCCTGAGGATTATTCTGAGCACCCGGCCAGCTCGGCTTGGGGTTTGGAACGCGGGTGTGATAAAGCCCCTGAGCGAAACACTGACACGAAACACCGATACGCTCGGAGTCGGCATGTTCTAGTCATAAGGGCACAGCATGCGGCTCGGAGCTTAGGTTCAGCTCAGACAGACACCCAACAAGAGGGGGGCCAGGAACGGGACAGGAAGCCTTTCGCTTTTCAGCCCAAGCTGACTGTGGTCAAAAGTTGTTACCAGTTGATGGCTATTCGGTAGCCTATGGAAGTGAGCTGATGAGTTTCACAGTCTAGGTCGCCATCACTGCACTCAGCATCTTTCCGGTCAACAGGCCCAGGGTTCAATAGGAAACGACCTTGAGATCTTTCTGAGCAGGCAGATGTGACGGTTCGGTCACAAAGACCCACCTTGGGACTCTTACCTCATGTGCTGAGACTACCTCGGAGCCCGTTTTCTCTGCCAGCTGGGGCCTTCAGAACCCTGCCTGGTTGAGCCCGACACGCAGGCCTGCTGCAACACAGACCCATGCCCCCAAAGCTGCAAACTTAACTGAAAACAGCTTAAGACGTGCTCCTGGCTCCAGCACCCAGCTCCCAATGGGATCCAAACCCCAGATAAATCCATTTTACTCTGTATAAAGCTTATACAGCAGGGTCTCAAACACGCAGCCCGCGGAGTTATTTGCTACGGCCCGCCAAGCTCCCCACATCTCTCCCCCCCCCCCGCCACTATTTCCTGCGGCTGCCAAGCTCCCCTCACCCGCTGCCCCCAGTGCGCCACGTCCCAGCTCCTCTGCCAACCTCCAGGCGCTTCGCGCTGCCGTACAGCTGTTTGGCGGTGCTTAGCGCTTTCCAGGAGGGAGGGGGGAGGAGCGGGGAGCCGTACGCTCAGGGGAGGAGGCGGAGAAGAGGCGGGGCAGGGATTTGGGGAAGGGGATGGAATAGGGGCAGGGAGGGGGTGGAGCCTCGTTAATGGGGTGGAGTGGGGGCGGGGCCAGGGGCAGGGGTGTCAGTGATGCGGCCCTCAAGCCAATGTACTAATCCTCATGTGACCCTCGTGGTCATTTGAGGGTGAGATCCCTGTTATACAGGGTAAACTCATAAATTGTCCGCCCTTTATAACACTGATAGAGATATGCACAGCTGTTTGCTCACCCAGGTATTAATCACTTACTCTGGGTTAATTAATAAGCAAAAGTGATTTTATTAAGCCTAAAAAGTAGGATTTAAGTGGTTCCAAGTATTAACAGACAGAACAAAGTAAGTTACCAAGCAAAATAAAACAAAACACGCAAGTCTAAGCCTAATACATTAAGAAACTGATTACAGATGAAATCTCACCCTCAGAGATGTTCCAATAAGCTTCTTTCACAGACTAGACTCCTTTCTAGTCTGGGCCCAATCCTTTCCCATGGTACAGCTCTTGTTAGTTCCAGCAGGCGTCTCAGGTGAAAAGCAGGGGATTCCACATGACTGGGAGGCCTTTGTTCTGTTCCACCCCCCCTTTATAGCTTTGGCACAAGGCGGGAATCCTTTGTCTCTCTGGGTTCCCACCCCTCTTTCTAAATGGAAAAGCATCAGATTAAAGATGGATTCCAGTACCAGGTGACATGGTCACATGTCCTGTGAGCCCTCCTCCATTCCTCCAGGACCGGCCTGCACATATGCAGTGGAGGCTTGCAAGTAAACAGAGCCATCTACAGTCAATTGTCCTAGTCAACGGGAGCCACCAAGCTTCCAAACCACCATTAATGGCCCACACTCTGCATAATTACAATAGGACCTCAGAGTTAACGTCATATTTCTAGTTTTAGATACAAGAATGACACATTCATACAAATAGGATGACCACACTTAGTAGATTATAAGCTTTGTAATGATACCTCACAAAATGCCTTTTGCATAAAGCACATTCCAGTTATGTCATATTTCCACTCATAAGCATATTTCCATAAACATATGGAGTGCAACGTCACAGCAGGGTGGGTAAATATTTGAGAGGGATGGTGCCGAGAGGTTTCTGTACTCTGTCTCCCTGAGCTCCTCCAGTTCTTGGAGAGTACTTCGGAGCAGTCCTCTGAAGCTACCCTGAAACCTTACTCCCCGGCGAGGAAGTGACCGCCATTAATTACTCAATACCATCTCCGATTCTAGGTAACTATTTGGGACGTCCTCAACCTATTGCTTATGTCTGTGTGTGCTTAAATCTAATAAATTGTAGTTTTAGATAAGAAAAGGCTTACCTGTATTCAAGTTTCAGACAGACAGAATTGCTGTGTTCCCACTGATTTATTCCTGACAGTGTCTGAAGTGAAACAGTTACGTTACCACTGCTTTGGGTTTTGAAAACCCTGGGTAACATCCCCTCTCCAGTGTTTAAAGACAGAGCTAATTAGACTCAACTCTGGGTATGGCTACACTACGAGGCTTTTAGCGACACAGTTGTGCTGCTACGGCCGTGCCGCGAAAAGCCGCACAGTGTAGCTGCTGTTTGTCGGCAGGAGAGAGCTCTGCCGCTGACAAAAGTCTTCCACCCTCCACCCGCCCCCCCGAGCAGCAGCGGCTTTATTGGCAGGAGAGCGCTCCTACCGACAAAGCGTTGTTCACACTGGCGCTTTTCATCGGTAAAACTTTTGTGGTTCGGGAGGTGTGGTTTTTTTGGTGTTTTTTTTTTTAAAACACCCCTGAATGACAAAAGTTGTGTCGACGAAGTGCGAGCGTAGACAAAGCCTGACCGTCGTTGTTTCTGTTCAGCGATTACCAGCGGTAATCCACCAGCAGAGCCGCTAGACCTGCTACCAGGACAGTGGTGGAAGGTAAGACAATGCAGAGGCTGCACTGGCACTGAGGTTTCCTGCTACCCAGTGAAATCAATAAAGATCTGGGTTAAGCAGTGGAAGCTCAGAACAGGGCAGAAGTGTCCAGTGAGTGTCCAACAGAGGCAGCCCGTGACCAGCAGCGGCAGCGTAAAGCACCAGCGGCAGCAAACAGCCAGTTGCAGACGTGCACAGACACCACAGAGACACTGCTCGACACCCCCTCCAGGGGCGGAAGGTGAATCCTTGCGAACACACCTCTGAACTCTGGGTCTTTGCTAACCAAACCCAGCCAGCTGGGAGCTGGGTGCAGCAGAGGGAGCGGGGAGTGATGTGTTAAAGGGACATCGGACGTTTCCACTGCAAGGTGGGAAACTGAGGCAAAGACCACTGCCTAGGGCACTGGACAGGGAGGTGCTTGCTTAGGGTACAGGATTTGAATGTGGCTGTGGTGTTTTCCCAAACTAGTACTTGGTTCCCTTTCCCTTTTATTCAAAGTTCTCTTTTGTTACACACAGACTCCGTGCTTGCAAGAGGGGAAATTCTGCCTCTTAGAGGCGCCCAGGGTGCTGGTCCATTTTTGCAGATTACTGGCTGGGGGCTCGAGTTGGTTCTGTTTTGCAGTGTTCAGAGGAACCCCTACATGTTGAACTCGGCCCTCGCTGCTGCTGATTCCACCAGGCAGAAAGGTTACGCATAAAATAAACAAGGAGCAGCGATTGTAACATTTATCGCAATTTTTTCAAGATTTTGAAAAAAATTCTCACATACAAAAGAAACGAACATGTAGGGTTCTCAGCGCGCACAAAATCAAGCAAATAAGGCCATAAATGCGTCCTCAGTCATCTCCAAGGGGTGCTTGGAGGATTAACTAGCCAACTTGTGCAAAGCCCTTTAGACAGATGAAAAGCTGTAGGTTTAAACATGAACAGCAGTCTCCTTAATTATCACCATAATAATATATGGAGATATACCTATCTCTCAGAACTGGAAGGGACCTTGAAAAGTCATCAAGTCCAGCCCCCTGCCTTCACTAGCAGGACTGAGTACTGATTTTGCCCCAGATCCCTAAATGGCCCCCCTCAAGGATTGAACTCACAACCCTGGGTTTAGCAGGCCAATGCTCAAACCACTGAGCTATTCCTCCCCCCATCACGCTATTGATCTTCGTCCTGTTATTGCCATTCAAAACTATAAATAACAATTTCATACTGACTTTTTTTTAATCCATTTAAATGCTCACAGTTGTGCAAAATTCTGGGTTTAAAACATTTTTATTATCTGGGTTTTAAGCATTTTTTAATTCTTATTGATTTAGGTTTTCAGAGTGGCAAGAAAGCAGAGGGGAAGTGAGAGAATTATTGAATGCGAGTAGAACTTGAGATTCAAGAAGTTAAAGCAGAATCCTGCTAAAAACACAAAGCATCAACATCCTATGCAAAATATACAAAGTAAATATTCTTAAATCCAATTCTCAGAAGTTCTCAAGCAGCATTTTTCAAACTCGGCCTATCTGTAAATTCCGGATACCGATGAAAATATTTTTATCGATTTCTATGTATGATTAAATCGACTTTTACCGATAAAAATCGAATTCTCCCCTGGCTACATGTAAGAAACTGCTGCATTTCATCTTGGAAGGATCCTACTGGCAAACCCTATGGTTATATATTCTGATTTTGCTTTGCACATGGACCTCCAGCACCCATCTAACTTTTCTAGGTGATCCTTCTTGAGGTTATCTACTCTTGTCTTAATTATTTAGCCACGTATGTTTGAATACATCTTGGTGGGCACAAACAAACATGTATGGAGACAGGTTTTTTTTAACTAGATGATAAATCTATATGATGGCAAAGGCCAAATCTCCCGGGCTACATACTAACGTGACCTCAAGGAGTCACATCGCTCAGCGTTCTAGCCACTAAGGGACCACTTGGCGTTGGGTACATTGAACTACAAGCCAGTATAAGCAAGAGAGGAATCTTTGCTGAAGAGGGTTTGTGGAATTAGGATAGGAGTTCATAAGGCCCCACCCTGGGGAACATCTGGTATGGTACATGAGTCTTGGACCGCAAGAGCTCAAGGCTGTGTGCATCACGGAAGAAAGGAACGCTGGTTTATTGGCTGTTCGTGTATGCCCACCTCTGGACTATCCCAAAAGAGGATCCAACCCTGTTCCAGAGGCCAGGAGTAAGGGCGACAAGGAAGCTGCACAGATCCACTCACATGAGCACTTAAGTTATGATGGAGGCAGATCTCTTGCTCAAAACTTTCCCGGGCAAAATTAACACTCCCCACCATTCGAGGCAGCTCAGGCCCTGTCTGGCAGGCCCGTCGATACAGACACCAGTGAGAGGAGGCAATACCAACCCTCTTTCCCTGTGAGAGAGCCTGAAAAGGGGGGTTTTAACGTGATCCGACATCGAATGAACTTGGGGAGATTTACACGTCGGTCAGGGGAGGTGTTGCCTTAGACAAGGAAGGTGACCACCACTTTAGAAGTGAGCTCAGAGTGCATCTATGCATCACCACGGTTTCTGTTCAGTGATTATGAGAGGCGAATCACTGCTAAGCAGGTCTAGGGGCTATGCCTTAGACTTGCTGTCAGGACAGTGGTGAAAGAAAGACAACGCAGAGGCCGCACTGGCAGGGAGGTTTCCTGCTACCCAGTGAAATCACTCAAGACCTGGGTTAAGCAGCGGAACCTCAGAACAGGGCAGAAGCGGCAGGAAGCACCCAACAGAGGCAGCCCGTGACCAGCGGCAGCGTCAACAGCCAGTTGCAGACGTTCACAGCGACCACAGACACACTGCTCGACATCCGCTCCCAGGGGCGGAAGGTGAATCCTTGCGAACACACCTCTGAACTCTGGGTCTTTGCTAACCAAACCCAGCCAGCTGGGAGCTGTTTTATTAGAACTGCCTTCACCAGGAGCTTTAAGGTTTGCCGTGTGACATATTTCACTTCCCAACCTCAACTGCAGCACAGTTAGGTAGCTCTTGTTCCACCCCAGATGTGGATGCATTTCCATGAAGGGTGACATAATTCCTCTCTGCTGTGCATGACTTGTAAAGCCCTTTGGAATGAAAGGCACGCTATAAATATAAGATGACATTATTAAATATCTATCTCCGACTGAACCTGTCTTATTCTGCAAGTGATTTTATACCCAACGGAGGCCGACTTCAATAGCTCAGTAAAACCAATGTGCGGCAAAAATCTCCTCTCACCTCCATTTTTCGCACATGTCTTTACCTGATAATTCAGCAGTGTAGCCGTCGGCATCCCCGTACTCAAACTCCACACTGGGGCAATCCACTGAGCCCTGGGGGGAAGAGAGAGATTCCTTTGTCAATACAAAGACAGGAAACCGAGGGGCTTGTCTCGCACGTCCAGAAGAAATGGAATAATCAGTCGATACACACACACACACACACACACAGACTGCACCGGCAGCCCAGCGAAGAACCGTCCAGGTCTAACGCAGCATCTCACTTTGCTGCATGTTTTATTTAGAGCTTCAGAATATTCTGCTTAAAATAAAGAGCGCTGGAGGAGACAAGCCGTTTCCATCAGGCCCATGTAGTAGCCGTTGGGTTGTCAGGAAAAATCAAGGCAGCCCTGGGTGAGGGGCTGGGAGAACATTGGGAGGATGCCAGGGGTCTCTCGGCACATATTTCCCACACCACTGATGAAGGTTTCCATTAAGGCTTATCAGGAGCATGTCAAATTAAACCATGCCAGGGCCTTCGAATCAGGGGACAGTTACCCAAGCATACACGAGCCTCATTACTGACACCGTTCTCCGGAGCCGGGTGGAAGGACCTGCCGCCTGCTTAAAACACAGGGTCCGTTGGGAAGAGCTATTTTTATCATCCTCCCAGAGCCATGTTTGGGCACCTCTGCGGCATGACGATAGGAAGCAGGCCAGGCTTCCGCTGGGCAATAGGTAGGTACCGCAGGCTCCCACAACCTGTCGGGGAGTCTGGCTCTTACAAAAGGGACCAGGCCTTCTTTTAAATGCATCATTTCTCATCTGATCATGTTCTGACCTATGGTACAAATGCAAACACAGTTTGCTCCTAAGCGGAAAGCTCTGGTATGATACAGTGAAATGAGTGCCCCCCCCCCTTAAACCACCAAAGAAGAGAAAGCCCCCCATACCCATGTGGGAATCCTCAAATACACCTCTACCCCAATATAACGCGACCTGATATAACACTAATTCAGATATAACGTGGTAAAGCAGTGCTCTGGGGAGGCGTGGGGGGGGCCCGCGCACTCCAGTGGATCAAAGCAAGTTCGATATAACGCGGTTTCACCTATAACGCGGTAAGATTTTTTGGCTCCCAAGGACAGTGTTATATCGAGGTAAAGGTGTACACATCGAAAATCCCTTCCCAGGATGTTTTCCTGAACAGGGGCCCTAGAGAAGGACCTCGATGTCTGAGTAATCTCAGCAATAGGCTACTCACCGAGTGAAGTACTACTTAAGGTGAGTAGCCTTTCGCTGAGATTACTACAAAGTCAGGCACTGAAGTTTTGTTGTTGATTTTTAAAATTGTCTCACCTCAGCTGATAAAGGTATATAATGAAATGAGATCTGGATAACAGAAGTACCTAATAATAGTGATGAGCTCATTTTTCTCCTCCGATTTCCCCCCACTTTTATGAAATGTGACATTATCTCTCTCTGTTTCCACAAACTATGTTCCAATAGAATTATACAGGCATCTTTCACGTTTCCTGGGAGTCGACAAATTATCACTATGGTCATCCATCCATTCCCTTTTTCAGCCACGTAACAATGTCCCGTGGCTATATTTTGGCCTATATGGAATACAATTTCTTTGGCTATGCATGTGTCTTTACCCGATGGAAAACGTGAGATCTGAAATTGGTTATTGGGGCATGAACCTTTTGTAAATGATTATCATAAAGAAGAAAGCATGTTGACTAAACACATGCAATGTCTCCGATGAGAGACACAACACATGGGAGAACTACAAACACCGCAAATATCAACTAAAAAGAAGTGACTTTAGAACCTGAAAACTATCAGTTGATACGTCAGGTGCAGATTAAAAAAAAAAATCCCACCATTCCAAGCTAAAATCCTGTTTTAGTGTTCGAGCATGAGCGGGTGCCAGAAGTAATAGTTTGCATCATCAACATTCATAATCATGAATGACAGATAACATCTGCAGAGATGGTCAGAACAGGACCTAATGCAAAACCCACTGACGTCAGCAACAACTCATTGACTTCAATGGGCTTTGGATTGGGCCCAAAATGAACCACCCGCACCAAATGTCGTGAAGTTTTCCAAATTTTTCCTCCAAATTTTCAAATCACTTCCAATGATTGGGCATCGTATGTCCTTTCGATATACAGTAGGACCTCAGAGATACGAACACCAGAGTTATGAACTGACCAGTCAACCACACGCCCCATTTGGAACCGGAAGTATGCAATCAAGCAGCAGCAGAGACAAAAAAATAAAAAAGCAAATACAGTACAGTGCTGTGTTAAACGTAAAGTACTAAAAAAATAAGGGAAAGCAGCATTTTTCTTCTGCATAGTAACGTTTCAAAGCTGCGTTAAGTCAATGTTCAGTTGTCAACGTTTGAAAGAACCATTTCATTCAGTCCATTCCTGAGGTGTTCGTAACTCTGAGTTTCTACTGTACCCAGAATGCACAGTAAAACCTTCCTTCTCAATAAGGCCCATGGAACCATTTGTGGTTCCTAGACCGAGCCGTTTTAGAACCATCACAAGCCAAACCTGAAAGTCTGGCTGAGGTCTACAAGTACCACAGGATGAAAACTGTCCAACCATTACCAAACTCCATAGAAGACGTACCCCGGGCGAGAATCGGCAGGTGAACTTCCAGAACGGTTAGTTTGTGTTTGAAGAAACTGAGGATGGAAAAATGAATTTATAATAGGGAGCAAGTTTCAACCCTGGTCATCTCCCCTCCATTCCACTGCCCAATAATCCCCATCAGTGGAGGAGAAGGCAGGCAGCGTGACTAAGTGGCTAGGCAAGGACCAAACGGCAGCAGCCGAAAGTGCCAAAACGCCTGCAAAAGCCAGAAGATTTCCACAGGGAGTGAAAAGTCCCTGGGCCGAAGACCGCACAAGATGGCCTATTGTACAGGAAAGAGTAAAACTGGGAATTAGGTACTGCTGGACCCTAATCCTGGCTCTGCCACCAATTTATTGTGCAGCTTCAACTCCCCTTCTGCCTCAATGTCCCCGTCTATAAAGTGGGGATAACAGCCACCCCCTTTAAATTGCATTGAGAAGACTGGTTACGTCTGTACATTTAGCGCGCTAGGTAAGTGTCACGTATTGCTGTATTCTGCCCTGGATCCATGAGAAACAAGCAAATATGAAAGACCAGTGACAGGCTTAAAATGCAAGAGCTCATGAACTACTATGATTATGAATGAAGGCACTTTGTACCTTTGGGAGCCCGGCCCCCTGGCTTTCCAATGGTAAAGTGTCTTTAGCTGTAGTAGGCCACGAGGTCTCCGTTCTTACATTCACATCATTCTGATTACCAACTTACTTTATTTCCCTGTTTGAACTCCAGCATGATTTTAGCAGACATTATTTTGAGCACTGTTGGAGGTATAAACCAATGCTTTTTAGCATCTCCACCGTAAATCCCGGCTTTCAAATGGCGTAAGCAATTCATCCCTAATTCCAGCTGCTCATCAAATATCAGGCCAAATTCAGTCTGTCTTAGGCGGGTGAAATTCCACTGAAGTCAATGGATTTTGCCTGTGATAAATCACTAAAAGGCTGAATTTGGCCAACTGCCTGCCACAATCCCATTGGAGACCAAATGCGGTGGTGGGTGGGGAGAAGACTGATCTGATTTGAAGATCCAGTGTCCCATTACCCATCTGTACTAGAAAGCCGACATGGGCCAGGTTAAACGCCCTCAGGACCAGTCAACATTATCAAGTACTTGTTCTGGGTTTAAAAGAAAACAAGTCAAGTCCTGCAAGGAGTATTCCTGATGTAGCTGGGATAAATAGCCAGTTTTACCATCAGCTCCTGCAGAATCACAGTGGTCACAAAGCAGGTCAGCAGCTGGGCCAGAAATAGGACTGAGATGTCTCAACTCCCTGTCCCCAGCTCTGTCAGACCCTCCGTTCCCACCTTTAGAGAGCCTTGACTGCACAAAGGGTAGTACGTAATCAACGCTTAGACCAAATACACGGCGCTGACCAACTAAGTTCTGAGCTCTAAAGCCTCGGAGGAATTCAGTTAAGTCCTTGCGCCTGCGAACGTTAATCCACCCAGCAAAGGGGCTGTGACGCACAAAGCTAAAACCAAAAGAATCCTGCACCTCGGACCAGAAAATGGATTGAACGTGTCTGTGTACTGAGGCCAGAATTCCACTGCCCATGTCAACTGGGCGTGCCTGGAAAGAGACCACCTCTCTTGCATCTTGTTTAGTGCCAAGCCCAAGTATGAGCTATGGTTAAACCAAAGCTTCCAACTCATGCCTACAGAACATAGGGCAGCGTCAACAGGTTTTTACAGTTCATGGCCAATCCTGTTCCACCGAGACCACCTCCTGCCATCCGCCTGCGTTCTACGCATTAAGCTCTCACTACATAGGTCTACTCAGCTGGGTTACCCCAGCATCTCAGTTCCTCTCTCTTCTACCATGTTCAGACCTAGAGTTAAACTGAGAAGCGGGTAAGCGATTCCCTGGAGCTGGCATCGAAGAAAACCCACGACCGTGGAGATGAGATGCCCCAAATCAGAGCTATAGACTCCCCGAAGAAGGTCATAAGCAAAAGGTCTGGAAATAGCAGGACAGGGAGTTACAGCAGGTTTTGGCTGAGAGAGAAATGAACTGAAACCATGTTTGGTAGGGCCTTGGCTGCACTGGCACTAATAGGCACAGAGTCCCACCCTCCTCCCTCTGAAATCAACAGCAGCCTCAATGAGACCCTGTCCTCTGCCACTTCTGCCTCCCTCTCAGCCCCTCTGCTCTCTTCCCCACGAGCGCCTCTCTACTTCCTCCCATGCTGGAACCGGGGTCCTCCTGGATCCTACACGCCATGAAGTGGCCATCAAATCGCTCCTCTTCCCAGAAACCTTCCCACAGCGACCCGCTCATTAAAATGATACCGGTTCTTTTTTAAATCTAACACAACGCACGTCGGGCTGGGCTGGTAAGCCCCCAACTCTGCTCAGTGCAGCCTTCCTCCTTCCATCTCTCCCAGTTCCCTGTCAGGATTATAAACCCTTACAGGCATCTATGGGGCTCCAGCCGAGTGTTAAATAAATACTGCTAACAATCCAGGTAGGAATTAAGAACGGCCACACTGGGTCAGACCAAAGCTCCATCTAGCCCTGTATTCTGTCTGCTGACAGTGGCCAATGCCAGGTGCCCCAGAGGGAATGAACAGAACAGGTAATCATCAAGTGATCCATCCCCTGTTGCCCATTCCTAGCTTCTGGCAAACAGAGGCTAAGGACATCATAGAATATCAGGGTTGGAAGGGACCTCAGGAGGTCATCTAGTCCAACCCCCTGCTCAAAGCAGGACCAATTCCCAACTAAATCATCCCAGCCAGGGCATCATCTCTGCCCATCCTGGCTAATAGCCATGGATGGACCTATCCTCCATGAATTTATCTAGTTCTTTTTTGAACCCTGTTACAGTCTTGGCTTTCACAACAGCCTCTGGCAGAGTTCCACAGGTTGACTGTGTGTTGTGTGAAGAAATACTTCCTTTTGTTTGTTTTAAACCTGCTGCCTATTAATTTCATTTGGTGACCCTTAGTTCGTGTGTTATGAGGCGTAAATAACACTTCCTTCTTTACTTTCTCCACATCAGTCATGATTTTATAGACCTCAATCATATCTCCCCTTAGTTGTCTCTTTTCCAAGCTGAAAAATCCCAGTCTTATTAATCTCTCCTCAGATGGAAGCTGTTCCAGACCCCTAATCATTTTTTGCCCTTTTCTGAACCTTTTCCAATACATCTTTTTTGAGATGGGGTGTCCACAACCGCACACAGTATTCAAGATGTGGGCGTACCATTAATTTATATAGAGGCAACATGATATTTTCTGACTAATCTATCCCTTTCTTAATGATTCCCAACATTCTGTTCGCTGTTCTGACGGCTGCACGTTGAGTGGATGTTTTCAGAGAACTATCCACAATGACTCCAAGATCTCTTCCTTGAGTGGCAACAGCTCATTTAGACCCCCTCATTTTGTCTGTATAGTGGGAATTATGTTTTCTAATGTGCAGTACTTTGCATTTAACTGCCCAGCCGGCTGATACCCGGTATCCATCTAATCAGTATCCTCTCCCTGCCTGCCAGAACCAGGCGCTTCAGAGGAAGGGGGAAGAAATCCCAGAATGAACAATTATGAAATAACCTGACAGTAATGGCAGTTTCCTAATCCCTGGCAGCTGACTAGTTTCTCATGCTTCAGGGAATCAGCCGATTGGTGCAAATCAGGGATGTTAGTCTCTCTCTCTACGTACAACATCGGACGGTTCACCAAGGCACCCAGCAGCAGGCAGCACTCAGATACGACGCAGATGGGCGCTCCCACAAAACCCAGGAGGCGATAAGAGGCCAGGCCTATCCTGGCAAAGCCGTGGCTAGAGGCAGCGCACCTGAGCTGGCAGAAGATTGTTCCCCCCAGTCTGACAAATCTCAACCCCCCTAGAAGGATCCTTAGGCAGTAGGTGCCAACTGCGTCTCTATAGAGGTCGCATGCACCCACCGCCTGGGGTGCCAGCTCAGGGCTGGGTCACTGGGGTAGACGCCCTACGGGAGAAACCAGCCTCCACCTTCAGCGCCTGGGGGCCAGAGCTTCTCCCGCTGGATCTGGGGGTTGGTTTCCCAGGCGGGGGGAGGTCTGACAAGTCCCTCCCCACTTCAGCCCCCTGGGGCCTGACCCCAGCACGCCCAGCCCCCGCTCCCTTTCCACCCAGGGGGTTTCCCCTCATCGCAGGCTGGTGCTTCGGGCTGAGCGAAGGGGGAGCGCGGGGGCCCCAGCCCCAGCTGCTCCTGTACGTCCCGGCGACGGGACGTGTCCCGGGGGGCGGGTCTGTTACCCGATCCGGGCAGCGGAGCCGAGCACGGAGCGGCCCCGACTCAAACCACCGACCCACTCACACCAGCGGCCCGAGCCCCCCGGCCGCGCCGCCCTGCGCCCAGCACCGCCCGGCCCCGCTCCAGGGGCGCCCGGCTCCGCCCGGCCGGGCCAGCAGCGACCGAGGCACCTGTCGCTGGAGCGCCACCGCCCTAGGGAGGAACCAGCCCCGGGGCGGATCGGGGAGCCCGGGGGTCTCCGTCCGGGCGGCTGCGAGCGGAGGCTAAGAACAGCCACGGGACCCCCCGCAGCTCCCCTGGCCGGGGCGACCCCTCTTCCCCCAGGGCGGGTGGGGGGGTCCCGGAGCCCCGGGCAGAGCGGGCCCTCTCCCCCAGGGCGGGCAGGGGGTCCCGGAGCCCCGGGCAGGGCGGGCCCCCAGGACCCCGGGTAGGGCGACCCCTCTCCCCCCAGGGCGGGCGGATAGGGGGTCCCGGAGCCCTGGGCAGAGCGGGCCCTCTCCCCCCAGGGCAGGCGGATAGGGGGTCCCGGAGCCCTGGGCAGGGCGGCCCCTCTCCCCCCAGGGCAGGCGGATAGGGGGTCCCGGAGCCCCGGGTAGGGCGGCCCCTCTCCCCCCAGGGCGGGCGGATAGGGGGTCCCGGAGCCGCGGGCAGAGCGAGCAGGGGGTCCCGGAGCCCTGGGCAGGGCGGCCCCTCTCCCCCACGGCGGGTGGGGGGTCCCGGAGCCCCGGCCGGGCTTGCAGGAACCCGGGGCAGGGCCCCCAGGATCCCGGGCAGGGCGGGGCGCCCCGGCCCCTTCTCACCTCGGACTCCTTCCGCTGGCTCCTGAAGAGCTCCCGCCCCTTGGCCGGGGGCTGCAGCGGCCTCCCCTTGCCGGGCGCCCCGTCCCCGGGCAGGGCGCTGCCAGCCGCGCCCGCCTCCTCCATGCGCCCCTCTGCCCTGCCCGCGCCAGCACGTGCGGCTCAACCCCCCGCCCGGGGGCTCGCCACGCCCCCACGCTGCCATTGGCTCGCTGCCCCGCGGGGGACACACCCCCAGGCGCTGATTGGAGCGGTTGCTGCTGGGGCGGGGCTGCGGGAGAGGACACCTGGGGCCATGTGGGTTGAAGCGGGGCAGGGGCGTGGGGGGCTGAGGCCCCAGAGGAAGGGGGAGAAGCTGCTGCCAGCCAGGGGAGGAGAAAGGGCTGCTCGCCCCAAGGGGAAGGGGGCGGCTGCTGCCCCAGCTGGGATGGGGTGAAAGGCTGCTGGCCCCAAGGGGGAAGGGGGAGGCTGCTGCCCCAGCTGGGATGGGGTGAAAGGCTGCTGGCCCAAGGGGGAAGGGGGAGGCTGCTGGCCCCAGCTGGGATGGGGTGAAAGGCTGCTGGCCCAAGGGGGAAGCGGGAGGCTGCTGCCCCAGCTGGGATGGGGTGAAAGGCTGCTGGCCCAAGGGGGAAGCGGGAGGCTGCTGCCCCAGCTGGGATGGGGTGAACGGCTGCTGGCCCAAGGGGGAAGGGGGAGGCTGCTGCCCCAGCTGGGATGGGGTGAACGGCTGCTGGCCCAAGGGGGGAAGGGGGAGAAGGCCTCTGACTGTAAGTGGAAGGGGGGATGTTAGACACAGATCCTCTGAGGAGCAGGATCCGCTCAAAGGGCCGTGGTGGAGATGAGGCTGACACCAGGGCCTGGGGAAGTAGATGCAAAGCCTAACACAAGCCCTGAGACTCCCTTGCCGCCACAGCACTTTTCCTCTGAAAGGATCCCTGGGCTGCGCTTTATGAACCAGGCGGACTCAGTCTGTTCCTTTAGAGCAGCTGTGTTGCCGGGAGGGTGGAAGGTAAAAGGCAGATGCTCAGCACACCACGGGACAGAAGTGGATGAGCAGAAATTTTAATCCAAATGACAAAGGTGACCTTCCGCCTCTCCTATAAACCCAGAGCCCCCAGGACCTCGGTTTCTAAATTCTCAACATGCCCGCCTAAGAAACTTCATAGGACTCAGGTTATCTTCCTGGCCTGCAGTCCATCCCAGCTTGGGTCAATCCTTGACGCTGATGGAGACTTTCTCTATGTCCTTGGGCACACCATAGATTTTAAGGCCAGAAGGGATCACCAGGTCATCTGACGTAACCTGCACATCACCAGCCATTAAATTCCCCCCAGTTACCACTCTACTGAGCCCATCACTTGTGTTTGACTAAAGCATCTTCCAGGAAGGCAGCCAGTCTTGATTTGAAGACACCAAGAGATGGAGAACCCACCACTTGCCTAATCAACACCCCCCTCCACCCCCCAATTAAAATGTTGTGCACCTCTTCCATTACAAATTAAGCATATTATAGACCCAAGGCTCATACTAGCCCATTTTGTCACGACATCGCACTGGGAGCTCATGTCCATTGTGACCCCTAAACCCTTGTCAGTGTCTCTGCTTTCCAGGATACAGTCAAGCATTCTGGAGAGTGGCCTACATTCCTTGTTCCAAGATGCATAACTGCATTTGCTGGTATTAAAATGCATTTTGCACTGTATGAATGCCTGTCCTCTTTCAGCACTCAGCCAATCTTTGTGCCATCTGCACATTTTATCAGCAGCAATTTTATATTTACTTCCATATCATTGCTGAAAACACTGAGTAGCATCTGGTCTAGTACTGATCCCTGCAAAACCCCACTAGAAACATCCCCCATCTGTTGATTCCCCAGGGACAGCTACGTTTTGAGCTCTGCTAGTTAGCCAGTTCTCCCTCCAGTTAATGTGTGCTCTGGTGATATTGTGTCGTGCCAGTTTTTTAATCAGAATGTCATGGGGTACTGAGTCAAACACCTTACAAAGGTCTTTGCAAGTTACATCTACGCAGTTACTGATGTCAACCAAACTTGTAATCCCAAAGAATTCAATCAGGTTTGTTTGACAAGACGTATTGTCCATAAAACCATGTTGACTGGCATTAAATTATATTCCTACTCATTAATTCTTTATCAATAGAGTCGTGTATTGGCTTTTCCATTATTTTGCTCAGGATAGAGGTCGGGCTAACCAGCCTACAGTTACCCAGGTCATCTTCCTTATTCTTTTTGAATACCGACCCGGCCTTAGCACTCTTCCAGTCTTCTGGAATTTCCCTGGCATTCCAATACTTATTAAAATTAACACCAGCAGGCGAGAGATCGCCAATTCCTTTTGGGTGCTGATTTAAAAATGGTGATTGCCAGTAGCTGTTGTCGAACACGATCCTGTTACTAATGGCCTGAAACCATCATCCTCAGATGAGGTGAGCACAGCACCCTGCTTCTTTCCACATACAGAGCGGGAATAGTTATTGAAGAAACATAAAATAGAAATAGGCTATTTACTGAAGTCACTTGGTGGCACCGGGCCTCAGTTTCCCCATCTGTAAAAGGAGACGACACTTTCCTCACCATGATGCAAAGCAGTCTGGGAGCCTTGGCGGGAAAGTTCTGCAGTAGGGAAAGCAGGACTCTCTATTGCAGACCAGCTCCGTGGCGGAGGAATGAGTATATTCAGGGTCATGATGTCACATTCTAGACATTTCCAAGTTCCGCTCAGTGTAATTATCGCTGACAATTTATAACAATTCTAGCTAAAGGGGAGAAGTGCTTCCAGAATGGGGGGAAGGGGGAGCATTTTGCACCCACTTTTGCACTGGCAGAAATGACCAGGGCAACTCCCAGTGCAGCCCGGAGACCTACAGCCCGTCTCCACTAGCTCTTGTCAGAATTGTTCTGCTTAAGAAATAACTGGCTCAAGACTGGTCCCAGTTCTGCAGCTATTTCTGCACAGCCTGGCTCCAGTGGCCATTCAGAGCCCTTCCCCCCACCCCACGTGACCTCACTGGGCTCTGCCCAGGTGCAGGGTCCCCCTGAGCAGATAAGGGACCTGATCCTGCCCTAATGAGCCTTCCAGGGGTCAACCGCTTCCTGCACTTTGCCAAAATGGAATATTCGTCTAGTGTGCAGAGAAAGAACAAAACCCCAGACCCCAACTCACTCAAACCTTCCCTAGCTTGGTTTACTCCTGGGAAGGGACTAGCCCTTGGTCTGTATAGCTCAGTGCTGCTTGGGATTACATCACACTCCCATTCATCATCCGTTTCCTATAACCAGCAGCAGCAGAACGAAATCCTTCCTTTCCCGTTAGCAAACCACGTTGGTCAACATCTCTCAGCGAACACATAGGTGGGGCTATCGGTTCCAGGCCACTGCAGTAACACTGCCGCCCTTATCTGAATCAGCCCTCAACAGCTGTGTGAAAAGAAACCCACAGGCAGGGGCCAGCAAGTGTCAAATGGGATGAAGGGAGGAAGTGAAGGGGGGGAATGCACAGAGCAGAAACAGCAACGTTCCCCAGGGCGGCTGTGTCACTGACAGCTTGGTCTGACAGCACTGGGTGGAAGTAGAGAAGTCCTGCCGTTAATATGGCCTCTTATCCTCTTCCCCCAGAGAACTGGGGCTTGATTCCCAAGAGCATCACAGTCAAGGAGCGAGCAGCTGGTGATGGGATCTTTAGTTAACCGTAAAATGCTGCCCCTGTCCAGCCTCCAACACACACTTGATTTTTCCGTGTGGCCAGCCAGCCAGGACTCATCACAAAGAGCTGTTTGCAATGATCTTCGGAATTTGTCAGCCATCGGAAAAACCCATATTGTGTCATACGAAATGTTTCATTCCAGGCAGCTTCAAAATAAGCGTGTGGGTCACCTTCTAACCTTTAGCCCCGTGGTTAGAGCCTGTGCCTAGGATGTGGTAGACCTAGGTTTGAATCCTCCCTCTGGAGCAGGGACTTGACCTCTGATCTCCCCCCTACTCACGTAAGCAACCAGGCTGCCAGCTGGTCTGCTCCCAAGCTTTCCTGCTGAAGCTCTTGAGTCTTGTACAATTACATAACGATGCGATAGCCTGGCGCTTAAGGGACTCACCTGGCAGGTAGGAGATGGGGTTTAAAATCCCTCCTCTGAACCAGAGCATAAGGGGATGGCAACTTTGCAGAGCCAGTGAACTGTCTTCCCACACACCGCGGGGCTGGACACTTCTCCCTCTGACATTCATTCTAGCGAGTTGTCACTCAGGCCGTTTGGGACAGTGAGGGGAGGATGTTCAACACTCCCGCTTTGGGGGTGGTAAAGCCACCAAGGACATCAGGTTAAAATGACAATGAGCCAGGTAACGGTTTGGGGGAGCGTTTGAGAGTCAGGCCTTGCGGAGATGACGGAGGGCTGCAGAGGATTTTCTACACATCTGAAACTAAGGGAATCGGGGGCTAGTTTTGGATTCAGAGATAGTGGAAAGGCTCCACCCTTTCCAGAGACATAATGGAGTTATTGGGTAACAATCGCCAGGAAAGGAGACAGGGATCCCAGAACAAAATGCACATAAGGGGTAGTAGACGGGAGCTCTTCACTGCACGCCCCTTGCCGAGAGTCTAACACAGCAGCTGACTCCCACGACCAAGAGGCAGCTCATGTAGGGAAGTGTATGAACACAATGGATAATGAACCTTTTCTCAGCCGAGCAATCCCAGTGACTTCCACAGGAAGTGTAAGAACCGTGCGTATGGGGAGGGGCTCCAGGAGTCGGCCCCCAGCTGTTCAAGTCGCCTGCCATTGCTTCTCTGCAGCACACATACTTGTATCGGGCGCCGTGGCCATGGGGGAAATGAGAAGCACAAATCAAATCAGTGGAGTCCAGTGACACCAAGAAATGGGAAAGCAAAACTGACGTGCAAAGATAAACTCAGAACCACCCTACAGCCAGCGAAAAGAGCGCAATGTAACGGACTACAGCAACTGCATTAGATTAAGCATTGGAGCATTGGAATGTGGAGTCGTCTCTCCAGGGAAAATGGGGAAGGCTGCTGCTTGCGTTATTTTAAATTCGATTGCACAAAACACTGCAGAACAAAGTGTAACAGCTGGAGGGAACAATCATGCCATGTGTGGGGCTAGGGGAGAGGACTGACGAGGGGACTTACCAGACATAGGCTCCTCTCTTATTAAATGCAGGGGTGGCCCTATGTAAATGCAGACTGAAGAGCGGGATTGGGAGAAACACCTGGCGCCTATATTTCTATTCATTTTTTTTAATAGACAATTTTTCAGTTTTTCTTCTTCCCAGGCAGCAAATGTTCTGCTCTTTTCAGAAGGTCTAATTCTGCAGCAGCGCTAGCGAGTTCCCTGCGTTTCTCTGGCTGCAGAGTGCACTGATGGGCAACCCCATGACCATTGCATGAGTGGATCCCAGTCTTTTGCGTGGTATTGTTAATTATTCAGCTCATGTCTATTATTTAGCCAGGTGACGGACGCCGGGAGTTAAGGGAAGAGAAGGCATAAGGGATGCCCATTGCTCCAGCTTGGGCAGTCACAGCGGAGAAGCTGCAGTCATTTAACACCAGCATGGAGCCTGCAAAGCTTTGCCTTCTGCCAGTGAATGAATTCTACTCCTTGGGCGATGCTGTCCCTTGACATGCTCTCCAACAGCAGGTTGTGTGAATCCTGGAGGACTGGGGACCTCTAGGAGCAGATGGGAGTTTAAAATGACCTGTTAAGTTACTGCTTTCTGAGAGTTCTCTAGAGATGCTGACCTACTTAGACTTCAGCTGTGGCTGGCCATCACTTTCACCCCCCGGTCACTCCATCAGATGCATCCTCCATCCATGCATCCGACGTCACCGCTACCCGGGGGGAGGACTGGTTAGTTTAGCTCCTGCTATTTAGCGGAGATGCGCTCAGAAAAGACAAAGAACCACACCTGCCCAATGCATCATGGAGGGACAGTCTTGATGGGAAGTGCCACCATGCAAGTTCTCAGGGAGTTACGGGCTCTCTCCCCCTGCGGTCTACATGTTACTTCTGAAAGGCTTCCCACAAGGGCACAGCATCCTTCTTCCGCATACTTCCCACCAGCCAGAGCTGCGGATTCAGAGCAGGGTAGCTACGTTACTGCTAGGTTACGAGGTTTCTTGATGCTCAATGAAGGAGCATCCCAAAATCGATTATCCAGTGGCCTGTGTGATTTGCGTCCTGCACACCTGTCACACCAGGCAGAAATGTGCCCGCAATTCCCTGCCCATGGTCTCATCACACTCTGTTCCATGCAGCTTTCAGCCAGGAGTGATCTGATTTTGTGTTTCAAAATGGCCATTGGTTTATTCTGTTCATCTTGGAAGAAATTTCATCCTTTTTAATCTATATTTTTCTGTTGTCTTTCTGGGTCTTGTGTAAACACTGATTATTTTGCAAAAGGGCTGGGAAGGGAGGTGACAGAATGGGAGCAAAACAAGATAATGAGATTTTTTTCCAGACACAATTTAGCTTGTTTTCACCAAGGACAGATCAGGAACAGGAGAAAACCCAAGAAACCTACAACCAAAACAATTTCCAGCTACACTCAGACAGCTTCTCCACAGACTAATTCCAATCACTACGCAAAACACAGAGGGGATGGGAAACTTAGTAGCCAGAACCCTCTCTCACAGGCCACCTCCGCAGAGACAGCTGTGGGCTGCTGTATTGTACGGAGGGGTGGAAGCATGTCCAGCATTAAGGTTGCAATCAGCCGTTCAGTATAAAATGACTATAACTTTGGCTTGGAGAATTGGTTTGGCCTGAGATTTGCCAGATCCACCTTGATGGCAAAGGAGAATGTTTCTGCAAAGCTTGAAGAAAATCTGCCCATCTGATTTTGAGTTACAAGGACACTAAGATTTCCCTGATTTGAATTGTGCTGTTTTCCTATTAAATGACAATATTCTCCAGAAAAAGCAAGACGACTACTACGAAAACGGTCAATTTCACTCCTCTGCAGCTCTCCCAGTGCAGGTGACTCGCAGCACTCACTGCCCCCGAGTCCTGGGACAATATCCCCCAATACATTCTTTAAAACAATGAACCACCAGTGTGGCCTTACTCTGTGAATACCTCCAGACTGGCTGCTGTTCCCCCACATCTATTGTTTGTGATTACAAGACGAGGGTATCTAATTTAGATTGCAAGCTCCTCGGAGCAGGTAGCCGTCGTTTTCATTTGCAAAGCCCCCTGCACACCTATGGTGCTGTCTACACAATAGAGATGGCATTATGGGATAGGTACACCCAGTGCACCCTGGGAGGAAAGGAAGGAGGGATATAGATGGGGCCGCTCCAAGTCAAGGCAGATGATCTGTCTGAATCAGTCTGGAGGAGAAGTCCACACGCTGGGTAGAGGATGGAGTTGGCTGTGTAACAATTGGAGCAGAGGAATGGGCCTGGAGGGGCAGAAGTGTTTGAGACAATGAAAACCTGGGAGGAAGAACATGACTGGAAACCTGGTCCTGCTAAGCAGGGGGAGGAATCTGCCATTTCCAGCAGCTGAAGTTTTTATAAACCCACTAGGACTGGCAATACAATATGTGGCTAATGGACAGCTTCAACCCTTGGTAGAGGCAAGAGTGAATGGACTGTTTACATTTAGGAATGCGTGGACCGGGACAATACCTTAAGAAACTGATTGGCCCTGGAAATACTCACAGGCTAGAAGAGAACATTAGTGGCCAACATGCTCATTAAAACTATTGGTGTTGCTCTGACTTGTAGCTTGTAGTGTGACAAATAGACGATGACGGGCCCATTTTGGTACCTGGTTGTCACAAAAGCTGAGAGGTTAGTAACCTTCTCTGTAACATCCCATCCTGTTTCCGACCATTTCCAGGGCCTGCCACAGGAACACACTCCAGAGGCCAAGTGAATTTTGCAACATTTTATTTGTGTTTTGAGATTACAGAGTCTTTATTGCTGATCTAATACAATCACTCAGACATTAATATTTAAAACATCCTTTTGAAAATGTTATAGTCTTAGTTTTTGCTTCCTTACTGTAGAATTATGACAGATGATTGGGTTTCTTTTCCTGGTTTCTAAAGTTCAGAACAGAATTATTTTCCTTATAAGATTTTGCTGGTGTCGCCTATCTCCTTTTTCTAATATTTAAAAAAAATTGTTACATTTAAAAAAACCCATTACACTTAATTTAGAGATGATCACGGAGTATGATTCCAGATTGAGTAGGAAAAGCCAAGCAAGCCAAAAAGCTTACAAAAAGGTATAGCAACATGGAGAAAATCTGTAAAAGATCAGAGGGGAAAAAAGCCATTTCGAATGATTTCTTCTTCTTCTTATAGCTACACTGAAGATAAAATGAGCTTAAAATCAGCACAAACAAATTCACTGATGAGGACAGCACCACCACACGCTACACTAGTGACAGACTTGGAATAGGTAAGCGACCCTTCCGAGATGCACCGTCGGGTCACCTGATGGAATGATTATTGTCCTGGGGGCAGATTCAGCCTGATTTCTGACCCCATTTTTCCAAAGGGTGCCTGGATCAACACGTGACCCATAGCGGCATTTCCTAAGTGGCTTCACTCCAGAAACCAGAGACAGGTTAATGTTGTCACCTTCCCCACAAAATAAGAGAGAAGAGAAGGCTGGTAGCACCACTGTGCTAATCTGGAAGGCCAGTCTGCTGCCAACAGTCTCGCCAGCTCTCGGGGAAAACTAGGAACTGTTTCCACACATTAAACTCGGGGGTGCCCGAATGATGCCCAAGAGCACTGGCCACTTGGAACGGATTACAATGCTCCATTTCCGTAAAGCTCAGGGGACTACACCTCCCAGCTTGCAATGCTCCATCTTGATCTGAGCAGAAATGCATGCAGGGGCCTGCAGTCTCTGAGCATGCACCTCTACCTAAAGGGAAAGAGTGGTCCTGGGCCACACTTTGGGGTGCTCTGGTCTCCTAGTCCCTGTTAAGCAATGACTGTCTCTCAGTCTGCACCCCGGGGCATTCCCAGCCATGCCACCTCACTTCTGCAGAGCTAACTCTGTAAAAAGTGCACATGTCTTGAATCAACTGTCTCTAGCGAATAAAGAGAGAAGGAACTTCCCTGTGTCCGTCAGCTTGGAACATTTGCACCCATTCTGTTCCTGCTCAATGATGGGCGTGTGTACGGAAAAAACCCTCCCAAAAACGATGGTGTCCTAAGATACCCTTAGCGAAGGCTGCACTTCGCGATCAGATTTCAAACCAGCATCGTGGTGTTAGCCTGGGAACTCCCAGTCAGTGTACAGCAACTTCACGAATACGGTACTGCTCCCTCGATGACTGAACTCAGGTCACAGAGGTGAGATGCAGGCTCACAGAGAGAGTACGGCCAGGGCTGACGCCAAGCACTTGTCTAACAAGCAGTTTCACGTGCCAGCCATAACCATGTGAGATCAAGAGCAGATTGACGTGTTGGATGCATGTACCTACTCATCATACATGGACACTTATACCACAAGAGATCTAAGGGAGGAGGACAAGATAACGTTCCCGATTAAATCAAAGACACATGTTGCCCATCCCCCAACTCCTGGCTGCTGGGAAATGGTTCTGTGATTGGTTTAGTACACAGAAGAGAAAAGCCTCTCTCTAAGAAACTCCTTCCCCTTTATCCTTGGCCATTTGTGCAGTCCCTGGATGCCGAGATCTTGAAGAGAGGGTGGATACATTCCTGGGACTTTTGCCCAGAAACAGACCCCATTCAGAAAGTGCAATCTACGAGTGAAATCCTGGCCCTTCTGAAGTCAAAGGGGAGCTTTGCCATTGAGTTCCATGGGCCTGGACTTCACCCCACATGTCTACAAACCACCAAAGTGACTCCAGGATAAAGTTGGATAGCTGCAGAATAAAGTTACTCAAACAGTGTAAGTAATAAAAGTAATACACCCAATTTGCATCTTAACAATAATTCAGTGGTCTCTTCCGAAAAATCTCAGGACCTGAATAAAATCCACCAAGAGTTGAAGATCAATTGATACATGACTGGGGATCATTCTGTGATGCCTCCCTCAGATGCAGCCTCATAAAACTTCCAACAGCTTATCTACCACTTTCTACCTCGGGCTCCAGCCCTTTGGAGGTTGAAAATTGGACTAAGCAACATACTAGAAAATTTGCTGTAAGAAACAACCGTGACATTGGACAAGCTGACCCAGGAGGCGGTCTTGTCTAATTTTGTTGATTCCGTGACTTGCCTGTAGACCACAATTTCTGTCTTTTGTAGACAATGCCACAAAGACACCTCTCCCATTCATAATGGCCAAGGATTCAGAGAGGGCAAAACAAGGATCTTCACTTGATCAGGTGCTCAGATACCAGGGTGATGGGCATAGTATATAAAAGCCGAGGCTGATAGGTCAATGCCTCAAGTGGAAGTCTGGTAAGTACCACTTGAAGTACCTCGAATTTTAAAAAAGAAACATGTCGTCGATGCCTCTGGGGAAGATATGGCAACCTTAAAAATTACCTTGACATGCATGACTGTGTTATATGCAGCATCCAGACAGGACATCGTGGGCTAAAACAAGTAATAGGCATGTTTATCTTCCATCAGTTCTGACTAATACAGCAAGACTTGACAAGATACTAATGTGACAGCGATTCTGAACTCTACTTATAACATCTAGATCTCAGGACAGGGCATACTCTATGGTAATTACTCGGGATAATTACTGGCACTTATAAATCCAAATAAGATTCCCTAGAATTCATTCACCGAACAAATGAATATTTGAAAAGAAGACTCGAACAGCTCTGGTACTGGGAGTCTGGGAACCATTTCCCAGAACCAGATACTTTTATACATAGAAGTCACTTCCAGAGAGGACTGAAATCCCAGTTGGAGAAGGACTGTGTCAAGAACGGTCCTCAGAACTGATCTGTTTTACTGCTTCATTCTGCAGCAGTGTGAACAACAAGCGTCTGAGTGTCATCTCGAAGAGCTACCTTGAAATGTAAGCAGCATTTATCGGCAAAGTCGCAAGCCTGTTCCACAAGCGTGAGCACAAGATGCCACACAACTGCTCCATGAGGAATATAGCTTTGGTTGAATTGTAAAACGTTGGCACTCATCAAAAGCTGCAAAAAAATACTGCAAAGTTGCTGAAGAATGGTGTGTAATTGGGTCTTAGTCCACTGGTGTGAACCCCGCAGCGTTCATCACCGACTGCTTTAGAGTGGGTGCATCTCTGCCTCCCGGGCTCCTAACGCAGGCTGCGGGGTGTCCCCTGCTGATGCTATAAACTGGACTCTTGGTTACAGCTTCCCACAGTGCTAAGGCAAAGTTCATTCTGGCTTCTTGCCAAAGCCTGTCCTTGCACAATAATCAGATTAGAGAGTTTTCCCCAGTGGCTGCTGGCGAGATTTAGTGTTTCACTACTAAGATAGCACCAGTCTCGTCAGCAATGTCTAGAGCAAACAGACTTGTGCTAGTTTCATTTTAAAATGGCATGGAAACAAAATAACAGCGTGTCCTACCCTGCAAACTGACTGATAGTTCTGGGGACTGGCCCAGATTCCGCTTCCAGGTAAGAAATGTTAAGGTACAAAGGAAATGTGCAACCTTGAAATGAAGTTCCTAGACATTAAGGTACTAACGTAACGTGCAAGCTTGTAGTCTGATCCCAAATCTCGCCTCATGCATTGTCCTCCATCCCCTGTATATTAGAATAGACATACAGCGATAATGGATTACTTGAAGCTAACAGATACTTTGCAACAAAAGAATTCAGCCAGATTCTTCTTTCCTCCCCTTGCTTCCCGCCCCCCAAAAAACAAAAATCAACTGTCTCACAGTCTCCTGGCAGTAAAAAACACCATTGGCAGAGGCCGCACGTACAGTACTCTAGTTTAATAAATAAATAACCTAACACACTGTCTACTATGTGAGCAAGTCCAGCTCTGATTTAAGAAGCTTGTACTACTTCATCCTGTACAATAGTTGAGAAAAGGCTTGGATTCTTGTTCCTTACTTCTTCTGGTTACAGCTGCAGAAACTTAATACCTGAAAAAAGATGAGAAATAATGCTCTCAGTTAGTGGGGGTGTATAAAACTGTACACTGTACATGGATCACTGCCAGGAGCAGACAGAGTGTAATGATTTAGTGGGTATAAACGCAAAGGAGGAAGGAGACTGTTTAGGAGGGTATAACCTCTTCCTCCCTTAAACACCCCATCAAATTTAGACACCCACAAGGCCCTTCAACTTTGCCCCGACATCCTAGACCTCTGGTACAATTTTCAAAAGCACCTAAGTCCCATTGACTTTTAATGACCTGACTGAAAAGCTTTAAGAATGGATGGTTTAAAAATGGGAAAGAATGCCGAAAAGAACAAAAATTATTTCAGAGCTGGAGAAAATGCCTTACAGCGAGAGACTGAAAGAGCTCAGTCTGTTAGTTTATCAACCAGAAGACTGAGAGGTGACTTGATTGCAGTGTGTGAGTACATTTATGGGGAGAAAATACCAGGTACTAAATGGCTCTGTAATCTAGCAGAGAAAGTCAACAAGAACCAATGGCTGGAAGCTAAAGCCGGACAAATTCAAGTAGGAAATAAGGCACAAAGTTTTAACAGTGAGAGTTATTAATCACTGGAACAAAGTACCAAGGGAAGTGGTGGATTCTCTCTCTCTCTCAATGTCTTCACATCAAGCCTGGCTACCTTTCTGGAAGACATTACTGGGCTCAATAATTTCATGGGGTGAAAGGTAATGGCCTGGGTCATGCAGGAGGTCCTACTAAATGATCTAATGGTCCCTTCTGGCTATAAACTTTATGGATCTACGTATTTAAGTCACTGCAGAATATGGGACTTAGAAGTTTTTGAAAATTTCTTCCCTTGTCTTTTGTGTGCTCCCCAACGTCCCTTAACTTCTCTATATGCAGGTCTACCATAATCACTTTGAGGCAGAGACTGTCTGTGTCCTGTACGATCCCCAGCACGTTGTTGGTGCTAAACAAATCAATAATATGTGAAACTGAGCCCAGGGAAATTTAGACTGAACAGCAGGAAATGGCTGATAAGATCTAGAAATGGTTCAAGTCCCATTGCTTGTGACATTGGACAGGAACGCATTGCAGACTGGGAAGGAAGACTAACTGGCGTTTTGCGGGTCTTTCCCACCTCTAACTCGGAAGATAATTCTTTAGGCGTTTTGGGGCTGCAGAATCCAAAGCGCATATCAACACTGAAGTGCTGTGTGTTGTACATTACAGTTAAACTTTGGGGTTCATAAGATAAAGGAGGGTATTCCGGCACAGCCCCATTCCGCAAGCTCAAACTGATCTGTGGTGGTGCAAACCCATTCTCATCCCACCTGTAAACAGGAGCACAGGAACTTAAATGAATGAGAAGATTTCCCAGTAGTTTGACCTGGAAGAGAGATAATCTAAGGTATCATAACGCGGCCTTTATTTTTTACTGAGCACTGTCAACGTATCCAGACCTGTACAGACTTTGAGAAAGACAGTCCTTGCCCCAAGTGATTACAGTCCAAGGCCGACAGAAACAACAGTTAAAACATTCTGAGGTACGTTTTCAAAGGCACAAATGGGAGCTATGCATGTAAGTATGGCAATCTAGCGCACAGGGCAACAGAGGAGGTTCGAGTACTAAAGTCTGTACTGCACCAAGACTCTTGCCACTAGAAATGCTCCCCGAGGGACACTAGCAGAAACGCTGCTTTGTACCATTTTGTGCTGGTCAGATTTTAAAAATAATTCGTCATTTGAGTTGGCTGGATGGTGTTACTTAGAGATTTGCCACTTTAGGATGACAGCTTCTGCCAGATACAATAGGCTGCCTCATTTCACGCAAAGCGTTCTGGGTGTCGGAGCTGATCGTGCATTGTCTGACGTCCTTCATTCTGTACCTCCACCATTTTATATCATGTCTTGATGTACTGGGGCAATGGACAATTACCAAGACTCCAGGAACCCTTCTCAGGGTACCTGTGGAATTAGATGCTTAATCACAGTGATTCTTCTTGCTCATATATATAAGGTTGAGCTGATTTCCACACATACATACGTGTTTGCATATATTACATTAGAGAGAGAGAGAGAGAGAGAGAAAGAAAAGAAAGATGTTTAAAACCAGCACCTGTAATAGTTTGGTTTGAAAGGCCCGTTTTTATTTAGTCCCAGGTATTTTGCTTGTTCATCTGTTAGTTCTGTCAGATGTGCGTCGAACGTTGGAAGATGAAGACTTGCCACATACTCATCTGAAACAGATTCAAGCCCTGGGAAATTAGCTTGAACGCGGCAAATCCCTTGGGTCCCTCCCTCGCTGGAGGAGCTCTAATGCATAAAGCCTGAAAGGGCGTTTGCGTTTTACGTAAGAACTTGTCACGGACTATGGGTCTGTCTACACAGCAATGTAAGCTGGGCTTAAGCCTAGCCCTCCTTGAGTCCACACACCAATTATGTTAACCTAGGGCTCGAACCTAGGGTCCCAGGACTCTCCAGGGCTGGAGGGTCTGAGCCCTATTGCTTTCCTGTGTGCACACAGCCCTAGCTTGACTCTGATCCCAGAAGTCTTCTGAATGTATCCCAGAATTCCTTGGGGCAACTTCCTTAGTCCTCTCTATGCCAACGATCTGTGGTGCAGTCTATTGCCCTCTCTTGCAAATGGACACCACACCAGCTCAGGTCAGCATTAATCCATTGTCTGCTGAAAACGGGTCTGCAAGTACACTACCAGACAGCCTGCAGGCTTTTCAATGGAGACTGGTCAGAAAAAGCTTTTTGCAAAGAGAGCTGCTTCCTGGTCACAAGAGCCCAGCCAGATTTTGGGGTGCTGGCTGGGCGCCCTGCACATCCATCCCCTGGGAGGCAGGGGTGCCCAGGAGCAAGAGACAGAGAGTGGAGCGCGGACGAAGCATCTGCCCTGCAGGGAAGGGGAGTGGCAGAGCTCACGGCTTAGCACAGCTGGGGGAAGAGGACCCCCAACACCTCAGCTGCTCCCCCTCCCTGCAGGGCAGCTGGTTGGTCCTGCTCCGCTCTCTGTCCCTTGCTCCCGGGCCCCCCTGGGGGCTAAGTGTGAAGAGGCACCTGGGCAGTGTGCACTGTGAGGGCGGTGAGTGGGAGCCTCCCAGGGTGCGGTGGGGGCAGGGATAAGGGATCCTAAGGGGGTGCTGGAGCACTCTGTACCCCAAATCCTGGGGACGCACTTCACCGCTCTGCAGAGGGCAGCAGCCAGGCTGGGGTTTGTGTGTTTTTGTTCTGAAACCTACATTTTATGTCAAACTTCAAAACAGACAAAAATAAATTAAAAACCAACCAACCAAAACCACTTCCATTGAACAGCCCATTTTAAAAGTTAAGAATCGCAGCATTTCATTTGAATAGTTTGACGGCCCTGGAGATGCATGTCCTGATTATCCTCAGCTGCACACGGGTATTTTCCTGCCAATGTGACTCAGCCTAGAGGGGTAAGCCCAATTCTCAGATTAGAGGTCAGTTCAGTATAAAGCCTTCTCCAACTGCAGTGATTCTACCCAGACACGCACCAGAGGAGCTAATTATGCAGTTTATGTACTTGGGTGGGCACCGGAGTTCCATCGATAGCACCATCAGTTAGGAAACAGGGTGGGCAGTAGAGTTTTCCCACAATGCAACACATTTGTAGGGCTAGTGTGTCGGCACGGGGTTAGGGTGCTATGCACTTGGGGAAAGGGTTACTTTGACTAAGGTCTGTGCACTGCAGTGTGGACACCAGAGCCCTCGGTTTGAGCACAGGTCAGAAAATCCTTTACCTAGAGTTAAAATGCAGTGTAGACGCTCAAGCCCAGGGTTCCCTGACATAGGTCAGCTGACTCGAGTCCCACTAACCCTAGGCTTACAGTAACTCCTCGCTTAACGTTGTAGTTATGTTCCTGAAAAATGCAACTTTAAGCGAAATAATGTTAAGTGAATCCAATTTCCCCATAAGAATTAATGTAAATGGGGGGTTAGGTTCCAGGGAAATTTGTTTTTGCCAGACAAAAGGCATTATATACATTTTAAACAAGCAATTTAATACAGGTATAAGTTTTAAACAATTTAAAAGAAACAATGTAATACTCCAATCATCACTGCTGAGTATGAAGCAATGGGAACATCACTGCTGAGTATGACGCAATGGGAGGTGCCCCCGCCTTACTCCACACAGGCACAGCCCACTGGCGCTGCAGACAATGAGGCAGGCAAGGAGGCTGAAGATGCCGTAGGCTAGGAGAAGCATGTTGCGCAGCGGCAGCTTCCCCTACTGTGCAAGTACCAGGGGTGGGGGGCTCAACCCTTGGCCCGCTCATTCCACCCCTTCCCCCAAGCTCCCACCCTTAACCTGCCTCTTCTCCCCCACACCTCCTCCCCGTTTACTCCGCGTGCCGCGTCCTCGCTCCTCCCCCCTCCTGCCTGCCTCCTGAATGCCGCAAACCAGCTGATTGCCACGGGCAGGAGGCGGGGGGAGGCGCTGATCCGCGGGGTCCACTGGCGGGCAGAGGCGCTGGGGGGGGGCAGAGTAGGGGAGCTGATAGGGGGGCTGCCAGCTGTGGACAAAGCAGGCTGCCAAACGACATTATAGTGGAGCATTGCACAACTTTAAACCAGCATGTTCTGTAATGGAGCAGTGATGTAAGATCGAAACAACGTTACGTGAGAGGACGTTAAGTGGGGAGTTACTGTACATTGCTGTGTGGACATACTCCATGTGGCCCATCCTGACCTCCAGGGGGGAGTTTTGGCCCTGTAAGAAGTGCAGGGTCTGGCCTCGTAGGTGTTAACATATCACATGCAAACATAAAGTAAGAGAGGAGTTTTAAAGTGTTTCTTCTTTCATTTATCTGCCTGAGTCAACGTCAGTGGCTGCCCCAAGCATTGCAGGAGATACATTGGAACCTGACGCTGGCGGCTTGGGCAGGGAAGTGAAAGAAGAAACATTTTTTTTTTTGTAAAGCAAAGCACTGCTGTTCACCTTTACAGGGAGAAGGGCTGTGTCATTTCTACAGATCTTGACATCAGTACAAACGACCTCCCGGCTGAATACAACTCATTATCCCTGAGAAAAATGTGATTCTGCTAAACACAGAAAAGAACTACACTCCCTTAGCTCAGCTGAAGGAAAAGAGTAAAAATATAGCTGCTGCAAACCCTTACAGATAACAGAGTGTGTCCACTGGCTACAGCAGAGGAACGGGAGGCTGGACTCCTGGGGTCTGCCATTAAATCACTAAGTGTCTTTAACCAAGGCCTTGGCTACACTTACCCGGTAGTTCGGCGGCGAGCGATCGAACTTCTGGGTTCAACTTATCGCGTCTAGTCTGGACGCGATAAGTTGAACCCGGAAGTGCTCGCCGTCGACTGCGGTACTCCAGCTCGGCGAGAGGAGTACCGCGGAGTCGACGGGGGAGCCTGCCTGCCGAGTGTGGACCAAGGTAAGTTCGAACTAAGGTACTTCGAACTTCAGCTACGTTATTCACGTAGCTGAAGTTCCGTACCTTAGTTCGAATTAGGGGGTTAGTGTAGACCTGGCCCAAGTCATTTGCCTCGGTGCCATGGTTTCCCCATGTGTAAAACGGAGATAATGCTTCCTTACTTCACAGGGATGAGGCAGCCTATTTCACACGTGTATCATTCTTGGAATCTCTGATGGGAGGGGCTATAAAATGAGAAGTACGTTACCCCTCGTTACCCTTCAAGCCTCCTAATAATCCACACATGGGTTTTCCTACTGAGATTTATCTTATTCTTGCACCACCCTCAAGCAGGGTTTAAACACCTTTCAGATAACGGCAAATGTTCATATCAAAACAAGATAAGTTCTGGTGTCAGGAGACCCAAGTCACGATGGGGAACTGCTCTGGGATTTTCAGATGTTTGGCTAATTGTGTAAGCTGTAGGATTACTGCCATAAAGAATGAAGACATGGCTGGATTTGGAAAATGGAAGAGACTCTTAGGGAGACTGAATCCTACCCTGAAACTGAGTAGCTTCTTCACTACAATGAATGTGAATTAATTAGGTCTGACTCACTATCACAGTCAACCATAACCTCAGCCTGTTTTCTAACCGATACCCCTGTGAGGTAGGGAAGCGAGATACTGTTTTATAAAAGACAGTTAGAGCAACTTGCCAAAATCACAGCAGCCGAGCCAAGAACAGAAGAACCCCTCTGGCTGCCTCCCCGTTCCTGCTCTCACCACCAGACAATCCTCATCCCAATTTAGGGGGGAAATCTAAGACACAAAACCCACCAGTATGTGAGAGGATGAAGCCAGATCTCCAAAAGCCATTGAGAGCCCCCACCCTGGTTCCACCTCAGTTAAAGCTAAGACCAGGTGATGGGTATGCCCTTACCCATTTTCTTAGGCAGCAGGTAGACGTCCTGTTTGTAGCGCCCTTCAGGGGCATTGTAGAGCTCTATCAAAGCCAGAGCCTGGGAATAAAACAACACATCTGGCTGAGTAACTCGCATGTACCATAGAGCAAGATACCCCTCTTGCTCACCCCAAATGCTGCTCACCTGAGTGGTTGCGGTGATGGACAATACAAAGGTGGGAACAGTGGAACAGCTCAGGTTCAACAGACGGCCCTGAGAAATAAAATAAATAAGCTCCTTAATTTACATGGTACCTTTCAGCCTGGAGGATCCCAGAAGAAGGATATAGAAATTGCTTCAAACCATCAATGAAATGCAGCCCCGCTGGGGTGGAGCGCAGCAGTCCTTTCAGAGCACACAGCAACACTCAACAGAAGTGAGGACTCCTGTTCCCAGGGGAACCTGCAGGGGGCTCTAGGGGCATAGGAAGTAGCAAACTCAAACGGGACTTTCGATGCCGGGGCCAAGCCCTGTACTTGTGTGAAAGGGCCATGGAATTAGTTAACAGCCCGCACCGTCAGAAGCGCAGCACCTTCCCAACCCCGTGCTGGGGCACTGGCTCAGTCCCCAGGAGAGTGCCACCAACACCCCCATGGAGCTGCCGGAGCTTTCCCATCCGAGTACTGACTAGCCAGGCCCAGTTTAGCTGGTGAGAGCTGATGAGATCACAACCCGGGGGAACAGAGTTAGGGAGAGAGAAAGACATGCCTGAGAATGCAGCCACCTGTTCCTTTGTGAAAGACACAAGAAATATTTGACAGCAGCTTGTTGCCTTCGGCAACTTTCTTACCAGTAGGTTGTAGCCCTAGGGAAACCACACATATATAGCTCATTGTCCCAGCAGTCCTCAATTGAATCTCTGCGGCTGAGCCATCAGTGATGGCTAAAAGCTCACTCAAACCATTTCAGAAGAATGAAATCTGACGAAATACCAGTGGGTGGGCTGCTGTGGGCCACAGGCAGAGCGGGAAACGCTGGAGCTGTTCGGACCAGACAACACGCCAGAGGGACAGACAGGGCTTTGGGAGCTAACAAATCCTTCTACCCAAAGAGACATCGGTGAGCTGCTTGGGCCTATGCAGCAATCTCTAGAGGTTCTTGAGCTCCGTGGCCCATTCAACCCTAGGCAGCCCACTAGGGTAACAGTCCCTGACACATGTGCTACTTACCTCTGCCAGCAGCACTATCCTCTTCCCGTCTGGCCAGATGACATGGTCTACCTGAGATCTCACCCTCTCCCAGGTCAGCTCAGGCGTACGTAAGCTCGCCTGAAATATAGCATTTAAACAGTTCAAGTGCTGGCAAAAATATCAGAAAATAGCAGCTAGAAGTAACACATATCATCCACTGACACTGTTCTGGGGTTATAGATACCTCCAGGCCTGATCTCTGTCTGATATGTTATATGGGTCACTTATTAATTTATTGTAGGCCAGAGCTCTAACAACAGCTGCAGTTTGAATTCGTCTGATTGCAAAGCTAGCTACAAAGCAGGATGAAAACTGATTTACAATCATGAACATTAGGCCCTCTTGTTGCTGGTGTCACCTTTCTTTCCAGCAACATGGTGGCTGGCAGCAGGGTACAGAGAAAAGACAACGGTAACCACGTGTCTATGGGCAAAACAAGTCTTTCTCCTATGGGACTGCTTACAGCAACAAACACCTTCTGGACCGGCACCGCAAGGAAGAGATGGTCCTATTTTCCTGCTTCACTCCAAACACAGATGAGCAGATTTAAAGTTCTGTACAGTAATCTGCACCTGGGTTACAAGCAGCGTGCTGAATCCCCCTCTGATGCAATTTTAAACTGACTTCTAAGTCTCAGCAAGACCCTTAATGATTTAATAATGTGAAAGCAGACAGACTCGTAGCAAGAGAAGTGCTGCTGTAATTAGCTCGCTACTGGGAAGGAGGAAAAAGGGCCATTATACTCTTCCGGATTTTATTTCTGAAGCTAAACTCGTGTGGGCTCAGCTCTTTTGAATCCTTTGAGGACATCACTGAAGTTACGAAGACATTTGTGGCAGCACAAAATAGTTGGTAGGGGTGGAGGTCTAGCTTATTATGCAGCCCTCTCAGGCCGGCCAGTCAGAACAACTAGCATTAGTCAGGCACCGCGACCGATGACTGACTGACTGATCTCAGAAGCTTTCAACACTAATGAGTACGAGAGGTAGGAGGGATTAGGGGAACCAATGAAATGAATGTAAGAAACCCGCTCCCAGGACATACACCAGAAAACAGCCCAGTTCTTACCACATCAATTTCAGTGTTGGAATGTCCCATGTTGCACACGATACAACTGTTCTTCATTCTGTCTAGATGTTCTCTTGTCACTACGTTCTTGTTACCTTTAAACCCAGAAATATATGGTAATACATACGGATGCTGACATAGCTACAGTAAGTTCACCAGTACAGCCCACTCCAACCAACTGGGTTTTACTTGATGAGAAGTTTTGGGCGATCATTTTTTCATGAATTTTCAAAAAACTAGAGTGAAAACTAAATTTATTACATACATACACACAGACACAGACACACACAGTGAAGTATGAACCTGGCTCTTTGGCCAGCAAATGAGAGGTACGCATGAATCTATTCAGATAAAATAGACTAAAAAATCCTGCTCCCCAAGGAACTTCCACCCCAACCTCAAATTAAACTCTCTGGGGTTTGAATTAGCTCCCCCTCCAGTGCCTGCACATACTATATTCTGTTCTGCTGAACCATGGCACTTCCTGTTCCAAGCCAGAGCCCAGAAGGACTAAAATAGTTTGAGCGTCCTCACAATATTTCTGCAATGAGGAAGTACTGGGAACCTCTCAGAGAAGAGGATGGCAGTGAGCCTGCTCTCACAAAATGTCTAGCCCAGTTTTGCAGATGCACGAGCTTCTTGTTGTTCTAATGAGCATCTGAACTCTTAGGTGCTTAGAGACACCAACTTGGTGAAGGTCTAGAAACAAGCAGGTCGAAGTCTCATGTACCTTAGCTGCTTGTCACCTCATGTGAGCGAAGGTATTCACCATACTGAAGTGGACTCAGCAGCCTTCTGCAGTATTTACTGGGTGCAGTTAGCTGTGGTCTGCCTGTTTTTCATAGCTCCATTGGCTGCTTTCCCCAAGCTAACGGTGACAGATTAAGTGTGTTCCTGGACTGTCATGGGCAGAGCCAAAGCTCCAGCAACCAATGACAGCGTATGGGTCTGTGACCAGCGACTAATGTGAAAGTGCCTCCTTGGTTGGAAGGCTATCATTGGCTGCTGGGAGTTAGCAACTTTACAAGTATCCTATCAGTACCCATTATTTTATCCTATCACTGCCCCACTCCAATGGGAGGGGTTTGGGCAGCCTATCTAGTACACTTCACCTTACAGCTACTCCCACTGCCCTGTGACATACGTACCTGTACAGGTGATGACAATGTCAACTTGTCTGATAACCTCATTGAGTTTCACAAGGCGGAATCCATCCATGCTGAGAGGACAGAGAAAAATGTATTGAATCTGAGGATTGGTTGAAATATACCAGACTCAAACCCCCCAATGTGAGTCTCAGCTACCAACATTAACTCTTTGGGGCCACGGATTGGGAATCCCTGATGCAGCACACGGATGGATTTGTAGTAGCACCAAGAACAGTGCTGGCTAGAGGATTTTAAATGGAGTTGTTATGGGGAAAGTGACACTGTCGGTTCCATGTTCTCTATCAATCATTCCAAATAAAAGAGTCTTAAGTATATTGCAAGATGGCATTTCTAGTGGTCAACCCTGCAAACTGCCCCTGGGATCTGAAAATCCATCTCTACAAATAATACAGAAATTAGGTCAACGTTTTCATATCTGGCCGCCTAACTCCACACTTAGGCCCCAAAATGAGCGGCCTAAACAGCTCCCACTGATTTCAGTGGGAATTGCAGGTGTCAGCATATCTGAAAACAAGGCCGTATTTCTTTAGGATCCGAAATATGGATTTATGAATGTAACTCTAGGCCTTCTGGCTTGAAACATCAGGGTTTAGGTTTTTTCCCATGGTGACCACCCAATCTCAGTTTGCAAAGTCATCCCCCTCATTAAAATCCCTCCTGCGATCTCACTTCTATGATGCCCATGAGGTGTCTGATCATAATTACACTAAAACACAAACGCAGCTTGGGTTTCTCCGTGTCCCCCATCCTCTCTATGGCTGTCTTTTACAGGGTAAAGCGCTGTCTATTTTTGTGACTTGTACCGTGCTGGGCATAGTGTTGGTATGAAGCAATCAATTTGACAATACATTGATGCATAAGGCAGAAAGATCACCAGCTCACTCACTCCCTTACAGCTGGATTGCCTCGTGCAGGTTTGTGCATGTTACCAAGCAGATAGGATCAAAGATGCATGGATCAGCTCTGCTGAGTAAGCAAAGCCGATTAGTTACTTTTCTGACCATAACTGCACTTTGGAAGTTAGATGTTAGAAGGAAAGAAGCTGGTGTGTTTAACAAGGCCCTAAACGCCTGGTACTTTGCAAAATGACTACCCTACCTTTCCAACTCCTTTTTGCTGCAGTTCTTAAGCGTAAGTGGTATCTCCACAATAAGCCAGGTTTCATTTGGAGAAAATGAGGCCAGAGATCATTGCAACACCCGCACTAGAAGGGATAGCTTTATGCTTTCAGTCCCCGTTACAGCACCAGGATTTGGAATGTATGATCTGTAACTGGATGATCTGAGAAACTGACATGTTCCTTCAGTGGACTCCCCCACTGAACACAAACAGGGGCAAAATATGATATTCAGAATTAAAATTCGAATATCGCTACAATCCATAACACTCTGGCAGTCTCACAGTCACTAAACCTTCAACTGCCCCTTAAACCGTCTGCTATCTCGAATAGTTGAGCGGGCTTATCAGTAGATACAGATTAGCAAGCTGTTCCTGAGGAAAGTGACCCATGACTGATAGCAGCTGTGAGCAATGGATCGCCCTGAAGCTGTGGAGCCGGGGCACAGTCATTTTCAGCACTACTCCAGAGAGTGATTGACACTGACGGGATCCTGGCCTCAGTCTTACTCTAACTGAGTAAGACCTGTGGAAGGAATCAGACTCCCCACTGCCCCTTACCAGGCTTGCAGGGCACAGATTGGATCGATCTCTGTCACATACACTATGGAGCCCATGGCCTTCAAAGCAGCACAGCAGCCCTTTCCAACCTGCAGAGAGAGACGCCAATAGTACCACACTGCACAGTACAGTACGGTACAGTAAGCACAGTCTGCTCCCGACAGAAAGGTGAAAATCTCCCCTTCTCTGTGTTCAGCCAAGCCACACCCTGCTGCTGTAAACTGTGTAATGAACTTAACACACGGGGGGAGGGAAAGTCCCTTGAAATATGGAGCATAACTAACCGGAGCTACTTTGCTGAAGTGTTGCCAGAGATAGGCCCCAAAGCAAAACCCCGGAGCCAAATTCAACCCAACTTTAGATGAGGCTGGATCTCCCCCAAACTTTGTGGCCGGCACTAGAGATCATAGCATTAAAATCCTGGATTCAGTTTAACTCCGGGAACACGAGGGATCTGGATCAGGCCCCAATTTTAGTAACAACATAACCAGACGTTTGAAAAATTCCATTCCAGTACCACACAGGTCCTTTTCGTCATACCTCCCACCTCCAGAAAGCAGCAAGACTGGTGCATTAAAAAGACACCAAACTTCTCACGTTGGGGAAGTCTAAAGCCATGTCTATACAACTGATGTTTCAGTGGCATCGCTATGTGGCCACAGCTCTGCTGCTGTGACCCCAGGGCGTAGATGCAGACTACAGTGACAAAAAAGATTTCTCCATTGTTGGGGGAGTGATGGTAACTGGGTTGATGGAAACATTCTTTCATTCACCTAGTTGGGTCTACCCCAGGGGTTAGGTTAACATAATTAAAATACTCAGGGGGTGGATTTTTCACACTCCAAGCTCTGTGGCTCTGTCGACCTAAGTTTTAAATGTGGACCAGACCTAAGGGGTTCTTACAACCTTTAATCTATTTGGATAGCTCAATATCAGTGTTTTAATTTCTCAGCATTAACTAACTTTACCCTTTATACACTCAGTAAACCTGATAGGGGAATTCAAGGGCATGGCTGACTGGCCAAGAATTCCCCGAATGTGTTTGATTGTGCAATCATTCCACGGGCGTATTGGAACATGTGATCACCAAGTGCACTCAACTTTTAGATCACAGTCGAACCGCCTGATGTTTGTGCAGTCGAACCTCCTCATGTCTGAATCATGTGAAATGATTTGGGGGTTCTCCGTCCAGATCAGAACACACCCCACTATAACTGCTACTAACTAGTCCCCATGTTGGCAGCCCCAGCTGAAGGAGGGGGGTGGAATATGGAGACTGAACTCCCCACTTTCATCTACAGAGATGATCCCTCCAGATCAGGGGTGAAAGCTTATTGGCAGGTCAACATTAAGATGGATTAATTGATCTTTCTTGACTGTATTTCAGTTCAATACCACAGCAACTCCCCCCACCCCACCGCCGCCCATAGCATCAAATTTTTATGCACACCTCTACCCCGATATAATGCGACCTGATATAACACGAATTCAGATATAACGCTGTAAAGCAGTGCTCGGGGGTGGGGGGGAAGGGGAGGGGGCTGCACACTCCAGCGGATCAAAGCAAGTTCAATGCAACGTGGTTTCACCTATAACGCGGTAAGATTTTTTGGCTCCCGAGGACAGCGTTATATCGAGGTAGAGGTGTACTTTTAAAAATTTGTTGGTACAAGAAAAGAAAAATGCAGAGAAATTGTAGCGGGGCGAAAACCCTTCATTTTTGTCTAACTGGGCCCATTACTTGTAGAAGCAGGTTTTAGGATAACTGCAGATGAAGAGAGAAGCCATGGCGATACAAAGCATCCTAGGATCAAGCTATGTGAAGGGAAGCCCTAATTTTATATGCAGCAACTACTCGATGTAACTCACAAAGCAAATTCTCTGTGATGAAAATATTGAAGTTTTACCTCTCCATAGCCACAGACCACCACTTGCTTTCCTCCAAACATCATGTCTGTCGTCCTTTTAAGGCTAAGAAAAAGTGCAAGAATTAAAACAACAGATATTAGATGCAACCCCCAATGCCAGGGCATAAAACTAAACGCATGCCAGTATTTAACGGGTAATAATGATAACTCCTCAAAAATAAAATTAGTGCTGCTGACAGACAGGTTTTTTGGGCTCAGCTGATGTGAAATTCCCTCCGTCAAAAACTATTCCATCCCACAGACAAGACTGCATTTGGTGGGCTGATCATGCTCCTTTTCAGGACCACTGGAAGAATCCCAGTTTTCTTCCCCTAAGTATAATGGTCTAAATGGATATATGTGTTAATCGTTTGGATCTGAATGGGAATTACGTGTGTGTATTTCAAGGGCAAAATCTGGCCCATTGTTTTTTCTGGGGATCACAAAGTGGGAACCTCAAGGCCCCTCCAGAACCAGTCTTCCCCATGGTAGTACAGAGTGCTACCACCCAAGGCATGGGGCTAGCATGAAGGAGAATTTTCTACACAATGGCACCCAGAAGAGACTGCTAGGGAAGACAAACAGTGGTTTCCTGGCACAATCCTGGGGTATATCTACACTACAGGGGGGAGTCGATTTAAGATACGCAAATTCAGCTACGTGAATAGCGTAGCTGAATTCGACGTATCGCAGCCGACTTACCCCGCTGTGAGGACGGCGGCAAAATCGACTTCTGCGGCTTTCTGTCGACGGCGCTTACTACCACCTCCGCTGGTGGAGTAAGAGCGTCGATTCGGGGATCGATTGTCGCGTCCCGACGGGACGCGATAAATCGATCCCCAAGAGGTCGATTTCTACCCGCCGATTCAGGCGGGTAGTGTAGACCTAGCCCTGATGATTTGTACAAATAAGACTCTTTCTTCCAGTCTGTTTCTTCTTAGCTCTCCTTAAGAGTGTCCTACATTACAGTCTATTTTTAGCATGAAAGTAAATAGGTTAGCAGTGTGGGGAAGGCAAAATTCTCTTATTTTCCCAACGAATTTAGACAGAAATCCCTGCAGATTTAGCTGCACTTTTGCACAGATTTTCTCTGGCCCAGTTGAAGCGGTCTGAGAGAGGCTTTATCTTAGAGCTCAATTTACTTACGTTTATTACAATTCAATGCGACACAGCAAGATAATAAGGAGGTGGTTTTGAATTTCTACATTGCAAATAGTCACTGATAATTAACACGTGCTTCAGACACACAGGTGCACCTAACTTCTCATTCTGTCATGCTGAAAATCTGGAAGCAATTCTTCCTTTGACTGTAACATCTTTGGGGCAGGGACAGTGTTTTCATTACACGTGTGCTTTGTCCGGCACAATGAGACCCTGATCCCTGACGGGGGGTCTAGGTGCTGCTACAATGTAAGTAACAGTAGTTATACAAAGTGGTTGTATTAGCCCTAAGAGCAATTTAGTTTCACAAAACTACTTTAAAAGCACCCAAGAGACTTTGAGATAAGCCATTCTATATCTAGGCACCTATATGCCCTGCATCACTAGAGTTTGTCAAGGGCTCAGGAGAGATCAATTGTATTTGAACACCTTAGGAAGGCAGGGAACTATTATCATCCCCTTTTTGCAGATGGTGGATTGAGGCACAGAGATTAAGCAACCTGCCCAAGGTCACACAGCGAGTGTATGGCCAAGCTAAGAATTGAACTCAGATCTCCTGAGTCCAAGCCAGTGTCTTAGTCACAAGACCAACGTTCTCATATCATCCAAGGAAAGAAAAAAAAAACAAAAACAAATGAAAGCACAAGATTCGCTGACGCAGGAGATTAGCGTCTACTGCTGGGGCTGGATTTGCAGCGCTGGACCCTAAAACTGATGGGAACAAATCTTCTGATTTAAGGCATCAGCTGATCACCACAAGATCAGAAGTGGTTTTGTCCCAGTTCCCCTGCATAGCGTGAGCACTATTGATTAGGTACAATATTGGGGAATCTCTCCCTTCCACTGAAACATTAGGTATTAGGCAATGAAGGACACGGGACGTTAGATTAGAGATGGACAAATGGTCTGAGCCACAAAGGCAAATCCTGTGTTCTTACAAGAAATTAAACTTTAACATTTCCACATGACCCCTTAGAACCTTAAGAACGGCCAGACTGGGTCAGACCAATGGTCCATCTAGCCCAGTCTCCTGTCTCAGACAGTGGCCAGTACCAGAGTTTCAGGGGGGTGTACAGGTCAGAGCAATTTTGGAGTTATCTACTCCTGTCTTTCCCTCCAGGCTTCTGGCAGTCAGAGGTTTAGGGTCACCACGTGCATGGGGTTACATCCCTGACCATCTTGGCTAATAGCCATTGATGGACCTGTCCTCCAGGAACTTATCTAGTTCGTTTTTGAACCCAGTTATACTTTGGGTCATCACAACATTACACGGCAATGAGTTCCACAGGTTAGTTGTGGGTTGTGTGAAAAGGTATTTCCTCTTGTTTGTATTAAACCTGCTGCCTATTCATTTCATGGGGTGACCCTGGGTTTGTATTGTGAGAAAGGGTAAACAACACTTGCCTACTCACTTTTTCATGATTTTATAAACCACTATCATATCCCTCCTTAACCATCTCTCTTCTAAGATGAACAGCCCTAATCTTTTTAGTCTCTCCTCATATGGAAGCCGTTCTGTACCCTTGATAATCTTTGCTGTCCTTTTTTTAACCTTTTCCAGTTCCACTGTATCCTTTTTGAGATGGGTGACCAGAACCGGACACAGTATTACGGGGTAGACGTAGCATGGATTTTATAGTGGCATTATAATATTTTCTCATTTTCTGTCCCTTTCCTAATAGTTCCTAACATCATCAGCCTTTTTGACAGTTACTCCATGTTGAGCTGAGGTTTTCAGAGAACTATCTACAATGGCCCCAAGATCTCTTTCTTGAATGGTAACAGTTAATTAAAAACCCATCATTATATAGGTTAGGTGGGTTTATTTTTTCCAGTGTGCATTACTTTGTACTTACCAATTTTGAATTTCATCTGGCATTTTGTTGCCCAGTCACCCAGTTTAGTGGACCTCTGTCCATTCTAAACATACCCAAGCATGAAAGTCATGCAGAGTGCTCTATTTAGTAAGGGAGCTACATACCCATCAAGAATGGATTCTCTGCAGCAGTAGAGGTTGTCAAACTTCTGTTTGGTGACAGAGTCGTTGACATTCATAGCTGGGACACAGAGTTTCCCAGCTTTAGATAACTGGTATAACCTGTAAGGAATAAGGGAGAGAACAGGAGAATGAAAAACGAACTGAGAAAGGTTTTCCTATGTTCTGCCTCCAAATGCTCTTAACCTCTCTTGATTAGCTGGCAAGGAGTGGCACATATCTCCAAAGCCAAAGTTAGCATCTATCTATGGACATCCTACCAATTCCAGCACGGGAGGTGTGTCCCTTATTTCGTAAATGCATTTATGCTTGTTCCCTCCAGAAAAATTGCCAGTATCAGATTAAAATCTAAAGCATGTTCTGTCCTTGGCTCCTTTACATTTTTATCAAAGTGCACAACAGCATGCCTCTTGCAACTTCAGATCAATACCCTTTGGTGCCCTTTCAATGCAAAAATATGTGTGTTCCTAAAGCCCTCCTCCCACATTTCTTACAATGTAGGTGCAAGTGGTAAGAGCTGGTCACAGCGAGAGACTCAAAACAGCCTTACAAAGTGCAACCACTAAGATGGTTATTTGGAGCAAATCACTTACTTAAAATGCCATAGTCAGCACACTGACTGCAACGTCAGGCAAGTTACAATCATGCTGCAGTATGTGCTGCGCTGAACTTTTGTTACCGGCAATAGACAGAAATGCATCTCTCTCTGGAAGTACTCAGTTATGATTAACTACTATGAGAGTGAAAACACAAACAAGATAACAAATCTAAATTCTAGAATACAAACAGGAAGAGAACCTGAAAGTGTTCAAATGTTATGTGTTCAAGAGTCGGTTGGTATCCCGCAAACCAGAATTTGATCAATCAGCTCTCTCACAAACACACACTAAGTACAATTATGTCTTCTCCAGAAGACTTTCTTCTTGCTCTCTACTGTTTACCACAACCTGGACAACACTTCTGTGCACAAATTGCCCAACTGTGTATTTCCTTCATTGCACTCTCTGACCCATCTACAAGCCTCGAGTGTTAGCTCCCAGGAACAGTGATTTCCCAAACCAAATGCTTCAAAAACTAAACGTGTCCTCTTGGATGAAGAGTTTTGTGTTCCCATCAGCATCCTTAACTCAGACCTTAGCCGCACTCTTGAAGCAAGAACGCAGGGAGTTACCTTTAACCTTACTTTGCTCTCTACACATCTGCCTTGCCCCTACATCTCTGACTGCCACTGACAGAATACTGTCAAATCAGGTCCTTTTCTTCATCCTGCTTCTGCTGAAATCATAATCAGGTTTCAGCCAGCACTTCCTTTCTCAACAGTTTCAATTCCCTTTTTCACAGCATGCCTAGATCCCTATTCTAAACTTCAGCCAGTTTAGAGAGCTGCAGCCACACTATGCTCTCACTGCAAGAAAAAAAAAAAAAGACTGTCGCCCTCATCCTCTGTCACCTTTGCTAGCTTCCTATTCCTCCCTACTGTTCTGAGTCACCTTCACTACCTTGCAATCTACCGCCTCCTCCAACTGAAAACTGACTTGCTGATTTGCTCAAACCACACACTTGCTCAGACCTTCCTTCTGACTTTGTTAATCACTTCTCCCACCACTCCTCTGCTTCCACAGGCTGGGGTAGGGGTGTCACGCATTTACGCTGACTTCTCTGTCTGGAATTCTCCCCCTCCCTCAAGCAACGGAGTCATTTCCTCTTACAACCTCACTCCTTTCCTGGGCACTTCAGTTTGGGATTGATTCTAAGTTTCTCACTTTCACCAAAGTCAACTACACTTTCCCCTTGCACTGTAACACCAATCCTCACTCCTCTTCTCACCGTCCCTGGCAAGGCAGGCACGTATTATCCCCATGTTACAGAGGGGAAAGCAAGAGGTTAGATGTTTTCTCAAGGTCACACAAGAGTCAATGGCAGAATCAGAATGAGAACTCAGAAGTTCCTACCTCCTAGTCTCAGGTTCAGATCATTAGATGTTTTTAAGTTTATTTTTAGATAGAGGAGAATAAATGTGACTTTTTATTTTTTAAGAGCTAGTCCACACCAACAGGAAACTACTCCAAGGCCGTATTTGTAGGATCAAAGTCCGGGCAACAGTCTGAGATATGGTATGTCACAGATTCTTGTGAGTGCTGAGTAGGAGTGTGACACACATGAATCCTTTGCCCAGAGGGCTACGTGCTCGCTGTGGATACAGCTCCATTACCTGTGGACACCGGTCACGCTCTCTTCTACTATCCCCTTGATCTTCTTAAACATATTGGGGTATTTCTTATAAATCCAGTGTGTCAGATCCCCTCCATCATCCAAGATCTGTAATGAGAAAGTTGCACCGAGTCACTGTACTGAAATCCAGTGAGGCCACTGACCTTCGTTAATAACACCAGGGGTAAATTATCACTAAATTCCAGCTTCTGAAGCAAGTCCACGTCTTGGTATCATGTAGGCCATTGCAACAGCACAGACAAAGCCAAGACAAGGACTATTCAATGGAGCAATGACACTTTGGTTACATTTTTGTTTAATGAGGTGTGACAGACCCAGACCAGTGGGGTACAGGAGTCTGGTAGAGGGCAAATATACTGGTCACTGGATGAGTAGTTTTCTGTTCTCTGAGTGACCAGAGCAGGGGCTGCACTAGAGTAATCAGGAACCTGCTAGAACCAGTTAAGGCAGGCAGGCTAATTAGGACACCTGGAGCCAATTAAGAAGAAGCTGCTAGAATCAATTAAGGCAGGCTAATCAGGGCACCTGGGTTTTAAAAGGAGCTCACTTCAGTTTGTGGTGTGAGTGTGAGGAGCTGGGAGCAAGAGGCGCAAGGAGCTGAGAGTGAGAGGGTGTGCTACTGGAGGACTGAGGAGCACAAGCGTTATCAGACACCAGGAGGAAGGTCCTGTGGTGAGAATAAGGAAGGTGTTTGGAGGAGGCCATGGGGAAGTAGCCCAGGGAGTTGTAGCTGTCATGCAGCAGTTACAGGAGGCACTATAGACAGCTGCAGTCCACAGGGCCTCGGCTGGAACCTGGAGTAGAGGGCGGGCCTGGGTTCCCCCCAAACCTCCCAATTGACCTGGACTGTGGGTTCTTCCAGAGGGGAAGGTCTCTGGGCTGTTCCCCAACCCACATGGTAAATCTCTGAGGCAGGAAAAATCTGCCAATAAGTGCAGGACCCACCAAGATAGAGGAGGAACTTTGTCACAGAGGCTGGAGAGGCATTGCTGAGGTCCTCAATATTTATCCCCAGATTAGGGACAGTGCAAACAGCAGCAGTGCAAGCTCTTCTCACTTGCTCCAGCAGGAGGGACCATCTCAGGAAGTGACAGGGAAATGTTTGTTGGCCATAGCCCAGTCTCTGGCCTTTCTGCTCCAACTGCGAACGGTGAGGCCAACTAATGACAAATGTAATAATAATTTTATATTGGGAAACCCATCATGTTTCACATAGGCCACTGAACAGCCTTTAGTCAGTAATTTTTAGTCACAACCTTCCCAGGTTGGATTTGAACTTGGAACCTAGAAATATAAGGCTCCCTCGCAGATCACCAGTCCCCTGAACCGTCCAGTTCCTCCTAATGAACCCCTTTACCAAAGGAGATAAAAGCCACACTATAAAAGACATTCCTTACGGAATGTGCTCCTCATGGTGGAAAGTTAATAGCCAAACTTATTGCTTTATTAAAACAATTAAAATGAGCAGATCTGCGTATGCTGGTTCTATATTAAATACAAGTGAAGTGCTCTCTGAAAAATTAACGCCTTACTAAGAACCATAATTCAGCCTAGAATCCTAGAAATTAGAGAAGGAAAATGATCTCAAGCTTTCTAATCCAGTGAGCTATGGCTCCCTTGGGGACCCACAAAAGGAGTTTTTTTAATTGATATGCCCATTTTTGTTTTTTTTAATTAAGAAACAAATAAAATAAGCTCAACAATCACCTGTTTTACCCATGGGTCTGCGTCTTATGCTGCAGCTGTTGTGGTGCCGGCAGCCTCTCTGTGCCCTCCACTCCTACAGGGGGCTTCCAACAGGGAGACTTGCTGCTGTGGGAAGCATTCAGCAGGAAGTTTCCTGTCTGAAAGCCCCCTGTTGGAGAAGAGCGCGAAGAGATACTAAGCCCTGGTCTACACTAGGGGGAGGGATCGATCTAAGTTACACAACTTCAGCTACGTGAATAACGTCGCTGAAGTCGACGTACTTAGATCGACTTACCGCGGTGTCTTCACTGCAGTGAGTCAACTGCTGCCGCTCCCCCATCGACTCCACCTGCGCCTCTCGCGGCGCTGGAGTACAGGAGTTGACAGGAGAGCGCTCTGGGGTCGATTTATCATGTCTAGACTAGACGCGATAAATCGATCTCCACTGGATCGATCGCTGCCCACCGATCTGGCGGATAGTGTAGACATACCCTAAGACAGTGCTGCCTACGGCACCAGCCAACAGGGGAATGGGGCGGGGCAGAGGAAAAGGCAGGTGCATTTTACTTTACAACAGGACAGTTTTTACTGAGTGCTAAGTCTACATATAGCAAATGTGGGGCTGAAGATTATGATGATTTTAATTCAGTTAAGCAGAAAAGGAAGAAAAGTAGACAATACGATGATAGGTACAGGATGTTTAGATTTTCTTGTCTTGTGGCCAGGGCCAGTTGATAGAACAAGCTCAGAAGGATCAATATTTTGCACTGCAGCTGGATGAATCCACAGACACAGCAAACATGGCTCAGCTTCTGTGTCATGTGAGATTTATCAAAGCAGGTGCAATAATGGAAGAACTTTTATTTAACAGGCCCATGCCTGTCACTAAAAGCTTAGGCTGTGTCCAAACACGTCAAAAATCCATATTTTCAAATTATAGTTTTAAAAATACTGATAAGATTATATAATTAAATAAAAGATGTAGTTGAATAAAGATGCAAAACTGTCCAAACTCTAGTGACCTTCTTGAAACTAGTGTCCTGAACTCTTCTAGCTTCCGGAGTTGGTTTAAAAAAAAAAAAAAAAAAGGTATCTGCTGGTGGGGAGCCACTAAATTTTAAAATATCTGTAGAGAAGCCATGGTACTGAAAAGTTTGGAAGCACAGTTCTAAGTCACCCTTTGCCAGTGTTATATAAACTCAACGTAAGGTAGCACATGAAAATGTAGTTACTAGGCAGTTACTAAGTCCATGTAATCAATAATAAAGATGTAGCACAGGCTACAATAAACTACTAGGGTGAATGTCCAGATACTCCTTGATACTAGTTCATTTTATTTTTAGGGTTTTCTGTGGCATACAATAGCATCTGCAAGATGGATCAAGGATTTTCAGCCAAAAATTTTATCTAACACAATGTGATTATAATCATTGCCTGCTGTCACGACCGGGACATGGGTGGTGTGACCTAGTGGTCAAAGTAGGAGTCAGGCTGGGTCTGACTCCAGGAGATCAGAGTGGAAATAGAGTCAAGAGACAGGCAGGATCAGGTTACCAGGAGATCAGAAGAAGGAAACAAACGTGAGAGCAGAACCACAGATCAATAACCAAAGGCAGGTCAGCACAGGATACCAGGAAGTGAAGCCAGGGGAGCAGGAAACACAAGGCACACAATCCAGAACAACATGGATCCCAATTGCACGGACAACTTCCTGTTCCTGTGCTGGGTTTAAATAGGTGCTGTGGACCAATTGGAGCTCCCCCAGTCATCTCCCAGGGCTGTGTCTGAGCTCAGCTCTTATTCTGACAACAGTTAGCAGGTCCCTGGGTGGCAGGCTGGACCCTGCTAGTGCCCAAAAGTCCTAAGGACCAGGATTCAAGACCCACGGTCCCTGATGTGCAGTGACTGAAGACCCACAGAAAGGATTAGAAAAAGCCACCTAATAGAGATTCTCAAGTGGTAGATCCCTCTTTTCGGTCCCCTTCCAAATACCCTGGCCCCAATCCTCACTACTTCCAATTACATCCTCTCAGCTAATCCTAACGTGCACCAAAAGGATGGAGAGCTCTGGGCTGGTATGTTGGGGTGTCTAAGGGATCCATTATGTTCCACTAGCACACAGCACCCCTCTACTCTGTGTGCTCCACATTACATACAGCATGCCAATCACTGTCATCTCTGCATCCCAACAGCCAGGCAATAAAGAGCACTTCAGCACATTCTGACCAGAAAATTCTGCTTTGCTTGAGTCTCAAGAGATGCAGGTGTCTAGTCCCTTCTGTGATACTACCGGGTGGACTATACCTGGCTGGAATATAGAGCCATGACCATCCTAAAGGGTATTCAGGCAAGAGCCTTTTATTCCCAGGTTTATACTGCACAGGATTTCACAAGGTTCCCTCCCCCCGCACTGGGATCTAGTTAAAAGGCTGGAAAAAAATCACTACAGACAAAATTTTCACCTCCTTAACTCCTCCACTCCCCTTGGCTAGCTCCAGGTAGGTAGGCTGAAGTGACATCCCCAGCACAGCACATAAATTATCACACCAGAGCAGGAGACAGCGACCAGATCCCAGAAGGAACTCAAAGCAGGTTTCAATGAACAGCAGATGATGTGCTGAGGGCCTGAAAGCCTGGCTCCTGGCACCCTCTACTGGCTCTGGGGCGTGCTCAGCTGTTTACTGGTGCTCCTCTATACAGAATCAAATAATTGCTAAACACGGCTCTGTTCTTTTTAGCTCCATTCCAAACACAAAATTCACTCCCAGCTTTTACAGACACACCACACAATGGAATATCAGACGAGTACTTGGCAATATCCATCTAAGTTTTCCTTCTGTGATAACATGGCTTGCGGTGTGTGTATTGAACCACAGTGCTGCCATCATTAGTTGTTTATATAATCATATAATTATATGTTTGATTTGGAAATGCAAAGTGCTGATTATTATTGGAGCCCATTCCCATAATCTCCCTCTCTCCCTTGATGATGAGCTCCTCAGAGCAGGGACCAACTGTTCCTTTCTGAATGTTTGGAAAGAGTAGCACATTGTCAGTGCTTCACAAAATATTAAATAATAATCAACACCATCTCCTTTTCCTCTTCCAAGTGCTTTACAAGAAAACAAACTCCTGTGTGAACAGATATAATCTCCATTCTACATATGGGGGAAACCGAGGCACTGAGCGGTTAAATAATTGCCAAATCGACACCGAGTGGTGTCAATGCGCAGATCAGAACTAAGGAGTTCCTGACTCTCAGACCTGTGCTCAGATTACACCTTTCATTTAAAATCTAGAGATCTAATGGAATGAGGCAATTGACATGAGAGTGAAATACTAGAGATAAGACCCACTCTCCACTCTTGATTTCTTTCAAGCTACCCATATTTCACTAGGGGCACACACAACTACTGAATCTCTTGGTTTCATTAATCCTCATTTACTTGATAGGGCAGAGAGTCCTCTTGTGAAAATGCATAAACGGGGCAGAATTCTGGGTTTTAGCAAGTTTCTCCTTCCTAGGAGAGTATAAGGTAAGAGGACATTGAGCCTAGAGAATGAGTCCCTGAAATGCCTCAACAGATGGCCACCTTCAGACAGCAGAACCTACGCGAAGTGCTCTAAGAGCTAGATCCACCACATGCTGATTTTCCTTTAGTTCCTCACACATCATCTTTATTTTGTTTCATTAGAATCCTTCCTAGTTATCCTTTTAGCAAACCAATCTTCACCTGCATGACCACGCCAGGGATGTTTTTTCATGCAAATCAACCTTTTTGAACATTAGCCCCATCTTGCCTTTTTGCTGCTACTTGCAGTCAACGCCAGACTTTTTGTTAGTCCAGAGTGTTTGTACAGCTGCACTGTATCAATCCCCTCCTGATTTTAGTGCGCTCAGCTTGGCTCAGAGAACTCTGAGGGGCCAAAACACGGCAACAGAAACATCTCTGCATCTTCACTCTGCACTCTCTTCCAAAGGGACATTTATATCCTCTGGCACAGACAATTGCTGTGTCCACTATCCCAGCAGAGATCTAATCCATCGCCTACGTAGAAATACCTTCTCCTTTGATTTGCATTTTATGCCTCCAACAATGCAAACCTGGAATCCTGTTAGTCTCTCATTGCAGCTGCTTGTCAGACTATAAGGTTCTTTTTAAAATAGTAATTCCCAAATCTCCCCCAGATCAATTTGCCGTACCCTTTCTATTTAGCAGCTATTTCCCCTTCACATGTCTGTCCCCAGATGACTTATTTCACTTTGCTTCATGCACAGAACAGAGTTGGTGCACTCTTGACTGGAGATTGTGAACAGCAGTGTCCACGGGTCTACGCTGACACAGGGCAGCATCTCATCCTTCCATCTGAGGACATATAAGGAGGGGCAGACCCACTGCCACTCCAATTCCTTTGCAACCGCGAAGCCGAAGACTGCTGCAGAAGGGAAGGAGGATGGGAGGTGGAGCGCCCGAAGGGACAAAACATCTCGAAGAACTCAAGTTACTGTGCAGGTAAGTAACCTCTCCTCCTGCTCCACTGTAGGAGACTCCCAAGAAGTATCTGAATGTGGAGGTGGGTGCTGAGGAGATAAATCCAAGATAGTTTGGAGGACATCATCACCAAAGGTAGTGTCAGCCCTGGAAGCAGGTAAGATTATGTAGTGCTTGGCATAAGTGTGAATGAAAGGCCATGTTGCAGTCCCATTATGGGATGCAAGGTCTCCCAAGAGTCAGCACTATAAAGTGACCTACCCCTCTTTCTAGAGTTTGGTAGATGAGAGGGACTTTGTCCTTCTGGAGGACTTTATCTCTGGAACTACCTAGAAGGCTCTGGAAGCCACCGGAACAGCCTGAGAGACTGAGGTCGACGTACGGTGGGGGAGGAGGAAGCAGACCCCATTGGAGCTAGGGAGTGTTCTACTAAGAGGAGCTTCAACCTAGCCTCTCTATCTTTATGAGACCTGCCTTTGAACCCCAGGCAGATTTAAGCTTTGACAGGATGTGTCTTGGAGACAACTAGAATGCCTGTCACTATGGGGAAATGGCAGGTCTGGCAGGACTTGAACCGTGGGGTTTTAGGCATAACACAGGGAAATGGCGAAAGCACTAATGCAAAAAGTTTGTAGGAGGGGACCCCCCCCCCCCCATGAACAAGCTGTGCTAAAACTAAGAAAAAATTAACTAGAAATTAATAACTAAGTAAATAAAATAAAAAATAAATGATAAAAGGTAAGGAAAGCGGGAAGTTGTAAACAGCGGACATCACAACAGTGTTGTCTCAAGCTGCAGGCAGTCTAGAAGGAACTTGAGGGGCGGGAACTGGGTCTGCCCCTCCCTCTAGGCTCTCACATGGGAGCACAAAGCTCTGCTTTGCTCAAGTGCGGTAACTGCTATTTACAATTTCCAGTCACGAGTGCATGGGCTCATGCATATCCTACGGTGGAGCACCCACAGGGGATATACTTGAAGAAGAATGCTCTGTCGTGTGGACCACCTCAAAGAGCTCTGTAGATCCACAATGCCATCCTCACAAAAAGGAATTCTGAGACGACATCAGCCATCCTAACACATTTCACAGAACCAAGAAGCCGAGTCAAACTATCATAGGACAAACGTGCCAGGTGCAGGAAGGGTTTCAATTTCTCTGACACCACCAACTCAGTGATTGCCGTCGCTACTGATGGGAGCTTATTCCCCAACATACGCCGTTTATCATTTCTTTAATTGAATTTTCCATATGCAGATTTATGGATGAGGGGATGGATTATCTGACTATTCCCCAATCCTTCTAAAGGGGATGGATAAAATAAAGTGAACGGAGGTGTACTTAACAAAAGAAAACTCTAACACATCCCAAATAATTCAATATGAGCAAACTTAAGCAATACAAATACATCACAATATCCACCATCCGTTAGATTGTGACCTCCAAAGCCAAGGACCAGTCTCAAGTGTTGTAGGAATAAAACATTTGAGAACTGAAAACTATTCCATTTGCCAAATTCAGGGTTCTGTGATTGCCTTATGAGCAAAAATGTCACAAGCCATTAAAGCAAGAAGCTACACTTTTTACTGTTTTGCAATCTGATACAATGAGCCCAGCCAGGCTAGTTGTCAAGGTCTCTGGAGTCCTAACCCTGGCTCTGAAATTGAGGCCTTGTCTAAATGGGAAAGTTGCCCTGGTATAACCTAAGGTGTGAATTTAAGATGATCTAGTTAAACTGGTGCGAACTGCTGCGTGGATACTTATTTTGCTTTGAGTGTTTTTTTGCAGTTTAGCTTAAGTCGACTGGGAACAGGTTTAAAAGTTATACTGAAATAAACTGCTCAAACTGAAGTAAGAGCACTTATACAGGGCTTTGCACCAGTTTAACTACATTGGTTTAAAAACTGACTTAAGTAAAACTGGCCTGTATAGACAAGAACTGGACTGGCTCCATGTAAGGTCTCTCGCAAGTGAGTCAACCACCTCCTCCAATTCCCTACTTGTAAGACAGTGATAAGTTAATTCCTTATGTTGTGAGGATCAGTTCATAATTGTAATGCACTTTGAAGATAAGTGCTACGTAGGTGGCAAGTAGTATGATTAGCTGTTGATGAAGAAACACAGAACTTTACATTCAAGGTTTAATAGGGAAAAACATTTTAATAATTCCAAACCTTTTGTGGCCCCTATCCCACCCTTCATCTCTCTAGGCTATAGTTCAGACATCAACCTTTATAACTGCTACAACATGTGCCAGATGTTTGAGATCCTACCATGTTTTAGACCCACCATATTAGGCTGCCATCCTTCGACGTTGACACAGCGATCGATACACCACCAGAAGTCATCTTCAGATTCTCCCTTCCAGGCAAAGACAGGGAACCCTGATAGAGACAGGAAGAAAGTTCAGTACTAATGCAATCTATGAAAGTGTCACCGAAGTGCTCCCCTAGCTTGGCAAAGATGGAATGGTCAAGGTGATGCACTGCTTCCTGTCACCGTGAGAATGCCCATATTGGCAGAATCTGGCTGGATGCAGCGCTCGCTCTAGTGGAGGTCTGGTTCTTGCCTCTTTTAGTTGCGGAGGTGCTGACATGGTACCATGGGCAGCAGGTAGGAGTGAGCCTTACTGGAGAGTGACTGTCTTGAAAGGGCTTTTCAAAAAGTCATAAAGCTAAGAGTTCGGCCCACCCCGCAAGACCTTTTCATTGTTGTTCTAGCCAGTCTTCAAATATACTATCTTGAGTGGGAGGACCCAATTCTTGATTCCTAGCTATAGTACAGAAAGCCATTTGCAGGGACAGTAATATTTACAGCATATGCAATGGTTATTTACATATCAAAAGACTGCCCAGGTAGCATTCTTGTACAGACTGCAGAGGGGGCTAGCAATAGATGATAACAACTGTTAAGTACATTTACACTCCACAGAAGCAAAATTTCTGGCTGTGATTTTCAAAGCAGAGCAGGGGATTGAAATGCATTAAAACTACTAGAAGATGTGTAGTTCAATCCTCTGCACTGCTTTGAAAATCTTAACCTCTAATGTTAAACAAGCCACATTTCTTGCCAAGGCTGCTTAGACCAAAGTTTGATTTCCAGTTTCATTCCTTACATCTCAAATCCACAGAATTTTCTCTCCTTCTGAGAAGCGATATATTTGATTAAATCAATATGAATGGCTAATACTCACCAGCAACCCTGCAAGAACAAAGCAGGGTGAGCAATCCAGCGTTCTAAGTAACTCTAAACAATAAATGAACATATGCAACCTGGCCTCATAACTTACCAGCCTACACACACATGTGAACATACAAGGTGGAAGGGAGATAAATAAAGAAACACTGTAAAGATTTCAAGCTTCTAAAGTTTTATTTTACATTGAAGGGAAAACTATTTGAAAAAGAACATAATACACTTGAGCAGTGTCCTCTTTTAAAGTATTGATAGTTAAAGGCTTACAGGAATCTCTCTAAAGCACGCTGAAGAAGGCAAAACCCCTTACCACTTTCAGCCAGGGCGGCAGCCACTTCATTGAGAGTAGAATAGATGTTGCAGGCAGCCCATCGGCATTGAGCACCCAAGGCACCAAGAGTCTCCATTAGTACCTGGATCAAAGAAAATAAGAGCGGCCATATTGGGCCAGACCAATTTTTCCATCTAGCCCGGTATCCCGTCTTCTGACTGTGGCCAACGCCAGATGCTTCAAAGGAAATGAACAGAACTGGGCAATTACCATGTGATCCATCCCCTGTCATCCAGTCCCAGCCTCAGACGGTAATGAATGATGTTGTTTTCACATGAGTTGCACTGAATTAGAAGGCCTTTGTGCAAATATACTTTTACATGAAGCCAAATATCAAGCTCTGTAATTACCGTGAAACAGATTTCAATAGTCTCACTGTAGTTTCTTTAAACACTGAGAGCTTGTCTACACGGTGCATTAGTCCACATTAGAGGAGTGTAAATTCCAGTGCTCACTATTGTGTTGTGCTAACTGGCTCACTTAGACCCTTGCTGGCATACACGAAGAGTTCCCTCGTGTGCACTACTGAACTTTAGTGCATGCCAGCAGTGGCCACCTGGGCCAGTTAGTTCACAACATGCCAGTGCACCCTGGAATTTAGTGCGGACTAATGCAGCGCTGTGTAGACACGCCCTGACAGAGCAGTCAGTGCTGTATGAAACAGAGACAGACAGACCAGGCATCAGAGAGCCTATCATTTAAAACGAATGAATACAAAAATAAAATAGTAATTCCAATGTGCCGAGTCCATTTCACCCAGAGATAGCAAAGCCCCAAATCCCAATTCCCTGCTCTAGTCATTAGAGCTCATTCCCTACCAGTGAGTCCTGAATCACACAGTACCTTCACCTGCCATAATCACTAGATCCCACTTCCCTCTCGATTTATTCTAAGATTTGGGTTTTTTTCCTTCTTAATCACCATTACTCACAGCTATGGCTCACACACATGCACTGCTCACATCTTAAAAGATGAGATACAGATAGACATACATCCTTATTAAATAGACCTTTTCAGAAGTTGGCAATTCTCCTTTTTAAAAAGCGATTTTGGTGAAATGTGCTGGATTGACATCTCTGGAGACTAAAGTCCTCTTTGTCCCCAAGAGCAGCCGCAGCGCAGACAAAGAGAGTGCAAGATTCCCTGACAGTGCCCCGCCAATGTGCTCCTGCCCCGGAAGGACTGAGAACAGGTTTCAGTCTTCGTGGCCTATCCATTCTTTGGCCTCCCTGCTGAGACTGCCAACAAGGGTATGAATTAGTGCCAATTGTGTTGGTGTTTTTTGGGCTGTGGACTGCCATTGTCTGGGAACTGGACTGAGACCCACTAACCCGTCTCACACCGGTCACTGAACAGCCAACAGTAGGTAGCATTACAGTCACTACCATGCTGGGCCAGACTCAGACAGGGGAGCTATCAGTCACTGGCAGCATATCCCCTCAGCTATCCCCCAAGTCATCCAATCTCTGGGAAATCTATTTTTCTCCAAGCATGGCATTATGTAATGATAACTATTTCAGGGAGACTATTTCCTAGGAATACGTCCTTTGTATATCAATGGAGTCACCCTACAATGGAATTTAAAGAGGCTTCGTGCTGAAATGCCCACTGCAAAGGGAAAAGAACTGAATAAATAAAACAGGGCCTTACGGCAGTCTGTGCAGTTATGTGCGTGCAGCCCACAATCTTGGCCCCAGCCAATGGCTTCTCTCCCTGAGCTCGCTTCCTTAAAGCCATAAGTGCAGGCATCTCTGGAAGGAAAGAAAAATCAATCATTGAAAAGCAAAGAAGAGTCAGCACAAGGAAGCAGCCATCCAGCACCGCTGCCCTACCTTGCCTTAGCATTTAAGATCTACTGTAATAAATCTGTGCAGTATTGCCAACTCCAACCCCTCAAAAGCCAGGAGTCAGGCCCCCCAAATCATGACATTGACTTAAAAATATTAAGATTTTCCGTTTTAGATTCCTTTTACTTGCCTTCCGGTGTTTAAGTCTTTGGGGTGTAGCCTAATTATGTTTTCAAGCTTTTCTCTGCAACCAGAACAGCTAGAAACTTACTGCGCTCTCCCCAGGGGAAGCTGAAATGTTCACATAATCACTTGTCTAAATGAGTTGGGGCTTTAAGAAAATCAAATATCACAAGACTCCTGCTAAAATCCGATAGTTGGCACTCCTGTTATGGCTGTGTACGAATGTCAGGGTTGTTCTTACACCTTCAGCACCCGTCTAGGGAGCTGGGACTTGGATAAGCCCACTCTATTTGTGACTACTCTCATCCTTGCAAACAATCTAGTAATTAGATTTGGTCCCCTTTCACAAGTTGTCTGAATGAATTAGGATTTTTACAACTTTGCCTATTATTTGTGAATTCTTTGATAACCATCTTCTTCTGTTTGTAAGAACGGGTCTTTGAATATTCAATATTTTCTCTATTGTGGGTCACTTAGATCACATGATATGTTTTTTTCTGTTCTCCGATAGGCTAACCAAACTTTTATTAGCAGGAACAGTGCCAGAAGAAATCAGTGGGACAGTGAACCTCCCAAGAAAAGGATGGGGAGCACTTTAAGGAGATGCACAGAGAGGAGATAAGGTAGCCTAAGAAATTTTAGGACACAAATATTTCCCTATTTTGTGTTAGCCACTGGAGCCTCTTGCCTTTTACACCTGGTTGGAGGTGTACCGCGTAGCTCTGTTGTAACAGGGCAAAGAGAAGTTTCAGGTCATCTACTTGAACCCTTAAATATAAAAGGTTATGAGTAGAGCTGGTCAAAAACCAGACTTATTCCCCGCTCTATGGAAAATTACAACAAATATGAAAAAATAGTTTGTCAAAGTTTTCCCATGGAAAAATTAGACTTTTTTGGGGGGAAATATTTTGTCCAAAAACTGAAATATTTTAATTCAGAAACACTTCTGTGGTGTCACATGCTCCTATTCTCTGGGGTTCCTGGTCAGACTCCATTTCCCCATCATGCACTATGGTCTCCCTTTACGGTGAGGCGAGGCAGTTGCATCAAGGGCGTATTGTGGGAGGTAGGTATAGTCTGGCTGGGGAAGCTGGCCCATAGTGGAGGATAAAGACATGAGAAAACACAACTACAACTTCCATGAGGCACCAAGATGGAATATCCAAACTGAAATATTTCTGGGTATGGCTGAAATATTTTGGGTTAAAGCTTTTTTTTTTTTTTGACAAAAGATCAAAATGTTTTGCAGAAAACAGGCACTTCTCTGGGAAAGGTTCCTTTAGTCAAAAACCCAATTTGCTGCTGAACAACATTTTTAACAAGCCCTTGTTATAAGCTCTGCAGGATGGGAAGGTCTGAGGTACTGAGGATTTAAAGTTGTTCAAGTGAGAAGTCCAGATCACAACGACACCAAACTTGAGGAGCTTGCCTCCTTTTTTACCTTGTTCAGCAATTTCAATCTCTCGGCGCCCAAACTCTGCCTGCTTTATGTTTTTCACACAGAAATCGCTGCTGCCTTTGGAGTTCTTCTGTTGCTTGTCCCGGGGGGAGGTCTCATCATCAGAGCTGTCGGTGTATGAGGCAGCTGGAGAATGAGAGAATGGGGACACATCAGGCAGAATAAAATATCCCCGACCCCACCAAGAAGCAAAAGAAGGGAATTTGTGGTGTGGAAGAAGTTAGACAATCTGCAATGGAAAGGGGGACACAGGTTCGAGTTACAGCAAATGTCCAAATACCTGGTCACTTGAGGGTAAAAATACTTCACAATTATGCATCAACTCACAGACATGCCCTAGAATTTGTGTTCTTTCCAGTTTTGAGATGATCAGCTCAACAGCTCAGATACGTTTCTTCTGGGCAACGAGAGATGTTCAGGTGCCACTCCATATCTTTCTTCAACTGAGACCTTTTGCTTCTACTGTTCACAACCTCAGGATCAATCTTCACCCTGAACTGCCCCCCTCCACATTTCCTATCACTACTTCAGCAACATCTTTTCCTTGACTGTGCCAGGCTCCATTCATGCCTTCATCTCCTCTCAGCTTGTCTACTGCAACTCTTATGTCTGTGGCCTCTCTAAGTCCCCTCTCTACATTCTCCACCCACTTAGTCACTGGCCCCTCAGACTGCCTACAAGCCTGCCTATTATGTAGAGAGTTGTACACTAGGAACTGGACAGAGACCCGGTCTTATTTCACGTTAGTCACCAAATAGTAGTTTGATAGTAAAAGTGCCTAGTCATGACTCATTTAAGGTGCTTACGGTCAGTCCCTGGACTCACTTAGTTTCTAAGGCCTGGTCTACACTATGAAGTTAGGTCGATATATGTTTCCTTGTGTTGATCTATTTATGCCTGTGTCTACACTCAAATTAGTCTCCCTCCAACATAAGCCCCCTATTACGGTGACACAGTAAAACTACCTCCCCAAATGCCATTGAGCAAGTCAACCTACTGAGGTTGACAGAGTGAGAGTGCCAACATGGTGTGACCTGTGTCAACACTACCAGTTCTCCATGCCGCATTCCCTGCAACAGTGATTGTTCTGGTCTCGATTGTGAACTGCATTGCCCAGGGTCATGCAGACCAGAAGCAAACCCCTGTCCCCCAAAAACCAGCCTGCATATTTTTGATTCCCCACCATGACAAGCACACCCAGCAGCTCTCTCGTGTGCAACGGCCCAACCGACCATGACGGCTCCACAGATTAGATGCACTCCTGCCTGGATAGACAGGAAGTACTGGATCTCCTGGGCCTGTGGGGAGAAGAGGCTATGCAAGCACAGATACAGACTAGCCACAGAAACATAGATATCTACAAAAAGATTGCACTGGAGATGCAGGCAAAGGATACAACAGGGATCAGCAGCAATGACACGTGAAAGCAAAGGAACTGTGCCAACATACCACAAGGCCAAGGAGGCCAACAATCATTCTGGTGTTGAGCCGCAGACCTGCCACTTTTACAACAAGCCGCATGCCATATTTGGTGAAGACCCCATCAGCACCCCACAAAGCACTGCGGATACCTTGGAAGAGCCCAAGTCAGAGACCCCTGCTGTGAACAGTGAGGAGGAGGAAGAGCGGAGAGATGCGGGGGGGAGGGGAGGTTCCAGCCATGGCATGGGCCAGAACCCATTCGAGAATTCCCCACAGTCTAGCCTGCCGAGCCTGGACAAACCCAATGAAGGGGAAGGGACCTCTGTGTGCATGCATTTTCCCTTACAATGCTTAAATTTAAAGATGGCACCTGGTCCATCACCCAGTTAACATGACAACAATACCAACTTGTCATTGTTTTACTTGTACCAGAAGAGGTAGCAGACCAACCAACGGAGGCAGAGTTGGTATCTGCTGTTCATTCCTCTGAAGGGTTAGGCATGGGGAGAGGGAGGAGGGCCATGTGGAGTGCTTTGTTTATGTACACAGGAATGTCCCTTGTATCTGGAGAGATCTTGGTGTAAACGTTCATGGAGGTACTCTGCAATCCTTTCCCAAAGGTTTCTTGGGATGGCTGCCTTATTTCTTCCTCTGTGGTAGGACACTTCCCATGCCACTCCACAATGAGTTTGGCTGGCACCACTGCAGTCAACAAGCTAGTGGCATATAGGCGGGGGGGGGGGGGGGGGGGGAGAGGAGGAAGGGGGTTTCAGGATGCCAGTAAAAGGTGAGCTTTCTGTGCCTTTGTTACTCTCGAGAGTGAGATATCAGCTAAAATCACCACTGCTTGTGGAAAATAGTGCCAATATTCAGTTCCCCTGCCCTATACTCATACCCACGGAATAGGGACCAAAATTGTATTGTTTCATGCAACTGGATTTCCTTTCTCCCACCTCGCCCTGGGTGGGACAGAGTGGTGATGTGCAGAGTCACTCCAAAACTGAAGTGTCAATAAGCACATCTTATTAAACACTTCTATTAGAATAATGGAAGGGAGTTTTGAAACTTATCCTTTCCTTTCCATTGGGACTGGAAATCCAATGACACCCCTGCCTGTTTTTATCAGCAGCTGCTGACACTGGAGCAGTTGCATGCCTGATCCTGAGGAGGAGGAGAAAGAAAAGGACTAGGAAGGACATGTTCAGTGAGAGCCTACAAGCCAGTGCTGCATCAGATCATGATCAAAGGGTCTGAAAGGCCGACATGGCAGAGGGCATGGAGGACGGACGGAGCTGACAGGAGAAAGGCCCAGGAATCCCAGCAGGAGATGCACCAGGACACAATGGGGCTTCTCAGGTACCAAACCGAAATGGTGCAGACTCTGGCTGACTTACAGAAATCCCACCCTTTGCAGTCCTTAGAGAACCCCATGGTAAGCAGCTCACTACATCTCCCAGCATGCCATGCGGCATCACGGGCTACGTCCTTATCCCTACCATTCCCCACTGGGGGACAGCAAGGAAAACCACAGCTTCACATACACCACCTTTGGGTCTCACAGATTAGTGTATATGTAAGCCATAACGGGCTACATTTGTGCGTTGAAACGGCTAGAAATGTTTGCTGCCTTTCCAGTATTAAAGTTCTCTTCTATTCGTTTCTGTTAAAAGTTTGGGTTGAATGGCGTGGGGGTGTTTGCACATTGGTTTTATTGCACGGTTTTTGCCACTCAATAAATTAATATGTTTTTAAAATAAAATGATCTTTCTTAGTGTAGAATGCATAGCAGTCCTCAAAGCACCCAGTACTTGTAAGTGTGTGTCACCACAGGACTAGGTTCAAGAAAACACCGGCTCATGTTTATAGAAGTACAGCAAACACTGCATAAATAGGTTCAGTAAAACACACAAGCATAGTTATTAATGTACAGGAAGGACTACACAATTCCTAAGAGCATCCAACCCTTCAGGCCCAGAAAACACTCCCACACAGAACGCTGCTGTGGCTGACCATTAAAGTGCTCTTTCAAAGCTTCCCTCAACTGCAGAGCTCCATGTTGAGCTCTTTTAATGGCCCTGTTAAACTCAGCTATTCCACCTCCTCCTTTGCCTCACAGATACTATGCACTACACAATAGGCAGCTATAACTACTGGGCCATTTTTCTCACTGAGATCCAATCTAGTGAGTAATCAATGCCAGGGTCCCTTCAATCTAATAAAAGCACTTTCAACTGCCATTCTGCACTTGCCAGTAGTTGAATCTTTCTTAACAATCCTGTGTTCTTAAAGATGCAAGGGTCATGCACCTTCCCTGACCAGCCTACCCTGATTTAGTGTCCCTGGTGGTCCACCGACACTTGCATAACCATAGAAAAGTAGCCCTTTCTGTTGATGTACTCATTGCAAGGTGGGCTGGTGACATAATAGAGATGTGTGTGCTATCACCCCACCACAGTTCAGGAACCCCACTGCTGCAAATCCATCCACTTTGGCAATGTTCAGGACAAGAGTCATAGTCCTGCATAGCAGGAGACAATTAATGTCCCTACACCAGGGGTCGGCAACCTTTCAGAAGCGGTGTGCCGAGTCTTCATTTAGTCACTTTAATTTAAGGTTTCGCGTGCCGGTAATACATGTTAACGTTTTTTAGAAGGTCTCTCTCTCTCTAAGTCTATATTATATAACTAAACTATTGTTGTATGTAAAGTAAACAAGGTTTTCAAAATGTTTAAGAAGCTTCATTTAAAATTAAATTAAAATGCTGATCTTACGCCGCCAGCCTGCTCAGCCCACTGCCAGCGTGGGGTTCTGTTCACCTAGGCCTGCAGCGGGCTGAGCAGGGCAACTCGAGGTCAGGGCAGAGGGCTGGGGTGTGTGTGGAGGTGCAGGGCAAAAGGCTGGGTGTGGGGGGGGTTCAGTGTAGACGGCTGGGGGTGTGTGGAGGTGCAGGGCAGAAGGCTGGGTGTTGGGGGGAGGTCAGGGCAGAAGGCTGGGTGTTGGGGGTGGGGGTGCAGGGCAGAGGGCTGGGTGTGTGGGGGGGTTCAGGGCAGAGGGCTGGGGGGGTGTGGGGGTGCAGGCAGAAGGCTGGGTGTTGGGGACGACTCGAGGTCAGGGCAGAGGGCTGGGGAATGTGGGGGGTGCAGGGCAGAAGGCTGAGTGTGTGTGGGGAGGTCAGGGCAGAGGGCTGGGTGGGTGTTGGGGGAAGGTCAGGGCAGAGGGCTGGGGGAATGGGGGTGCAGGGCAGAGGGATGGGGGTGCTCGGCTCGTGGGGGTGCTCCCAGCCCCCTGCCCTGAGCAGCTCAGGGCTGGGGGCTGGAAGGGATGACACCCATTTTTCCCCTCATTCTCACTCTCAGAGGTCTAATGGGGATAGAAGACATACAATCTCTGGTGCGACAGATGCTGGAGCTCAGAAACATCTGGTGCCTAAGAGATTAAGTTCCCCAGTGCCGAGGAACAAATCTTTGTCCCCAGTCACAGAATTCAAGACAGTGTGGAAATCATTATGGCTGGTGCCAATGACACACAAACCTTCAGGCGGGTAGCTAATATTTTGAGCCCAGTTCCTTGTTTGGCATCTAAGAGATTTATTGAGGACAACCCAGCTGGATTGTCCCGTCAAGGACAGATTTCTTTGATGACTCTCCAGGTGAAGGAAGAGCAAATACAGCACCCTTGGGGTAAGTGACTGTCTGTAGTGTGTGTTTGTTTGTGTTTGGGGGTTACTCGCTGTGTGCTGAGCTTGTATTTGTCCGTCTGTTTGTTTGGTTGTTTGAAGGACCGTGTGCTGTGGCTGGCAGTTGGAAGCTGAGAGCTTCAAAGGAAGGTTTGAAAGCTAGAAGCCTCTGTTAACTGGCTGAGCCTTAGTCAGTGGGCAGGGCTATCAAGCAGGCCGGGGCTTTATAAAGCAGTGCGCAAGCGACCAGGGGTTGCTAACAGGGAGTTTCGCGAGGGAGTTGGGGAGTGGGAAGGGCGCAAGGGCCCCTTGCTGTTATTGTTTTAAAACTATAATCTAAACTACATTCAAAACTTCTTGATTTAAACAAAACCCTGTCATTAACTAGGAGACCATGCAGGCAGAAGCCCAGCAGCAGAGTGGGGGCTATCCAGTTTATTGCGCTGAGTGCAGCATGTATGATTACCTGCCCTGTGGGCGGGTGGCGTATGTGTGCATTTCGGTGCAAGGAGCTCCTGGCCCTCAGAGACCAAGTACGGGCTTTGGAGGCCAGGGTGGTGGAACTGGAGGCGCTAAGGGAGGCAGAGAGGTATGTTGATGAGGCTTTCCAGGACACTGTAGAATTGTCCCACCTCTGGTCAGACAGCCCCTGCGCTGTTGAGGAAGATGAAAGGCCCAAGGAAGCAGGGCAGTCAACGGGAGCAGAGGAAAACCTTCCCATAGTTGGGACCTTCCAGACGGTGCTGGGGCTGCCTCTCGCACTGAGATTACCTCTCCAGGGGAGGGAACTCCAGTCACTAGGAAAAGGCAGGTATTAGTAATGGGAGATTCAATCATTAGAAACATAGATAGCTGGCTTTGTGATGACCGGGAGAACCATATGGTGACTTGCTTGTCTGGTGCGAAGGTTGCGGATCTCTCGAGGCATCTAGACAGACTTATGTGTAGTGCTGGGGAGGAGCCGGTGGTCGTGGTACATGTAGGTACCAATGACATAGGGAAGGTAGGAGAGACGTCCTGGAGGCCAAATTTAGGCTGCTAGGGAAGAGACTGAAATCCAGGACCTCTATGGTGGCATTCTTAGAAATGCTCCCAGTTCCACACGCAGGGCCAGGTAGGCAGGCAGGCAGAGCTTCACAGTCTCAATGCGTGGATGAGACAATGGTGTAGAGAGGAGGGGTTTAGATTCATTAGGAATTGGGGAAACTTTTGGGATAGGGGAGCCTATACAGGAAGGATGGGCTCCACCTAAACCAAAGTGGAACCAGACTGCTGGCACTAAACATTAAAAAGGTTGCAGAGCAGTTTTTAAACTAGGAGATGGGGGAAAGACGACTGCTCCAGAGGAGCGTGTGGATCAGACAGAGACTTCTCTTAGAGGAGAGTCTATTGATAGAGATTCTCTGGGTTATAGTCAGGAGCAGAGGATGGAAGAGGATAATGTAAGGGCCAGATCAGACGAGAAACATTCACATAAAGAATCAGACACATCAGAAAAGGGCAGACAAATAAACAGTGACAAGTTTTTAAAGTGCTTGTACATAAATGCTAGAAGTCTAAATAATAAGATGGGTGAACTAGAGTGCCTCGTGATAAAGGAGGATATTGATATAATAGGCATCACAGAAACCTGGTGGATCGAGGACAATCAATGGGACACAATCATTCCAGGGTTCAAAATATATCAGAAAGACAGAACAGGTCGTGCGGGGGGAGGGGGAGGAGAGGGGGGAGAAGAGTGGCACTATATGTGAAAGAAAATGTACAATCAAATGAAGTAAAAATCTTAAGTGAATCCACATGTTCCATAGAATCTCTATGGATAGTAATTTCATGTTCTAATAAGAATATAACAGTAGGGATCTATTATCAACCACCTGACCAGGACAGTGATAGTGATGATGAAATGCTAAGGGAAATTAGAGAGGCTATCAAAATTAAGAACTCCATAATAGTGGGGGATTTCAGTTATCCCCATATTGACTGGGAACATGTCACCTCAGGATGAAATGCAGAGACAAAATTTCTCGATACTTTAAATGACTGCTTCTTGGAGCAGCTGGTTCGGGAACCCACAAGGGGAGAGGCAACTCTAGATTTAGTCGTGAGTGGAGCGCAGGAGTTGGTCCAAGAGGTAACTATAACAGGACCGCTTGGAAATAGTGACCATAATATAATAACATTTAACATCCCTGTAGTGGGAAGAACATCTCAACAGCCCAACACTGTGGCATTTAATTTCAAAAAGGGGAACTATGCAAAAATGAGGGGGTTAGTTACACAGAAATTAAAAGGTACATTGACTAAAGTGAAATCCCTGCAAGCTGCATGGGCGCTTTTTAAAGACACCATAATAGAGGCCCAACTTCAATGTATACCCCAAATTAAGAAACACAGTAAAAGAACTAAAAAAGAGCCACCGTGGCTTAATAACCATGTAAAAGAAGCAGTGAGAGATAAAAAGACTTCCTTTAAAAAGTGGAAGTCAAATCCTAGTGAGGTAAATAGAAAGGAGCATAAACACTGCCAAATTAAGTGCAAGAATGTAATAAGAAAAGCCAAAGAGGAGTTTGAAGAATGGCTAGCCAAAAACTCCAAAGGTAATAACAAAATGGTTTTTAAGTACATCAGAAGCAGGAAGCCTGCTAAATAACCAGTGGGGCCCCGTGATGATCGAGATAGAAAAGGAGCGCTTAAAGACGATAAAGTCATTGCGGAGAAACTAAATGGATTCTTTGCTTCAGTCTTCACAGCTGAGGATGTTAGGGAGATGCCCAAACCTGAGCCGGCTTTTGTAGGTGACAAATCTGAGGAACTGTCACAGATTGAAGTGTCACTAGAGGAGATTTTGGAATTAATTGATAAACTTAACATTGACAAGTCACTGGGACCGGATGGCATTCACCCAAGAGTTCTGAAAGAACTCAAATGTGAAGTTGCGGAACTATTAACAAGGGTTTGTAACCTGTCCTTTAAATCGGTCTCTGTACCCAATGACTGGAAGATAGCTAGTGTAACGCCAATATTTTAAAAGGGTTCTAGAGGTGATCCCGGCAATTACAGACCAGTAGTCTTAACGTCGGTACCAGGCAAATTAGTCGAAACAATAGTAAAGAATAAAACTGTCAGACACCTAGAAGAACATAAATTGTTGGGCAAAAGTCAACATGGTTTCTGTAAAGGGAAATCGTGTCTTACTAATCTATTAGAGTTCTTTGAAGGGGTCAACAAACATGTGCACAAGGGGGATCCGGTGGACATAGTGTATTTAGATTTCCAGAAAGCCTTTGACAAGGTCCCTCACCAAAGGCTCTTATGTAAATGTCATGGGATAAGAGGGAAGGTCCTTTCATGGATTGAGAACTGATTAAGACAGGGAACAAAGGGTAGGAATTAATGGTAAATTCTCAGAATGGAGAGGGGTAACTCCAAGGGTCAGTCCTAGGACCAATCCTATTCAACTTATTCATAAATGATCTGGAGAAAGGAGTAAAAAGTGAGGTGGCAAACTTTGCAGATGGTACTAAACTGCTCAAGATAGTTAAGACCAAAGCAGACTGTGAAGAACTTCAAAAAGATCTCACAAAACTAAGTAATTGGGCAACAAAATGGCAAATGAAATTTAATGTGGATAAATGTAAAGTAATGCACACTGGAAAAATAACCCCAACTATACATACAATATGATGGGGGCTAATTTAGCTATAAGGAATCAGGAAAAAGGTCTTGGAGTCATCGTGGATAGTTCTCTGAAGATGTCCACGCAGTGTGCAGAGGCGGTCAAAAAAGCAAACAGGATGTTAGGACTCATTAAAAAGGGGATAGAGAATAAGAAGGAAAATATATTATTGCCCTTATATAAATCAATGGTACGCCCACATCTTGAATACTGCCTACAGATGTGGTCTCCTCATCTCAAAAAAGATATACTGGCACCAGAAAAGGTTCAGAGAAGGGCAACTAAAATGATTAAGGGTTTGGAACAGGTCCCATATGAGGAGAGATTAAAGAGGCTAGGACTTTTCAGCTTGGAAAAGAGGAGTCTAAGGGGGGATATGATAGAGGTATATAAAATCATGAGTGATGTGGAGAAAGTAGATAAGGAAAAGTTGCTAGGACTTTTCAGCTTGGAAAAGAGGAGTCTAAGGGGGGATATGATAGAGGTATATAAAATCATGAGTGATGTGGAGAAAGTAGATAAGGAAAAGTTATTTACTTATTCCCATAATACAAGAACTAGGGGCCACCAAATGAAATTAATGGGCAGCAGGTTTAAAACAAATAAAAGGAAGTTCTTCACACAGTGTACAGTCAACTTGTGGAACTCCTTGCCTGAGGAGGTTGTGAAGGCTAGGACTATAACAGCGATTAAAAGAGAACTGGATAAATTCATGGAGGTTAAGTCCATTAATAGCTATTAGCCAGGATGGGTAAGGAATGGTGTCCATAGCCTCTGTTTGTCAGAGGATGGAGATGGATGGCAGGAGAGAGATCACTTGATCATTACCTGTTAGGTTCACTCCTTCTGGGGCGCTTGGCATTGGCCACTGTCGGTAGACAGGATACTGGGCTAGATGGACCTTTGGTCTGACCCAGTATGGCCGTTCTTATGTTCTTATGTTCTCAGTAGGAGTCCCTCCTCCCCTTCATCCCAATTACTAAGGCAAAACATGGGGTTACACTAGTGGCGAAGACTAAGATCTCTGATCCCTCAGAGCTGACCTTGCTGTCATATGAGGTGAAGTTTGAAACCTGTGCCAAGAGCTCTCTGTTTCCCAAGCCTTACCCCAAATTCTTCTTGGTCCCATCCTCGATGATGACTGCCTAAATAGCATGCCTGGTTCATCATAATAATCTGAGGGGACCCTTGCTATCATTTTATCTTTATGGAACGAGTTCCCTTGCGGGATATCCGGCTCTTTGAGCCCCTCAACCCTAGGATCAACAGTCAAAGCAACATTCAGGGACCAGAAACCACATGGAAGCCATCACCGACACGTTCCATTCCAAAGACAAAGCAGCTGGAACCTAGAACGATGGAACCTCCCCGCATCATCTGCTTTATTCATCGCTAATACAGAGCTCTCTGCTGGTGAGACTGTCTCGGAGGGTATGTCTACACTACAATAAAAGACCTGCAGCAAGGCTATGGTTGGCCTGGACTCACGGGGCTCGGGGCAAAAAATTGTAGTGTAGTTGCTCAGGCTTGGACTGGAGCCCGGGCTCTGAGACCCCGTGAATGGGGTGGGTCTCAGAGCCTGGGCTTCAGCCCAAGCCCAAATGTCTATACTGCAATTTTTAGCCCAGTGAGCCTGAGTCAATTGACCCGGGCTCTGAGACTCAGTGTCACGGATTTTTTATTGCAATGTAGACATACCTGATATGGACTTCTCAAGAACCTGATCCACACTGTTTGCCCTTCTCTCCTGATGGAATTCTCGACAGTTTCCCGCCAGAGAACTTTAAATCCTTTCAAGATCTTTTGACAAGAACTGCAGGCACACTGGACTTAGAACTGTCCAGTCCAAGAAAAAAAAATGCAAAAATTATGTGATAACTTGGAACCAAAGTAACTTGCACTGCCTATTAAAGATTATGTATTGGGCTGGCCAAGGATCTATAGATGATTTCAGTTTCAATCATTCCAACTTCTTATAAGATGTATAAATTCTATCAAGTGTCCTCACATGGGTTGAATGCTTCTTCTGGCATCCAAAATCATCTTCCCTAGTTGTCTGGCACTAATGAGAAAACAGATTTAAGGAGAGCGTACAAGTCAACCCCAAATGACAACAGTGCCAGACAGACAGAACTACTCAGATGCCAGGCCACTTTACAAATGAGCATCACAAATTATCAAACATTACTGGAAAGATGATTTTTATATGTGGGACAGACTGGGTCCCCCGTTGTGTCTCCTTCCAGAAAAGCAGTGAGAAGCAGCTGGGGACATTTAAACAGTGGCTAAGCACTCTTTCAAGGCTGCGCATGACGTGTCTGATGGGCCTAATGGTTCTATTGCCACTGCCATAACCAACAGAAGGGCAACATGGCTAAAGTGCTCTAGTCCCGCCACACAAATAACCCAGAAGGAAAGACCTTCCCTTTGAATGTTGGGAGCTTTTTTAGTACCTGCAAGAATGAGACCTTAGAGAAAGTGAAAGATTCAAGGTTCACTTTGAAGACTCTAGGAATATAAAAACCCTCCTTCAGAAGGAAGACTCCCTTTAGATCCCACAGACAAGATCTGGTGACTCCTCCGGACTGTCAAGAGGAAACCACACCAAAGGTCTTCCTCTCTTCTGGCAAACACAGATCTCAGTCTTGTTGTCAGACGCATATGTCTTCATGCTGTGTTTCAGGCGCTCCTTCAAACACCACGTAAAAGTTTTGGAAGTATACTTGAGAGTCTCAGACCAGTCAACCTGGATGTAATGGACATCAACCCTGTCTCCCCCTTGCTTCAGAGGCCACCTGTTCCCTGTTTTTGAAAACACAGAATAAAATTATCACAGACAAGTGGGTGTTGGAAAACTCTTGAAGTGGCTACGCCATACAATCACACTCCATAGTTCCAAATTATTCACTTTTTCCATCCCTCTTCAGGGATTGTTCTCGCAAAAAAAAAAAAAAAAAAAGGATCAGAAATGAAAATTCTGCTCTGTTGCAGATTAGTGGAACCGACACAATTCCCAATCAATACGGGTGGAAAGTGGTTATTCCTGTTGTTTTCTTATTCCTTCTAGACCTGGAGGGCTCCTTTCTAGTCTGGATTTTAGGGCATTCACTCGATACTTTAAGTTTTGGACTATGATCGTAGTCTCCATTACTTCCTCTTTAAATTTACAAGATTGGTTTGTAGCTCTCAGCTTCAAAGACACTTATTTCTATAGATCCATCCGACCGGCACACAGGAAGTATTACTGTTTCTGCATCAATAAAGTTTGCTATCCATGGGGAGTTCTACGTACTGCTCAGCTGGTATCTACCAACTGTCTTGCAGCAGGCTGTATTGTGACAGTGTATTTCTATACCTAGACAGCTGATAATGGCATAGTCACTACAAGAAGTTCAAGACCCCTTTCAAAAAACATACCCTGGGCCTCAGGATAAATCAGGAAAAGTCATTTTATTCCCGTCTACAGGATCACATTCACTGAAGCAGACACACACTCCACAACTACAAGGATTTACCTGCCACCACAAGGCTTCACAAGATACTCAGGACTAGACAACGGTTACACTCTCCACCACAGCATCAAGTCAGAACAATCATACAATTGCTAGGATTGATGGCATCATGTATTCTGATTATTTCCTTTGCCAGATTAGGAATGAGACCTCTAAAAACCTAAAGAACGTGGACTTAGGAAAATAAACCATCTACGTTCAAGGGCTCTTTCAAGCCTCCAACTCCCAGATTTGCTGATAACTGATTATCAGTTATCCGCAAAACAAGAAAGCAGACTGCACATACATATGCCGGACCTCAGAGCAATCAGACTGGCATAAAAGACATTCCTCCCACATATACAAATACAACACTACAAAAAAACCATATAAACCACTCTTCTATGTCCGGAGGAAGTGCATTCACCATCACATCACTAACTATTCAGCTCCCAGACAAGGAGAATACCTGGGCAGACAAACTCATCAGAACAAGCAACATAACACACAAATAATCCCTAAAAACACACTACAGGCTTGTCCACACGACTGCTTAGTGTGTGGCACACTAGTGCACTGTATGCTCACACCCTGGCTTGCTGTGCATTAAGGGTATGTCTACCTTGCAATTAAACACCCACAGCTGTCCCATGTCAGTTGACTAGGGTTATGGGGCTGTAAAACTGCAGTGTAGACATTCAGGCTCAAGCTCTGGAACCCTAAGTCTCCAAGACTTGTTCACTATTTCCCCATACCCCAATCTGTGGGGCATGACAAATAGATCTTGTTGCAGCACAAGAGAATTCCAAATAAGCAGAATAGTGCTCCCGAGGAGGAACAAGTTGCGGTTCCCTGATCGTTATCTTCTCCCTGAATTAAAGCCATCAGTTTCTGTATGCTTTTTCCCCTTGATTCAAGTGTTATTGGAAAGATAAAAGACAAGGCACATGGTTCTATTGATAACATCAAACAGGACCAGATAGTTTGGGAATTCAGTGGAGTCAAGCCACCATTTTCTCTTCCACTGGTTCTGGATCTTTTAACATAACTGAGGTCTCATGCTTCACCCAGATCCGAAATCTCAGCAAAGGGAGTTTTCATCAAACTTCTGTGAAAACATTTATCTTTCTTCCAAGGAGTCTCAGAGTTGTTAGTGCAAAGCCTTTGTTATTGTTATATGGAGATATACCTATCTCATAGAACTGGAAGGGACCTTGAAAGGTAATTGAGTCCAGTCCCCTGCCTCCACAGCAGGTCCAAGTACTGTCCCTGACAGATTTTTTGCCCCAGATCCCTAAATGGCCCCCTCAAGGATTGAACTCACAACGCTGGGTTTAGTATCAGAGGGGTAGCCGTGTTAGTCTGAATCTGTAAAAAGCAACAGAGCTTTAAGACTAACAGAAGTATTGGGAGCATAAGTTTTCGTGGGTAAGAACCTCACTTCTTCTGAAGAAGTGAGGTTCTTACCCACGAAAGCTAACGCTGGGTTTAGCAGGCCAATGCTCAAACCACTGAGCTATCCCTCCGCCCAGCTAGGCTGTAGCCAAGCGGAAACGAGGCTCAGTTTTGGTGACCCGTCACAATATAACTGAATCTGCACCAGTGTTTCCCACAAGTGGGGATATGTACTGATAAAAGGAGAAAGAGCAATTACCTAAACTGAAAATTGAGATCCACATTCCACACCCCCAGTATTCTGAGCTTAGATGGTCTGAGGAGGAACTCAGGTGACACAGAGTGTCCGCTCCCCCTTATACAGCCCCTCATGGAGTATTCCACGTCACAAAGCATGTGTGCTGTCCCTCCAGCAGTCAGAACTTTCCAGAGGGATCCAAGCTCCCATGGCATGCTCAGTTATATCCCAAGAGTGGGATTTTTGTTACTGATAAGCTACTCAAAGGACTCAAGTTATAGGGATACAAACTCCTCTTTCCAGCGCTCCCACAGCCTTTCATTAGCATCTAGGTGTCGGTAAATCTCAACCAAGCAGTTAAAACCCCCCGTTCTGTACTGCCAGTATGCAGACGGTCTTTTACACAGCACCCAGTGTGCCAGTAATTGACTTTTCTAGCCTCCCACCGGCACTTTAGAATGCTCCCCAGGGAAAAAGCTTAGCGCTGGTGCTGTCTGCGTGCCAGGCTCCCCAAGACCTGCTTGTGCCTAATCTGCTTACTAAGAATTATACATTACTGAAATTTCTCCGCAAAGGATCTGTCCCCTGCAAGGGTGCGAAAGGCAAGTCTGACCCTGCAAACAGCACATCGACGGCAAAACACATTCAAGGAGGTGAAGAACTGGAAGCCTATCTTTTAATAAAGAAAGCAAGTTATACAATACTGAACACTGGGATCAAACACTGCAGAAGGATTAGCTAGTTAATGCAGGATTATTTTCCTGAAAACAGCTAATCTGTGCAAAGGGTTTTTAAAACCATATCTGAGTGTTACTCCTTGGGCTGAATGTACTTTTTGTAACCAAGCCTGTAAAACATAGGTAGAAACCAGATTTTCCTACATGCTGCATCTTTACTGTTAACAGCCATAGAGGAAGTTATGCTATGTGTGAGCCCTACTTTCCTGTGGAACTTGACAAAATTACCGAGGACAGGATCTCCCCAATACACTTATTTTGGAAAGATACTAGAAGTCTGCAGGATCTATCTATCTCCTAAATGTAATTTAAAGTTTAGGTCAGGGCCCCCATTCAGTGATTTACAAGTAAGCAAAACAAAGCTATGTGATGTCAAAGAAATGGCAGTTGCCAGGCAGTGTTATCCAATGGCCAAGAGAGGGGGAAATAGCTGCAGACTAGAAATGGTCCCAACTGGCAGGAACTGGAGGGGGATCTGAACTTTCCCAACATTCAAGGATGCTCAGATTTAGGGTTTGGATCCAGGAAAATCTGACTACTGATACCACCAGACTCTTTTTAAACAGTGATAAAAAGAGGAACTAGGGTACATTCCAAAAAAGGGCACTTCCCCACTAACTAATTAATCCTTCCTAAGACCTGCACCTCCTAAAGATGCCTATTACAAGCTAATAGAAAATGTACCTTGTTCCTTTTCTGTTTGACCCCACTGAAGTTATGAAACAGCGTGAGAAAGAAATCAATCTCCTTTAATTAAAGATATTATTAACTTAATCTTATTTCGATAACCAATTTATGTGTGTAATGTGCCCAACAATAACACCACTTAGCACTTAAGCGCTTCAAAGCTCTGGACAAATATTAACTAACTAATCCTCATAACACCACTGCAAGGCAGGTAAGGATTATCCTGATTTTACAGAAGGTGGAAAACAGACACAGAGATTAAATGATTTGCCAAAGGCCAAGCCACTTAGTCACTGGCGGAGACAGGATTACCACATGCATACCACTAGGCTGTGCCGCCTTGCTGCTGTGACTAATGCCAGGTCATGCAGTTGCAAATAGCTGCCTTTCCCCTACTTGCTGTGACAGCTATCTGGGCAGACTGGCTGTGAAACTGTACTGCGAGCCTTTTGGTGTATCTACAGGGCACACAAGGTGACCACCACAAGTATAAATACAGCTGCAACACTGAAAGCATGGGACAAAAACTCTGAATTTTCTTTCAGTGAAATACAGGGATTGGATTTTTATATAAGTAGGCTTGGAAGTATTAGGTTTTTGTTGGTAAATGATGGTAAACATCAATTTCACTGTACACACATAAACTAATAAAAAATATTTCCATCGATGATCATCTACATTTCAAGATAATCAAAGAAAGAAAAATGCTGCTGAGACTTAGAGTATGATTTAAGGATATTTACTTTGTATATTTTGTCATTTGAAGTTGCTAATGTGTTCTAAGAGTTATAAAGTTTTAATTTTTTACATCTCAAAGTCAACTGTCATTAAATTGTTGTCTGCCCCCCCACATTCCCCCCATTTCCCACAACTCTCGAAACTGTAAATAGATAAAAATTATCTTTAACTTTTTGCAACTGTGAACATTTTAATTGATAAAAATAAAAAAAAGATTAAAAATAAACATCAGTATTATCCATCAGAATGACAAAAAATAAAATAAAAATAAAAATAAAATTTTGCCAAGCCTATAAATAAGTGAGTCACTTGGCAAACAAACATATTACACCATACGCTGCTGGAGGTGTTTATGCTTTGTACGTGAAAGATACAAGAAAGCGTCCTCAAATTGTACAACAAAATGGGACGTGGGGAGAGATAAAGAGGCAAATAATCGGCTCTTCAGAAGTATTTTAGGAGCCTCGGGGTTGAGTCACCTTTGTTAGGAGTTGGTTAGCAACAGCAAGAAAGCAGCAGACCCTAGAGGCAGGGAAATTCCCCCCCAGCCTTCAGTTTAGTGGTAGAATTTTTAACAAGGCACTCCCATGAGACGCCCCCATAGCACATCAGTGACCTATACAACTGGGAATCTTCTAAGGCAGGGGTCGGCAACCTTTCAGAAGTGGTGGGCCAAGGCTTCATTTATTCACGCTAATTTAAGGTTTCGCGTGCCAGTCATACATTTTAACGCTTTTAGGTCTCTTTCTATAAGTCGATAATATATAACTAAACTATTGTTGTATGTAAAGTAAATAAGTTTTTTAAGATGTTTAAGAAGCTTCATTTAAAATTAAATTAAAATGCAGAGCCCCCCGGACTGGTGGCCAGGACCCGGGCAGTGCGAGTGCCACTGAAAATCAGCTCGGGTGCCGCCTTCAGCACGCGTGCCATAGGTTGCCTACCCCTGTTCTAAGGGGTTTAAGGGAGTTAGGTACTCTGCTCAATTGTTGGGGACCTAACTCCTCTGGTCCCTTTGGAAATCCCAGCCTTAACTAAAAAATGATCATTAGATTAACTTGGATACAAGAGAGGTCTTTAAAGCGGCAAAGAAAGCAGAGAGAATGATGGTCATTAGTAATAGTGTAGTGACTGAAAGTTGATATGTTTAGATGCTTCTTTGGTATTTTACATGAAATGAGCTTGGAGGGTCTCACTCAGATCCATTCCTAAAGGGACTGGAGTCAGCGGCGGCTCCAGGCACCAGCGCTCCAAGCGCGTGCGTGGGGTGGCAAGCCGCAGGGCGCGCCCTGCCGGTCACCGTGAGGGCAGCAGTCAGGGAGCCTCCTGTGGGAGGTCCGCCGATCCCGCGGTTTCGGGCGCAATTCAGCAGTGGGTACACCGAAGCCGCGGGACCGGCAGACCTCCCGCAGGCATGCCGCCGAATCCGCGGGACCGGGGACCTCCCACAGGCGTGCCGCCGAAGGCAGCCTGCCTGCCGTGCTTGGGGCAGCAAAAAAGAGAGCGCCGCCCCTGACTGGAGTTCACATCACAACAACAGCATAACTGCCACCCATTTTGTGCACAGGTGCCAGAACTCAATGGGCCTGTCAACTAAACTCCCCTTTTGACTCTAAAGTCCATCTCTCCAGGACAAGGATGAGGCACATTGATGGGAGTCACCGCTACCTGCAAATGCAACTGTCCTGGGAACAGAGGGCTTCAGTCTCCAGGGCTGTCAACCCAGCACTTTGCATTAGCACAAAAATGCACGGTTTTATTAATACAAATTAAACTGCTGATGCTGTAGTGGGAGAGACTAAGTGCACGAGATGGAGGAGAGCTCACAGGAAATCACTCAGAGCTCTTGCAGCTGTGGGTCTGGAGCACCCACAAATTGAAGAAATATTAGTCAGACTAATTAGACTAACATTCGTCTTTAAAAAATGACAATCATACCAAATATTCACATTAGAATACTGATTAGCTCTCAAAGAGTATTGTAAAGGCTGTGCAATGCTATACTAGATCACAGATCTATACTGGAGAAATTCTAAGCGTTAGTGCCAGCTTAAAGCTTGTGTTACCATGTGGGGTATAGTTAGATTTAAGACTTCATTGAGACATACTTGTCTGTATAACTGGTATGGTGAACATTGAGTCTGGGCTAATATTTATATGGGGAGGACACAGCATGCGTTGTTCCTTTGCACCTCCTAGGAACCCATTGTGAGGAAATACAGCCACTGTGGGAGAAATAGGTCACCCTCCCAGCCGCAGGGTGAGTGTTCACACAGTACGGGGCAAAGCAGTGGATTATAGTATTAAGGAACGCGGCAGCCCAGCACAAACATGTGGGTGAAAACCCTACTACACCTGGATGAGCTAGCCATAGCTTCATTGCTTCCTTGGGGGCAGAGAGAGTTCCCTTGGCATGTGCCTGTGCTGAGTGTGGCAGGGAAAAGCCCACACTCAGCTGTTTGGGCCTCTCTTCTGCAACAATAGAAAGAGAAAGTCCAAGAATTAGAAAAAACAGCCTCAAGTTATTAATGATCAAGCCCACTTGTAACTAGGCTGCCCCCAAACTACAAGGTGAATTCTCCATCTGTTATTTAGAGAGTATGAAAAAGATAGAGCCCCTACCCCCAAAACTTCGTAGTCTCATTCAGAGAAACTGAGACAACCGTTCAGGTCTGAGACACTGTCAGGGAGATCGGCATAGGTGGCTTCTCAGAGGGGTGGGTTTTCAGGAGGGACAGGAGGGGAAGGACATTTGGAATACACAGCATGGGAGGATGTTCCAACCGTAGGGGCAGCAAGACAGAGGCCATAAAACCAAAATTGGGAGAAGACAACAGGAAAGAAGTTAGTTATCCTATGTAACTGTGGTTTTTCATGATGCTATAGTCAGTGTGGATCCCATCGTAGGTGCACATGCATCTCATGTATGCAAGATCAGAGTTTTTGCATAGCAGTCTGTCAAGGGAGTGTGCCCTGTGCCACCTCGCGCTTCTATACAAGGGCATAAGGTGGGGGGCAGCCGCGACCCTATCTCAGTTCCCCCACAATTCAAAGCCTGTGTTGCTCAGCACTCTGAATAGAAGGGATGGAGAGCGGGTTGTGGGACTTGCCCCAATGACCACATCTCAAAGAACCAGTTACTGCAGGGTAACAATCCATTCGTTCTTTGAATACGTCAGTGTGGATCCCACTGTAAGTGACTGGCAAGCAGTATCCTCCCTGGAGAGTGGGAATGAATACTTCCAGCTGCATTGGTCAAATAATGATTGAAGCACTGCCCTCCTCAACTTGGCAACAGACCTGGCTATCATGACACGGTCATAATGTTTAACTAAGGTCAGTGGGTTGCTCCATGGAGATGCCTTAGAGATCTCAGATACTGGCGCGTTTCCAAAGTAGGCTGCTGCTGCTGCCTGTGCCCTGATGGAGTGCGCCTTAATTTTTGTAAGGAAAATTATCTGATAGCAGATAAAATCTGAGTGGATCATGCGTGTGTGTTTCTCTGTGATGAGATGGCTCATCTTTTGATGAGCGGGATATAATCACGAATAGGTGAAGAGACATAAGGTGGGGGGCAGCCGGTCATGTTACCTGGCCTGAAGCCATGATGCTCTGTGCATTGTCATTGCCATGACCCTAGATCTGACCGTGGTGTCTGAAGAGTCTATTGTCAAGTGTAGGGCTGCCTTGGCCCCTAACTGACCTTCTAACTATTTATTTGAGCTCTTCCCTATTCTCAGATGGGACAGAAAAGGTGTCACCCTATCCTAGATCAAAATGTTATATTTGACCAGAAAGGCCTGAGCTTGCCACCCATACTGGGAGGAAGGCAGAGGAGTAGAATTTCCTTCAAAACTGATCAAGCTTCTTTAGGCCTTTGTACTTTGGTGTGCTTTTATTGGACTTGGATTGCTCATGCACAGGTGAGACAACCACAGAGCCTGGTTTGGGATGGATGTAGAAGTACTCCAACCCTTCTGAGGGACTTGGTAATGCTTTGCTATCCTTCTTGGGTGAGTGGTAGGAATGAAGGCAGGCATTTGCCACAAGACTTTACTGGGATCAAGCAGCCCTTCATTGGGCGAGCAATCCTGGCAGGCCCAAAGATGTCAGTATGTTGAACATTTTAGGAGATTTTTTCTTGTATGACAGATGTGTCTATTTCTAGCATCTCTGCAATTGTCCTAAGTAGTTCGTGAAATTATTTGAAGTCACTCAGCACTGACCACAGCACTGATAACACTGCTGCATTGGGTGAAGAAGATGAAAGGTTCTTAGGTGGTGAGGTAGAACATTGGTATTGCTTTTTCCCCAGGCCCAGTGTTGATGGTCTGGCCAACAGTGCCTCTGGGAAGCATGATCTCTCTCTCTTCCCAGAATGAGATGAAGATTGAGTCCTAGAGGCTTACGAAGGCAGATCCCACCAAGTTCAATAAAGCCAGAGCAGCATGCCAGAGAGCTATGGCAGGCTTATCTGATATTGGCCAGTTCAGTGACATTCCTGATGTGACGGTGGCTGAGTTCTGCAGCGAGAGCCAGAGCCACCAAGGTCTTTCTATTGTGTTACCCAGGGAACTCTGGGAAGAGGATTCTCTGCTCAAAGGAGGCGAGAACGTGTGATCCAGTGATGGAGAAGAGGAATAGATCTCTCTAGTGGCAGCACTGAGGTATGGGGCACTCTCAGTACAAGGGTCTGCTTCAATACTGGTAAATATCTCTGTTCTAAGTTCTTCCAGGGGCACATTGAGCATCCTCAGTGATTCTGTTGAAGGCATAAATGCCGAAGGTTATGTCACTGGTGCCAGTGAACTTTTCCTCTGTGCTTCAGTGGTAGGTGGTCCCTCATCACTATCTCTCGATGCTGTGTGGGGCTCAGTGGTTTTCCCCCAAAGTCTTATAGAATCCTAGAATATTAGGGTTGCAAGAGACCTCAGGAGGTTATCTAGTCCAATCCCCTGCTCAAAGTGGTCCAACACCAACTAAATCATCCCAGCCATGACTCTGTCAAGCCGGGCCTTAAAAACCTCTAAGGATGGAGATTCCACCACCTCACTAGATAACCCATTCCAGTGCTTCACCACCCTCCTAGTGAAATAGTGTTTCCTAATATCCAACCTAGACCTCCCACACTGCCACTTGAGACCATTGCTCCTTTTTCTGTTATCTGCCACCACTGAGAACAGTCTAGCTCCAACCTCTTTGGAACCCCCCTTCAGGTAGTTGAAGGCTGCTATCAAATCCCCCGTCACTCTTCTCTTCTTCAGACTAAATAACCCCAGTTCTCTCAGCCTCTCCTCGTAAGTCATATGCCCCAGCCCCCCTTATGCGGTCTTTCCTTGTGGGAAGACACTGAGCTCCATCTGTAGTCTTTGTCCTTGTGTTCAAGGAAGCCTCTCTCGGTGCTGCACTTTGATAGTGGAGGTGTTGGCTTAAAGTCTTTTCTCAGTGCCGTCTTCTCTGGGCTGGCTTTCGGCATTGTGTGTCAGCTAGACAGGGCACTCAAGGAAGATGGTCGGTTCGTTACCTGGTGGGCTCTGGTACCTGTCTCCTCTAGATCCAAAAAGATCTTCATAGATTGTTTCAACATATGACGCTTCCGTTGTGCGTCTCATGGCTTGCACATCTTGGAAGAAAACGAGCAGCACATCTGGCATCTACCAAGTATATGACTCTCTCCCAAACAGAAGAGGCATCTGCTGTGCCTATCTTAATGGAATTAGCCTGCTACAGGAAGGGCAGAGCTTGAAAACCACAGGTTTAGAGTCTGTCATGTTAAGACATCCTGAACAGGGGACTCCGGCCATCAAAAATCACTCCAAATGGACTGAGTTCATTCATAGCGGTTCTTCAAAGGAAGCAGAAGAAGTCTGATTTATTTATTTTCAAGAATTCTGAGAGGCTTAGCTGGAGTTATAGACTAGTATGTTGGAGACGCACTAGGTTCCATCTCACGGACACGGGCAGAAGGAACTGAGCCACTCCACCCTTTATGCCTTCATATGGTAGCACGTGCAGCTCCAATGGATGCTGCTGTTCATAACATAAGAACATAAAGGCCATACTGGGTCAGACCAAAGGTCCATCTAGCCCAGTATCCTGTCTTCCGACAATGGCCAATGCCAGGTGCTTCAGAGAGGATGAATAAACCAGGTAATTATCAAGTGATCCATCCCATTGCCCATTCCCAGCTTCTGGCAAACAGAGGCTAGGGACACCATCCCTACCCATCCTGACTAATAACCATTGATGGACCTATCCTTCAAGAACTTATCTAGTTCTTTTTTGAACCCTGTTATAGTCTTGGCCTTCACAACATCCTCTGGCAAGGAGTTCCACAGGTTGACTCTGCATTATGTGAAGTACTTCCTTTTGTTTGTTTTAAACCTGTTGCCTATTAATTTAATTGGGTGACCCTTAGTTCTTGTGTTCAAAGACTGATGTTGTGCACATGAGCGACTATCGTGGGATCCACACTGACACATACTCGAACAACAATTAGGACAGCTAATGTGGAGGAACACGATGAAATACAAGCACAGTTGTAAGCTGGGTGTGAAGTTGCACAAGCCTTGGAGGGGAGGAAGAGGAGTTGGAAAGACACATGAGGGATTCGAGAGGGAGCAATAGGGTTAGAGATTCAGGGAAGCCTAAATCTGAGTTTTAAGCCAGACTCTGCGTTAGAAACCAATTTAGTGTAGCATCCAAGTGCCAACTGTATATGGAGAGACACATTCTCTCTTCATCCCCTTTCCTAAACCTCATAGAGGTATGAAGGAAAAACTAGGAGATCCCCAGGCTGTGAGTGAAGGCCCAGCAGACAAATGGACAAAAGAGCACTTGCAGCTTAAAGAGGCACACGGACAGAAGGGAGCCAGCAGCGGTACCTACCTGAGCTGTAGCTATCTGTAGAGGATTGAGAGATGGAACGGGACAGAGAACGGCGACCAATCTTCGTTGGGCGCTTGTTAAACTCTTGCTTTTGGTCAGCAAACTGGATCTGTTAAGAAAGAATCCCAGTTACATGTGGTATAAAAAAATCCACTGCCTGACAGAACAGGCTAATCCTAACAGCCTCAAAGACTACATTGGAGAAGGGCTACTTGCATTATTTCAGTGGGGACTGAGTAGCAGTTTCTATTATATAATTGGGGGTATTAATTTGGGCCTAGCTTAGCACACATGGTATAAGCCCATTTCTCCTCCACAAACACTTCAAGCTCATGTTTCAATCACTTTTACCAACAGGCACACTAGTTAGAAGAATAAAGACATTTCTGTTCCGGTAACTTAAGTGCTTTTTCTAAAACTGAAAACAGTGCGGATTATTAATCAGAAAGGGGGCCCTCAGAAATCTGTAGAATTGAAGTGAAGATTATTTTATCAACCACAGACCTGACAAGAAATATGGAGACCATAAGATGCTAGATACCTTCTGTGCAAAAGACCAAAGGGAGAAATAAAGCAACCCTCATAGCAATACATCATACACTGGATTATTTAAGATTTGCCATGGAAGATGTGGCTATCATAATTCTGGGGGGTGACACTTGGAGAAACCCCCAGCCTCTTGGCTGCCTGGAAAGTTGACATATCTGTATAAATGTGGTTGCTACAAAGTCCCAAAAGAGGACAAAGTAATAGCTAGATCACACAATAAAGTTAGGATCACTTCATCTCTAGGGTGGAACATGACAGCTGTTTAATAGTGTACAGGAAACTCTATGTAACAGGTCAAAAAGTGAAGGACACCACTTGCAGCTGAAAATGCCATAGGAAATATATTTTGGCAAACTGTAATTAACCAAATTGGAATTTGGCCAGGAGACTGAAGCTAACACTCCTACTCTTATAAGAATGCTCTAGTAATGAAGGTAGTATAAATACATCATGGCAGGGCTCTGTATTTACCCCCGCCCAATGATTAGATGTGCTCAGTTAACTAGTAAAATGATGGGAAGGGGGCGGTAACTGCCAACCCTGCAGACTCAGTCTGGGATCAGAGAATCAAGATGAGTTCTTTCCATCCCAGGCATCACCATCAATAATCAAAATCCTACAGGCCAAGTTAGGCTCTTGGCAACACCTGGGCAACCCTATTAACGTCAATGGGTTTGCATACAACTGACTGAAAGATGGGAAATCATTCTACTGGAGTGCACAGGAAAGCTTAGCCTCCGGTTCATTCTCCTAGAGTTGTCTTGACTCTGCCAGGCTAACAGAAATCAGAACTGATTTGTAGTTTGTCAAGTCAGCAGATCGATTCTGAAAGCATGCAGCAGACAGAGCTGCTAAGGTGGTGCCGTTTTTATATAGACACCGTTCAGAGTAAAATCACCCTTAGCGTCCTTATTTACAGAAAAGGCTCATGGTCATCCTCTGCCAATGTGCTTCAACCCTTTCATGGATGTTACGTCTCTAGGAACACCGGAGGAGTGGGCAATGGGGAGTTTTTATTCCACCCAGTCCCGTGTCTTATTCCACCCTTGACCTCTGCTGACACTGACAGTAAGAGGGCCAAATATAACGGTGGTTTTGTGATGTGGCCATTTGCCTAATAGGGACTGACTGACAAGCCACATTCCACATAGGCCAAACAGATGTTGGATAGTAATAGCTACCAAACAGGACCAGATTTTTTACTGGAGAGCTACCATTGAAAGCTCTATTGCCCGTTGCCTATCCCCTTCAAGTCCCTAGAAAGGCATATCTTATAACTTTCAACAAAAGATTCTTTATTAAACAGAAGTTCAGTTCATTTAGAAAAACACAAAAGTATTTTGAACTTCTCATTTTCCTAACTACAATTCTCTAGCAACTTTTCACCCAGAGATCACAAGGCACTCTGCAAGCTCTGAGCTAACATCTGAGGTGGGGATTCGTGTTTTAACAAATGGAGAAACTAAAGCTAAGAATTTATCTGACTCAGGCAAGGTTACACAGCAGGCCAGTGGCAGCATCAAGGATAGATGCTAGGCAGTCTACTTTCAGTCCTTCCCTGCTCGAAACCACTATTACAATGCTGCAATTCAGCAAACACTGCAGAGCACATGTCTATTAGTCACAGATACATTCAGTGCCAATGTCTGACTTTTTATGCTAGCTAATTTTTAGCATCGATCCAAAGTCTTTTTGTGTGTGTTTGCTAACGTGTTAGAACTCTCTCAGTGAAACTGGAAATAACACTTCACTTGATAATTAAGAATAATGGGCCAAATTCTTCCCTGGTGTAAATTGGCAAAGCTCCACTGACGTCACTGGAATCAATCTGCACCAACAGAGGATCTGGCCCAATAGGAGTTAAGTATTTACACCCTCAAAACACTGTAAAACCATGAATTGGGATTATTAACCTCTTAGAATATTTTAAGTAGTTGGTTCTGTTTTAAGGATTTCTCCTTACTGCCTGGAACTTGATTCCTTTCTGGGAGCAGCTCAAATTCAAGCACAGTAGTTTAAGCTGCAATGCTCTATATTGCCACAAGGGAGTGCTAAATTTACAGTCCCGATGTCTCACTCCTTGCCTTAGCACTTGCAGGCAAGCAGCACTACATCACTAAAAGTGACTCCTATGTCCAATTTAATAGGGATACTGACTAGGTCAGACAAGACCACTTCATCCAGAACATGGCGATGACATGAAGCCTGGAAAGCAGGTAGGGATTATTGGGGCTGATTTGGTGATACATCAAGTCTCCAGCAGGAATGCAGAGAACTGTTTTGGAACTTTGGCAAGGTCATTGGGCTAATAAAATTATTCTGCTGCAGTCATGGCTATGGAAGAAAGGTTTGAAGAAAACAGCAACACAGGTTTTTCCTCTGATAATCCTAAAATTGGTATTGCAGGAACCCTAGAATACGCCATCAACAATAAAATTTTACTGAACACCAGACAACAAACAGAAAAAGGCAAGTGGTCACTCAAATTAAGGTGAGAATCAGGAGTTGCACTTCCAGCCTTCAAACAGTTGAAGCGGATTCTATGCACAATGGTCTACACCTGCCCTTTTCTAAGAATGCTGTTTTTCTACAAGAATGCTCTTTTCATTTAAACAGATCCCTCCATGGCTAGAAGAGCTTTACCCCATCAGATTATTGGCATAAAATGATGCTCTAGGAAGAGTTAGATACGCTGGAAGGCTAACAAGGATGAATAACTCCTATTGCAGAATTCAGGGGGGAAAAGCAACATTCTGTTAATATTTTCCGGCATCATCTGTTAAGGGATTTTCAATGCAAATGCTGTAAAAAGTGAAATTATATTTAGCATTTATATAGCATGTATAGAGATCTCAAAGCACTTTTCCCAAAGTAACACAGGAATGTAAGTGACTTGCCGAAGTTCACAGAGTAAACCAGTGACCAAGTTACAAAGAACTAGAACCCAGGTCATGTTACTACCACATCTCGGCTCTAACCACAGGAATGCCGACTCAAGCCAAGAGTGAGTAACTAAAACAGGGCACTGAACCTCAAGACATGGCACTTACATACCAAACCAACAGCAGCACTATATATAGCAATGATATGCCTTCCTGTCCACACCCCAGTCGTGTTTTTAACTAGCGTAATATTTCACTAAGTCCCTCTGATGAAACTATATCCTTCCACTCTCATTCACAGTCCTGTGTAGGTCAATAATTGGAATTTGGTTTCTGTCGGACAATTACTATAACCAGCTCAGTCTGGTTGTATATTATATACATATTTCTTATGTATATGTATACACACAGTACGATGGTGATACACACATACCTACACGATCATACTGTGTGTGGGTGTGTATATACACACACACATATATATATATATATATATATATATATATATATATATATATATACACACACACACACATACACACAAATTTTTTTTAATGGTACAATTTCTAGATCAGGACTGCAGTTCAGAATTGGAATCTCTGCAACAGAAACATGCCCTACCTAGAAATGTAAGAACTTAGCTCTTTAAACTTCATTTATTGTCAGACCAAAAGTCTCATTTAAAATTCTATTAATTCACACCCGTTCTCCGCAAGGCTACGCTACCCCAGAAAGAGCTGTTTTCCTGCTGCACCTGAGACAAGCTACCACCATAACCTGTAATCAAGACGCTCCCTTGCTATTTAACACCAACAAAAGCAAGGATACTGATTACATGTAGAACTTGTTTAGACCAAGAAACAAGAGTCCCTCTGCAGGTAACAATCCATTTCCCAGGAGAGTTAGTTTTCAGGTGATAAATTCTAAGACCCTTAAAAACGACAAACACTTGGATTTAGGAGACTGACCTGCTTCGACCATCTGTGGTTATATATACACTGCTTCTAACAGCCATATAGCTCTTTGGCAGGACGGACTGATTCAGGCTGGAATTCATGCAAGATTCACGAGGGTTAATGATTTCTAAATGCAGGTGCATGCTCCCTTCTTTTTAAAGAAGTGAGATACAGCCCCCCTCTTCCCGAGGAAGCCCCAATTTAAGACCAGTTCTGCATGGATTTACAAAGCTCAATAGCAAGTATGGCCATCGGAAGCTCTGGTTTTCACATGCTGGTTTGCCCCGTCCAACCTGCCCGCTCCAGATTTCCACTATACCTTCCCACAGGTATGGTCTGAAGAGAAACGACAGAACGTCTCTAAAATAACAAGTTCAACTCAAAGCTGCGGCATTTAAACCCCTATTCCTGAGAGGAAACAGCCAAACAAAGATGCGTTCTCTGGAGATGATGCTTCATTTACATCAGGTGAAGGGGCTTAGTCGATATCAAAAGTAAGTGGCTGGGGAGAAAGACAAACAATTGTACTTTGTTCTAGAAAGTCTATAGCATGGTACCTAAAGGCTGCCCTCACCTGGGCTTTAATCTCTGAATCGCCATTCACAATGTACTTCTTCTTGTTCGGCATAGCGTTATTATCTACAGCTCTTCTGCAATCCTTCCAGTCCAGGGTAGTTGCTGGCCTTTCATTTATACCTCCAGCATCAGAAATCCTGTCTGCTCTGGTTTCAAGTCTCTATTTTATTGTGGGGGGGAGGAGGGCAGGTAAGGAGAGGGCTACACTTGCCTGGGTTTGCAGCTCCCTCTCCAATGGCCCATTTGGCAGGGAAGAACCCCAAGATTTAATGAGGCATTGCTGCTAGCATCTCACAAACAAGTCCCAGCATTTTTTCTTTTTTGTTTTACACTGAGTTACAATGTTCCCCGACCTCTAACCCATTAGCAGCGGTTTCTAACATGGCCTGACTTGTGTGTGCATAACAATCGCTTATTTATATAACCAGTACATTTTCTTGCTTGCTATAATTAACTTGCTAATTAGGCTCTTTTTAACTTGGGTTCTCCCCCACCTCCCTTTCCCAATGTCAGATGATTACATTAACAGAGCCTCATTAGAACAAAATTAACTAATGGGCAACTAAAACAATGAAGGCATTTGTTAGGTTGGTAAATGTTTTTCAAATGATGCCAACCCCCCATGGCAGCAAGCGCCGAGCTCTCTGTCCTTGGAAGGGTCAAGCCCTTTCAGAACACAGGGTCTCTTGGGGGAATGACAAGATTAACACCTACCTAGCTGCTGCTGCTTCAGACTACCAATTGCTCTAGGTTATAGATTCCCCCCAATGCGAGAGAGGGGAAAAGGAGAAGAAGGGACAAGATAGGCACAAAAAGGCACCGGCAAAGAGCACTCATGCTAGTGTAGTACAGAGGGCACAGATTTGTTACACATTTGCCTCATTTGTAATAGAAGACTTGAAATGAGGCAGATTTTTATTTCGTACTTAATGGGTCAGATCATCATTCCACAGCTGGCTATTCTGACCTGTTCACAGAACAATTTTGTCCCTTCTGGGTGGGCTCAAGGCAATCTGCTAAAGTGCTCAAGGCAGGGTTGCTACAGAACTTCAGTGTGTGTGTCCAGAATATTTTATACTGGGAGAGTCATAGTACAGAAGTGGATTAGCTAATGGCAAAGTCTAAACAAGTATGGCAAAATACAGCGAGTTTTCCACCTTCCCCCAGTATCCTATGCTATCAAACACTTCACTGAGTCACAATAATGGGATTTTGCTCTTCTATAGCACATTTCATCAGAGGATCTCAAAGCACTTAAACAGTATGAAAAGACAGTTACCTTTTCCGTAACTGATGTTCTTCGAGATGTGTTGCTCATATCTATTCCACAATAGGTGTGCATGCTCGCCACGTGCACCGGTGTCAGAAGTTTTTCCCCTAGCAGTACCCATAGGGGAGCACCCCAGCGACCCCTGGAGTGGTGCCTCTATGGCGCGATATAAGGGGTGCTGCACACTCCCCCCACCCTCAGTTCCTTCTTGCTGGACAACTCCAACAGAGGGGAAGGAGGGCGGGATGTGGAGTAGACATGAGCAACACATCTCAAAGAACACCAGTTACGGAAAAGGTAACTATCTTTTCTTCTTCAAGTGATTGCTCATGTGTATTCCACAATCGGTGATTCCAAGCTATTGGAGGTGGGTAGGAGTTCACAAATTCTCGGGACGGAGCACAGCCCTGCCAAACCCGGCGTCTTCCCTGGGCTGGGAGACGATCGCATAATGCAAGGTGAACGTGTGAACTGAAGACCATGTGGCAGCCCTGCAAATGTCCTGAATGGGGACACGGGCTAAAAAGGCAGCCGACGAGGCTTGCGCCCTAGTCGAGTGTGCCCTCACAACTGACGGAAGAGGGATTCCTGCCAGGTCATAACAGGTACCATACACTAAATGAACAAGAGTCCTGGGGACGAGCTGCAGCAAAGCTGGAGCAGAGTAGTTCCAAAGCACCTTCACTGGGGGCAAGAAGGAACTGAGGGTGGGGGGAGTGTGCAGCGCCCCTTATACCATGCCATGGAGGTGCCATTCCAGGGGTCACTAGGGACGCTCCCCTACGGGGACTGCTAGGGGAAAAACTTCTGACACCGGTGCACGTGGCAAGCACGCACACCTATTGTGGAATACACGTGAGTATCACTCGAAGAATCACAGCATCCCTGGGAGGTAGGGACATAAAGAATCCCCATTTTATAAGTGAGGAAACAAATATTCCGTCTCACAAAGATGATCTGCAGTCGAGATGGGAATAAAACCCAAGGATCCTAGCTCCTCATCTTTTGCTTTAAGCATTAGACAACACTCCACCACTATGAAATTTGGGAGTCATAATCTTCAGTTTCATACATTGCTGAAAGTCAGCTAATGTAGTTCTGGAGTGAAAAGTTACAGCTTTTTAATAGGACACAGCAACACCACCCCACAGCTTATGACAAAGTGAAGAAATATATTATATTCAATTGAAAATGCACAGGGGATTTGAGAGGTGCAAAACTGGAAATTTGCCAGGACATTGGGATTAACACCACTGTTGCATCCCAGGCTAGTTCTTCATGGCAAAAGAGGTGTGTTTTTACTATCTTACTGTAAAATCCTAGAGAAGAGAGTTTTTTTACATTGAAAGAGCTGTTCGAGTTAGTTTTCTTGATGTAAAATCTTAGTGGAGATGAGGCACAGGTACTTTTGACTTCACTCTCTTTAATGGAGGTCAACAGGGCCGGCTCTAGGCACCAGCGCTCCAAGCATGTGCTTGGGGTGGCACTTTCCAAGGGTCGACACTCCGGCTCCCTTTTTTTTTTTTTTTTTTTGCTTGGGGTGCAAAAAGCCGGGAGCCGGCCCTGAGCGGAGGTGAGCTGCGGCGGTGGAGGGCGGTTCCTCTGCCCCCCCCCCCCCAGGGTTACAAGCCTGGGAGGAAGGGGTAGGAGGGGAAATGCGGCGCACCCGGGGGAGGAGGCGGGGCCGGGGATTTGGGGAAGGGGTTGGAATGGGGCTGGGAAGGGGCGGAGTTGGGGCGGGGCCGGGGGGGGCACGGGAAATTTTTTTTGCTTGGGGCGGCAAAAAACTTGGAGCCAGCCCTGGAGGTCAACTTTACATCCTCCACTTATGGTTTACCCTGAGTAGCTACATCAAGGTAAAAAACGCTTTTTTTCCCCCCAGTAAAAAGAGAGCCTAAGGCACCAAAGCTTAACAGACTATATAACCCACAAATAAACTACTTAACAACTATCTTGTCAGGAAAAAAGGTTGCAACATGCTTGTTCTTTGAGGAGGTTAAAATGTAGAGAGAACCACATTCAGTCCTACTGAAGTCCAGTGCTGTACCACAGTTTGAGAACATGGTTAACACATGTTTTGAATCATCTGTGCTACAAAGATAAAAGTGCCTTTAACTGTGCAATGTCAGGAGGTCAGACTAGATCAGTGGTTCTCAAACTTTTGTACTAGTGACCCCTTTCACATAGCAAGCCTCTGAGTGCGACCCCCCCCTTATAAATTAAACACTTTTTAAAATATATTTAACACCATTATAAATGCTGGAGGCAAAGCGGGGTTTGGGGTGGAGGCTGACGCTCATGACCCCCCATGTAATAACCTTGTGACCCCCTGAGGGGTCACAAGCCGCAGTTTGAGAATCCCTGGACTAGATGATCATGATGGTTCCTTCTGACCTTAAAGTCTATAAGTCTGCAAGTACAGGGGCTGTAATCTGGTCTTCCAACAATGTTAACATGACCATGTTGTGTGTATGGAGTATTTTCTATTCCTGTTTGCTTTGTTAATTGTAAGTTTTAATATACTATTATAGTATACCCATAAAAACAGTATGTAATATACAGGAGCGAATACTGCAGGAAGAACTAACTTCGGAAATGTCTTGAGGGCTTGCTTTTGGAAACAGCGCTTGCAGGAATGCTCGCTTTTTTCACTTAACATCTCTAGTTTCTTTTAAGGAACAAAGGAAAAGAAACGGGGGCTACCGATTTTGTGCAGCCTACAAGTTCATGGGGATTTGCTAATGGAGCTTATAAATTCCTTGCTCCACAGCAAACGGACTTGTAGAAATAAAACAGGGCAAACTCTAAATTACTCTACAGCTAATCAGAATGTAATGATCGGTAAGATCTCTATATATACCAAGTTAGATATTTCACAGTCTAGCCTTTATTTAGTTATTCCTTTGAGAAACAAGGTGATAAGAATGTCTCTTTTCAATGGGAAAATTCCCAGTCTCTCAGAACACCCAACTGGGTTAAATGATTTTACCCAAACTTCCCAAAAAGTCCCATCCAGAAGAAGACAAACTTAAGGCAGAGAACAAGTAACTATCATCCCAAAATAGTTTAGAAAGTTACGAAGCTGTACAAATAACAGGATTAAAATGGAAAGTTGTTTGGCAATCTCACCTAGAGTGGCTATGACCAGCATGAATTATGATAATACTTTGTCCTTTATAGCACTTCCTATCAGAGGATCTCAAAGTGCTTTATTTAATGCTCCCAGTGTTCCCATGAGGAAAGTATTACCCTAGTAACAGATGGAAAAATGGAGGTACAGACAGGTATGCAACTTGCCAGAGCTCATAAAGAGCAGAGACTGGAATTGAACCCTCCGAAAACTGTGCTTTAACCATTAGACTTGTGAAAAGACCCCAGCCGACTAAGATCTCATCATTTTTCAGGAAAGGAAAACCACATGACTGCAACAACACACAATACCCTGGTTACCAGGAGAGATGCTTTATATCCTGTTACACTTTCGTACATGAAATCAGAGACGTGCGTATGGATGCCTGGTGTTAATAGCTGAGACGCCTCCAAAACACACAGAACTGGCTTGCTGAGGTAGACACAATGCTTTTCCCTCCACTGTGACACAAACTCACTCCTTGCTTATTGGCAACAGCTGCCTTGCACAAAATGAGCTGTAAAATGTGAAGGTTAAGTTACTTCAGTTAACTTCTAACCCTGCCTCCTTCAGCTATGTTCAAAAGACTTATGATTCATATCCTTTCTGAGGAGGGAGCTGTAGAAGTGTTCCAAACTTTCTCATGCCTTAAATTAATGTGTAATCCTGACAACTCTACTTGTTGAGCCAAGGCCTATGCTAAAGCTTTAAGTATTTAAGATTCCAGCCCTACAGCTAGAATGTCACATGGATTCTAATTCAGTGGATTAACGTGTACATTTTAACCCTTTGTAATTCTGAAGCACAATATGAACTTCGCCCAATAATGTATCTTATTATCCAGACGTCTTGCAGTTGCCAGGTCATTTGCTGTCTGGCAGGCCATAGGCATCCATCTAGAGCAGAGGTCCCCAAAGTGTGGGGACTGCCCCCTAGAGGGGGGGGGGGGCGCAGCAGGGTCCGGGCCAGTCCTCTTGGGGGCAGAGAGGGAGCGCCATCCAGCCCCTCCCTGCCCCCAGATCTATTCCAGTCCAGCCCCCAGCCATGTCCCCGGCTCCTGGCCCTGTCCCTAGCCTTGGCCGCTGACCACGGCTCCTTTCCCAGCCCGGGGCCAAGGCTGGAGGTAAGGCCAGGAGTGGAGCTGCACCTGGCCGCAGGCCCCCACTGCAGCCTGGCTGCAGCTATGCTCCCACCCCCAGCCGCGGCACCAGCTCCCGGCTCCATGCATGCCTGGCCTCATCCCCAGCCGCGGCTCTGTTCCCAGCCCAGGGCTGAGGCTGGGGGCAAGGCCGGGAGTGGAGCCACATCTGGCCATGGGCCCAGCTGCCGACCCCGGCCTTGGCTGCCTGCCCCCACCGCAGCCCTGCTGTGGCTACCCTTTTGCCCCTGCCCCCAGACATGGCCCCAGCCCAACCCCATCCCCAGCTGCAGCCCCAGCCTTGGCCCCCTTATCCCTCCTCCCAGCCATGGTCCCGCTCCCGGCCCCAGCTTGGGGGGGGCGGGAGGGGAGATGTGGAGAGGGGTATGGGGGGGGCGCAACCCTCAAAAGTTTGAGGACTGCTGATCTAGAATATTTCTAGTGCACCTAGAATCTCAGTGCAGTGCTAAATGAAATGAAAATTAAATATTAGACCATTGCCTAGAATAGTACGAACTCCAGCTTGAGAGCTGAGTATATTCTACCACTTCACAGGAGATCTGGGATGGAGGTTGAACTTGGTCCTCAGACCTCTTGGATATCAGTACCAACAGGGGATTGAATCACGGTATATTTCAATCAAGCCCACCCTCACACCCAGTGGCTTGTTCAGACTACCTCCTGCCCAAATAGGTCCTAGCAGATGAGTAGAAATTTCACACGTGGATGCCAGGAAAATCCCTTCCCCTCACTGCCATTGCTAGGGTTCTTCACTAAAAATCTTCCTACCATGGCCAAATTGATACAGCTCCACTGGTGGAAGTGCTAATGGAGACAAGACTCCGAGCAGACATTACTATGTTCATATACCGGTTCAGAGCAGGCTTATGTAACACAGGTAAAAATGCTGCAATCTGGTAGTCCCTGGTCTATATTACTGCTACCACCACAGCAACCATGTTTGGAAGTGCGCTGGTGGGAAATTTTTAATAAAACAGCTTCGTGTGGACAAGGCCAAAGAGAGACTGGGATGAGGAACGACAAACATTTACAAATGGAGAAAACAGTTCCCCAAACTTGTTACCAGGTCTGTTTGTAGCGGCACTGTGACAGCTGAGGCCAAGCGGCCATATTATTTCAAGTTGCTCAGGTAACAAAAGGGGGCTTTGTTGTCTCCAGTATAAAATCATAAGATCAAATACCTGTTGGGTCCTCAAGGCAGGATACATTTCCCCCAACAGTGAATGCATTTGAGGCTGAAATGACAGTACACTTGATCTTAGTCACAGGCCCAAAACCAGCAAGTTTTTCCACTTGTTTTGAAAGTGCTCAAGAAGCTCCTTTAATGCGCTTGCTACAGGCCATCCGCAGGTGTTGTCCAGGCATCTCTGCTGTTTGGACCCGTATGTACAGTATTCGACACACACTAGACAGGAACAGCCTTTTCCAAGAGCAATGAGTTATCATTGCAAGTGAAACCGGTTCCCTCTGTGCACTCTGAGCTATTACCATGTCTTCAACATGAAACTGCGGAAGTCTCCAGAAAGAATCCACTTGCCTGGGAGTTGCTGGTGTCTCACCAGCATTACCACTGCACTGAGCATGGTTTTTTGCTGACAACAGATAAGGGAACTTTTGCTGAATGTTAAAGGGCAGATCTGAAAATCCAGTACTTGATTTTACAGTTGCCCCAGGTCCCCAGCAGTACTTCTGATCCTGATCATATTGGGGTTAGAATCACATGAGTCATAACTGCATTTAAACGGGGTTTTTGCTAGCAGGATTCTTCTACCAAAAAGTTTCCCTTGATTGGTGTGGACAGAGATTTGCTTAAGGCCAGTATTTAGACCAAGCTATAGATTACCTGAGAGGTTATCTACGATTAAGGCTACGATTTTGTCATGGAGGTCGCAGAAGTCCCGGAATCCATGACTTCCAGAGACCTCCGTGACTCCAGCTCGTGGTGGCTGGAAGCTGCAGGGTCCCCGTGCCGCACGTGGCGGCTGGTGGGGGGTACCCTGCAGCTCCCAGATGCTGCAGACAGCGGGGGGCCCGGAGCTCTGCGACATGGGAGGCTCCGAGCCGAGCAGCTCCTGGCTGCCAAGGGCAGCAGGGGACCCTGGAGCTCTGAGCCTCCCAGGTGGTGGAGGCCCGGGAGCTCCAAGCCGGAGTCACCGCAGCTGCCCAGCCTCCGCGGGTGGTGTCGGGACCCTGCAGCTCCCCATTTTGTCAAGGATATTTTTAGTAAAAGTCACAGACAGGTCACGGGCTTCCATGAATATTCCGTGACCCATCCATGACTTTTACTAAAAATATCCATGACAAAATCTTAGCCTTATCTATGATACCATCTATGCACAGTCCAGATCTCAGCTTCATTGTAATTTCTACCCTATTGAGGTCACAGTAGTCCCCCAACATAGTTAACACTGGGTTCATTCTCCTCAATCACGTTTTAACCCTATTCCTGTTTTGATCTTCAGCCCTGTAAAACTTCAGATGGGTAGCACAATTCAGGAACACCTACACTACAAGACTGTTTTAAATCATGTCAGGAGATTGCGGTGTTGCAACTGATTCCTCCAATGCAGTGAAAATTATAATGTATGTTGGACCCTAAGCTTGGTTGTTGTACAAACCAGTTTAAAATACAGCTTGGCTGACCCATGCAGAAGGGACTAAATGTAGGTTTAGTTAAAAATCAGTGCTTTATCCAATGTGGGAACCTGGGTTAGAACAGCGATTTTTTGTAATCCCCGAACTCCCTGAATCTTAACACCCCACAACTCTGAGAGGGATAGTAGGTTTGAAATAAAGACCCAAACCAACGTGTGAATTTTGCAGTTCAGGACAATCTTTACTTATAGCATGGCTGGACCTATCCACATTGGCTTGGCAAACCATGTTATATCTGGGTTTAGCAGAGTTCAAACTGATTAAACATGGCTGTTAAACACAACTACCAGCTCTTTGTAGATGGGACCTTGTAAACATATTTTTTTCTGAAAAAATACATGTCCAGATCGCAAAGAGAAACTGTTAGAGCCCTGCTAACAACCACCACATTTAAACTTATTTTTTGCTAGCACGGGTCAGATCCCAGTATGTTTACCTTTGCCCTAATGATCTAGAAATTATGAATGACCAAACTAAAACCTAGTTCATAAACAGAAATCCCTATTTGAAGATATTTGAATCAGTATAAAATAGACACTTCTAAAGTGTCAAATGTTATGCAAAGTTTTATCAATGCTGACCTTCAAATGTAATAACAATTTCTTGATGGTGTTACATAAAATACAAGATAAGTTGGGGTAAAGTACAGTAGAGAATTTCACTCTGTAGAACACCAGCAGGCCACGGAAAGAAAATGACAGGTTAATAATTACTGTAAAACTTTTAGTGACTAGCAAAACTTTAGTGACTGTAGAGAGACTAATTAATGCTGAATTATTCCAGAGGACTAACAAAGTTCAAACCAAATCAGAACAGATTATCTGAAAAGCTATTTTTATAGTTTTTGAGTATTTACATCAGACCGGTTCAAATACGGTTTTTTATCACTGGCTATTTGCAAAGCTTGTTGCTCCAACACATTTTTAAGTACCTATAGAAATCCAAATCTCTTGCTATAATGCCCTAAAACAAACCAAAGGCCTTCCTTAGGCTTTCTCTACACTGGTAACTGAACAACAAAACTTTTGTCATTCAGAGGTGTTAAAAAAACAAAAGTGTTGTTGATGAAAAGTGCCGGCATGAACAGCGCCTGCGGACAAAGCTACCGCCGCTCATTGGGGGTGGAAGATTTTTGTCGGCAGGAGAGCTCTCTCCCACCGACAAACAGCGGCTACACTGTGTGGCTTTTAGCGGCACGGCTGTAACGGCACAGCCCTGTCGCTAAAAGGAGCGTAGTGTAGACACAGCCTAAGAAGAGCTGATAAGAGTCAACTTTTCACACAGAAAGAAGGTAGGCTGTAAAACGTGAGTAGCAATCTGGGAAGGAGTAATAGCTCTTAACATGGCGCTCTTTTGTGCTAGGCTGGCATACGCATTTTTAAACCATGGTAGGTGCACAGACACTTTCTCTGGTTGAAGCTGTCCCCCAGACGCAAGCTTTAACTGTTCAAGTGCTGGCTAGTTTTCAAAACAGAATCACTACACTGTCAACCATTTCAAGAACTCCTAGTGTCAAAGGAGCAAAACAGAGAAAACGTTATTTCAGTTCTCACTGTTTTCCTCTCCTGCCCTCTTACTGGTTGAGGTGAGGTTGAGCAGCACATGTTGCTCTGAGGATCAGTTGCCTGTTTTAAAATTAACATTAGGGAAGGTAACACAGACATAAGCAACACAGATGCCATTTCAAAGACGGAGTCCTACTTCGTAATAAACATTAAGACTGCCAAAGAAAGAATAAAGAGTGTTTGCTATGCATATCTTGTTCTCAGAGTAGACAATGCAATGCACCCCAGAAGATTATTCCGCACTTCATGTGGGTTTTCCTCCATGTATCTCAGATTGCTTTATAAACATTAAGTCCTTACACAATACTCCTGTGAAATAGGAAAATAGTATCCCCATTCCATAGATAGAGACTATTTCTAGTGCCACTTGACCTGGTACAGTTAGACTGGACAATATATGTACAATGAAGAATAATCCTGCATTGGCAGGGAGATGGGACTATTGGATCTTGCCTGCCTCTGACTTTAATGATTCCCATTCCTGGTAAATTTTATTATACTTGAGTACAATGCAGTAAAATTGTGACTGGCATAAATCCACCTGACAAAGAGAAACTCCCTTTAGAAATCCAGTAGAGACCGATTTGCTGTTTATTAACTAAAATAATAAACTATTCGTCAACTCACCATCCACTCTGGCATGTAGAAAGCAGAGGTACCTGCACTGCTGTCCCATTTCTCCATAGCTGAGACTTTTCAAGTTTGTTCTGTAGCAAAAGGAATTGCTATTTGGATGTGCAAAAAAGATACGGACAGTGTACGCGCACACTCAAACTCAAGAGCCAAGCTCCTAGCTTTTCAGGAGCTCACAATAGGCTTCAGTGGCTGCACCCCCTTCCAGCACAGGCCTTCTATTCAAATCAGCCTCCTTAGTCAAGTGCTCAGCCAGAAGATAGGCAGCTCCACGGCCAGATTCAATGCCTCGTTTCTGTTTGAAACCCTGGGCCAGATGACGCTCTCAAACAGTTTCTCTTGTGGCTACTTCATATTTTCAGCTGGGCACTGCATGATGCACAAGCAATGAACCCCTCTCTCTACAGACTTTTAGCTCCAGTTGAGTGCAGCGTGCATGCCTGGCAACCTTGCTTTTGTGTGTGTGATATCTATCAATGGCCTGCCTACGCCCCTAAGAATACGTCACCGAAAATGCTGATACCGTGATCAATAAGGATCAAGGTCAAGAACGCACTTCTATTTTTACAGCTACTTTTTGCACTGTATTATAAACATGTGTCTCCTTGAATGTAGCTGGATACTTGATAGCATTAAAAGTTCATGTAACTCTGAACAAAATAGCATACGAGTGCCTCTAGCTGCTAAAAATGTACTCCTGGCAAACTAGCAAAACTGTGTATTTAAAATTAACCTCGAAGTGCCACAATTTTGGGTAGAACTCAGTAAATATTGCTTTTAAAGAATATATGCATTTATCAAACTCAGGGAAAAGCAGTGGAGTGTATTCACTTGTTCACAGCTCCCTCTGCTGGGCAACATGCGCCCCCTTCCTTTTGGAACTAGTTGAAAAACAGGTATAAACATCAAGCTGAAATGAATGATTATAAAGTGTTCTCATCGTCAAAAGAGTTATGGGGTCCAATGTTTGTTGACTCCACATTAAACTTGCTCAGTTTACCAGTAAAATTATGGCTTTGTGAACTGCTAATGCTGCACATTCTGCAGGGGGGTTTCTAAACGAAGTTGGGTCTTTCCGGTTCACTCGCTACCGACATTTAAGATTCGGCCATCAGAATTTAGTGATGAATCGATCTGCAATGCACAAGCCAGAAAAGAATCCCGCTCATTATTCTGCAGCTGCATTGGTTCTGCAGCACTAGCAGGAGTCAAAACTTTCATCGTTACAGTCTGGAGAGCCATGTCTGACTACACACAAAACAAATCTGTTGGAATCAGGGGTCAAACAACAGCACATTCAGATTTTACTTGTTATTGGCTTTTTATAAAAGAGAAATTTCATATAGCAATGGCAGTCTGGACTAACTAGCTAATCTTCTTACGGACGCTAGTTTTCCAATTATAAGCTCCAAATTCCACCCAAAAGAAATAGATTCCCCTGAAAACGTCCACGCCATTTCTCATTCAGAGAGATTTATTTCTGGGAACACCCCCCCAAAAGAGGTTTAAAGTTATGATGGTTGACTTTTTCTCCTCACTGAATTTTTGAACAATTTCCTACGTTTTTTTTGGCACATCATCTCCAGAATGGCTCAGCCTATAAACTTACAAATGTGTTTTGGCATTGCTGATAAATGTCATTCAGTGTTTGAACACATATTAGTATTCCAACAGCATACTTCCCTAGCAGGGCAAAACAACGGGGCAATGTTAAGGTTGGATGAGAGCTGTAAATGGGGTGGGGGGGGGTTAGTGAATGATTATATGGCAATGGAAACCTGGCTGGATCTCTTTACTGTTCATATAGAGTTTAATGTGGATTATTTTTTTATTGGATAGGTGTCGAATTTTTGTAAATAAAGTAATAGAGAAGGGGTGCCACCTCGACTCCACTGAAATACTTTCAAACTTAGCTCTTCTATAACACAATTTTTTTGTTTGGAAATAATACTTTAAGACAACTCCACAGCACTCTAGCTTCTCTCTTTCTCGGAGATATTGCCAGCTTCCCCTGCATGCCCCTTAGAAGTACCATGCAAGAGTATGAATACAGCACATCATGCTTATTCATTCCTCTCTCTTCCATCCTGCCCTCATCAGAGGGTATCTGGCTTCTGAAACCACTGTTCCTTCCAGAAAGTCACGCAAATGATGAGTTTTGGATTGCAAAATTCATCTAAATGCATAGGAGAGTGCCCTGTAATCTACAGTAGTTTTCCTCTCCTATCCTTCTAGTGTATCAACAATTTTGAATGCCAAAGGCTTGGAGTTGCCAGGTACTAGCTGAGACAGGGTCATCTGAGGCTAGGGGATAAAACTGAAACCCAAGCACAGCATCTAGTATATTTTGGACAAAGAGTTGTAATGAAATAGGGACCAATTCAATGCTGGGGTAAGCACGTACAACTCCATGGAAGTGGATGTAACACTAATATGTCAGTGGGGAATCTGGCCCATAAACTAGATCAAGGGTCGGCAACCTTTCAGAAGTGGTGTGCCAAGGCTTCATTTATTCACTCTCATTTAAGGTTTCGCGTGCCAGTCATACATTTTAACATTTTTAGAAGTACTTTTAACTCTTTCTATAAGTCTAGAATATAGAACTAAACTATTGTTGTATGTAGAGTAAATAAGGTTTTTAAAATGTTTAAGAAGCTTCATTTAAAATTAAATTAAAAAGCAGAGCCCCCCGGACCGGTGGCCAGGACCTGGGCAGTGCGAGTGCCACTGAAAATCAGCTTGCGTGCCGCCTCTGGCACACGTGCCATAAGTTGCCTACCCCGGGACTAGATTATTATATTGAAAACTTTTGCCCTTTTGAGTTGAAAAAAAAAGTGATCTCCATTCGGCCATCTCACGTTTCAAGGCATTATGTACATCCTCAGCCCCAGCAAACAAGAGATCCACAGTCCAAATCTCAATGTTAGCCGCCATCGTTCCTCTAGGCACCCACTAGCAGAGCTTGCTGCGGTAAGTCACAGTGTGTGTTGATTCTAGCCCCTTACTACGGGATTTTAAGAGTCACAGATTTCAAGGCCAGAAGCACTGTGATCAACTAGTCTGACCTCCTGTGTAACACGGGCCACAGAACTTCCCCAAATTCCTAGAAGATCTACTTAATCATTTCCCTATCACTGCAGGCATAGGCGCCGACTCCGTGGGTACTCCAGGGCTGGAGCACCCACGGGGAAAAATTAGTGGGTGCTCCGCACCCACCAGCAGCCAAACTCCCCCCTCCTTACCTCCTTCTCTCCCCACCCCCCCGAGCATGCCATGTCCCCACTCCTCCCCTTCCCTCTCAGTGCTTCCCGCCGCCTAACAGCTGTTTGGCAGCACTTAGGACTTTCCAGGAGGGAGGGGGAGGAGCGGGGCTGCAGCATGCTCAGGGGAGGAGGTGGAGAAGAGGCGGGGCAGGGGCAGAGACTTGGGGGAACAGGGTGGAATGGGGGCGGTGCAAGGATGGTTCAGGGGCAAGAAGAGGCGGGGCAGGTGTGTGGGGGGGGGGGGGGGAGGGGTTGGGGCCTGTGATATACAGGGAGGTCAGACCAGATGATCTGGTGGTCCCTTCTGACCTTAACTCTATCATTTAGAAAAACATGCAAGCTTCTATGATGATACTGTGGATTTTAGTTAACGGACCTTCTTCAACTTCTTTAAGTGTAGTAGAGATATACTGCTCCTTGTTGCAATGGACATCAAACATATGACAGTTGCTGTGACAGTTTCTTTTACTTAATGGGCAATGATCTGTAATTCCTGAATCAGCTCCTGTGTGCTTCTCAGCACTAAGCCAGGAGAAGCCTGTCATCGCTCACGCTCCAGAGTGAACCGGTCAAAGAAAGAATACTTTATGCTACTGAAAAATTCATTCTTCAAAAAATATCCCAATAGGATATTTAACAAGCTTATACTTGGTTAGTTGAAGTCTTCTAGTTAGGGTGACCAGACAGCAAGTGTGAAAAATCGGGACAGGGGTTGGGGGGTAATAGGCTTCTAGATAAAAAAAAGCCTCAAATATCGGGACTGTCCCTATAAAATCGGAACATCTGGTCACCCTACTTCTAGTTATTAGTCTTCTAGTAGATGGTGCTGTCTCCCTGACCTCTCAGTATTATGCATTAACCAGAATAATATATAATACTACTTTGTATTGGTATTGCATCCCTCACTGGAGAATTCAAACCACTTTACACCGAGGTAGGTAAAATATATTCCCATTTTACAGACTGGTGCTCTATACCTCCATTTTCCTGTGACTTGCCCAAGAACACACAGCCCGTCACTAAGAGAATGAGAGTCAAGAGACCAGGCTTCTTTTCCCCTACTCTCCAGCTCCAGCCAATAGTCACTGCTACTTCCTGGCCCCACCATCACTATTCGAAACCCGAACCAGAGCGCGCATCCTCAGCATTAGTGCTTTGATTGGGAAGTGATTCTCTGCAAGGTTCCACTGCATTGTGGTCTTTACCCAGAGACTTTCAAAAGAATTCATGAGGTCATATTTATTATTTTTTATAAAAAATAACCGCTACCCTCTTACTTCACCAGTTAAACTGTCTTTTGAATAGTTTATAACCAAGAACTGTGACATCCATTGATTTTTCTCATACACCCTTTTATCATAAACACCAATTATACAAAAAGAACTTCTTCCAGTGCAAGGCATTACAGCTGACCCAATTTAGATTTTAAAGCTCCTTGTCCTGACAGAGTCACCAGCAGGTTGAGAGATGAGAAAGTCTGCCAAAGAGATAGCATCTACTTAAAGGAACACAGTCATCTTGAAAACTACATTTATCTGAAAATGTACCTACACAGTCAGTTGCAGTATCTATAACATTTGCTGTGTGCCCTTGGACAGATGGCTAGCCCTTCTGTCCCTCAGTTTCTCAAACTGTAAAATAGGCATAGACTTATGCACCTTTTTAAAGCACTTTGAAATTCTCAGATGAAAGGCACTCTACAAATTCAGTCTTACTACTATTTATTAACTAGCATTAACAAACCACTAGTGCCCAATGCTTCTAGCCCTGCTAACACTTGCAGCTATTTCTCAAACGAATGCACTCTCATTAGCCTTCAAAAGATTTAATTGGAAACCGATAATTGATTGCTCCTCTCAAACAGTAAAAAAAAAAAAAAAGCAGCAGTTGAAAAGTTTTAAAAGAAATTAATTTTTAAAAGTCACTTGCAGGCTGACAATGTATTAGTAACTCTAGTAAGGAAGTCCGTATTATTCCACTGTGCTCAACAAACTAATGAAATATTAATTAAAAGAATTCTGAATCTGCTGCGAATTTTGACTTCTGCAATCATTATATTTTGAATCATTAGTATATGGTGTTTGTTTTTATATATTCTTGTACTCACAGAAAATATAACTCACAGAAAATCACCATACTTGGAAAATACTTCCAATATCAGATGAAATAAAATGGATTACTTCCAAGCCTTGTTAGGCTAAGATCTTTGTGCCAGGAACTTCATCTTCACATCTGTCTGTAAAGCACACAGAACACATTTTAAGCTAAATAAAAATAGTTCTACCACCACCTTCTTGCATGCTAGACCTACTAAACTTGCATTGCTTCCTATACTCAGATATTAGCCGAGGAAAGGCATCCCGTGAAAGGAAAAGACAGATAATGTATCCTGGTCCCCTAGATATCCTAAAAAAATTCACACCTTGAAGTCTATAAGATAAGAAATGAACTGGTCTTAGTCCAGTTCTTACTGCAACATATCATAAATGACCACCACAAAATAGGTACCATCTTAGGCTAGGTCTACACTACCCGCCTGAATCGGCGGGTAGAAATCGATCTTTCGAGGATCGAATTATCGCGTCTCGTCGGGACGCGACAATCGATCCCCGAATTGATGCGCTTACTCCACCAGCGGAGGTAGGAATAAGCGCCGTTGACGGGGAGCTGCGGAGGTCAATTTTGTCGCCGTCCTCACAGCGGGGTAAGTCAGCTCCGATACGTCGAATTCAGATACGCTATTCGCGTAGCTGAATTTGCGTATCTTAAATTGACCCCCCCCCCGTAGTGAAGACCTGCCCTTAGACAGCCTGAACCAGCAGTTCAGTATGCTGGCAAAACTCCTACTGACTTCAAGTTTTACCTGTTTAATGTACTGCAGGAGCCCACAAAATAACAGAATGAGTAAGAATGCGCCATGTTCCTCTTGCCCCAGGTCAAGGATAAGACATTAAAAAGAAACTTGCCCTGCTATAGAACTATTCTGTGGACAGAGAGCTCCAGTATCCAGGACTCTTAATTTAGCATCTTTCATGAGCAGAGGGGGTGAAATTCACCCCTATGCAGAGCCCTAAAGTGCACAAGAAACATCACTTTCTTTGTCACTCTGATCATCAGAAAGATGCTGTCAATAAACAGCGTCCTCAGTGAAGTGAGCTCTGGACTAGCAGAACAGCTGAAGGATTTAAAAACATTTGGTAAACAAAATTTAAAGAGAGAGGTGAAATGGTCACTGGGATGGATACCCAACGACAGGCTTTCATAGAATCATAGAATATCAGGGTTAGAAGGGACCTCAGGAGGTCATCTAGTCCAGTGGTCTTTTTAAATCGCGCATCCCTATCAGTAAAAAAATTTTGAGCACGCACCCCCTGCTGCACCGGCTCTACCATTTTTGCCAAAAAAAAAAAAAAAAGCCACCCAAACTGCCGAAGCAACAACAACAAAAAACGCTCCTCCTACCAAGGATCCACTTTGGAGACCACTGATCTAGTCAACCCCCCTGCTCAAAGCAGGACCAATCCCCAACTAAATCATCCCAGCCAGGGCTTTGTCAAGCCTGACCTTAAAAACCTCGAAGGAAGGAGATTCCACCACCTCCCTAGGTGACCCATTCCAGTGCTTCACCACCCTCCTAGTGAAAAAGTTTTTCCTAATATCCAACCTAAACCTCTCCCACTGCAACTTGAGACCATTGCTCCTTGTTCTGTCGTCTGCCACCACTGAGAACAGTCTAGATCCATCCTCTTTGGAACCCCCCTTTCAGGTAGTTGAAAGCAGCTATTAAATCCCCCCTAGTAGTGACAAATTTGAGAGAGGAGAGGAAAGTGGTTCCAAACCCTTGTGTAAATAGAGCTTTAAAGCCCGCTAAACGCTTTCCCTGAAACCATAAAGGAAGAGACTGCCCAAAAAATTAGAAATATTAAGAGGTCTCTGCTGGAGCTCATAGAAATACTTGGCTCTACAGAATAACGGCTCCAATCTCTGTTGAAAACTTGAATAAAACTTAATGACAGACACAGAGTCTCTGCAGCAGAACAACCAAACAAGGCAAGCCTCAGTAAGAGATGTTTGGCAATTAAACAAGAAGGAAGTTTAATGTGAGAAGACAGGCAGTGAAAACGCTACACGGACACTAGGGGGTGCTGAGAGTCTGCAGAACAAACAGCATTTATTCCTTATTTAATACATTCAACTTGATGGTTGCAAAAAAACTTCCAATCCACACCTTTCTGTGGGAACTCTGAAAAGATAAATAATAATAATAATACGTTTAGACTGGAGCTTTCAGGTTTACATAGCTTTATTTCCAAGCATTCATATCAAATGTCTTACAGAAGAGGTTCTCAGCCTTTTTCTTTCTGAGGCCCCCCCAACTTGCTATAAAAACTCCACATCCCACCTGTGCCACAACAAATATTTTTCTGTATATAAAAGCCAGGGCCGGCGTTAGGGGATAGCAAGCCGGGCAGTTGCATGGGGCCCTATGCCACAGGGGTCCCTGCAAAGCTACTTGCTCAGGCTTCAGCTTCAGCCCCGGGGGGCGGGGCTCAGGGCCCCGGGCTTCAGCCCCATGCAGTGGGGCTTCAGCTTTCTACCCTTGGCCCCAGCAAGTCTAATGCTGGCCCTGCTTTGCGGCCCCCCTGAAACCTGCGCACGGCCCCCCAGGAGGCCCTGGACCCCTGGTTGAGAACCACCGTCTTACAGCGTACGGCTCCACTTGGAGACATTTATCGTTATGAACAGCACTACTTTAATGAGAGAAAGGAGAAAAATGAATAAGGGCTCCCGCAAAAGAAGGCCGTTAGTCTGGTGCCAATGTACAAAATGAAGCAGGAGTGGGAAACTTAGTACCCATTGTGCCAACTTTAGAACAAGTCTGCATTAAACCTCTACCCTGATATAGCGCGACCCGATATAACACGAATTTGGATATAACGCGGTAAAGCAGTGCTCCTGGGGGGGGGGGGGGGGAGCTGCGCACTCCGGTGGATCAAAGCAAGTTCGATATAACGCGGTTTCACCTATAACGCGGTAAGATTTTTTGGCTCCCGAGGACAGCGTTATATCGAGGTAGAGGTGTATTTCTATTCTACAGAGGAGATCCCAGGAAAGAGTACTTTAAATGCTCAAACGCACACATTGCTCTCCCACCTGTCTGAGCAAGGTATTTGCTGTTAAATGGACTGGAACCCTGTTACACATTTAGTTTTAAGTAAATACTTTCAGTGATTGTAAACTAATGATCTCCATGTATGCCATGCCAGAGCCAAGCTCTCTGGAACATTATGGGTGAGGGCCTAGCTCAGAGAGCAACTTTCTTTAGGTGGGAAGCCTGAATCGCAACCCTTTTCACAGGAAGTCCCACTTGACGTGATCCTGCTAATGGTGAGTTTGAGAGTCTATGTGAGACATGTCAATAACTAAAGTACTTAAAAGAAGTGCAGCAATTGCTTGAGAGAATGTGTATGCAGGAGAATACAGAATGGATTTTCTCTGTCTGTAGAGACCTTCGGACTCAGAAGGCCCACCACTAAACACAGTGGGGTTCAGCATAAGGAAATTCCTTCTACCAATGCCAAAGACTTCCTCAATTAGAGGAGCTGCCGAGCTAATGAACAGTTACATTCAGAAAATTAATTCTATGATAACTGAATAATAAATAAATAAATAACGCCTCCACCTAGCTCTCCTGCAGTGCTTTTCATCTATAGACCTCGTCGCACTTTCATAGGAGATAAATATCATTCCCATTTTACAGATGGGAAACTGAGGCACAAAGGGGGAAGTGGCTTCCCCAAAGTCACCCAGCAAGGTAATGGAAAAGCCAGGAATTAGAATCCATGTCTCTTAAGCCCCAGTCCAGCTAGCCCCACAATGAATGCATTCTGATAAATTACTAAAATCCTAGGAAGTACAACAGGAATTCATATTATGGGGTTTGTCTATATATTCACCTTAAATACTTCATGGACAATGAGTCCAAAAGCCCAATGAAAATCTAGGGGATCTAAGTGTATGTCACCATCCCAGGGACATACAGCATAGTCTGTAACTTCTAATCACCTCAAAGGCATTCAAACTCACCTTTCACCCATTCAACACACTCTGACAAAATGATTTCAGAGACCGAAAGACACAAAACCTGTACCTCTCTAACTGGTATAGTTAAAGCAGCATAACTGGATGGAGTTATATCAGTATAAAGGTGTTTATATCTGTGTAGTTTAGTCCCATATAGGAAGGGGAATAAGCTATGCTAATATAACTACTCCGGTATAGACACTTTTATAACAATATATCCACATCCGCATAACAGGTTGAACCAACGTAAGTATTTCACAAAAAACCCTACAGCCCTAACCAAAATAATTATACCAGTATAAAAACTGTGCGTAAACCAGAATTTATACACTAGTTACATTTAGGACTTTCTACACTTGAGTTTTTTACCTGAGGTTTACTGATTGCCATTTAACTTGAGGTAGTTAACACATTTTCAGAGCTGGTCTACATTAGAAAATTAGGTCAACCCCACCGATGTTGCTCAGGGGTGTGAAAAATCCATACCCCCGAGCAACATAGTTAAGGTGACATAAGTCCCCAAGTAGACAGCACTAGGCTGATAGAAGAATTCTTCTGCCGACTTAGGGCATATCTACACTACAAAATTAAGTCGACCTAATTTACATCAGCATACAATTGCCACAGTAATTACATCGCTTGTGCATGTCTACACTTTACTCCTGGTGTTGGTGGTGTGTGCCCTCATCAGGAGCATTTGCAATGATTGAACTGTCAGTGTGGGGCATTGTGGGATGGCTTCTGAAAGTCAGCAACAGTTGATGTAAGCAAGACAGTGTCTACACTGATACTGCGTTGCCCTAACTACATTGACTCTATGCCTCCTCTGGACATGGAGTTATGTCGGCAGCAAAATTTTAGTGTAGAACTTCCATAGTTAGGTTGATGTCAGCTGCCTTGGTCAACCTAACTTTGTAGTGTAGACCAGGGCTTAGCTACTGCCTCTCAGGGAGACGGATTACCTTCGTCAATGGAAGCACCCCCTTCTGTTGGTGCAGGTAATATGCAATGTAGATTGAGAAATCATTTTCTATCCTGGGGGGAGAGAGAAATTCAAGCTGGTGAAAGGATGTGATTGACAGCCCCAGACACTGAATGTTTTGATTTTTTAAGTTTTGTTAGATATGACATTTTCCTAAGAGGCAAGAGAATTACAAACACTCCCATTGTAACACCACACTGTATATCTGCCCTGTTGCCAAGTCAACATCAGGATAAAAGTGACAGCTGTTGCCTTTATTTGTGTAGGGGTCAAAAAGAATTTTGGGAAATCTTTTCAGTGTCACATAAAACACTAAAAGAACAGGAGCACTTGTGGCACCTTAGAGACTAACACATTGATTAGAGTAAAAGCTTTCGTGGGCTACAGCCCACTTCTTCGGATGCACAGAATGGAACATAAAACACTACCACCCTAAGGCGGTTACAAGTGGTGAGTGACCCTGAGCCATACTGCAGCTGGCAGAAGTGTAAACACAGAAGCCCAGAGTGGAATGCTGCTTTATTTTTCTGGCAGATACTGTACCTCCAAAACACGAAATAAGAAAAATAGCAACGTTCTCCCCAAAACACACCCGAGAGGAGAAAAAACATATCGACAAAGCCGTTCCCTTCAAGACCCACCGCTGTTGTGATGCCTACAAATTCTGCTGATAACAGGTAGGCAAATGGAAAGCTGCAATTACTGCTTACCAGGAGAAGCTTGCTCATTTTATTCTTACCTCGTTCAGCTCCTTCCTCTCACATCCTATTTGTTTCATCTACCTGTTCACTCTTGTCCTCAGCGTTATAGGGGGCCCAAACCTGCAAATACTCATGTGTTCAGGTATGATTGTAATGGGGCCATTCACGGGCTTAAAGTTAAGCATATGCAGTTTACAGGAATGGGGCCTACAATGATACTAAGCTTTTTAGGGCAGGAATTGTCTTTTTATGTCATTTACGTACAGCACCTAGCATAATGGGGCCCTGACTGGAACCTCTATTGTCATGTCTTTGATTTATAACAATAAATGAGCCCCACAAGAGCTTAGAGTGCCTTGAGTTACTTAAAATTACCAAATCAGCATATGCATTTCAGTCAGCTTCACTCCTCTTCCAAAGCAGCAATTCTCAGTATACCTCAGTAGGTCAGACTATATCCCTCCATGCCTAACTCTCCTTAAAGGCCTGATGAAACAACTGGGCCCTGCAGCACGCCATGAAAGTTGACAAATTCATCTATTTAGGAGCAGGGAGTGAAGGGCATTCCAGAACTGAGGGGCCCCCAGGGAGAACACTCGGCTCGTTGCTCCCTCCCTGTTACAGCGAAGGGGATCTTGATGGCGTAAGTACCTCCGCTAATCATAACTGAGCCAATGTGTCACAGTGCTCCCTTAATTCTTATACTGCCTCCTCTGCCTTCTTCCATGTGGCCCCCACACATGGTACAACCTCCCTGAGCATACCCACAAGGCCAAGTCCCTCTTCAGGGCCCACTTCTGCTGTGCTGCTCACAGTGAACCCTTGGCTTGTATGTGATTTGCCTACTGCTATCTCCTTTCCCCTCTGCTTGCCTGACTAGATCTCCTGAGCAAGGACTGTTATGTGAGCGATTGAAAAACGCCTAGCATATTGTGGGTGCTACGGTAAATAACAGCAGTAAGTGCTCATCATTTCTAATTTCTGTAATTCTATGAATTTTAAGACTTTGATTTTCCAGTTCTGCCAGTTCATGGGGAAAGTAAAGGACTTGGCTATGCATAGAAAAAAGAACGGTTTAAAACTCTGGACTTCAGTCGCAAAGTACCATTTTGTTGGAAGCCTTTGACAGCTGTTCACCGAAGAAAATCAAGCCTATATGTTGGAGGCTCTTGGCATTATCACTAGATGAATGACAGCAGAGAGATCAAGTCAATTTCCCCAATTACTTTTATAAGAATTTTTTAATCAAATAAGGACAAAGTTCAGAAAAATATTCAGTAATGCATGAACATAAATCTGCTGCGTAAGAGAACTGTATATAGATCCTGATGCTAAACTTTAGCCTCACAAACGAAGAGAGAGAAATATCATTTCTAATAGCAGAATACAGTCTTCTCATAAAGCTCACCCATACCCTTTATGCGTCTGACGAAGTGGGTATTCACCCACGAAAGCTTATGCTCCAATACATTCAAAGCCACAAACCAGACTGTTGAACTGCAGAAAAGTAACAGCACCGTATAAACTCTTTGCACTCTAATTTATAGGACCTCTTCTACTATAAATAATTGCAAAGTATCAGATCTCTTTTAGTAGAACTAGAAGATAAGGCTGGTTGAACAGATCGTGACAAGAACATATCTCTTGGGAATGCGCCTGTCCCTCTTGAGGGCACAAAATCACCAGCAGCCTCAGTCCCATGCAGCCAGTCAGCTTAAATCTGTCCCCATTTTAGGATATAGGTAGCTTGACACATATTCCAGGACCAGTTTAAGCAGTGTATTTTCTCAGCAATAAAATTAATAGGTTTTAAATGTGCACTGAACAACCAAAGTAATTTATCCATATAATGCAAGCCAGTAATTTCCTCCAAGCAGAAAAGATATTTAACTACAGATATTAACGAAATCCATTCTCTCATTCTTTGCCTTCTTTCCAAGTTTGCTCTGAAGGGTTTTGGAATTGCAGATTCTTCCCTTTCCACAGATATGGAAACCTCTTCAGGGACCCAGTCTTGCCAACCCTTGCAATTTTATTGTGAGTTTCATGATATTTGGTGCTATTCTTATAGTCTCTGTTCTGGGAGTCATATGATTATGTAAGACTCTCTTCTTTTGGTTTTTAAAAATTAAATTTCTAGCCCTCAGCATTGCAGAGAAACGTTTGGAAAAAACAACAACCCACAAACTCTAAAGGGATCAAAACCAAGAAGGCAAATAAAAAGAACACATTTTCAAGTAAATCATGATTTCTTGAGGACCTGTATCATGATTTTTGGCAATACAAGGACTGATCACTGTAGTTCATGGGAAGCTTTTTAAGATTTAAGGACAAGAGGTCTAGATCTTGTAGGACTGATGCAAAACTACATGTCTTTGAAAGTGCCAGGCTATATTCAGTGCATACTTATAGAACCAACAGTTTAGTTTATCCATTGCACAGCCTCATTTTAGAATTTTACAGAGGCCAACACTGGTGGCATTCAAGACTCCATAAGAAAACAGCCAGCTAGTTTGAACTTTAAGCTGCAGGTTTGCAGGTTCGGGGTCCTACGTGATGGTACAAAGTTGAGTAGTTTTGTTACTTCCCCACAAGTTGTGTTAACGGGGGGCTGTGAGAGATTGTTTCATTTCTTTACCGAATTGCTAAAAACAATGGTCAGCTCTGAAAGTTAAATATAGGCCTGGCTCTCAGGCAAGTCAATTATATATTTTGCATTTATTTTATTTTTCCTGTAGTAAAAGGAGTAAATCTGAGAACAAGAGTCCTTCAGACCTGCACAGAAAGTTAACTTTCAATATTCTTCTGTTCCTACATGCAAGGAACTACTGTACGAGTGCACATTCCAGTTAACCAGGATTGTACTGTCTCTTGTAGAGGTTTACACCTCAGTACTACAGTAGGGGTACCATGTAAGAACAGAGGGAGAACCAGGATTGTACTATGTCTTCCACAGAGGAGTTCTGTTCATGGAGGAGTAGCACTACAGAATCTCAAATCCACAAAGCAAAAAATCAAGGACAAGAATTTTGCTTACTTGGAACTGAAAGAGTTTTAAGGGTAAAATAAAAGGGCATCTATACCAATGCTTCACCAAAGGTTTCTTTCGAATGCATGGGCAAAGGTCTAGCTGTGGATTAAGTCTGCTCAAGAAAGGAAATTAGCAAGGAGGTTAAACAAAAATCATTTAAATATTGTTGCATGACATCATTGCCTTCAGAGATTTCAAAATGCTTGTGTGTGTCTGATGTTGGAAAAAGTAAATTGCTTCTGTACGCCGCTTGATTGCAAGTTATTTATAACGCACCTGGCTCCTGAAGCTGAAACTGGTAAATATGTGCTTCAATACTCACCTTCTCTCATCAGCTTGTATAAACTACTACATTGTATTATAGATCCTGGGTAGGATAATACTCTATATTATATTGAATGTGTCGTGGAATTGGCTGCTTATTTGGAGGAGACACATGATAGGAAAGAAGGACATATGCTTGAATTCTGTACAGCATATGGTAAAATCTTGTCTATCCAGAGGTCGGAGGTGACTCCCCAAACCTTTGGATATATGGCATTTCAGATGAACTGGGGAGCTGACTGTAAGCAACTGAAACAGCTACCTGCTGAGTCTTCAACCCAAGAGCACCGTGAAGGAAATGCTGGCCAGCTTTTTAAACTACTACGCACAGAGGCTGCAAATGCCTGGCATGACTTATTTCAAAGCTGATCAGCAGCCTTTTCACGGTGGAGAGTATTTGCACAGCCCCAGGGATGTAACCACATGCTGAGACGCTATTACTATGATTTACAACATTCAAGTCCCATTTTTTTAGATTCCCGGTTCTACTGATCTTGACCAGTTTTTGTTTGACAAATAGTAGGGACTTGGAATTGTTTGGAGTTCACCCTTTTCTAAATGGAGAATAGTTTTGTGATGAGCCCTGGATTTGGACTCAGAAGACCTAGATTAATTTCCCAGCTCCCACAGACTCAGTGTGTGACCCAGGGTCAAGCTGTATAATCCCTCTTTTGCTTGGAACCTCATCTGTGTAATGGTGGTAATACTTCCATCTCATAGGGGAATACATTCATTAGCGTATGCGAGGTGCTCAGATACCACAGCGAGAAGCACCACAGTAAAGCCAATAAAGAGATACGATATCTTAAAAACTGAAAAATATAAAGCTGACAAATGAGAACAGTCAACCTTAATTGCGATTTTCATCCTCAACCTGGAGAAGTCCGTGGAGGAGAGATAGGAAGGAGTCAAGTAATACAGAGAAACTAAAGCAAAATTCGAGAGATGTCATGAAGAAATGCACACATGCATAAAGAAAAATTCCTGAATGCGTGAAGCCAGCTTCCAAGCAAGGCTGTTGAAGGCTGAATGAATCACTAAGGTCATTCAAGAACACATTTGAGATAATATCCTCAGAAATATGAATATTAAATAGACGATGAGCCTTGGCTGAAGAGCTAAACAGCCTGTTTATTAACTAAAAACAAGGGTGAAAACTGGTCTGATTTCTTATATGTTCCTTTTTTTGAAAATAACAAGATCAACAAAAAGGAGTTTAACATCATGCCTGCATGTTAAGACAGGAATGTTCTCCCTATTGTGTTTGTTCATCTTCACTATGCACGGTTGTCTTTTTTTTCCTATTCTTAGCACCATGGGCTTTAACCAAGAAGCTTATGTCAAATAAGCGGTCTCATCTATGATAAGCATTACTGCCAAAAGTGGCCAGATATTCTAAAAGTCCAGATTGCACATTACTCTGAACAGTTCCCAATCATCAGAGATACCTCTGTCCATTAAAATGAAATAGAGGGGTGGTGTGGGGGGGGGGGGAATAAAAATCAATATAGCTGCAAGACAGCAGTGGCAGGGGGTAGTGGCATATGTAAGCAGCAAGAGTTTCATGTAAGAATGGATTATCTGTTGAGTAATCCTGCTGAAATGCATTTCCCCAGTGAAAAATGTGGTCATAGTAGCAAAGTGACTGCAGAATCCCAAAGGTCACTAGAAAGAGATCAAAGCAACCCCACCACTTCCATTCAGCTGTGAAATTTATCAAGGACTCAACACGCAGAACAACAGACGGACTGGCCAGTCCTCCGACGATGTTCTGCCCAACACGCTGCTTCTACAATTATGCGAAAGAACCAGACCAAACATTTGAATTCTCCTCTGTTGCAAACCTCACCACAGCTCTCCAGGCCTTTATCTCTTCCAGCCTAGACTACTGAAATTCACTCTGTTTAGGGCTATCCAGGGGAGACTGCTTGCAGGCTGCAGCTACCACAGAATGCATCCACAGACCTCTTCAGCAGAGTGGACTGCTACCACCATCAAAGCCCCAAGAGGTACCTGGCAGCCTGAGAGATCCCATCTCTCCCCTACATCTTGTGGCACTAGTTAAAATCAAACAGGGTGCTCTTGTTGTCTAGTTCTGGGAGTAAAACTTCAGAAGATTTGTCAAAAACAGTTATCAATAGAGGGTCCTTGCCTGTGTAATTCACTCCATCTGATTGTCTTCCAAAACTTGCTGGCCTAAAGCTTATTTGTTGAGGCAGGGCTTTGACGATCATCATGTCCGTAAGAGGGTTCTTTGTGAGAGGAAAAGGGCAGAATGGTTTGTTGAGCCCATCCACCTGGCCAGCTTACATACTTTCTTTGTAATTTGTCATGCACCCAGATGCTTGGTAGTAGTGGTGTGTTAACCGATAAGATAGGAGTAGACAAAGTCACACATAATTTACTGAGATAAAAGTTACTCTCTTAGAATTGCATCACCCAGATATGAGCTTCTCATTGGGCAGCAGTACAGGATTAGCAATAGGTTCTTTGACAACCCACAAGAGAAAGGAGGGAAGGAGAATCAGTAAACGTCTATCCAAAAAGGCAGGCACACCAACCTGAGACTGACTTCCTGAGAGTGGCTCTAAAATTTTTGAAGTTGGTGACAAACGTAAATTCTGTCCGCGGTCATAATGGGTTTATGCTAAGCCTGGCCTGTGCCCATCACAATATGGCTCCTGTTCAGAGGCCAAAAACTAGAACAGCACGGCAACTGCAGGTCAAGAGTGAGGAACTATGACAGAGCCATGCATAGAAATTTGCTAGACCTGGGTCAAACCAGGGCTATTAGCTTTTTGTACAAGTTTTAAATAAAATAGAAAGGAAAGTTAAAGAACTTTTCATAAAGGTTTTATGAAGACCGATTGCCAGACTGCATCAGACCCAAAATTGATCTAGTCTCTCACAGAGGCCAGTACCAAATGTTTCAGAGGAGGTTATAAGAATCCTACATTAGGCGGATGTGTGGTAATCTGCCCCCTACATGAGGCTTTATCCTGGTCATTAATTGTTGCAGACGGGCCTAAACTGTGGAGCATGAGGTTTTAGTGAGTGTTCTGGAAGCCTTCTGAGATCATAGTTAGCAGGTGCTTATAGATGGCAGATATAGCACAGATGAGGCTAAAATAGCTACAGTACTCTCCACTGCACCTTTGTGAGCTGGCTAGAGTGGCCAGCTCCTGAACAATCCTGGTAATTAACATCTCATTTGTATCCAAACCTCCCTCTTTGCCATGAAGTACTGATCCCTTTAAAAAAAACAAAAACAACAACCAGCTTTCAGAGGACTCTCCCACTAGACGATCCAAAATGGCAGCAATATGGATTGCAATTTCCCTTAACGCAGTTTCTGTAGTCTTACAGCCCTTTAACCTTTTTGCAAAGGCTATGCTTTGATCCGAGCACACCACAGGATCATATGACTGAGACAAGAATTAAAGAGGAAAACCTGAAATTTTATTTTGTTTTTTAATCTACCCTTACCCTGTAGGATTTCGTCAAGACATACCATCCCTAAAGTAGCAAGTAATAAGAATGTGAACCAATGATTATATCTGAAAACGGTGCGCTCCATGTTTTGAGGAAAAGGACTTCTACAGAGTCAACAAGCCCACATGAAATACCTTTCACAGTCAAACTCTGAAGTAGTGAATCTAATCTGCCATCATCGAGAACAAGATCTTGATTAGAAAACGGTGTTTTCATAAGGGCCATAATCATACTGGGATAAAAGCCCAGAACTTTGGGTATGTGAGCTGCAGAAGCCTTCATACTTGCATGGTAAGTACTATCAAATTAGGAAGTCTTATATCTACCCCAGCCCGCATTTGTCAGTGGCTTGTCATAAACTGAATTGAAGTCTATTTTACTTGGTAAGGCAGTAAATACATACAGGCAAAGGCAGGTTTCTCGTTACCCATGGGAATTCTTTCCAATCAGCAACAAGATGATGGGAGCAGGCTGATGTAGTTGGCTGATTGCAAAAATCACTCTTTGGTTTTAAAAATTCCTGAGCTAACCCTCATTTCCCTCCTTCCCTTCCAGCACCCCCTGTGCAAGTTGCAAATATTCCAAGACAATGCAGTAAACTAATGATATTTTATCTCTTCAAATTGTGCAAATCACTCAGCTGTCAATGGACGAGGAAAAATGAAGTTAATGAGCAGGGCTTTAATCAGCGGACCTTGTTCTAATCACAAAAGCAATCTTTCAAAGAGGTAATGACAGGCAGTCTCTCCATGGCATTCCATTTTCCCATGGGAATGAAGTTAGTGTCTTAAATTAAAAAATCAGCCTTCAAAAAAAATTGAAAGACCCTATTGAAAACCGGCACTAATGTATGCAAATAAAAATGTAATTTAAGTACTTGTTCAACACACATGCCTTCCTGTGTTGGGAGAGGAGGGCAGAGGAAGGGGTGGGTAACTAGCTACAGAGAACCCAAGTACAGGATCACCAACAGTAGTTGTGTCACACCTTCACTTAAACCAGTAAAACTCTGCACCAAGGCCAGGCCTTAGGGTATGTCTTCACTACCTGCCGGATTGGCAGGTAGTAATCGATCTATCTGGGATCGATTTATCGCGTCTCGTCTAGACGCAATAAATCAATCCCCGAACGCGCTCCCCATCGACTCCGGAACTCCACCAGAGTGAGAGGCGGAAGCGGAATCGACGGGGGAGCCGCGGCCATCGATCCCGCACCGTGAGGACGCGAGGTAAGTCGATCTAAGATACGTCGACTTCAGCTACGCTATTCTCGTAGCTGAAGTTGCGTATCTTAGATCGATTCCCCCCCCAGTGTAGACCAGCCCTTAGAGTAGGCTTGTTCTCTGAAAAGGGAGTGTGTGAAAATCCCACCTTCTTATTCAACACACATCTGCTTACAAGTTCACACATTTTACTCCTGATGACATTCCAAAGCCCATCTGGAATAGCAAGTTGGACAGAATTGTTAACTCCATTCCAATTACAGAATCTTTATTGTTGGTGATATGTGATCCACCAAATGCCAAGCTTCACATTTAGATTTCAGGTTTACACAGCCGGTCAACAGCATGCTCACTCCTGAAGGGATGTTAGAAAAACCCACTATTCTACCTGTAAATTGAGCACATTAGGTCAGGAAGGTATTGGTTCTCATCTAAGCTCAGAAAATGAGGAGGTATGTAGCAAAGGAGTTAGGCAACATGTTTTAATCTACACATTTTAATCACTTAACACATAGTTTAAACAGACAGTGGTACTAAAAAAACATTAGGGGGTCATGATAAACCGGGGGGAGAGGAGAATTAATATGTGTTAGGCCAACATTTTTGCTAAACATGTCTCATTTTCCTAGTCAAGACAAAACCTTTGAGAGACTAACATGGAACCCCACACCACTGTTTTTATACAGTTCAGAACAGAACCACACTTCCAAGCATTGACACATTTGAACGTCAGACTTTCAAACATGGAAACCTTTCCCTATATTTCCCCTTCTAGCTACTAGATCAGGGGTTCTCAAACGTCATTGCACCGCGACCCCCTTCTGACAACAAGAATTTCTACATGACCCCAGGAAGGAGGACCGAAGCCTGAGTCTGCCAGAACCCCGCTGCCCCCAGCGGAGTGGTCAAAGCCAAAGCCCAAAGGCTTCAGCCCCGGGGGGGGACCTGTAATCTGAACCCCACCATCCGGGGCTGAAGCCCTCGGGCTTCGGCTTCGGCCCTGAGGGGTGGGGCTCAGGCTTTGGCCGTGGGCCCCAGCATGTCTAATGCCAGCCCTGGTGACCCCATTAAAACGGGGTCCCGACCCACTTTAGGGTCCTGACCCTCAGTTTGAGAAGCGCTGTACTAGATGAACATGAATATTTACCAACTAAGGGACAATATCAGGTTAAAAATCTGTTTAAAATACAGTTTCATGGCCTGTGCTGCAACCCAACATCTGAGGTAAAAGTGAAACCGATTTTAATAATCTAATTTACTTTTCTCTATGACATTTGCACGTTCCTCAGCTTTGACAATGAAAACAGATTAGCTAATTTCTCTTTGGTTTGCCATCATTTTCTATTCTGCTTCTTGTTCTTACGTGCTTGCATACGGCCACAAATGTCTGGGGCGTTGACATGTACGTGAAGACTTGTATTAAACATTTCCACTCTAATCTTCCATGATATTAACCAATAGAAGAAAACACTAATGGATAGGAAGTTATTTTTACAACATCTAAAGTGTGTCAAATCTGACCTAACAGTGTCCTTTTAACTTTACTCTGTACCATTAAGGAACCCTTTTAAAGCTTATATAGTCAAGAGTTGTTCCAATGATACTCTCCTGAAGAGCTCACCCTGGTAGGCAAGAATTTAAATTCTGATTCCCAAGGTGCAGTGAAGAAAACAGTTCTTAAAATGTAGATGAGATTAACAAATCTGGCATAAGAACAATACAAATAAGAAATAAAGGTAAATCAATTAGGCATTCTTCAACCTGTATTATAGGATCAAGAAGAACATTTCAATGCAAATGATATTTAAAAATTAGAATAATGAGGGATTACTAACAGTTTCTCTCTCAGCAAACCAGAACATTCTGACAGCTTAAAAGTCAAATGATTTATTTCATTCGTGAGCTTAGTAAGAATTTAACACCCACATTTGGGACAGAACATACATAGAGGTGATTGGCTTTCTGTTCATGTACAGTACACGGTGTGCAGATGGAGGATATTGTGAAGACTAGAGTGGGTGTCAACAATAGATTAAATAACCAGTTTTCTTTAAAGGGTTGGGGGGAACAAATTGCATTCAACGATTAGGTCGTCCTTTCTAGTATTCAGGGACAAAAGTGAGACCTTTTAAAAAAATCTTATTATAAGGGTTACTTTAAAAAGCTTCCTGTTGCAACATTAGGAGCAATAAAAGTATATCATCTACACAGCGAACAAGACAGCAGGATACAATTGTAAGTGTTGCCAACATAGCTATGTCAGTTGGGGGGGGGGGGGGAGGGAACCCTAGTATAGACACAATTGTATCAACAAAAAAGTCTATTTTCAGGTATAGCTTATTTCATTCATAAGGGCAGCTGCCAGCTGCCATTCACTCTCCTTTTGATTCACTCAAGAGTACAAACTTTACTTGTCCCAGCTACTAAGCTCTCTCTAAAGTCATTCATTTTTGTTACACAAACTCTTACAATTGATCTTTGCCATACTGGTGACTCATTTTTTGAGGGTTACATACACACTCACCCTACTTTTAATACAAATTTTAATTCAAACAATGACAGCATCACCACCACCACCAGCTCACTCGCCCCCCCTGAATAACTGAAATTATAGAGTGAGGGTAAAATTTTCAAAAGCACCTAATCCCAGGATTCAGGCTCCTACATTATTTAGGCACTTTTGAACATTTTACCTGAAGCAACAATTTTCTGCCCAAGATTAACAAAGGCTGCACAACTAACCAAAGGATTTCCGAGTTATGGAACTAGGTAGAGACCAGGAGTCACATAATGAGCTACAACAACTTTCTCCTGTAGGTCACCAGTTCAAATCCAACTCAAAACTCATTACACTAGCAAACAGTTTGGTGGCTTACATGAAACAAGATGGTGGGGGTCTCAATCAACTCCCAGCAGACAAAAGATTTATACCTCAAAACCACCACCCTGATTGACACTAACTGGCTGCCTCTTAATTACCAGGTCAGAGATCTGCTAGTTTTACTGGAAAGGAGAAGACAGCAGAGATAGAACCTTGCATGAGAGTGGTTAGGTGGATGTGGGTGGAGGGAGGGGAAGAGATCCAAGTGTGCAGCCCCCAAATTCCTGGCTTGTTCGGTCAATATTGTCCCTGGCAATATTTTCACATACTGGCAGCCAAAGATGGACATTGGAAACTCCCAAATGTTAATTGAACTTTTGAAATACGAAAGTAAATTCTAAGAAACACTGGATCCCTAATTTATTAGACTGTGAATTTAATTAGTGACTTCTGCAAACTTTTTCCCCAGCTTGAGTTTATACTGTCACCTGGCGTATCCTCAACTAGATTTTCAGTTTACTGAGGTAGGGACTGTATTTTGTCTGGGTCCTCGTTCATCTCACGACTTGATTTCTGTAAGTGCCTCCTCTCTACCTCCCCAGTGCTCACACAGTTTTCTTATCCAGCTGTTCAAATTACCTTAATTGCCCCTCATTTAACAATCTCTCCTGCCCCTTTTTAATCTCTATTTAAACTCCCTCTCTTCCAATGCAAATTAAACCTTGTCCCTACCTTCGAAGTCTTACACAAGTCTGATATTCCCTACTTATCCACTTGTGTCTTAGGGCTTGTCTTCACTACAAAATCAGGTTGACTTAAGTTTAGGTTTACCTACAGCCACCACAGTAATTCAACTGTCCACACTACCCTCCTTCTGCTGGTGGAGCGCGTCCTCACCAGGAGCGCTTGCACCGACAGAAATGGAGCATTGTGGGGCCCAGACAGCCGCGTGTGGGGCACTGACAGCCATGCAGGGCTCTAAGCGGGAGCCTCCCACCCGCCCCCGTTGACAGCCCCAGCTGGGAGCCTACCACCAGCAGTGAAATTGACATTTTTGTCAATTTCACAGCTATTATTGTATCCAACTCAGAGCAGGAGCACTCCGAAAACTCTGACAGCTCCAAGCCCCATTGAGAGTCCACACTCTCAGTGCCAGGCAGCCAGCCAGAAATCCTGGTACAGGGCTCACAGCTGGAGCCATGAAATTGACAAGAAGAGAGGGTTACTCACCTTGTGCAGTAACTGAGGTTCTTCGAGACGTGTCCCCCTGTGGGTGCTCCACTTCTGGTGTCGGTGCATCCCAGCGCAGTCAGAGATTTATGGTAGCAGTGTCCACGCGGGTCGGGTGTGTGCAGTAGGCGTCTTGCAGTGCCGTCGGTACCGCATCTAGCATGCGCACAACCTAAGCCCTCCAGTTCCTTCTCTACCGCAGAGTCCTAGCAGCGAACTCTGAAGTAGAGGGGAGGAGGGTGGGTAGTGGAGTACCCACCGGGACACTATTGATGGGTGCTCCTGTTGGAACAGGATGCCCACACAGACATTTTCTGGTCTTGTCCACCAGTGTAGAGTCCAGGACCCGGGGTGGTACTGTAAGTCGTTTGTGCAGGCTGTGTTTGCTGGGTATGTATACCAAGCTCAACCAGCCCTATAGGCAGTGCATATGTAGTTGTGTGTGTCGTACCACGAACGTTGTGGCTGCCACGTGTCCTAGCAGTTGCAGGACAGTGTGAACTGGTATTTGGGTAGTGCTCTGTACTGAAAGTGCTCATGTCTTACTGTGAATCACAGAAATTTCCTGAGAGCGGGGTGTATGGTAATATGAATATAAGCATCTTGGAGGTTGAGGGCTGAAAACCAGTCCCCCTTTTGCAGCACTGGAAGTATCATGCCCAGTGTGACCATCTTGAACTTCTGAGTGCATACAAACTTGTTGAGCTTCCTGAGATCCAAGATAGGTCTCCATTCCCCGTTCTTCTTCTGGGTCAAGAAGTAGTGGGAGTAGAACCCCTTCCCCTGTATTGCAAAAGTACTTGTTCCACAGCACCTAGTTATAGATGATCGACTTCTTGTCGTAACAGGTGCTCGTGAGAAGGGTCCCTGAAGAGGGATGGGGAGGGAGGGAGGGTAGATGGTCAGGAGGTAAAAGGGATGGTATATCCCGATCGTACGATCTCTAACACCCATTGGTCTGTGATTATTGATGCCCAAATGTGGTAAAATGGGCAAAGGCAGTGGCTAAAATATGAGGACGGATCGGGTGTAAGCACAGCCTAGTGAGGGAGGTTGTCCAGAACCTCGACCAAAACTTCAAAATTGTCGTTTGGGTAGAGCCATTTGAGAAGTCGACGGTTGAGACTGAGGTGCTCTCCATCGCTGCAAACGTTGGCATTGTCTTTGATTCTTGTATTGCCTCTGTTGCTGTCGGCTGGAAGAGGAATCCCTGTTCCTCTGATAAGACTGGTATCGTCTTCTCTTCACAGGTGGAGTGTAGATCCCCACAACGCAAAGAGTGGCTCGAGAATCTTTCATTGAATGAAGCACCTCGTCCGTCTTGGTCGAAAATAGCTTCTCTCGGTCGAAAGATAGTTCCTTGATCTTGGTTTGGAATTCTTTAGGTATGCCAGAGGATTGTAACCAGGATGCCTAGCACATGGTTCTGGCTGCCTTGTCCACAATGTCCAAAGACGCTTGGAGGGCTGTTTTAGCTACGAGTTGACCCTCATTTACAATGGCCTGATAGTGTGATTGTCTCTCCTTGGGGAGCTCCGCGGTGAACGATCTAAGTTTCCCATAATTACCATAATCGTATTTGTCCAGCAAGGGCAGATACTTGGCAACTTGGAATTGTAATGTCACCAAGGAGTAAATTTTTGTCCGAAGAGTGTTCTTAGTCTTGTGGGGTCGATCTAAACTGTTGATGGTTGCCACGTTGATTAGCAGTGGCAACCACCAAGGAGTTGGGAGGCGTGTGCGAGAAAAGGAAGTCCACCCCTTTGGCGGGGATGTAATACTTTCTATCTGCCCTTTTGCATGTCGGTGGAACTGAGGCCGGTGTCTAGCAGACTGTCTCAGCTGGTTCTTAAAATCGCATCATTGATGGGCAGAACGATTTTGGAAGTAGATGCACGTTGTAAGATTTGTACCAGCTTGTGATGGTTTTCTGCACTTCCTCCAAAGGGATGTCCTGGCTTTGAGCAACCCGTTTAAACAGTTCCTGGAACTGTTTGAAGTCCTCCGCTGAGGTAGGCAGCGGTGGCAGGACTGCCTCATCTGGGCAGAAGGAAGAATTGTGAACAGGAGATGTAGCTTCCTGTTCTGTGCCTGTTTCTGTGTCATCCCCAACACCCTGAGCCTCCACTGGCTGCGGGGAGGGGAGGGAGGGATGTGGGATTAGACCTCAGCTCACCGCTATGAGCCGTGGGTGGCCTAGAGAAGGGGCCCTGGTAAGTTGCCCAGGGTTCCCAATGCGTCCATTGCATTGGGAAAGCCATCGATGGATACATCCACAGCAGACCATACCATGGTTGAGCCGGCTGGTTGTAAGGGTATTTAGGCTCCTTCTGGCTCCAGGGTGGTTGTCAGTCTTCCGGTGATGAGTGGTGAGGCAAGGAAGTGCATGGTTCCTACACACATCATCGTCGTCTTCACTGGACGAGTGTACCGCGCCACGAGAAGTATGGGGATCTCCTCTATAACTTACAGGAGAACCCTTGGTATTGAGTAATGGGGACAGCGGTGATGATGAGACAGCCAAGTCTCTCTGTTACAGTAGATTCTGTGGCGGTTCTGATATCAGTACCGTCGGTGCCGACGCCGGTGCCATCAGATGTTCCTGTTGGTTTAGTCAGCGCAGTCAGTGCCGACTTAGTTTTCTCAACTGGTGCCGACTGTGATGTCAGTGCCAGGGGAGGAGGCATGGTGCCTAAGGAGACGCTCGGTGCTGGGTCCCTGTAGCAGGGTGGACACCTGCTCCTGCCTGGAAGGGCCTGAGATAGCCCAGGGAGTAAGCACCTACTGGGCTGATTGGGGGAAGTGGCTGCAGCTGGGGCCACGCCCCAATCAGGCCTCACCTGGCTCTATATAAGAGGCTGGGAGCCAGGCGCTCAAGAGTCTCTCTCTGCACTTAGAGAGAGAAGGGCCTGGCTGCAGGGAGCTAGACAAAGAGTACCTGAGTGGAGCAGGGCTGGGGAAAGGCTGAGGCGCTGGGGAGCTCCAGCCTGGAAAGCCCCAGGCTGTGGCCTAGTATTAAGCCAAGGGGTACTGGGGGTTGCAGAGGGCAGCCCAGGGCTAGTCCAAGGCCGCAAGTCCAAACCCCCCTTGCCAGTGATGAGTGGCCTATGCTACAGTCTGCCCCAGGGAACGGGGGCTAGTTGGTGACTGGCAGTGGCCTAGTGCTGAGGCAAGGTGGGGATAGTGGGTGGGGGTTCCCCAGGGAGGGGAGACCCAGATCTGTGGGATACTGCCAGGGGGCAGCATTCCAGTAATAGGGGCACCGGGTCCTGGGAGGGATACGGGCGCCAGCAGAGGACAAGGCGGATCACCGGCCTGCAGAGTGCGCGCCAGAGGCTGGTGAGCTAATTCCCTGGACGACCAGTAGGAGGCGCTGCAGGGGTGAGTCCAGAACTTCTACAGTCCCTTATGGGTGAATTCGGTGCCATGGAGAAGGCATGTCACCGTCTGTGCCTCTACTCCATCTCCTTCACTCGGGACTCGGCAGTGCTAGAGGTACCCGGAGCATCGTAGGTGCTCACCCGAGCATGTGTCAGCATTGGGGGTAGCAACCTGGCAGGAGACCGCCTATGATTTGGTGGTGCTCTCTGCCCAGACGTCTGTGCCCTCTTCCTCACTCTTTTAGAGGAAGCCATGTCTCCTGTCCCTGCAGCCCGGTGAGGAGCTCCATTGGTCTAGCTCTCATTGGAGAGATTTCTCAATCAGTGTCATTTTCAAGTGGAGATCTTGGTCACGCCGGGCTCTCGCTTTCAGATTACTGCCGTGGGCACACTTTTGCAGGATATGCACCTCCCCAAGACATCGGACACACAGAGTGTCCGTCCGAAACAGGCATTGCTTTGTGGCAAGAGCCACATCGCTTAAAGCCTGGGGAGCCAGGCATCTCTGACGGTTAACAGACCCCGGTGCGGGGAACTACGGGGAGGGTTCACTAACACGAACTGTAACTTTTAAAAGACTAACTACTTAAACTGCTATTTTTAAATGTTTGGCGAGTGACACACACTGCCCCAAGCTCCGTCTTCAGCTGAGGATGGTTGAGAAGGAACTGGAGGGCTTGGTTCATGTGCGCGCTAGACGCGGCACCAACGGCACCACGAGACGCCTACTGCACATGCGCAACCCACGTGGACACTGCTACCATAAATCTCTGATCGACAGCACGAGGACACACTGACACCTGAAGTGGAGCACCTACAGGGATAGCACTCAAAGAATATCAATTTTGCTGCTGGCAGGGTCCCTGCTGTGAAATTGACCCTCGCACTGACTGTTACCCAGGTGAGAGGAGTGGGAGGCTCAATTTCACAGCAGAGAACCTAACAGCAGCGAAATTGACATTCTTGTCAATTTCATGGCTCCAGCTGTGAGCCTCCGCTGCTGACAGGACAACAGCCAAGATAAGTAATGCAGTGTCTACACGGCCACTGCGTCACCCTAACTACTCCGACATAAGTTCTATGCCTCTCATGGAGGTGGAGTAGTTATATCAGTGTATTTCCCACAACAGCCTTTGCATTTTTTTCTTCCCTGCCTCTTCTCACTTGTGGAACCTCATCAACAAGTCAGTCTTCAGAGCCATTCCCTGTCCTTCAAAGCACTACTTACGACCCACTTCAGCTGAGATGCCTAGAAACGAATGGCAGTATGTCAGGGCAAACATACAATACTTTTTATGATTCAGCCCCCCTGAGCTATGAACATTGTTAGCCTATATAACGGTACAACTTTCTTACAGTTATCCTCATCCTCCACCAATATCTCCATCCCTCTTACTGTTTCAATCTCTTTTTGATTCTTGTTTTACATTAAATTGACTGTAACCTCATCAAGGCAGAGACTGTTAGCTTATATGTTTGTAGAGCACCCAGGAAAATGGGAGCAGTCTAGTCAGGTTCTTATACCGCATCCATTACTGTGGGGTCTGAGCACCTATGATCCTGATTGGGACCTTTGGGCACTAATGCCACACAAGTATTCGTTATTAGAGTAGCAAGAGTAATTTTGTGTAGCACAGACATTGTTGACATTCAGTTCATCAGCACGTAAGATTTTATATTGTTCAATCTGAAGTCAAATCTTCAGGTCTGGTTGTCAGAAAAGCAACCATGGCACTCAACGTACTAACTCCCTGTGTGAGTCATATCCACTCATTCTAATGACACAAATGTGTTTATTTTTGGTAGCCCCATAGAGAGAACTCAGGCTGATGGTGTAAACTGGATTCTATTCTGCCTTGTACATCAACAAAACTGTCTAAAATTAGATAAAAATCTTATTGGGGACTATGCAAGAGGCAGAAAGATCACAGGTGAAGTTTGTGACTGAGAGTCTTAACTTGTAAGAAAAGCCCCAGCTCGGTGGTTATTTGGTTTTAACATGGAATTGTTTGGTATCGTATTTAGTCATTTTTCTGCCTACAGCTGTCCTTTCATTTCATTCTCACATTGCTTCCTATTTGCTGTCCCTACGTGTGGTTCTTTGATTTTCAGTCCAGTGGAGTGGTAACCAGGGAACTAACAATGTATATTGACAAAGAACCAATAGTTTGGGTTTTTGAGAGGACAGAAGGAAAGTAGCCAACAAAGCATCAGCTGCCCTATAAGGGCCAGTGGCTTCTCAGTGAACCAAAGACATTTCTGGAAGAGGTGGCCTTTCATTCGCTCCCGAACAATCATTTCGACAGAGCAAGAACTACTGGCTCAGCTGCAGCAACAAGTTACCTCCCCACTTCAGGGCCAATTTTTTTTTTCATGCCTACTAAAGTCTCTATGAAATGAGCAACTTTGACAAAGTTGTAGTCTAAAAAAGAAAAAAAAAGTTCTTAACTGAGCATTTGGCCCCTAAGGAATTTTCACGAACAGGCCAGGAGCCACAATTGCAGATCACAAGAGTGCACAAAGCTCTGGCCTTATGCAACTTCAGAGATTTGTATCAGCTTACTAGCATCTGTCACTGCTACAACACATTGCAGTTTCACTGCACCATAATAGGTGATCTGTTCTAATGCTTTTGGCCTAAAGAATGGAGTGTGCAGCAAGTTATTTAGAGATGTTCTTTTATACTTAGGCCTGGTCTACACTGGGGGGGAGAGAATCAATCTAAGTTATGCAACTTCAGCTACGTGAATAGCATAGCTGAAGTCGATGTACTTAGATCTACTTACCGTGGTGTCTTCATTGCGGTAAGTCGACGGCTGACGCCCTTCCGTCGACTCCGCCTGCACCTCTCACCCTGGCGGAGTACCGGAATCGACGGGAGAGCGCTCGGTGATCGATCGCTGCCCGTCGATCCAGCGGGTAATGTAGACAAGCCTTTAGAGCGCAGCAGGCTGTAAACCATGGGCTCATTTCCGTATACTGACAAGGAGATGAAATCAGTTAACTCAGAGGAGTTGCCCTCACACAATGTATAATATATGCAGTTGCTCATTTATTTTTTGGTAGGAGGGCACTACAACAAAACATGAGATGCCAGAGCTATAAATCTTGTATGAATCACAAGATATTGACTTTAAAATGTTGGTTTTTTTTTTAAAATGCTAACAGCACTACAAGAAGTAAATCAAGAGCAGTAATTGGCTTAAGGGAGTTCTAATGACATTTACAAACCACTTAACCTTTACTCTCTCAGTCTAAGACAGCAACTGATCCCTTCAGGTGAACATCACCCATAGGTTAAATTTATATTGTTCAATTTGAAGTAAAATCTTCAAGCGTGGTTACTGTCAGAAAAGCAACCATGGCACTCAACATCCTAGCTCCTGCAGCCATCAGTCAATACTAGTAAGTTTTAATATGGAGATAGTATTTTATTGATATTGTTGGCTGTTCCTCACAACATACAGAGGCAATTTAACATGCAGTAAAAACTAACAAACCCAACGTGACTGTGATGCTGTATAAAAAGGAAGGTGACCGTCTGCACTAATGTCACCAATGTTACACAACTGTGGTAAATCTTGTACAAACTGCCTTGTAAGGTATCATTGGAAAAGCTGTAATCCTTTGAACAATGGTATCATATTTAAATGTGTGTATCAACATTGGGTATGAAGTTATGAAATGTTACCGTATGCTTGTTACTATGTTGTGCTCTGAGATAACACCACAAGACAGATTTACATCGAGACTAGCCAGCCACATGTTGATGGGCAAATAAAGAGAATCAGCTCCTTCAGCCGGCCCATCCCGAGGATGCCTCAGGGAACATATGTACAATGGACGGCCCATGACTCAGCAAGGTATATAGTACATGTGATGCATAGCTCTGTTTTAGCCAGTACTTTTCCATGCAAGTGGACTGGGGGGTTTAAATTGGAGATAGTGACATCACCCCCTTGCCTATTCCTGCCCCCCATATCTGGACTGTGATGTCTAACAAGGGGAGCTTTGAACAATGGACTAAGGACTCCCATCTTTTGGGTGAACCAGAGAGACTTATTGCAAGCTCGCAGATTTAACTTCACTGCTGTTACTCTGATCTACAGACTCTGAAATCAATTGTAATGTATAATTCACTTTAACCTTTTAATGCCTCTTCTCTCTTTTTTTTTTAATATTAATAAACCTTTCATTTTAGTTTACTAAAGGATTGGCTACCAACAAGGGTTTGGGGTAAGATCCTGAAGTATATTTTGACTTGGGTAAGTGACTGGCTCTCTGGAGCTGGAATAACCTAAGGTGTGATAAAGTTTGGTTTTAATAGCCTTTCATCATCCTCTCATTTCAGAGTGGTAGCCATGTTAGTCTGTATCAGCAAAAATAACGAGGAGTCCTTGTGGCACCTTAGAGACTAACAAATTTATTTGGGCATAAGCTTTCGTGGGCTAGAACCCACTTCATCAGATGCATGGAGTGGAAAATACAGGAACAGGTATAAATACATGAAAAGATGGGAGTCGCCTTACCAAACATGAGGTCAGTCTAACGAGACAATTTAATTAATAGCAGGATACCAAGGGAGGAAAAATAACTTTTGAAGTAGTAATGAGAGTGGCCAATTTCAGACAGTTGACAAGAAGGTGAGAGTAACAGTAGGGGAAAATTAGTATTTGAGAAATTAGATTTAGGTTTTGTAATGACCCAACCACTCCGTCTTTATTCGGGCCTAATCTGATGGTATCAAGTTTGCAAATTAATTCCACTTCTGCAGTTTCACATTGGAGTCTGTTTTTGAAGTTTTTTGTTGAAGAATTGCCACTTTTAGGTCTGTTATTGAGTGTCCAAGGAGACTGAAGTGTTCTCCTACTGGCTTTTGAATGTTCTGATTCCTGATGTCAGATGTGTGTCCATTTATTCTTTTGCGTAGAGACTGTCCGGTTTGGCCAATGTACATGGCAGAGGGGCATTGCTGGCACATGATGGCATATATCACATTGGTAGATTTGCAGGTGAACGAGCCCATGATGGTGTGGCTGGTGTGGTTAGGTCCTATGATGGTGTCCCTTGAATAGATATGTGGACAGAGTTGGCACCGGGGTTTGTAGCAGGGTTTGGTTCATGCGTTGGTGTTTTTGTTGGGTGGTATGTAGTTGCTGGTGAGTATTTGCTTCAGGTTGGGGGATGCATGAGGGGCTAGAGGGTCTGAAGGGGACTGTCTGTGGCTTCATAATAACTAGTATAGTACTTTGGAAGCAGACGTTTATTACTGGCTTGGTGAAGTCTTGTGATAGAGTATACCACCAGTTAGGGGTACGTGCCCTGTTTTCTGGCAGTCTGACCTGAGATTGGCACTCTTAGCTGTGTCCCATATCAGGCAGTGTGACAGTTACAATGCACATTTGTTCAGGCCCAACAGTATTTCAGACTCTGCAAGATGTACAGGGAGGGCACACAACCTAGCAATCTTACCCTGATTGAGGAATCCCTCCCCACACTTCCGATCAATTTTCTTTGATTAACGTGAACTCTGACACCACTCTCATGTTCTCTCTCATTGTCCAGCAGAAATTCTGGTGGGGTTTATTAAGATATTTTCTCTGAGGAGAGGGGGATAGCCTCCTGCACGAGGTGCTTTACAGAAATGGAATTACAAGATACGTGGGAGATGCTATGTTACTTATACCACAAGGCTAGAGACATATGTTGTCTCTGTGCCCTTACACCTCCAGTCCAGATGCCACATTTCAGTGGTCTGAAATCCAAGCTGAGTAAATCCCACCTCAAGGAGATACTGGTGCGTACCCAGAAAATTCATTTAAAAAAAAAAAAGAGAGGGAGGAACTTCTCACTTATCTATTTTCCTTCCCTAAACGGGCACTCACAAACATGTCAGTAAGGGGAAAGAAATAAGAAAAATCTGCTCTCTCATATATTTGTTCCTAACATATAAATATATATGTACTCTTCCCAACCCACCCACCGTGAGTATATTGATAGCAGTTTTCTGCTTGTACTATCTGAAGTGTGAATTAGGGATGAAGACCTTGTAAGGGTCCGAGGGCCATGCTCCCAATGGAAATTGTTTTAAAATGTGCATATCTGCCATTTGGTGCAATTTGGTCCCTTTCAAAGTTTAAAAAATATGTTCCTCAGCTATAGTTTCATGATCCCCAGGGATGTGTATTTCTGTCAGGAATGATTCAGTAACATCCACCAGGGCTATGAGAGGAGGGTGAACTCCTGAGGCCGGAAATCCACCAACCTCCCTTTGTTGACAGATTGTTAACAAAGGGGAGCCTGAGAATCCCCAACAGCATCATCATGGAGGGACTGGACCACACTGATTAAAGTTTCTCACTGCTAGAGGTCTTCCCCCCAGCTCCAAACACCAGCCAACACAATACAGAGGAAGCTTGAGCTGCTGCTGTTCGGTGAATAAAGAGAGGAAATCACAACCTAGGGCTATTAATCCCATTCCTTTTACCAGCACTTAAGTAAAAAAAATAATCAGTCGATACAGTATTTTCTAATTCTAAACAGTGGTGGGAGTGCAGGCTCTTTTGTGCGGTATTGAACAGCAGCACAACTCAGGTAAGGAAATAGGAAAGCCAGAGTTTACATTGCTATCAACATTAAAATGGAGTTTGCTATCTCAAGTTGCTTTCTCCCTAGTATCCATTATTACCCTAGTGAAGTCTAGAAATCCACTGCCAGGACTATAATGGTTCCTGGTGCTGTTCAGAGAAGTGATCTCTGCCTTCCAGCCTCACACGTACTGGGTCAGGTTGCCCAACCACTGCAATCTGATGCTGTGTGTCAAGGACCACATTTCAAACTCCATAGCAGCTGGGGGCGTCAAGCAACATCATCTTGGCAAGTGGAAGTTTTCTTTGGCAATGGGGAAAGAAGGGGGAATAAAAGCATTTTGTGCGCTGCAGACTGGAAGAAAGGGACGTGTTACAGCTGTGGAAACATGACTAAGAAAGACCTAGTGGTATGCTGCATTGTTTACTTTGAATGCTACAGTTAAGACCACTCACAAAAAAAGTTGAGTACCAGTTTTAATTCTTTAATAAATGTAATACTCTAAGCATTGTTTCTGAACTCATGAAACAGGCTATTTAACTATCAGTGAAACGTTATCAGTTCTTTACTGCACAGCACTTTATCCAATCACCTTAATCATCTTAATACTTTGGCCAACCTTGCCTGGCTTTACAAGATTTGAGGATAATTCATATTATAGTAGCTCCCAAAGGCTTAAATCAGACTGGGGCCCCATTGTGGTGGGTGGTATATAAACAGTTAAATACTGGCTGGATAATTTTATGGCCCATGACATCTGTAGTTCTGCACGCTAAGGTGAGGCAATTAAACAACACGCTTTAGGGCAGCAGTAGATTCTTTCTGCCTCCTGCAGAAAATCCCCAGAATTTTCCATTCAGCTTAAAGCATTGTATAATTGGCCAGGCACACTATGGGTTACAGCTGGAAGGAGAATATTGGATGTGGTAAACCAATGGTTTGATGTAGTGCGGTAAACCGTCTGTTCCTATATACAATAATAGATGATCACAATGGTCCTATCTGGACTGACAATCTAGACTGATCTCTTGCATAAACACAGGTCATGGGACTTCCCTAATTTAATTCCTGCTTCAAGTCCAACAGTAGTGGTTGAACTAGATCAGTGGTTCCCAAGCTTTAACAACCTGTGAACCCCTTTCACTAAAATGTCAAGTCTCGTGAACCCCCTCCTAAAAATGAGTATTTCCAGGGATTTTCTCCGTTACCTGAGTATAAATTATAAAAGCAGTGATCTTGGAAATATAAAATTTGTTTTTAGGAGATGCTTATTACACACTATTATTATTTATCATTACAGTATTTTTATTACGTTATGAAAACAGCAACATTCTTCCAAGATCTCACTTTCGTAGCTTGTTCATTTTGAATAAGCCTGTTATAAGACAAGGCTCCTATGTTTCATCAAGGAGTATCAGATGTGAAACAGCATGAAGGTATTTAAGAAACCAACTCAAAGGATATGTCCAGACTACCCAGTATCGGGTGGGTAGCAATCGATTTATCGGGGATCGATATAGCGCGTCTCAAGACGCGCTATATCGATCCCCGAACGCGCTCCCCGTTGACTCCGGAACTCCACTGGAGCGAGCGGCGGTAGCGGAGTCAACGGGGGAGCCGCGGCCATTGATCCCGCGCTGTGAGGACCCAAGGTAAATCGATCTAAGATACTTCGACTTCAGCTACACTATTCACATAGCTGAAGTTGCGCATCTTAGATCGATTTCCCTCCCCCGCCCCCCGTGTAGACCAGCGCAAAGAGTTCCTCCTACACAAATATTCAGGTCTTGAGCAGTCCAGGCAAACAATGCACATTACAATAAACCTTAAATTTGTTCTTCATAATAATTTTAAAAACAGCAAAAAATATCCACCTCCCTTTCTTATGAGTCTTGAAGTTTAAATCTCCTCAGTGTGATAGATATGCTTGCTTTGATCTGCTTAGCTCTTGGAAGTCCAGGGGCTCCGGGCTGCTGGCCCCGTGCTGCCCGGGGTCCCTAGGGACAGCTCTGTCTGCCATTAAGGAATTTTTTCCTCCAAGAACCCTCTGTAACATTTCGCGAACCCCCAAGGGTTCACAAACCCCAGTTTGGGAACCACTGAACTAGATATATCAGTAACACTGGATCACATCTACCCTAGAAAGTTTCACCACCAGAACTTTTGCTGACATTGCAATGTTACTTGAGTGCATGTACACTTGGCTGCTTTTGCTAGTGCCACGCAACCTCACTGCAAGGAGTTGTGTCAACAGAAGGACTGCTACATCCCCCGCACCAGTGTCCAGCATAGTGCCTCATGGGACATTTTTGCAGTGCACTGTGGGTTACCGGCACTGGGCTCAGGCAATTATGGGAACTTGGGGTCATCATTCCCATTCCCCTAATCCATAATGTTTCTTCAAGCCCATAATTTTCATGCCTTTTAAAAAATTCCCACTGCTTTTCTTTCTCTGCCTTCTCACCGGCAAAAGTAGATCCTGAACAGAACCAGTGGAGTTCTCGGCTCTGTTTGGAGACAAGGTGTACAATTCTATATTTGTGGAATTTCAATGACTACTACTACACTAGTGGTCGATGGTGCTGTGATGAAAATGAGACAGGACACACAGAGGAGGAGTGGATAGTGAAGACAGTGCATTCAAAAAAAAAAAAATCAGAGTGTTGCAAGCATTCACTGACCACCTCTATATGATGGAGTGGTAGTTGTGGGCATGAGAAATGAACCCTGAATGGTGGAGATCTGTAGTGGCTACAGAACTTTCAGATGCAGAAGACCACATTCCTGGATCTGAATGCTGAGCTTGCCCCAACCCTCAAGTGCAGACACACCAGAAAGAGCTATTTTGACAGTGGAAAATTGGGTGGTGATTGCTCTCTGGACATCTGCAAGCCCAAACTGATGTTGGTCAGTGGGTAATTAGTTCAGGATTGGAAAACCCACCATGGGGTAGTTGTAATCCACGTGTGCAAGGCCATTAACACATCCTGCTGCACTGGACTGAGAGGTTCTGGCAATGTGCAGGAAATATACAGATTGGAAGAAATGGGCTTTCCAAACTGTGGTTGGGTAATTGATAGGACACCTCCCAATATTGCACCTCCCTCCCCCTGTCTTGCTTCCAAATACATAAATAGAAAGGTATACGATTCCATCGTTATGCAAGAGCTGGTGGATCATTGAGGACATTTCACTGACATTAGCACTAGCAGGTCAGGAAAGGTGCATGATGCTGGGATCTTTAGGAGTACAGGAGGTTTCCAAAAGATGCAGCCAGGGACATTCTTCCTAAACCAGTATATTTACATTGGTGAGGTTGAAATACCAACAGTGATCCTGGGGGCCCAGCCCACCCTTTGCATCTCTGGCTCCTGAAACCATACACCGGACTTCTGGACAACAGCAAGGAGAGATTTAACTGAGTGGATACAGGACAACTGTTGAACACACATTTGGTAGACAAAGGACATTGGTGATCTCACACACCTACGGTGGATCGCAGCCAAGCAAATATTCCTAGTGTTTTTGCTGAAGGTTGAGAAGCAAAGGGGGAAACATTACCAGCAAGGTGGAGGGGTGAAGTGGAAAGACTGCTGCTGATTTTGAACCGCCAGAGCCACAAGCCTGTTGAGGAGCTGTATGGCTGAAGGAGGCCTTAAAAGATCACTAAGGTATGCCAGGGTATTGCAGTGTGCTGCTTGGGTGTAGGTGGTTTAAATTTGTGTTTTTTGTTTGTTTTTTTAAGTACACCTCTACCCCGATATAACGCGGTCCTCGGGAGCCAAAAATCCCTACTGCATTATAGGTGAAACCCCGTTATATCGGGGTAGCAGCAGCAGGGCTCCAGTGGTGATTTAAAGAGCCCCGGGCTCCGGCCGCTGCGGGTAGCCCATTCCCTTTAAATCGCCACCAGAGCCCTGCTGTCGCAGCCCCGCGGTTACCGCGCTATATGCGAACCCATGTTATATCGGGTCGCGTTATATCGGGGTAGAGGTGTATTGATAAATGCCTATTACTCAGTCGAACAGAAAACTGAGGGTTACCAACACTTATAAAACCTTAAATTAAACCTTATTGAGCTTTACTTTTTAATATATACAATAAAAGTGTAAAGAGCTAGGTGCTTGCTGACTAATCCTGCAGATCAGGGTATGTATAATAATATAATGTATGGAGATATACCTATCTCATAGAACTAGAAGGGACCTTGAAAGGTCATTGAGTCCAGCCCCCTGCCTTCACTAGCAGGACCAAGTACTGATTTTGCCCCAGATCCCTAAGTGGCCCCCTCAAGGATTGAACTCACAACCCTGGGTTTAGCAGGCCAATGCTCAAACCACTGAGCTATCCCTCCCCCCATAGGGCTCATCCGGGATTTGAACCCGGGACCTCTAGCACCCTAAGCGAGAATCATACCCCTAGACCAACGATCCACCCCTATAGTCATAGTTTTCCTTATTTCCACCACTGTTGAGTGGTAGGGATAAGATGGCAGGCTACGCTGGTGCCTTGTTTGGTGTGTGGTCTTGTGAACATCAAATTGTCCATCGCGTGTAAAAGCTGATGGGGAAATCTTTGGGCATTTTGCTCCATAATAGTCTGCAACATCTGTATTTGTTGTTTGAGCAGAGTCATAATGTCCTGGGGCATTTCCTGCTGCACCTCTCAGTTTCTCTGCCTTCTTTGAGCATATGATTATTCCAGTTCTGGTCCTTCTGCCCAGCCTCCATCATGCATTACCCTCCAATCGCTACTCTCCCAGTCAGCTGCCTCTGAGAGTTGGAGAAGCTCTGAAAACATATGCTCCCTTGTCCGCTTCTTTCTTCTCCTGATCAACGCCAGACTTTCAGCAACTTTTCAAGGGGTGCTTCTTAAGGCTAGCCTGGCCAAGAAGGCTGATAAACAAATAGACGCATTGCTAGATTTACAGTGGTAACAGAAAGAAAAATATATGTCTCAAAAACTTCCTAAAACTTTTCCCATAATGATCTTTATAAAAGATGCAGAGCACCAGACTAGCTCCAGGACAGTTTGCTTCAGGACTGCTCTGTAGTTCCAGGCTTGAGGAGTAGCATGGGAGTCCTGTTGTAAGCACATCTCTGTAAGGGGACAGGTGGGGGATACTGGGTGCCCCAGGGGCTGAGTGTAGGGATAGTGCAGTAAATATTGCTAAAATTATTACAGGCAGTGGTGATAATGGCTGATGCATTGTTCTGGGGGGTGACAAAGGCCCAGAGAAGGCAACTGCTCCAGGTGGCTTGAGATCACCCTGGTCCATACACCACATGGCTGTTTATTGCCATGGTGCCACTGGAGTCATTGCAGAGTGATATGGCAAGGTCTTCTATCGGGGGGGGTGGAGGTGGGGTGGGGGGGGGAGAAGAACAAGGCTGCCATTCCTAGAAATGTCTGGGTAAGGATCAGAGTATCTCCTTGAAAAAAATACCCTACAAGGGTTGTTCGCGCTGCAAGCGAACCCCCCGAGGCAAGAATACCACCTCTACCTCTGTCCGAGCACAACATGAACATACTTTGTTTTGGACTGGGGAAAACGGGACTTGTAAACCAAATCTGTGTCTTTTGCAATTTTTATATTACATGTTTACTGTAAAAGTTTACGCTTTAAAAAAAACGGTATCCTGACAAGATAGTCACTGGATTGCCTTCAAGGGATATTTTTAGTTTCCTATGTCCCTTATGTTTAAGCTCAGGTTTCAGTGTCACTGTCTTTGTTTGTAAAGAACTAATTTTCTAATATGTTAGTGCTTTATGATAGCTTGATGCCAAAACACATCGGCTATTAAATGATTCTAATAGTCTTATTTTATTGCTAATATATGTTTTTAAAATAAACTAATTTAAAAAATGAATTCCTTTGTTCTCTGACCACATCAATGGGCGCCATTTTGAAAGAGGGGAACAGTATATGGGGAAGGTTTGGGGCATTGTGAAGAAAAACATGCACTTAAAAAATCAGGCAGCAACACACCTACCTGTGCTCCCTTCCCCTGCCTCACTGGGCTCATTCTCTGGGCTTGTCTGGATCAGGTCCTGGCTCTCCAGGGGGTCTGCATCCCCCTCTATGAATTCATCCTTGCAGGACACTGCTGAGGTTCTCTCCTCTGGATCTCACAACGTGTTCACTGTCACATTGGAGGTGATGGTAGGGTCCCTACCAAGCAGGGGCAGTGAATCCAGAGGGATGGTGGGGTGAGGGGAAAAGGACTGTTTTACCAGCACAGGTAATGCAGTGTCCATGCTGGCATTTTGCCAGTGGAAGTACGTTGGCTGAGGACTTGAGTTGTCCAGGGAGATGGTTTTATTCTGGTGACAAAGTCTGGGTTATGCTGATAGGAGTGAAATTTGGGTGTGGACATATGCAAGCCTGTGGTGGAAAAGGCACCTGACACACAACTTTGTACTCTAGACCAAGCCCTAGTGTATGTAGGTTCAGAGCGTTGCTCTGATTGCAAATATTTTGGAGGCTCTTTCAGGACCTAATTCAGACTCCGTTTTTCAACTTTCACAGCCTCTCAGAACTAAAAAAATTATGAAATGGACAAATAATGGCCCAAAACAGGGACAAACACTATGATGAAACGTAACCTACTAGTTTAACTGGCTTTTTCACACCAGGAAATTACTTAATGGGGAGTTGAGCAAGGGAAATCAGTGGGAATTTCCAAATTAAGCATTTTAAAACCCCAATTATATCTGTAAAGGCAAGAAAATTATCATGAGTAGTGAATTGCAACAATGTGGAGTCTGGTGGCACCTTAAAGACTAACAGATTTATTTGGGCATAAGCTTTCGTGAGTAAAAACCAGTGGTTCTCCACTTGTGAAGTAACTCCCTGCTCTCCATGTGTCAGTATATAATGCCTGCATCTGTAACTTTCACTCTATGCATCCGAAGAAGTGAGGTTTTTACTCACGAAAGCTTATGCCCAAATAAATCTGTTAGTCTTTAAGGTGCCACCAGACTCCTTGTTGTTTTTGTAGATACAGACTAACACGGCTACCCCCTGATACATGACACCATGCAACAATGTGTTGCTCTAGAACATATAGAAGAATCGAGGGACGAACCTTTCTGATTAGGAAACCAAAACAGACACTTGTTTTAACAGCAGCACTAGTTCAATAGAGATAGTTGTACTAACACAGAAGTCTATTGCTGATGTTACTGTTCCAATTTGCTCAGATCATTTTATTCCTAAACTATAAGGAGCCCAATGGAAAATACAGGAGAGCTCAAAAGAGCAAGAGAATTCCAAGAAAAACACTCAGCTAAACTCTCTCCCCTACCCTCAAAGATAGAGAATAGAGGATTAAATTTTGTGAACTCCATCCAGTCTCAAATGCACACACAAGCATTACAGCATCAATTGCTCTGTCCTGCTGAAGTAGCCATAATTTATACCTTCTTTGTGTAAACCCAGGAGGATGGACACAGACAAAAATGTTTAACACTAAGGCTCTGCAGTGTCATTTTAATCACCTCATTTAAATTGAAAACTATGGCTTCAGGGCTTCTGGGCCCAAATCCTTGCAGGAAGTAACACACTACCGATCTCTTCACCTATCAGACACTGTCTCCTCCCATTCGCATCGCTACACCTTTTCCTACATTCCTCTCTATAGTGGGGTGCCCTCTGTGATTCAGTGCACTACTTTTGCCCTCTCGCTGCCTTCTTAACAGCTCACTTCCTTCAGCTTCCTTTCTTCCACTTGATTATCACTTCAAAAGTTTTTTTTTTTTCTTTCTCTTAATTAATTGGCCTCTCAGAGGTGGTAAGACAACTCCCACCTGTTTATGCTCTCTGTATGTGTGTATATATATCTCCTCAATATATGTTCCATTCTATATGCATCCGAAGAAGTGGGCTGTAGTCCACGAAAGCTTATGCTCTAATAAATTTGTTAGTCTCTAAGGTGCCACAAGTCCTCCTGTCCTTCTTCCACTAACTGTCTCCTTGCATTCCTGTCTCTCTAATATTTTTTAAAATTGAAAAAAATAAAATCAAAGTTGTTATAGGAAAACCATTTTAAACAAATCCAGTACATGCTATGCATGCCAAGCATTAGCAATACGTACTCCATGATATTGTGTTGATCAGGTCTCTTCACTTACAGCTCTTTCACGTGACTATTGTGTGTGCTGAACTTCAGGCACACAAACAGTCCCACTGAAGACAAATTAAGTTAAACACGTTTCTAAGTTTTCGCAGGATTGAAGCCTGGGATTGCAAGCTCCTCAGAGCAGGGACTGGGTCTTCTTTCCTGTCTGTTAGCTGCTAGAGAAATAATAAATATTTATACTGGGGAAGCCCCCACAATGTTTTAGGCACTGAACTAGGCACTACAGTAATACAAATAAAAATAAATAAAAGATAAACATATAGCAAGACAATCCCTACCCCAGTGATACTCAGGCCTCAGTGGTTCAGGGGCCAAATTAGCAATCAATATTACCCAAAAGTGCCACAGTAATGTGAATTCATTGTTTCATTTACTATAGTGCTATATAATCATATTTAAACAGTATGAAAAGGAAAATATTTAGTTTATATAGATATATCGATAGAATCCATAGGACTGGAAGGGAGCTCGAAAGGTCTTCTCATCCAGTCCCCTGACTCAAGGCAGGACTAAGTATTATCTCCATCCCTAAGTATATATATATTATTCTCGCTGCAAAATGACTGACCAAGAATTATTATTTTATCAACTACAATAGGTTAATACTGTAGTAAAAGCATCCTGATTGGTTAATAGTTAAATCACACAGTGCTTTACTATCATGTGCTGCTGCAAAGAGCCACCTGAGACACGTTAACGAACCACGTGCAGCACGAGAACCGCATTCTGCGGGCTAGCCTACACTATACTTTCCAAAACTGTAACTTTAAGAGTTTGCCTAAAACCCACAAGTCAGTAACATTCACTTTCCCTGTTAACAGAAGACTACTGGACATTCCCCTGAATCTTGTAGAATTACTGTACAGGAAAGGCATGGATACGGTGACCAGATGTCCCGATTTTATAGGCTGAAAAGGCTGTGTTTAAGGGTTATATTCCAGATTTTGAGAGGAACAGAGATAAAAGATGGACCAGAGGAAGACCAGAGCTCAGATATTGGCTCTCTTTCTGATAATTCTGGAGCACATTGGAAAGCAAGTCATGAAGGTTACTCACTCTCTTTACTCCTCCATTCAGCAAAGACAATAAACCTGAGACCCTAAGCCCCCAACTCTTCCACTGCTGGAAAGGACATAAAAGGATTCTGGATTGATAAAATAAAGGAAGCACAAATATATCATCTTTAGTATTTGCCCAATTAAGTGTCTTGAACGATGGGACTTGCCCCCATTTCCCTTGGAATATTTTTCAGTCTAATATTTTTAAATTACTTTTATTTGTTTTTTTTTTAAGTCTTTAAAATACAGACCCTGGCTGTATTCAAGATTATTGCCTTGACCCAATACATAGCTGCAGTCAGACACCACCCACTTCTTGGTGGTACATGATCAAGCCTTCCTTGTCTCAGATCCTGGGGTGTAGAACTCACTTCCCTTGGAAGTTTTTCTCATTTCCTTTCTCTTGACTTTTAAAAGTTTTTAAAGCCCCCCACGGCTGAACACCGTATTATCTTTCCTTCTCTTCCCCAACCCTCAACTTTTTAAAAAAACAAATACTGTTTTACATTTTTAGAGGTGGGCTTTTTTTAAAATACATCTCACTACCAGAAAGGTCTTGCGGCCTAATTTTTGCCCTTCATACAACCATAACTGATTATTTTTTTCTTACATTTGCTTCGGAAGAACTGATTAAAGAGTTATATGACATACTAGCAGCAAACATGTGACCTATGCTCTGGGAATCTAGATTCAGTTCCTGGCTCAGCCACTCAGCATATGTCTGTACTACACAATTAACCTGAGCTCCCGTAATTGTCCACACTGAAAAGCCTCTGACCCAGGATTGGAGAGGTGCTATAAACCTGATCTGGTTTATGTGGCTGGGGATATGGGGTTAAAGCCCAGACTTCACTGTAACTCAGGCTGGAAGCTGCATTTGCAGTGAAGATGCAGGCAAAGACTTTCTGTAGGACCTGGGCCAAGTCACCTCACCTCTCTGTGCCTCAAGTCCTCACCTGTAAATGGGGATAATATTTCCCTAACTCAGAAGGGCATTGAAAAGATAAGTTCTTTAATGCTGGTGACATTAGTTGAGTATATCATCTCCTAATCTTCGTATTGACTATTTCCATGAGATTGGCAGAGCTGCAGCTGCTGGGATTCTACTGAAGCAAGAGTTCAGAGCAGGCAACACGATTATATGGTACCTCAAGGTGCCAAGAAGTAGTTTTCTTTCAGGATACCTAAGAGCAGACAAATCCAGACTGGTGGATTAAGGCAGAGGCTGCAGAATATTTATGATTTGGAAGTCTGGTTCTCCATATGCTTGACAAGAGGTGTAACTGCTTTAGAAAAAAATGTGAAAACTAGGTACATATTTTTAATAGAGAACTTCCCAAAACACATTGCCAAGACATAAAAAGGAACAAAACGTCAGGCGCATTAAAACTCAACCCCAATAATCTTAACATGCAATCAGTATGCATTTTCCCTTATATAAATACTTCCTAGGAATTAGGAACAGAATCAAACCACGTGTTTAATGTGTAAACTTAATGAACACTGGCCATCTGCATGTCAACTGACAACCCATCAAACACTGATCAGCAGCAAGCTTCTCTTTTGTTTACATTTGTTGAACAAATTTACAGAATACTTTTACAGCTGCTAAAAAGCACAGAAAAAGACTTTCAGTATTCCCTTCATACGGGCTCCTCTACAAGACATGACAGGATTTTCTCACAGAATGGTAGGCCTGCTCTAGGTTAGGAAATAAGGTTGGCATAACTACATCGCTCAGGGGCGTGAAATATCCACACCTCTGAGCAATGCAGTTAAGCTGACCCTGGTGTAGACAGCGCTAGGTTAATGAGAGAATTCCTCCGTCAACCTAGCTACCGCCTCTCGGAAAGGTGAATTACCTATGCCGATGGGAGAACCTCTTCCGTCAGCGTAGGTAGTGTCTTCACTGTAGCACTACAGAGGCACTGCTGCAGTGTTTTAAGTGTAGACAAGCCCCTAGAAGCTGGACACAGAAGAGACCTATGGCCATCTGTACCACCCCTCCTTATGATAATTCAAGAGCTGCTGCACAGTATTCTCCAGGGCATGATGAGCACTACAGAGAAGCCTCTCTTGCAGCCCACATAGGGTCAATCTGTATTTTATGATATTCAAAAGAACTGGTTTGGAGAAGAGATTTAAGGCTTTTATGGGTGTGTTGCAAAGGTAAAGTACATTCAAAGGCATAATTTTAGAAAAAAAGGCCTCCTAGTACATAGTTCTGGTTCTAACTAGTAAAGAGACTGCATCTACATGGCTTGTGACCTATTCAGTTAATTGTAGAAATGGAGTCTGAACAATCAGCTGTGGGTGGGGGGTAGGTAATGAAATGCCTAGTGAAAGTCCATGCTAATGAAGAACGTGGGAAGGGAGGCAATTAGACTCCCTTCAACTACCTCTGCACAGACATTTTAATAGCTGAACCATTTGGAATCTCATAATGAGTTTCCATCTATAACAATCTATTCTATCATGAAAATACCTGACATTTATTGCCCCTTACTGGTATCAATGCTTAAGATAAAGAGACTTGCAAACAGACCCAAGGTCCTTAAACAAAAAAAGTTTAGAAAACAGCTATTGAACTGTCTGCAATCAACTAATATATAACAGACAATACTGATATGCAAGCAACGTATCTAAACCAGGCATTGACTAAGTGCGGCTCATGGAATTTTAAAACATGTGCCTCCATCTTTATTCTGGAGCTGCAACACCCACAAATCCCAGCATACACAGAGCTCCACTTTGAACAGATTGCATTGCTTTTAGTCTCCACACAGTTATACCAACACATTAAAGAGAAGAACAGCTGTGCATGTGACTTTTATTGAAATGGGGAGGACTCCTGCTAAGTTACCAATGCAACACTCAAGTTGGGCAGTTACATACCATTAATCTAAGAAAGGAGATAAATCCATTTGCCTTCAACCAATGCAAGTCACCCAGGAAGTCACTAGCCAGATTTATCCTATTCACAACCAGAGCTCAAATGCATGCAAAGTTTGAAGAATGGGGTTAAGAAAGGGACGGTGGAAGCCTCCGAGAAGTTTCAGACAAAGTTCTAAGGGATAAAACTAAGACAGAGGTTACTGTCTATACAGAGACTTTTAGGCCCGGTATGCACACCGTTTTTGTAACAATTGTCAGAGAAAAACAGAGTTCTCACTCTCTTCCACACAGTCTATGTTAGTTGGGGGGGGGGGGGGAAGGGGGGGGTTTAATCAATATAATTACACCAGTACAACCCCCTAGTGTGGACACAGTTATACATCTGTCTTTAAATCAAGATGTGAGGACTTCTGTAACTCAGCCAGAGGTTATGGGCCTACTACAGGAGAGGGTGGGTGAGGTTCTGTGGCCTGCAATGTGCAGGAGGTCAGACGAGATGATCATGTTGGTCCCTTCTGGCCTGAAAGTCTATGAGTATGTATAAAGTTGTCTTACACAGATACACCTCTATTCTCCTTCCCATATAAAAAAAAGCTATATTAGTATAAGCACTTTTATACCAGTGCAACTATATCCATACTAGGCGGGTTGTACTGCTTTCATGATACCCATAAAGCTGTAAAAAATGTGTGTGTCGACAAGGCCTTAGAGAAATTACTTGCTGGCCACATAGTGCTGGCTCTCCTCGTTTCCAGCTGTTGCATTGCATTAAAAGATAGCTAAACATGAATTAAATGCTCCCCTGGGGGAAGGGATAGCCCAGTGGTTTGAGCAGGCCAATGCTCAGTGGTTTGAGCATTGGCCTGCTAAACCCAGGGTTGTGAGTTCAATCCTTGAGGGGGCCACTTAGGGATCTGGGGCAAAATCAGTACTTGGTCCTGCTAGTGAAGGCAGGGGGCTGGACTCGATGACCTTTCAAGGTCCCTTCCAGCTCTAGGAGATAGGACATCTCCATTAATTTACTTATCCAATGTAGTTGCCACAGAGATGTTAGGAGATTGCAAATGGGGAGAGGGGAAGATACCCTTTCTAATAAAAAGTGATCCATACTGAACATTTGAGAACCCCTGTTTATATCTCACAATAAGGTGCTTTGCAATAGACAGGTATATAAATACTTAATACATACACAGGGCATTGATAAAATAGCTAATCTGCCTAAGGTTTACCCCAACAAAGTAATCCTACTTTTAATTCGATTCGTAAAGCTTAACCAAACTGACACCAGTTAGGGCCCTGCAAGCTGGCGTGTTCCTGTGGAAAAAATTGTTATAAATACCACGACTCCTATTGCAGCTTTCTTCTGACGTGATCAATGGAAAGCTTGAAAGCTCTGGACACGGCAGCACTTACTCTCTTGGGACAAGTGAAAAGGTTAGCTTCCGACCCCTGCTAACGGCTACACAATCTCCCAAGGAGCCTGAAAACAGTCAGCAAGAACAAAAACAGAAAGTAAAATCCAGTGTAGTGACCACAAGTCTGACAACTGCAGCAAATGAAGGAAAGCACCACTATTAATTAAGGCCCTGATTCAAGAAAACATTCCTGTTCAGGACAGCACTTAAGTACTTGCTTAAGTCATGTCCTAAGTAGAGGTAGGCTTAAGGCCCTTTGCTGAATCATTACTTGAAACAGGAAGAGACTCACCGATTCAAACAGCACACACATCATTAGAATAAATAATGGACATGGACATTCTAAATCTGTACCCATGTTTTTGCTCTTCATTTTACTGTCTATTCATCTCTTCTATCCCAGATCACTACTTAACACTTTCAAGTTGTGTTAAGGATAAGCCTAAAACCACAACAATTTAATCCAACAAGAGAGGTGCTTCATTAACCAAAGCAAACACATGATCAGCATGCTACAAGCCCTGTATTTCCTTCTCCTCCCCACCACAATATTTACCAAAACGTCTCGATTTCTTCTTGTCAATTTAGACAGTAAGCTCTTTAGGGCAGGGAAACTGTCTTATTTCTCCAAAGTGCTATGCACATTTGGGGAACTGTATAAATACATTTGCAAACTATTCCTAGGAAGGGCTGAGCAGTCCAGAGAAATGAAAAGGGGATTGAAACAGTCAGATCACCTGTTCAAATCTAACTCAGGTCAGTAGCAAAAAATATAGTTACCTGAAAGCTGTTCCATGGCCTATGCAATTAGTTATTTATATTATTGTAGTGCATATGAAGCCCTAGTCATGGACCAGGACCCCATTGTGCTACGCCAGTGATCCTCAAACGTTTGTACTGGTGACCCCTTTCACATAGCACGCCTCTAAGTGTGACTCCCCCCCTTATAAATTAAAAGCACTTTTAAATATATTTAACATCATTATTAATGCTGGCGGCAAAGCGGGGTTTGGGGTGGAGGCTGACAGCTCGCAACCCCCTTGTAATAACCTCACGATAACCTGAGGGGTCCCGACCCCCAGTTTGAGAACCCCTGTGTTACGCGATACACAGACAGAGCAAAAAGACATCCCCTGCCCCAAAGAGCTACAATGTAAGTAGGAGACAAGAGACGACAGATGGATACAGAGAGCTGGGAGAGTACAAGGAAATGAGACAATATCGGTCAGCATGATCAGCAACGGTCTCAGCACACCTTGGTCACGTCGCATTTCCTCTCGGCACTTGATGCAATATTCACCCACTTCTTACCTGTACCTGCTCAGCTTCATGAAGGATAAGTGCAAAATATTTATTGGTCTGGGGATCTAAGTATTCATTTATTAGGCACAGCAGTCATTAAGTTGCAAAACTGGATTATCTGACAAGTGGTGGAATTAATAGGGGCAGAATTGCTTTATTTAGAGGCAAAATTTCATTCATTTTTCAAAAAATGTGAAGTAAAATATGCAGAGTTTTGTGGTAGGAAGTGAGCATGGCAAAGCAGGCATTTTTAACAGGGGAGAATAGACTACCTATGCAGGAGGCATCACGGCTACACCAAGAGTCGTGAGTAGCATCGCTTCGTTCCATTCTTCCATGTCTGTATAGTCCTCCTACTCTTCCATCAGGCACCTTTGGTGGGCCAGAAACCACTGCCGGAACGTCCACCAGCATCTCATGGATGCTCTGCCCGTTTGCTGAAATGGGAGCGAAAGAGCAAGGAAGAGAAGCTCTTCAAATGGTGACTCCTCCATGTTGTTGGGCTAGTTGCCGGGAGCATGCAAACCCAAAAGATGGCTGCTTAGCAGGATCTGTTCAGAACTTGGCAGGTTGCAACAACTTCCCTTAGTGAGCGGGATAAACAGTCTAGTTTCCCACACAGTGAAGCACAAACCAGGGGCTAGAGGAGCCATAGATGGGGAAAGCCCAGGTCCAGAAATTCTAAACCTAGGGTCAATATGCAGCGCGGATGCTCAAGCTCTGGGCCTGCAAACCCAGGGTCCACAGACTCAAGTCGCACTAACCCTGTGCTTACACTGCAGCCTACCTTTAATCCTTAGGCAGGTAAGTTTTAAGGAGGCTTTTTCCAAGTCCTACCTACTTGCTTCTTCCATTCCACCAGAACAACACGTGTAATAAAAGGTGTAACTGAGCTCAACAATATCTAAACAGAATTGCCAAAACCCAAGCTAAAACTAGACAACTCACATACTAAATCTCTGATGTATACATTATTCTCCGACTCCATGCAAACTTCAGCCTGACGCCATCAGTTCGAATAGCTCCAGTCACCAACGGCAGGACAGGACAGGAGTTGGAAATTCCAACTCCAAGCACAGGAGGGAGTAAAATGCAACTTCTGCCAGCTTGCTGAAAATCTGGCTTCTGTATGAACTGCTGAAAAGAGTCAGGGTGGATTGATTTAAACCAAAACTATTTAAATCACGAAATTAAGTCAGAATTTAAATCAGGAAGCAGGAAACCTTAGATAATCCATTTTAATCTTGTTTTGCATTTGTACTTTTTGGTTATTTTCCTAATGAAAGTCTGATTCTTATTGGTAACCATTCATGTTGATTTGCAACTAAATGTAGTCTTTACGTTACATTTGGTACATGTTTTTGCTAATCAGGAGGATACCCTATATCTATACACATTTATCTAAACAATTATAACGCTTAACATACATTTGTTCAGATTCTTAATTTTATATTTTGTTAGAAAATGGTGAATGATGCATTTATTTACTAGATTAATTTTACTTGTGATTTGGGTCAAGCTGCATTTAGGTGTAAATTAGAACCCAATTAAAAAGGCACAAACCAGCATTTTAAAATTTTGATAAAATTATATTTTCTTAAATATCCAGCATATTTAAAGTGGTTTTATTTAATTTTTTAAACAGTTATATTTTAAAATCCCAGCTCAAGCTTTTCTTCTGTGAAGCTAGAACTAATGTTGCGGTCTACAAACAAAAGCCCAACTCATCACCCCCAACATCTTGCCTTATGCTGAGAGTTACAGGTCAGTTACCACTTGGCTCCAAGTAACTAAGGAATGGAAGCAAGCCAGACACATGGCATTCACCTCACCCCTAGCATGGCTTGTTATGGAGTATCTTTGCAGATTAGGGCACGGATTCTTGTGCTCTGAGGGGACACAGGTCTTATTAAATAGGCATTAGGCTAGGCTATTGCTGGGAACCCTGTGAATAAAAGCTGACAGGTTTTCTAAATTTACCCTTAGGTGAAGTTCATTTGATACGGACAGTTACAGAAGCCAACTGTTTAATAGGTCAAGGGTGGTCAAAGAAATGGGACCACAAAGCAATTTCACATTTGGCCCTCTGAACAGCAGCTGATCCACAATGCAAATCAAGTGTGTGAAGATTGCGTTAACCAAGCAAAAATCACCACAAGAAACCATTGCTTCCAACTCCTTGACCTTGCAACGCTTACCCCGTGTACGCGGGCTCAAAAACAAGCATTCCAGGCTGCAGCATCTGGAAGCAAATGTGGCTGAACCAGTGCAGTCTACATTTTCTCACAGTGTACCCTCCCCTTTACGATCTCTGAGAGATACAGAAATTACATACATGGAAAAGTAATGGTAGAAAAACATTATGTATGCTGCGCTGTGTGTTTTAACTTTACTCCTTTAAAGATGATCCTCTTGACACTTCATTTGGTCTCCCATTCCTATCTGACCTTGCTCCTTTGCAGCCTGGTCCCCTTCTCCCCTGGCAGGTTTCCTTCTCTTCTCCAACACATGCTGCCCTGGTCCTTGATCCACTGTATGAGCTGCTCAGCCCCCTGGTCCTCACTGGTGGCTGGTAGTGCTACCTCCAGTTCCAGTGGTAGCTCGGACCTGTGAGAGCAGTTAGCCCCAATAGATGTAGCTAAGCTGCCGGCTGCTACCTCCCCACCCCCTTACTTCCTGCTGCTTATATGTGCCTGAAGGCTCCGCTTTACAAAGAAGCTGTAGAAACTAAGTATGGCAGTATCATGTGGCGACTAGTCAGCTCTTTGCTGACTATCAGCAAGTGCTCCACAGAACACTTTTTGGGAACCAGGCCAGGCACTGTCTTCACTAAGAAAAAAGGCATGTTCTTAAATTGAGCCAAGCTACACTTTTTAAAAAACAAAACAAAGCAAAAAGCCTTTCACTGTATATATGTTCAGTGACCATAAAACAGTAAAAAAATCAGTCTTTAGTGGGGATTCAATAGCTCCTGAGACTGGTAATGATACAAAATCTCATCCCTATGCTAGACTACAGCTCAGGTAACTATTGACGGAAAGTCATTACCACCTCGGGGGTTGTTCAGCAACCTGTATGAAACAAGCTGGCAGTTCAGTCCAGTGGACAAGTTTACATCTCAAATGCCACTACAAGTGGCCCCTTCGCAGTCTCAACAACTGCAACAAGGACTGATGAGTCAGAGAGACAACCACTTTGCTCGACTCTCCATTACTGCCCTTAGGGCTTGTCTACATGGGAAAGTTTCACCAGTTATACCAGCATATAGTTAAATCAGTATAGTTATACCAGTAGAACTCCTAATGTAGACACTTGCTCATCTTAGGCCAGGTCTACACTACAGACTTATATCGGTATAACGACATCACTCAAGGGTGTGAAAAATCTACACTCCAGGAGACGTAGTTATACCGATCTAACCCTCAGTGTAGAAAGCACTATGTCAGCGGGAGAGTTTCTCCACTGACAAGAGAAGCTCTCCCATTGGTGTAGAAGCGTCTTCACTTAAGCACTACAGCGGCGCCAATGCACCATTTTAAGTGTAGACCTGCCCTTAGTTTAAGCTACTTCCAAAGCAATTGTGCCAGAGTAAGAATGTCTACACAGAAAGTATCAGAGGGGTCGCCGTGTTAGTCTGGATCTGTAAAAGCAGCAGAGTCCTGTGGCACCTTATAGACTAACAGACATATAGGAGCATGAGCTTTCGTGGGTGAATACCCTCTTCTTCGGATACACAGAAAGTTACACTGATTTTACTATAATAATTTAAATTCCCATCCTACCTTATACCAGTATAAAACTTTCCCATGCAGACAAGCCCTTAGAGATGGTCCTTATGGAACAGCGTTGAGGCATATTCATAGGACAGTATAGGGGAAGCTTGAGATGCAGCTGCCCACTCGTATCTGCTCTGTGGGGGAACAGAGGATTCAGTCCCCAGCAATACTGATCTGGCTCCTTTAAATCCAGCTTAAAGTCACACAAATATGCTTTAAAACCAACAATTTGCATTTAAAAGTGATAATTTTATTTATGGATGCAACAAAATAGCTGGCAGTTGCCAAGGCCAACAACAAATCAGAGAAATTAGCAGCTGAGAAAAAACATAAAAGTAGAGCAAAAGGAAAAACATTTTACTTGAAACTACTTATTAAAACAACAAGCAGCACATGAGACTCCTGCAATAATGTACCTTATAATTAGAACAATACAATTGCTGGCTGGCAAGACAGTTGGCCAAGCTCTGAAAGATGGGGGCACTAACAATTGTCCAGATAACTTCCCATACACACCAGTCAGATCATAGTGTGAGGCCTGATCTACACTTATAAGTTTTGTTGGCATAGTTACGTTTTTTGTTTTTTTGTTTTTTTTTGGGGGGGGGGGGGGAAGGAGTGGACAAAAACAACTCACCCCTAAACATCCCTATGCCAACAAAAGCATTAATGTAGATACAGTTATACCAGTAAAAAAGGTCTTTTGCTGGTATAAGTTGTGTCCCCACTAGGAAGGTGTACCCATATAGCTATATCATAAAACCCTTGCTAGTATAGACAAGGCCTTTGTGACTAGAGCTGGTTGGAATGTCTCAAAATAATTTTTCCATCAGAAAATGTCGATTTGATGAAACCAAAACTTTTAGCAGGAACGTCCCAGTTTGAGAAATGGTTTCCTTAGGTCCAGGATGGAATTCCTGGTCAAAACGAGCAACACAGAGATGCATGCACACAAAATAGCCAATTGTCCAGTGGTTCAAGTCCCTACTGTGGCTGATATGGGACTTGAAACTGGGTCTTTCACATGAGTGCCCAAATTGCTGGATTACTGGCTATCGTGAGGGGGGTGTGGCTGACTGGGTACATCTCTGTTTTCATTGAAAAATTCTAAAAAGGTCTGTTTCGTCTGATGAGGAACAAGATATTTTGAAGTCTTGAAAGTTTTCATAGGATGGGAAAGCCATTTCCTGCCCACTTCTATTAGTGACTCAAGCTAGGTCTACACTAGCGTGTGTGTGTGTGTGTGTGTGTGTGTGTGTGTGTGTGTCAAGTCAACCTAAGATACGCAACTTCAGCTATGCGAATAGTGTAGCTGAAGTCGGCGTATCTTCGGTCGATTTACCTGGCCGCGAGGACGGCGGCGAGTTGACCGCTGCTGCTCCCCCGTCGACTCTGCTTCTGCCTCTCGCTGCGGTGGAGTTCCGGAGTCGACGGCAGAGTGATCGGGGATCGATTTTATTGCGTCTATACTAGACGCGATAAATCGATCCCTGATAGATCGATCACTGTCCGCCGATCCGGGTACCCTTAGTTACTCTCTACATAGGGCTCAACCATGAAAAAGGACAGCAAAAATTTCATCTACAAGGACTGTTCAATAATAGGCTGGGCAAGAGCAGTGAATTATCGTTTTTGTCCAATGCCAACATTGTGAGAGGCACTTTCGAGATCTATGCACAAGTCCCAGCCCTGCACAGTCTAAACAGACAATTTGTAAGGAAAGGGGAGGAGTTCAAAAGAAAAGTTATAGTAATTAAGATGTAATAAATTTAACAACATTTGAAATGGTCACTACCTTCCTAAGAACTTCGGAGGACTGAGCTGCAGACTCCATAGTTTCTCTGAAAAAACATGTCATTCTAAACTCCCTATGTTCCTGCGCATTGTTTATGGTACTTGCATGGGCATTGGCTCTGGAAAGGAACCCACAATGTCTATAGCTCAAATTTCTCAGGATCTTAAGGAGGTCATTTTGCTAAAATACTGCAATAATTACATTTCTGAACAATAGCCATATACTACAGTCCTCTCTTATAATCTTATAAAGAGAACTGCAGCAAAACTTTACAGTTCACCTTAAAAAGCAAACAGACTGGGCCTGTCCACCCACATCTATTGAGACCAGGTACTGGAAATAACCCTGGGTTACTTGAGGGATTAGCACTGTAAGCCCTTAAGAGCAGGGACAGTCTCTTTTTTGTGTCTATATAGTGCAAAGCACAATTAAGGCCAACATTCCAACATGGGACCTTAGAAGCTACCATTATACAAATATTTACTATTAGTATTATATTGGAAGCAACACAAATTGGTGTTAACAATCCTTTATGACTAGCAGAAAAATTAGCAAGGCTACATTTATACAGTAATTTATCTGAGACTCTCAAAGCATTTTACAAGTCTGACTGGGCCCAGAAATCTCCGTAAGGTTGCAAGAAAATAAACCTTGTTACCACAGCTTAGTCTCCTAAACTAGGTATGGCTATATTTTCCCTCTTCCAGGGTACCATACAGTCACACACTCCTCCTCCAAATCCACCCTTAAAATGCACTTTTTACTAGCTTTTCACCACTGATCTTCACTTCAGTATTATCAGCTCCCTAACATTCAATTAAATTAATAAACCACAAGAAATACATGAAAAAGACAATTTTTCAAGAGTAGCATTATTTCCCTCTTTTCCACCCACATTCCCACCTGCCATGATCTGTCGTCATCTGGCAGCTTAATGGCAAATAATGACAGAAAGAAAAATGTCCTTTTTATCTCTTTTATTGGACCAACTTCTGTTAGCGAAAGAGACAAGCTTTCAAGCTTACACAAAAGTTTCTCTCTCTAATATCCTGGGACCAACATGGCTACAACAGCACTGCAAACAACTTTATCTCTACAAAGCACCAAACAAGTCTCTCTCTCTCTCTCTCTCTCTCACGCTCTCTCACACACGTATGTTTCACCAGAGCTCTGCTGGCACTCTGAAGATATTAATTGCTCACTCTGCTGTTTCCTGGATCAAAATCCAAACCTGAAAATTATCTTTCAGACTGCTGTTTGTAAAAATCTGTGAAATGCTGCCACCAAGCAAGCTCGGCAGCAAAGCTTTGCCCACCACTGGAAGCCAGTCCGAAGAGTATATTCGTTTTCCATATCTCAAAGCCAGACTTCCTCCTCCTCAGCAGTAGCAGCTGGTCAAGAATAGCAACTTTGCCCGGGATTATGATGCCAGAAGATGCCGTTTGGTAGCTACAAATGCAATTTCTGATCTGACCAACAGGCATAGCAGATGAAGGAATAAAAAGATATACAACGTACTCCTGTTTATTGAAAATCCTATTATCCAAATCTCTTCCTTATATCTCATGGTGGTGACAAGGCAGGGATTCGGATAATGTGACAGTTTGGATAATAGAGCAGAGACCCCCAAACAGGACAACAAAGAGGAGGAGGAGGAGCCCCCTGGCCATGTAGGAGGCCACCCTGTTGCTGAATGGCTCCTGTGGCAGCACAGGGAACCCTCTCCAACCCCATTCCCATGACAGCGAAGCTGCAGATGGCTCCCTGCACTGCTGCAGGGCTGGTGAAACCTGATCCCTGCAGGCGCAAAGCGCAGACAAGTCTGCGGTCTTGGCAGGACAGAGCAGAATCCTGACCAGGAGTCTTTGCTCTGCCCCACACTTTGCACCTACAGGGATCGGGTGCCACTGGCCCTATGGCAGCACAGGGCGCACTCTGCAGCCCCACTGCCACAGTGGTGAGTGACCGGGGCAGAATAGAGACCCTTGGCCAGAACTGTGAGGACGATGATGACAAGCCCGCAGCTGAATGGCTTCTGCCCCCCCCCCGGATTATCTGAACTCCCAATTATCCAAATAAAATCCATGTCCCCCGTGCTATATGGATAATGGGGAGTATATTGTAAGTGTCACCTAGCCCACCTCCTTGATGATACATTTTCTAGTGATTTGTCTTCTGTATTTAGGTGCCTAAACCAATAGGTCTCTCTACCACTTCCCTTGGGAGACTTAGTCCACAGGCAATAACTCTCACGGTCAGGAGGTTATTCACTCTTACAAAGCCTAGATATTCATCCCATTACTTTTAGACTCCTCTCCTGATTCTCTCCAAACAAGTCCTCTCCCTCCTTGGTGTTTACATCTTATGCTGACAGTTGTGTTCCCTTCTGAGTCATCATCTAGACAATATTCACATTTAACTTATTTAGTGTTCCCTTACAAATTAGCCCCTACTGCTCCCTCATTTGTTCTCTTTTCTGAGCTTTCGGATATGAAGATGCTCACATTTTAATGCACTATTCCATGCGAGATCTCAGAGCCACATTGAGAAGGATTACCACCTCACGGCTGCATGACAAGATGCTCAAGTAACACCTTTTAAAAATGTTTATATTTTAAAGTACAATTCTGAAGGCAGCTTCATTCCATCTGTACACAACCGTATCCGTCTTCTTCCTCCAAGTAGTTTGTTTTTTTAATTAACACTATGAACGAAGCAGCCGCAATCCACAATTTAGAGTCATCTCTCTAGGTTCTTACCCCAATCCATCAAGGGGGCAACTCAGTGCCATCAGATCTATCTTGTTAACAGCATTGCACTTATGTACATGGATTGCATTGCAGTGTTCAGGCCACAAACACAATTAGAAACTGCTAAAACGACGCATATTCCCAGATGTTGAAGCCAGGATTTTGGTTGCTAAGCAACAAGATGTTGGACTTAAACTTCCCCCATACTCTACTGAAACTGTGCACAGTATCAGCCCACCCGAGCCCTTTTAAAATTGGCATCATAGCTGAACTTTTGAAAAGGATTACACCACAACCAGCCAACCCATCCTGTCCCAAGTGGCTTAGAAAAAAACAGGAGCACATGCGGGACTCATGATCAGCTTGTGAGCTCAGTTAACGGGCCAAGTATGCAAGTAAAGTCACTGTTGGGTTCCCCAACAATTAGCATCATCATTAACCTGCTCACAAGTATCTCAGTCTTGAAGCAAAATCCACCATGCAGCAAAGGAGCAGAAGACAGCAACTGTTGCAACATGAACGGAAGAAAATGTCAATTTTCAGTTGAACATCAATACATGCAGCATTAAAATCCAATCATCTCCAGGAAGAAAGAAAGCAGTTGTGCAGAACTGACCATTAAAAAACCCCACAAATCCAGATTCAGATATTCTTTTCCAAACTCATATTTCCATTCTCCAATAAATCATCTATGGCCTTTTCTGGAGTTTCTGTAATGATGAAAACTAAAGGAAATGGAAAGAAGCAATGTGAAAATGCAGTACTGTATTCCCAGAGAAGCAAAGAAAACAAGCACCACACTAATAAGAGATGAGGCACTTATTAAAAGTCACAAGAAGGAGAGAGATTGCCAGCATTATACTACAACATGCATCAACTGCACCATAAATGGCCTTTTCCTCTAATCAAGGCTTTTCAGCCTTCTCACTGGGGAAATACAATTGATCCTTGGATAGACAGATGAAACAACAGCTTGGCCACAAAGGAAATGGAAACCAAAGAATCTAAGAGCACTGACTTTCAGACAAAAATTACAGAAGTCAATGACTGAGGGAATAGTCCTCTATATAATGATTATTTTCTTGTACCCCGAGTGTAATAGACAATAGTTTAAAAAACAAAGTAAAAACGAGTGTCTCACTATCAATTTAGGCCAGGCCCCCTACTTAGATTGTATTTTAAAGGGGGCTGTTAAGGTTGTGATTTTTTCTAATTTCCTGTGAACAATTTTAATTTAATTCTAAAACCTGGATACAATGTGTTTGAACCCAACAGCTTTGTGCTAGTGCAGAATGTGGGAGTGAACCTGACTACAACCAGTCTAGTTTCATGGTGAAAAGTAAATAGGTGCAAAGACCATTAGATTGTTTAAAATGCTTTTCAAGTTTGTTGTGACGATTAGAATTTGTACTGTACTTGGTTATAAAGGGCTAATGGGGTTAAGTGGAGAGGAGGATGGTCTAATACAGTGATTTTCAATCTTTTTTCATTTGTTGATGCCTAAACATTTTCAAATGGAGGTGCAGACCTCTTTAGAAATCTTAGACATCGTCTGCAGACTCCCAGAAGTCCATGGACCACACAGGTTGAAAACCACTGGTCTAAGAGTTAAAATATCAGGGTCACGAGACTAAGTTAGGGAACAAATTCTACTTACAGTTCTGCACAGGTCTCCTGTCTGAGGTTGGGTAAGTTTAACAAAATGTTTAAATTCCTCATTCTGTAGACAAGGAGATAATATCTACTTCATGGTTGGGAGGGAGACTGTCAATTTTCTATAGAAGGCACTAGAGAAGGGAACATTTTTTAATAATCAAAGGTCTTAGCAGCATAGATCATTACAGTTTTATTTAAATAACAGTGTCATCTTTATACTTAAACATGACATAACTTTTCTATTGCACAATAGGTGTAACATTATTTGATAACTAAGGGAAGATTAGATATATTAGTTGTTTACATTGTCATAAACTGACAAACCGCAATAGCACCAAATTCCCTTTTGTACTCTAACTCCACCCACAATTTACATTTTCCTGTTCCATTTAGCCATCTCTTTCCCCAGCCTCATCCTTCGCTTTCCCTTTTCCTTGCTTCCTCAGAGCTGATTAGGTATTTCAGAAAGCCGTCTTCCTAATGAGTAAAACTTCTCAAACTGCAAAGCTCCTTCCAACAAAAGAGTATGTCATAATTTCAAGAAAAAAGGATTCTGAATACCAACTGCAAATGAAACCAGCACCTGATTTATATTAAAGAAATGCCAACTGGTATCTTGTGGTATGATTGTCATCCCACTTTTGGAGCACCTATGCTCATATTCATGGTAAGGTTGCCCTAAATTCTGTAGCTAGAACTAGATTCTATAACGCTCCAGGCCACTGCAGATTCTGAAGCTGCTTCAGGGCTTGTCTATACATGAAGTTATTCCAGATTAACTATTCTGGAATCCTCCATGTGTGGACACACTCAGGAATAGCTACTGCACTTCAAATTCACTCCCTACCTTAATCTGACTTAACTTTCAAGTGTGGATAGACCCTCAAATTTAAAAAAAAACCTAGTTTTATTGATTTAAACATGAAAATTAGAGCTGGTTGGAAAATGGCTCTGTTTCTTTGTGAAAATTAAGTCCCGTTTTCATAGAAATGTTTATGAAGAAAGTTGTTGACATTTTGAATTTTAAACGTTTTTTGACCAGCTTTATAGCAGATCAGTAAAAGAACATTTGTGGAAAACTTTTCAAAAAATTATTTTTAATCAAAATTTCAATTTTTTAATCAACTCTACTGAAAGTGTATAATACTATCAGTACAGAATTCTGTGTGTTATTTAATGTGCTATTAAATTCAATTTTACATTGCCCCTCACCCAAAATTTAATTTTCAATTGTTGTAACTTGGGAAGGTGTGGAAGGCAACCTGTTGGGGAACATGCGGATTGTGGTGTTTCTGTTATAGAACAGCAGTGAAATGGTGAAGTGCCATCATTTAGAGTGCCATAACTGGGTTTTAAACTAATGAACATGTGAATACCTGCCACAGCCATTTTTTCAGACTGTTTGCAGATTCTGATCTTACTGTATTGTTTCAGCTCAGTTCACCTTTTGAAGATTCTCTTCCCAATCATATGGGCTGAAATCATGGAGATGGGGTTTTTAATGAAAGCTTAGATTCTTTTAGCAAGGGGCAAGTTTTATGGCCAAGGAATCGGAGTACACAGGGACCTGTTTCATGAAAGACCACTCCTATCCTAGCAGTATGTGAAAGAGTATGGGAAACAGGACAACTGAACATAAGAGTGGCCCTACGGGGTCAGACCAAAGGTCCATCTAGCCCCGTATTCTGTCTTCTGATAGTGACCAATGCCAGTGCTCCAGAGGGAATTAATAGAACAGGAAAATCATCAAGTGATCCATCCTGTCGCCCATTCAGAGCTTCTGGCAAACAGAGGCTAGGGACACCATTCCTGGCTAATAGCCATTGATGGACCTATCCTCCATGAACTTATCTAGTTATTTTTTGAACCCTATTATAGTCTTGGCCTTGACAACATCCTCTGGCAAGGAGTTCCACAGGTTGACTCTGCCTTGTGTGAAAAAATACTTCCTTTTGTTTGTTTTAAACCTGCTGCCTATTAATTTCATTTGGTGACCCCTAGTTCATGTGTTATGAGAAAAGTAAATAACACTTCCTTATTTACTTTCTCCACACCAGTCATGATTTTATAGACCTCAATCATATTCCCCCCTTAGTCGTCTCTTTTCCAAGCTGAAAAGTCCCAATCTTATTAACCTCTCCTCATATGGCAGCCGTTCCATACCCCTAATCATTTTTGTTGCCCTTTTCCAATATATGTTTTTTGAGACGGGGCAACCACATCTGCACGCAGTATTCAAGGTGTGGGCGTACCATGGATTTATATAGAGGCAATATGATATTTTCTGTCTTATTATCTATCCCTTTCTTAATCATTCCCAACATTCTGTTCGCTTTTTTGACTGCCGCTGCACATTGAGTGGATATTTTCAGAGAACTATCCACCATGACTCCAAGATCTCTTTCTTGAGTGGTACAAGTTAATTTAGACCCCATCATTTTATATGTATAGTTGGGATTATGTTTTCCAGTGTACAGTACTTTCCATTTATCAACATTGAACAGGGTTCAAATCCTCACTTCTACCAGCGAGAATCCATGTGATTGTAAACAAGTCACCACTCCAGCATGAGTCGTATAAATACATTTTGAGATCATGGGATGAAAAACCCTTCAAGTGCCCATTATGTTTTATATTAATTTACACCCTGGCTTTTGAATTCTATGGATTTGTATCCGAGGCTGTTAGCGCCTCCTGAGGATTTATTAAGTAACGTGCACTGCAGTCACCCCACTCTTCCCCAGAGACACACATCTAAAAAGATCACTGCTATGAAATGTGAAATCAGATTTTAATTGCCAAAAATCTGGATTAAACCCAGTTAAAACCAGAGTCCTTGGATCCAAGGAATGGGTGAACAAGCAAGATTTGGCAGCTCATGTCCTCCTCACAGGGAGAGGGAAGCCTGAAGCCTGGCCCTGGGCTGCAGAGCTGTTTGCAAATGGCAATTTCAGTTTTATTTTCAGCGTTCCAATTAATTTTGGAGTCAAGGTGACTGAAGAAGGTCACGACAGGAAATGAATATGAAGATACAAGTTCTTCATTCCAAGGGACAGCAGCAATTGACAGTAACTAAATTATTTGATTTTTCCTGGCAGCCTGCCAGATGTCAGCAAGACAGATGGCATTCTTGTTTAATGGGATGGTACTAGCTTTTCATTACACTTTACTATCTCAGTCTCACGTACAATCAAAACCTGCAGACATATACCCCCCCATGCAACAGACCTTTCAAGATCCCTGGATCTTACACATGCCTATCACAACAGGCGATATTCCTTATCAAACGCACTAAATGCCCCAAGAACTATGTGGATTAAACCAATCACTATACTCTCAAATGAACTTGTACAGAAAAATTATAAAAGTCGAAACACCAGGGTTGTCAATTAATCGCCATTAACACCTGCGATTAACTGAAAACAAAATTAACGTATTAATTTTTAAAAACACATTAAGCGCATATGTCTGAGCCGGGAGGGAGCCCTGCACTCTGAGGGGGACTGGAGCCCCAAGTCCATATCTGAAAATATTAAAAAAAACCTCCTGTAGCAGAGTGGTTATCTGCCCCTGCCCCTCCGGGGCTAGATACAGCCTAGGAGAGGGCTGTGGCTGGGGCAAGAAGCCTGGGCTGATTGGGGGATATCAGGCCCAGGTGGCCCCTATAAAAGGCTGTGAGTCAGAGGCCCAGGCAGTCTCCCTCTGCCTGTAGAGGAAGAAGGGCTTGGCTGCAAGGTGCCAAGAAGGGAACCTAGAGTGGAGCAGGGCTGGGGAAAGGCCTAGGGAGCCATGGAGCTCCAGCCTAGGAAAGCCCCAGGCTGCAGGCCTGGTAAGGCCCATGAGGTATTGGGTTGCGCAAGCTCCGTGGCACTCATTGGCTGGGAAAAGCGCCAATGGGAGCTGCCGGAGCCACAGAGCAGGGCTGGCAGGCGCCGGCAGCACGCAGAGAGCCCCCTGCCCCGACCCTAAGAGCCAGAGGGACCTGCCAGGGGGCCCCGGCGGTGCTTACCTGGGACAGCTCCCAGGAAGTATCCGGCAGGTCTCTCTGGCTCCAGGGCAGGGTCGTATCTCAATGGAGAATTTGGCTCTGAAAATATATACATACTTAGCCCATGAGTCCAAGCAGTCAGTCTATTTTGTAGCCCTGTACTTAGGCCCTTTTAAAAGAATGGATTTTTGACTATAACAATCTACCATAGTAAAAAGTTTTCTGTAAACTGCCTAGGTAAGTAAGGCTCTAGCTACAGGCCTTTATAATTCAGTCTGTAAGAAGTGCACCCATTGAGTTGTGAAGAATAGCAAATGTGTACTCAAATGGTTCAAGGTCGCTCAATACAATCTGCCTCCCTAAAGAAACACTTCGGTGTGCCACCCCCCACCACACACGACTCAAATTTGTCCTGGCCACACCTCTGTCATGATGTTGGACACAGACATATGACTCTTCCACCCTAGGAAGCTGCTCAGATTTCACAGAACCATACAAATGTAAGGCTGGAAGGGACTTTGCAAAGACCAACCTCCTGTGCTAAGGCTAGACCAAGTAAACCTAGACCATCCTTTACAGGTGTTCGTCCAACCTTTTCTTAAAAACCTCCAGTAATGAGGAAGCACAACCTCCTTAGAAGCCTATTTCAGCACTTCACTATCCTTATGGCAAGAGAGTTTTCCCTAATATCTAACCTAAATCTCCTTTGCTGCAAATTAAGCCCACTACTTCTTATCCTAACTTTAGCAGACATGGAGAACTGATCACTTCCTTCTTTATAACAGCCCTTAACATACTGGAAGACTTATCAAGTCCCCCTTCAGTCTCCTTTTCTCAAAACTAAACATGCCCCGTTTTGTTAACCTTTCCTCATAGGTCAGGTTTTCTAAACTTTTGTTGCTTTCCTCTGGACTCTCTCCAATTTGTCCACATCTTTCCTAAAGTGTGGCACCCAAAATTGGACACAGTACACTAGCTGAGGCCTCACCAGTGCCTAGTAGAGCATGACAATTACTTTCCATGCCTTACATGCGACTCTCCTGGTAATACACCACAGAATTATATTAGTCTTTTTTGCAACTGCATCACGTTGTTGACTCACATTCAATGTGTGATCCACTATAACCCCCAGATCTCTTTCAACAGCATTACCACCGAGCCAGTTATTCCTGATTTTGTAGTAGCGTATTTGATTTTTCCTTCCCGAGTGAAGTACTTTGCACTTTTCGTTACTGAGTTTTAACTTGTTGATTTCATACTAATTCTCCAATTTATCAAAGTCATTTTGAATTGTAATTGTATCCTCTAAAGTGCTTGCAACCCCTCCTGGCTTGATGTCATCTGAAAATTTTATAAGCATACTCTCCACTCCATGAACCAAGTCATTAATGAAAATACTGACTAGTACCAGACCAAGACTGACCTCTGAGAGACCCCACATGATATCCCTCCCAGTTTAAAAGTGAACTGACAAATACTCTGAGTATGGTTTTTCAACCAACTGTGCACCCACCTTATAGTAACTTCATCTAGAACACATTTTCCTAGTTTACTTATGAGTGTATCATATGGGACTATGTCAAAAGCCTTACTAAAATCAAGATACACCACACCTACTGCTTCCTCCCACATCCACTAGGACTGTAAATCTGTCAAAGAAGGAAATTAAATTAGTTTGACATCATCTGTTCATGACAAATCCATGCTGGCTATTCCTTATAACCCTATTATCCTCTAGGTCACGGTTTCTCAATAACCAGTCAATGGACCGGTGTTGTTCCCTGAGCTCTCCTTGGCACAGTTTAGGAAGGCAGCAAGCCAGTCCCTGGTATCAAAAAGGTTAAGAAACACTGCTCTAGGTTCTTACAAACTGATTGGTTCCAGCACCTTCCCAGGCATCGAAGTTAGGCTGATGGATCTATAATTCCTTGAGTCCTCTTTGTTCCCCCTTTTTAAAGATAGGTACTATGTTTGCCCTTCTCCAGTCCTCTGGGACTTCTCCTGTCCGCCATAAGTTCTTAAAGAGAATTTCTAACAGTTCCAAGATTGTTTCAGCTAGTTTCTTTAAGTATCCCAGAATGAATTTCATCAGGCCTTGCTGATTTGAATACCTCTGACTAATTTAAATATTCTTTAACTTGTTCTTTCCTTATTTTGGCTTGCATTTCTTCCCTCTTATTGTTAATATTAATTGTGAGGAGTAACTGCTCGCCATTATCCTTTTTAGTGAAGACTAAAGCAAAATAGGCATTAAACACTTCAGCCTTCTTGATGTCATCAGCCCTCCTTCCATGTTAAGTAGAGGACCTAAGCTTTCCTTTGTCTTGCTCCTAGTATACTTACACTACTACTACTTACTGCATTTTACGCCCCTTGCTAGGTGTAACTCATTTTGTGCCTTAGCCTCTCTGATTTTGTCTCTACATGTTTGTGCTATTCTTTTGTATGCCTCCTTAGCAATTTGTCCATGTTTCCACTTTTTGTAGGATTCCTTTTTGATTTTCAGGTCGTTAAAGAGCTCCTAATGGAGCCATATTGGCCTCTTACTATTCTTTTCTTGCATTGGGAGAGTTTGCATTTGTGCCTGTAATATCATCTCTGAGAAACTACCCGCTCTCCTCTATTCCTTTTATCATTTTCTTCCCATGGGACCTTAACAACCAGTTTTCTGAATTTGTTAAAGTCTGCTATTTTAGAAGTACATTGGCCTTATTCTGCTGCTCTCTCTCCTTCCTTTCCTTAGAACTATGATATCACTTCATGATCACTTTCACCCAAACTGCCTTCCATCTTCAGATCTGCTCCCAATTCCTCCCTGTTGGTCAGAATCACGTCTAAAACGGTTGCTCCCCCTACTTCCTCCACTTTCTGAAACAAAATGTTCTCCCCAATACACTTAAGAACTTATTGGAAATTTTGTTTTGCCCAGAAATCTGTTCCACTAGGTGGCTGCCTAGCTTCCCTATAGCTAGAGTGACCTCTCTAAGTGGGCTTTTAGTGGAAAGAAAATCTCAATTCCTCCTTTTTAAAAAAACAAAAAACACAAACCTTCAGTCTAGGGAGACTGTAACTCAGTCATAAACAAACTCCTGAAGCTAGGGGGTTTATAGTGGAAATGCTGACACCATCACAGACAAGATCAAAGCTGCAGACACTGCTGTAATGAAACCATAAATCTCTTCAAAATACTCCTCTGATGCCTACATCTGCAGAGAGAAGGCCAAAGACTGAAGTTACCACACCTGCAGAGGGAGGCAGATTTTCCTTTTTAATTCCTTAATCCATCCTGCTGAAAGTAATGAGGTGGAATGGTATACGTCTATATAGCACCAATATAACTGCCTACATGAGAGGCTGGCATCTTCACACAATTTTTCATAGAATCATAGAATATCAGGGTTGGAAGGGACCTCAAGAGGTCATCTAGTCCAACCCCCTGAAGTCTCTCAGTTCCCGACTAATAAAACTGATTTTAAAAGAATGCAAAGGGCATCATCTTGCCCAAGTCATCAGATGAGACAAAGTGCCAAGCAGAAAAGGAAACCTCTACAACTGAAAGGATTGAAATATGTAGTACTTGATTTTGCTCTAATTTTACACTTTATATTTCCTGTTAATCTGTTCTGAATTTCATAGTTCTAATATTGGTAGATAAACATTGTATCATAGATCTTCATACCTCCTGCTTAAATAATTAGTGATAGAACTTTAGCTGGCTTTTTTTCCCATGTCTCTTGGGGTTGAAGTCCATAAGAGCTGTGGTTTGCGTATTCCTGATCGAAGCCAGTGTTTCCTGCCTCCATGAGGAGGCTCACACTACTGCTAGCGAAACTCAATTAAACCCAGATAAATTCTCTTTGTGCTCAGGCCTCACCAAACCCAAAATTGACTATTCACTATTGTGTACCAACATAACCCCCAAAATGGTTCTGAGAGTACAAAGTGGAAACAACCCATGAAGAAAGAAAATCATGCAGCGTACTCCTGGTTCACAATACTACGAAATACACCCTAAAGGCACATGCCTCCCACCCAAACACCAAATTGTTCCTTAAATAAAATATTTCCATTAGGGGAGGCCCAAGTACTTTCCCTCAGTTTAGGGAAAGAATTCTACATGCCAAAGCTTGTGAAATCCTCCTACACAGCTATCCCAGGAGTGTACACTTTATCTCTAATTCCACAGCCCAAATGCATCTAACCCTGCAATAGTTTTGGAAATAGGCATCCTTTCAGATGCGTCTTTGCCAGAGGAACCTGGTCATTTCAGGACACTGGCAAAGGCTGATTTCCTTGGCAAGTCACAACCTGATTCTCTTTCCAAGCATCTCTGCCTTGCATTGTAATTTGTCTTGCTCAGACTTTTATGAGTTCCAAAATAAAAGGAAAGGAACAGGAGGGGAGAAGAGAAATGAAGTGTGGTTTCTGTGATCTCAAGCTAAGTCAGCTAGAGCAAGTAAAATGTAGCAAGCCAAGTGCTCCCTAGTATCCTGGAGATTCAGTGCTGCCCCAACTCCAAATGAAATATTCCCTTTACCCTTCCCAGTTTCTTTAATACAATTTTAGTTACCCTGAAGGCAGGGCTGCACACAAAGATGGATGCCTCATAGATGATGTCACTACTGTCTGGCAGCATTTTGTGCATCTGAAAAGATTCTATTGGGCAATATGTTCTGGCAACCATGACAACTGTTTTAGTGGGAATACAAAATATTGCTACAAGTGGCAGAAAATGAGATTTCTTCCCCTCCTAACCCCCGCCCCAGTAGAATCCCACCTGATTCTAGTGCAGAGTTCTCTTCTAATTAAACATTTATTTACATCAAGCTACATTTGTACCTGCACACAGATTACCCAGAGATGGAAGAATCCCAGATGGCTGCTCTTCCATGAGGCTGCAGAACAGTAGCTACTGTAAGAGCCATTTTATACTTTCAGACCTTACCTACAAGGAAACAATTATTAATGATCAAAGGTTGGAGGATAATCTAGGTAGGTAAAGAACTTTGGAAGTAGGGGAAGAATTTGATTGTTCAGTGGCCTGCTAATATGGACTCTTTAAAGTTTTGTCTGCCAGTTCCACTCCAGCTCAGGTTCGTAGCAAGTGAAAGTGGCTACCATTTGATGACTAAACAGTAGACATGTCAAAAGACTTTGGTCCAGGTCTCAGTGACGCATTCACGTCGTAAGACCTCAAGTACCATTAATTGGCACACTTGTTGGTAGCCTTGGAGAGGCTGAAGACTAACTGGGCCTGGAAATGAACTCCTCTGTCCCACTAGGTTCACCATGCTGAGGTTGAGATAGTGTGAGGGAAGCTTGTACTGCTGCTCCCACCCTGTTCTGAGGACAGATTTCTGCCTGCAAGGATGTCAAATGCTGCATTAAATTCCATTGATATTTGGCATAAGCTTGACAGGAACCCAGAGCAAAAAACACCTCCTAACATTAAGAATGAACTTCAGATGCCCCTACTCAGTAGGCCTGAGGCAAAGAAGTAATTACAGATGACTAAGGAGTTCTAAAACTTTTGGATAGCTATATGTCAGGTGATGAGAAAACAGACACAGTCCTTTAGAGTTTAGATGTTGCTGTCATCTTAAGCGAGTTTAGTCATTTCAGTTTTCTCCTTATAACAAAGTTCACACCACAAAACCACCAGATGCAATTTGGCACAAAGTTCAAGGGCGTATCAGCAGTCACTTGTGGTAAAGCTGGAGCACTAAAAGTTGAAATTTCCCTTTCACAGCTAACAAGCTGCATAGCTTGTCTACAAACTCAGGCCCAGACGTTTCTAGAGAAGAGGCACCATGAAAATACTGACATTTGCTTTAATCAGTAGGGTTAGCCTGGAGGCAAGGATCTAGCAGGCCAGACCCAGAGCGGAAAAAAGCATGGTACCCGGACAGCCCTGGGACACAGTGAAGCAGAAGGCTGACAGGGTGTCCCAGGCTAACAAAATTTCAACTGTCAGCTCTGGGTGAAGTGCAAGTTCATTGTACTGGATGTACCTTCAAGGGAAAGAACAGTTCAGCTCCCCTCTGCTAGCTTTAAGAGGATATCAGTCAAGGAAAGACAGTAGAAATTCCTTGTGTTATAGTAGTGTAGGTAGCCCCAATCAGATTGGGGCCCCTTTGTGCTGAGAACTGTACCAACACGAGTCTCCCTGCCCCAAAAAGCTTAGGGGGAGATAAGGGATGAAGGACAAAGGGAAAGATGCAGAGAATTGAGAGAAAAAGGGGAAACAAACACTAACATTAAATCAGTTACTGAACAAATCTCCTAAACTGTAACCCCTCCCTTCAAGCAGGGGTTATAATTATTTCAAGTCCCTCCATGCCCTTAACAGCTTCTACATTTCTGCAGATTAAAACCAGCAAAGAGCTGTGTGTAAGCAAAACATGAGTGGACAGATTCTTCAGTTAAGGTGCAGTTCAGACACAACAAAATGAGTATAAATCATCAAAAGCTAAATTGATGCAACTGGTCCATGAAACACCCGCTGATCCCATCTGTGCTTGGCACAGGCCAGCTCAGGTAGCTCATTTTCTAAGTTAAAAGTTAAGTAGGGTAAAATACACAGATTGCATGGGGAAAAAAACCAAACCCAGACAGTGCTGCTTAAAAGCATTGTTCCCATTTGGCCCTCCGAATAGACCACATTTGTAGCAGGTACAGTACAAAAAATAAAAAGATAGGTTGTAAGGTTTTTCAGGGCAGAGACTAAGTAAGTTTACATTTTATAAATTTAAATTAGTGAACTTGGTGTTGTCTGATTTAAGAGGATAAGAGTAGCTCTATTAGATACAACTTCGGCATTTGGAATTCTCTTGCAGAGGTGGATATTAGACAATTTCAATGCATTTCTCAAGAGGAAAACAAATAAAGGATGTCTGAGTGATAAGAGCTTGAAGGAAAAACAGGTAACCAAGATCTTTACTATGACTAATGCAATTTTCACTCTGCATTACAGGATAACTGTTTTAAAAGTAACCGTTTTAATGCTTTTCTGCTCTTGCTTTCTCCGTCTCACATATCTGAAATGTGTTCCACTTAGAACATTGATTTTTCTCTGCTTGAATATCTTTTAAAACTGATTAAAGACATAGGGAGACCGGATGACTCAAGGGGCTGGGAATGCAATATGAAGTCTTTCACATCTAGAACACTAGGTCAAAATTAACTAAAGTAGAATGCATCTGGGATTTTTTTTTAATTTTTTTTTTTAAAGGGGAAGGAGGGGGCAGTGGTGGTTGTCAAATATGGAGTTTTAATTGTGGTATTTCAAAACAGGCATTCACTGTAACATTTTCGGCTCTTAATGCCAAAGTGACTTTGCCTAAAACAAAGTGCCCTTGCTGAGAAGTGGCCTTTAATGTATTTTGTGCCATGGGGTAGTAAACGGCTTTAGAATATAATAAACCCACACTAAGGTGAGCAGGGAGGGGTTCTCTAGAAAGACTGGAGACTGAAAGAGCAAATGCCCATGAATGCCTTCTGCCAGTACTATCATCGCTCCATCTGCTCCCATAGACTACTGGAATAAGTAAAATGTATTGGTCTGGAATCTGTTTTTCCCAGGAAGCTCAGCTCAGATGTAGCACCTGGTTTGAAAGGAGATTTCTGCTTTGTGCTCAGTTTTGCATTTATATTATCTGAAGCATGAGGTCATACGATTTGTATAATATCACATAGTGACACAGCTAAGATTAGCACCACAAGTCTTCCCCATGCAAGTTCTTAAACCATACAGCCTTGTTATATTTGTTCATGCAATAGGACATAAACCAGATCTATATGGAGATATACCTATCTCATAGAACTGGAAGGGACCCTGAAAGGTCATCGAATCCAGCCCCCTGCCTTCACTAGCAGGACCAAATACTGATTTTGCCCCAGATCCCTAAATGGCCCCCTCAAGGACTGAACTCACAACCCTGGGTTTAGCAGGCCAATGCTCAAACCACTGAGCTATCCCTCCCCCCGATCTGATCATTTCTGAACCAATGCATTGGCAGCAAGCTACTTCATGTGTTTTAGACAGAAGAGAAGAGAGAGAAAACAGAGAAGAGAAATATATCACCATCTAGGTGCCACACTGTGCAATAGTTCAGTGTTTCTCAGGGGCTTGCTGCCTTCCTAAACTGTGTCAGGGAGACCTCAGAGACCAACGCCGGTCCATGGATCAGCCATTGAGAAACACTGCAATAGCTCATAGCAAGAAATTCATATGCTCAGGATGCCCAATGATTCATTTATGGTCATCTAAAGTTAACATTTGCTGCAGAGAAACCAGAAAGACATTTCAACTTATTCGTATTAAAAACATTAGTCAAGTAAGAATACCCACTAAATGAAAAGGAAAGTACAGTATGTTCCTAGTATTTATAGTTACTCACCAGAATCTATATTCTGGTAACCAGAGAACTAACTTCCAAACCCGTAAGCCTCCTGTGGTCAATGTACAGGCACCATCCTGCTGTAGTCATCAGACAGCCCGTGAAACCCACAATAAATCTTAAATCAGTTGAGCAAAGTAGTTTATTACATAGCAAATTTCATTTTCAGAGGATCTAAGCTGCCTCAAATAAATTGGTTCCATTTTAAAGTAGCATCAGAAAAATTACAAAAGCAATGAAATTGGAACTTCAGAGCTATCAGATGTTTACAATAGTTTTCATGCTTGAGTAAATTGGCACTGCTCCCACTAACATCTGCTTTTCATCAATAAAGTGCTTTACAAACATTAATTCATCCTAACAGCCATCTCGTATAGGCAGGTATTATTCCTCGTTTTACATACAAGGAAAAGGTACAGAGGGGGTGAAATGAATGGCCCAAGCACACAGAGTGTCTCAGAGCTAGGAGAACTCTGGACACCTGTACTCACAGCACAAGACTATTTGTCTCCTACCAAACCATGATTTTACTTAGTTAAGAGATGCATAGGTACAACAATATCCAGCAACAGTACTATATTATAACAGAACAGAGAAACTGCCACCGCAGATCAGATCAGGCTGGCATCCTGTCTCCAGTGGACAGTAGAAAATGATTCAGAGAAAGGTACTAGAAGAGAGGACGGACCGAACAGGGAGTTAAGGTGCTAGCCTCAGACTTGGGAGACCTAAATTCAATCCCCTGCTCTTCCACAGACTTTTGTCCATGGTCACACAAGGTCACTTAGTCTCTGTGCCTCAGTTCGCCATCTGTAAAAGGGGGATACATAGCACTTCCCCACCTCAGAGGTGTTGGACAAGGATAACTACAAAGATTATGGGTGCTGAAATACTACAAGGATGGGGCTATATAAAGTACCTAAAACAGAATCCCCATATTCTGCCCATAAAGGATGTTCCTTCCTAACCCCAGACAGTTAGTGGTTGGTTAATGCCCCAAACTGTAAGAGGGTTCTATTCCTTATTTTTCCCCTATTGCATGCATGTGTGGATGGTCTCATTATCCACATATATATGGTCTAATCCTTTAAATCCTACTAAACTCCCAGCCTGAGTGATTTCTGGCACTGCATCCCATAGGTCAATTACCTATAACTGAAATATACTATATACATAATAGACCACAGATTTCTGGCACTGAATTCCACAGAGTAAGCTCCTTGGAGCAGGGACTTTTATTGGTCTGTTTGTACAGCGCCTAGCACAATGGGATCCTGGTCCGTGACAAGGGCTCCTAAGCACTGCAGTAATACAAATAACTGTAAAATATTTCCTTTCAACACTTTTTAATTTGCCTTTGTGTGTCATTGATGTCCCTTTGTTCTTATGCTATGAGAAAGGGTAAAATAGGAGCCCTCAATTTATCTTCTGTGCACCGTTTATATTGTTTTATATACCTTTATCACACCCCGTCAGCCTTCTTTCTAACCAGAAGAGTCTCAATCTTTTTAATTTCTCATTTAATGGAAATATTCCAGGCCACTTCTGGTTCCCCTTCTATTTCTGCTATTTTTATTTATTTATTTCAAACATGGAATGACTGGGCAACTTAATGAAAACAATACTGTCAGCCCTTTAGCTCTTCCAACAAAAACAGGAAGGGACAGTTAATTTACAAACTCTGAATACGAAACTTATAAAGTCTACATTATGCATGGGTGATTCAAAGGTCACAAACTGACCTCAGCCATCCAGCAATGAATGTAATTGGAGAAGCTAAAAGGGAACACATGCAGCACAGTGGGGAAAGTCAGTAGGATGATCTTGATGATGATCACTCTGGAAAAAAAAAAGCCCCAAAACTGGCACTAAAATCACAAGGGTCAAATAAGGACGCTGGCAAGATCTCATCTTTCCATATTGCATAAGCATGTTTCCATCCTTTCTAATCTTGTCCCAAACACACACTGCAGCTCACTTACTTCATCCTTCTTCAGAATGCTTTGTGCCAAGATTATTCTCCTCTCAACTCTAAGCCCCTGTGATTCCTCCCAAGAGTTTTACACCTATTCTGCAGAAGTTTGCAGGTGGGTCTTGATTCACTTAAAAATGGTGTCCTTTTGGAAAGTCACAACATTGGACTAAGCTGTCCAAGCATCCAAGGCACAGTTTATCCGGTTTTCTCATAACAAAGAGCAGTAGCATCCCCTGAATGTGCCACGCCATACCAGGCTGGGGGGCAGCGGAAAGGCGGGGGGGGGGGGGGAAGAGAGGGGGAAGTCAAGCCTGGATCTCCTGAGAACCATGTCTCCTACAGTGTGGGGACAAAGTGAAGCAGTGTTTCACTCACAGTAGGAAGGCTGGTTATTGATCGAGTATATCATGGCAAAGAGTACTCAAGGGCTCAGAGTACTGGAAATAAGATACAGAGAATTTCACCTCTAGACTTAAAGGTTCAAACCCAAACTAGTAAAATCGTATCCTCAATTATTAAAATCTTAATGGTTTTTGTGATGGGGACTCCTGTTCCACTAGGAAATGACACGCCCTCACTGACGTTCTTAGAATTGCAGAAGCATGAATAAGCCAGGGAACCCAGAGCACAGAACTGAAACTGCTTTAGTGGCACTGATAGACGATTTCCTCCCATCAATGGATAGAGGACAGACACCCATTCTCATCCTCCTGGACCTCACTGCAGAGTTCAGCAACACTGACCACTAGATAATGCTGTCTCACCTGAGAGGTGGCAGGAATCCAGGAGAATGCAATAAAATGGTTTGAGTCCTTCCTGAAGAGGGGGACACAAAAAGTAGCGATGGGAAACTGCCCCTCCACCACTAGACCCCTCTTTTGTGGGGTTTCACAAGGATCAATTCTCTCTCTGGTCCTTTTCAACATCTACATGCAACCACCAGGAGAATAGGTCAGACGACGTGGACTCAAGTGCTAGCAATATACAAATGACAAACAGCTCTATCTATCCTTCAACGCATATGACCACACCACTGCCACCAGGACGGCCCAGTGGTTGGATGAGAGCAGCTCTTGGATGAAGAGCAGTCGGCTGAAGCTGAATCTGAGCACAACAGAGGTGATGCTGGTGGACAGGGGAAGTATTTGGAGGAATTTGCAGCCACGGTGAAGTCTCCTTCGACGGAAGGTTCCCATCCACAATGGGTCAGTTCTGTCCCTAGTCTAAAAGTACTCTTGGATTCCTCGCTGATGCTGAGCTCTCCCATCGCAATGGCCACAAGTAATGCTTTCTGCTGTCTCCACTTGGCTGGGAGACTCCATCCCGTTCTGGACGATGAAGACCTGGCCTCAGTTATTCCTGCCTTCGCCACCTCTCCGCTGGACGACAGCAATGCGATTTACCCGGGCACAAAAACGTCAGCATGTCGGACACTCCAACCAGTACAGGACGCTGGCATGCATCTCCTCAGCAACTCACGCATAGGTGAGCTCATCACACCTATCTTCCACTCCCCACACTGGCTTCCCATAGAATAGTCACATTATGTTCAAGGCCTCAGTCTTTATCTTCAAAGCACTCCATGGGCTGGGCCCAGGAGTATCTAAAGGACCATTTAAAGCTCTGGATCGAAAACTGTGGTGGAGATCTTCGCTCCTATGACCCAATGAACTCTCAACAATAGCAGCAAAGCTAGTCTGTGCAGGAGACAGAACCTTCTTTGAGGGTGGTCTGAGACTGTGGCATGAACTCCCCCAGGAAATAAAGACTGCCACAAATGTCACTACTTTCTGCTCCAAGTGGAAGGTGCACTCCTTTGACCAGCCTTCTCTAATATAAACACACAGCAAAAGGTATATTTAACAACAACAAACAACAACCCCCCGACCAAAACAAGCCACTGCACACACTTCTCCCTCTGGGGAGAGGATGAGAGAACAAACAACCCGACATTACTTAATGCACTACTGAAAGGTGCTCAAATACTATGGTAATGAGCACAGTATAAAAACCTAGATAGGATAAAATATGCTCTCACACCTGGAAGAAGTTCCTTAAAAAAAAAAAAAGTATCCTTTCAAGCACATTAGCAGGGGAAACAGCTCTATTACAGCCTACGTGCACATAGGCTAACCACCAAAAGGCCTTCCGGGTTCTATTATCTATATGCGATTGCAAGATCTTTGTCTGATCTTGTTTGCTCTAGTACACAAACAGTGTTAAAAACTAGATTGGCAAAGCCAGGACCTTCAGAGAGCGAAGTATCACATTTTGTTTCCATTTAGACTGACATTTGTACATGTTCATCGGCTTTTTTCCTCCATCAACACTGGCCTGGGAAGTACAGACTTGCCTTCCAGACGCTTCTTTTGAACCCCTTTTATACAGTCACCAGATCTACTTGTGCTTAAAGGCAAAGAGCTTTTTGGACTCTGATGTGATTGCTACTCAGCCTCTTTGACGGCTGCCTGGGCTACTACAAATCACTATACTTCAACTTCTCTCAGTTACAACAGCTTCAGAACATATCCTAACTGATATTTTATAACAGCATTTATTAAAGGTATCTGAATAAGAGTCAATACAATAACTGCCTCTGGTCCCTACACATTACAGTAATGGGTGCATTAGAACTGCAGAGTTAAAGTGAGGCTACTTTTTGACTGACTCCTATGAATTCCCGTAAGTCCCAGCTCTGGACTTCACCATTTGCAAAATGCTGCTCTCTGCCGTCCTACTAACCTTCATCTTCAAAACATCACCAGTTTCTCACTTCTTTCAGGATCCAGCTCAAAATTGCCAGATGGATTCGGTAAGACTCACCATAGACAGACTCCAGCCTCCACCGACTCCCCGCTAGCTTAGTGGCCCTTCTTGTTGTCCTTCATACAACCAGGCAACTATTGTTACAATTGTCTTCTCTGCTCCTCCACGATATAAAACCACTTTTTTGGATTTCCCCACCACATGAAGTCTCTCTTATTTTAAAAGTCTCATCTTAAAAATTCCCTTGCTCGTATCTTTTAGGCCATATCTACACTACCACTTAAGTTGCTCAGAAGTGTGAAAAAATACAAACAAAAACCTTGAGTGACATAAGTTTCTCCAGCATAAGAGCTCATGTGCACAGCGCTATCTTGGTGGCAGAGCTTCTCCCGCCGACATAGCTACCACCACTCATTTAGCTGGTTTTATTATGTCAACGGGAGAGAGCTCTCCTGTTGGCACAGAACAGCTACATGAGTGATTTCATAGCAGTGTAGCTGCATCAGAACAGCTGTGCTGGTGTAAGTTTGCTAATGTAGACATGGCCTTAATTTCACTTCATCCACTATTTAAGTCTGTGACTATTTAACTTACAAACTGTAGCCCTAACTGCTTTTATGAAAGATGCTTCACAAAATAAAGCTCTATTATGTGAAATTTTTTCTGATAAATAAAGTTTCATTACTGACCCTCACTCTGTCTGGTCAGCAGAGATAGTGTTCTCAGTGGAAGGTTAAAGACAAAATCACGTAGAGAAAAGTAAATGAGACTTTGTGTTAAAACATCTACATGTGCTACTCAGGGTAATTGTTCTTGCACTTCATGACTTGGTACAGACTACAGAGTTATATCAACGTAAGGCAGCTTACGTCAACATAATAACGTCAGTGTCTACACTACAATGTTCCCAACGCCGATATAACTTGCCTGCTACGTCGACTTAAACTCTACACCTCTCGCGGAGGTGGAGTTAAGTCGACATAGCTAGGTTGACCTAGTGGCAGCGTAGACACTGCATTGCTTACGTTGACTTAACTGACCCCAGGAGCTGTCCTACAATGCCCATTGTGACTGCTCTGGTCACTGTTTTCAACTTCGCTGCCCAGAGCAGTCGCTCTGGTGCAGAGCCGCAGACATGTCGCTTTTACATGGAGCTGCATGCTATCCTCCGCAAGTGCACCTCTTGCTATGATCTCAGAATGATATCCCCCCTTTTCCCCTGTGCTTTGAACTTTGCAACCCCTTCTCAAGAAATCCTGTGCTAGAGTTGCACAGTGGGATAGCTACCCATGGTGCACTGCTCTCTGTGTCAATACAAGTGCCGCTACTGTAAATGTGCTCCGCCAACACAAGGAGCGTAGAGTAGACATGCACAACCAACTTAGTTACTGCGGTGACTGTATGTCAACTTAAGTCAACTTAATTTTGAAGTGTAGATACGCCCTATTTAATAGATCAAGTAGACCTGGCTACCTGAATTCCATTGACAATATTACCCTTCCAGAAGTTTGCTCAAAACAAATCTTTCACTACAAAGATTTAGAAGACCAACATACAGGTCCTCTAAATAGGATCCATGCTAAAAATGTCATCGTATCCTGAGTGCCAGAGAAACTCAAGCCAGCAGGAAAGGTACTGAAGAATCGGGGTGGCTGGTGAAAGATAGGACCAAGCAAGGACCACACACCCCAACAGTGCCCCCACAGACCTAGAACCAGGACTTCTAAAATTTGAAATCTAGTCAGTTCAGATAATGCGCTAATTTTTGTGGTTTTAAAACTCACATTTGTCTGTTGTTAAAATCTTGTTCTCTCCCCTGTGGCTGTGTGAAGGATCCACACGAACAGGGAAGACTGGCTGACTATGCAGGGGAAACAGCCAACTGACTACACAAACAGCAGTCACGTGCACGAAGTAAATGAAAAAAGATCTTTCCGATCTTTCATAGTAGTTATAAGCAGCTGAGGTGTTACTTGTAACACCATCAACAGGTAAAAAATTCAGACAGAAGTGTGATCTTAAAATATAGCACTACTTCAACCATGTGCAATGCAGTTCGGACTCCTACTAGTTGTGTGTCATAACTTTGGTGTTAAGATTACTCCAACTCTACTCTTCTGTTCTGCTTCCCCACCTCCCAGTGACACACATACAGAAGAAACAATTGCCACCCCCCCGTGTCACAGAATTAACAGAAAGCTTCAAAATTGTATGCCCTTCCTTCCATAAAAGGGGCAAGATTAGGAGAATTAGACTGAAACATGGGAATTAGTTCATAGCTTGGACTGCCATTAACTACAACAGTGTACAGCTGTATTCCACTAAAGTACACTGAAGATATGCACATGTGCATACACGGAGTCATGATTTCTCAGAAAAGCTTAGGAGGCTGGTGCGTAATGGAGAGAGATGGATTCAGTACTGTGCTGCAACAGCATCAGAGCTCGAGAACAAGACTGTCAGAGAGAACGAAATATCAGAGTCCAAGGAAACGGGGATGGGAGAGAACAGTTTCACGTTATACAGAGAAAAACAGTAATGCCATCATTTCAGCTCCATAGGAAATAGACGCAAGAACCGGTTGGCAAAGCAAAAGCTTCTGACACTCTCAAAACTAGCATAGCTGCCCTTGATGCTGAGGTATTAAATTGCTGCAGCAGCATGATGTTATGTAAGCGAAGGATATGAATGAATGCAGCAAACATGGGCACAGTCGTACTTCTCAAGGAGGCCTATTTTATTTATAATGGTTGCCAAGGTTACTTTAATTCCATCATAGCTCCAAGCAGTGTCTCAGCTCAAACCTCCACACCACTGATCAGGAATCTTGCATAACATTAGCACTGAATAACCCAGTTTAGACACACTTTAAATCCTGGGTTATTGCAGAGAATGTTGAGGCAAATTAAGAATACTGTTTTGCTCTGGGGATTGCTACTGCTGCTGCATGTTCCCCCATCAGTTTTGCTTTATTCTTACTCATATAAAAGCATCCAACTAGACCCAGTCCAAACTAGGTCAGACTCAAGTTAGGTAAAAGAGTATTTAGGGATTGTTTTAGCATGGTTTCCTTTCTTAATAGTGTAATAGACATGACACTAAAGGCTGCCAAGGGGAATGTCTATTGCACAGTTTAATTAACAACGTTCTAGGAAAAAATATTCTTAACATCATCCTCTAAAAAACGTTGTAGTTTATACAGATATGACCCAAGTGAAGACAGGGCCAAGGAGACTCCCCTGTAGCAGTCTGCATCGTAGCCTCACTGTTCTACAAAACCAGATAACAGTAGTAATCTAACTAGTTCAGTCTATATTCCTCCTAGGGATCCAAATGCAAAACTTAAGTTTATGACAACAATTAAGTTTAGGACAAGTTATTTGTCCTATATATTCTATAAGTTAGGGTATTTGCATGTCATGGGTGGAGGAAGGACAAGGAGAAATTCCCCTCTCAACTCTCTTTCAAATGGCAGGAATCAAATTTTAGAAGTGGGGTGCACAGGAAGAGGAGGTTTATCTCTTGGTTTATTTCAGCGACTAATCCAGTCCATTATTGGGTCAGTAGCCAAAAAAACAAATACAATCTTGCCCCTACTAAAATTAAGATGTTAGCTTCCCCCTCCCTTTTCAGGTCACTGCCACCCCCCTTTCTTAGATTTCCTACCTCAACCTTTACTCCTGTCTCTCCCTGACTCACTCAGAATGTGTGACTGACTGAGCCTATAATGCTGCTTCTTCAACCAGCCCGAAACCATGATTGAAGGACGAGAGAGCTGCCTCCGAAGAATCGCTCTCCTTTGCCTGCATTTAACATAAAGGACCGGACTTGGTTTGGCACTAATGCTGCCACGAGATATGCATCACAAACCAAAAGGGAAGTAGGACAGGATAGCTTCTCCATTCCTCCCTCCCCTTTCTTCAGGAGCATCAGAATGGAACTGACATGACTGTGAAGTCCTCTCCCATGTGGGTGTAGAAGTGGTCAAATTTCTCTTCCAAACGCTGAATGCCCCAGTGGCAGCAAAGGATCATTTCTGTGATGTTCCTATATAAAACATTTTTCCAATGACCCAAAAGAATCAGCAGAAACTGATCCTGATGGCATCCCCTTTGCTGCACTTGCTCCTGCAGAAAGCCTCTTGGTAACTGTGGTATGATCCTGCATCAAATTTCATTCACATTTTTTAAAGTTTTCTATTGTTTGTAAATGCCCACTTACAGATAAGAGTAGCTGCAGTATCCATTGTATGCACAGTACATAGAGTCCTCCGGCTCCTGAAATTACCAGCATGGCCCTCAACTGACTTAAAGTTGGGCACCCTTAACCTACCCTGTATTACCCTGCATTTCCAAGGAACACGTCTCACTTTTAATCCTTGAGCACTGAACCTGAATGCTTTTCAGTAATATTAAAGCCAATTTTCTACAGCCTCTCAAAAATCTTATTCTCAAAATTACATTTTTTAATTGGCTCACATATGGAACCTCATCACATGGATCGACAATTGGATGAAGAACTAAGTGAAAGGTTATGACAAAACAGAAGTGGTGAGGGAGAGCCACAAGAGTGTGTGTTGAACAGATCTGATCTCATTTAACACCTTCAATGAATGGATTCAGAAGAATAAAAATAGCATATAAATGGACTATGCACATAACACTAATTTGGGAGGAGTTACGAACTCCAACAAGGCCAGAGAAGTTACATAACAGGGAATGACCCTGTTCTGGCTGAAAGATAAGCTAGTGTCCCAACAGTCTTCTCCCCCCACCCTAGATGCTATAATTCCAGTGCAAAAGCCTAATTTATTCTATTTCTACTATGCTCATCTCTGTGGTATCTAAATGCCTTACAAAATGACAGTCATCAAAAATCTGGTGCGGTGTAGCATTATACCACTTTTTTTTCCACTATACTTGAGTTTTTGTGGGTATTTTTTTGGTCTCTTATTCATCTTGCTCATCATTTACTGATTCTGTTACTCTAGTAAGAGGCAGTGGTTAATGTAAAACAAGCTAAGATGAAGCAATAAGTCTTGTGTTTCAGCCTGAACTAGAAAGATTCATGATCTCACTCAGAGTATTGTAACATTACTTAACGTAAGTGACTTAAAACCCACCCTGTGAAAAATCCTGATTCTGAGCTGCAATTCTCCTGGCATTAGTCTTGGTGGCAGAAAGTGAGATCACATCATCCATCAGAGCCTAAGGAAAAGATCACAGAAGAACCAGTGACATAGCAGTTTGTTCACAACCCCCTAGAATCAGATTAAGGTTTTAATGTCATTTGATATCAGGGATTCCAAGCTTCCAGGTGCTGTACAGAATTGGTTCTAGCTCTTACAGTTTGAGATATTAGCAACCACTAATATCAGATTATAATTTAAAAATGGAAAGGAGGATGGTAATCAGAATAATGTGATTTTACTGTTCTAGATCTACTGATCCAATGATAAAAACAAATGGACACCACTTCATGGCTGGAATTCTCAGCATTTCTTTCTAACCCTACTAGTTTAAAATATACAGGGACTTTAAGACAAGTCAATATTTATTTTGTTTTATACACATTCATTGGAATAGTTTTGCTCTTTTGGCACTGATCCAACGCTATAGGGTTCATGACTATGCACATTACACACTTCTTTTTTTACCATACTTCCACATTAAAAAATTCACCTGCTAATCCTTAGTACACCAGGCTACACACACTTTTATTGTATCTGCTTCCCTTCACGCTATTTGACAAGACTGACAAAGGGATGCCTACAGTTCAAGTAATATCAAATAGGAGTGGCCATGACGATATGTAAAAACAAGCATTTCTTTCTTCCCACTGCTACCAGTGTGCCACAGAACAAGAATCAGTTCACTCTAAAGCTTTGACAGATAGGTTAGTCACTGGAGTCCTCACTCCTCCTCCATGTGACCTGAAAATATCACACCATAAAGAATCCAGCCACCAGGGCAGACAAACACACAGCTCCACCAGGAGTCTCTGCTTCTTGACATTTTCACTCCCTTCCTCACTCAGATGTTCAGAATTGAACACGTCCTTATGTGCAGAAGCAAAGAACCAGGAGTAGGCGGTGGGGTTATATACCAGTTACAATACACAGTATTAAATTCCCTTCATTTTCAGGTCAGTGTGACATTGACTCAGACAGTAAATGCCTGGTTCAAAAGTGTATGCAACCCAGCATTAAGGGTCTGTGGCTCACAGATGGTCGTAGCTGAGTCAGGCAATGTAAATAACCAGGGGACTTAGAAACCAGCTCCAAAAAGAAAACTAAAAGCACCACTAGGGTTAGAAGTTGTGCCCAGGGGTCAGCAGTTCTAAAACCCTACGTGTCAGACAGTGGACACTATTAAACCTGTCTGTTGGACTGATTTGCTGGATTCTTCGCTTAACTCCTGGCTCATTTAAAACCCACCACCACGGCAGAAGCATCACTGTAGTATCTGGGCTTTAAAATCTGTTGAGTAGAAGGAAAATTCAAAAGGCAGTTTCTCTAATGTCACTGAAGTCCTGTGAACTTCTCATTTTCTCAGTATGCATAATACATGGCAAGCACAAGTATCCACCTTGTGGACTACAGAGCGTGAAATAAGCTGCGGTTTGCTTGCTAAACACTTACTGCTTCTCAGTCTGTTTGCTTGACCTTGCCAGGTGGCTTATCATAGACCAAAAACTGATTTTACAAAATTACTGCCCCATAAGAGTCTCAGAGGAAATATGAGCAAGTAAAGAAACCACGTAAAAATACTTTGCACTTACATAGCACTTTTGGCCAGAGAAACTAAAAGCCCGCACAACCATTACACTGCAGTACAAATGTAGCATTTTACTAAATATCCCTGTACCCCCATCCCAACAACAAAATTCTGTGTTTCTGGAAAGTAGTAAAATACAGTTTGTTACCTCAATCTGAAAAACTCAAAATACCAACAACTGGTTCCAAGACTTTCATGGAAACCCATTACAGATGAACACCACATACAACATGTACTCTAAAATGCAAAAACAGAAAGCTATGATACCAAAAACAGAGCAGTCTGGTACTGATTGAAACTGAAGAGATTTTTGGACTACGATAGTAATAACATGTATCTCGTCCAAGGATGTTGAAGCTCTTTGCAAATATTAATCCTTACAACATCCCTCTAAAATAGGTATTACTCCATTTTACTATTATTATATGGAGAGATACCTATCTCATAGAACTGGAAGGGACCTTGAAAGGTCATCGAGTCCAGTCCAGTCCCCTGCCTTCACATCAGGACCCGTACCATCCCTGACAGATTTTTGCCCCCGATCCCTAAATGGCCCCCTCGAGGATTGAATTCACAACCCTGGGTTTAGCAGGGCAATGCTCAAACCACTGAGCTATCCCTCCGCCCTTTACAAATGGAAAAACTGATGCCCAGCCTGTCTTGAAGAGAACCCGAGCAGATTTCCTCACCCCAGCAAGGAAAAAGAATATCATACCTCAGACAGCAAGTTTCCAGGTAATGTTACCTTGACAGACCAGTGGAAAAGTTCATTGAACAAAACAGGCACTAACATGATCGGCTATAGCAAGTTTTTCCAAAATAAATGGCTCTTGAGTTTTAAGTCTCATAGCAATACCCTATTTCATGAATCCTACAGTTTTATGAGAGATAAAGTGCTGCTCACATCCTACCTTGTGACAGGAGAAAAAAAATAAGTGTATTCGGATAAGGACAAATCCATGCTCCCCCTTTTGCTATTTGTTTTCACATATTTGTTTTTTTTGAATGAACATGGAAAAGATGACAGCCCAGGAGACTGAAGTTCTCTTACCTTGTCAACACCTACTTTTCCTACAGTACCTTATGCACGGCATGAAAAATGCAATGGACACCTACAGACCCAAATACGAGGCCACCTACTCTGGATGAAAAATACCAACAACCCAAGCCCCTAAAGCCACTACTCCTTCAATTTAAAATAATAAAACTTTTCACATAATAAACGGTACGTATTGCCATAAACTTTCTATTTAATTGCACATAAAAAGCTACATTAAAAGAATTTTAAGGTTGCAAGACAAGCACTCAAAAGTTGGGAAATCTAGGCCCCCCCACTGTGCATTATGATACAGTCTTTGATGATATACTATTTTTTCCCCCGAGAACCCTTTCCTCATTCAGTGCACAGGATAGACTATGCTCTGAGAATGTATTAGGGTTGACTAATGAAGGAGGAGGTTGTCTAGTAGGATCCCTGCTTCACTTGTTGCAGAAGCTGAAAAGTACGTAGTGAATAAAGCAGGGTTGCTGGAAGAGAAAGGATGGTTTTATGGTTAAGGCAGTTGAAGGCTTCCCTTGGGAAATAAATTCAATCCTTGCTTCTGTCACAGACTTTCTATGTGATTCTGGGCAAATCATTTGGACCAAGCTATCATGTGATCCTCAATTTCTGGGTGCCCAACTTGAAACCCTGAAGTCTGATTTGCAGGACTCTCAGCAGCAACTGAAGTCAATGAGAGCCATGCTTTAACTATTTAAAATACTCTGGGGAAAAAAAATCAAGCCTCAGGCATCTCAAAATCAGCACCCAAAATTAGCTGACATTTAACCTTAATCTTTGTGTGTCTCTGTGCCAAATCTGTAAAATGAGGATACCACACCTCATCTCACAGGGGTATTATAGAGATAAGATTAATATTGGTGAAGGACACAAGTTCTATAGTGGACCGCAGAAAAGCCCATGAGGAAATTAATTCTGTCTTCAGAGCAAGGTTTGAAAAGTATGCCGGAGCATGGAGTCAAACGTTGAACAATGAGGATAAAACAAAATATTGAATAGCTGCTCACTCCAGTGAGTACCGTTCCATCCTGTGCACTGAATGTTGCAGGGACCCTGTGGGGGAAAAAAAAATAGTATGTGATCATGCAATTAAGGACAAAGGGGGGTAAACTTAGGTTGCACAAGCAACTTTAATTCTGGCATTTAAGTGCCTGACTTTGCAACCTTCATAATGTTCCTTAAATGTAGTTTTCCTATATGCAATTCACTAGGTTTTTAAAAAGGCAAACTGGAAAAAAAAAATCAGGACATCAAACAGATCCATCAGGAGGGTTAGATTCACAACAGACCTCTGCCATCTTACCTAATGGAATAACTGGTAACAGAAGAGGTTAAAATGTACTATGTTATGTGGACCAGTCGTTAATTGGGAAGACACGCACACTATGCCAGTGGGTTCCACAGATATTTGCTGACAGAGGAATATTGAGACTGAGGAATCTTGGGTTCTCTTCCAGGTTCTGGAAACGCATGTGCTCTGGTGTTTTTCCCAGAATCTGTTCCCCTAATCTTGGTCTTGGAAATAGCTCAACCATTTTTCCTCAAACTTTAAAAAAAAAAAACATCATCCTGAGGCAAACACCCAGTATGGAAAATTTCAGCTCAAATGGTTAAAATTGGGGAAAGTTATAACCAACTGAGAACAGTGTCTCTCAGGTAACCTTAATCAGAGGTGGGGCTACCAGCTCCACCTATAATACATCAAAATAATAACGGAAGTACTATATATCTCTTGCTTTTCTTATTTCTTTTCCTTTTGTTTCACATCACTTTCCTATAATAGATGATGGTGCATCTTTTTCTGCATTGTCTTTGGTATCCATTTCCTTTTTTCCCCCCTCTCTAAGGCATTTTCTTTGCCCAAATGTTCTCTGCCTCTTTCCTGACTCTCCTCAAAAAAAAAAAACCCTCTCTCAAGACCTGTTGCTAACTTCTCATCACCCTTCCCCCTCCCATTTCAATTTATTCAGCAGACACCTAAGCCTATTAGCCAAAGACTGATCTGAAAGATAGAGAGCTCCAGCGTCCAAAGGCAATCCCCAAGTGAGAAGATAACTCCCTCACCTACTCCTCCAGTAGCTCGGCTCCCTTCGAGGGTTCTGTCTCTGGACTTTATGGAGGGCTTCTCCCTTCATATCAGCCTCTAGTTACACGGTGTCTGAAAATCTGAAGCCTCCCTCAACCCTTTTATGGCTGCTGCTCTTTGATATTCACTCCCACTTGGGAGAGAATGGGGTTGTCCCTGGACCCTCCCACATGGGATTTTTTTGAAACCTCATCCCCAGCTTCAATGCCGGACTCTGCTGCTACCACCCAAACAGCATCGGTACGATTCTTATCCATTTCATTACTGCCCAGAGGTCTCCCAATAGCAGAAAGACAACTGACAAGACTAAGTAGTTTTTGATCTGCTGCAGCTTAGCAAAACTGAGGTCTCTGCCGCCTTACCCTTGGTTAGCGTTCATATCATCTCTTTGAAATGAAAGCTTAGATTCTGCAGGCATCCTACTGACCACAGGCACGACACTTTCTCAGGGTGCTCGGGACTGTAAGCCATTGTTACTCCTCTGCCTTAGCAAGACAGCGCTTTGCTGGAGCTTAATCTGTGTATGTCAGCTCCCTGCCACACCGGTCTGTCCACCTGACCAGCAAACTCCTCGAGAACCTGCCAGTCTTAACCTCACCTTCCAGGTAACGTTCAGTTAACCCCAGTTCCTGAACTCCCTGGAAGAGTGTTGCTCTTCAGAATCCAGCCCCTCTCACTGGACACTCACAGAAATTACCAAGCTTGCTGTCTCCAAAGAGGCAAAATATACACTAGCCCAGGGGTCCCCAACGTGGTGCCCGCAGGCGCCATGGAGCCCGCCGGGGCGTCTAAGTGCGCCCGTGTACTGGCTGGCAGACGAACATTCGCCGAAATGCCGCCGACAAGCAGCGTCATCCAGAGGCGTCGGATGACACGGTCCTCCGTGGCTCGTCGTCTGGTGCCCGCCAGACGAAAAAGGTTGGGGACCACTGCACTAGCCTGTTGGCTCAGCTGAGGACACACTCTTTACCTTAATACACAACACTGAGACAGTTTATAGTAAAACTAAACATATGTTTATTAATAAAGAATACAAATGTATGTGATACTAAACAATAGAAAGAGACAGGTATGGTTGCAAACAAAAATAACATACATTTTAGTGACTAAAACTTAACTTTAGCAAGCTACAATCTTTGTCTAAACAGTTTACATCGAGTTATCAGCATCCCCAGTCCTTCAGACAGGAGGGCCTAATATTCACAGAATCAGAGGATGCTGTTTCTTTGACCCCTATGTGAGGGATAACAAGAGAGGCCCCTTTTCTTCCCTCTTATAGCCCAGAAAGCCTTTCACATGTATTCTTTGAAAAGAACCCAGATAAAGTTCCTCTCCCCTGCTGTTTGTTCTCTGGGGTGCAGGTACTAAGCCTGTTCTTCATCCTGTGCTTAATTTGCTTTTTTGATTGGCTTGATCACTTTGTTTACTTTAGATGCAAATGCACTTCTATTGACCTTTGCTCATAATCAAGCCATGCTGTTTTCTCATCCGTCTGTTAACCTGGTCCATGCTGACAGGTAAATCCACATTCCTTTGTCTAGGGCAAGCGTGTTGATCAACTGCCTCCAAAACACATTTTAAGAACATATTTCAAGCGCACATATATAACTCTGTATACACAACCCCTACATACATTACACGATGATATTCATGACCAGCATGTCACCAGTTTTCATGATACCTTACAAGACACTGTCTGGCTAAATATTCTGACAATGTACAGGGTGAGCTTTTTGCCAGTTGATATAAAAGAGGCTCTTAGGATCACAATAGGTGAGTGGGTTTTTTAAACTCTGCCTTATAGCTCTTTAAATTTTTCCTCTCCCTACTTCCTTGACCCTGCCCTAACCACTGTCCTGCCTGTAGCCTTTACTTTCTCAATAAAGAGCTTGAGACCATCACCGTCACAACTACCCAAGTACCCTTCCTCACAATAGCCTCCCGAGGTTTGGCCTGGGTATAGCACAGAATTCCCATTCTGTCACTCAACTTCCGAATTTTCACTGAAGACTCCTCCTCTCCAGGTTCAGTACCGCCTCTGACACTGGATAATTCCAGGCTTCTGAACATCCAACTTAGGTTTCATCCAGCCATGGTTCCACACTTATATCTAATGGCTCTCTCCTAATAGTGACAACTCCTCTGCACCTCTTTCACTCTCCACTCACTGTAATTTCCTACCTAATCCCAATTTCTTTCATACATCCCTTAAAGCTTAACCACTTTTATGCTGATAATACTAAACAGTAACATTTCTTGAAAAACATTTCTTCTTTCTTCATCCTCTCTGCCTCTTGACCAAGGAAAACTTGTGGTTACCCCTAAACTTTCCAGTTAAATGCCTCAGACAAGCAGTCTTGGGCAAGAAGAGCATCCTCAAACATGACCCTCTCTCTCCAGTCATCCGCTCAACTCACACCTTCCACTTGCTGCCTTTGGATGTAATCATGGTATCTTCCTGACCCCGAACTTTCCTCTTATTATTCTTCATCTGACTGGAGCAGCTAGGAGACTTAATCCTGCAGCAGGAGCCCATTGTGCAAGGTGCTGTACAAATACAGACCAAAAAGACATTCCCTACTCAAAGAGAGAGAATCTCTTCCTGCATCACCACTTCCACATTACCCAGCTACGCTACTGTCTTGACTCCACTTCTAGGCCTTCATCTCCTCTCACTTGTTCTATGGCCTCCTTCAAGTGTCAACCCTCCAAACCCAAGCATATGCAGCAGAATGCCCTCCTTCTCATATGTACAAATAAACATGACCATGTCATTCCATCCTCAAACAAGTCCATTGGTTCTCCAATCATTTTAGGATACAACTCAGTTAACCTTTGTTGTAAATCCTTCTACGGAGCTGCACCAACTTCTGCTCACTTTCTTATAACACCTGCTTCATCTCTTAATTTTACTATTGTTGGTGAAGGACTTTTTCCTCTGCAAATCCAGCTGCCTGGAACAATCTTCCTTTATACTTTGGGGACAGCTCTCTGATTTGGAATATAGCAAGCCACCTTGTGGGCAGAGCAAGGAGGACAACACCCCGCACACCGGAAGCAGATGGGCGGGACAGGAAGAGGAAGTACAAAAGGCCAGCCCAGCAGCTTAGTTGGGAGGGAGCTGCGGAGGGAGACAGACACATCTTCCCTGCTGCTGGAGCGGAATCCCGAGAACCACGGCTGACCTGAGGGTCTGCAAGAGCTTCCCGAGACCCCGGCCACTCCCAACACCGAGGAACTGCTACCGCCACCCTTGGCGGTATATCCCGAGGAGACTGAGGACGACCCCTGGACACAGGTACACCCGAGGGGGAGAGTAGGAAGCAGCTCAGGGAAACCTGACGACAGTCTGGTTGAGAGCTGGCCTGATACAAGGTCAGTGTGTTGCAGCCCACTCCCTCTCCTTAAGCCAGGAGGCCTGCACTCCTCGGACATCTCTGCTGGAGCCCCAGAGCCTGTGCGTGGTGCTCATCTCTGCCAGAGCCTCACAGATGGTATTTGGGCTACAGCTCTGCCTGACTGTAGGCCAGAGCCCTGATTGTTTACTGTCCCGCCCTGCTTGAGGGCTGGGCTTATACTTGCTACAGCTCTGCCTGACTGCAGGCCAAGGCCCTGACTGTTTGCTGTCCCGCCCTGCTTGAGGGGTGGACTTCTAACATAGTACCACTCTGTCCTGACCGCCAGTCAGAGCCCAGACTGTTTGCGGCCCTTCCCTGCTTGAAGACCAGGGCCCATGGAGCACTACTAATTCCCCCTCTTTCTTTTGAGTGTACTCTAGCAGATCAGACTGCAAGGAGGCATGGCCCCCCTCAGAGGCAGGCACGGAGGGACAGCCACGACCGCCTATATGGACACTGGTTCATCCCGTCTCCTACAAACTTCTACATGACTTTCTGATCAACGTTCATCTTCATTTACAAGAACTGAACACATGATATGATGCACCTGTGTTTGAGCAGGACTACAGAATAAGCGAGTGTCTGCTGCAAAATCAGAGAAATCTCAAAATCATGCCTAGCATGACCATATCTTCATTATATCAACTTATCTGGCGATAAAGGGCCAGTGTTTCCTTTTAACCACTTGCATACCATATCTCCCTGACATGTGACCACTCCAGTTAGATAAGTGAAGCAGCACCGCTTTTGATATATGGGCTGTCAAACCACAGCCTACAGCAGGGGTAGTCAATAGGCAGACCACGGGCTAAATCCAGACTGCCAAACACTTTTGAACAGACACCAAAATCTTTTTATTTACCTTTTTTATTATTATTTTCTCTGGAGTCTGGACCTTGACTATACCTTAACCAAGAAATATGAACCTTGACAAAAAATAACTGACTGCCCCTGGTCTACGGCGTTCAACATCTGTCACATGGCCAACAGCTGCCCTCATGTTTAATACAGAGATGAGAAGGCTCCAAGAGTAGATGTCTGAATACAGTGCTCAATACTGAGATGCGCAACCACGACTTCTTGCATGTTGCGATCTGTAGTTTCCACAGGCTGCACTTCCCCATTGAGAGGGCAGCTGCAACCTGTTCTTTTATGCATGTGACCTTTGAGCTCTTGCCAATGCAGCCTTTGACTGGATAAAGTTTGGATACCCCAATGTGCATCCAAAGGACTAAACAATTATACTTTTTCTTCTGCCCTCAGATCCACAGGGCACAAAAATTATGGCAATTTATGAAGAGAAAAGCAATGCGGCAAGCTGTTGCTTCAGGGTCGTAGGCAAGGAGATGGCCAATGGAGTTGCTACAGCAAGTGTTCCCAAAAGAGAGTTGGTTCTGGACGTCTTTAGACTTTACACATCATGAGACCTGCTTAAGGAAATCAAATCTCAAGTTCTTCAATCTTATTTCTACACTTGCCAAGTCTCACCATTTCAGAGCACCAGACTGACTTCCGAGAGCCCAGAAAGGCTTTGCTGAAATTCAATACATTTATATTGAGTTAAGCATTTGGTGAATTTGATTTTGGCTTCCTTCACTGTCTGTATAATGACACCTGTTACACAGACTGTACAACATTTCTATCACGCTTTAGGGTACAAATCAGTAAAAATTAAGAGTTTACTAAACCCTTATTCCTTTATATAGCACTGCCATCAACCACTCTGTCTTTATCTTAAAAAAAAAAAAAAAAATACAGCAAACAGGGAGCTGGATGGCTCACACTATTAATGGGACACAATTTTTCACCTCTGGGCTGCTGGTACAAATCTAGCTCAAATCAGTAGCGACTAGCAGCTCAGACTATCTGACAAATGTTTAACGAATTATGCAAATTAGTTTGGGGCACTTGGGTTGAGAACTCATCACAAAAACTTAGTCACCCACGCTGTCATTTAGTGACAGTTTTGTGGCAGAAATCGCAGGAGAGGGGAAAACCTGAATGGGCCATAGCAAGTGAGCTCCACTCTCCCCACTAGAGATGGTTCCTCTAAGTCGAGGTTGAGGCATTAAGGAGATGCTTATACTGTAAATGCCTATGCTATGCCTCCCCACAGAGGACTTCACAAGAGATTTAAAGCTCACATTACCTCTTATCTTAGATTCTTCTTTATTCTCTTATTTGGTCTAGTGTGATTTGGATACCTTGGTCTAAATTTTGTGGGTGTCTCAAACAGCCTCCAGCACTCACTGTGGGACTGGATCTTACTTCTCTTCCATGCCTAGTCAAGGCTTTACATCTCCCCTTCATCCTAATACAAACTGCCTCAGGTTCCCAGTCTTGAGCCACTTCTCCATATCTTATCTCCCTATGGGAGAACTCAATGCTGGATCAGAAATCACTTTTCAGAGAGGACATCTAACTTTACAACTCCCTCAGTTCATTCTCTTCATTTACCTTATTTCTTGGTCTGTCAGCTCAAATCTACAGCATAAGAACGGCCATACTGGTTCAGACCAAAGGTCCATCTAGCCCAGTATCCTGTCCTCTGACAGTGACCAATGTCAGGTGTCCCAGAGGGAATGAACAGAACAGGTAATCATCAAGTGATCCATCCCGTCGCCCATTTCCAGCTTCTGGCAAACAGAGGCTACGGACAACATCCCTGGCAAATAGCCATTGATGCTTTTATATATCCTCCGTGAATTTATCTAGGTTTTTTTTTTAACCCCGTAATAGTCTTTGCCTTCACAACATCCTCTGGCACGGGTTGACTGTGCGTTGTGTGGAAAAAATATTTCCTTTTGTTTGTTTTAAACCTGCTGCCTATTTTCATTTGGTAACCACTAGTACGTGTGTTATGGGAAGGAGTAAATAACACTTGTTTACTTTCTCCACACCAGTCATGGTTTTATAGACCTCTAGCATATCCCCCCTTACTCGTCTCTCTTCCCAGTTTTATTAATCTCTCCTCATATGAAAGTCATTCCATACCTCTAATCATTTTTGTTGCCCTTTTCCAATTCCAATATATCTTTTTTGAGGTGGGGCAACCGCATCTGCATGCAGTATTCAAGGTGTGGGTGTACCATGGATTTATATAGAGGCAATATATTTTCTGTCTTATTATCTATCCCTTTTTTAATGCTTCCCAATATTGTTAGCTTTTTTGAATGCTGCTGCACATTGAGTAGTTTGTTTTTTCCAGAGAACTATCCATGACTCCAAGATCTCACAATTTCCTATTAAATGTTTTCAAGACCAACTTCTTCCTTGTGGGTAGAATTGCCCCTAATCTCATGCCATGCATTTATTCCCCTCTTCCTCCTTTATACATACACAAATCAACCTTATGTCTCTCTGAGGCTATCCATCACCTTAATTTACACTCCCAAAACCACAAAATTTGGAGACATCCTGGACCATTAACCTTTTTCCTCTCATCTGCAAATCATCCAATACCATCCTCAGAATACACTCACTGCTGAAATCTTTATTTATGCTTTCATCACTTCTTGTCTCAGTATTTATCAATGTCTTTTTGAAGGCTTACTCTCAACTTCAGGAGGTCAGAATTTTGCATCCAGACTATTCTCTCCTTTCAGGAAGCATGACTATATTACCCCATATTTCACCACGATTACTGGCTTCAAGTCCCTCACCAACTGAAAACTCCCCTCCTAGCTTTCATAACTAGGGACTTGTTGCACCCAATCACTGTCATAACCACTTAAAGTAATTCCGCTCCTCCAGTCTTTGCTACCTTTCAGTCCTCTTTAAAACTTCCCAACACTGCAAGTGACTCTCACTCAAGTTGACCTGTGTATTTCCCTTTACAACACCTCAGCCATTTTTTTTTTATCTTGCCTTCATCACTTCCTGTTTGAAATAGGACATTGTTTTACAGATGCTGGAGCTCAGATGCTCAAAACACACCCCAAGAGGCCAAATACACTTTTCAAAGTCTTAAATACTGCCTATGGCCCATTTCTCAACTGCTTGGTGAGGATCAAAGCTGATCAGCTATAGGTTTTTAAATCACTGGTAAATTCAAAACATGAAGTTTCTATTCCTTTGTCGAGGAAGTACAAATATCAGTCATCTGTACTTAGCATTTATGTCAATTTTAATACAAATTGGGTGTGGGCTTCAGACTGCTTGCCAACTGCTAATATTTCACTCATTCATCGGAGTTTAGGTACCCTTAATTATACTGCCTTTCCTCATCTCTGCACTTTCTGTGCCCCTCACTGAGTTAATATTTACTCATCTTTACTGCTTTTATATTTTTACTATTGTTTTTCTCTCTACCTGTCACTTTTCCCTTTCTACCTGCAAGATCTCTGTATCCAACTTAAGGTATTGGTCTTTCAACAAAGGTCTGAATATATCATACAGAAGGTGCTATCTAAAAATAAATTGCATACATGCTGAGGGGAGGGCCCAAGTGTATTATATATTATAACACTGATAAGATTTTACTAACTGGCATATAAACCACTCTCATTACGAGCAGCAGTTGGGAATTCAGCCTTAGGAGAAACATTTATTACCCTGGTATAACTGATCACTATAGATTAGAATGAAATTGAGTAAATGGCAAACTAACACATGAGTAAAATAAGATAATCTGAATGGAACACAGACTATCTAAAAATTCTCCTATACAGCAAGTGAATAAAATGCTGTGAGAACCTCACCCCAAACAATTGGATTTATTATGGAAAAGCAGCAGTTTCAACCCTTATACTCCCTGATGCAATCAAATTAGCTAGGAGTCAAGGTCAAAATCATCATTTAGGCAAGCCACATGAGAGTCATTTATACTCTTTGCAAAGTAAAATACCCAACTGCAGCTCACTAATATGCCAGTCTGGTGAGCATCAGGCACCTATTTTGATGTAATCATTTTACTGAGGAATTTTATAGTTACAGCGAAGCTACTCAGACAAGTGACAGTGTAATAAGATGCACCTTGTTACCCTATGCGTCTGTACCCTCTGTTTTCGGTTTTAAACCCACTTAGTTTACAGACAAAACCTGCAGCTTTTACTGCCATCAGTACTGCAGAGGCGGTCTAGCTATGGAGGAGCAAGCTGTGTTCTATTTTGCTTCATGAATCAACAGGATTGCCAGCTCAGTTCTGATTCCAGAACCTTTATGTTGGTAATGTTAAGAAGCAGAAAGAACACAGCTTGACATTCAGAAAGCAAGCTCTGCTTTCAGTACTGAAAGCTACAAAAAAAGTTCACTTTCCATTTGTAAAATGAGCATTTATATTAATAAAAAAAATTTCAACTGTATAGTACCTTTCCTCAGAAGATTTCAATATGCTTCATAAGCAAATGTATGACAGGTGAGTATTAAATTGCTATGCACACCTGTGTAAGTAAGTGTACACGCATTTCACAGATTTTGAAACCAAGCTGTAGCAATAAACCCACGGACACACAGTAAATCAACTGAGGAGTCTTGATTCTCACACCGCTACTCTTACCACACCACAATCACTAATGCCAACATTTCCAAAGTTTTCTGATTTTTGGATACCTCATTTTATGAATTTCCAGTGTCAATTACCTTAAGCCTGATTTTTAAAGCTCTCACTCACTTCCAACTGAAGTCAAGGGGGGCTCACCTAATTAGTAAGTTGCAATTGGGAATTTTAATTTGTTAAGACTAAATGATTGATGTGACTTTGACCTCTGAAAGTCTGGTCCAAGGTATCTTAAAAAGGGAGATCCCCATAATCGGTGGCCACTTTTGAAAATTTGGGCCTACATACAGAATTCTAAGATGTCAGAGGTAGCTACAAAAAAGTTAGCATGGATTTGGTTGCCTCAGGAACTCAGTATAGTGAAAATGAGGACAAACATTAAAACATCAGGCTTAAGAAAAGGTTCTTAACTTTACTTACTCTTGTCCCAATTAAGTTAATGTGATTAAAGTTAAGCATGTGCATATATCTTCGTAGGACCAGGTCCTAAATGTTTATCATGTCATTTTGCTATTGATCAGATATTACAATCCCATCATTAAACTAAAACAGCATTGCAAAATCACTGAAGTCTACCAATTTAGGCACTTTTACCCACACACCCTTTACCATGGTGATGAGTGTGTTAATAATTATATCCTCATGCAAAGAAAAAGTATTTGCCTATGCAACTAGAATTTTGCAAGTCCAAATTAATATATACTACTAACACTTCTAGAAAGAGAGAATAATGGAAAGGGGAAAAAAGCATTGGCTATTAACCCTCAGAGGTCATACCTACACTACAAAAAGAGTGTGTTAAGCATGTTACATAATGTGTTAACACGTTAAAATCCTAGTGTAGACAAGGTAAATTGTAGGTTTAACAGATTAGCCAGTCAAGATAAATCTTAACAGAGAGCATACATTTCCAGCCAACACATTATAACTTATCCTGTCTACACCAGGATTTTAACATGCATTAATGATTAGTTAACACGTTTAAAATACGCTATTTCCCTAGTGAAGACAAGGCCTGAAAGTCTTAAAGCCAAGCAAAGATATGATTTACTACTGTATATTGCCTTAAAAGTTGCATACATTTGCTTTAAACGTTTGCTGTACCAAACGGACTGTGGATGTGTAAACTTAGTTTAATAAATGCAAAGACAACCCTTCAGTCACTGGAACAAACCCACGCACTAAAGGGATTGGAAAGCAGTAGCATTGCAGAAGGAGAAGGAACAGCATGTACTCCCAGACATCCTCATTCAACATCTCACTTCCTATAGCAACCACACAGTTTCACAGCCCATAAACAATCCCACCGTGCTAGATTGGTGGTGGTTGGTTTTGCTCCTTCATGAATACTCTGCTTCTACTGCATGGAGGATCCGCTCCCTCTGGTTGGGTATTGTTTGTTTCCCTTATATCAGACCATGTCTCCGATGAGTTTAGAAGTACCTGGACATAGGGATGCAGAATTCTTCCCAGGCAGAAACTCTCACCACCCACATCAATACTCCCCCTCCACCTGGGAGATTTAAAAGGTCAAATATGTCATGATCCTTGACACACAAGATCCATCACCATGTTTTTCATCTTGTCAAGCAAGCACTGGTCCTTGAGAGGAAATATGAAGGAAAACAGGTGTCCTTCCCAAGGATGGCAGACACCAAAAAGGGGATGAAGGAATAGGGTGATATCACATCGGGGGATAAAGATAATGTGAGGTTACCTAAGAACAAAGATGACCAAGGAAGAAGATGGGAGGGAGGTACCAGATTATGGGTGCTCCACTCTTTCTCCAAGAGAGGGTGCCTATAGTGATAGCACATGGCACAGTCTTCACCTGGGTACTCAGGGGTCTCTCCAAGGGCTGGATTAGTGGGTTTATCTGGAGTATCTCTCTTCAGGGAGTTCAATGTCTCAGGTTCTAGTGCTTTTAGAGATCAGGTGGGTCAGGTCCCCCAAACACTGGGTATGCTGTCAAGGGGTCACAAGGAAGGTCTCTCCAGAAGAATGGGAATTCTCTCTTACAGACAAAGAGATGAGCCCCAATCTTGAAGAAACAAAGCCCCCCCGCATCCCAGCAAGCTGCCAAGGGAGAATCGCCTTAGAGAACTGGGCTCTCTTACCCGAGAGGCTTGTGTGGGAGCCCCTTCATAGGGGCAAAGCGATACCTATCGGGTAAGAAGAGTTTCCCTCTCCAAGGATGAGAGTCCCTGTCCCACAGCATGCCTATAAAGGGGTCCCCCGTCAAGGGGATAGAGCTGCTTCTCCCAGGGGTCCCACCTTAAGCAAATGGGGATTCTTGTAGGAAGGCAGCTCTGCATGAAGGGGATGCGGGTCTCCCCTCCCCGGGGTCTCAGTCATGGGGAACCCCCTTCCCTAGTGGGGTCCTGCATTGGGGGTCCCCCTCCCCCACATTCTGGGGGCCGCCCCCCCCCCACGGTACCTTCTTGACGGTGCGGGGCGCCTCGGTGACGGTGCCGTCGGGGCTGACCATCGCCTCCCGCCCGGCGCCGCCGTCCCCCCCGTCCCGGAGCCGGTGCTGCGGGTGGTGCGGGTCGCTCCTCTTCATGGCCGAAGCCTGCGGCACCTTGGCGGCCCCGGGGGGGAGCCCGGCCGCGGGGAGCCCGGGGCAGCCGCTCGCGGGAGGCCGCTCGGCCCCGCACCCCGCGCCGGGGGCCGCCGCCGCCTCACGCTCCCCGGCCGGGGCCGGCAGCGGGCAGGGCGCCCCGGCCACGCCGAGCCCCGGCGGGGGGAGAGGCCCCGGCTCGGCCGGGCGGGAGGGGGCGGCCGCCCCCTTGTCCCTGGGGCCGCCCAGCTCCTTGAGCTCCACGGCGGGGGCCGCCACCTGCACCGACATCGCCGCTGCCGCTGCTCGCTGCCTGCCTCCCTCCGGCTCCCTCAGACCCGGCCGCCCCCTCCCCTCACCGGCCGCCGCTGCGCGGGGCACCACGGGACATGGAGTTCGCCGCCGGGCCTGCGGAGCGGCGGCCAGGCCCGCCAGGACTACAGCTCCCAGCGTGCTCCGCGCCGAGCGCTCCGCCTCATGGCGGCGGGGAGCGCGGGGCGTCATGGGAGGTGTAGTCCTCACCTGCCCGGCGCTGCGGCTGGGGGTTCCGGTACAGCAGTAACGTGGGCGACTGGCGCAGGTCCCATTGCTCGCCTGTTTCCCCAAGCCCCAGCTGCAGCCACTGAGCCATTCCCTAGGCCAGGCTTCTGGGTCCCTCCTTCCCCAAGGCTGCAGCTGCAAGAATTCCCACCAGCCCCTGGGCTTGTACCTCTTTCACACCCCACCTTCGTGGTGGGGTGTTTGGGGTTTTTTTCGGGGGGGGGGGTTGTTTGTCTGTTGAGCAGCTTGTAAACGCTTCAGGGCCAGAACTACATATGCCTGTAAGGCCCAGATCTTGCTAACACAAAGCACATCTGTGCAGTCCCCTTAAAGTCCAACTATTCAAGTGAGTAAAGCTTGACTATTCGCAGAATGGGGCCCTACATTACAAACAATATATATTTTTTAAAACACACTGTTATTTGTGTTGCAATCGTGCTTAGAGGCCTCGACCACAACTGAGCGAAGCACAGTACAGACAAATAGTTCCTGACCCAAGCAGCTTACAGGCTAAATAGATAAGACAGTCAAAGTATAGGAGGGGAAACTGAGGCACACAAAGCCTTGCCCAAGGTCATGCAACAGAGACAGGAATAGAAGATAGCGCTTCTGAATCCCAGAACCCATCACATAATATACTGTGGTACCTTAGCAGTGCTACAGACTTGGAGCCTCCGCGCCTGCAACAATATATCAACATCTGTTGGTGTTTTGTACAGAGGCAGGAACATCTGTTTTGAGGGAGACCCTGGTAACCTTCATATGTCTACAAGGATACAGTTAGCAGCACTGAAACTTTTTTTCCTTTCAAAACAATGTTAGATAAATGTTATAAAATATTAGCTACCCAAAAGTTTTGTTAATGGAGAGTCCGGGCTGCCTCGTGCCTTTCCAGAATGCTCAAGTTCAGCTACATTCCGAACCTTTGAAAACTAGGAAATGAAGCATTAAGGGAACGCAAACAAACTTCTGAAAACCACAAAATACAAAGTTAAGGTGCATGCTACCCCCGCTCTGTCATTGCTTCTTTGCTCCCAGAGAGCAAGTGTCTCTTTGAGGATGTTTAAAAAAACCAAAAACCTGCTTTTTTTGGAGAGCCAGTTCTTTGTCAAAGCTGTAGTCGTTGAACTGGGTTTTCAAAGCCACAGTTTTATTATTATTATTTATTTGTATTTCCACAGCCCTAGGGCCCAGAGTCATGGACCAGGACCCCGTGCTATGCTAGGTTTTGAACATAAGAGCAGCCACACTGGGTCAGACCAAAGGTCCATCTAGCCCAGTATCCGGTCTTCTGACAGTGGCCAGTGCCAGGTGCCCCAGAGGGAACGAACAGAACAGGTGATCATCAAGTGATCCATCCCCTGTCACCCATTCCCAGCTTCTGGCAAACAGAGGCTAAGGACACCATCCCTGCTCATCCTGGCTAATAGCCATTGATGGACCTATCCTCCAGGAACTAATCTAGTTATTTTTTTTTAACCCTGTTATAGTCTTGGCCTTCACAACATCCTCTGGCAAAGAGTTCCATGAGTTGACTGCATTGTGTGAAAAAATACTGCCTTTTGTTTGTTTTAAACCTCCTGCCTATTAATTTCATTTGGTGACTCCTAGTTCTTGTGTTATGAGAAGGAGTAAATAACACTTCCTCCACACCTGTCATGATTTCATAGACCTCTATCATATCTATTGTAGACATGCCCTAAAAGTCAAATTCCTGCAGACTTGTGGTAGGAAAAAAAGAGAGGGTGTATACAATTTATAATATTGTGACAGTCAGATACCATGGGGATGAATGCTGTATAAGTCAACGTCTGGATATAGATACTGTAGTCATCTTGATGATATATACTATATATATTCTACACACAGGAAAAGTCAATACCCTCCTACAGTATTTGTTTTTTAATGGCACCCAGTGCACTATAGACATGAACTCAAGATGATTCAGACTGTCTCGGCTTAATAGCATTTGTGCATTTGAGATGAGCAATCTGATTTTCCTACAGCTATTGATTTGTTCTGGCAATGTCTCTGGGCCGGCCTGTGTGATCATAGGTTTCATTCGTTTAATTAAAGAAAAGGAGACCAGATGGCCAGATAATACTGACATTTGTCCCTGGGGGTGGATACAGTTAAATGTATTCACTGCCCATATTTCTCAGATTCCTTGAAACCTCTCTTCCGTGACCAATGAAATATCATTTGGTTATTCAGGTAGCTTAGGGATCCTCTACATATTTATCTCCTTATCCCTTCCAAAAACACCTACATTCAAAAATGCTTTTGATGAGAACGTCCATGGGTCTCTTCTTGAGCCCAATTCCATCCATCTAAGGTCCTTATGTTGTCCCCATTACCACAGCATCTGAGCCTCTCTCAGTCTTTAATGTATTAATACTCACAGCACACCTGTGAGATAGGGAAGTATTAGCCCCATTTTACAGATGGGGAACTAAGGACAGAGGATGAAGTGACTGGCCCTAGGTCACACACAAGCAATCTGTGGCATAGCAAAGAATTGGACCTGGGTTTCCTCAGTCCAGTCTAGCACTCTAGTCCCTGGACCATCCTTCCTTCTGCTCTGTGCCTCCGTAAAGTAAGAATACAATGTACACTCCACTTCAAGGTGGAAAATCACTAATAATTATGGATCAGGCAGCTCATTCTCCAGCAAAATATTACAGCCACCTCCTGGAGGGTAAATATCTGCAGATTGGAAAGGCAGCCCCGTTTAAATTTTCTTGGACATCTCTCATTTAGATCTGATCTAGGCTTAAAAGTTTTGCTGCCATAGCAATGTTGGTTAGGAGCATGAACTTCCCCCTCTCCCCCCCCACCCCCCGCAAACTGGCATAGCTATACCAGGAAAAAGACGTAGTATATATGCTATTATACCACCAAAAAAGTCCCTTTGAGGGTATAGTTGGTTTCATTCAGGGAACATGTATAAGCTGATTCTCTGCTAGGAAGGTTTGCCAGTATATCTACATATTCTAGCATAGACAAGGCCTTAGTGATCTACCATGACCTGTTTAGCTTGAGAACTCCCACAAGTCCATAGACCAAGGAGACCTTGGGGCACTTCATGGCTATAGGGTATCTTGTGTAGTAACAATCAAGGGCGGCATTTGCTCCCTTTTGCAATTTCCTACAAATTCTAAGCCTCCATCTTTAAAAGAACGTTTCTCTCTGTCCTGTAAATGACTCCATTAGCTGCCCTCTAAAGCCAGCCTTGCAGAAAACTCTCTCACAAAACATAGCTAGCGGCAAAGCTGTATCCAACTTCTCCCTCAGCCATTCTCTTCAATGAGGTATGGATACCTAGATAAGCCATTTAAATGCAAACATTTTTGAGCATGGGTGATCTAAGGAGCAAATACTTGATGGAGTCAAAGCACTTTTTGGAAAGCACTGGATACAGTGTGCCAGATTCTGCTCTTGTTTATGCCATTGGGGTGCCAGGGCTGCCACTTTAGGGAAGAATTGGGCCCATTATCTCTATGCTCTTCCCCACCTCTTTTCCCCTTGTGTTCTTCACAAGGGGACACATTCCTGGCCCCCAATCCCAGCTGCAAGGAGTTTAGGTTTCTCCCTGCCCTTCACCCATGTAATGTTTTCTTTTAGGCCTTGTCTCTAAAATAGACATGAGAACGCCACTGATCGGTTTAGCATCCTCCATGCTTCTGAAAGCGAGATGGCAGAGGGAGAGCTTGGAAACCGGTGTGAGGAAGAGCAGGTTATGGGATGTAACAGAGAAATGGGGGAATTTAAAAAAAAAAAAAACGGCAGGGAAATAGTTTACAGGAGGAAGCAAAGGGAATTGTGGGAACTTGAGTTCCCATAATTCCCCGAGGGGAAGTGTTGTTATCCCACAAGGCGCTGTGAAAACATCCCACAAGGCAGGGTGCTGGACAGTCGAATGCGGCACACGGGGCTGCTTACCCATAGTGCAGCCCGTCTTTTGCTGCTATAGCCTCTTGCAGTGAGGAGGCACTGGCAAAGGCAGACGAGTGCGCATACGTTCTAGTGACACTGAAACATGGGCAGCCGTATGCCAGCAAAAATGCTACCCATAAAACCGTCTAGCATAGGTGTCCTGTGGCACCTTTAAGACTAACAGATGTATTGGAGCATAAGCTTTCCTGGGTGTATACCCACTTCGTCAGAAGCATGACAGGGAATTTCAACAAAAAATGATTTGGGGGCATGGAACAGCTACCCTATAAGGCAAGATTAAAAAGATGGGGACTTTTCAGCTTGGAAAAGAGATGACTAAGGAGGGAGGATATGACAGAGGTCTATAAAATCATGAATGGTATGGAAAAAATGAATAAGGAAATATTATTTACTCCTGCACATAACGGAAGGACCGGTTGATAGGCAGCAGGTTTAAAACAAACAAAAGACAGTACACTTCTTCACAACAGGCACAGTCAACCTGTGGAACTCGTTGCCAGGGGATGTTGTGAAGGCCAAAACTAGAACTGGGTTCAAAAAAGATTTAGAAAGGTTCAGTGAGGACAGGTCCATCAATGGCTTTTAGCCAAGATGCTCAGGGATGCAGCCCCATGCTCTGGGTGTCCCTAAGTCTCTGACTACCAGAAGCTGGGACTGGATTACAGAGGATGGATCACTCAATAATTGCCCTGTTCTGTTCATTCCCTCTGAAGCATCTGGCCTTGGCCACTGTGAGAAGACAGGATCCTGGGCTAGATGGTCCATTGGTCTGACCCAGTATGGCCATTCTTACGTACTTGGAGTAACTAGCAATGAGCACATTTCAAATGATAAACTGGGCCCAGGTCTAACAAGCACCACAACTTTCTGATGTTTGCTTGGAGCTCATCCATCTGCAAAATTGTGTTGGTAAGTACAAGGGAAGGTCTTGTTGCTCGGTGAGGTTGCTGATCTGATGAGGCCCACAAGGTCAAGAGGACATTTGCCTGGGGCCCAGCTGTGCAACCACTCTGCGTGTGACCTGCAGCTTCATTGCGTGTTCCATGTGCAGAAGAAACCCCATAGGGCAGGCCTTTTGTGCCGTTGTAACCCTTAGCTCAGCTGGCCTAGAAGCAGCAGCAAGGCACACAAAGATGAAAAAATAATTCGAAGCGGTTAAAGGTGGTTGATCCACGAAGTGGATCACAAAGGGGTTACGTTCTTTGTTTGCTTCTTTAGGATGTAAAAAGGAGGCCAGGGAATTGGTTTTAACGGAAAGGGAAAACAACAAATACATAAGAGGGTGTTGTTTACATTAGCAACTTTGGTCTCCTCCCTTTCTTTTCCAGGAAGACTGTCTGCAACTGGAAAACTTAACTGGAGTTGACATGCAAGAAACTGTGTCGGTGAAACCTGATTAACTGAGCAGAAGTGATTTTCAATTCAGGCTGTTTACAGCTCTTGTTTTAGTTGACACTTAATTAACTCAAATGCTTAGGATAAAAAACAAACAAACAAAAAACAACAAAAAAACACTTTGTTAAAATGCAGCAACCCCAGGGACATGCTTAGTAATCTGACAGTTCACATCTCTGAAACCTCCAATGAGTCCTTCACCAAAGCCAGAACCAACAAAATGTAACACTCCTTGATATTTCAAAAGGTAAATCCAAACCAAAACTGCTTTCTAGGCCTTCATGATACATGCATAAGAACGGCCATACCGGGTCAGACCAAAGGTCCATCCAGCCCAGTATCCTGTCTACCGACAGTGGCCAATGTCAGGTGCCCCAGAGGGAGTGGACCTAACAGGCAATGATCAAGTGATCTCTCTCCTGCCGTCCATCTCCACCCTCTGACAAACAGAGGCTAGGGACACCATTCCTTACCCATCCTGGCTAATAGCCAATAATGGACTTAACCACCATGAATTTATCCAGGGACTGGATTAGATGACCTCCTGAGGTCCCTTCCAACCCTGATATTCTATGATCATAAGGAAGCAAACAATAGGGCACAAATTCATTTCCACTGCTCATTTCCGTCTTGCAAGTCACCTTTAACCAAATATCTTCAGACTACAAATCAATTAATACAAGAAAAGATTCAGCGTGAAAGTGAAGACCATGTTTGAGAAGGGGGAGGAGAATGTTATTTTAGCTGAACAAGCCTGAGCATCGCTAGAAATGACCCCCATTTTATTCAAAGGTGTCACTGCGAACCCCTGGTAACCCTCCCAGTGAAAGGGTGGGAGCCTACTGTAATGATGCTGAGAGTGGCTTCATGCGTTCACAGATACAGTCAGCGGTTTCCTAGGTTGTGGTTTGTTTAATAGCAGCATAGGCCAGAGGAAACTGAATGCTCCCACTTACATTAGCGAAGGGAGGACGTGCTGTGTGTATTGGTTAGAGGACAAGCTGGGTAGCTAGGACTCCTTATTCCTATTCCAGTTTCTCCCAAGACTTGCTTTGTAACCTTAGCTAAATCACTTAGGGTCAGACCACAGTCGGAAGTGCAGTAAATGTCCTGGAAGTGCTTGTACACTCTGCCCTGGGACTCTGTCCCTGTTTATCCTTGCTCAGTGACTCCAGATAATCTCATTTTCTTTTTCTAGTTGCAGGCCCTGCAAATTCAACCTGGGATCTGGAAGTCAAGCTGGGTTTTGCTGGCTATAAAGACGCTGCCATTGGAGCCTAGTAAACCATACTGCATGTTACGCAAGTGGGAGGGGGGAATGGAGCTGGACTCCATCCCCCAGAGCTGGGCTGACTCAGCCAAGTAGTAAATCGGTATTTTTGATACTCCAGGCAATACCCATGAATCTGTGTATGCATGGGGGCAGCTCCCCTCAGGAGGGAGGTTGTAGTTTTGCACACTTTTTTGACCACAACAGCACTGTAATCTTGCTCTAACTCAGTATCTCATCTTTTAAATGGAGGGGGGAAAAAATGAGAGAGAGAGAGATGTAAGGAGGCTGCCTTAGCTAATGTTTACAAGGCATCTCAGATCATCATGGGAGAATGATTATCCCCTGCAGCTGAGCTCTGCTCGGCATAACAGAGTGGCAGGAGGGGCACATCAGAAAAAACAGTTAACACAAGTTAGAGCAGCCTAGGGGCTTCTCTAACTTATGTCACGGGTCCCTAAAAGACCTTACACTAGTGGAGCAGAGCTGGGGTAGGAAGGCAGCTAGCAAAGGCAGCATGACTAGAGAGTTCCCTTCTGCTAGGGGATTATCCACTGGACATTTGCAACCAGAATGAAACCAAAGGATCGGATTGTAAGGGAGAAGGTTCCCTACGAGTGCAAAGTATTTGGTTCTTCAATGACGACAAGTAACTGCATTTCAGTGGTTTCTGTAAAATACTTTAGGACTCTGGTAGGAAAGATACTATGGTCAGGTCTGCACTAGAATCTTTTGCCAGTGCAATAATGTTAGTTAGTGGTGTGATTTTTTTAAAACATTTCTATACTGGCAACAGCCCTAGTGCTGACACAGTTGTACCTGCAATAAACGTACTCTTCGCACTATAGCTTATTTTGCTCAGGGAACCAATACAAGCTACCCTGGCAAAAGTTCTTTTGCCAGGATAAGCTGCATCTACACTAGGAGGGTTTGCCAGTGTAGCTCTACTGAGAACCCTTTTCTAGTGAGACATGGCTGGTCTGCCTACTTATTTGACTCCCATCACCATAGCACTAGGTGCCAAAGAAAAGTAAGCTACGGTTGGGCCTGATTATCACTCTCATCCTACAGTTCGCTCCAAGGTTGCAGTTCAGGTTTCAGAACAACTAGCCGAACCAAAAGGCAGCATAATTCTGGAGTCATTGAAACTGGCAATGGGCACAAAACTCACGAGCCACTGCTCTGGCCAAGGAATGCCAGTGAGAGAACCGAATCAATCGGAATCTAAAATGGGGAACAAATATTTAATAATGGGCTCTTCAGTCTGGCAGAGAAAGGTCTAACACGAACCAGTGGTGGGATGATGAAGCGAGACAAATTCAGACTGGAAATAAGGTGCACATTTTTGACAGGGAGGGTAACTGACCATTGGAACAGTTTAGAGTCATGGTGGATTCTTCATCACGGACCATTTTTCAATCAAGACGGGGTGTTTTTCTAAAAGCTCTGCTCTAGGGATTATTTTGGGGAAGTTCTCTGGTCTGTGTTACACAGGAAGTCAGATCAGATGATCACAACGGTCCCTTCTGGGCTTGGAATCTATGAATCTATGGAATGTAGTGGAAAGGAAGCCAAATAAAAGGGGAAATAAGAAAATGGGCCGTGGAAAATTATAGACCCTTAGTTCTGGGAGTAAGATGTTACGTACAGGAGATTATTACTCAAGGGGGAGGGCATGAAATAGCTCAATTCCAGGAGACCGCAGGCTTGGACTGTGAATAGGCATAGGAAATCCACCCAGGAGCCTTAAAAATTAGCTTGACATAGCTACATTGGCCAGGGCTGTGAAAAATCCATAGCTATGCTAACCTATCCTCCAGTGTGGATGCACCTATGTTGATGGAACGATGCTTTCATGGGCATAAGCTGCGTCTACACTACACTGCGTCTACTACAGTTTCTCCTCCCTTGGTGTTCACACCTCAACTGCTAGCAGAGCACCTCACCCTCCCTGATTGAACTAACCTCGTTATCTCCACACTGATATATACCTGCCTCTGGAGATTTCCATTACTTGCATCTGAAGAAGTGAGGTTCTGACCCACGAAAGCTTATGCTCCCAATACTTCTGTTAGTCTCAAAGGTGCCACAGGACCCTCTGTTGCTTTTTACACTAGGGAGTTATGCTGGCATAGCGACGGTGACATAGCTTTTCTGGTATAGACTCTGTAGTGTAGACATAGCCTCAGATGCAGCACCCCAAAGTATGGGCAGTTCTCCTTAGCCACTGAGGACAGGACAAGAAGTAATGGGCTGAAATTGCAGCAAGGGAGACTTCGGTTAGACATTAAGAAAAACTTCCTCACTGTCAGGGTGGTTAAACACAAATAAATTATGTAGGGAGGCTGTGGAATCTCCATCACTGGGGATTTTTAAATACAGGTTGGACAATACTAGATAGAAATCTAGACTGGTCTAGATAATACTTAGTCCTGCCCTGAGTGCAGGGGACTGGACTAGATGACCTCTCGAGGTCCCTTCCAGTTCTACATTCTGTGATCCTCCCTCTGGCGGGGGAGGATGAGAGAACAAACAGCATATGACAGTGGTGTAGTCATGGTCCTTAATACACAACTGGTAGGCACTCAGGTACTTTGGTGAGGAGTGCGGTATAAAAACCTATATAGACTAGAATAGAAATAGTGCTCCAAAGTTCGCGTGCACGTTTGTGTGTGCTCAGAGTTGCAAGTACACAACTGGAGGGCAGGTAGGGTCCCTTTTGAAAATGTGTCCCTACGTTGGCATAGGTATAATAACCAAGGAGAGAATATCACCAGCAGGTTCTCTGTTCTTGGTGAAGCTGCAGGCACCAGGATGAACCCAGCTTGTGTGAGACTGGACCGTGGGTAATCAGGCCTAATGGTCAGAGCAGGAGCTGGGCAGGGGATCCAATCTCAGGGCCAGGCCCGAAGTCAAGAAGCAGCAGCCACAACCAGGAGTCAGAGCTGGACCCAGGAATCAGTAGCCAATGATTAGAAACCAGTAGGCACACCGAAGGTCAGGCCTGGAGTCAAGAACCAGAGTCAGGGAGAGGAAGCCAGAGCGAGGAGCACGTTGAGGTAGCAAAGACCCAGGAGGAGGAAGGCGGGGACCGGACTAGGAGCAGGGCTGGAGCCAGGTGAGGAGCAGCAGGCGCAGGGAGGATCGCAGCTGTGGGGGTGAACCCGTTGAGCAGCCAGGGAGAGCTGCTGCTGAGCTAAAAGCCAGCCAGCCGCCCTCCCTAATAGTCAGGTGGTGCAGTCAGTCAGGGAGCCTGCTGTAGTCCAGCTGGGTGTTGGGTTGCCAGGAGAGCGACTGTTGCAGCTGGGCCTGATCCCTCACAGTTTCAGATCCCAGGGCAACTGGGCAGGATTAGTGGTTAGAACAATACACCTTTCACGCGGCGAACAGAGCACATCGGATTTGCAGTGAGTGGGGATGGAGGGTGCTCAGTACCTCCGAGGATCAGGCCCGGTATTTGCAAACTAAGGAGGTTTGACTAGTTCACATGAGATGTGAATAACAATGTATCATCTTCCTCTTTATAACAACGTTGTACGTACTTGAAGACTGTTTTCAGGTTCCCCCCTCAGTCTTCTCTTCTCCAGACTAAGCAAACCCATTTTTTAAATCTTTTCTTGTAGCTCACATTTTCTAGACCTTTAATCATTTCCATTGCTCTCCTCTGGACTTTCTCCAATTTACCCACATCTTTCCCAAAGTGTGATGCCCAGACCTGCACACAATACTCCAGTTGAGGCCTTATCATAGAATATTAGGGTTGGAAGGGACCTCAGGAGGTCATCCTGTCCAACCCCCTGCTCAAAGCAGGACCCATCCCCAACTAAATCATCCCAGCCAGGGCTTCGTTAAGCCTGACCTTAAAAACCTCTAAGGAAGGAGATTCCACCACCTCCCTAGGTAACCCATTCCAGTGCTTCACCACCCTCCTAGTGAAAATTTTTTTCCTAATATCCAACCTAAACCTCCCCCACCGCAACTTGAGACCATTGCTCCTTGTTCTGTCATCTGCCACCACTGAGAACAGTCTAGATCCATCCTCTTTGGAACCCCCTTTCAGGTAGTTGAAAGCAGCTTTCAAATCCCCCCTCACCTCTTCTCTTCTGCAGACTAAACAATCCCAGTTCCCTCAGCCTCTCCTCGTAAGTCATGTGCTCCAGACCCCTAATCATTTTTGTTGCCCTCTGCTGGACTCTTTCCAATTTTTCCAAATCCTTCTTGTAGTGTGGGGCCCAAAACTGGACACAGTACTCCAGATGAGGCCTCACCAATGTCTAATAGAGGGGAGTGATCATGTCCCTCGATCTGCTGGCAATGCCCCTACGTATACAGCCTCAAATGCTGTTAGCCTTCTTGGCAACAAGAGCACACTGTTGACTCATATCCAGCTTCTCGTCCACTGTAACCCCTAGGTCCTTTTCTGCAGAACGGCTGCCTAGCCGTTCGGTCCCTAGTCTGTAGCAGTGCATGGGATTCTTCCATCCTAAGTGCAGGACTCTGCACTTGTCCTTGTTGAACCTCAGATTTCTTTTGGCCCAATCCTCTAATTTGTCTAGGTCCCTCTGTATCCTGTCCCTACCCTCCAGCGTATCTACCACTCCTCCCAGTTTAGTGTCATCTGCAACTTGCTGAGGGTGCAGTCCACGCCATCCTCCAGATCATTAATAAAGATATTGAACAAAACCGGCCCCAGGACCGACCCTTGGGACACTCCGCTTGAAACCGGCTGCCAACTAGACATGGAGCCATTGATTGCTACCCGTTGAGCCCGACGATCTAGCCAGCTTTCTATCCACCTTATAGTCCATTCATCAGTACTGAGTAGAGCAGAAGAATTACTTCTTGCGTCTTACTTACAACACTCCTGCTAATACAGCCCAGAATGATGTTTGCTTATTTTTTTGGAACAGTGTTTATTACCTTGTTGACTCATATTTAATTTGTGATCCACTGTAACCCCTAGAAGCTTTTCTGCAGACTCCTTCCTAGGCAGTCATTTCCCATTTTGTATTTGTGCAATTGCTTATACCTTCCAAAGTGGAGTACTTTACACTTGTCCTTATTCAATTTCATCCTATTTATTTCAGACCACTTCTCCAGTTTGCCAAGATCATTTTGAATTCTAATCCTGGCTCCAAAACACTTGCAACCTCTCCCAGCTTGGTATCATCTGCAAACTTGATAAATGTACTACCTACACCATGATCCAAATCATTTATGAAGATATTGAATAGAACCAGACTCAGGACAGATCCCCGCAGGACCCCGCTCGATATGCCCTTCCAGCTGTTTGGAGTGGCTCACGACCATGAGTGCCAATCTCAGGGCAGACTATCAAAAAGCAGGGCAGACACCCCAAACGGGTGGTATGTTCTGTAATGAGATTTCACCAACCCAGTACCAAGTGTCAACTCCTAAAGCACTAGAACAGTCTTACCATGGAGTCACAGACAGTCCCTTTGGGCACTCCAGTCTGTCTTGCCAACCCGGCTAGTTGGTCTTAGTGACAGACGGTCCCTTACACCCACAATCACAGCAATATTCAGGTTACTCTCAGTCCCAAAGGACCAGTCACTTACCCCAGGTCAGCTGTACTCAGATCTCACACCGAAGACAACGCTTGTAGCCAATCCTGTAACAAACTAACTAACGGCTTATTAAGGGGGGGAAAGAAATTAAAGTGATTTACAAGTGAATATATGATTTCTTTGCTAAAACAGGAAACACACACACAAATGAGTTACAGTCTTAGAGTTAAAAAGGTAATAGAAGTGTCTCTAATAAGCAGCTCTATATACCCTTTAGGGCTGACCCAGGCCAAGCAGCATGGGGATCTCTTGCTTATGTTTAGGAATCCTTGCCCCTCCGAGTCCAGACAGTAGAAAGAACCCAGTTTCTCGTCACCAGGGATTTTATCCCCTTCACCCCAGCATCCAAGGTGATGGGATGAGTTCATGCACAGGTCTCCCCTTCCCGGAGGAAGTGACGAATGCACTCAACAGGGTCTCTGTCCTTTGATGCTACACAACGCCTCATCTGCCTTCAATGGACCATATAGTGGGCAGGACGAGCACTTTACCTTATTTAATGCTTCTTTTGCTGGTTGGTGAGTGACGCAGTCAGAGGTTTACAATGCAAACACTCCACAGAACACGGAATACAGAGGTTATAAGTAGGTTAAATACACGTAGCGTCCTACGAGCAATTCATAAAGTCTAAACACTAAAAACATTCTTATAACACAAATATCTGTTTTAACTATACTAACCTACAGCTGGCTCATTTCCAGCTATGCATTTGTCAGAGTTCAGCGAGGCCCTGGCTTTTGGCATGAGCTGGCACCTGGTCTGCCCGTGTCGCAGCTTTACTGAAGGTTTGTGGGACGATCCCCATTTTGAGATCCATTTATTTTTGTTCCTGATGAACGTTGAACCTGAGCTGCCCTGAAAGGGGTAGGACTGAAGGTTGCTCTGGCCAGAAGCACCTTACTGGGACAGAGACCTGCAGCTGGGCGAGTTGTGTTCTGAAGAGCCACAAGATGATGCCACCCAGCAACCCAGTTACAGTCCTGAGTCCCTGGGGGAGTTCATTCTGCAGTCTTGGCCCCTTCCCCCTCCCCAGAGAAGGTTCTGTCTCCCACACAGACTAGCTTTGCTCTTATTGTTGAGAGTTCCATTGGGCCACGGGTGTGAAGCTTTCCAACCATGGTCTTCAACCCAGAGCTTTAAACGGTCCTTTAGTTAGATACCCTGAGCCCAGGCCATGGAGTGCTTGGAAGAGAAGGACTGAGACCTTGAACTTGATTTGAAAATTCTATGGGAAGCCAGTGCCAAGAGGAGGACAGGTGAGATGTGTTTGCAGTCGCCTTTGTTACCAAGGAGACTCATGGCCGTGTTTTATACTAGCTGGAGTTTCCTAAGTGCTGAAGGTATCAGAGGGGTAGCCGTGTTAGTCTGGATCTGTAAAAAGCAACAGAGAGTCCTGTGGCACCTTAAAGACTAACAGATGTATTGGAGCATAAGCTTTCGTGGGGGAATACCCACTTCGTCAGACACATGTAATGGAAATTTCCAGAGGCAGGTATAAATATGCAGGCAAGAATCAGTCTGGAGATAACGAGGTTAGTTCAATCAGGGAGGATGAGGCCCTCTTCTCCTCCCTTGGTGTTCTCCTCCCTTGAGGTGAACACCAAGGGAGGAGAAACTGCTTCTGTAGTTGGCTAGCCATTCGCAGTCTGTTTAATCCTGAGCTGATGGTATCAAATTTGCAAATGAACTGGAGCTCAGCAGTTTCTCTTTGGAGTCTGGTCCTGAAGTTTTTTTGCTGCAGGATGGCTACCTTTACATCTGCTATGGTGTGGCCAGGGAGGTTGAAGTATTCTCCTACAGGTTTTTGTATTCCCAATCTGACTTGTGTCCATTTATCCTTTTACGTAGGGACTGTCCAGTTTGGCCGATGTACATAGCAGAGGGGCATTGTTGGCACATGATGGCGTATATAACATTGGTGGACGTGCAGGTGAATGAACCGGTGATGTTGTAGCTGATCTGGTTAGGTCCTGTGATGGTGTTGCTGGTGTAGATATGTAGGCAGAGTTGGCATTGAGGTGCTGAAGGTTTTCATCCCCAGGTAAAATCCCCATTGCTGTCGTCCAGCTGAGAAGTGACAAAGGCAGGAATAACTGAGGCCAAGTCTTTATCTGCCAGGATGGGATGGAGGCTCCCAGGCAAGTGGAGATGGCAGAAAGTGTTACTCACGGATGCTGCGACGTGAGAGCTCAACATCAGCGGGGAATCCAAGAGTACACCCTAGACAATGGACTGAATTCACCAACGGTGAGTGTGCAACTTCAACAACAAAGATTGTGCCATAGCTGCAACTTCTTAAAAATACTTCCCCTGCCCACAGCATCACCTCTGTTGTGCTCGGGTTCAGCTTCAGCCGGCTGCTCTTCATCCCAGAGCTGATCTCACCCAAGCACTGGGCCGTCCTGGTGGCAGCGGTGTGATCGGATGTGGTGAAGCGCAGGCAGGGCTGTGCGTCATCGGCATGTTGCTGGCACTTGAGTCCATGTCGTCTGGCCCGTTCGCCCGGTGGTTGCATGTAGATGTTGGAAAGGGCCGGAGCGAGAAGTGACCCTGGTGGAGCCCCACAAGCGAGGGGCCTGGGGGGGAGGGGCAGTTTCCCCATCACTGCTCTTTGGGGGCGTCCCGCCTGGAAGGACTCAACCCATTTCAGCGCCTTCCCATGGACCCTGCCACCTCTCGGGGGAGCCAGCGGAAGCTCCTGGCCTGTGGTGTGGAACGCTGCAGAGAGGCCCAGGGGCTGAGCCCGGATGGCTGCCCCTCTCCCCACTGACAGGAGGCGCTCAGCCATCAGGGCCATGAAACCAGCTCCTGTTCCGTGTCCTGGCCTGAAGCCAAATTGTGCCAGGTCTTGAAAGTTAGATGAGCTTGTGGTTGACCTCAGGCTGGCTTTTTTCTGAGCTTGCCCAGGAACAGGAAGTCTGACACTGGGCGATAACTGGCCAGGACTGACGTATCCAGGATGGTGCTGGAATTATAGGATATCACCACAACACCAATTCCTTTCTTAAATTCGAAGGCCGAATGGTATTTATACAGCCGCTGCAAACGTGCCGTGAATGCCTATGCAATTATTACATCCATCCAATAACATGCAGTTGTGGGTAATTAGAACAGGCCTAACCCCAGAATGCTCAAACCCATGTTAGCCAGCTCCAACAGGACCGGCAGTCACTAATAACGAAGCCTCTGAGAGTCCACCCTTTGGTACCTCATTTATCGGGTCCCACATGAGCGTGGTCACTACTTCTTGAATCCTTTTATTTGCTAAAACTGGTCAGAACCATTCTTGATAATTGAGGTCTCTTCTTCCAAGACTTCCTTCCAATCTTATCACCACATTCCAGGTCCAGTATTGAGTCAAGCATACCATCTTTCAAGGCCTTCCCCCCACCACTTTGCACAGACTGCAACACATATACATCTTTTAGCCAAGCTAATTTAACCCTTTGTCTTTATCTAATCCCACATGTGGGTTTCTTCAGTGTTGGTCTGACTATTGCAGGCCAGAGCTAAGGTTTTGAAACGTGCATGCAAATATTTGTATGTGCAAAGCTGTGCACCCACAAAGGGTCCTTATTTGGCCTTTGTTGTCTATGGGGGTGCCTCTGGGGGTTCCAGGTCCTTGACTCAGGCTTTATAATGTCTCTATACTCTCCTTCTCTCCAAGGGGGTGGGGGGAGAAGAGGTTTATGCCCCTTCCACAAAAAGGGTGGGTGGTAGTGGAACCCGGGTCCTCTCCTCTTGCCCCATCAGGCTCCAACCCAGGGCCTTTGAGAGGCAGTGGTTGCAAACACTCTGGACTGCTTCAGGCCACCTCCCTGGGCCACTCACTTCTCCATAAGGCCTCAAAAGTCCTTCCCCTGATGTCCAACAGAAAATAGCAGAAACAACTGACTCTTCAGCCTAGCGGGGCTTAGCTGGCAGCCTTCTTCTGTGTGGCCTAGCCCCAGCTTCACAGTGGCTCAGATTCCTGGGTTTCACTCCCACCGCCCAGGATCTGTCATGCTCTCCCTCCGCCCAGGGCTTCCGGCAGGCTGCAGTCCCTGATCAGCCCATCTCCAGTCAGGCTTCCAGCTCAGGGCTCAGCCCAAGAGGGAAAAGCTCTCGGCTGGGTCTCTTCCCTCTTCCTCTAGGGCAGGGGTAGGCAACCTATAGCACGCGTGCCAAAGGCGGCATGCAAGCTGATTTTCAGTGGCACTCACACTGCCCGGGTCCTGGCCACCGGTCCGGGGGGGCTCTGCATTTTAATTTAATTTTAAATGAAGCTTCTTAAACATTTTTTAAAAACCTTATTTACTTTACATACAACAATAGTTTAGTTATATATTATAGACTTAAAAACATTAAAGTGTATGACTGGCACGCAAAACCTTAAATCAGAGTGAATAAATGAAGACTCGGCACACCACTTCTGGAAAGGTTACCAACCCCTGCTCTACGGCTACGGGTGGCTGCCGCCGCTTACAGGCCCCTCCCTTGCAGTCAGAAGCAGAGTGGGTTGGGTAGGATAGGTCACGTCTCCCTCTTCTGAGCCATTTGGCTCCCTGTTAAGCTCCTTGTCCAAGCGTTGGAGCAGGGTTTACAGCAGGTGCGGTGAGGCAGTGTCGGCTGGTCCCAGAATTGCTCCTTAACCCCTTCTGTACCAGTGTGGGGTTTATACACAACACCCCAGACCCTAAGAAAGGGAGACCACGGCACATTCCCCACTGCATGCCAAACCCACAGGGCATTGCCATTCGCCAGCAAACGATGGCAGACAGCATTTAAAGACTAGAAGTTCACAGATTCCCAAGGCCAGAAGGGAACATTAGCTCATCGAGTCTGACCTCCTGTGGTAACATGGGCCATTGAATTTCACCCGGTCATCCCCCTTTCCCCGCCCCCCGTATTGAGCTCAATGACTTGTGTTTGATTAAAGCGTCTTCCAGAAAGGCAGCAAGTCCTGAAGACATCAAGAGAATCCACCGCTTCTCTGGATAGTTTGTTCCAATGGCAGTGTGCCTTATTTCCGATTGCAACGGGTGTGGCCTCAGCATCCGGCCATTGGTTCTTCTTCTCTCTTTCTCCGCTAGATCGAAGAGCCTTTTAGTATCTGGTATTTCTCCCCGTGAAGGTCCTGATACACAGTGATCAGATCACCTCTCCATCTTCTTGTTGATAAATTAAACCAGCGGTTTTCAAACTGTAGGTCGGGATCCCATTTTAATGGGGCTGCCAGGATTGTCTTAGACTTGCTGAGGCCCGGGGCCAAAGCCCAAGCCTCACCGCCCGGGGCCAAAGCCCAAGCCTCACCGCCCGGGGCCAAAGCCCAAGCCTCACCGCCCGGGGCCAAAGCCCAAGCCTCACCGCCCGGGGCCAAAGCCCAAGCCTCACCGCCCGGGGCCAAAGCCCAAGCCTCACCGCCCGGGGCCAAAGCCCAAGGGCTTCAGCCCTGGGCGGCGGGGCTCAGGTTACAGGCCCCCTGCCTCAGGCTGAAGCCCTTGGGCTTTGGCCCTTCCCCCCCGCCCCCCATCCAGGGCGGTGGGGCTCGGGTTTGGCCCCCCCCGGGGCAGCAGGACTAGGGCAGGCTCAGGCTTTGGTCCCCCTCCCGCCTCCGGGGTTGTGTAGAAATTTTTGTTGTCAGAAGGGGGTCGCAGTGCAGTGAAGTTGGAGAACCCCTGAATTAAACAGAGCAAGCTCACGATGAGACGTTTTCTCCAGCCCTGGAATCATTTTTGGGGACTCATCTTCTCTGCACGCTCTGCCGTTTTTCAGCCTCAGGTTACTGGCAATGTGATTGTCAGCAGTACAAAGCTGCCTGTGAAAATACAACCCAGTTGTGGAGGAAGCCAAAATAACCTTTGCAGCACAGGACGGGCAAAGCAGAGCTGCAGACTCAACCTCAGACCCAAGCATCTCTCCTCCCTTCTGCTCCCCCCGCCCAAATTGTGCTTCACTGAAAAGTTCCACTGAAGACCGAGGAAGACACCTCAGAGCAGAGAGAAGGGCTCATCCCACCGGCCTTCCTGGAGTTTGGTTGGATCACCCAAAAGCCCTGTGAAATGTCTGGGCTGCTCTCTGCGAGCCTGACCCCTGCACCTCCTGGCTGGTGAATGCCTGGCAGGGACACCCACACACATCACTGGATGAGACCATTTAAGCTCCCTTCAGATAGGGTGACCAGATGTCCCGATTTTATAGGGACAGTCCCGATTTTTGGGTCTTTTTCTTATATAGGCTCCTATTACCCCCCACCCCGTCCCGATTTTTCACATTTGCCGTCTGTTCACCCTACCTTCAGAGCAGGCAACCCATGTGCCAGACCTGAACCCAACTAGTTCTCAAGGAGCCAAACACCAGGTGTCAATGTGACGGTCACCATCTTGGCCAGCACCAGGGATCTCCAGAGCTAGGAACATAAATCTCTGTAGCTTAAGCTAAAAAGTCAGGCCCTGTCGCTGAGGGTTGGAACAGACTCAAATTTCTCCAGGGACTGGGGACACACAAACACGTCCCAATCTGTGGTTTCCATAGATTCTAAGGCCAGAAGGGAACGAGACTGACCTAATGCATAATAACGGTAGCAGTGCGGGACTCACCCCTGCGGCGCCTCTTGCTGGTTGTCTCAGGAATTAGCTCGTCCAGCCTCCAAAGCGCCCTCTGCAGGCCGGTGTCCGCTGCCGCTTGGCCCCTGCGTCCCTCTCGGACCCAGTGCCCCGTTATCTGGGGTGCTGCCCCCTGGCCATACACCCCTCAGTCTCAGGGTCTCCCCTCCCTAGGGAACCCTCACCCCCTATCCCCACCTCATCTCAGTCATAGGCTACTGCCAGTCACCAACTAGCCCCCGTTCCCTGAGGCAGACTGCAGTATAAGCCACTCATCATAGGCAAAGTTGGATCTGGACCTGCTGCCTCTCTCTGCAACCCAGTACCTCTATGGGGCCTTGGACAAGGCCCTGCAGCCTGGGGATTTGCCAGCCTGGAGCTCCCCAGCCCCTCTGGCCTTTCCCCAGCCCTGCCTCACTCTAGGCACCCTGAGCTTCCCAGCAGCCAGGCCCCTCTCTCTCCAAAGGCAGGGAGAGTCTGTATATCTGCTCCTGGCTTCCCTGGCTTTTATAGGACCAGCTGAGGCCTGATTGGGGTGTGGCTCAGCAGTGTCTGCTTCCCCAATCAACCTATTAGCTTTTCCCCTGCTCCAGCCCTCTGCCAGGGCTGTTTTAAGCCCTTCCAGGCAGGAGTGGGGTAACCACCCCGTTACAATAACACAGGCCAATAATAATTCCTGTTGGAACTAGAACAGAGCGTTTAGAAAAACAGCCAGTCTGGACTTGAAAGAGTTCAGTGATGGAGAATCCACCACATCCCAGTAACTTGTGCCAGTGGTTAATATAGGGTGACCAGATAGCAACTGTGAAAAAATGGGACAGGGGGTGGGAGGTAATAGGCCCCTATATAAGAAAAAGTCCCCAAAAATGGGACTGTCCCTTTAAAAAGGGACATCTGGTCAGCCTATTAATATCCCTCATCTGGTTTATGCCAAGGCCTTTCTTACTACACGCCAAAAATAGATAAGTTCACGGAGGATCAGTCCAGCAATGGCTATTAGCGAGGATGGGCAGGGATGGTGTCCCTAGCCTCTGTTTGCCAGAAACTGGGAATGGGCGACAGGGGATGGATCACTTGATGATTACCTGATCTGTTCATTCCCTCTGGGGCACCTGACTTTGGCCACTGTTGGAAGACAGGATACGGGGCTAGGTGGACCTTGGTCTGACCCAGTATGGCCCTTCTTATATCCTTTTCCTAAGCAAACCCCTTGAGATGGCCAGGAAAATCCACCAACACCCTAAACCATTCACAATCAGACTGGAAAACATGGCATAGAAATGGCTCTGGCATGTGTGCTCTCAGGGCTGGACTCTGAACTTGAGAGCTCCTTAGGATGAGACACCAAACCTGAGCGAATTCAGAGCATGGTGCAAACTCCGCCCTATCTGCATGGGCCTTTCCCCTGCTAACAAAGGCCGAAGACGCCGAGGATCATTTCAGAGGACAACGGGAACAGCAATTGAAATAGCAACAGCTGGAGCAAAGAGCGGAGTGAAGGCAGCGCATCAAGTTGAAGGTCTTGGCTGGATACTGTGGCAGAGGGCAGCATTTAAAACGATGCTCACTGGGAGAGAGAAGACAGGCTGCCGGTCCACAATGAAAGGCCACTGGAGCGGGAATCCAAAGACATAGTTGTCTCATGCACCTGTTGTATCCTGGCTTTCAGACAGCGAGCTCTTTGGGGCAGGGGTTGAAATGTATTAGATGCTCGTACAGCTCCCAGCAGAGTGGGGCTCAACTTGCTGGAGTCTTCTAGGCGCTACCTCGATATTAGTGTTTGCCAACTACTACTACGAACAAGGTCTTGCACTCGACCTCCTCCATGTGCTGGGTATCACAAGATACTAAAGCTCACGGATGCAGGTAACACACAGAACACTTCTCGAGGGGCAGATCTGCTAGAATTTTATTACTGGGGAAAGGGGAGGAGCTCTGGAGCTCAAAGTCCTGGATTCAAACCCAGCACAGCACATGGCGTCTCAGAGACAGCGTCCACCATGTGCCTCAGCCCTGATCTGGAGACACAAGCCCGTTGGGTGAGAGGGGAATTCAAGCGCCAGAGCCCCTCTGCGGAGGCTGCCAATAACGAGGGATAATCGGCGCCAGCGGGTTTCAGAGGCCTAGGAACTGGTCTGCGACTCCCGTCACAAAGGCCGACAACTATCGTCAGGAACAACGATCGACCTCTCTCCATCAAGCCTGGATTTGAAGCAGGGATCAAGCAGGAATTATACGGACTACTCCTGCCCCTCAGGCCGGCAACTCCGCTCGGGCTGCTGCTGTTCACCCAATGCACGTAGAAAGGCCACCACGCCAGAGCTTCCAGCAGGAAATATTTACAAGTTTTCTCCGGCCTGGAGGGCCTGCTGTGGGGTGGGACGGGAGCTGCCGGCCTCGCTCCCAAGCTAAATAAAGAGGCACTTTGCAGCGGTTGCCAAAATACACGCGTCTCCCCCTTCGACTCCCTGGGCCAATGGCTGCAGTGATGGGAATGCAGATTTGCTCCTGCCTGGCAGGACCATAATAACCAGGCCGGCACTTCGAGCCAAGCCAGCAAGCACAGGAGAAACTGTTCTGCTAACGCCACGGCCTAGCACGGCACCCAAAGCTGCGCAGAAAACCGGCCCTACGCCAGGCCCACCTTGGAGTTGCAATGGTCATCAACGATAGCTAGGCCCACGGCGCCATCTCGTGGCAAAGGGCTGCCCCAGCGTTTCCCTTCTCTCGTCTGTATGAACCCCTGGGGAATATTTAGCAAGCGCTGGCCCCACCGGCTGCTCTGCACCCCCAGGCAGGAGACCGGTTGCAGGACTGTGGCACTGACACCCTTGCAAATGAGCGCAGGCGAGGGGGGTCTTTGATCTCTCGTTTAGAAAGACCTAACTTAAAAATGGTGTGAATTTAGCAAAAATTAAAGGGTTCATGCTACTGGCTTGAGTGTTACAGGAAGGGAGGTGCACTCAGCTCTGGTGATACCCCTCAATCCCGACCCACAGCCCCCTGCTAGCCCAGTCCTGCCCCCCAGCTCTACCAATGCCCCTCAATCCCAACCTGCAGCCCTCTGTTAGCCCCAGCCCTGCCTCCAGCTCTGCCGGTGCCCCTCAATCCTGATCCGCAGCCCCCTGCTATCCCAGCCCTGCCCCCCACAGCTCTGCTGGTGCCCCTCAATCCTGACCCACAGCCCCCTGCTACCGCAGCTCTGCCCCCAGCTCTGCCAATGCCCCTCAATCCCGATCTGCAGCCCCCTGCTATTCCAGCCCTCCCCCAGCTCTGCCAGTACCCCTCAATCCCGACCCACAGCCCCCTGCTATCCCAGCCCTTCCCCCAGCTCTGCCAGTGCCCCTCAATCCCGACCCACAGCCCCCTGCTATCCCAGCCCTGCCCCCAGATCTGCTGGTGCCCCTCAATCCCGACCCACAGCCCCCTGCTATCCCAGCCCTGCCCCCAGATCTGCTGGTGCCCCTCAATCCCGACCCACAGCCCCCTGCTATCCCAGCCCTGCCCCCAGATCTGCTGGTGCCCCTCAATCCCGACCCACAGCCCCCTGCTATCCCAGCCCTTCCCCCAGCTCTGCTGGTGCCCCTCAATCCTGACCTGCAGCCCCCTGCTATCCCAGCCCTCCCCCCAGCTCTGCCAGTGCCCCTCAATCCCGACCCACAGCCCCCTGCTATCCCACCCCTTCCCCCAGCTCTGCTGGTGCCCCTCAATCCTGACCTGCAGCCCCCTGCTAGCCCAGCCCTGGGCTCCCCCCACTCCCCACAGCTCTGCCGGTGCCCCTCAATCCTGACCCTCAGCCCCCTGCTATCCCAGCCCTGCCCCCAGCTCTGCCGGTGCCCCTCAATCCCGATCCGCAGCCCCCTGCTATCCGAGCCCTGCCCCCAGCTCTGCTGGTGCCCCTCAATTCTGATCTGTTCCCCCCCCATTCCAGCCCTGCGCTCTCCCCCACCCGCCCAGCTCAGCTAGAGCGGCAGGTGGGATAAGGCAGGTGGTGGGAAAACGCTGCCTGCTTCTTCTCATCCCATATCTCTTCAGCGCCCCCTTCTCCTCCCCCGCGACCCCGGTAGGGAGCCGCCTCCTGGCCGCCAGCCGAAAGCACCTCAGAGAAGAGCATTTTTCCACCTTCCCTGGAGCATCTGGCCAGTCAGAGACAAGAGGCTGGATCCCCTGGCCCACTGGCCCACAGGACAGGACAGAGCCACCCTGCAGCTCAGCGGGGAGCAGGCAGACCAATGGGCAAACTCAGAGGGGCCAATTTTCAGCAGGGTTTGAGCCTGGATGCCCCCAACCAGCTCCCGCAAACTCAGGCACCAGCCACCCCTGTTGCGTAGCGGTAACACAGGAGCAGGGCTGCCCAGGGCATCCGCTCTACCCGCAGGCAGGTTGCCATGGCAATGCATGGCCCCCGCCCCTCCTCTGCTGCAGCACTGACTCCTCCAGACCAGGGCCTGCTCTAGGGTTTTTGCCACCCCAAGCAAAAAAAATTTTTGGCTTCCCCCCCTCCCCCCCCCCGCCGCCCCAGCCCTGGGCTCTCTCTTTCCCCTCCCCCCCCCCCCGCCGCCCCAGCCCTGGGCTCGCTCTTTCCCCTCCCCCCCCGCCGCCCCAGCCCTGGGCTCTCTCTTCACCCCCCACCCGCACCCCCTACCACTCCAGCCAGGGGCTCTCCCACCCCACCCGCACCCCCTGCTGCCCCAGCCCTGGGCTCTCTCTTCCCCCCCGGCCCGCACCCCCTGCTGCCCCAGCCCTGGGCTCCCCACCTCTCCCCTCGCCTCCAGCCAGTCCGGCACTGGCAGGGTCGGGGTAAGCAGTGGGTCTCCCGGCCGCGCCTCAGCCCAGGGTCCCTCCAGCCAGGGCTCCCGCCTCCAGGACTGGCGGAACCCGGGAGGGCAGAGCCAGGGGACCGCCTGGCAGAGAGCTGAAGAGCCCGGCAGCGCCCCGCCCTCTATGGCCCCACTGCTGCTGCTTCTGGCCACCCTGTCGCAGTCCCTGAATGGCTCGGGCCGCTTCGCCCAGCCCCGGCTGCGGCACTGGGAGGCGACCGCCCTGCGGCACCTGCAGGCAGCTCCGTGTGCCCCGTGGGGCGGCCCCCAGCACGAGTGTCCCCCGCTTGGAGCCTGCCCGGCCCAGCCACAAGGTGCGGACGCTGCTCTCCAACGCAAACCGCAGTGGCCCCAGAGTGCTCCCCGCACACAACGCCCTGCCGCTGCCTGGGCCGGCTCTAGGCTTTTGCCGTGGGAAGCAAAAAAAAAAAGGAGACCGGAATGCCGCCCTTGAAAATGTGCCCCCCCACGCACGTGCTTGGTTTGCTGGTGCCTAGAGACGGCCCTGCTCCAGACAGCCAAGGCTGCAAGGATCCCTGGTTCTTACGAAGGGGGGACAATTCTTCCTCCCAGGCCCAGCACGTACACTCAGGCTTGCCCTGCGCTCCCCCACCGCTTGGAGAAAAACGCTCTTGCATGAACTATTTAAAGTGAAGGAAGCAATCAGCTCCCCCGAGACAGATTTGCTGCCTTCCTGCAAATGAGCGATTGGAACTATAGCTAACAGAACTGGAGCTTCCCCTAGGCACCTCTCTATTCTATATGCATCAGGCGGACAGGTCCCAGCCTGGAGAAAGGGGGTAGGGGAACCACCTGTTTTTTTCCCTGCATTCTAGAGGCAGGTGGAGCCACTTTAAAAGGGACACAGTCCACCTGAAAATACTTTGTCCCCGTTATTCATCGTCCTCCTTCAAATCCCTTAAAACTCTCCTTTGCCATGATGCCGACACAGAAACGTGACAACGATTAGGCAGCTGACGTGCAGAGACCCCTGCTGATCAATATTGTCTCATGGTTTCCTTGTCCTCTCCCACCTGTCTGTATCCATCTGTCGTTTAAAGTAAATTCTTTGCGGTGGGAACCGTCTTTTTGTTCTGGGTTTGTGCAGCACCTAGAGAGACGGGATCCAGGTCCTCGGCATTATCATAATACAAATAACAATGAGTTATAAGAAATACCTGAGATTGCAGGAGCAGAAAGAAGTTGGCAAAGAAAATCCTCTTTTTCCAACCTGGTTTCCTTTGTGCATTCAGCAGCATTTTATTTAGGGTCAATTTCCCTGTTTTCCCTGGATAGCCGGCTGGCCAACTTCTCCCTTGCAGTAACCACCTTTGTAAATTTCAACAAGGGAGCAGAAAAATCCCTTATACATATTTTTAGAAGAGTTTTATGAAATCAGGACATAATGTCGAAAGGGATTTTTAAAAATTAGTTAATGTCAAAAATAATCTAAATTAACACCAGGCCTTTAAGTAGAGTGTCCAATTGGCTTATGAATAGGAGTAAAATAATCCACTTAAATCCATTTACGCTGACTGATGTGCACTGCTAGAAGATAGGCCTGTCTCCTGGTTTTAGGGTGTTCTGTGGGCAGTGATGTAGAGGCAGCGTTAAGGCTGTTTGGGTGATCTCACCCGTGCATTCCCGATGTGTAACTGTCAATATTATCTCTCAACCTAGGATATTAACGCCTTAAATAATTCTTTAAATCCAGTTTGTCACTCTTCTTGATCTTCATTTTATTTTTGCATGACTCGTGATTCAGATGAAAAATTCCTGACGTCAGTTTCATTTTGGTAGGAGGCAGTTTCACTCAGAGATTTTCTGTGCTTTGGGTTCCCAAATGCTACAGGTGAATGTTTGTGCATTTAAAAAAAACAATTGTTTTCACTGAAGTTTATTATTATTTTTTAATTGGGCAGACAGTCTACTGGCCTTAGGTTTTATAAAAGCTCATTTTTACACCATTTAAATGTTGCCTGATTTTAAATGGGAATGCCCCTTCACATGGAATTCTGGGTTGGATTTCTGGGCTTTATAAGAAAAAGCTACCAAGCTTCTCTCCATCTGGCAGTGCTGGGTTATTTTTCATTATGTACAAATAACGGAGCAGACAATTAAATTGAAACATAGCAAATTTAATACTGATAAAAGCATTTTTTTTCTTTTAGACAGAAAAATTAACCTGTGGAACTTGCTGCCATTGGATATCACTGAGACCAGGAGTTAGCAGGATTCAACAGAAGTTTAGACATTTACATGAATAAGAAACACTGACAGATATAAAACATGTAAGAAAGGATATGAGACCTCATGCCTTAGGGCTCAGTCGGCTTAACACTGCCAGGGTCTGGGAAGAAACCACATTGAAGGGCTGATTATTCTATAATTGACCACTAGGAGTCTTGCACCTTCTTCCAAAGCATTTGGTATGGGCCACTGTCGGAGACAAGATACTGAACTAGATACACCTGTGGTCTGAACCGGTCTTCCTATGATCCAGAATTCCTACGTTCTTATGGAATCACTGACCACCTTAATTCCAGCTTAAAGCCTGGGCATTATATTATTTGGAGGGACCCACTTAGCAGCATGTGCATGTGTCAGCCGCTGTATACTGGGCCCTATACAGGAATTTGCAGTGTAGAGCCCATAGTGAGATAATTAGCATCAGGAGAAGCCAAAGACTCTTCGATGCTTCTCCAAGCCTCTTGCACCGGCAGAGTCAGGCTAGGAGTCTTGTCAGGACTGAAGGAGAACGCCAGCTCCAGTCCCCCCGAACTTTGGGGGAGTTCAGATCTGGCTAGAATGGGCTTGGCTGGTCCTCTCCCTGCAATGGGCCAAACTGGAACCCTGGGTCCAGACCCGCCCCTGAAAACTACATCTTCAGCCCAACTTTTCAGCTCAGCCCCTCCCGTGGGAAGAGACTCACTGCACGCCGAGAAATGCCATGAGGAGAGACTGCCTCCTGGGCCTGGGGCATTGCCAGCTGGAACCCAGCGGCTCATGAACATGGAAAATGAGCTGTTTGTGGCAGCCGGACTTTTTAACCCCCCTGGAAGTTCCAGGTTTGAGTTCTGGGTCAAAGGTCGAGCTGGCTTTTATCTGCGTCTGGAATAGCTCCCCTGACCCCAGGAGATCAACCATTCCAACAGACAGCAACTCAGACCGAGGGGAGGGGTTAGTACCAGCAAGTCTTCAACCCTTCACCCGAGGGGCGGGGTTAGCCCTTGAGAGACTCCGCCCCTTACACAGATGGGGCGGGGCTTGCACATGAGAGACTCTGCCCCTTAAGTGAAAACAGCCATGACACACGACCCATTTAACCACCAGCTCTTGAGCAAAAGGGGATTCCAACCGCCTGGCAGATTCTGAGGGCGCAAGTGCACCAGAAAAAAAGTTTTCTTTGCCCTTTATGCGGCCCCAGCGTGGGGAACACGCCCCCTCCAACACAGCCCTTCTCGCTTCAGCGCCGAATGGGAAAAGCCAACATAGCTGCTCTCGGCCATCACTGTCAGCCAATCAAAAGCCACTTTCCTACCGCTTGGGATGTTGGGACACAGGAGGAATAACGCCCCCCCCAGCAAGAATACATCCTCTGAGGCTGCGTCTTTGGGAAGGGGATCCCGGTAACCAAAGGGAACACAAGCGCGCGGCTCTGATACAGACGAAGGGCCGCCGCAGTTCTCGGTTATGTCTTTTTCAATCCGGAGTGACTCCACTGGCAGGATGGGGGGCAGAACGGGGAGCCCCAGCTTAGAACGGGGCACATTTTGGGTGTGGGAAGGGCATTCATGTTTTATATTCCACAGCAAAAAGCACAGTAAACAAGATCCAGGCCCAAGACAGGCAACATGACGCGCTCGGTACGGGATTTCCAGCTGGGACATCCCTTTTACGGCCTTCAGCCCTAGTAAACGTCTCTGTGTATTATACAGATACCTTAAAAAACCAGTAACACAACGGAAATATTTAAACCCACTAAGTAGCATCGAGGGGCCCAGTTAGCTTCCTCCGCACACAGGGATGGAGCCTTCAAAGGGGAAGGCCAAGTGTGTGCTTGTTTTGAACTGGTCCCTGTCTAGCGAGCCAGGAGGATCTCCAAGAGGGGTGTTAAGAGAGAGAGATCAAGGGGGACTACAAGTTCCAAAATGCAGGGGATACAAATCCCAGCATGCAATGCTTCGTGAGAGCCGCCTGGAGCCCTACAAGCTGGGACTCCTTGCCCTCCAGCAGCTCCCGTTCAGCACACGTCTGGCCCAGGCCTCTGGTTCCGGGGCTGGGTAACGTGGCCCCGCCCCCAGGGATGCGTCCCAAGGAGGGTTGTGCTGATTGGCTGAGTCACTGAGGTTGATGCTGGTGACAACATGTTACACGCGCCGCCCCTCCCTGTACAAAGTCTCCACCTCTCCTGGCAATGGGCGAAGATCCGGGAGCGACGCGGCTCCAACGCTTCCGAGAGTTTAATAGACAGACCCCTAACTAAACTCTCCGGCCGTCTATTACAGCTACCACGGCTCAGAGCCGCCAGCCCCTTCCTTTCAGCCCCTGGGGTGGTTCACGGGACAGCCGGAAGCTCCTGGGATAAGGAAACCACGGGATCTTCTCTCTGCCCTCGGAGAGGCTCCTCTCTGTAGACCCCCAGCCTCCCTGATACCAGGCCATCAAGGGATATTTCTCTCCTTCTCCAAGGCTCATCCCCACCCCCAGGCCAAAGATCAGGGAGCGAACGCAGCACCCAGGTGGGGCAGAGCTGCCGGTGGAGGAGTCCTCAAATAACTCCATGCAGCGGGGTGAAGAAGGGAACAATCCACGACTCCATCTGGGAGCTGGGACATCCTGAATCCATCCCATAAGCCCCGCAGGAGCCCGGCCTCTGGGGGCATCACCAGCAAACGTCCGTTTGTTTCCGTCACCCGTGGAGCAATAAATAACAATACCTGGCGGGCCCCGTCCAGCTGCCGTTCAACCAGCCGAGACGAGGGCTGGCTCCCTCCCGCGGGCAGGACGGGCCGAATGTCTCGGGTGGGAAGATCGGCAGGGAGGGGCCCAGGAAACCCAGGATGGGGAAGGAGTTCAAAAGCAGCCACAAGCTACCAAGGAAGCGTCAAGGTTTGCAGCAGAGAAGAACCTGCCTCTGAGCGAAAACCGTCCCTGGTTGGAACGCGGAGCGTGAGTTTTAACACTACGCCTGTATGCTGGAGCCCTGCAGGCTCCTCCATTGCTTGTGTCCCGATGAGGCGATCTCCAGGGCTTCTCCGGGCACGGAAAGGGTCTGGGTCCCTCCTGGCCTAAAAGTCGGAATCGGCATCCAGCAGCTCGGCGTTCATGAGGTTTGTCTGGGAGTGGATGGGGGCGAAGCCCGCCCTTCTGCCAGGAGTCCTCGGCCCGCAGGGGATGCTCCCGCCGGGCAGGGGGCCGGGATCCAGGCCCGCGGCGGGGGGGAGGAACGAGCCCATGTGCTGCTGGTGTGCCAGGAAGCACCTCACGCCGTCCTCGAGGGCTAGATCTTCCTGGGGCCCGGTCTCGGGGCAGAAGGGGTGGCTGATCAGATGGAAGGCGTCGTGTTTCCTGGACCTGGCGGGGTTGTAACGGGGGAAGAGGCCTTCGTGCTGGGAGATGCTGAGCCTCAGGCCAGGGTAGGAGCCAGGGGGCGGCACCTCTTCCCCAAGCTGAGACTCCCTGGGGTTGGAGACAAGGCACTTCTGCCTTGGCAGCTTGGGCAGGCGAGGGACGGCGCTGCGGGCCGGCGGGGTGAAGTAGCCCACGTCGCAGATGGCGGGCTCCAGGGGGCAGATTTCCTTCTTCTTCCTCCTCTTCTTCTTGCGGCTGGCTCTTTTCTCCAGCTCGGGCGAGATCTCTGCATCCACCACCCACAGGTTCGCCCTCTCGTCCGGCGGCACTGCGGGCACGAGAGAGGGGAAACGGGGTGAGAGGGGCCTTCCCAGGCTGGTTCGCTGTTAAAACCCCACGGGAATCTCAGCGACCCGAGAGCGGGCACAGCGTGAACGTGTGCAATGGAGCCTTGTCCTCACCCAGCTCGGTCACTGCACCTGTCCCAGCCCAGAGATTCCCGGCCGCCCCAGTCCTGCCAATGGCCCTCAATCCCAACCCCTGCTCCTTACTGGTCCCGTCATGGGGCCCCTTACACGGCTCTGCCCATGCCCTGAATCCCAACCGGCAGCCCCCTGCAGGCCCAGCCCTGAGCTCCCCCCAACAGCCCCCCACGCTCCTCACTCCCGACCTGCAGCCCCAGCCCTGGGCTTATCCCCACGCTCCTCACTCCCGACCTGCAGCCCCCTGCAGGCCCAGCCCTGGGCTTATCCCCACGCTCCTCACTCCCGACCTGCAGCCTCTGCTATCCCAGCCCTTGGCTTATCCCCAATAGCTCCCCACGCTCCTCACTCCCGACCTGCAGCCCCCTGCTAGCCCAGCCCTGGGCTTCCCACCACACACAGCTCTGCCGGTGCCCCTCAGTCCTGACTTGCCTCCCTTCCCTGCGCTGCCAGGCCTGCCCCTCCCTTGAGCAGAGGTTATTTGGGACGTCAGGCGGCATTTTTAACCCTGGGTTATTACAATTCATAGCGTCTCCGCCAAATTCCAATTCACAGAATTATATCTCCCCTGGTTCCACACAGCAATTGCCGTCCCTGCCTTTCCTGTGCTGTGAGCCCACTGAACAGTTGCCACGTTCCACCCCAGAAGTGGCTGCATTTCCATGGCTGTGGCGCAATCCCTCTCCTATCCCTGTGATTTCACTCCTTGTATCCCCAGTCTCACAGCACACAGATGGGGGGTGGATATCACCACCCTTGTTTTACAGGGGGGAAATGGAGGCCCAGCGTGAAGCAGTGACTTGCCCTAGATTAGTGTCAGGGCGAGGAGGAAAACCAGAGAGTCTCCTGATTGCCAGTCCAATGCTTCCCATCTAGAAGTGGAGCGCAAAGCTGGCCTTGTGGCTAAGGCACTGGGACGCAGGAGTCCTGCATTTGATTTCTGGCTCTGTGGACCTTCATCTTTCTGCCTCAGTTTCCCAACTGCCGGAAGCTAGATTGCAGGGCCTATCTCTCGCTATGGGGCTGAGCAGCACCCGCCACCAGGGGGCCCTGATCTCAACAGAAACCTCTAGGTGCTCCTGGGACACAAATGACCTTGCGCAGACACGCGCGGTGTCATGACCTCATCGCCTGCCCATCTCCCTCAGCACCCCGCGCTTTCCCAGGGACTCACCGGGTGTCGCCACGGGCGTGACGGAGATGTCCTGCGGCAGGATGGCCCCTCTCCTGGCCACCATCTTGGTGACGTGCTGGGCCCAGGCCGAGGATACGTCAGCTGAGGGCTCGTTGATGTCGAAAGCCAAACCAGCTGGGGCGAAAGCCAGAGAGATTCTTACAGCCCCGCTCAGCGGAGGGGGGAATCCTGCAGCCTGAGCCGGGTGGGGTGGGGGGGGGATCTTCACTGATTTACCCCAATCTCCTGCCCTGGCTGATCCCACAAGCAGCCCGTTCTGGAACCAACGCCCTGCGTTCCCGTGGCGACCAGAAGGCCTCCCATTCCCACACAATGTCCCCAACCCCCAGAGGCTGGCCCCTGTGCTAACGGCCCTGCAGAGCGAGGATGCGTTTTCCAGCTGCCCAGGACCTGAGAGCCCAGAGGGTCTTTGCCCGGCTTTTACATGACGAAGCGACGGCCAAACGGGCCAGAAGTCAGCCTGAGGGGCGTCTGCACAGCCCTCCCTACCCGGCCCTCCAGACAATTTTGCAACCCCGATGTGGCCCTCGGGCCAAAAAGTTTGCCCACCCCTGGTGTGCACAGACAGGCAGGATGAGCCAGTGGTTAGGGCACAATTCCCTACTCTGCCACAGACTTCCACGGGCGAGTCACTTCACCGCCTTCTGCCCGACGGGGATAAGAGCCCTACCCTCTCAGGGATGAGCGAGGGTGATTCCACTAAAGACTCGGAGGCGCGTCCGATACTACAGCAATGTGGGCTGCACAAGTTAGCTAGACAGAAACGTTTGCCCCCTGCGGTAACGTCCTTGGACTCATGGAGTTACGCCAGGTGGGAACTGGGTCCCAGGAGCAGATCTGTTGGGTAGGGCAGGGCCATTTCTGAGTCAGTCACTTTTCTGACGATGCTTTTAAGGCGTAAATAAATCCTGCCGCTTGTCGGCTCCCTGGCACGGGGCCGGGATACTGCTCTAGGGCAGCGGTTCTCAAACGGTAGCAACCTGCCGACCCCTATTTTGATTTTAAATTTTTCATGGACCCCCAAGGCTCAGCCCCAGACCCTGCCCCCACTCCACCCCTTCCCCCAAGGCCCCACTCCACTCCTGTCCCTCCTCTTCCCTGCTCCCCCGAGTGCACCCCCCCCCGCTCCTCCCCTCCCCTCTCCTCCCAGTGCTTGCTGCACGCCGCTAGACAGCTGTTCCCCGGCGTGTCGGAGGCGCTGGGAGGGAGCGGGAGGAGTTGATCAGTGGGGCCCGTGGACCTCCTGGCTCCCAGTTTGAGAAATGCTCTAGAGAGATAATAGCTATTGATGGCTATTAGCCAAGTGGTCAGGGATGTAACCCCAGGCTCTGGGTGTCCCTAGCCTCTGTCTGCCAGATGCTGGGAATGGACGAGAGGGGACGGATCACTCAGCGGTTGCCTGTTCTGTTCATTCCCAGCATCTGGTACCAGCCACTGTCGGCAGACACAATACAGGGCTGGATGGACCATTGGTCTGGCCCAGTCTGGCCGTTCTTATGGACTAGTTGCTGGCCCCCTTCAGGAGCACAGGGATTCAGCCAAACACTTAATAACAAGACAGCGGGATGGGCGCGGTCAGACTGGGCGTTACGGGCTGGTCTCAGCCTGCGACACTCTGGGGCAACAGAAGCGGGGGTGCCCCCGTGTGCTCTCGGCAGCGCCCTCTAGTGAGGGTGGAGGGAGGTGCCTTGCTGAGAACCACGGCCCACGTGCCCCACAACAAACCTGGGACCACAGAAGCATCTTCCCCCCCAGATTGAGAAGCAGTGGGGGCTGCAAACCTGCCACCGAAGAGGGGGCCGAGCGCTAGGGGCGGTGGTGTGTGAAGCCCCCACGGTTCCCCCCCCCCCGGGACGTACCCACAGGCCCGTCGTGCGAGACGGTGCGCATGCTGAAGGACACCTCCTGTTCCGGGTTGCGCAGCAGCTCCTTCCGCTTGGAGAAGGCCTTGGCGATCATCTTGCTTTTCTTGATCCTCTTGGGCTCGTCGTCGCTCTGGCCGGTCAGCCTGTGGGGGAGGGAGGGCTGGCTCAGCCGGGGAGGGCACGGCACTGATCCTCTCCAGCGGGGGGCTGGAGATCCCCCAGGGTGGGGGTGAGGAGTGCTCCTGGGATCTCCCCCCCCTCTCCCGCTGAGCCAGGAAGCCAGTTTGTCTGTTACCAAGGGAACCCCTCCATCATCCTAACCCCAAGGACTGGGTGTCCTGCTCCTTCCCCAGATTCCCCCTTCCCGCACCACGGCAGCGGTGGGGGGAGAGACATGGACGGTAACACGCTGGCACCAAGGCTCTTCCCACCACTCTGACTGGGTGACGGGGCTGGAAAATGTGCCTAAAAGACATTTCCAGGGCGGTGGCCAGGGGCGTCAGTGTCATCGAGACTCTGACCCCATCCCCGGGGTCACCCCTCGGCACAAAATGTCTTTGGGGGACTGGCGGCAGCCCCCCTGCAGCTGTGGGGCTAACTCACACAGGCGCCCCCCCGCCCTGCACCCCCTAACTCCGGGATCTGCTCCTCCTTCGCAGCGCCACGCGGCTCCCCTCGCAGCCAGGCCGAAAGGGGGCACTGCAGAATGGGGTCTCAGACCCCCGCTCTGGATGGGGAAATACCTTCCCCTCCCCCACCTCTTTAATGGGCATCTGGGGCTGGAGGGGCAGTCTGACACCGACGCCCCCTATAGGGCCACAGCCAGGTACGACGCGGGCAGCGCTGGCTGCACAAGCTCTCCCCTCCCCCCCGCAGACGTGTCTCGCTCCCGAACCAGAGGGGCCGTAGCTGGGGGGGCCCCGGGAATTCAGCCTCCGGGCTAGGAGCTGATGAGCCATCCCTGAACTAGCCCAGGCGAGCCACATCCGGTGATGGGCCCGTCCTGTGCTAGGCTCCAGCCAATCCACGAGCAGGTCTGGTGACCCTTGCTCCGACCCTGCTCCGACTCCGGCTTCGTTCCCAGCCCTGCTCCGACTCCAGCCTCGTTCCCAGCCCTGCTCCAGCCCTGCTCCGACTCCAGCCTCGTTCCCAGCCCTGCTCCAGCCCTGCTCCGACTCCAGCCTCGTTCCCAGCCCTGCTCCAGCCCTGCTCCGACTCCAGCCTCGTTCCCAGCCCTGCTCTTGCTTTGTTCCAAACCTGCTCTTGACTCCAACCTTTGTCTCCAGTGCCTGGCCTGGTTGCCACCGCACCGACCACTAGGCCCAGCTGCCACTGCTCCTGTCACTAGGCCTGACCCTCCCCAACTCAGCTTCTGACACACACCACTCTGTGCCTCTCTGCTGGGAACACACCCCATCCCCTAGGAACCGGCTGAGACCCGCCGAATTCATCACACATGGGCCACCAGACAGCTGCCGGATAAGGGCAGCTACGGACGTGGGCTGGACTGTGTCTTGGGGGCCTTGGGTACGCGGTGCCCCCAGCTGAACCTCAGCTCCTGGGGCTCAGGGGAGACAGGATCCTGAGACCCCAGTAGCTCTGGGCTGGGGGAGGGCTGCTCCCACCTGCACCACGTGCGCTTCCAGATGAGGAGGGTGGCTTTGGTCCACACCCAAGTGCTCATGGAAATGCCGGTGCCGAACATGGCAAAGAGGTTGATCTTCTCCACCAGCAGGCTGGGCCGGTTCTTGATCTCGCAGTTTGGGATCGGCTTGTTGGTCTGGATGGCGATCGTCACGTTCGCTTCGCACCTGCGGCAGAAACACGGCGCATGGCGGCGGCACGAAGAGCAGGGGCTAAAACCCATGCTGACCGGGGCAATGGGGAGCCGGGGCACCCGGAAAGCCACCTCCCATCCCCCATTCGTGAAGCGCTCTCCCCTTAGCGCTGCCAGATAAAGGGCAATGACACACACCCCCTGCAAGGAGCGGCTGCTGATTAGATTCAGGGGCTGAGGTCCCTTCCCACAGCTCGACGGCCCCCAACAGCTGCCCAGACACCACGGTGATGGGGGCCACGCGAGGGCAGGGAGCGGCTGGCAGCTGCAGGAGCGCCATGTGACAGGCTCTCTGCAGAAGGTTTCAGCAGAAGCCCCACGGTCTGAGCTTCGGGACCACCCTGGCAGGGAACGACCCGGCACCGAACAGAGCGATGGGCTAACGGGCCCATCTCGGGTTCCTCCCGACGCGTCTCCCCGGGATCAGGCACGTCAGGGTGCCCCCGGTCCCCGTGCTGCTAGGCCCTGCTCCCCGCTGAAATGGGAACAGGCCTGGGGCCACGGACGGCCCACGCAGTCACGCCCCGACGTGCCCGTGAGGGGCGACACGGGGGCCAGCGGTGGCATCCCCCGGGGACTGCCGTTCCCACAGCATCAGGGCGGGAATTCACACGAGCAGCCAGGCTTCTGCGTGGGGAATGGGAAGAGCGTTGTCACGGGACCTGGCGGCGGAAGGGAGGTCATGGAAAGCGTTACCTTCTTCCAACACGGGGCAAGGAGCGATACTGGACCCCCCCGAGACTCTTCCCGCCCCTCTGGGTGGGGGCTGTTAAAGGGACGGGTGGGGCGGGGGGGGGCACAGCCTGTCCCCACTTACAGGACGTACTCCCGGAAGCTCCGCTCCCACTCAGCCTGGTTGAAGAAGTCGTAGAAGTGGCAGGCGAAGGTGATGAGGACGAAGCCGAAGGCCAGGAAGCCGAAGATGCCTGTAAGGAAGCACCGAAGGGCCCGGGGGTTATTCCCACAGCCCCAAGGCCAGGATGCGGCATGTTGCCGGCCAGAGGGAAGCCCTGATGGAAACACGATCCAGGAAAAGCGAAGGGAGGGGTCAAACCCGGGCTCCTTCCGCGCCTCTGATGGGGTCCTCGTCTATATCAGCTGCACCCGCTCCTAGCGCGCCTTTCGGCCCAAAGAGCTTTACGTACCGGCTACACAGAGGTCACGTTACCCAGCAGTGAAATGCAGCCACCTCTGGGGAGGACCGTGGCAGCTGTGTAACAGCAGCGCTACACCAGTTTCGGACCAGAAAAGGAATAATGCAGCCAACCTTCCCAGGGAATCCGAGGGCGGCAAAACGCACTCCCTCCGCTGGAGCTGGGTAAACTTGGCAGAGAGGCTCCGGGAGTGGCCAGGACCTGGTTCTCGTTCCTTACCTGAACAGCGGCGCCTCCAGCAGCCCCAGGCCAGGCTCATGTTCACTATGGACTCAGAGGCGAGAGCGCCCTCAGTGAGTCACTCATACCCCTCCCTGCCAGGGCCACCGCTTCGTGCAGGCCCTGGGTTTCCCTGGGAGGCTCCTACCCAAGGCTGGCCCTTTGGGACGGGCAAGCTCACGGCCCGGGGCAGAACGCCGGCAGCGAGGCACGAGCCGAGCCCAGACCCGCCTAGCTTACCCAGCCGTAACATGGTCTCGTTGATTTTGCTGGCAGCTTTCTCGCTCAGCAGGCCGGGGTGGTTGCTTTTGATGGAGAACAGAGTCATGACACCTAGAACAGACAGACAGCAAGACAGGCGCGTCAGCCGGGACCAGGGCTGCCGGACCAAGCAGCTAGGGAGCACCCCGGAGCACCCACGGACTCGGCGGCTATGGTACGTAGAGCATCACATAAGAGCGGCCATATTGGGTCAGACCAAAGGTCCATCTAGCCCAGTATCCTGTCTTCCAACAGTGACCAATGCCAGGTGACCCAGAGGGAATGAACAGAACAGGGAATCCTCAAGTGATCCATCCCCTGTCACCCATTCTCAGCTTCTGCCAAACAGAGGTTAGGGACACCATCCCTGCCCATCCTGGCTAATAGCCATTAATGGACCCATCTTCCATGCACTTATCTAGTTCCTTTTTGAACCCTGTTATAGTCTGGGCCTTCATAACATCCTCTGGCAAGGAGTTCCACAGGTTGACTGTGCACTGTGTGAAAAAATACTTTCTTTTGTTTGTTTTAAACCTGCTGCCTATTAATTTCATTTGGTGACCCCCTAGTATGTGTGTTATGGGAAGGAGTAAACAACACTTCCTTATTTACTTTCTCCACACCAGTCATAATTTTATGAACTTCAATCATATCTCCCCTTAGTCATCTCTTCCAAGCTGAAAAGTCCCAGTCTTATTAATCTCTCCTCATACGGCAGCCGTTCCAGACCCCTAATCATTTTTGTTGCCCTTTTCTAAACCTTTTCCAATTCCAATATATCTGTTTTGAGATGGGGCGATCACATCTGCACGCAGTATTCAAGGTGTGGGCATACCATGGATTTATATAGAGGCAATATGATATTTTCTGTCTTATTATCTATTTCTTTCTTGATTATTCCCAATATTCTGTTTGCTGTTTTGACAACCGCTGCACATTGAGTGGATGTTTTCAGAGAACTCTCCACAATGACTCCAAATTCTCTTCCTTGAGTGGCAACAGCAAATTTAGACCCCCTCATTTTATATGTATAGTCGGGATTATGTTTTCCAACGCGCATTACTTTGCATTTATCAACAGTGAATTTCATCTGCCATTTTGTTGCCCAGTCACCCAGTTTTGAGAGATCCTCTTGGAGCTCTTCGCAGTCTGCCTGGGATTTAACTATCTTGAGTAGTTTTGTATCATCTGCAAATTTTACCACCTCACCGTTTACCCCTTTTTCCAGATCATTTATGAATATGTTGAACAGTACTGGGCCCAAACAGACCCCTGGGGGACACCATTTACTTCTCTCCATTCTTAAAACTGACCATTTATTCCTATCCTTTGTTTCCTATCTTTTAACCAGTTACTGATCCATGAGAGAACCTCCCCTCTTATCCCAGGACAGCTCACTTTGCATAAGAGCCTTTGGTGAGGGATCTTGTCACAGCTAAATATAAGCTTGGCTGGTTTCACCCACATCTGATGCCCCAAGAACAATTATGTGAGTGAAATCAGACAATCACAATGCTCTCAAATGAATTCTCCCAGGAAAAGGATAAAAGACAAAAACGCCCTCTCACATGTGGGCAAACACTTTTCGCAGAGCGATCACTCCATAGCTGACCTCTCAGTCCTCATCCACAAAGGAAACCTGCACAACACCTTCAAAAGACGAGGCCGGGGGCTTAAATTCATAACTCTGTTAGACACTAAAAATCATGGACTGACCAGCGACACTGGATATATGGCTTATTACAACAATCTGTAACCCACTAACAATCCCCCACCCCGCTGCCTTCCTTCCTTCCCATGACTGGAGGGGTATTAATGGGCCACTTCCCTTTGAATGGTCCCTTAGAATACGTGCTAACTACTTATGCTAGACTATCTGTTGCTCTGTGACGCTCTCAGTACCATTCCCAGACCAAAGAGCTCTGGGTAGCTCAAAAGCTTGGCTCTCTCTCCCCAAGAGAAGCTGGTCTCATAACAGCTCTCGCTTCACCCAGCTAAGGGATTGACTCCTTTGGCTCGGGGGACAGCGTTTCCTGCTTTCGCACGGAAGCTTCCCAGACCAAACCCCGCTGGGTTGTTAGCACCCACCTCGGATCAGGAAATAGCCTCCTACGATCAGCACCAGGCCGATGGGAGCCAGGACGAAGCCAGCGCGGTACCGATAGTTCTTGTAGCCCACAAAGCAGATGCCGCTGACGGAGTCTCCGTCCACCTGGTCGGGGAAGAGTCATCAGTGTCCGTCCTTCCCCAGCCTGGAGATTGGGCTGGGAATCTCATGAGAACGGGCTGGGAAACCAGGGGCTGTGCTGTCCCTTTACAGGGTGAACCTGGTGCCCATCCGGTGACGTGGCAGCCTATGGCTCTGCCATTTGGTAGACCCAGGTTTTGTAGATGACCCTGGCGTCGGGTGCTTACTGGGGAGGGAGGGGGAGGGAGATGGAGGCTGGTGCCCCCTGTGGGTCATTTTGAGCAGTCTGGGTATGGCCTTTGGGAGCATGGGCTTGGAGATAAGCAGGGCCCCATCAGTGCAGGGAAGGCACGAAGTGGGGAGGGAGCCAGGAACATGGCGGGGACTGGGAAATGCTGAACCTCGCCTGGAGCACACAGCTGATGTTCAGATACAGGGAGCCTACAGGAGGGCCACAGGCAGCGGGGTCAACAAATGGAGTAGGACTGAGATGAGACGCTGAGCTGGGATGGTTCCTGCTCACCAATAAATGGATCACCCCCAGGGCAGAGTGGCGGGACCTTCCCCCTTCCACTGAGAGGGGAGCATCCCTTAGGGTGCCCAGGGTGGGGTGGGCACAGAGATCTCCACGCTGGGTGCCCCGTACCTGGGCGACGGCCAGGATGGCGACAGTGAGGACGAAGGGGATGGACCAGGTGACCAGGTGGAAGTAGGAGGTCTTGCCCAGCAGCGGCTGGTAGGTGGTGCCCAGCGCTTTGAAAGAGGTGTGCCAGGCGTAGGTCAGCATGACGAACCAGATCACGCCCGACATCAGCGAGTAGTAGACGATGACGAAGATGATCACGCAGGAGAGCGTCTCGTTGGAGCTGGGGAGGCGGGACGGGATAGGACTGGGGGGTGGGAGGGAGTCTCTCCCCCATCCCCCACTCCACTCTGGCTTGTTCCTGACAGACAGATACGTGCTGGCCTGGCTCAGCACCCAGAGTGTGCCCACGCCCCCTGACAGCACCTTGCAGTCTGCAGGGCCCCATCACCTCAAGGGGCTGTGAGCCAAACCCTGATCCTGTAGAAGTCAGTGGGAGCTTTGCCCAGATCCCCAGCCCTGTCCCCAATCCCACCGGTTCCCTGACCACATCTGCTGGGCCTGGTGCCTACGGCACTGCCCCTCCCATAGGGAGCGAAGGCAAACAGACGAGGGTGGGGGTGGGCCCGCCCCTGCCCTGCCCTGCAGGGCGGAGGTACCTACGTTGGCTCTCCCAGCCGCATGGTGCCGTCGGCTCGGCACACGATCTCACCGCGGGCCCCGTCCATGAACTGCGCCAGCCAGCCGATGCTGCCCACGAAGAAGCAGGCGTTGACGTAGAAGAGAATGACGGCCGGGTAACGGTTCGAGTTCTTCCAGTCGGCAACAAACGTGGCCTGGGGCGGGGAGGGGGATGGGAGAGAAGAGCCGGCAGATGGGCCGGGGTCTATGGCTGTGCATCACCCATTCCTGCCCTTGCTCCAGAGCCCTACTGGTCAGCCCCACAGCTGAGAGCAGCAAAGGCTAACGCTAGCCACCAGGGGAGTTCTTCCAGTCGGCAACAAACGTGGCCTGGGGCGGGGAGGGGGATGGGAGAGAAGAGCCGGCAGATGGGCCGGGGTCTATGGCTGTGCATCACCCATTCCTGCCCTTGCTCCAGAGCCCTACTGGTCAGCCCCACAGCTGAGAGCAGCAAAGGCTAACGCTAGCCACCAGGGGGGTGCTCTGAGCCAATGCAGATTTCACTCTGCCCCGCCCGGGATCAGCTCCCAGCCGGCAGCCTCCCCGCCCGCTCCGCTCACCAGGGTGAAGAAGGTGCAGAAGATGGTGACGGAGCTGAAGGCGGCGATGTACAGGTGCATGTCGCGGTGCTCGTGCTCCGTGAAAAGGGGGTTCTGGCACTGGATGCCACAGCCCTCCACGTCCTCGTACCAGCTCTTGGGGTTGTCCGTCTGCACCAGCGGGGCCTCGCAGTGGCCCGAGCTGTTGAACTTGAGGTTCTGCACCTCGTTCTGGGGGCGGGCGGGGTCAGAGAAGAAAGGAAAGGGCTCGTTAGGGGTGAGAGGGACGCTGTCAGGAGAGGACGACCCACGCTGAGGGCTGGGAACCAAGACTCCTGAGTTCCTAGTCCAAGATCTGCCACTGACAGACTCCTGGCCTTTGAGGGACCCGCTTACCAGGCCTGCCTCAGATAGGGATTACTCCACACCAGGGAGGTGGTGACACTGAATCCGTTGGGTGAAACCCCGGCCTCGCTCAAATCAACGGCGGTTTTGCCATCGATTTCCATGGGATCGGGATTCCAGCCCAGAGTCGGTAAAGTCCCTTCCAGACAGTCCTTCTTGTGGGATCCTGCACTAAGCCAGCGTGGCCTGGAAGCATTTCAGTTCTCCCAGGGCAAGGCAGGGGGAGGGATAGCTCAGCGGTTTGAGCATTGGCCTGCTAAACCCAGGGTTGTGAGTTCAATCCTTGAGGGGGCCATATAGGGATCTGGGGCAAAAATCTGTCTGGGGATTGGTCCTGCTTTGAGCAGGGGGTTGGACTAGATACCTCCTGAGGTCCCTTCCAACCCTGATATTCTATGATAACTCTGCGAGGGGAAGGGACGTGGGAGGCGGGCTGGAGAGGGGTCAACACAGAGGCTCTGCTGGGAAGGGGCCTGGGGCAGAGAGCCTTGGCAATCTCCCCCCTCCCCCAGTCAGGGTTAGAAGAAAGCCAGTCTCGCTGCGGTTCTGTGCCAGTCACAGGATGCTTGAAAACTGACCGTTGATAACCCTCATCCTGGTCTCGCTGAAGCCGTAAAAATCCCCGCCCCCAAATACTTCGATTGCCACCAATTTTTCTAAAACTCTTCCCCTTGCCAAACACACGGTTTGGGCCTAACCTACGTGACTATGCCTCTAAAGGGAGATTTCCTGTCATCAGAACAGCGGCAGGAATACCTGGTCCCTCACATTTATAAACCACCTCCCAGGGAACCTCCAAACTACTTTACAAGGATCTCCCAAGCACTGCTGAAATGCAGCCTCCTCAGGTGCGGAACAGAGTTGCTCAACAGTGTACAACAGCCCTTTAGGGAGGGAAATCCGGAATACCTTCACTGAGATTCCCGGGGGGATTTCGCTGTAGACAGGAGATAACTGTCTGCTTTGTTTTGATGTCCTGGGCACAAAACAGCACCTCTAGCCGCACAGCGCCCCCTAGCACCATGCAAGGGCATTAATTCAGTACCAACTGAAGGAAGAACAGCTAACACCACTTCCTGCAACACCAGGGTTTGGCTTAAGGGCTTCCCTCCCAGGTGAATTTAGAGCCTGCGAAAGGGGCTGGACTGACAGCCCTGGAACAAGAGGCCTCTGGTTAGCTCCAGAACAGGCAGAGCAACGTGTTTCAACCGTGCACAGCGCAGGTCAGTTGCTATGGTCCAGCCCATCCACGGGACCAGAGGAACCGCTGGATGGAATCAGATCGGGGGGCCAGAACTGCGGCTGGCCCTGCTGTCTATATAAAACATCTGATCCTTTGCTATTTCTGTGGATGGAGAACCTCCACGGCTACAGGGAGCCAACTAGTGCCGCTTGCGGTAACTCCTGTGATGTGACCATCTCCTAGGAATTGAATTGAGACCCACCAACTTATGGCCATCAAATGACTCATCGCCACAGCTAACGCTGCCCTCCCCAGCCAGGATCGGCACCCCTCCCCTGGCTGCACAGAGGGCGCTGGAAGAGGCCCGGGGACAGGCCGGCCGTGCCGTCGGCTGGACACCGGGCACAGCGGTGAGGTGTAAGACCCCTGCTTACCGGGCAGCCCTCGGGAAAGCGGTCTGTGGTGCACTTGAGGAAGTCGGGCCAGCCCCGCTCCCGCTCCACGATGGTGCACGGGCCCCGCGTGGCCTGGCACAAGGTCTGGCTGGGCAGCTCCACCTGGCCGTCCTCGCACTTGGGCATGTACACGGCGCAGAGCAAGGGCTGGATCGCGTCCCAGCAGCGAGGGGCGTTCCGCAAACCTGGCCGAAGGAAAAAACAGCAGTGGGAACTCGGCACGGGCTTAACACAGTGGCTCGGCACCGCCCTCTAGTGGCTGGGCCCAGTGACTACAACAGCCAACCACCTACAGCTCAAGGAGTTACTCTGTTAGCTCAACCCAGGACAGGCCTGTGCTTCTGGTGCTGAAACTCCCGGTTCAATCCCCGATGGCCACCACAGTATCTGTACACATGCCACTACTGGGACATGTAACGGAACCAGGTAGGTCTGACATGCTCCATCCAGCGCCGGATAATGGCGCGCACACAGCCAGTTTGTTACCCCCTAGCTCCCAGTCATAAAAACTGGGGTTTATTTTTGGACCTGCACTGTTAAATGGTGCAGGGAAAAGATCAAACTCCCAGCAAGCAAGTCCACACAACACTCCTCCACCCTTCCTCTATCTCCCTTAATCAATCAATTAATAGCTGTCAGGATGGGCTAAGGTGACCAGATGTCCCAATTTTATAGGGACAGTCCCGATTTTTGGGTCTTTTTCTTATATAGGCTCCGATTACACCCCACCCCCTGTCCCGATTTTTCACACTTGCTGTCTGGTCACCCTAACCGTGGCACGAATAGACCCTCAGTTCTCAGATATTCCAGCTGTTTCCTGTGTCACAAATCCACCGTATGGCAAGTCCTCGGATTATTATTTTTAGCATCACGCCAATACGTTGCCATTTATAGCACTCTGTGAATGATCTCCACATGCGTCACAAGGCACCGACATAACGCACCAGTGGAAGGCAGCCACCTCTGGGGTGGAGGAGGACAGCAGTAAGGAGAAGGGTATTTGGGGCTAAGATCCCAGGGGTAACCCTCCCTTCTTAGGACAAGCGCCAGAGGATGGTCAGCCTCCCCGCAGCACAGACAGGGCTTTTGAACCGACACCTCCTGTTAAAGAGACAGGCCCAGCGGGTTACATAGAGCAGGGATGGCCAAACTGACTGTCCGAGCCGCGTACGACAATTGTCAGAAGTTTGAGAGTCGGGGTGCCCTGCCGGGGTTTGGGGCTTCAGCCCTGCTCCAGCTTCAGCCCTGAGCCCCAGCAGTCATGCCCTGTGGGGTTCAAGCCCCTAGACCCCACTCCCCGCTGGGCAGAAGCTGGAGATGAGGTGACACATGGGGGTGGGCATGTGGGGGTCACGTGCCCCTCCAGATTTTTGCCAGGGTCACATGGTGCCACCAGGCCCCCTCCCTGCGGCCGTGGGGAGAGGCAGCGGCAAACAGCTGGGAGCCGCAGGGAGAGCCGCTGCTTTTTGCTGCTACCTCTCCCTGCGGAGCTAAAGCAGCGGCCGCTCCCTGCAGCTCCCAGCTGTCTGCCACAGCCTCTCCACGCCGCGCTAACACTGGGAGCTGCAGGGACTAGGGCAGAGGTGGGCAAACTACGGCCTGCAGGCCACATCCGGCCCGGGGGACCCTCCTGCCCGGCCCCTGAGCTCCTGGCCCGGGAGGCTAGCCCCCGGCCTCTCCCCCGCTGATCCCCCTGCCCCGCAGCCTCAGCTCGCCCGGCCGCCGGCGCAAGGCTCTGGGCTGCAAGCTCTTGCCGGGCAGCGCAGCTGCAGAGCCGTGGCCTGACCCGGTGCTCTGTGCTGTGCGGCTGGCTCCAGCCGGGCGGTGCGGCTGCCTGTCCTGGTGCTCTGGGTGGCGCGGCTGTAGCGCTGCCAGCCACCGGTGCTCCAGGCAGCACGGTAAGGGGGCAGGGAGCAGGGGGGGTTGGATAGAGGGCAGGGGAGTTCGGGGTGGTGGTCAGGGGGTGGGGGTGTGGATAGGGGTCGAGGCGGTCAGAGGGCGGGGAACAGGGGGGTTGAATGGGGGCAGGGGTGCCAGGGGGCAGTCAGGAATGAGAGGAGGGGTTGGATGGGGCGGCCGGAGGCAGTCAGGGGCGGGGTTCTGGGGGCGGTCAGGGAGAAAGGGTGGTTGGATAGGGCAGGGATCCGGGGTGGGGCAGTCAGGAATGAGAGGAGGGGTTGGATGGGGCGGCCAGGGGCAGTCAGGGGTGGGGGTCTGGGGGCGCTCAGGGGACAGGGAACGGGGCGGTTGGATGGGGCAGGGGTCCTGGGGGGGCCATCAGGGGGCTAGAAGGAGGGGTCAGATAGGGGGTGGGGCTGGGCCACACCTGGCTGTTTGGGGAGGCACAGCCTCCCCTAACCGGCCTTCCATCCAATTTTGGAAACCGGATGTGGCCCTCAAGCCAAAAAGTTTGCTCACCCCTGGACTAGGGGCTGCTGAGCGGAATGGGGGGTGGGGGAAGTAGGGTAACCAGACAAGTGTGAAAAATCGGGACGGGGTGGGGAGGTAATAGGAGCCTATATAAGAAAAAGCCCCGAAAATCGGGACTGTCCCTCTAAAATCCGGACATCTGGTCACCCGGGAGCGAGGGCATGCCTGGGGTACGTGACTCAAGCTGTTGGGGAGGGTGAACATTTAAATTGTGCTCCCCCCACTCTCAGCAGGCACCAGTCGCCTCTGGCAGCTGCCCTGAGCTCCACCACCCCACCGCAGGGCAGAAGCCCCGAGCCTCCCCCCACCAGTGGAGAACAGAGGGGACATGGGGGGGCTCCGCAAGCCGCACTTTAACCGTAGAAGAGCCGCAAGAGAGTCGCGAGCCCGGGTTTGGCCACGCCAGGCCTAGGGTTCCCTGTATCTAGCCAACGAGGAAGACAGGCTAAGCTGACTCCGCTGGGATTTGAACCTCCAGCTCCGGGAAATGGGTAGAGCACGGAGCCGGTTATGGACTGAATTACCCCTTAGTTGCCAACGAAAGCCCTACTTCAAATAAAAAAGCAAGAGAGATGAAACGGAGCGAGTGGTCGAATGGCTCCTGCCCTAGGCTGGGAGGGCAGCTTGGCCCCTGAACGGGGACGACCCCAGGGGATCCCTCTCCCCAGGAACAGCTCTTCAATGCTCCGGCTCCCCGTCATCTTGTATCAGTACCATCCGCCGCACCGGGTCAGCCCATCGGTCCAGCTGTTTGAAATCCATTGTCCCTCGGTGACCAATTACTGAATCTCCCGTGAAAGGCCAAACAAATACCCCACAATGCACCAGGACAGTAGTACCAACACTGTGATGTGGAAACCCTTCCCCCCCCCCCCCCGGTAGCGATGAAAGTGCGGCTCCCCAGCGGCATCGAGGCCGCGGTCCTGAGCCTGCAGCTGCCTTAGTATTTGGCTTCCCTGGCAGTGCAGGACGCTCGGTATCATCTCCGATCACGGGGCCGTTCCCTGCTGTCTCAATACCCACTGGCCACCCTCTGATGGGAGCCGCGTGCCTTCATGGCCAGCCGAGGCCCATCTGGGCTGGGGAGGCGGGTGGAAGATTCTGTATCTCCTTCCCTGTCTCTTGAGCTCGGTGACTGACGCGCTGAACGGCCCAACCGGCCCCGTGGGCCAGGCTGCTGAGGGCGGTAAGGGCAGCCCCTGCAGGGACACGGCTCCTCCTGCCGCGGTGGTTTGCAAGGGATCGGTAACCAGCGGCCGGCTCGCAAGCAGGCCCTGCGATTAGCCCGGCTCCGCAGCCCGCCTGCTAATGGGACTTGTTGAGATCAACAAGTGAGCGATTTGCACGGACGCTGGCAAAGCGGGTGAAGGATCACAGAGATGAGCTCACTGCAAAAACACCCGGGAGACCAACGCATCCAGAACACGACGACATCTGAACACATGTTCCCTCAGCAGCTTCTTCTCTTTGCCTGGCCTCTCTGCAACGTTAATTAGCTTTGTCTTCCCCTCCTCCTCTGTAGTGAATTATTGCTCCTTATGGAGAAGACAGTCTGGTCTAGTGCTTAGAGCATGGGCGCAAGTGTCATGACTAAGGCTCACAGAGGTCACGGAAGTCGCAGCAGGAGTTTGGGCGTGGGGGGCTCAGGGCTGGGGTGCAGGGTGGTGCTTACCTGGGGGGGCTCCCAGTCCCCAGAAGGGAGACAGGAGCTCCCCTCCCTCAGCGCCTAGCTCCAAGGGGTTCCCCCGCCTGCAGGTACCGCCCCTGCAGCTCCCATTGGCCGTGGTTCCCAGCCAATGGGAGCTGCAGAACCTGGGCTTGGGACGGAGCGGAGGCAGCACATGGAACTAGGAGCTGGGGTCCCCACTTCCCAGGAAGGGAGCCTGCCCCAGACCCACCAACCCCCACTCCCAGCACCCACAGCACCCCCCAAGGCCGCAACGCCCCCTCAGCACCTGCGGTGCCTGCCTGAGCCACGACTTCCCCCCTTGCTCCCCCAAGCACCTGCGAGGCCCCCAGGCTGAGACTCCCTCCCCAGCACCCCCCAAGCCGCGCCCTCCCCCAAGTTTTGATCGGGGGGTATATAGTAAAAGTCATGGACAGGTCGTGGGCCGTGAATTTTTGTTTATTGCCCGTGACCTGTCTATGACTTTTACTGAAAATACCCATGACTAAAATGTACCTTTAGTCATGACTCCTGGGTTCGCGTCCCAGCTCTGTCATTGACGGACCCTGTGATCTCAAGCAAGTCATTTAAACCAGTGGTTCTCAACCAGGGCTACACACACATCAGCTCATCTAGATATCGGCCTAGTGTTACAGCAGGCTGCAAAAAAAAGCCCCAGCGAAGTCAGTACAAACTCAAATTTCATACAGACAATGCCTTGTTTAGACGGCTCAATATACTGCGCACTGAAACGTAAGTACAATCTTTATAGTCCAATTGATTTATTTTACAATTTTACGGCAGAAAGGAGACAGGCAGCATGTTTTCGGTAATAGTGCGCTGTGACACGTTGGTATGTGTGTGTCTGATTGTGTAAGCAAGTCGTTTTTAAGTGAGGTGAAACTTGGGGGAACGCAAGACAAATCGGACTCCTGAAAGGGGGACAGTCGTCTGGAAAGGTGGAGAACCACTGATTTAAACCTCTTGGTTTCTCCACTCCCCCCTACACAAAATGGGGATAATACTGCCACCTCTCAGAGATAAGGGATAGCACTACACCTTTGCAGTCGCAGCAGGGAGGCTTCCAACAGGCTAGTTAGTGAGTGCCAGCGGTGACACCAGTTTGCCCTGTGGACACCTGTTCACTAAGAACTGGACTAGGACCAACAACATATTGAAGTGATTTCACTCAGGCCACTAAACTGCCATCCCTGCGAAGACAGCAGTCCCTTGAGGCAGCCCGTCCTCCAGAAATATAGTTCTTTGAAACACGCCACACATCGTTCACCTGTGGAACTCACTGCTTCAGGACAGAGACAAATAGTAAGATTCAAAATAATGATGAGACACGCATCTCACAGAACAAAAAGTCAGTAAGGCACGATTAACACTTTAACCGTGTCATGCCCTTACTTAAGAGAACATTTGAGTTGAGAATTTAAACATAAATTATTAGGCAATTCTAAGATGAAGGGATAAGACAAGGTCAAATTTCACCCAAAGTTTATAAGCTTTGTAAAAAAACAACCACAATCTCAAATGCTACAGTATTTTTTATTAAATGTAAAAATAAAATAAAAGAGAGACCACCTACAAGCAAAACTCCTTTTCAGCATTTGCAAAGTAACACCGTGGTGTCATGCAGGCGCCTTGGGGCTCGGAAATTATGAGAAAGGGGGAGGTGGAAGTGAAACGGATGATCCTGTTTTGCTAATCAAACCGATGAGAAATGCCAAGTGTGAGCAGCTGGCATAAGAGAAGCAAATTAAAATTTTAAATCATTTCCATGTTCATTATCTCACCTGTTGTTAGTAGAATAGGAAAGGCCGTTCGTTTATTAAAAACATTTGGATTTTTATCCTGACCAGCATTTCAGCATCAGTTTTAACTCCACCATTGGTGCCCCTGCCAATGTTGGCATACGGTACATATCCGACACGGCCCTGGGTCCTCACCCATCCCCCTCTTACAGGTCTGAGTCTTTCCCAGACCCCGCTCACTTCTAAATACGGGTCAGAGACTCCCTCACAACCTCACCCAACAGTTTATACCAGCAGAAACCCCCCAACCATCTTGCAATGGGCCTGGAAGGTCAGTGGATTATATCACCACGTGACAAGTTAGGGCTATATTCATGTGTATTGCATGGAAGCAAAGTTAGTCTCTGGAGAAGCGAGCATTTCCTGTCTGTATGCGGAAGGCTGGTAGGGGACATGTGGGTCTATGAACTGTACTGCAAAGTTATGCGTGAAATAGGTTGCGGGGGGTCTGTCTCCGGCTACTTCAAGAGAGTGGATGGTTACAGGACAGCAGCACAGGGGGCAGAGTTAAGGTTAATCTGGGAACGACAACTGCATGAACACTGCTGGCTCTGCATCCCACTAGATTTAGACTAAGGTCCCCTTGTATTTCTAAGGACCACAAAATCTTTTGCATGAAGTCCCCGGTGTCGTTTCAGAGCAAGCGGAGCATTTAAGGGGCCTGGGTTTCATGGGTATTTAGTGAGCGCGGTTCCTGAGCTCAGAGAGAAGCGGGCGTGGTTCCCAAGGAGCTGCAGTGTAAGTGAGACACAGACAGTCTTGTATGTGCAAGCAGGCAGAAGGCTGTGCAGTGGCTGAGGAGCGTGCCTGCGTCTGGCTGATTAACAGCAAGAGCGAACAAGCCCTGACAGGTGCTGGCTTCATGGACTCGTACACCAGAACCAACTTCGGCGGAAGATTTGGACACGGAGACGGAAGCGGCCTGGTGAGTCCCACAGGAGAAGGAGGAGATCCAAGGGGTAGCGGCCTGGAAGAAGGTGGGAAGAGATGGGCGGGCAGGAGCTGAGAACAAGGATGGAGGGAGGAGAGGGTGTTGCCGTGTGGGGACTCGGAGGGGAGGCAGCCACTGAAGCAGATGGCAAAGTGAACATAGAGGCCGAGGGGTGCGGCTCACGTGATGGGAGTGGAGGAGGCATCCAGGCTGGGCACAGGGAGCTTTTCAGCAGCAACTGGGCGAGGAGGCAGAGGGAAAAGTTCAGATCAGGCGTCCCCACCTGAAATGTGACAGGGGGACATCCTGGAGGGGGATGAGAGGGGAGTGTGAGCACAGACTGGGAGGCGAAGACGCTTATTTGGGGCTGAACTGCTGAAGCCTGCTGTTCGAACCAGAACGATCTGAGGTCTGGGAAACCGGCCTTACAGCGACAGGCTAGAGACGCTCAGTCTATTTCATTCACCCAAGACAAGGCGAAGAGGTGACAACGACGGTAGGGGGAAGACATTTGCTAGCAGAGGGCTTGGCTGTCTAGCCGGCCTTGATTCTGCAGCCTGCATTAACCACGCACCAGCCACAGAACGCTGAGGCTCTTCGACTCACTGTCTGTGCTAAATGAGCCACAAACACACCCAGATAAGACACACCCGAGAGCCTCTCTCCTCTCACTCCTAGCAACAAGCAGACCACGCGGTCTCAGCGCCAAGGGGAGTCCGGTCCAATGGTCAGAATATGGACCTGGGCGCCAGGACTCCTGGGTTCTATCCCCACCTCTCGGAGCGGACCTGGTTTCACTCCCAACTCTGCCACGGATTCTCTGTGTGACACTCTGCCGGTCACATCACCCGCCCTGCAACTCGGTTTCTCCACCTGCCAAATAGGGATAACACTTCCCTAGCTCACCGACGTGCCTGTAACATGCACCGAGATCCTCAGTTGGAAGTCACTAGAGCAGACCCATGCATTATACACACCAGGGTTAAATACACAAACATCCGATATTGATCTTGGGGGTGTGGGGCTCATCTTATAGGCTGGCCACTGGGCTGACTCCATGGGGGAAAGATCTTCTATCCTCTCTGCATTCACTCCAGCTTTCCTGCTCTGCTGCAGGGCCGTGATCACAGGGCTGGGGGTACAGCCGGGGCACCCCGTGAAGAAAGAAAAGGCAGCTCCCGGGCCACCCCGGGAAAGAGCACGTCTTCCCTCTCTGCATACGGGAGCTTTTTAGTACAACGTCTGCCTGGAGTAGGAGCCGCCTGGAGAATGCCCCAGTGCACTGAGCCACTCCTCACTTCATCCGCCAGTCCAACACACACTGTGCGAGCAGGGGAACGCAGGGGCCCCCGCACCCTTTGCTTCCCAACAGGGGCGCCTTTCCTCCCTCCACACAGGCTTCCCCTCCCAGCGGACACCGAGGGCTGGGGAAGGGATCCTAGAACCGTTGCCAGCCAGGAGGCAGGGCTGGCCCCTTTCCAGAGAGCTGCAAACGCACCGTTTGCCTGCGCCTATTGGAATCTGCGTCAGCTGATGCCCTAGGCCCCAGTGTGCTGCAGCTGCCCGACCCCTCCACAGAACGTCACAGTCCCTGGAGGATATCAAGCCTCGGAGAAAGGCCGGCATTGCTGGAAGAAGATTTCTGTGGCAACCGCATGCCAGGTTTTCCAAAGGGCTCAGCGCTGGCCTAATTCCGCTCTCACTGAAGTCAATGAGACTCCCATTGGCGTCTACGGGAGCTGGGATAGGCTAACGCGGAGGGGTTTTGAAAAGCCCCAACCCGACAGCTTCTTCAAGAAGTGCAAGCTGCAGAAAACCCGGCTGCCCGCAAAGAAGTCGTGACGTTGGCTAAGGAGACTCACCCCCACTGATCCAACGACCCAGCTCCGGCCGGCTTCCAAAGAAACCTTTAATGCTTTTTGTATTTAGAGATTAAAAAAAAAAAAAGTCAAATTAAGCCTATGCACTACTTGGCATTGAAACCTAAAGACACGTTCAAAGGGGATCCAAACAGGGCCGGGAGCGGAATGGGTCTTTTTACTTCACTAGCATCTGCAGATCACTGCAGCTAAGGGAAAAAAATGACCTGTCAGTGCTTCAGGCCACGAATTGAGGGAATCAGGAATAAATTTCTTCCCATGATTCAGTGTTGCTCTATATTCACAGAGTTCAAGGCCCGATGGGGCCATTAGATCAGCCTGCCCTCCTGTGTAACCCAGGCTGTGACATTTCCCCCCATTTCCCCGGGGCTGAGCAAGTAACTTGCATCTGACATAAGTGTATCTTCCCAAAAGGCCTCCCTCCAGGTTTGATGTGAAGACAGCAAGAGCTGGAGAATTCACCATTTATTAAAGATGACGTTAGGACCCTGTATTTCCTCCCCACGGATACCCTTATACGCTGTAATCAAGTCACCTCTTAATCTTCTTTTGGACAAGCCAAACGGACTGAGCTCTTTCGGTCTCACTGTGAGGCATTTTCTCCAGCCCTCGAACCACTTCTGTGGCTCTTCTCTGCCCCCGCTGCAATTTTTCAACATTCTTTTTAAAACGCAGACGCTAGACCTGGACGTGGTAGTCCAGTATTTTGCCATCGACAGAGGTAAAATCACCTCCTTTCGCCTATTCCCCACCCGGCCTTTATGCATCCCAGGCCCACGTTAGCCCTTTTGTCACAGGATGGCACTGGGGGCTCACGTTGAGTAGCTTGCCCACTTCCACAGACACTGCGTTCCAGGATGCAGTCCCCCATTCTGTGCCTACATCCCACGTTCTTTGTTTCTAGGGGTAGAACTTTGCATTGGTCTGTATCAAAACACATATACAGAGTTGGGTTCTCATGCTGCACCCATCACCATGGTATCGGCACGCCAGAAATACATCGTATGGTCCTTTTCGTCTTCCTCTAAAGCACACGGCATGCCAGATGAACCACTGGTTGACTCAAATATGGGCATCTCTACCTTCCTAGAGCTATAACTCCCCCCGTCCCCCGCAGATATCATCCTTGTATTGAGGGATAGCCGACGAAAGCTATAACTCAGGCAAATTTGGGATACAGTGTCCAGTGGGCACAGCTAAAGAAGCATCCAATCACACTAACCAGGCCCTCCAGCACAGAATCAGAGACCCCTAGGGTTAGAAGGGACCGCAAAGGTCATCCGGTCTAACCCTCTGCCAGGAGGCAAGATAAACCACCCAAGACAGATGGCTACCCAGCCTCTTTTCGAAAACCTCCAGTGAAGGAGATTCCCCGACCTCCCTAGGCGTCTGTCCCATTGTCCTCCTGGTCTTACAATTAGCAAGAGTTTCCTGAGATTTAATCTAAATCTGATTCCTGGTAGCTGTGTCTACAGGCAAACAGTCCAAAAAGGAGAATATACTAATAGTAACAGCGCAACACGAGTTCAGGCAGGGACAATAGTAGCCAGGTATGGCCCTCATACACTGCAAGCCAGTTGGTGCTGTTGGTTTCCTCCATCTATGATACATGGACGTCTTCCATCTTTAACGAGGAGGCACATCCTATGGACACTGCTTGCCCCGCGTCCAGTGCCTGGCCCCGTTGCATGCAGGGCTCCGTAGTTTCGACAGTATGCACACAGATACTAAAGCTGGGGCCAGCTTCAGTGCGCACCAGCTAACGCAAATTAGATTTGGCGCGTGGGATCCTGGCAGATTGCTAGTGCAAGCGTTGGCTAGGGAAAGGTTGGCTGCCCCCACGCCGCAGGGCGCGCTGATGAGTGCTCAGAACGAACGGGGCGCACCAGACCACCGGGGCAGCAAAAGCTCGTTTCGTTCGGCGAGCCGTGATTTGATCGTGGCGAAACCCGCCCGACGCACTCGGAGAGGGAAGTTCTCCATTCAGCCACCCACCAGGTACAGCCAGGACAACAGCCCCAAACCAGTATGTCTAACTCCCGACACCCGCCCCAGGAGGCTTTCACGGCCCACTCTCTTGGGAGTTCTAACGAGGGGGCCACCCCGGTTTTGTTTCCTAGGAGTTGGGCTGAGACCAGTGTCATATACCAGGTGATAACTTACAGCTCCTCCTGACACCAGCCAGGTCAGAACTGGCCTGCTAGAGATCCAGGAACGAGACAATGGCTCATTACCAGTGACTCTCAATCTCTCCAGACGACTGTCCCCCTTTCAGGAGTCTGTTTTGTCTCGCGTACCCCAAGTTTCACCTCACTTCAAAACGACTTGGTTACAAAATCAGACAAAAATACAAGCGACCCAACGCTCTATTACTGACAAATTGTTGACTTTCTCATTTACCATATAACTGTAAATAAATCAATCAGACTATAAACATTGTACTTACATTTCAGTGTAGAGGATATCGAGCAGTCTAAACAAGTCATTGTCTGGATGAAATTGGAGTTTGTACTGACTTTGCTGGTGCCTTTTTTGCAGCCTGTGGTAAAACTAGGCCAATATCTAGATGAGTCAATGTACCCCCTGGAAGACCCTTGCGTACCCCTGTCCTAAGCCACCCAATTCCCCCAGCTCCCGCATTTGCACTTGACCAATTCCCTCTCCATCTTTCCACCCTCATCCTCCAGGGACAGCGGCCTTTGGAGGGTTCCCCCTCCAGGGCTGGGAATCAGCTGCTGCTACGACCTGGATTCATGGAAGCCCAGGCTCTGTGGAATTGTCCCTGGTAACTACTGGCTCCTACCTGTTTAGATTACAGACAACAATGGAAGGTTGGTCTTAGCCCTCCTGGCTGCAGGGAAGAACACTGATTTACCGGGGCAGAGCAAAGCCACCCTCCCTTCTGCCTCGCGGATCAGCTGCGAAACTGCCCCCAGCTCAGTCCTGAGGGCAGACCAGCGGCAGGAAAAAACCCAGCCTGGGACTCCGGACCTGGCTGGAGCGCGCGGCACCCGCAGAGCAAGAACCACTTTCCCCTTTGCACTTCCAAGCGCAGACCTGCTCAGGGAAGCCACCGGTGGGAATGACCAGTTGCTTTCCCGGCCACACCTGCACATCCGAGCGCCCCACCCAGCGTGCCATCCACGGTCCCACATAGCTTGGCACTGTCTGAACCTAGGGTCACTGTAGGGCTGGTGTGACGACATACTGTGCGCTGGCAGTGGGGACTGAACCCTGGATCGTCAGCACCAAAAGTACAGACCTCCGATGCTCGTGCTAAGGAATCCTGCTGCCAGCGGTAGAAGGCTCTCACCACTTAGGTAGGCCCAGCCACTTTAAGCTGGTGCATTACAGCAAGGGGAATAAAGGGAGTCCAGGATACATCTGTAAGGAGAACTACACTCCCCTGTGACCCGCCCCCCCAATTCCCCAAGCCCCCTGTGAGCTCTGCTTCTCTCCCCACTGCCGCCTGCACTCGCCCACCCAATGCCCAAGTGATCTACCCCTGTATGGCGTGCCCTAAAATACCCCCTCCTTTTAGACCCACTGGCCCCGTAACACCCCTGTGTGGCCTGTCCCCATGCTCCTCCAGGCTCCCTCTGAACTTGTCCTTTGCCCCCTCTGCCCTTCCCCCCCAATACCTCCTGCATTTGCCCCCAGCGCCCCATGATGTGCCCCCTCCCCCAAGCCTCCTGTATGACCTACCCCTCCCTTCCCCCATGACCTGCCCCTTCCCCCAATGCTCCCTACATGACCTGCCGCTCCTCCTGAATTTGCCCTGCCCCGTGCATTTGCCTCCTGGCCCCATAGCCTATCCCTCTGCATTGGTCCCCAGCACCCCATGCCCTGCCCACTCCCCCTGCATTACCCCCCAGCACCCCATGCCTTGCCCGCTCCCCCTGCACTGGCCTCCAGCCCCCATGTTCTGTCCCCCCCACATTAACCCTCAGCCCCCTATGTCCTGCCCCTGCATTGGCCCCCAACGCCCTGGCCCTCCAACCCCCCATGCCCTGCCCCTCTCCCCCTGCATTAGCTCCCAGCCCTCTATGCCCTGCCCCTCTGCATTGGCCCCCATGCCCTGCCCCCTTCCCCTGCACTGGCCCCCAGCCCCCCCGTGCTGTCCCGCCCCACATTAACCCTCAGCCACCTGTGCCCGGCCCCTGCATTAGCCCCCCCAAGCCTTGTTCCCCTCTCTCTGCACTGGCCCCCCATGCCCTGCCCCTGCATTAGCCCCCCACCTCCCATGCCCTGCCCTCCCCCCCTGCATTAGCCCCCCCGCCCTGCCCCATGCCCTGTCCTCCTCCCCCTGCATTAGCCCCCCCGCCCTGCCCCCCATGCCCTGCCCTCCTCCCCCTGCATTAGCCCCCCATGCCTTGTCCCCCATGCCCTGCCCCCTCCCCCTGCATTAGCCCCCCCATGCCTTGTCCCCCATGCCCTGCCCCCTCCCCCTGCATTAGCCCCCCCATGCCTTGTCCCCCATGCCCTGCCCTCCTCCCCCCGCATTAGCCCCCCCCAGGCCCTGCCCTCCCCTCGTACCGGACCAGAGCAGCAGCTTGTCGTGCGCCTCCTCCTGGGAGCCCGAGTCGGCGGCCAGCAGCGTGGAGGTGGCGGCGTAGGGCAGCGCCGAGCCCAGGCAGGCGTTGGAGCGGAGGCGCTCGCAGGGCGCCGCTCGCTTGCAGCGGTCCCGGGCGGCCGAGGCGTTGAGCTGCGCCCCGCGGCAGGCGGGCGGCCCCGGGCCCAGACTCAGCTGCAGCAGCAGCCCCCAGAGCAGGGGGCCCCGGGCCCAGCCCGCCGGGGCCATCCCCAGCCCCCCGCGCCCCTCCTCGCCTCCCCTAGGGCGAGCCGGGCCCCGGGGCCGCGGGCCACTTTGCAAACTCCCAGCCATCTTGGGCCGCCTCGCCCCGCGGCCCCCCCGCGCCCAGGATCATCCTAGCGACCCCCCCTCCCCCAATACCCCCCCCTCAGCCTGCCCCCCCCAGCGCTCCCCGAGCTCCTCAAAATGTCCCGCAGGAGGGAGGGACGGGCCTTGAAACGCGGCTCCCCCCCCCGCTCCTTTTCTTGCGCGCAACAACTCGAAAAGTTTGCAAAAAAGTTGGCAAGAGAAAGGAGGAAAGTTGGAAAACAGCCCCCCCCCCCCCGAATCCGCCGCCGCCCCCCCCCCCCCCGAATCCGCCGCCGCCGCCCCCCGGAATCCGCCGCCGCCTCCTGCTAGAAACTTGTCTTGCGCCTTCTCCTTTCCTGCCTCCTTTGTTGTCTTGGCTCCTTTCTCAGGAATGCACAGGCTGGAGGGAGCCAAAAATCGCGAGCGAGAGGGGCCCTCCCCCTGCTCCGCACGGAGAGCGGCAGGGGAGACGTGGGGAGCAGAAAGGAAGCCCCTCGCCTGGCTTCCGAGCAGCGGGGATCCGTGCAAGTAACGGGGAGGGGGGTCCCCCCAAATCGGGGACCGGTCAGCCGGCAGGGAGAAGAAAGCCGGAGCTCCCCCGAGGCTAAGGGAAACCCCTGTGGCTTGAACTCTGATGGCACATTTTGGGCAGGACAAAGGGACTGCACAGTGCCCCAGAGCAGGCTGTGTGTGTGTGTGTCTAATTCCAACTCCGGTTTGTTCCACTTCCAGGCGCTGCCCTTTGGCATCCGAGCCGGATTCTGCTCGCTGCCCTCTGCCAGGGAAGCCACGTTCATACAATCATAGACTATTAGGGTTGGAAGAGACCTCAGGAGGTCACCTAGGCCAGTTCTGGAAGCGCCCTGGTTTTCAAAACGACGGGCACCCGTGATTTGTAAAAAGCCGCTGGGAGCCACAACCGCCATCTGAATCCTTGCGCCGAATCTGCCCTCCGTTCAACGCCTTTGTCTGCGGACCCTTTTTTGGATCGTGGAGTTCAGACCCTCCCGGGCAGCGGTTTTCAAGCCGTGGTCTGTGATAACCCCTGCTGGTCCGCAGACTGTCTAAGATTTCCAAAGGGGGCCGCTCCTCCATCTGAAAATTTTTAGGGGTCCGCAAATGAAAAAAGGTTGAAATCCCCTGATCTAGGGCAGTGGCTTTCAACCTTTCCAGACTCCCGTACCCCTTTCAGGAGTCCCATTTGTCTTGCATACCCCCTTCTCTACTTCCACACCCCTCACTTAAAAACTACTTGCTTTCAAAATCAGACATAAGAATACAAAAGTGTCACAGCACAGTTACTGAAAATAGTGCCGACTTTCTCATTTTTACCATATAATTATAAAATAAATCAATTGGAATATAAATATTGTACTCACCTTTCAGTGTATCGTAGGTAGAACAGTATAAACAAGTCATTGTCTGTATGAAATTTTAGTTTGTACTCACTTTGCTAGTACTTTTTATGTAGCCTGTTATAAAACTAGGCAAATATCTAGATGAGTTGAGTACCCCCTGGAAGACCTCTGCGCACCCCCAAGGATATGTGTAGCCCTGGTTGAGAACCACTGATCTAGGGCAGTAGTTTGGGGCTGCTAATGCCCCTCCCCCATCAACCTAAGGTTTTTGGAAGTTCCCCATCTCCGGCCCAGATCTGTGATCATTCATTGCCAGTAAATCCTTTCCGTGGATTTTGTATCACTCCAGAATGTATTTAAATATATATGACACATTAACGCTATAGATTATTATTTAACTATCTATTACTTACCTATAGAAGAGCTCTGTATTAGCTCACTTATATTCCAGTAGATTGTCCAAGCCACTTTTAAGCCGCATTGTGCTAGATGCTGGACAGTCTAGACATAAAAAACCAACAGTCCCTTCGCTCTAGAATTTACGCTCTGTATTTCCCCTCTGGTTCCAGGCTGTCGTTGCCCCAGTTTTTGTTCTACATGCCCACCAGTGCCTACCCGTGGTGCAGACCCGCGTGTGGCGGCACTCACGTTGAAGGCAGCATGGATGTTTTTACCACTGCCTCCAATTCAGAGCAACTGTCGACAACATGGGGATAAAAACACCAGCAGGTCCGGTCCCCCCTAGTTCCCCTGGGTGCTGCCCGTGGAGCACTATTCATGGACAGGGTAGACAAATACCAGGGCAGCAAGGCCTTCAGCAACCCGCAAAACCTAGAGGTGGGGGGAGGGAGGTTGGACCCAAATGTGCCACCCCGGAACAAACCCACGAGCCCAGCTGCATATGCCGACAACACAGACCCTGGTCATCAGAAGGCAGGATCAAACCTGGGATCTCTGGAACTTAGTGCATGAGCCTCTACCGCATGAGCTAAAAGCCAACTGGCTTTTAGCTAAGGCTGTAGAGTAGATTCATTAATCTCTCGCTAAGTGGTCTTGGTGCCACTAGAAGGGACAGAACACCACACCCAGGACCAGGAGGTGTGGGTTACACATGCTGGCGCTCCAACAATCTGCTAATCTACAGTGCCAGGCAGCGAATTCAGCATGGCGACGGGGAAGTGGGTCCTAGCCTGCATCAGAGAGCAGACTACTGGCCCAGTCCCAGACAGAGCTCCCCCTTCATGTCGACTTTTAGGACAGTGAGTGTACATCTGGATGAAGAGGCGGCAGCATGGGGACAGGGAAATGGTGCCGGATCACCGGGGCACCCCATTTAAACCACCTCTATCTCAGTTTCCCCCTCTGTAAGATGGAGATAATATGCATGCTGGTAAAGTGCTCCGAGCGTCTTACACGAGAGACAGGAGCGAAAAGTTATGGTGCTAGTGGGGGAGGCTGCTATGATGCAACAGTTGGGGGTCTAAGGTCAAGCCTAAAAATATTAAGCCTGTTAAATGTTTTGCATTTAAATATACAGACACAGCTGCTTAAATAACAATCCAAGGTTCTTAACCTTCTCAAACGTATTGCACTAACCCCAAACACTAAACCCCCATTGCGCTAACCCCAAACACTAAACCCCCATTGCGCTAACCCCAAACACTAAACCCCCATTGCGCTAACCCGAAACACTAAACCCCCATTGCGCTAACCCCAAACACTAAACCCCCATTGCGCTAACCCCAAACACTAAACCCCCATTGCGCTAACCCGAAACACTAAACCCCCCATTGCGCTAACCCCAAACACTAAACCACCACAGGAAAGAAGGACAATGTGTTGTGCTAACCTGTCCAAGGTTTTAATGGTTTTTTAAAACCAAGGAATTTCAGCTTAGGTACTGCCCAGCTAAGGGTGAGAACTTGGCCCCCTCACAGAGTCACTTACTACTTCATAGCTGAGATTTTAGATGATCTGCTTTTAAAGTAGTGAAGAGATTCACAGGGAAAGATCCAGAGGGGGCTGGAAAAGGCCCTGGACTGGGACTCGGGCTCTATTCCTGGCTCAAGCACCAACTTCCTGTGTGACCTTCACTTTGCTTCTGTCTTGTCTGTTTAGACTATGAAGCCGGCGCTACACTCCAGACTTACACTGGTATAACTATGTCGCTCAGGGGTGTGAAAAATCCATGCCCGAGTGATGTAATTTACCGACCTAACCCCCGATGGAGACAGTGCTACATCGACAGGAGAACATCGCTCATCAACACAGCAACTAGCTATGGGGGCTGGATCACTTGGTGATGACCTGTTCTGTTCAGTCCCTCTGGGGTATCTGGCGTTGGCCATTGTTGGAAGATATCACACTGGGCTAGATGGACCATTGGTCTGACCCCATATGGCCGTTCTTATGTTATGTTCTTTTGCGGAGATGGATTAACTATACTGACAGGAGAGCTTCTCCCATTGGCCTAGGAGCATCTTTGCTTAAGCGCTACAGGGGCCCAGCTGCATTGGTGCAGCTCCGCGGATGCAGCATTTTAAGTGTAGATTTGCCTAACTGTGACACTAGCAGACCAGGTGTCAGCTCATGCCAAGGCCGCTAGGCCTCAACTGAAGACTGACAAATGTAGAGCCAGACTGGTTTCCAGCTAACCTGTGTGTTCATATTGGTAAAAAAGATGTTAAATTTAGAAGAATGGGTTTAGTCTTTATGGAACGCCTGTAGGATGCTGCATGTAGCAATCTCACTTATAACAGCTGTACCCCATGTTATAAGGGGTTTGCATTGTAAACCTCTGTAACTCACCCTGCAGGAAAGCAGCATTAACTAATGTAAGATGCTGGCTTCCTACAAAAGGCGTTAGTCCAGCCCACCACGAAGGCCCATTGAAACCAAACGAACCCTTGTGAATCATCAAAGAAAAAAAAGATTTTAACTGCAAACCTCCGTGTGAATTCATCCCAGCAACTTGAACTCCTGGAGGAAGGGAATAAAAATCGCCAAGAAGAAACCGGGGCTACGTCTACACTAGAGAGCTTACAGCGTCACAGCTGTACCAATGCAGCCGCTTTATGCCGACAGGCGAGAGCTCTCCCGCCAACATAATTAAACCACCCCCAATGAGTGGTATTGGTGGAAGAAGCTCTCCCATCGGCAGCGCTGTGCACACGCCCACTTGTGCTGGCGAAACTTACGTCGCTCAGGGTGTTGCTTTTTTCATACCCTTGAGCGACATACATTTTGCCGTCATAAGTGGTAATGCAGACATGGCCTGGGTCTCCGTGCTGCTTGGACTTCAGAAAGGGCAAGATTTCTAAGCATAAGCAAGGGATCCCCAGCTGCTTGGCCTGGGCTAGCCCTAGAGGACATCTAGAGCTTGCATATTACGGCAGCCTCTAGTACCTTTGGGAACCTAAGACTGTCACTCATGTATGTGTGTACCTTTACCTGCTTTAGCCTTGTAAATAACTCTCTTTTTCTTAGTTAATAAATCTTTAGATAGTTTATTATAGGATTGGGTACAAACGTTGTCATTGGTGTAGGAGCTAAAGTGCAATTGACCTGGGGTAAGTGACTGATCCTTTGGGACTAACAGTAACCTGAATATAGTGATTTTTGGTGTAAGGGACCATCTATCAAAAAGGCAAGCTTACCTGGGTGGTGTGATAGATTGGAGCTCCCATGGGGACTGTGACACCATGTTAAGGCTGGTGTAGTGCCTGAGGAGTTCACACCAAATACATGGTGAAATCTATGTATAGAACTCACAACCAATTTGGGGTGTGTAACTTACTACTTAACAGGCTGCTCTGAGGTTAGTACCCCACCCCTTGAGTCACTCCAAGAAGCTTGACAAACTCTTTGGGAGTGGAAGGGGGTCTTATTGTGCGTTTATACAGCTCCTAGCACAATGGGGCTCTGAGCACAGTTGGCCTCTCCAGGCACTATTCATACAAACAGCAGATCAAGCTGCTCCTTACAGGTGATTAGTAAAGAGCAACAGCTGGGTTGTGGCTTTTGTGATGTCTAATGAGGGTGTGGAAGATTTCCCCCCCCCCCCACTTGGTGCTTGCCTTAGAAACCTCCAGTCTGGCTTTCCCCAGTTTTTGCTGGAGGTCTCTTTGGAGAACCAGATAAGCGGAGCAGGGTCTTTCTCTGCCTTTAATGGACAGGACAGCAATGGTACAGCTTCAGCAGAGATCTCATCTCCTGCCTGTCCCGTGTTTGAGTTACAGAGACATTAACAAGAGAGAGATGTGCAGGCCTCAGGGGTGGGTATTGCTACCCCCCTTGTAACACTAAACTCGGCCTCCCTTATCTCACATGACAGCTCTGGCTCCAGCCATTCAGGAGCGGACTCTGAAGGAAGTCCCACGCTTGTCCAGCTAGGTTGGAGGGACAAGGGCGATGATGCGGGGAGACAGACAAACAGCTGCTCCCCGGAGGGAACACAAGAGAATCCATCGAAGGAAGTTTTCCTCCTTATAGGAGATTGTCCAGTGCTATCGGCCAGAGCTGCTCCCCCTAGGGCTCGGCCCTGATTGAGGACAGTCCTTTAACCAGCCCCTTTCTACTGTCTTGGCTTCTGAGCCAGGTCTCACCCCAGCAGAACTCTGAAATGCAGGCTGCCGTATTCTCTACCCGCAGGCCGCTCATCTGGTGGGACACGGCCCAGCTGTGATGCTGGGGGGATACTCACCGGGAACAAAGCCCACACCCCAAAGTGGCAGAAAAGAGAAGGCCAGGATGCAAATCCCTGCTGCAAAGAATTGTGGGAATATGGAGGATTGCAGGACAATTTGTTGGCTCCAAAGGGCGTTGAGAAGCACGGCTCTGTTTCTTCATTCCAGCCTTGAACAGAGGCCCCTGCATTAGCACCCCAGGATAGGTGTGTGCAGTGCGACTCGGCCATTCCTTGCCTTACTCACACACAGTGCGTTTGGGCTGCGCTTCCCAGGCCACCCCCAGAGTCGTTTGCACAGAGACGATCTAACTTTCTCCAGCAAGAAAATCTGCTCGCAGCCGGGCCCTCCAGCCGTAGGGCCAGGCCGGACCGGGCAGACTCTGCTCTTTTACACTAGTTTAAGTCTCCCTCGCCCCCTGGAGACACCAGCGCAGATTCCCTGACGCAGTCTCTCCCAGCCCGTGGAGCTGAAACCTGGCCAAGGAGCTGGGGTGGGGGGAGGGGGAAGAGGAGACACGCAGGGGGACCACACACCGAGCCCAATGCTGGCAGTTCCAGCCAGGGCTGAGCCCTCCCTGCCTTTCCCAGCAAGCTGAATGGAGCCAGCAGAAGAAAAACCCACCCCCATCACAGCGAGCGCGGCCTGCTGAAAAGCTGCGGCAGGGCTGGAGCCGTTCGAGCCGGGGAAGGCACCAAGGGGCCTGTTTCCAGGGAGGGGGCCTGGGGCCAGCTCCAGCTGCTGGCCTCGCAAGGGGTGTGGGGAGGGTTGGAGCCCAGGCAGCTGCTGGCCCTTTTCCAAACAGCCCACGGCCCCGTTTGTCGGGAGGCCAAGGAGCAATCTCAGCTCAAGACCCGGAGCCCCTTCTTATCCCCCTTTCCCAGAGGATGGGGCGAGAGAAGGGGCGTGTGGGAAGAGAGAGTTGTACTTCTGTGCTCTCACTTTGCCGTCATGTAACCAGTCAGGGAGGAGAGGGCTGTGACGGAGTAAGGCGTATTAACCTGGTACTTACCTCACCTGCTGTTCGCGTACAGGGAAGTGCCCCAGGAGTCTACCGGGTTTTTGCCTTTTGAACTGTTATATGGAAGAAGGCCAGGGGGGGCCCTGGACCTGATGAGAGATGAATGGGAGGGGAAGGCCACTCCCAAGGGAAAGTCAGTGGTGGAGTATGTCCTGACCTTCTGAGAAGGACTTGCTGAGCTCATGGGCTTGGCCAAGCAGAATCTGGCCAGAGCCCAGAGGAAACAGAAGGTCTGGTATGACCGCATGGCGCGGGCCTGGGCCTACCGCCACCGGGTGATGGTTCTCATCCCTGTGAGAAGAAAAACTCCAGGCCGCCTGGGAAGGCCCTTTCAAGGCTGTTAAGCAACTAAATGAGGTAAACTATGTGGTGGAGCTGTCAAACCGGGCGCACCACTACCGGGTGTACCACGTGAATATGATGAAGCCATATTATGACAGGGGGAATGTGGCATTGGCCGTGTGTGGGCATTGGGAGGAGCAGGGAGATGACCCTTTAGTAGATCTATTCCCTGAGACAGGAGCTGGCTCCCCCCTGGAAACAATTCCCCTCTCTGCTCGGCTAACCCCTGCTCAGCAAGTGGAGATCAGAGGGGTGCTGCATCTGTACCCACAGCTGTTTTCCACTCACTAATCTGACTGTCCACCAGGTGGAGACAGGATCGCACCCGCCTACAAGATGCTCCCCATTCCGAGTCACAGGGAAAACTGCTCAGGACCTGGAAAGAGAGGTCAATGACATGCTGGCTTTGGGGGGTGATCCAGCCATCTTCCAGCCCTTGGGCCTCGCCGGTGGTGCTGGTCCCCAAAAAGGACGGGTCGATCCGGTTCGGTGTGGACTATCGGAAGCTCAATGCCATCACAGTAGCCGATGCCTACCCCATGCCCAGGCCTGACGAGCTCCTAGACAAGCTGGGAGGAGCTCGGTACCTTACCACCATGGATCTTACAAAGGGCTACTGGCAAGTGCCGCTGGATGCAGATGCCAGGCTGAAATCTGCCTTTATCACCCCTCTGGGGCTCTGAGTTCCTGGCCCTGCCTTTCGGCCTCAAGGGGGCACCTGCCACCTTCCAGCGCCTGGTGGATCAGCTACTGAGGGGGCTGGAGAGTTTTGCCGTGGCGTACATTGATGACATCTGTGTCTTTAGCCAGACCTGGGAGGACCGTTTCCCAGGTTAAACAAGTGCTGGACCGACTCCAGGAGACCGGACTGACTATAAAAGCTGAGAAGTGCACGATGGGGATGGCCTAAGTATCTTACCTGGGCCACTGGGTGGGGAGCGGCTGCCTAAAGCCAGAACTAGCCAAGGTGGAGGCAATCACCCAAACCAAAAAGCAAGTCCAAGCCTTTATTGGGATGGCAGGAGATCATCAAAGATTTGCGCCTGCCACACTTTAGTTCCATAGCCGCCCTCATCACTGAGCTGTGCAAGAAGGGGAAGACAGACAAGGTGGTCTGGACCGAGGAGTGCCAGGAGGCTCTCTGTGCGCTGAAGGAGGCTCTGGTCAGTGGCCCAGTTCTGGTAACCCCAGATTTTGACAAGCCCTTTATGGTGTTCACTGACCCCTCAGACACAGGGTTGGGTGCGGTGTTAATGCAGGCTGCTGAAAAGGAGGAGAGAGATCCCATCGTGTACTTGAGCAAGAAGTTACCTCAGGAGCAAAGCTACACGGCCATGGAGAAGGAATGCCTGGCCATGGTGTGGGCCCTTAAGAAACTAGAGCCATATCTCTTTGGGCGACACTTCACTGTGTACACTGACCACTCCCCCCTGGCCTGACTACACCAGATGAAAGGAGCCAACGCCAAGCTCCTGAGGTGGGGCCTGCTCCTGCAGGATTATGAGATGGACGTGGTCCATGTGAAGGGGAGTGCCAATGTGATAGCTGATGTGTTGCCCCAGAGAGGGGGCCCTGAACTTCCCCAGCTCACTGGTTAGAGTGACCCCGCTCAGTTCAGTCTCGAAGGGGAGAAAAAGATGTGACAGAGCAGGGAGTACTAAACTGGTAATGTTGTGTGGGAGTTTTACTAGTTTACTGTCTGCATCAATACCGATGGTGGTGGGATATCAGGGTGCGACTCCACTTGAGGGAGGATACTTGAGCACGTAATCTGAGCCCAGGAATCTGGACAAAGGCTGGAGGAGCTGGGGTGTGTGGCTTGGGGTGGGGGGTGGGGAGAGAGACGGCTGGAGGGGATTTCAGTTTGGAGCTGTCTGGGGAAACAGAGGGAGGCCCAGCACCGGAATCTGGGCTCCCTACGCCCCAAGATGGACCTGACTGAGGGGTCCTGTTTTCTGCACCTACAAGCTCTGTTTTGACTGGGTTCCTGTTGTCTAATAAGCCTTCTGTTTTACTGGCTGGCTGAGAGTCACGGTGAATCACAGGAAGTGGCAGGTGCAGGGCCCTGACTCCCCCACACTCCGTGACAAGGGCTCACTGCAGCCCAGCAGGGCAGGGCAGCGAGCAGCAATGGGCCCCAATGAGAAGGAAGAGCTTGGCTGACCAGAAGGAAGAGTTTCCTAATAGCAAGGGGTCTGCTGGGCTGGGGACACTTATAAGTAGACAGGACAGCCTCCTAAATGCCCCAATCCTGTCCTGGCAGGCGTGCTGGAATAATCTGTGCTGAGAGCCACTGAACCAACCTGTAAACCCTGCATAGAATAGAATGGAAACCACTTCAAGCTGAGGGGTGAGGAGGGGGTAGCACCTAGGTGCACAGGTCAAGGAGCACGGCAGGATAGATTCATAGCCTTGAAAGGGACCATCATGCAGATTTAGCGTGACACACATCACGCCGGCCTCCAATTTCACCCAGCCATTCCTGCACTGAGACCAGCAGTTCAGCATCACCGCAGGGCAGGAGCTGCCGTCTTGTCCCCAGCACTATTACCAAGTTGCATTCCCATAGCACCTAGGAGCCCCAGTCACCGACCAGGCCCCTGTTGTATTCGGTGCTGTACAAACAGAACAGACAGATGCGTTAGGAAAGAAGAGATTCCCCAACACGCACAGCTCCAGGCTAGCAACCAATTCCCCTTCCCAGAGTACTGTTCAGTCAGGCCCGGGGGCGCCTGAGCAGCTTCTGCACCAGGCCCCTACACATGGGGGCAACACACACTTGGGACAAGCGCCACCCCACAAGCTTGATAGACAGCGGCTCTGTTATATGCACTGACCCAAGTAATGGAGCAGGCTCCTGTCGACTATGAAGACCTCGGATGCGCCTGCCCCAAAAAACAGAGCCCTCTACTCCTTGAACTGAAGGAGAATCTGCATGAGCAATATAGTGCTTATGACCCAGCTGAGCTGTTAGGATTCCATCCAGCAGAGGGCAGTAGTGTGTGCAAACACAGGCACACATTTTATTTCAGGGGAGGTGCAGTACAGAGAAAACCAAACTATAACTTCAGTCAGAACCCGATTTGATTTTATTCTCCACACAAGCAAAGGGAACACATCACAGAGGAGTTAATTTCACAGATAAATACAGAGCCCATGTGTTACTTACAAACATCCCAAAAGAGAGAAGTCTCTGCCGATCCCTCCCTTTGTACAGTGTTCAAAATATATATCTGTGCATGTTCCAAGAAGACTGTTACAGCCTCTCCATGCTAGGAGGAGATGCTGCCTCGAAGGGGCAGGAGAGCACATGGGCAGATGTCCATCCACACAGGTAACACACAGATCATGTGGGGTCTCATCTTCCACCTTGGTGCAGCTGGTGGTGTTTGCAAGGCGCACGCTGACTGAGCATTACTGGCAGAGGGGAAGGATGGTTATACCTTCCTCTGACTCACCTGGCACCAGCCCCTGGCCAAGATAAGCTACCCACAGGCATTAGGGCCGCAAGGGACTGTTACGGACATCTCGTCTGACTTCCTGTAGAGCACAGGCCGGAGAATTCCACCAAGTGACACCTGCATCAGGCCCATAACGGGTGGTTGAATTGGGGCATCTTTTAGAAAGCCACCCCGCCTCGCTGCAAAAAGCCCACCTGATGGAGAAGCCGCCCCATCCCTGGGGAAGCTATTCCAATGGTCCATTACCAGCACCGGTAACAATTTGCACCATATTTCCAGTTTTAACTTTGCCAACTCCTGCTCTTGGGTCTTGTTCCACCTTTGCCTGCTAGATTAAGGAGCCCTCCAGTTTCAAATATCTTCTGCTTGTGCGGGTAACTAACTAGATGGATCAGCCACGGGCTCGGATGCAGCAAACCCTACAGGGAGAGACGCTGTGCTGCTTTTCATTCATGTTCTCTCAGTCATACCCTGCCTGGTTCACCCACGCCAGGCTGATGACTGCAAATACCTGTTTCCCCGATCGCTTCCTGCCACGCGGCCCCTCATCACTGCCTTACACAATGGGGTGGGCATCTCTCACAAACAACGTTGGATAGGCATAGAGCGTTTGGATACAAAACTGTGTAACCTGTGCTAACAGTGCGACTTCGTCCCTTAGTGGTGACACCATGTACACAGGTTTAGGAGTGTTACTGGCTGAGCTAACAGACTTGGTCCTTTAGCTCAAACAGTAGCAGCCCACGTTTCTCGAGCCAGAGATCGCAGGTTCAATCCCTGTCGACGGACCCATCCAGGAGCAGTGTTATACATACAGCTTAGAGAGCTCAGCAAGAGAGTGGCTGCTCTGAGGGTTTAAAGATCCTCAAATTCAAGGCTTGGGGGAACTGAATTCAGTGTAGCCAGCCTGGTAGAAGCCGTTACATTAATGGCCCTGACAACTGGACTCTTCCGTGCCCAGAACAGGACACGCTACTCCACCGCTGTCTCTGCTCTACGCTTGAGGATCGGCCGCTTCGGCCGCTTCCCGCAGCCAAGCACCCGGGGCTGTGGGCACATTGGCCGGACCTGGGATAGCCAGCGCACCCTCCGATCTCTGGCCGTGTCCACTGAACTCGAGAGTCCAGAGCCAAGACCCACGCAGGCCTCCAGCTAGACTACAACCCCGCAGACCGAGGGCTTCCCAGAGCTGCTGCCTGCCACAGGGATCAGCTGGGAGAAACTCTGCCTCACGGGAGGTTTCAAGAGCCCAAAACATCATCTCCGAAGGTGACCCAGCTGTGTGCTGTGGGGATACCAGCCCGCCAGGGAATGTGGCAAGTCTGCCCCAGCGCGGCTGTCATGTCAGCCTGGGCATGGCCTGGAGGCCCTAGTGGTGAAAGGCTTCATATCCCGTGTCCAAGACCCACTTCAGAGTCAGATGGTGCCCCCAGACTGGAGTCAGCGCCCAGGAGGGCTGGGCTCCAGATCCCATTCCCAGCCCCCCCGCCATCCCCCCCGAGTCTGGTTTTTGGCAACTAGTTACATCCTCTAGCCCTCTCCCCTTAGCAGCCTCCTCCTGATACACTGAAGCCAGAGGAGCATCCGTAAAGATCAGTGCAGGGTCGGGGTCTGATCATTCTCCCGTCTGGTGTCACTCCCAGCTGGTCCAGGCCTGGGAGGGAGGAAGCTGGCTAGGCCCCCCTCCCCGTGCTCCAAGACCACACAGGAGGAAAGAAGTTTGTACCTGCATTATACCACCAAACCCCCCCCTTACCTCCCTTCCGTACCAGCCAGCCCAGCCCAGCCCCAATGCGCCAGCCTTCTAGGGGAAGACGCAGCTCTCAAGGCAATTCCCAGACAGGGCTGGGGCCGCTGGGAAATATTTTACTCTTTTCCCTCTTTAAAAAAAAAAAAAAAAAAAAAAGCTGCCAAAAAAAGGGACCAGGATGTCAGTTACTTGGGCGGGGATGCTACGGATGATGCCGGAGACGCAGCAGCCTCTCGCTGGCTGCCTGGGGGCTCTCCCGTGGTCCAGTCCCCTGCAGGGCAGGGCGAGCAATAGCAGGGGAAAATGCAGGTCTCTTCTTCCTCCTGGGGTGCGTGTCCCTCCCCAGGCCGTTCCCTGCCGCGGGACGAGAGGCACTTCCCCAGCAAGGAAGCACTCGCTCTTCCGGGGGGGGTTTCAGTACCAAGGATCTGCTCGGTGCTGCTGATTGTAGAGCTGTAGCTTGATCTGGTCTTTGATCTGGTTGATGAGGATCTGGGAGAGCAGGATTCCCACCAGCTGCAAGGAGAGGAGAGCGCCACAGGCTGAACAGACCTGGGAGGGCTCAGGCACGCTTGCTGCTCCAACCGGGGACGGCCGGCATCCTCGCCGGCCAATCCGTGCGCTCCCCGCCTGCGGCTAAGCCAATTAGAAAGCTCTCGCCAAGGGACAAACGCACGGCTATTGACGAGAATATCCGTCGTTTATGTTGGGTGCTTGGGAGAGAGCGATGGCCCAGGCTGGAGCCGGTCAAGGGGTGAGCAGGCCAGGCGAGGGCTCCCTCCACGCCCAGTAACTCTGCCGATCCCGACCCACAGCCTGTTCCAGCCCCGGGCTCCCACACACAGCTCTGCCACGCTCCTCAGCCCAAGGCACCGGTGCAATCCAAGGCTTCCTCAGGATTCCCCCCGGTTACACGCACCAAGTCAAAACGTGACCTGAAGGGGGTGTGGGGGGGAAACAGTCCTTCCCAGTCTGGATGCTTCTAGCATCCCAGCCCCACCACTGATGCGGGGGGCGTGAACTCATGCGTGCGCACAAATGACAAGCTACCCCCCTCAGATCTAGGAGTGCCCAATACCCTGGCTTCAGATCTAAGGGGCCATTCCCTTTTCATCCAGATGACGGCCCCTGCTCCAGATAACCTGGCTCTCCTTATCCTGCAGGGGCGTGGGGGCTATGCGGAGTAGGCTGGGCCTGTCCCTTGCTCCCTTCCACCAGAGCTAATGGGGGGCAGAAACTCCCCCCCCCCCCAAAGTTTGAGTGCAAACACCAGCCCCTCTGGCCCCAGCAGAGCGCCCCCGGGGAGGTGGGGGCTACCTGTGGAATGGCCAAGCCGAGCGCGATGCCCCCCAGCAGGAAGAGGTTGCTGTGGATCCAGTTCACCAGCTTGTCGATGCAGCCGTTGGTGTAGATGAACTCGCTGGCCTCCAGGTAGTTCATGGCTTGCATCCCCTGGCCACACATGGTGTTGATGACAGCCTGCGGGGAAGCACCGGGGCAGGTGACAGCGAACCAGGGCGCCAGGGGAGGGATAGCCTGGTGCGGCCACGCCTCACACACCGCCACGGGCCGTGCAAGTCGCTCCGGCTCCCTCTCACGCCTGTGGGAGTGGGGGGAGGGGTTGGGCTTTCCCTAATGGCATGCGGGACAGGCCCGGCTTCCTTAGCCAACACGTCCTTGTTAACATCAGGTTTCCCTGTACGCTCTCTCTCCCACAAGCCCAGCCCCCAGCCCTCCCCAGTTCCCCCGTCGCTGGAGTGTCTGGGCTCCGCAGAATGCTCCAGTGCTGCCCCCTAGGGAAAGGGCAGAAGCTCCGTCGTTTGTGACTTTTCGGGAGATTAGGCTGCCGGGCATCACCTTGTCTGGCTGTGGGACGGGCGGACTAGAGGGGATCCCGTCCCTTATGGACGAGGCAGCCAAGAAGTGCCATGACGTACGGGAACCCACGTGAGCTGCTTTCCCATCCCGCGGCACGTCCGTGGGGCATTTACCGACAAGCCATGCAAGTTTCACGGGACTCCTTTTCCACCCAGCATCTACGCCGAGGGTCTCCCCCTCGTAGGAGCTGCTAGGGCTGGGGGAGGGTATGCATCCCTTGCACAGCCTCGGTCTCCCTGACCCACTCAGGTGGGTCCCTACCTTGCAGGTCCCAGCCTGCCTGTGACTGGCGAGAGCTTGGGAAACTCCAGAATCAGGCCCCTTGTTTGTCACCCAGGATCAGTGATGGGCTCCCCCTTTTCCCTAGGTCTCAGAAACAATAGCCATTCCCAGCCGCGATTGGGGCAGGGCAGCACCGGCCACCTGAACTGGTTCCCCCGGACACCCTGCCTCCAGAGGGAGAAGAATTATACAGGGCCTACACCGATTCCTACACTCTCCTCCTACCACGGCCTTCTCACTCAGCTGAGGGAGCTTCTTCCACACCCAGCCAGGCCATGGCATGGAGAGGGGTCTACAGCCACCCATGGCTACAGCCTATCAGCTGGAGCTGTAGGAGCCAAGCGGCTACCAGCGCCCCCTAGTGGCATGAGGGTTTGTCCAGCTGCAAAGGTCACTAAAGAGGAGCTGGCAGAGGGATCACACGGGGGACATGAATCATAGAATGGTAGGACTGGAAGAGACCTCGAGAGATCATCTAGTCCAGTCCCCTGCACTCAGGGCAGGGCTATGTAATAACCAGACCATCCCTGACAGGTGTTTGTCTAACCCGCTCTTAAACCTCCAATGATGGAGATTCCACAACCTCCCCAGGCAATTTACTTCAGTGTTTAACCACCCTGACAGTTAGGAACTTTTTCCTGATGTCCAACCTAAACCGCCCTTGCTGCAATTTAAAGCCCATTTCTTCTTGTTCTAGCCACAGAAGTTAAGGAGAACAATTTTTCTCCCTCCTCCTTGTACCGACATTTTACGTACTTGAAAAACTGTTATATCAGTTTCTCAGGCTTCTCTTCTCCACTTTAAACAAACCCAATTTTTTCAATCTTCCCTAGAGGTCATGTTTTCTAGACTTTTATTCATTTTTGTGGCTCTTCTCTGGACTTTCTCCAATTTGTCCACATCTTTCTTGAAATGTGGCATCCAGAACTGGACACAATGCTCCAGTTGAGGTGGTATCAGTGCGGAGTAGAGCAGAAGAATTACTTCTCATGTCTTGCTTACAATACTTCTGCTAATACATCCCAGAATGAGGTTTCCTTTCTTTGCACCAGCGTTACACTGTTGACTCATATTTAGCTTGTGATCCACTATGACCCCAAGTACTCCTTCCTAGGCAGTCATTTCCCATTGTGTGTGTATGCGCAACTGATGGTTCCTTCCTAAGTACTTTGCCCTTATTGAATTTCATCCTATTTACTTCAGACCATTTCTCCAGTTTGTGCAGACCATTTTGAGTCTTAATTTTATTCTCCAAAGCACTTGCAACCCCTCCCAGCTTGGTATCGTCCGCAAACTCTGCAAGTGTACTCTCAAAGCCATCATCTAAAGCATTGATGAAGATATTGAACAGAACGGGACCCAGAACCGATCCCTGCAGGACCCCACTTGTTATGCCCTTCCAGCATGACTATGAACCACGGATAACTACTCTCTGGGGACGATTTTCCAATCAGTTCTGCACCCACTTTATAGTAGCTCCATCTAGGTTGTATTTCCCTAGTTTGTTTATGAGAAGATCATGCGAGACAGTATCAAAAGCTTTACTAAAGTCAAGATATACCACATCTACCACTCCCTGCCTATCCATAAGGCTTGTTACCCTGTCAAAGAAAGCTGTCAGGTTGGTTTGAAATGATTTGTTCTTGACAAATCTATGCTGTTACTTATCACCTTATTATCTTCTAGATGTTTGCAAATTGATTGCTTAATTATTTACTCCATTATCTTTCGGGTACTGAAAGTAAGCTGATTGGTCTGTAATTCCCCAGGTTGTCCTCATTCCCCTTTTTAAGGATGGCAGAGGGCACATGGAGGAGTCGTCCAATGCTACCCAGCTTAGAGACTTCCTTGGCCGAGTGCAGGGCAGTCACCAGAATTTGAGGGTGGCAAGGAGAAGTCCAGTTCCCAGCAGAACAGTGCGGCTGCTCTTACCTGGTCAGCTGCATGCAGGCAGCAAGAATAAGGCACAGAACAGCGCTCCCTGCTGGGGTTGTCAGCAGTGCAGTTGAAATACATGTTTTGGGACCAGTCCTTGTAGGAGACACCCCCACAGCAACTGAACTGTAATGAGACAGCACAGGTCAAAGAGGGCCAGGGAAGGAGAAATTGGGCAGATCTCAAAGGGCGTGTCTTTAAAGAGAGGCCAGGTCAATTTGAATGGGTTTTTAATGTTTTAGTAGGTCCTACGTAAACAGCTTCAAAACATACGTAGCAGGGGAATGAAAGACTTAAATACATACATTACTCCCCATGGAGAAGAAGCCATAAGAACCAGAGAGACTGTCAGTTTGGGTCAAATTTAAACTTGTTTGTAACGTGGCTTCATGCTTTGCCAGGGTGAGACCATGGGCGAAAGCAAAAGACAGGGAACTCTAAAGGAAACATGATTGCATTTCTCTAGCACTAGCCACATTCCCTCCAGCCTCCATCCCCAATCCAACATTTCTCATGGCCTATAGACAGCAATGGAAATGGGAGAACAGGGCTCTGGGGGACAAAGGGTCTCTGAGCAGAGGGGTGGGAGTATATTTAGACTCCAGATGTGCAACGCCAGCTGCACGACCGTCCTGGGACCAAGCCCGCGGGAGGAGAACAAAGAAGCACGTGTGCTTACACGAGAGAGTTCGGCGGGTACTTGTGACTAGCACGATTGGACTCAAACTGGGAGGGGTGTGGTCTGCGATGGCACCGCCCTCCCGCCGGAAGATGGGGGCCCACAAAGAAGCAGAAGGATGTGGGACTAGTGGAATGGGGTCTGATGGACAACGAAAGGGAACCAGAGAACCGTGGACAGCCGCGCTCACTACTCCAAGAAGGGACGAAGGGGAGCAGATCCTGGCCCTGCAGCCTCAGCGAGGAGAGACCGACCGTCTTACGTGCTTTGAAAGGGAACTCGGGTCAAGGCAGGAGAGATGATTTCAGGGATGTTTTAAAGAGAGGGGAACAGCGCGAGAGAGAGTTTGGAGGGCCCAGACCGTACCCCAGGCCTGGCTGAGGACCAGCCGTCCCTGCTACAGGGCGAGGAGACCCAGCCATCCCCATCACGGAGGAGGCCAGAGAGCTCGCCCAGGGCCAGTCACCCCATAGGAGGCAGGAAACCCGGCCGAGGGCCACGTGTGCTGGCTCTTTAACGGGACCCACCTCCTTCTGCCCATAGTCGATGAGGTTCTGCAGGTCCAGGTCGTCCCGGTAATGCACGACGGCGTTGTTGATGATCTCGCTCACCTTCCCGCGTGCCTGGGGGAGGAACGCCGAGAGGTTGCCAGGGAGATTTCCCTCCTACCTAGGTGCTTGCACGCCCCTCGCCACTGCAGCATCCGAACGCCTCCTCCCCTACAATTTAACCTCACAGCTGCCTGACGGGCGGGCGTCACCCCCAGTTTCTAGATCACATGTGGAGCCAGGGACCTGAACCCAGGTTCCCTGCATCGCAGGCCAGTGGCCTCACCCCAGCCTATCCATTCCTGCCCCCTCCACTTGTTTGGGGTGAGGCGGGGGACATACTGGAAACCAAAACACTGGCCACTGAAAGACAATGAGGTCAGGGACCAAACCCTGCGGCAGACCCACCCAGCCAGCTGCACTCTGGTGCCCACGCCCCAGCAGAAGGCTGATGCGTTTGGGTCGCCAAGTCTGCTGGGGAAGCCTTGGATCAAAACAAACTATTTTTAAAATCTTATTTAAATGAAAAAGAGAACAGTCTCTGTTCACCCCCCAGACACCTCGCCTCCCATTTGCGGTTCGGCCTCTTTGGCCCTCCGTCCCCACGTAGAACCACCTTTTCCCGGAGAATCGCAGTTTAGTGAGGGAAGAAATCTATTCTGTCCTCTCGGGCAGCTCCCTGCCAATCCAGGACTGGTCCTCCAGTTATGTTGGGGCATCCTTCTCCTCCCCCCCCCCCCCCCCCAACCCACCACCTCAAAAGAACAATGCTCACCCCAGCTCTCTGGTGTATTTACCTTATCAGAGAAGACAAAGCCCAGCACTCCAGCTGCCAGCTGCAGCAGGAAGACTATGGTCAGGCAGATTGAGAACTGCAGGAGAGAGAAAACAGCCGTCAGCAAATTGCCACCGAAGAGGAAACAACGCACCATCTTTTACGGAGCCAGACTTGCGCCACCATGACCCAAGCAGGGACGCTTGAAGCTGCAAGGTCACAGGGCAGCAGGACTCCAGGCCCGTCACATTATATCCCTGTAGTGCCTTTTTTACCGATTCCTATCTACTGACCACTTCACCCAGCACTGAAATGCAGCCACCTCTGGGGTGGAACAGAGCAGCTGCTTAACAATGCACAGAAGATTGGGACAGGAAGAGAGAAAGTCACTTTTTGAAACTGCAGGGGACGTCAGAGAGGCAGAGTGGAGTTAAGACCTCATCCTTGCAAAATATGCTCTGGGATCATCCCAAAGTGCTCAGAGCCTGGGTTTTACATCTCTTCTGAAAGACGGCACCTTTTGGAGTGGACCGTGCCAGGTCGCTGGTTCAGGGCTGAATCAGACAGAACTCACCTCCTATGGATTTGCCACACTGCTCTAAAGCGTCATCCATGTCTGTGCTAGCAAACAGATCCACCATTGAGAGCTGTATGTAACTACAGGAGATCTGTACAGACTCCAGCGTCTGTTCTCCCCCGGCTATGCAAGCAGCTCCTACCAACAACTGACTGGATGTGTGAAGGAATGAGAAACCCTCCGTCTCTTTAACCGAGACACCAATGCCATTAAAGGCACTTTGGAAAGGGTCAGTTTCCCTGGGAGGCGCATGGCTAAGTATCTCCTGGGGTGCAGGAGTTCCCCAGCTCTGGCCACTAGAGGGAGCCACGAACTTTCCTGTCATCAGCATGGCTGGGCACCAGCTAAGATTTCACACCAATGGGTGGGGGAAGGAAATGGGAGACATTGCAGAGAGACCCTGGGTCCCATCAGTCCTGACGGCTGCCCGAGGTGCCAGTCATTGAGGGGGGAACCCCAAGCCCACTCCTGGCGGTTTCTGGAGGCCCAGGTAGACAGCGGGGTCCCCATGGGGGTCCCCATGAGGCTTCCCATCCCCTGTCCTGTCTATAACCCCCATACGATTGTCCCCTTCTCCCCCCACCCCCCCCCGGCCCAGGCTGGGCTCCCGCAGCCTCCCGTCCCCTCACCGTCTGCAGCAGGCAGATGTTCTCACGCAGGGAGCCGATGCAGCCGCAGAAGGTGATCAGGAACATCAGGATGCCGACCACGATGAGCAGGATGGCGGGATCCACCGCGAGGCAGGCCATGGCCGCCTCTGCCAGGCGGGAGCAGAGGGGGTGGGGGAAAGAGGATGCGAGAGCGCAGAGCTGTTAGTCCAGCTGCACCACCCTGTCCGCTAAAGGAATCCAAAGGAGGCGGCTCTATGGGGTGGGGCTGAGGGAAGGCTCCTTTGGGGCCCCAGCCTCTCCCATTATCCCTGCTGCAACAGGCCCCTCCAGAGCCAGCCAGCCACTGGCGCCTTCCCCTTTCCCCAGGCCTCTCCAGTGCTTCTGACCCCGGGGCGAGAAGGAACAAGCCCAGATCAGGCTGCCGTAACTCCACGCGGCCCCAAGACCAGAGGTTTATCTGGTGATGGACAATGGCCCCAGATCGGAGCAGGCCTGTGACAAGCAGGGGTGGAGGTGGGGACGCGTCCAAGCCCTGTTTCACTGGACAAGAGCGGCAGCTTCTCCCCTCTCACCCCAGACGATGTCTGCCACACGCAGCGGGCCGTGCTCTCCACACTGAGACCTCACCCCCCCCTTAGCTGCGTTCTAGTCTCAGACCCAGGAAAGGCTCCGCTCTCCTCCTCAAACCCGTCTGCTTCCAGGGCAGCCAGTCTCCGGGGTCCTCCCCCACCTCCCACCAGAAGGAGAGATCCCAGAGCTCCAGCACGGACCTGGGGCAAGGGGAAGGCGCCAGTCGCTCACCTGCGTGCTTCATCAGCCTGGCGTAGATGCCCACGGCCACCATCACCATCGAGATCATCTGTGGAGGCAGGACATGGAGATTCAGAGCCAGCCGCCTGCTCGGGCCTTCAACCCACACATGCAGTGTCCCTAAATGAGGGGAGGGCACTGGGGGCCTCCAGAGGGCTCAGGAGATCCGCAATAGGATAAGGACCCCTCCCCCCATAGACACAAGATCAAATCCCTGTCAGCCCTGCCAAGGCAGAAAGTTACCACCATCCGAGGGGTGCTTGGGGCCTTGCCAAGTGTTAGAATATAGATTACAGGCTAGGGTGACCAGACAGCAAGTGTGAAAAATTGGGACAGGGGGTGGGGGTAATAGGATCCTATATAAGAAAAAGACCCCAAAATCGGGACTGTCCTTATAAAATTGGGACATCTGGTCACCCTATTACAGGCAGGTCAGTAAAGGCCTGTACTTTAAGAACTTAGGTGTATTTTTATCACGTAGCTAGTTACAGGGGTATACAAACAAAGAATCAAAATCACAGTCTGCCTGTGTACGGGCCTTCGCTCACTAGGAGAGGCTGAGGCCTGGTTCTTAGGCTAAGGCCTTCGGCTAAGCAGCAGGGGCAGTCATACGCTGGGAAGCGAACGGTCACATCCTCCCATCCCAAACCAGTCACACTGAAATAAGGTGCTATTGGGCTGTTAGGAAGACGATCCTGTCCTGACAGTGCCCATCCCCACCAGATAAAGAAACAGATCTTAAGATGGTTAAAGAAAACGTAGTTCGATAGCATCCTGCCTGCAAGAAATCACTCATCAATGGTTGTGGTTGTGAAACCCTCATTTCTGTATTGTTTTATCTTTATGGCCCCCACTTTTCTATTGTTAATCTGTCTGGTTCTCTAATTGTTTCATCTGCTGGATAATTAAGTTTGCTGGGTGTAAGTTAATTAGGGGAGTGGGATATAACTGGTTAGAGAATTGTGTTACCATATGTTGGAACTAGTTAGTTAAATTTCAGTAAAATGATGGGTTAAGGTCTAGCTGAGAATATTACTATAGAAACTGGGGTCAAACAGGAAATGGAAGAACAGGAAATTGGGATCAGGCTTGCTGTGTGCGTGACAAGAACCGGGGGAGAGGGTGACGGGAAAGCCCTCTAACACTAAGCAGTATGATAGGGCCCATGGGCTCTCTACCCACAGCCGCTATTAGTCTGCTGGGTGTCCTTGAATGAGTCACTTTATGCCTCAGTTTCCCTTTGTCAGCAGGTACTGACCGAGCTTCGTAAAGCACCCATCAGTCACAGCGCTCAGAATGCCGAGTATCACTAGGGGACAAGTATGCACAGAACACGCCCCCACGGCAGGCGGACGGCAAGGACTGGATGGGCCCTACAGAATGCATGCCCCTCTCACCCCGACGGGGGATCCAAGCACCGGGGATGCGTCATCCCCTTCTCTGCGGGCAGGGACTTCACTCTGCAGGGCCGTCAGCCAGATCCTTTCACCAACTCCGGTTTCCCACCCACCCACGGAATTAGCACCTGGAATGATGCTTTGCAGCCAATCCGTGTGTGTGTGTGGGGGGTGTGCCATATACTTTCCAGGTTCTCTCTCTCACACACACTTTTCCCCCTCCCGCCCAGGGACGCCATGCCGGGCTGGCTGAATAAAGCAGCAGCATTTCAAGCAACGCTGCTCTCCCGCAGCTCTGTTCATCCTGGAACAGCCAACCGCCATAGCCAGGAGCCAGCCGGTCGGAGTGGAAGTGGATTCCTTCCGTTCCACAGGCAGGCGGCAGTTGTGATCCGCAGACCCTACAGCCCCCTTGCCTACTGCTCTGTAAAAGGCTTCCTGGTGCTTTGCACTGGCAGCCGAGTATCAATGCCCAGGGGAAGAGGTCGTCCGATTCCTGCGTCTAACCAGGCTCCTAGCAAGGCAGTGGGGAAGCTGGCGCCAGCCACGGGAGAAAAAGGGGAAGTTGGCAGCAGGCAGGTGCTTGCCTTAGCGCTCCCTCACTAAATGCCACTGCAAAAGGAGGCTTAGAACCAAGGCTGGCCCCCTCCAGGCCCTGGGGGAGAAGCCTTGTTAAAACCGGTTACCAAGAGGCCTTCATTTATACAGCGCTGCCCAAACACTGGCCCGCTTTTTGTCGATGGAGGAAACGGAGGCTCAGAAGTGAAGCCGCTGGCCCGTGCCCGGGGCAGAGCTGCGAATAGAGCCCAGGAGTCCCTGCCCAGGGCTCAGTCCACCAGACTGCGCAGCCTCTGCTGGCCGCTTCCTTCACTTGGGCCTCGCAGGGTACGTCCACGCTGCCGTTAAAAACCCGTGGCCAGCTGGCTTGGGCTACGGGGCTGTTTAGCCATTTGGGTTTGGTCCAGAGTCTGGGTTCTAGGACCCTGCAAGGTGGAAGGGTTGAGCCTCCACACAACAACTCAACTGCCCCTTAGCCTGAATCAGCGGGCACGGGCCAGCCGCGGGCGTCTAATTGCAGGGTAAACCTACCCCGGCCGGCTGGAAGGTAACAGAGTCCCTCAAGGCTTCCCCTCAGGCTGGATTCTCCATATTGGTCTCATTACAGGAGGCACCAATGACAAGGCCGAGTTCCAGTGTCAGCCACTACCCCGATGCCTTCTTTCCTAACCCTGAGGGACATCCTGACCAGACCAGGCCAGGGAGAGGACCCCCCCCCCCCCAGGGAGAGGGGACCTTCCCAGAGGGCATCACCACCTCTGCTGGCTACAGCTGAATCCCAAACACCCACTGGGATGAAACAGGATTGGATTTTAACAGCAGCATCTCTACTGACTTCTCTGTTCTGCAAAGGAAGGTTATCACCCTCTGAGACACCATCAAAGAAACTAACGAGGAGGGTTTCCGTCTAAAACTCTCTGCAGCTCAAGGGCAAGGGAACAAGGGAGGCTGTTAAAACGAAGCCTGACTCCATACTTTACATTTCAAATGCTTTAGCTGGTTTTCCTTCTTTTCTTGACCTTTACTAAATACAATGGTTTGTACATGGTGCTAAGCCGGCTGAGGGCTCTGCACAGCGAACCTTGTTTAACCCTGTTCAGTGGGTTGGGTTAGGATATCCCCTTTATTCCATCTAAATTAATACAACACCCCGCAAGGGCCTTTTGCACTGCTCCCAAGAGCCACGCGTCGCTGCAGGGCCTGCGCAGACCGTGGCCATCCTTTCCCGGAGGCTGTAGGGTGAAGGCAGACGGAGGCCAGTGAATTCAGGCAGTTTGAAGAGAACTCTCTCATGTTTGTGGCCCCTGCATCTCTGCCCCGCTAAGATACACCACTCTCTGCTCCCCCGCAGCTCTGAACCAAGGGACTGGGAGCGGGATGGAGGCTTACAGGCAAGTCTATCAGGACCACAACGGTTGGGGAAGGAGAGTCAAGCAGCTTACACACGTCCCTTCCTGCCCGTTCTCCCAGGCATAAAGCAGCTTGGACTCCCCGGAGGACAGGGCCACCCCTACGCAGGCAGGGAGGCCTCATCACGCAGAGCAGATGCAGGGGAAGCGGCACATCCCCTGCCTGGCTAACGGGTCTCATTCTGACTTGGAGGGCCCAGGTGCAGTCCAGTCTCCACTGCCCCCTAGTGGCTGAAAGTAGAGCGCAGCTGCCCCCTCTGTGCCCTGGCTTGGGTAAGGGGTGCAAGGAGAGCCCCCCGGCAGCTAACCGCCCGTTATAACCCCCACATGCGGCGCGCGCTAGCCAGGCTCACCGAGCCGAGACATGAGAGATGCCAGGCACACGGAGCAGGAGGCACTTGTCCTTCATGCACCACAAAGCAAAGGACGGGAGACGCGCCTCGCTCTGCCCAGCCCCGACCGCCATGGGGAAGAGGGGAAGATCGACGCCTGGCCACACCCTGCGGCAGCTCGGGCTTCCCACGAGGAACCTCAGCACCAGAGACCTCTCCCGATGGAAGGGAGGCGACGTGACGGCTGCTCAGCCTAAAGGAGCCCTGGGCACCAGCCTCAGAAACAGACACTGCCACAAGATGGCGGACAGGGAGGCACCAACTCTTGGGAGGGGTTGGGCGGAGGGTCAGCTCCCTGCCTCCCTCATCCACAGCTAAAGCACCGGGGGCAGGAAAAGAGGAGAAATCTCCCAAGCTGTCCAGTCAGCCCCCCAACCTGAAGCAGCTCTCCCAGATAGTGTAGGGCCAGGCCGTTCCCTGCACAGTGACCCATTCCCCAGGCCATCCAGGGATGGGAGATCCACACGCCCACCACCCCGGCCGGGACCAGCCACTTACTCAGACAGGCCAACCCCCGCACTGGCATGGCACGCCCAGACGGGACGTTCTCCCTGACCCCACGGTGCCCGAGTCCATGGGCTGGGCGCCCACTGGGCCTTGCACAAAACACCACCTTAGCCTGTACCTGGAGGGGCAGAGGGAAATCGCAGTTACTGCAGCTTCCCCTTCTGCTGGGGAACTGCTCAGCACCAGGGGGGTGTTCGCTTCCTTCCAGAGATGGGAGTCAGTCCACCCCCTTCCAGCACCTCCCCCCCCCCCAAAGACTCTGCGGGGTTTGGAAAAGCACCAGAACCAGACACGGGACACATCACGTCTCCTCTGCCTCATGCGGGAGGCTCCTGCTAGCCCAGGCAGGAGTTGAGCCCTCAGGGCACAGAGGAGACCTGCACTGTAACAGCAGCAAATCGCTCACTCCTGAAGTCATGAGGTTACCCCCTGCCCCACCGGCTCAAGCAGTGACCACCCATCCCTCTGGGGCTGGTCGCATCTCTGCCCCATCTACCCACCCACCCACCGCTGTGGCCTCTGCCCATCCTCCACTTACCTGGGCTCGCTTCACCTGCACGGCTGGGGGGGCAGCAGCCCCTTCTTTCCTGCAGGAGGTGCTCGGCGGGTCACCAAACCAGCCCGAGTCCCTAGCAGAGCTCTCCTGGGGGCCATAACAATCCGACCCAGCCCCGGCCGGGTGCAGAGCCAGGCATCAAGCGACAGCTCCCTTGCCTTGTACCTGGGATGGGGAGCGGCAGTCTCAGAGCAGGCATCCCTGGTGCCTCGTTCAGCTGCTCCATACCAGCCCCAGACACACAGAGGGGAGTTCACTCCCTGGTTTATACTCTGCTGTTAGCATTTCACCAGAGGACGGGCTGGGCCCAAGGCCAGAGCTGCTCTCTGCGTCACTCAGACACACCTCCCAGCCGCCTGAGCCGTGAGAAATAGCCGACCTAGGCGAGGCCCGAGTGCTCATTGACCATTGACCGGCCTTGTGCTGAAACCAGCCCGAAGGCCAGGCAGCCCAGCTGAGCGGGCAGGAGCCAAGCACAGAGGCCCTGGGGCAGTTGCATGCGAGCGGGACAGCTTTCCTGGGAAGCTTAAGGTGGAGTTAGGAGGCTAACAGATTCTGGGGGTTTAGCGCCCCCTCACCCCAGGGGCGATGCTTTGCTGCTTCTTCGGAGTGCAACACGGAAGTAAAAATACAGCCTCCAACATTTACATTTCAAACAGGACAGCCCCATGTTAAACATTAATCTAGGCATTTTAAACACCCTTTATTATCCGAGCACCATCCAAGCACTCAGCCCCGTACCAAGACGGACAGAGTCGCTGCCCGGAGGAGCGTAGACTAAAAAAAAATCCAACCACCCCCCAGCTCTGCCCCAGAGCCTCTGTGCAGCCATGGGTGCAACACAACCCTGCCCTGTGCCTCCATTTCCCCTCCCACCCGTTATGTCCATTTAGCTTGCAAGCTCTTCCGCACGAAGGCTGTCTCCCACCATAACGCGGCCTTGATCTTGGTTGGGGCCACTAGGCAATTAGGAAACACACACACACACACACTTTTACAGAGTCTAAATTTTGGCTCAAGTCTGATCTGAAGTGCAGCTACAGGCGGGAGAGAAAAGGGACCTTTTTCACACAGCCTCTCTCAGCTGTATTGGTTCTCATGCATTTATCCCAGTCAGCCCTGCAGAACTCAGACAGCTAGAGGAGGAAATCTGTTCTGCCTCCTACCCCAGCAGGTTTTCCCCACTTGCACCCCTTTGGCCTGTATGCCCAGAACACACAAAGTTTAGATCAAGCTCTCTGCTCCTTTCAATCGCCACGCAAACCCCACCTGTTCAGTACGGCGGCACCCCGGAGTCTGTGCTACACTAGAGAGATTTTTGCACAACTTTCTCAGCATTGCTCCCACTGGTTCAGCTCCACCTGAATTAGCGTTATTCACACCTACTCAGTGCGGTGGTCTGCTCCCCTCTGCTGGTGGCTGGGCCATATATAGACATTGACGAGCTTGTTACAGCCTTAGCTTACAGACCTGGGGTCCCTTAGAAAGGCCCAGGGCTTTTAGATCCAGAGGTCTTTGGTTCGATCTCTGCTGCCAATGACCTACCCAGCAGCCGCGTTGCTGGGCTGCCAGGACAGCAGCCAGAGGGCTGGCTTTGTACAGCACATGTTTGTACAGCACTAGGATGCAATGCAGAACGTTGGCCTATTAAACAGAAGTGAATAATCAAATCCATTGAAGTGTTCGCTAGGTTCAGACGGCAGGTTACTTGGGATCGTGTGCGAGGCAAAGAGAACGGCTGGGTTTTCACACACGACAGGGGAGGCAACGGGGGAAAAAAGAATCAGTTGGAGACCTCCAAGTGGAAGCAGTTTCCTGATAGAAAAAAAAATGCAGAGCCCCACGGTGCCCCCTTTTCTTGATCATTAGAGCCCTTTACACAGACCCACAGATGCTGAGAGCTCCCCATGCCTCCAGACTGCCAGTCATTTCACACGCAAGTCACACTGTAGGCGGTGTCTGCGCCAGGCCATTCCCCTCCCGAAAAATCCCCTACTGCCTTCATCTGCATCCCCATCCACCGGCACCTCAGGAGCCTTCAGCAACTAACCCTGCACAGAGCAGGCCTGGGGCACATGGTGGTTAAAGGCCGTTCCACGCCTACCCGGCACCAGACGCCCCCCCGCAGCAGTGCGACTATCTGAACCCAGCTCAGAAGAAATCCCAACTCCACTGGAGTGATGCAAAGTTACGCCTGGGACAAGTGACAACATTTTAATGTATGTAAATGACTCAGCCCCTCCCCCCCGCAGGCATTCACACACTGAGTTCTGGAGAACTGCACACGGTGCCTGCTTTAACGCTCCAATACAGACATGGCTGAGTGACGGATCACGGGCACCTGGGACCGAGGGCTCAGCTATCCAGCCTGAACTGCAGATGCTTCTGCCAGCCTGCGGCGATGCCAGCACACCCTGGCACCCTTTATCGTCCATTCTCGCCAGCCACCTCCAACCAAACCCGCTGACAAAGCAACACGGCTCAGAGCCACCGATGGCCCTCGCTGATTGGTGCAGAAACCCACGTATGTTTCCGGCCCCAGATGGGCCGACAGGCCACGAGAGGGATAAGCCACGAGACCCCAGGTGCTGGCCCAGGAATCATAGGGCAGATCACACCCAAGCGAGGGCCAGTGACGTGAATGGAGCTTGCAGCAGCAACTGGGAGGCACTGCACGAACTCTCCCAGGGGAGACAAGCGAGGTGGGATGCGTAGGCAGCTTGTGACGCAGTCCCCGCCGCTTCCCCCGAAGGGTCAGCAGGGTCGGACGCCCAGGTGCACTGCACACCCCAAAAGGCTCACCGCTCAGAAGCAGCGATGGCCCAGCTGCATCCTTGGAGCCCATGGAATGGGGCCCTACTCCCCTTGGGAGACCTCCAAAGGGGGACAGTCTGCCCCCCAAGGCACAGCGGCCCCAGGCTAGAGTCTCTCGGCCAGAGAAGAGTGGGCAGGAGAGAAACGCAAGAGCTGAAAAGGAAACAGGCCCACGCAGCTTGAGTTTAGAGCTGTCCCTGCTGGAGGGGCTGAAAGGAGCCTGTCCCTGTTTAAAGAGTGCGTGTGTATCGGCAGGCAGGGCCCTATACCCAACGGGATTGGACCCTTCCTATGCTAGGAGCATCTCCAGGCCTAGCAGGGAGCTTGGAAGGGCCAGAACAGCAGGTAGGGTAAGGCCAGGACAGCATCCGAGCTGCAGCAGGGATTCCAGCCGAAGTTTCATTTCATCCTGTGTGAACCAAGATTTTCTTTTTCTGGTGGCAACGTTTCTTCGTCCCATTCAGACCCATTTTATCCCCCCAGGCCGTCGCGTTTTGCACTACGTGCTCCCGGGCTCACTAGCGCCGACACGCTGCACGCCCGCCTCACGCTCAGAGCACGTCCGGGATACAATTCTCTCGGACCAAAGGAACCCCGGCACTGCCTGAGGGCCCGGCACCTCTGTGGGGACACCCCTTCCCTCCCCCACCGCACCCGTGAACACCACAACCCAGGTGCAGGCTGCTGCAACTGCCGGGGAATATCAGGAGGCCCCGACACAGAGGGCGTTTATAAGCCAGAGAGAAGCCGAAAACACAAGGAACTAATCTGGAGGTGGTGGAGGGGGCGCGGCGGGCAAACAAGCACGCCAGGGCTTTTCAAAAGGCAGCCGGAGCGATTCAGCCAGCGTAACAGCTCTCCGAAGAGGAAAGAGATCTGTGCTGGGGGAGAGACATCCAACGGCAGCCTTCGCACAGCAGGAGAAAGAGAACATTGTGGCGTGAGCGCTCGGGGCAGGTCCCGCTTCGATTTTAAAGCAACACAGCCTAAATCCGAGTCGTTTCACAGTGTGTCCTTCCCTTGGTTAGATTATTAAAACATTTTAGCAAAGCCTGATGCCACAAGTACTCCTCGCTCTTTTTGCGAACAATAAGGGGCTTAAGGGATATATAGACACCATATGCTGGTCTTCTGCAGGGACGGAAATTCACTCAGCATTTTTTGGTAAAATCCTTTACAAGATTTGAACGTGCTGGGCATTAAGCTACTGACGGCCCCCTTCACCATCTCCCCCCAAAAACCACCGTTCGATTTTCTAAAGCATCTCCTTAGCACAGTGGTTCTCAAACTCCACGGGCCCCTGGGAGTCCATGAGGGTACACACCAAGGGGTCTGCGAGTCATATCCGGCTCCAGGGGGGCCATGAGCCATGTCCGAGGCCGCCGGCCCCACTGATCAACTCCTTCTCCTCCCTCCCAGTGCCTCCTGCATGCCACAGAACAGCTGTTCAGGGGTGTGCAGGAGGTGCTGGGAGGGAGTGGGAGGAGCGGGAATGGGGCGTGCTTGGGGGAGGGGGCGGGAAGAGGAGGGTCAGGGGTGGAGCGGGTGCAGGAAGAGGTGGAGTGGGGGAGGGGCCTTGGGAGAAGCAGCAGAGTGGGGGCAGGGTCTGGAGCCGAGCAGGGGTTCAGCACCCCCAGGGAAAATTAGAAGTCGGGTTGGGGGGTCCACAAAAATTTTTAAATCAAAATGGGGGTCCTCAGGTTGGTAAAGTTGGAGAACCGCTGCCTTAGCGGATTCGTTTTCTTTTCCACTATTTTGAACACACTGAAATTACAGGGGTTACAAAGATGTCTTCCATGGAGGCAGTAATGCAAGTTACACATGCAGCCTCTTGCCGGTGCTTAAAGTCGCCCCAAAAGAGCGGGGGACCTGTCATCATCTGGGAGCAGCAGCGGCTTCGGGAAAGCCAGTGCTGAACGTGGTCTCTTCAGCAACGCGGCTCTATTTGTAATTATTTTTAGGGGACAGGCATGCCCCACTGCCCCCCCCATCTGCAATCAGGAGAGCCGTGGTACTGTCAACTGACCTGGGGTTTACAATTTTAAAAAGCCTCCCTCTGACAGTGTGTTATGGGGAAGTTTATCTAAAGAAAAATAAGTCAGTGGCCGGGATTTTCAAGCGAGCTAGTGATTGTGGAAGATTGGGAAGTTTAAGACACCTGAGGACACGTCTGTCACCTCAGCCCCACTTGCGTTAACACACTAAACAATAGCTGTGTGGAGCCACTGAGCTCAGCCTAAGGGCTCAGGGGTCTCTGCTGGAGCTCCAACATCCACACGGCTATTTCGAACCCCAGAAACGCGAGTCTGTTTAGTTGGGCCAGGAAGCTCGCTGCCAGCTGCAGCGTCAACATCCCTTTACAGGGTCGGATTTTCAGAGGGAAGTGCTCAGAAAAAATCAAGTCCCTTTAGGAAGTTAGGAGTTGGACGTGCAAACACAGACATCAAGGACACCCAGGCAAACATTTTCGAAAGTGACTTGTATGATTTTGCTCCTCTTCCCTGCCCCGCTCCCCATTCTAATCTATGGATGTTAATGGCTGGTAAAGGGAGCAGGGAAGTGACACACAAAAACCAACCCCCACAGGCTAGACATGCCTTAACACCCCCTCAGACAACGCGTGTGTATGTTAAGTATCAGGGGGTAGCCGTGTTAGTCTGTATCTACAAAAACAACAAGGAGTCTGGTGGCACCTTAAAGACTAACAGATTTATTTGGGCATAAGCTTTCGTGAGTAAAAACCTCACTTCTTCGGACGCATGTATATGTTGCCTGCCTATTTCTGCAAGTCTGTTTTGTCTAGTCAAGCTCGTAAGCTCATTGGGGCAGGCACGGTGTCTTCCTAGGTGTCTGTACAGCGCCAAGGACTCTGACGTGCTAACACACTGGAAAAATACAATCCCAAGGCGGACATCTAGGATCGCGGGAAACAATAGACAAACATTCAGAGCATTTGGTGAGAAAGTTGTGTTATCTGCAATATACAAAATACAGCCACTCTGTAGAGTTCGGGTGGGTTCGTTCTTTTACGCGAAGCCCCAGCCGCTGGATATGAGAATTTCACACACTTCTCGGTCTCCCGCCCGCCCACACGGGGATGCATGGACCACAGGGTATGTCTACACTGCAAAGAAAAACCCCCACGGCGACTCAGACCCTGGGTCAACTGTCTCAGGTTTGCAGGGCTAAAAAAGCAGAGTAGAGATTCGGGCTCAGGCGGGAGCCCGGGATCCGAGACCCTCCACCCTCGCAGGGTTTCTCGGCCCGGGCTCCAGCGCAAGCCCCACCTTCTACATTGCTGTTTTCGCCCTGAAGCCTGAGCCCTGCGAGGCCAAGTCAGGTGACCCGGCTCTGAGCTTCACTTCCGCTGATCTTTTACGGCACTGCAGACAGACCCATCGTGACCTGCTCAGAAAGCAATGACCAGAGGCAGGTCACAAGAGCTGAAGTCCATAGGAGCTGGGGGCACCGTCTGGGAATCAGTCCCTAACTTCCCCCTTACTGCTGTAACTCGACGCTAAGCGGGAGTCAATCCTTCGCATGCAATTCTCTTGCCTGGGTTTGCTCTTCCAAGCACTGAAATCTGCAAGGCAGATGGTGACTCTGATTAGCTACATCAGGAACGGTAACATACAAAAGCCAGTAGGTGAACACTTCAACCTCCCTGGACATCCTAGAACAGATTTTAAAGTAACTGTTCTTGAACAAAAAAACCTTCAGAAACAGACTTCAAAGAGAAACAGCAGAACTAAAATTCATTTGCAAATTTATCATCATCAATTTGGGCTTGAATAGGGACTGGGAGTGGCTGGCTCATTACAAAAGCAGCTTCACCTCTCCTGGAACTGACACCTCCTCATCTATTATTGGGAGTGGACTACATCCACCCTGATCGAATTGGCCCTGTCAACACTGGTTCTCCACTTGCGAAGTAACTCCCTGCTCTCCATGGGTCAGTATAGAATGCCTGCATCTGCAACTTTCACTCTATGCATCTGAAGTGGGTTTTTTTTTTTACCCACCAAAGCTTATGCCCAAATAAATCGGTTAGTCTTTAAGGTGCCACCGGACTCTGTGTTAGTCTGTATCCACAAAAACAACAAGGCTACCCCCGATACTCTGCTGAGAGCAGAGCCACATGTCTACACACAGGGCTTTGCGTGGGTTAGGGCCAAAGAAACTGGGAATTTTTCCTATTTAATACAGGCCCTTAAGTTTTACAAACTGCATCCAAGTCCCTGCACCTCCCCCCAACATACGGAAGACTCTACATCTAGATTCTGCAAGGGGAATTCTATACAGATGCTTCCCTCTCCTGCTTCTGCATTTCTTTAACTGCATTCAGGTGGCAGCACTTCCCCAAAGGGGCCGGGTCACAGGACAGCAGGTCCCTCTTCCTCAAACTACCCGTAGTGCCTGGATGGGACTGCACTGGGGGTCAAGGGCCCAGGATTGGGCAGGAATGCAGGGGGGTATGGGGGGGGGGGGTGTTCAGCTGCATTAATATTCACTGCACCACAAGCAAAGCTCCTTCCCGTGGAAGTTAAAATAATCAAAGCCACCCAGCCAGTGCATCTCATTACAAAGTCAGCGGAAAGCGAGTCACACCCGTGGGAGTCAGCCCATCCCCGCCACGTTCCTCCAGGGGCCCCATCTCTGCCCCGAGCTCATTACGCTCCTCTGTTCAGCTGCCAGCGCTCCTCATTAGCTATATAAAGTGCTGTAATCTGCATCTCGAGGCTGGGGCGCGCCCTCTCCGTTGGGCAGCCAGAGGGACTATAATTCAATTAGCGGCCAGGCAGGGAACACAAGCCAGGGTTTCCACTCAAGGACAGGGCTCTGCCCGCCCCTGCTGAGAACCGAGGAGTCGTTACACACCAGAGCCCTGCTCCATGGGGCAGTTCAGCCGGCATGGGACGGCTTCCCCCAATGAACGTATCCCCCTGCCGTGCCCCTTGGCTTAACCTCTAAACCCACCCAGCCTGATTTAACTCTTTACTTACCACCTGTGCTATTTGCCATGGGTGTGGGGGGGAGGCGTGTCTGCTCTGTGACCGGTCAAAACCTCCTCCCCAGGCAAGCCAAATAAAAACAATCACGCCGACAACTCACCGGATTAGATGAGCTGCAAAGGAAAGTGCCAGGCAGGTAATTGGATAACACAGGCAGCAGTAATTACGGTGCGCGCAAGCAGCACCGGAAGCCCTGGCCCGGCTGGTTCAGCCTGGCAGGTCTCTGCTTAGACACACGCGGACAGCATTTCTTTTGGGGTGGGGGTTATAAAGTAGGGGGGCCATTCCCCCCCCCCTTTGGTTTTTGCCATCCCCCGAATCACACGTTTTCCATCCCCACCGGCCAACGGCTCCCGAATTCGCATCGTTCTCTTGGGGTACGCGGCGAGGACAGACTCCACGGGGTTGCATGAATTCGGAAGGCCGGTGGCGAGGTTGCAATGCTCATCCTGGCCCATGGGCCCGCACCGCACCACTCCAGCCACCGGCATTTCTGCAGCATTACAAGAAGGCAGACGGGGGGTGGAGGAGAGGGAGACACTCCGGCACACACACTTGGAATTTGTTTGTACTTTTGACCAGGAATTGCTGTGCCCATCTACAGCAGCAGTGCCAGCTAACCAAGGGGCAGGGCTGGTGGGCTCTGAAAGGAGCCCCCCTGAGCCCAAGGCTGTTCTGAGGGACACTGGTTCCTCTTTGCAAAGGGGAAGTACAACCAAGTTGCTGACTCCTTCCTCCCACTGCAATACTGAGCCTGGACGTTTTGCCGCCACCATCCCTGTCTCTAGATCAGAGTGCGATCAGGCCGGAGAGAAGCGTCGGGGTGAAAGCCCACCAGACCAGACGAAGGACAAAGAAATAAGCACCGCACAGGGATGTGCCTTATAACAAGAAGAGGCAAGAAACTGCCCAGAGCTTGTCGTCCTCCTCCATGCACTCTTCTCTCGGGCGGCAGGTTCGGTTCCCTCTGGCCCCGATCACGCCAAAGCTGCACCCACAAGGGTGACAAATGTCCCCTTGGCTAGGAGCCAATACAGCTGGGTCTGGAGCCTCTATCAGAGGGAGCCTCATTTGACCTCGCTGCACCTTCTGGCAGAAGAACTCGGTGTTCTTTGCAAGGGACAATTAGTTAATCCTCAACTCCTCAGAGTTAAATCCCCGTTTTACAGGCAGGGAAAGTGACCTACTGTGGCCTGCGCCAGGTGTATTTAGAGCTACACTTAAGTTTTGCTGGAATAGCTGTGTTGGTTCGGAGTGTGAACAAAATAATAAATACACCTCTGCAGAATACAGTCATGCTGGCAAAACCCCAGTGTAGATGCAGTTATATTGGGGGGTGTCAGCCCTTTTGCTGGTATACCAGCAAATCCCTTCTTGTGTAGCAAGGCTTGGGAGAAAGAAGAAGTGGGACCGCTGAAGACTATTGCCGGAGAGGAGATTAAAGACAATCTAGGCATGGTGCAATATCTCAATGAATATTTTGCATCGGTGTTTAATGAGGCCAATGAAGGTATTAGGGATACTAGCACCATTACAGAGGGGCATTCAGGATGGGGGATTACCGTATCCGAGGTAGAAACAAAACTTGAACGCCTTAATGGGGCTAAGTCGGGAGGACCGGACGATCTTCATCCGAGAATATTGAAGGAATTGGCGCGGGAAATAGCAGGCCCATTAGCGATAATATTTAATGAATCTGTAAACTCAGGGGTGGTCCCATTAGACTGGAGAATAGCTAACGTGGTTCCTATTTTCAAGAAAGGGAAAAAAAGTGATCCGGGTAACTACAGGCCTGTTCGTTTAACATCTGTAGTGTGCAAGGTGCTAGAGAAAATTTTGAAAGAGAAACTAGTTGAGGACCTTGAGGTTAATGGCAATTGCGATAAATTACAACATGGTTTTACGAAGGGCAGATCGTGCCAAACGAATCTGATCTCCTTCTTTGAGAAAGTAACGGACTTATTAGATAAGGGAAATGCGGTGGACCTAATATACCTGGATTTCAGTAAAGCGTTTGATACTGTACCCCATGAGGAATTATTGGTTAAACTGAAAAACATGGGGATCGATATGAAAATCCAGAGGTGGATAAGGAATTGGTTAATGGGGAGAATGCAGCGGGTCGTATTAAAGGGTGAACTGTCAGGTTGGAGGGAGGTTACTAGTGGAGTGCCTCAAGGTTCAGTTTTGGGACCCATTTTATTTAATCTATTTATAACTGACCTCGGAACCAATTGCAGGAGTGGGCTGATAAAGTTTGCGGATGATACGAAGGTGGGAGGCGTTGCAAATTCGGAGGAGGATAGGGATATTCTGCAGGGAGACTTGAATGAGCTTGTGAATTGGAGTATCAGAAATAGGATGAAATTTAATAGTGAAAAGTGTAAGGTGATGCATTTGGGGATGACTAATAACAATTTTAGTTACAAGATGGGGACGCATTGGTTAGAAGTAACGGAAGAGGAGAAGGACCTAGGGGTCCTTGTAGACCGCAGGATGACTATGAGTCGACAATGTGACGTGGCGGTGAAAAAAGCCAATGCGGTCTTGGGATGCATTAGGCAAGGTATATCTAGTAGGGATAAGGAGGTTCTGCTTCCGTTGTATAAGGCGCTGGTGAGACCTCATTTGGAGTACTGTGTGCAGTTCTGGTCTCCCATGTTTAAAAAAGATGAACTCAAACTGGAACGGGTGCAGAGAAGGGCGACTAGGATGATCAGAGGAATGGAAAACCTGTCGTATGAAAGGAGACTAGAGGAGCTTGGGTTGTTTAGTCTGACAAAGCGAAGGCTGAGGGGGGATATGATTGCTATCTTTAAATATATCAGAGGGATAAATACAAGGGAGGGAGAGGAATTATTCCAGCTTAGTACTAATGTGGACACAAGAACGAATGGATATAAACTGGCCGTGGGGAAGTTCAGGCTTGAAATTAGACGAAGGTTTCTGACCGTCAGAGGGGTGAAATATTGGAATGGCCTTCCGAGGGAAACGGTGGGGGCGACGGACCTGTCTGGTTTTAAGATTAAGTTAGATAAGTTTATGGAGGGAATGGTTTAATGGTAAAACATAGTAGTCAAGGAATACCAAGCAATGGTAGGTAAATAGTATAATGGCTAACAGGGGTCAGGCTAGAGACTCTTGCCTATATGCTCGGGGTCTTACTGATCGCCATATTCGGGGTCGGGAAGGAATTTTCCTCCAGGGTAGATTGGCTGAGACTCTGGAGGTTTTTCGCCTTCCTCCGCAGCATGGGGCAGGGATCGCTAGCAGGAGGGTCTCTGCCGATTGACGTCACTAAAACACAGGATTGGGGACTTCAACGGCAGAGTCCAGGGAAGGGGTAGGGACGGCTTTGTGGCCTGCAGGATGCAGGGGGTCAGACCAGATGATCATAATGGTCCCTTCTGACCTTAAAGTCTATGAGTCTATGAGACCAGTAGCAAAGCCAGGACTATCACCCGACTCACCGGTCCCCAGCTCTGACCACCAGACAGCGATGTAGATGCTCACTGAAGAGGGGGCCAATACAAACACATTAAGGCAAGAAAGCTAGAAGCCGAGGATTCTGCTAGACTGGAAGTACAGGGGGCTTTGGGGCAGTTCCTGGCAAGCTACAAGTGACAACCCTGTGAGGTCTTGCTTCCCAGTCAGAGGGCCACTAAGGATCTCGGCTATTAAGAAAACACCATTGGCCAAGGGAGGGTTCGAAGTGCGTCGGGAGAGATAAATGGGTGACCCAGTAGGTATTTCCAGCTGTACGTTTATTCTATGCTAGAAGCCAGTCAATTTCACTTTTACACTGAGCTGGCCCAAGTCCATTCAGAGGCATGAAATCATCTTGTGAAACTACCAGATGCTTCCTCTTCTTCTTGGGATTTTACAGGGAGAGAACACCACAGTGTTCAGAGGGAACAGGCACTGCACCCGGACTGCAGAGGGCAGTGCAGCATGAAGACAGCCAGAGAAAGCCAGCCACCAATGGATTTGGGAGGCCACTGGGAAAGGAGATGGGATCTCAGCCCCATTTCCAGGGGGCAGGCGGCCACCCCACAAAAAGTCACCTTCCTAACCAACATTCTCAGCAGAGGTGACAAGGAACGAACGTGCCATGGAGACTGAACCGCTTTTACTCCAAGGTGGCCATGGACATGGTTGGAAAACATGAGCAGGAGGCTGTGGGAAGGCTGCCATTGTCCACGCGGTCCCTGTTCGGCAGCTAGGCAAACCCTTTTCACTAGCACCACAGTACGAGCACGCGCGTGCATTGCTAGCACAAGACCCCCCACTGGCATGCGGCTCAAAGGAGTTCCTCTGAAGCCCCCGCCAGTTTACAGGAATTCTTTTATCTCCAAGTCTTCTCTACACAACGCTACCTGTGGAGACTGAAAATCTGATGTTCAGTTCAGGGAACAAAGATTCGCCAGTTAAGAGGAAGGACAGTGCTAGAGACAACCACCAACCGCCCCCCACATATGCTGGGCACAGCTGTAAGGTTCATAAGTTCATTGGGGAAGCACATCTGACCAGGGAACTGTTTACAGGGCTGACCAGATAGAAAGATCTGCTCTGATTTGTTCTCTGGCCTGCGTCTATCGCGTCTCAGACACAGTGGTCCCCAAGCAAAGATATTCTGACTATGGCAACTCCAGTAAGCTCTGAACACTTGTCTGAACTACACGAACCTGGGAAAAAGAGCAAAGCAACTGAACTGCAAAGGATATTCTTCTACATGGCAACAAATTCACTCAGCAGCACTAGAAACAACCAGCCAACCTGACGGTGCCTACAGGGTAGGTCTGGGCATATAGTCCTCATGTGTAGTCATTCTGAGCTCTAAAAGCACCTTCTTTTTACCCCAAGACATTACTCCAGTTAGTACAGTGAAGTGAAGTATTACTAATATTAAACAGGCAACATCAGCTGGAAAGACAGTCGATTCAAAAATATTCAAAGTAGTGTCCCCAATGTTGCAGCACAGCAATCACCTTTTCCTTTAAAAATAAAGAATCTCTCTGTCTCTGGCCTGTCGGTCCCAAGAAAACCCACACAAAGCAAAAGTGGAAACTGACTGTATAAGACGGGAACAAAGCTCTAAAGTGGGTTTAAAAAACCCCAGAGGGATGTGTGATTTTTAAAGTCAATGTCCCTTTAAATTCTACAGGCTTTGAAGGGCAAGAACCACCAGGTTTTTCTTAACTCCCTTAATTAAAAGGGTCTTTTTTGAAGAAAAGGAAAAGAAAGAAAGAAAAAGAAACCAGACAAGTATATGAGATATGGGAAGAAGTCACCCAATAGCTGACTGGCTACCCCATTCCACAGTCTCAAATAATGCAGCACCACATAGGTCCCTGTGTAATAGAAATGCATAGAGCAACAAACACCAACAGAGACAAAAGGTGTCCACATTTATGTTCAGCTGGTTATTCAAAGGGACAGCATATCCTGACATGACACCACTGCTGATAGGTCCATGAAGCACAGTTCTTTCCAACTACTCGTAACATGTGAGACACGTCCTTTGCATGTCCCCCCACCGCTTTTGACCGATTTCGCACAATAATCAAAGTTTAAGTCTAAACAACCACCAAAAATACAAATAGGCCCCTTTAAGTGTAGCGTTATCTGCTGTTCCCCAATTCTCAGCCAAGTTCATACCAGGTTAGAGTTGCTTTCTTTATAACTGTATCCAGGCTGAACGAACTGATGTGATCACTATTCAGTGACCTTTTAGATATTATTCTAAGCACCACTCCCTTCTTAAAGGGATACATTTCACAATGTAGGTTAGAGACAACCTTTACCATACATGCACCTGTGTTGGAGCGAGTGGGGGAGACGGACAGTTTTACGAAACCTACTGAGACTAGAAATGCATTTTGTTTCTAGAACAGGAGTACTTGTGGCACCTTTTGTTTCTGGTTTCCTGGATTTTAACATTTGAACACAACAGCTTTATGCTGGGATGCAAAAGGCCAGCCATGAAGGGCACTGGCAAAAGTGAAGCCAGTCCCCTTTCAGGTGCAGGTGAAGTAAATGAGAATTTTCCCCTTCTTTCAGTTTTCCTTTCAGAAGCCCAGGGAAAAGTTTTTTACATGTACAATTTTGGTCTGGACAGCATCTCGGCTACTGGTTTTGTTCAGAATAAAAATATCAACCACCCCCAGCCAAAATTAATGAGCAGGCAAAGAGAGAGGGGGGAGAAAGAGGAAAAAAACAGAGTGCTTCCTCCAGTACCTGGATAAAAAGAAACTGACCGTGCTCCTTAAAGAGAGGTGAGCCCTGCGCAGAGCTGGGATGAAGAGAACATTAACTGGGTTGGATTTTATGGGGTCATTTTTCTCTGCCCATGGAACGTCTCACCGCCCTCCCCTCCAGATCTCCCCACACCTCTGCCCTGAGGGATCATCCCTGCCAGGCCCCCCAGGCATGGCGGTACCCTGGGAGCCCCATGCCCTGCCGGACCCCCATTGCTCCAGACAGGGGAATCACCCCCCAACACGCACCATGCCCCCCACACTCTGCCAAGGGGCGGGACTAGCTGCCCCTGTGCCCCCCAGCTGCCCGCTCCCTTCCCCTGTGCCCCCCAGCTGCCCAGCCCCAAGTGCCCCCCAGGTGCCCCCCCAGCTGCCCGCCCCAGTTCTCGACCCCACGCACCCAGAAGAGCAGGTTGAAGAAGAAGAGCAGGTACTTCACCAGCGGGCTCACGAAGGAGAAATCCTCCCCGTGGGGGCCCGCAGGGGGCCCCGGCAGCCGCCTGGGCATGGCCCCGGGCGCGCCCCGCCCGCTCACTCACTGCCGGCCCATGGGAGCCGGGGCCGCCCTGGCCAGCCGCAGCCACCGATCGATCCCGAACACCAGCACCAGCTGGCAGACCCCAGCCTTGTCCCGCCCACTTCGCCCGCCCATTGGCCCGGCTGACCCCGTCGCCTGCCTCCCTATTGGTCACTCTCTCCCCGTCACTCCACTCCCGCCGCGGCCCCTCCTTGCTCAGAACGCTCTGTGTCAATCACGTCTGGCAACACCTGCGAGACAAGCCGCCTCCCGCCCCTGACCCGTGGGGTGGGGCAGGTCTTAAAGGGGCAGCGTCTGCCTCCCGGGTGCGGGAGGGCAGGGGAAGGGCATGGACTCAGAAGGGTTGGGGAGGGGAAAGTTCTTAAAGAAGCAACATGTCCCAGCTCTGCAGGCCTAGGAGAAGGGGTGTCCGTGCCAGACCAGCTCAGCTGGAAAAGGGGAACCCCACTGGAGTCTGTGAATCCCCTTTGTCCAGAACTCTGCCTATCTGCACTGGGATCTCGGGGTACCCACCACTGTGCAAGATGTGACTGCAATACCCACAAAGGAGCATGCTCACGTTCGCTGCCAGGGTGTCTGCTGCTGGACAGCAGAGGTTCTCAACCTTCCCAGGCTACTGTCCCCCTTTCAGGAGTCTGATTGCGTACCCCAAGTTTCACCTCACTTAAAAACGACTTGCTGACAAAATCAGACATAAAATACAAAAGTGTCACAGCACACCCTTGCTGAAAACGTGCTGACTTTCTCATTTTTACCATATAATTGTAAAACAGGGTGGATTAAAATCAATGATTAAAAAAAAAATTGGATTTTTTTTATTTAAATCGGATTTTTTGATAAAATGCTTTTTAAGGAAAAAACCTAGCTAAAGATAGTTTTAATTAAGATACATTATAGCTCAAAGATCTCTCATCATGGACTTTCACTCTATGCATCCGAAGAAGTGAGGTTTTTACTCACGAAAGCTTATGCCCAAATAAATCTGTTAGTCTTTAAGGTGCCACCAGACTCCTTGTTGTTTTTGTAGATACAGACTAACACGGCTACCCCCTGATACTTGTCATCATGGAATAGGGATTAGAAATTCTAATTCTATGGTATGAGACAATATATTCATGTCATGTTTAAGAAAAGTTTTGTAAATGAGTTCCAATAGTTCATGGATTAGGGACCCAATCGTATGGGGTTCCACAGGCTTCTGTATAGATTATTTAGGTTAATCTTTCTATCTATCCAATGGGACTCAGTGCTCAGTCTAGAAGAGACCATCAGAGATGCTTAGTTTTGCAGTTCTCAAACTGTGGATTTGTGTCTCCAGAGGTAACATGCTTGTTGACAGCAAAAATGTTTTTAAATAAATAAATAATATATAGAGGTGAGAAACAACAGCCCTCAACCCTATTGTCCCTCAGAAAATCTGTGTACACAGAGTCAATCCCTTACCTCTCTCTAAACGTGCAAAATTTCAAAAAGTTCAATGAATAGAAGATTGTTGGGGGCGGAATAGATCTGGAAAAGGAGAAGAAGTCTGGAGATAAATATGAGAAGTGAGGGACATATGCTTATTTTGTTAAAGTATTATATGTTTGCTGTTGAAGAAAAAATCCAGAATACTTAATGTTGTTGTTTTAGTTAAATAAAACAATTTAAATATCTGTCTGGTGATGTTCTCCTCCTAATACAGCATGGCAAGAAAATCCTCCAAATATTAATGATTAACCTGTTGAATTGGAGACAGTTCACCTCCCAGTGACTTCATAAATATCTGCTTCGATTACCTTTGGTAAATGAAATAACCAAACAATCATTCATTTTCTGATATAGCTGTAAAACTAATCTGAAAAGTTTTCAAAATAAATCACTGTTTAAAAATGTATAGTGTGCACCTTCTACAAATGAAACCTACATCTATCTCTGAGTTGTGAATAATATGTATTCAGGTTATAACAACCAAAAAGAGTGCCCTTTAATGTAGAAAACCATGATTAAATCGAATCTTCCTGACTAGTGATTTAAATCAAATCCATCCTGTTGTAAAATAAATGGATTTGAATATAAATACTGTACTTACATTTCAGCGTATGGTAGATAGAGCAGGAGAAATAAGTCACTGTCTGTATGAAATTTAGTTTGTACTGACTTCGCTAGTGCATTTTATGTAGCCTGTTGTAAAACTAGGCAAATATCTGGATGAGCTGATGTACCCACTGGAAGATCTCTCCCCCTTCGTCTGCCTCCCTCTCTGCTTCTTCTCTCCCCCCCTCCTTCTGCTTCTCCTCTTCGGCCCTACATGTCCCTGCCAGTCACTATGTGTACCCCGGTTGAGAACCATTGTTGTACAGGACACAGGCAGAGACCATCCCTGTGCTGCGACACCCACAGTCTAACAGAAGCAGTGGTCACCCCGATACAGTGAGGGTGCTATGGAATTGCCTTGGTATCCCCAATCCTCAGTGTTCAAAAAATCACGCCTCAGGCTCCAAAAAAGTCACGAGGTTGGCTTAAAAATCATTACAAATAATAGTTTTGGGTCTTTTTATTCTTCTGAGCTTCTGGGGGTCATGTCTGCAAGTTTTTCTCTCCAACCATGACCAAGGTGAGAAATGTACTTCAAAGAAAAAAGAACAACAGATGAGATTCTCACATAATCACAGGCCTCTAGGAGCTAGGGCTTTAAGAACATCAAACTTCACCATGACTGGCAATAAATGGCAACTCCTGGCGATGCCCGGAGTAAGAGATCGCCCTCTTTTGATCCTCACATGCTTCCACAGATTGCCCATTCATTTAAGCTGCCAGAGAGCCACCGGACATCCCCAGGATAATTTGTTATTTAGAGTGCTCTTCTACACAAGAGATTGGCCACTGGGGCCTGGTCTACACTGTGGGGGGGAGCATAGCGTAGCTGAAGTCGACGTATCTTAGATCGACTTAGAATCACTTACTTCGCGTCCTCGCGGCGCAGGATCGACGGCCGCGGCTCCCCCGTCGACTTTGCTTCCGCCTCTCGCCGAGCTGGAGTTCAGCAGTCGACGGGAGAGCGATTGGGGATCAATTTATCACGTCTACACTACACGCAATAAATTGATCCCTGATAGATCGATCGCTACCCGCCGATCCGTCGGGTAGTGTAGACGTACCCTAAGAGACCCGTGAGCCAAATTCCTCTCCTGGAAGTTTTACATGGGGACCAAAGCTACCATCATCTTAAATGTGGAGTAACAGTGTGCAAAGAATACAGGTCCCAGTCTGGTGTTCTAGCCCTGCTGTCTCTGCCATCTTCATCACTACATCGCAGATGATGATTCTGCTCCAATTTAGCCACGTTTGCTGTGCATATTGCTGCGAACGATTAGCCTCCCTGGTTAATGGAGCAGAATAACTGGAGTTTCATGCCTGCCGACAACTGCAAAGTCCACATGGTGGTGGTGTGCACAGCACCTGATAGCCATGAGGTCTGTTGTGGCCGCAGATTATTACAACCCCTCTAACCTACATGTCCCTGTCCGTCACTGCCCTGGAGGAAACCCACAAACAGAGCCTGAGTCTCCTCTCAATATACACCAGTCTACAGCAGAGGAACTCCGGTGAAGTCAATGGGGTGACACGGGTGTAAAACTGGGGTAAGGGAGTGGGACACGTGAGCGTTTCTTGGCAAACTGTACCTCTGAACTTTCCAAAATCAGGGAAAGAGTTTCTGCAACACGATAAAGACAAACGCTGGACACTGCGCCTTGAAACGGGTTAGGAAATCAGTAAAGAATCAACAACAGATTTTTAAGCAAACCTGTTGCAACATGCTGCAGGTTGTGATGTGTACATTCCCGCGTCTAAGACACAGCTGCGTTTAGGATGTAGCAGAAGGATATGTCATACAAAATTGGTACAAATAAGTCTGAGATCTTCATTTCACTGCAAGGCCAACGCTTCACGCAGGGCCTAGAAAGCGATTTGAGACGTAGAACTTTATTTTTTAATTGAACTGTGTTAATGAGAGAAACACTACAGGGCTATGAGGCTGCTGACTTTAGCAATTCTGGGGCTCGAGCCATTGAGAGCCTAAGACAAAGCACCCAAGGGGATTTTTTAAGGGTTAGGAAACTTTTAAAATAAATGTAATTCCATACTCTCTGTCTTTCTCTTCCATCACTCTTTATTATGAATGTAGTTGGAATCAGACACCTCCATTGCTGTCTGGGGCTTCACAGTTGCCACGATGATGGCCACAGACTGTCCTGCTCCAAAATCTCAGGGCCCTGGCCCCTGAGCCAGGAGTGGCAGAACCTAAAGGTATAGGGCAGGCGCACAGGCACCCGAACCGTGGCCCCGCCCCCTGAGGCCCCACCCCCATTCGCTCCTCTCTGCCCCCTCATCCCCCCATCACTCACACCTATGGCTAGCATGGCCCCCCTGGTCCCCCTGTTCTGTTGCCCTTGACCTGAGCTAAAGGAGAGTCTCCTTTTGGGGACACTGTTTGTACAGCCATGTCACGTAGGCCTTGGCGATTTTAGCAAAATATTCCCGATGATGTCATCGCCAGGTCAGCTGCAAGTCCCTGCTGCAGAGACTTCTGGGAGGCAGTTTTATGACCGGGATTTTTGCTGTATCAGGGCTGCGTTTGGCTGGGGTGACTTCTGCTTCGTTGTAATCTGAAATCCTGTTTAGCCTTTTCTTTAATAAAGGAGAAGTGGCCTAAACATGGATGTTGTCCAACTGGCACAAAGCTCATTGTGAAGAGAAATGTTTTTATATTCCTTTTAATGCAAAGTACATTTAGGTGTCAACCGTCCCCGGCGGGGCTGGGCACTGAAATGGATCAGCATTATGCCAGTGCCTGAGAATCAGGATGTGAAACTGGTCTGAGAAAGAACATGACATTTACCATTCCCGACTCAGTATCCCAGCTGAGAAAAAGCAAAGGAGTAAAGAAACTGCAGATGCAGCATTGCCAACTCTTGCAGTGTTATCAAGAGTCTTGCCATTAGGGTGGGGGCTCAGGGAGTGTGTATTTCTTAAAGCCCTCGATTGCTGGAATCATGTTGCTATCTGAAAATCTCAACTTTCATTAAACAAAAAAAAGTAAATGTCCAGCCCTCCTGGCTGCAGAGAAAAACCACAGGGGGTGTGAACCCTGAAGTCTCCAACATCAGAAGACAAATAAAAAGAACCCCACATTTATTATTTTTTGAAAACTCAGGATTTTTGAGCCCATCTGAAGATGTCCGGGGTCTGACTGATGATTTGGAGTTAGCAATACTGCAGAGGCATGCTGCAAAGTAAATTCGGTTTTAAAAAACACTCCGTTTGAACAATCTGGGATGTTATTAGTAACAGATAAGGAATTTGGAGGGTTTAGGCTATAATTTTTACCTTGTGAGGATCACTTTAAAAAGATAGGTGGAGAGTTGGGGTAAGGTCAGTTGGGGATTAAATCTAGGAACTTTGGCTCATTGTTTATATTATACCAAAAAGTGTCTCAGTCCGTATTAAACAGGCTCTCACTCCAACTTCTCCTGATGAAACGGACTGGTTACCTCACCACCTGAAAACGCTGTTCCAGGCTATACCATGGCTGAGTCATTCCCATTACTGTACCTGGAGTAAAATTAAACCTTGCACAGAGCTGCATTAATGGTTTTCTTTAATTACCTTTCTAAGTGCTTAGAGCTAAACATTTCTCCATTGCTGTCAGCATAACATCAGGCTGGTGCATTTTCGCACAGGGCCAAGTGAATCCGGGCGCCGCTGATTCGACAGCTTCTTGGGGAGGGAAGGATGAGGCATGAAGTTGAACAAACCTGAGTCAGCGAAAGAAAGTCTCCGAGGATGGTTTATGGCTCTGCTCTGGTGCAAAACGATAACTCCTCATTTGATCTTTTGTCTCACATTTTGGGCCATAAATCCGTGACTAAAGGCTGCAGATCATTCATATTTCAGCCTCTTGTCTGCTGTCACGTGGGACTGTTAACCCTGCATTCATTACAGATTCCAGTGGGTGGGAGAGAAACAGCTCGTCTCCATCAGGCTAGACTGTCCACCCTAGAATTACCCCCCAAAAGATCAAAGGGCTATAAGAACTGAAAGTTTCCTGCTAACCAATGCCCAATTTCAGGATACTGGGTTTCCCATACATTCACTAATGACAACACAACTGACATGTAGAGCAGGGCCAGAGCTAAATTCCTTACATCGCTTTAAGTTGTAGTCATAGCAACAATTATTTCCAGAGAAACACACAACACTGGACTCGTGTCTTGGGTCAGGTCAGCCACTTAGTGCTAGGGGGCCTGAGTCTTCATTGTCCTGCATCTCGTGTTGTCATTTATACCTGAGCACGAATGGACAGTGTGGATTTTATAGCACTTTATACTCCCTGGGCCCATCGTTTACAATGGTGGGGTTGACAACACAAGGTGTAAGACAGTGGAAAATCCAGGCTGGAAATGGGAGAAGAGCCTGCATGATTTACTTTAGATTAAAGGGGAAAACAACAAAAGAAGAAAGACCAAATGCACAGCCTCTGTGAGAGAGAGCACAGTGTGTTTATTATCCTCTGGCCAACAGGCTGCATGGGAACAGAACACAAAATGGCAGATGCCCCCAGCAGACTATTTGAAATTTAAAGGAGCAGTTACATAGCTACACTCCCAAGGTTGCTTTCTACTAACTCGATAGTAACGGTATCTGTCATCAATATAAAGGGAAGGGTAACAACCTTCCTGTGTACAGTACTATAAAATCCCTCCTGGCCAGAGGCACAAAATCCTTTTACCTGTAAAGGGTTAAAAAGCTCAGGTAACCTGGCTGGCACCTGACCAAAAGGACCAATAAGGGGACAAGATACTTTCAAATCTGTGTGGGGGGGAGGAAGGCTTTGTTTGTCTGTTCTGGGTGCTTGCCGGAGACAGAATCTGAATCTGATTGCCCTGTGAGATTATCTTCCAGTCTAATTTTACAGAGGTGCTTCTTTTACCTTTTTTTCTTTCTAATAAAGTTCTGGTTTTTTAAGAATCTGATTGTTTTTTTCAGTGTCCTAAAAAAAATCCAAGGTTGGTCTGTGTTCATCTTGTTTATTCTCAAGCCTCCCCAGGAAAGGGGGTGTAGGGCTTGGTGGGGGATATTAGGAGGGAGTAGAAACTCCAAGTGGTCCTTTTCCTGAGTTTTGTCTAATCACTTGGTGGTGGCAGCATTACCTAATCCAAGGTACAAGGGAGAATTTGTGCCTTTGGGAGTTTTTAACCTAAACTAGTAGAAATAAACTTAGGGGGTCTTCATGCGGGACCCCATGTCTGTACCCTAGAGTTCAGAGTGGGAAGGGAACCCTGACAGTATCATAGGGTAGAAACTTACAGAGGATGAGGCACCAAGAAGTGGATATTCACCCACGAAATCTTATGCTCCAATACATCTGTTAGTCTTAAAGGTGCCACAGGACTCTCTGTTGCTTTTTACATTTACTGACTGTCCCTTAGTTAGAAAAATCATCATAATTGGCAATCCCTTGATTCGAGGGTGATCTCTACCACGGATTTACATATGGGTCCGGAGATGGCTCAGGATTCCGATCCTGGAACCACAGATCCGCCCGCAGAAGATACAGACATTTCCTGGTGGGTCAGCTGCCTGCTGGGAGAAAGTTCTTTCTATGCCACATTTAAAACATAACTTTCATATGGGCTGAGATTTCCAGACTACTGTCCCAAACCCGTGTAGAGCCAGTGCCAGGATCACAGACTATATCTGTCGGGTTTCAGAGATTCATCGATTCTAAGGCAGAAGAGATCATTGTGATCCTCTTCTGACCTCTCGCATGACACAGGCCATAGAACTTCCCCAAAATAATTCCCAGAGCAGATCTTCTAGAGAAACATCCAGTCGGGATTTTAAAATTGTCAGTGATGGAGAATCCACCACGACCCCTGGTAAATTGTTCCAGTGGTTAATTACGCTCACTATTAAAAATTTACACCTTATTTCCTGTTTGAGTGTCCAGCTTCAACTTCCAGCCATTGGTTCACGTTAGACCTTTCTCTGCTAGACTCCACAACCCATTATTAAATATTTGTTCCTCAGGTAGGTTTACAGACTGTAATCATGTCACCCCTTGATTATAGCTTAACCTTCTCTTTGTTAAGCGAAAGAGATTGAGCTCCGTGAATCTATCCTTTAATTGTTCTCGTGGCTCTTCTTTGAACTCTCTCCAGTTTAGCAACATCCTTCTTGAATTGCGGGCACCAGAACTGGACACAGGATCCCAGCAGCGGTCGCACCAGTGCCAAATACAGGGGTAAAATAACCTCTCTGCTCCTACTCCAGATTCCCCTGTTGATGCCTCCCAGGATCTCATTAGCTCTTTTGACCACAGGGTCACACTGGGAGCTCACGCTCAGCTGATTATCTACAATAACCCCCAAAGCTTTTTCAGAGTCGCTGCTTCCCAGGATAGAGTCCTCATCCTGTAAGGATGGCCTGCATTCTTTGTTCCTAGATGTAATGTTTACATTTAGCCATATTAAAACTCATATTGTTTGCTTGGGCCTGTCACGGAGTTTGGGGGAGACAAGGCCCTGCACCCCCGGTTTCCTGCAACTCACCATGACTCTCAACCAGCCAGTAAAACAGAAGGTTTATTTAGATGACAGGAACATAGTCCAAGACAGGTCTTGCAGGTACAGACAACAGGACCCCCTCAGTCAGGTCCATCTTGGGGGGCCCGAGCCCTGTCTGGGCTCCCCTCCGTTTTCCCAGCCAGCTCCAAACTGAAAACTCTCCAGCCCCTCCTCTCCCTTTGTCTCTTTCCCGGGCCAGGAGGTCACCTGATCCCTTTGTTCTCCAACACCTTCAGTTGGCACCTTTGTGGAGGAGGGGCCCAGGCCATCAGTTGCCAGGAGACAGGGTGTCGGCCAATCTCTGTGCAGACACCATCACACTGACCCCCTAGGGCTCTGCAACAATCACACACCCCTACACACTCAAGAAATGCATAGGGGAAACTGAGGCACCCACACAGCACTCAGGGAAAACATTAAGAACATTCCCACTTCGTCACAGGGCCCAGTTTACCTAGCAATCCACATCGCTCTGTATCACTGACCAGTCCTCTTCGTTATTTACCACTCCCGCAATGTCTGTGGTATCTGCCAAATGGATCAGTATGCAGTGTAGTCGTAGCTGGGTCAGTCCCAGGATATTAAGGAGACAAGGCGGGTGAGGGAACATCTTTTATTGGATCAACTTTAGTGATGATTTTATGTTTTCTTCCAGGTCACTGATAAAGATGTTAAATAACACAGGATCCCCGTGGGAAATGGAAAGACTCCTATTGACTTCATTGGGCTTGGATCGGGCCCTAAAGGAGTTGCCGTGTTGTTCAGAAGGACGGCTGCTGTTGATGGCTGAAATGGTGAGCGACCATCAACAGAAGCTGGACACATGCAAAATCCCCTTCTAGTGCTACTGGTAGAGATGATGGGCCACATTCTCAGCCCTGGTACAGCTGTTCTGTGCCGCTCTGGTGGCGAAAGCACCTTTACAGGGAGCAAAACGAACTTCGGCAAAGCGACCCACTCACGCCATCAGCGGTGTTGAGTCCTGACCGCAGCCGGCCCTTCAGCCCCTGTAGTGGTTTCTAACATTTTGTGCACCTGTTCTGGTGTTTTAAATGTATCAGATTTTAACAAGTGGCCTGTTCAGTTCCCTCCAGCCCCAGCCCAGCGTCATTGCAATAGGTGTATATGTAGGGGTCTGACGGTCCTCACGCAGGGGTTGGTTGGTCGGGTAGTGGCACCTAGTGGTCAAGGCTAAGGCTGCCACCTCCCACTCCACTGGGCTCCCACCCAGGGCCCTTTGAGGGCTATCTGTGATCTGATGGCTGAAGCTGCTCAAGGGTGCCCCCCCGGCTCACTTCTTATCCCCCCCTCGCCCCCACAATTGTCCCAAAGTCACCATCTGTGCAGGGTGTCTGCTCACCACAAGGCACTTTCTGGTGCTGTTGTGCACTGGTAGCTCTTTTTCTCCTTCCGCCTCTCCTGGACCAGCTCAGGCCAAGGGCTTTCCCCTGCTGGGATAGTCCAAACAACAAATAAGGGGGATTCCCAAAGGCCAGAGTTCCTAGGAGCAGGAGAGGGGTGTGCGTCCCTCTCTGGCTGTCTCTGAGCCAGGTCCTTCCTTGGAGGGACCTCCGGGCAGGTGTCATAGGGAGAGATTCTGCCTTCCCTTCGTTCTCCTCTGCTGCAGGTCTGCTCTCTTCTTCCCTGGTCTGCCCCCAAATGAGCAATTCCCCTGCCTTCTAATGCCTCCTCCAGATGGAGCATTTGCTCCAGGTGTGGAGGGGTGGGGCCCAGCTTAACAGCTTGTTGCCCAGTGTGAGGTTTGTACACCCCGTCACAAGGGGTGTGTGTTATATCCTATATAGACAATACCTAGCTCTTAGGTAGAGCTTTTCATCAGTAGGTCGCAAAGTGCTTTGCCAAGGAGCCCAATATCTTTATACCTTTCTTATACATGGAGAAACCGAGGCACGGGGCGGTGAAGTGATGTGACTTGCCCATGCTCACTCAGGAAGCTGGGCCAGGAACAGACTCCAGTTCTCCTGAGTCTCCGTCCAGCGCTCTTTCCACTAGGCCACTGACCTTTTCACTAGACCTGGCTGAAGAGTCATTGTCCAGTCCATGAGGTGACAAATTTTTGCCAGTTTAGGGGCTGAATTTATTTGAGAATTCAATTTTTCTGGTATTCATCCAACTCTGGAGTGGCTCAAACACGGCCCCGATCCTGCAATGAGCGTCACACAGGTGGACCCTGCAAGGAGCTTCGCTGAAGCCAATCAGATTCTACTCAAATGGTCTTTGCAGGATTGGGACCCATATTTACACAATAACTTATCCAACAAATATTTTCTCTGGTATTTGACCAACTTCTTAATACTCAATCAATGCGCAGTTGTTACCTTTCAGTGCAGATTCCAGAGAACCTCAGCAAAATACGTGGGAACACCTAGGCAGCCGGCAAGACCAGAGTGCAATCAGAATACGTGCATGGATTCAGGACTCTGAGGGATCACTAGTCAGAATGAGTTGTCCATGAACTCATGATAATAGGAAGCTTCAGATTGGAATGAGCAGCATTTGGGGGACAAAATAGAACTCAGGAGGGAGCCTTTGTCTTGGATTCCAAACAAGTCATTTCAGGCAGGACGTGCTTTCTCCGAGATTTTCACTGAAAACTCCCATACCCTGTATGGCTAGAATCAACAGCCCTCAACATGCACCCCCTTTCCAACTTGTCTCATACAAGGCAGACATCAAATCAGCCGCAGCGTCCATCCCAAGACGAAGTTTACCATGACTCTTTGGGTTGGCCTTTTAAATCTGTATCTCTTTCCCTGACTTCTTTGCATGTTATGGTTACTTGTTTTAAAGCTTATCTTTCCAACCAAAATATGAAGTTCCAACATAAAACCATAGTTATACCAGAACTGTAATAGGAAACAAATGAAAACAAACAGAACGATAACTAATAGCTATTTCTTCTCATCGTGCCTTTATTGGGGAATATGCAGATTACACAGGAACATAAGAAGGCCATAGTAGGTCAGACCAAAGGTCCATCTACCCCAGTACCCTCTCTTCTGACAGTGGCCAATGCCAGGTGATTCAGAGGGAATGAACAGAATAGGCAATCATCAAGTGATCCATCCCCTGTTGCCCATTTCCAGCTTCTGGCAAACAGGCTAGGGACACCATCACTGCCCTTCCTGGCTAATAGCCATTCATGGACCTATCCTCCATGAATTTATCTAGTTCTTTTTTGAACCCTGTTATAGGGTACGTCTACACTTACCGGAGGGTCTGGCGGCAGGCAATCGATGTTCTGGGATCGATTTATCGCGTCTGGTTAAGACGCGATAAATCGATCCCGGATCGATCCCAGAAGTGCTCGCCGTCGACGCCGGTACTCCAGCTCGCCGAGAGGAGTATGCGGCATCGACGGGGGAGCCTCCCTGCCGCGTCTGGACCCGCGGTAAGTTCGGACTAAGGTACTTCGAATTCAGCTACGTTATTAACGTAGCTGAATTTGCGTACCTTAGTCCGAAGTGGGGGCTTAGTGGGGACCAGGCCATAGTCCTGGCCTTCACAACATCCTCTGGCAAGGAGTTCCAAAGTTTGACTGTGCGTTGTGTGAAGAAATACTTCTTTTTGGGTTAGATTAGTGGAAATATTTTCAGTTCTATTTCTTGATCAGCAGGTGGCGCTTGGAACAAAACAGGAATTCTCCTCAGGGCAGATCTACACTAAAACCACTCTGCACCGATCCAGTGGTGCCGCCGGATCGCTGTACTGAAGATGCTCCTACGCCAATGGGAGAGGGCTGTCCCGTCAGCATCGTTAATCCACCTCCCCGAAAGGCGGTAGCTGTGTCGAGGGGAGAAGCTCTCCCATTGACAGCGCTGTCCACACCATGGGTTAGGTTGGTATTACTATGTCGCTCGGGGGTATGGATTTTTCACACCCCTGAGTGACTTAGTTATACTGAGGTAGGTCTGTAGTGTAGACCTGGCTTCAGTTTTCATTTCATGACTGTCTCCTTTAGAATCAGTGCAGTGGGGCAAGGGAGAAATCCCCCAATCCAGCTGCCGTCTATAAATAACTCAGAGTAGTGTGTGATGGAGTTCACACACGCAGAACCAAATGGCTGAGGTAATTCGTCTGTGATGACTCCATAACAACGGGGATTCATCTTCCCCACTCCTGTTATGAGCCTGGCATCGGTTTCCATGTAGCATTTTGGCTCATGTTCCACAGGGTTTCATTCTTCCTGGTTCTTGCCATCCGTCTCTGGTTTCTGCTCTGCTTTGTCCATTCTTGGTCAGGTGGAATTGATTTGGACCATACATTCCAGTCTCTCAGGTCGCCTTGATCCAATCACGCAATATGATCTCTAGTGAAAATTGATCTCCCATCCCCGGTCCAGATCTGTCATCATCACAAAAGAAAACCTGCGGCCTGGTTGGACTAATCCAAGGTATAATTCTGGTTACCCCTAACTACATGGGAATATGAGGTCATATCTTCTATTTGATCAACTGCATCCCGTACTGTGGGTTCCAATTTACAACTGATTTCTGCACGCTTGTCATAGTGCAAATGTTGTACTGTACTGAGTGTTGATACGTTTGAATTTTCCTGCTGGCAATTACTGACCCTGGAATAGTATGAAGTGCACAATGTAATGGACAGGCCGGTGTGGGCAAGCGTCTACTACATTTGGCTACCTGTGGACGATTTGGAGGCTTGACTGCTTTTGCGTCATGGCGATACCGTATTTCAGCCAAATTGCCAAGCGATGTTAAATGCCGCAGCCACACATGGCTGTTCTCCGTGTTGTTCGGTGACAAGATTGCCCATGACCGGGGCTATCGCTGGAAGAGGAAGAACTGTCACATCCAGTGGCTTAGTGGAAGTGTTACCGTTGCAGCGCCATGCCGCTCAAAGCCGCGTAGTGTAGCCACAGCCTTAGAACCGCACTAGTTTTTAGTGCACAAGAGCGGACCGAGCCGGTTCGAAACATGATCCTGAATTAGCATGGGACGGGGGCTTACAGATCCTGGAGTGTGTCTGGCTAGCGGCAGAACACCCATTGCAACCACCGGATGAATTCAGCCCCATTTTAGGCAAAGGAAGGACAACAGGAGGCCAGATTTTCAGCTCAGTGTAACTCCGCGTGTCTCCCGTGACTTCAGAAGTCTGAGCAACCCCTAGGCAGCTCTAACCCATGCCGGGGCCTGCACAGATTGCGCCCCAGCCTCAGAAATTTGGAACCAGCTCTCTGGTGCCCTTTCCCAGCTGTGCCAGGTGGATCTCTGCACCATTACGGTGCAATGACTTAGTTTGTCCTAAGATTTGCTCTCATGAGATTTTCTCTTGAGGCGTTAATGGCAGTCCACCTGGGGGCTCAGGCCCTGCATGCTCTTTTCCCTTGTCTTGGTTCAATCCTCCTTCAATAGGCCTGGTGACCCCAACACCCTCAAGGTCTCCTCTTTGGGTATAACCAGGAACCAGGCTGGATTCTCCTGGATGTTCCAGTCGTCACATAGACCTTGCACGTCGGAGTTCAGAGGGAGCATTCTCTGCTCATTCTCTATCTCCGTGGACCACTGCGTTAACGGCCCTCTGGTTCACTGCAGCTCTTTGAGTCTAGTTAGAAAGATGGCAGCTCCCCCATTTTAGCATCCCACTCAGACACTCTCACTGCCTCATACTGGCTTGCGCTTGGCTGGGCTACCTTCTGCCGGAAGATGGCAATAGTCCTTTGTGTTAGTGATGACGTCCCTTGCTGCTCATCAAGTTCAGGTGTCCTACAGACCATCCAACACCGAAGAGCACTGCCTCAGTGTCCCCATCTGTAGCTCACCGGCACGTAGGGAAATCAAATTTGTGTTTGTAAAGTGCTGTGAGATCCTCGGAAGGAAGAGCCAGGCAAGGGATTATTAACTCAAAACAAACGCTGCCAACAGAAGCAAAGAGAACGCAGACGTTTACCAGCTCCAAATACAGCCAAATGCAAGAGCTGATTCAGTAACCGAGCTTGCAGGGCAATATTCAGGGAGCAATAGGTACAATCCCGTGGGAGCTGCCTGGGTCTCTTACCCCCCACCTGCATTTGGCCGTTAGTACGGCACACTTTGCATCTCAGAAATAAGCTGGGAAATCCCCATCAGGCAGCTTTCCCAGCTATCCACCAAAGCACAGGGACAACGGCATGAAATGCTTTGCCGTTAACATCTGACAGGAGAACCAACCTATGTGCAACCCAGCTGCCAGGGACCAAGGGCCACAACAAGGGCTGGGTTCAGCCTGTCCGAGGGCCCGTCTCTAAAATACACCGAATACACGCTGGGCTCCTATTTCTGGCTCGGGGAAATAAAAATAAACCCTGGCAGGGCACCGTTGCAGGTGGGTCTTCTCCACTCGTCAGCCCTCGGGGGCCTTGGGAATACGGAACTGGATGGATCTTTTGCTTTAGCGAAAAGGGAAGTCAAAAGAAACATGAAAACCCTGCAGATAAATATTTTACATACAAGAAATCGAGTGAGCCAGATCACTGCATTAGGAATTTGATTTCAATGGGAGTCAGGTGCCTAAATACCTTTAAAATCTGGTCTGTCCTCAACCCCATAGTTCCGAGTAATAACTGGCCGGCTTCTTGAAGCTCAGCTCTCATAGTCCGAGCACAACCCATCTCACAGGTCCAATTAGTCGCAGGGGTAGCCCAATGGCGGCCGTGCAGAGAACCGCTCCATGAGCCGCTGTGTAGCTGCTTACTCCAGTTCTGGGACATCTGCTCCGCCTCCTCCGGCCTGGGGGTCGACGGGCTGTGAAGTGGTGTGCAAGGAACTCAGTGCCACAGCTGGTCCGGGCAGGCCTGCTACGAAGAGAACTATGTGGGTGAAGCCAGACAATCACTATGCTCTTGCATGAACTCACACAGGAAAATGATAAAAGTCAAAAACACCCTATATCTGATCACCCTATAAGTGATCACTCTATATCTGACCTCTCAGTCCTCATCCTCAACGGAAACCTGCACAACACTTTCAAAAGATCAGCCTGGGAGCAAATTCATTTTGCCAGATACTAAAAATCATGGACTGAATAGAGATACTGGATTTACGGCTTATTACAACAATTTGTAACCCACTAACAACCCCCTGCAGCTACCGTTCCCCCCTTTCTTTCCCCCATGACTGGAGGGGTGTTAGGCCACCTCACCTTGTCTGGTCCCTTGAAATATTTTAACTACTTATGCTAAACAATCTGTTCTATCTTGTATTTAGCTGAGATGCTCTGAGTATGTTTCCCAGGCCTGAAGAGGAGCTCTGTGTAAGCTCGAAAGCTCGTCTCGCTCACCAACAAAAGTTGGTCCAATAAAAGCTATTACCCCTTCCACCTTGTCTCTCTAATATCCTGGGACCGACATGGCTACTACAACCCTGCACAGAAAGACAAAAGCTAGGCATTGTAAGTCATTTCTGTGATGCACTGGCCCAGGCAGTTCTGTATACCTCCAGGGCTGGTCAGAGCTGTGTCAGGTGACTTCAGCTCGGGGAGGGGTTAAAGGGGACTGTAAATCCTTTCTGAGATGACTGTCACATCAACCCTTGAGTCAATTTTAAAGTCAATAGTCTTGCCAGGAATATTCAGTTTCACTCTCCAGGCAGGCTGTATGTCATCACACGTGATAGATCCCAGAAACAATGGCCCTTAGTTGTCTGTAATATGAGTCAACTTCCTGACTGCTTTGGTGCAGCGAACAGCTGTAAAATGTCCATATTTCATGCATGTATTACGCCTTGCGTCTCTGGCTGGACATGCATCATCTCTTGGGATATGATTTTTTCCACACCTTGTGCACACAAGCTGGAATTGGTCCCTCTTAGCCTGGGAGTGCTCCCGCCTTGCCTCAGGGGGTTCATAATAATTACTTTTAACACTCAAGTGGCTGTTTACAGTTTCTAAGCTAGTTTCAGGTTTTTCAATGTTTGTCAAGTTTGCTCTAGGTTTTGCAGTCTCATCATCTCAAACTACTCTGCTCTCTGTATAGCCGAGGCTAGAGTTAAATCTCTCTACAGTTGTAGCTGCTGTGAAAGGGTTTTATCTGTTAACCCAATAACCAGCCTGTCGCTGATATTTTCATGTTTTGCATTCCCCAAAATCATAGTTTTCAGCCAATACATGCAGAACTCTTAGAAAACATTCAACATTCCCCCCCCACACTCCCACCCCAGTTCTTGAATTTTCTGGAGAAAACGTGCTCTTTTATACACCACATTTCTCTGAGGTGTAAAGTATGCAGCAAACATAGCCAGAACCCTTTCATAGCCATCTTTGTAACTGTCTCCAGTAAAGTCAAAAGATTTAAAGATATGCTCTACTTGCTTTCCCATAGCACAACTTAAAGACAATACCTAGATATCTCCAGTTTCTTCGTGCAGCTTGATAGCAATGCAAAATCTTGCAAAATCCTGCTTCCAGTCTGTCCGTTCTGAAGGTTTGTCAAAGCTGAAATGCTCTGGAGCATTGAAGAGAGGCATGTTGATGAGATCCTGCAACCTTTGGTGCTTCGTTCCTTCTTGTCTCTGTTCTTAGTTTACTCCTGACACCATGTCTTGTACTTCCATACCAGATCTGTACTGGTTACCAAGTTTGCTTATATACCCCAGATGTGTTCATCAGAAAATCCTTTAACACTCTTCCAGGTATGGCTGAGGTTAGCTTACATCAGCAGTTCTCAACCAGGGTCCGGGGCGCTCTGGGGGGGCCACGAGCAGGTTTCAGGGGGTCCACCAAGCAGGGCCGGCATTAGACTCACTGGGGCCCAGGGCAAAAAGCAGAAGCCCTGCTGCACAAGGCTGAAACCCGGGGCCCCAAAACCTGCCACCCGGGGCTGAAGCCGGAGACTGAGCAACTTAGCTTTGCAGGGACCCCTGTGGTGTGGGATCCTGGGCAACTGCCCTGCTTGCTATCCCCTAACACTGCCCTGGCTTTGGGTGCAGAAAAAAAAGACAGTTACTCACCTTTGTAACTTGTTCTTCGAGAGGTGTTGCTCATATCCATTCCAATTAGGTGTGCATGCGCCGCGTGCACGATCGTCGGAGAATTTTTACCCTAGCAACACCCGGTGGGTCGGCTGTGGAGCCCCCTGGAGTGGTGCCTTCATGGCGCTGGATATATACCCCAGCCGACCCAGCGCCCTCTCAGTTCCTTCTTGACGGCTACTCCGCCAGATGGGAAGGAGGGCGGGTTTGGAATGGATATGGGTGGAAAGCCGAGATGGCAGTTAGGTGCACCCTGACAGATGATATCGCCAGGCCCTGCTGTTCTAGGAATAGGAGATAGTCTAGGATGAGAGGCACCGATTGTGTTGTGCTGAGCGCACCAGCAGGAGAAGCGCTTCCATTTGGCCAAGTACGTGGCCTGAGTGGAGGGTTTCCTGCTGCCTAGCAGAACCTGCTGCACTGAGTGTGAGCAGAGTAGCTCCGACCGAGTCAGCCATGCAGCATCCACGCCGTGAGATGGAGCCAGGGATTGCAGGTCGGGGTGACAGAGTCGGCCGTGGTCCTCTGAGATCAGGTCTGGCCAGAGCGGGAGTGGAATCGGAGCGTCTACCGATAGTTCCAGCAGCGTGGTGTACCAGTGCTGCCTGGGCCATGCTGGGGCGACCAGAATCAGACGTGTTCTGTCACTGCGTACCTTGAGCAGGACCTTGTGGACTAGCGGGAACAGAGGGAAGGCGTAGAACAGCTGGTCTTCCACCGGATCAGGAAGGCATCTGACAGCGAATCCGGGGATCTCCCCTGGAGAGAACAAAACATTTGGCACTTCCGATTGCTGCGTAAGGCGAACAGGTCGACCTGGGGAAACCCCCACCTCAGGAAGATGGAGTGGATGACATCTGAACGAACCGACCACTCGTGAGACCAGAAGGACCTGCTGAGGCGATCCGCCAGCGTGTTCTGGACCCCCGGGAGAAAGGACGCCACCAGATGGATAGAGTGGGCTATACAGAACTCCCACAGGCGAATGGCTTCCCGACAGAGGGGGGACGATCGGGCTCCCCCTTGCTTGTTGATATAGAACATGTGGTGTTGTCTGTGAGGACTGAAACGCAACGACCATGTAGACGCTCCCTGAAAGTCTGACATGCCAGGCGCACTGCGATCAGTTCTCGTATATTGATGTGTAGAGATAATTCGGTTGCGGTCCATAGACCCTGTGTTCGGAGGTCCCCCAGGTGGGCGCCCCATCCTAGGGACGACGCATCTGTGACCAGGGACAAGGATGGTTGAGGGGCATGAAAGGGGACCCCTTTGCATACTGACTCGGGAACCATCCACCAGCAGAGAGGATAGGACTGCTTCTGGGACGGTGACCACCATACTCAAACTGTCCCAACCTGGGCGATATACTGTTGATAGCAGGCCTGAAGTGGGCGGAGCCGCAGGCTGGCATGCCTGGTCACGTGCATGCAAGAGGCCATGTGCCCTAGAAGGCTCAGGCATGTTTTCACCGTTGAGGTTGGGAAACTTTGAAGGCTGCGGATGAGGTTCACCAATGACTGGAAGCGGGCCTCCAGAAGGAGAACTCGGGCCCGTCTGGAATCTAAGACTGCCCCAATGAACTCTATTCTCTGGGTTGGCACCAGTGTCGACTTTTCAACATTGAGCAGGAGGCCCAGCTGACGAAACATGGCTATGGCAACTTGAATGTGGGACTGCACTTGTTCCTTGGTATGACCGTGGATAAGCCAATCTTCGAGATACGGAAATAGTTGGATCCACTGCTGACGAAGGGAGGCTGCCATGACAGCCATACATTTGGTGAATACTCTGGGGACCATGGAAAGGCCGAAGGGAAGGACTGTGAACTGATAATGTTCGCGGTTGAGCACAAAGCGAAGGAAGCGTCTGTATGCTGGATGGATTGCTATGTGGAAGTACGCGTCCTTCATGTCGAGGGCGGCGTATCAGTCTCCAGGATCTAGGGAAGGAATAATGGTCCCCAGTGATACCATATGGAACTTCAACTTTACCATGAATTTGTTGAGTCCGCGCAGGTCCAGGATAGGTCGAAGCCCACTCTTGGCCTTGGGGATTAAGAAATAACGGTAGTAAAAACCCCTGCCCCTTAGCTCCCTTGGAACCTCCTCGATCGCTCCCATGGAACCTCCTCGATCGCTCCCACGGCTCATAGCATTTGGACCTCCTGTATAAGAAGATGCTCGTGAGAGGGGTCCCTGAAGAGGGACGGAGAGGGAGGATGGGAAGGAGGGAAGCAAGAAAATTGGAAAGAATATCCCTTTTTCTACCGTGTGAAGAACCCAACTGTCTGTAGTTATGAGGGACCACGCACGGTGGAAAAGAGAGAGATGATTCCAGAATGGAGGGGAAAGATTCTGGTTGATGACTGGTACGCCGTCCTTGGGCGCACCTTCAAAAGTTTTGTTTGGGCCCCGCCAGTGGTTTAGGCGGGCCTTGGTTCTGACCAGCCTGGTGGCCGGTGGATTTTTTCCTGCCCCCTCTCCCGCGCCTTCTATAGAAATCCTGCCTCGGCCGAGGAGGTGGGTAGGGCCGTTGAGGCTGTGGCTTGAAGGGTCTTCGCTGGGTGACCGGCGTGTGCATCCCTAAGGACCGCATTATAGCCCTGGAATCTGTGAGGCTCTGGAGCCTAGAGTCTGTTTTGTCCGAGAACAGGCCTTGCCCTTCAAATGGAAGGTCCTGCAGGGTTTGCTGCAGTTCTGGAGGTAGCCCTGACACCTGAAGCCACGATAAATGGCGCATGGCTATGTCCAATGCAAGGGTCCTGGCAGCGGAGTCTTCAGCATCCAGGGAGGCCTGCAAGGAGGTCCTAGTCACCTTTTTGCCTTCCTCTACTAGGGCCTCAAATTTGTCCCTGGACTCTGGGGGCAAGGGCCGGCGCTTCCATTTAGGTGACCTAGGCGGTTGCCTAGTGCGCCAGGATTTGGCAGGGTGGCAATTTGGCAGCGGGGGGTCCTTCCGCGCTCTGGGTCTTCGGCGGCAATTCTGCGGCGGGTCCTTCACTCGCTCCGGGACCCGCCGCCGAAGTGCCCCGAAGACCGGGAGCGCTGAAGGACCCCCCCGCCACAGAATTGCCGACGACGACCGGGAGCACAGAAGGACCCCCGCCTAGGGCCCAAAAACCCTGGCGCTGCTCCTGCTAGGGGCACTAGTTCTTTAAATTTTAACATGGAGTTCCATGAATTATAGTTGTAGCGGCTCAGGAGTGCCTGTTGGTTTGCAACCCTGAGCTGTAGCCCCCCGGCAGAGTAAATTTTCTGCCCGAACAGATCGAGGCACCTAGCGTCCTTTGATTTGGGCGCTGGAGCCTGTTGCCCATGCCGCTCCTTTTCATTTACCGAGGCCACTACTAGTGAGCACGGCTGAGGGTGAGTGTATAGCTACTCATACTCCTTGGAGGGAACAAAATATTTCCTCTCCACTCCTCTAGCTGTTGGAGGGATGGAAGCAGGCATCTGCCAGATTGTTTTTGCAATGGTGTGGATGGTGCGTATAAGGGGCAAAGCCACTCGGGATGGGGCCTCCACGGATAGGATGTCCACCACTGGGTCCTCCAGCTCCACCACCTCCTCTGCTTGTTGTGATGGGTCCTGCTGCTGGGGTCTGGAGCTTGCCCAGTAGTCGGGGCTGCAGTTTCCATACTTCCTGGTGCAGGACAGGTTATGGTGGCCTCTGGCACCCGAGGCTCTGAGTGGGCTGAGCGGGAGGCCCCTGACGGTACCCCCTGGGCTTGGTGGTATGCCCACAGGGTCCAAAAGGCCCATTGAGGTGGCCCTTGACCAGGATCCTGGTCCTCCAGCATCACCCTCGTCCTGGTCAGGAGCAGAGAAGCCGGAGCACGAGTCCCCTTCGGACTGCGACGACTGCGAGGCAGAATGTGAGGGCCAAGGTGGTGGCGAACGTGACTGCGTCGATTCTCCAGGATGCGGTGGAGACCGGTACTGAGTCGCCGGTGAGTGGTGCCACCGAGATGTTGGGGAGCGGTGCCGGGACCGAGACCGGTGCCGAGGTCTGGGTTGGTACCGGGATCCGGATCTTGACCGCGAAGACGACCGTCCGCGAGAGCGGTGCCGTGATTGGCTCAGGGAGGGCGCTCTGCGCTCTAAGTGGTGCCGGGATCGACATTGGGAATCTGATCGGTAATGTGAGTCGGAGCCGCATCGTGAGCTGGAGCGGTGCCGTGAGTACGACCGACGTGAGGGAGAGTGGCATCGGGACTGAGAACGGCACCGGGAGTGGGCTCGAATCTGGAACTGGGACCGGAGCCATGCTTCTGCCGGAGGAGTTACTGGACGTATCAGGGCTGGCTTGCCCCTAGACGGTACCACACGAATCGGAGGTGGTACCACGGTCTGCGGCGATGCCGGTTCCATCAGGGCAATGAGGTCTCGCGCTGCTGCAAAAGTTTCCGGTGTCGATGGAAGCTGGCGCTCCACCGGCGCTCAACCATGGTACGTGTCGGGGAGCCTGTGCACACAGGACTCAACGGCTCTTCCTTCGGTGCCGGAGTCAACGGTGCCAGTGTCGGTGCTTGTACCCTCGGTCGCTCTGTAGCTGGACACGACTCTGAGGCTGGCCTCCAGGGTGCCGCCGACTGCTGAGGTGGATCCGTTGTCTCTGGCCGCTTCTGGCCAGGTGAGAGAGATCGGCGCCGGACCGATTGCGCTGGTGGTGCCGGGGAAGCCCGGTGCCATGGGTCTCTGATAGAGTCCGTCCATGGTGCAGTACCTGCTGCTGATGCTGGAGCACTGTGCACCGAAGCGCCTGGTACCGAGTCCATTAAGAGCTGCTTTAAACGGAAGCCCTACTCTTATGTGGAGGGGGATAGCTCAGTGGTTTGAGCATTGGCCTGCTTAAACCCAGGGTTGTGAGTTCAATCCTTGAGGGGGCCACTTAGGGATCTGGGGCAAATTCAGTACTTGGTCCTGCTAGTGAAGGCAGGGGGCTGGACTTGATGACCTTTCAGGGTCCCTTCCATTATAGGATATCTCCATTACATTAATTTATTTATTTATCTTTCTTGGTCCAGGGTCGGAAAGCTTTACAAATCTTCCACTTTTCGGCCTGGTGAAATGCCCCAGGCACTTCAAGCAGGAGTCGTGGGGGTCGCCCGTTGGCATAGGCTTAGAGCAGGCCCAACAAGGCTTAAAGCCCAGAACCTTGGGCATGAGCCCAAGCGGCGGGTGGGGAGGAAGGGGGAGAACCCCTTCCAACCCACTAACCTAACTCTATATACACAACAACTATAACTACAACTATAACTAGAGTAACTATAATAAAACTATACAAACTACGGGAAAAGAAAACGCTAGGGAAGGTGGAGAACAGTGAAGCCGCGCTCCACAGTTCCAACCACCGTCCCGGGCAGTAAGAAGGAACTGAGAGGGCACTGGGTCGGCTGGGGTATACATCCAGCGCCATGAAGGCGCCACTCCAGAGGGCTCCACAGCCGACCTACCGGGTGTTGCTAGGGTAAAAATTCTCCGACGATCGTGCACGCACCTAATTGAAATGGATATGAGCAAGCACTCGAAGAAGAACAGATGTTGTGGCAAAGGTGGGCCATGGAGTTTTTATAGTATGTTGGGGCGGGGGGGGGGAACCTCAGCAAGAAAAACGTTGAGATCCCCTGGCATAAACAAGGTATTTTACACACCAGGCCTGCTAATGGTGGAACGTTTAGCATTCCCTTACAGAGGGGAGCATTATGGTCACAAAACACTACACTAATGTCCCACAAGGCACTGCACCAGACAGCGGTGTGGGACGTACCGGGACACCTACCCGATGTGCACAGCATTTTCCATCGATGCCACCACACGTGGTGAGTAAGCAGAGCAGTGACACAAGCATCGCAGCGTGCATGCGCCCAAGCAATATACAAAAATCCGCAGCTGTACACCAACGTAACGGACCTCAATCAAACTGTGTAGCTCTGAGCCGGCCCTAGTCTGCTTTGCATCGCGCAGAACATTCCACCCAGTGATCCCTGCACTGAGGAGTCCACCTATACCCAGCTCCGGCAGCCTGGAGGCCACCATGAGAAATGTCAGAGCATTTGCCGAGCCCGAGATGCTTTGTTGAACGCTACATTGATCAGCGTCGAATGCCTCCATTTCCTGGATACTTACTTTTCATGAAGCAGCCTACCAAGAACATAAGCCAAAGAACCACAGCTCCTCCAAAAATAAATCTGATGAGAATGATCGGCACAGGTAACAGCACTGCTGGAGACAGGGGGGAGAAGAGAAATGCATTCGTTTATCACCGTTGATCCCTGCTGAGTAATCATCATCAACATCTTACACTGAATGGGAAGCAAGGAGTTAACATGCCAGAGCCTTAGCAGGGGCAGGTAAGAAACAATAGCATCTGGAATCCCATTGCTGAGCAAAGACCTTCTCAATGAAGGGTGTCCCCAAGAGTCATGCGGTAAACACAGCGTGACAAACCCCTATGGCCCTGCTGGCATTGCGGTGTTCCCTCACCCTGAGCCAACATCAGCACATGTCAGGGCAACACCACAGCAAAGCAGAACAGTAGCCTGTCTCTGACTGAGGCCAGCACCAACTGTTTCAGAGGACGGTCCATGGAACCCCATATTGGGCAGATGTGGGGCAATATGCCCCCCCCCATATTAGGTCTTCTTCTAATCTCTTTAGTTAGAGTTGGTCTTAAACCCTGAAGCATGAGGTATAATCTCCCAAAATGTACATTAGCATTAACTGTAACAACTCCAGACATTCTTGCTAGCCAGACAAACGTCCAATCCCTTTTTGAACCTTCCTGTATTTTCAGTCTTGACAACATCCTGTGGCAAGGAGTTCCACAGCTTAATTACCTGTTGTGTGGTGTAGTAGGCAGTTCACCACCAGGGCGCCCTCTTGTGTCTGGGCATGGCATCATGGCGAGTCTGCCTCTAGTTGTTCACCCTCCACTGGCTTCAGTCCCTGCTTATGGGATGCTAGTTATTGAGGCTCGACCACGGTTAGCTAGTGCCTTGCTCCTCTTGGGATATGCAAAGAGTCCAGCAGCTGATAATCCTAGGATCAGCCAAGAGGGTCTCTAGGCCTCCCCTGAGTCTATGTTTTGAGGTCTCTACTCTCTTGGTTTTGGAGCTTTGATTCCATCCAGGTTCTCTCATACCAGGGTAGGCTTGTGACCCTTGGCACCCCCTAGGGGTTAGTAGGGGAACCCGAGCCCGCCCTCTCCACCGCGTTCCACTCCAGGGCCCTGTGGTAAGCAGCGAAGGTTTGCACCCAAAGGTGCTGTGCTTCTCCTTCCCTGGATTGCTGCCTGCCAGTCCCCTGCTCCAAAAGGGCAAACTGAAGCCATCAAATAAAATAAATCCGAGGTCAGAGCCCTTCGGAGTGTGAGTGGCCTTTCCCACAGCAGGTCGGGGAGAGTCCCAAAAGCCAGTGGCCCAGGCAGCCGAACCTCTCGCAGGAGGAGCTGAGGGCATAGGTCAGTTCCCCTCCACTCTGTTCTGTTTGCTCTTCCTTTAAACTTCAGGGACAGCAGGGTGGGGCTGCCGGTGCCCGAAGTAGCTCGTTAACCTCTTCCTTTCCAATGCGGGGTTTGCCCACCTTGTCACACGTGGAAGAACGTTCGCTGGTATAGGTGCAGGGTCAGACCATTGGCCTAGATACGCCAGTCCTGCTGATACAGGATCAGGCCTCTTGAGGATCAGAGTGGGGTCAGTCATCGCTGGCTAGTGCAAAGACCGGTACTAAATATCTCCTAAGTCAATGCTAAACTACAAAAAGCAAGATAAGAAGTAAGGGGGCCAGGGGTTAAATTATAAACCCTGAGGCAGAGCTACAATTCAGGGTGGAGCAGAGAAACTAGCACTAGGTAAAAAGACAAATATTTCCACATTTCTGGTACTTTAGAATGTAGTGATTTCATCTCATGCTCATCCCTAATACATCACAATGGGAAGTCCCGGGTGTACATCTTAACTTCCATGAGAATTACGCTGCATGCATCAGGAGGGTTTGTGTCGTACGTAGCCATAGAGCTGTTATGACTCTTTTCTCTTCACTGTGCCTTTAAACTACTAAGGCGTCTGCCTGCCTGCATAGGCCGCTGCCATTTTGGAAGGCAGATGGCATGCAGCATGTTACAGAAACACACACACGCTGTGCTCTCCCTCTCCCCTAGAGACGTCACTTACTTTCTAGCTTGTTTGATTGCTTCCCTTAATAGAAGCCATTCAGAGTGAACATACAGGGTTGGCCTTTGTGTACAGAGACGAATTCAGAGCAGGGTGAATATCCACGCAATACTCAACAGCGTTTGCTTCTGTAGAGGAACAGAGAATGAGCCGTTTGGCACAAACCTGAGCCCCTAACCACATGCCGTCATCTGCTTCCTCTTTACTCTTTTCTGCTCTATGGTCACTCAGTAGGTGTGAAGATAAGGCCCGTGGCATTGCTCAGACCGAAAGCGTGTTCAGCTGCGGCAGTGTTTGAGCAGGTTATCTTGAAAATTACAAAGATGGGCTGGGGGGGGGGGGGAGGGGAGGCCAGGGAGTGCTCTCACGGCACTGTAGAAATCCCAGTACACTGCATGGCTGTGAGTCTCTGAAGCCAAATCAACCCACGGCAACACACCCTGGCTGGCTCTCTGCACACTGTGCACAAGGCAAGCCAGCGGGCTGAGTACTTATAGTTAGAGCAGAGCGATAATCGGCTTTTCGATTCAGGAGCCGAAGCGAAACATGGAAAATGTTTTGTTTCGGGTGGAACAAAATGTTTAGTTTGACCCAAAACTATTATTTTTGTTCTTTTCCTTTAATTTTTAGGTGTTTTTACCCTTTAAAAAGATAAACCTAGCGACGTTTTGAAACAAAACTCCCAATTCCAAGAAGGCAGCTGGGGATTACTGCCGATGTTTTCAGCTGAGTTGATTTGGTAGCTGTATTGTGGTCAATAAACAAGCCCCAAGGAGAAGAGTAGTGCCCGTGTAACACAGGCAGACCCCAGTCATCGGTGGGCGGGATCGAACCTAGGACCTCAGTGCATGAGCCTCTACGGCATGAGCTAAAAGCCATGGGGCTGTTAGCTAAGGGTGTAGAGCACACTCATTAATCTCTAAGTGGTCTCAAGTATCAGGGGGTAGCCGTGTTAGTCTGTATCTACAAAAACAACAAGGAGTCTGGTGGCACCTTAAAGACTAACAGATTTATTTGGGCATAAGCTTTCGTGAGTAAAAACCTCACTTCTTCTAGATGGGCCAGAACACCACACCCAGGAGGTGTGTGGGTTACACATGGAGCTTGATTTCCTCTCCCTGACCGGTGAGAATGCTCACTAGCCTGCAGTGTTTAGACCTGTTAAAGAGAGCCCCTGCCCCAATGAGTTTGCAATTTATCCATCCCACGAGGCAACACCATGAGGATAAAAGAGAGACGTGGGATTGAGCGGGGAGGAGAAGGTAAAGAGTAAACCATTAGCTTTGTAAGGGACTTATGTAAGCCATACTCTTAATAATAATAATTATTAATTATCGGCATGGTGGTAGTGGCTAGAAGTCCAGTCCTGGTCCCCATTGTGCTAGGGGCTGTACAAAACACAGCAGAAAAAGATGGCCCAGTCTCAAAGAGCTCACGATCTATGACAAGAGACGACAGACCAGGCAGCCCCCCAAAACCCCAATTTGCCAGGATTGGTCAGCATGCTGGGCCGTGGTCTCTGGTTCTGATGTCCAATCTTCACATCATCTTTTCGAGTAAAGTGAAGTTACTTATGCATTTGGTTTTGTTAGAAAGTAGCTCTAGGTACAGACAGCTCCTGCTCTCACCAGAAGCCTAAAATGAATGGGAACCGCAGGACATTTAACTGGACAGAGGTCTGCTCTGACACAGCAAACGACGTGCCTGCAAGTACATTTCAGACCCTTCAGGCTGTGTGGCTCATCAGGCAGGTGAAACAGAATTAACAACAGTGACCACGCTGAAGCTGCAGTTCTGTTTCCGGCCGGACAGGAAAATGGAAACTCGGGGTTTGAAGTGTGCCAAACTTGTGAACAAACCACGACACTGAAAAACTCAGTTGCCAAAATATGCTTTAAAAACAATTTAAGGCCTTATTCAAAGCCAGTTGAAATCAACGGAAAGCCTCCTATGGACTTCAGTGGGACTGCAGGCCTGGAATCCTATGAAAAGTAGAATGGAGGCCGGCGGTGGAACTGGGAAAACGGGGGGTGTTGTTCATTGTTGACCAAGTACGCAGTCCCAACAGGCAGCCATTTGTACAACCACCTGGTTACAAGGACACCACTCATTTGAAACCTAGTCAGTTTCAGAAAAAGCCAGTGAAAGAGCAGTGTCAGGTGTAAATTACAATTTCAGGCGTAGTTTTAGAGTCACGTTTTCCTATTGATTAATATATTTCTCTCTTCCCTGTTGCGGAGTGAAAGACTCGCTAAAATGACACAGAAAACGAAGGGTTCGTCTACACGTGAAAATGAATCCAGAATAAAGTTGGGTGTGAATTTAAAGATGATTAATTATTCCTGATTATCCACTCATGGAGTTACTCTTGTTCCAGAATAACAGCGCCTTATTCCAAATTAGTTTAATCCACTGGATTAAGCTAATTCAATATAAAGCTCTCTAATTCTGGCATAAGAGTATCCACATATGGAGTTATAATAATTATTAATGGAGATATCCCATCTCCTAGAGCTGGAAGGGACCTTGAAAGGTCATTGAGTCCAGCCCCCTGCCTTCACTAGCAGGACCAAGTACTGATTTTGCCCCAGACCCCCAAGTGGCCCCCTTAAGGATTGAATTCACAATCCTGGGTTTAGTTGGCCAATGCTCAAACCACTAAGCTATCCCTCCCCCCAAATCAGGAATAACTCCTCATATAGACAAACCCTAAGAGTCAAACCTACAAATGCTCATGCAAATGAGTTACTTATGTGTGCAGGATCAGGGCCTACATCCCCAGTTAAGCAAAGCATTTAAGCATCCATCCCCATTCACTTAAGACTGTGCTTAACTTTAACTACATACTTAAACACCATTAGTCAGTGGTGTTTCAGTACATGCTTAGTTTTAAGCACATGAGGGGATTTAAACATGTGCTTAAATCTTTTGTGAACAGGGAAAGGGACTAATTAAACTCAGCCTAATTAACTCCGCAGAGGAAGCAGTGAAACTGGCCATACCTAAGGGGCTGTTGAATGCACTGTCAGCAATCCGTTTCCAGCTACAGGACTCTCAGCTGTTCCTTGCAACGACAGCAGGTCTGAAGTTTCCAGACTGAAGCGCTATATTTAAGTTCACAACATCCCATTAAAGCCTGGATGCCCGCACAGGGGCATAATTTGCACATGCAATTGGGGCAAGTTTGGTTATTATTATTTCTGATTTAGTAAATGCATCCATCCTGCACACACGGTCAAACCATTTTATAAAAGCCTTTGGAATCTTCCATTGTCTCCTCCCTCCCTCGATACATCAAGTTCAAGCTACTCCTCCTGCCCTACATAGCTTTTTCCTCTATTAGATGCTTTTATCTCCTCTCAGGTCACCCCCGGCACCTTCCACCCTACCAACCAGGCCTGCTTCTATCCCAGCCGTCTTCGCACATTCCCCCACAGCGCTCCTACACCTGGAAAGCCTTCTCTGAAATGATACATAAGGCCATTACCCCCCCAAATAGCCAGGGCTCCTACCTTTATTTTTTGCCCTGGGTATCCAGAGAATCCTGCGTGTCTCAGCTGTGAGCTGTCTAACCAAGCAGGTCACTTCCGTCCCATTCTGGCAGTCGGTCACATTCACCCAGGCCTGTAGGGTCATGTTGAAGGTCCCATCATCAGTCATGACAGCTGAAGCATTGTCCGCCAGCGCGTCGTATACCCCGCACGTTGCGTTCAGTGTGGCGTAGAGAGATTGTGGATAAAAGTCCCTCACTGCACAGGTCACTAGGGCCATGGGAAGAGCTGCTTCCGAGGGAGAAGCAAAGAGCCAGATTTTGGGCAAAACTGCAGAGGAGAAGAGAACCAGGTAAATCAGATTACAGACCGGGGGGGAAATGGAGATCTAGAGGGCCCCATTGTGACAACAGGCATTGTGTGGCTATTTATTTGTTCAGGTACATTGGAGTGTCAGAGATTCGCAGACCCCTATTCTGAGCCATAGGCGCCGACTCTGTGGGTGCTTCAGGGCTGGAGCACCCCCAGAAAGAAAAAATAGTGGGTGCTCAGCATTCACCAGCCACCCCCCCCGATCAGCTGTTCGGTGCGCCCTGCTAATCAGCTCCTCCCCTTCCCCCCCAGTGCCTCCCGCTCGCTGCCTATCAGCTGTTCGGCAGCGGGCGGGAGGCGCTGGGGAGGGAAGAGGGTGGAGCGGGGACAGGAAGAGGCGGAGCCGGGGGGGTGCAATCGGGGGAGAGGACGGAGTGGGGGCAGAAAGAGGCAGGGTGGGGGTGGAGCCTCGGGGGAGAGGGTGAGGAGAGGCAGAGTGAGGGTGGGGCCTTAGGGGAAGGAGCAGAGTGGGGGCGAGGCCTTAGGGGAAGGAGCGGAGTGGGGGCGGGGCCTCAGGGGAAGGAGCGGAGCACCCCTGGGGAAAGCAGAAAGTCGGCACCTGTGCTCTGAGCTCTTAAGTGGGATTGAAGTGGTGACTTTATGCTGGTACAATGTGCAGGAGTGAATTTCACCCATAAAGAATACACAAATCATCAAATACCATAAATCATCTGCAAACATTTGGAAGGTGGTAAGGTGATAGGGAACAGCCAGCATGGATTTGTGAAGAACAAATCATGTCAAACCAATCTGATAGCTTTCTTTGATAGGATAACGAGCCTTGTGGATAAGGGTGAAGCGGTGGATGTGGTATACCTAGACTTTAGTAAGGCATTTGATACGGTCTCGCATGATATTCTTATCGATAAACTAGGCAAATACAATTTAGATGGGGCTACTATAAGGTGGGTGCATAACTGGCTGGATAACTGTACTCAGAGAGTTGTTATTAATGGTTCCCAATCCTGCTGGAAAGGCATAACGAGTGGGGTACCGCAGGGGTCTGTTTTGGGACCGGCTCTGTTCAATATCTTCATCAACGACTTAGATATTGGCATAGAAAGTACGCTTATTAAGTTTGCGGATGATACCAAACTGGGAGGGATTGCAACTGCTTTGGAGGACAGGGTCATAATTCAAAATGATCTGGACAAATTGGAGAAATGGGCTGAGGTAAACAGGATGAAGTTTAACAAAGACAAATGCAAAGTGCTCCACTTAGGAAGGAAAAATCAGTTTCACACATACAGAATGGGAAGAGACTGTCTAGGAAGGAGTACGGCAGAAAGGGATCTAGGGGTTATAGTGGACCACAAGCTAAATATGAGTCAACAGTGTGATGCTGTTGCAAAAAAAGCAAACATGATTCTGGGATGTATTAACAGGTGTGTTGTGAGCAAGACACGAGAAGTCATTCTTCCGCTCTACTCTGCTCTGGTTAGGCCTCAGCTGGAGTATTGTGTCCAGTTCTGGGCACCGCATTTTAAAAAAGATGTGGAGAAATTGGAAAGGGTCCAGAGAAGAGCAACAAGAATGATTAAAGGTCTTGAGAACATGACCTATGAAGGAAGGCTGAAAGAATTGGGTTTGTTTAGTTTGGAAAAGAGAAGACTGAGGGGACATGATAGCAGTTTTCAGGTATTTAAAAGGGTGTCATAAGGAGGAGGGAGAAAACTTGTTCACCTTAGCCTCTAAGGATAGAACCAGAAGCAATGGGTTTAAACTGCAGCAAGGGAGGTCTAGGTTGGACATTAGGAAAAAGTTCCTAACTGTCAGGGTGGTTAAACACTGGAACAAATTGCCTAGGGAGGTTGTGGAATCTCCATCTCTGGAGATATTTAAGAGTAGGTTAGATAAATGTCTATCAGGGATGGTCTAGACAGTATTTGGTCCTGCCATGCGGGCAGGGGACTGGACTCGATGACCTCTCGAGGTCCCTTCCAGTCCTAGAATCTATGAATCTATGAAACCCCAGCTCTCTCTCGTCCCTCATCGGAGCTGCAAGACAAACTCTACCCCTCAATGGACAGGTTTCACATAAGCTGGATTTAGGTCCTGAGGCCAGGTCCTCAGCGGGTGTAAATTGCCTTAGCTCCATGACTACGGAGGGTCTGGCCCATGCTATTCGTGTAAATGATCCTTACCATAGACTTCAAGCTGCGTCCCGGGCCCTTTCAAGATCACCGTAGGAGGCGGCACGTTTTTAATCATTGTACACATGTAGGTTCCCTGGTCGTTTATCTGCAGGTTTTTAATGAGCAGCAAAGATCTTGAGTTTCTCTGGTGCGTCACAGAAAACTTGTACGGTGGGTCCTGGTGTTTGGAATTGAGGGCCGTCTTCACGGCCAGGATGGTGCCTGGGCCCCTGTTTCCACCGGTGAAACGCCATTCGGAGTGGAAGTCGGGGTAGTTACAGACGTCACAGGAGCAGGGCAGAGTCACCGACTCCCCTCTGAGGGCTCTGACAACTGGCGGCTGATCTAGAACCAGGTCTTGTTTGGACGCAGCTAAGGAAAAGGAGAGTGTGGAGTAAGTCCCGACGCAAGCATTCAGTCTGGAGTAACTCCAGCAGGCTCTGTCTACACAGCAAAGGAAGCCATGTCAGGGAACCTGGTTACGCTATAGTTGCCCCCACCCCACGCCATCCAGTTGCAAACATTGCTGCAAGTTGCAGCGTAGATGTGACGCTAACCACATGCAGAACTTCACACAGATTTCCTTGCCTAAGAAACCCCGTGTCACTTCCATGACAGAGCTGCCCGATATTAACATGGCTTCTTGGCAGATTTTCAGCGTCACACACTGGGCTGGTTCTCTGGGAATCTTCCCATCACCCAAGGTGCTTTCCCACGGTAGAAAGCAGTAGGATCTAGAAAGTGACCATTAAAAAAAAATTTTCTCCACTGCTTATGTTGATAAATATGTTGCTACTTTGTACCTTGGAGCATGAAAGTTGCAGAAGAAGACCATAGGTCATAGAATGTCAGGGTGGGAAGGGACCTCAGGAGGTCATCTAGTCCAACCCCCTGCTCAAAGCAGGAACAAACCCCAGACAGATTTTTGCCCCAGATCCCAAAATGGCCCCCTCAAGAACTGAACTCACAACCCTGGGTTTAACAGGCCAATGCTCAAACCCCTGAGCTATCCCTCCCCCTGGCTAAAGATAAATCAAGGAAAAGTGGTGTTTCTTTCAGAAAAATCACAGGTAATATGTTGAAGAGATTAACTGTTTTTCTTCAAGGGTATTCTAACAGGCAGACGAAACAGCAGGGTGTTTGTACAGTAAAGACTAGGATGCTGGAAACCCAGGTTTGTTTCCCTGTCCCTCCCAGATTTCCTGTCTGACATTGGGCAAGTCTCTCTGTGCCTCAGTTATCCATCTGTAAAATGGGATAAAAGCCCTGCCTCACCAGCGTGTCATGAGGATAAATACCCTAAAGATTATGAGTAGGGCGCCGTGTCGGTCGCGGAAGTCATGGATTCCATGACTTTCCATGACCTCTGTGATTTCTGCCGTGGCCAGTGAGGTCCACCCCAGGGCTGCCGGTGCGGCTGGCCCTGGGGACCGTCTGAACAGTGGTCCCGCGGCGACTGGAGCAGCTGCTGCTTGGTGACCTTCGGCAGCTGGTGCTGCTGGCCCTAGCCCTCCCCCCCCACAAGAAGTGGCCCCCTGAGCAGCACCCCAGTATCCCCCCAGGCCTCCCGCAGCAGCAACCCCCCCCAAGATTTAGTCCGGGGTATTTATAGTATAAGTCACGGACAGGTTACAGGCCGTGAATTTTTGTTTATTGCCCGTGACCTGTCCATTACTTTTACTAAAATACCCATGACTATATCATAGCCTTAATTATCAGCTGCCCAGATATTAGGGTAACGAGGCCCATATAAATACCCAAAGCAGAATGAAATCCATCATTTGTCTAACAAGTTACTCCAGAACAATCCTCACAAATCTCCTTAGAATAAAAACACGGGCCAAATTCTGCTTATGCAACCTGCTGATTTCAATAAGAGCAGAATTTGGCCCATACACCTACAAGACACCATGCAATGTTTTTATTTCTGATGCACCACAGATGTGCACGATGCTTTGCCGTCAAATGCAAGAAGCCCAGGTCCATACCTCAAGGAGCTTCCAATCTAAAATTAAAATCTACTACTGTATGCTCCACCCTTTACTGTCACATACAGTATAAAGCAATATATAGACAGAATATATAATAAATAGTACATGCACAATATACTATACAGTATTAGACACACAGAGAATACTCCGACATGTGTGCGTGTATTTTATCCCCTTCCACTTAGCTGACGGCTAAATGGATTTTACTCAAACATTCCATCCACCTCTTACTTCTGAGAAAATCTCTAACATTTGGAAATTCTGACAAAAAGAAATTCCACGTATTTCTCAGAATTCCACCCCCACACACACCACGTTTTAAGCCAGTGCTAGTGAAAACCAAACATATGACATTTAATCCCAAAAGGATTTTTTCCTCCAGAGAGTTAGGAGCTAATAAAAAGAGAGACTTTGAACAGAAAGCTCTTCTCAACCTCTCATAGATTGTCCACTGCTTGCGAACGGTAACACACAGACACACCTTCCAGAGAACAACTACACAAGCAACTAACTAGGGCCCTGCTCCTTCACAGACTTAGGTGCAGGCTTGCCTTTATGCACTGCGAATAATCTATGGACTGAATTCTCATGATGTGTAAAGTCCATCCCATAGGAAAGTCTGTGTAGGACTGGAACCAAGGTGCATATATACCATGCCCATCAGGTGAAAAGTGAATGCCTGTACTATAAACTGTATGTTACAATTAACCTGAAAAAGATAAAACATTTGCAATGTTGTAGTCACACCTTGTCATTTGCTATAATACGCGCCTCTATTTGAAGATTGTTTCTGCTTATATTATGGTACTTAGAACACGGGGCTACATCAAATTCTACATACACAGGATGGATTTTCCAACTCAGAGAGAGAGCTGTCTGCAACAAAAGATTGAAATTCTGCACAAAGATACATTGCTTGCAGTTGATTCGCAGCTTGATTTCAGCTTCAGCTCATGCACAAGACCAACACATTATCACAGGCTCGCAAGAAAATGCAAAAACTTGTCCCAGGGTAAGACTACACTCGCAGATATGCTGCGCTGGAATAGAAAATGCTAAGATTCAGAAATTCCAAGCCCAGAAGGTGTCAAGTATCAGAGGGGTAGCCGTGTTAATCTGAATCTGTAAAAAGCAACAGAGGGTCCTGTTGCATCTGAAGAAGTGAGGTTCTTACCCACGAAAGCTTATGCTCCCAATACTTCTGTTAGTCTCAAAGGTGCCACAGGACCCTCTGTTGCTTTAAGCCCAAAAGGGACCATTGTGATCATCTAGTCCAACTTCTTGTATAACCCAAGCCAGGGAACTGCCCACAATAAATTCCTAGAGCAGAGCTTTAAAAAAAAATCCAATCTTGATTTAAAAATTGTCAGTGGTGGAGAATCCACCACAACCCCTGGTAAATTGTTCCATTGGTGAATTACTCTCAAAATGTACACCTTATTTCCAGTCTGAATTTGTCTAGCTGCACCTTCCAGCCCTTGGATCGTGTGAGATCTTCCTCTGCCAGGCTGAAGAACCTGTTATTAAATATCCGTTCCCCATGTAGATACTTATAGACTGTGATAAAGTCACCCCTTAGCCTTCTGTTCTTACCTCCACAAAGCCCAGTCCCCAGAAGGTAGAGAGAAAATGGCAACCACGCCATGTCGCATCCGAAACTGTAACCAGTCCTTGAGCTCTTCTCCAAGCCAAGAGCAGCCTCGCCCATGGGTCCCTCATTGCAAACTGCTTGAAACCCTCTTGAAAGATGCTGAGATCCTGTACATTTCTCCTCCTGCCCCCAACAAAATTAGGCCTGATGCAAACAAGCTGAAGGAAAAAGTGAGTCGTGACACCTGCCTGGTGCAGTCTCTTGATTGTTAATCGGAGAGAGCAATTCCCCAAGACAGAAGAATTCAGGGGACAAGGCTGTGTAGTGGAGAGGAACAGTTTGCTCAGGGTGAGAAGATCAAACTTTGCATAATTGTGTCTGTCTTGCCACCTAGTGGAAATGGAGGGAGCGGCAATCAATCGAAAATAGCTGCAAAAACCCGAAACCCAAACCCAGAATATGTTGATGCTGTTCCTACGAGAAATAAGAATGGTTTTTGGAAATGACATTGCGGGGGGAAGAGGGGCAGGAGATGTGTACAGTAGGAAATGAGCAGGTGGAACTGTTTTGTCAGGTCTGAGATGACTGTCTAGATAACATATAATAACTTCCAAAAAACAGACACCTCGTCACCAGAATATGCTCTCCTCCTCCATTCTTTTGTTGCTGTGTGTTCTGTCTTCTAACCCTCGTGTTCCCAGGCCCTAGGCCAGACAGAATACTCTCCCCAGCCCTAGAGAACTTGAAAGGTTCATGACTAAGGCTACGTTTTAGTCACAGGTATTTTTAGTAAAAGTCTGCACAGGTCGCAGGCAGTAAACAAAAATTCACGGCCTGTGACCTATCCATGACTAAAACTTGGGTGCTCTGGGAGAAGGGGCGGCCCAGGGGCGCTGGGGGTGCTCGGGGTGGTGGTGGTGGCCTGAGACCCCCATTGGTGCTGGGTGGGCAAGCGGTGGCACGTGGCCCAGGAACCCCTCTGGTGCTGGTGTGTGTGTGTGCTGGCGGGACTGGCAGGCTCCCTACCTGGCTCCACGCAGGTCCCAGAAGCAGCCAGAATATCTCTGCGACCCCTAGGCGGAGGCACTGACCCTGAGTGCCCGCTCTGCTGCTCCCATTGGCTGGGAACCGCAGCCAATGGGAGCTGCGGGGGTGGCACCTGCAGGGGGAGGCAGCACACGGAGCCACTTGGCCATGCCTCTGCCTAGGAGCCGGACATGCCGTCCGCTTCCGGGGAGCCCCCCCAAGGTAAGCACGGCCCAGAGCCCTCACCCCCTCCCACACCCGAGAGTAGAGATCTGCTTTTCAACAGTTTCTATTTTAATATAAAGATCAAGAAGTGTAAATGAAACATTCTAGTTCCTCTGGCAGCAGAACGCACCTATCTGCAATTCAAACAACAACAACAACAACAAAACAACCAACAAATTGGTGTGGTGTAAAGCAAGTAGAACAAAATATTGTTAACTGTGAAACGGCATTTCATATGGATTGGAACTGAAATGCTTGCTTGGTCATATCTGGCAGACGCATCCCTTATGAAAATGACCAGGAATTGAATTTGCAATGCGGTCAAACTCTGAGCTTCACGGTGTATTTTTCTGTGTAATATGCGAAACTGTGACTTCTGTGATCTCCGTGACAAACTTGCAGCCTTATTCATGAGGGAGCCGAAGCAGATTTCTGCTCAGTTTGCAGCACGTGTGGACCGTCAGTGGCACAACATTTCTCTGAAGCTAGACTGTTGATTCCTATCAATTAGGACTAAATTTGATAGGGACAAAAACTTCTACCTATTTCCATGTAGAAAGGTCTGGAGGCATCGAGGCAACATTCTTGCCACTGAGTTAAAGATTTTAAAGAATGTAAACACATGGAGTATCATTTTAGTATTACACCTCTACCTCGATATAACGCTGTCCTCGGGAGCCAAAAAATCTTATCGCGTTACAGGTGAAACCGCATTATATCGAACTTGCTTTGATCCATCGGAGTGCGCAGCCCCGCCCCCTGGAGCACTGCTTTACCGCGTTATATCAGAATTCGTGTTATATCGGGTCGTGTTAGATTGGGGTAGAGGTGTATTTGTATTACTGTACTGGCTAAGAGCCCCACTCGTGCTAGGCGCTGTACAAACACTGAACAAAAAGTCCGTTCCTGACACACAGAGATTACAATCTAAGTATAAGACAACAGACAGCAGTTGGAGACAGACAGATGGTGGAGCACAAGGGAAGAATGAGACAATGGTAGGCAGTGGTCTCGCCACACCGGCTGCCAGACTCAAATTTCCAACTGCTCGATTGAGCTTTGTGGGTGGACAAAAGGAACTAACCAAAATCAAAACTGTTAACTGGCCCACAGGGTAGAGATCTGCTTTTCAACAGTTTCTATTTTAATAGAAAGATCAAGAAGTGTAAATGAAACATTCTACAAAAAGAAGAACGGGAGTACTTGTGGCACCTTAGAGACTAACAAATTTTGCGGATACAGACTAACACGGCTGCTACTCTGAAACCTGAAACATTCTAGTTCCTCCGGCAGCAGAATGCACCTATCTGCAATTCAAAAAACAACAACCCAACAAATTGGTGTGGTGTAAAGCAAGTAGAACAACATATTGTTCACTGTGAAACGGCATGTCATATGGATTGGAACTGAAATGCTTGCTTGGTCATATTTGGCAGACGCATCCCTTATGAAAATGACCAGGAATTGAATTTGCAATGTGGTCAAACTCTGAGCTTCACGGTGTATTGTTCTGTGTAATATGCGAAACTGATTTATACTTGAAATGGGGTTGGTTCGATATGGTGCCATGATATTTCCCAGGCTCATTCTCAACTTCCTGTTCTAGAATGTCGTGCTGGAAGGGACTTTTCAAGAGGTCATCAAGTCCAGCCCCCTGCGCTGAGGCAGGACCAAGTAAACCTCGACCTGACAGGTGTTTGTCCAGCCTGTACTTATAAACCTCCAATGACGGGGATTCCACAACCACCGTGGGTCACCCAATTCTAGGGTGACCAGATGTCCTGATTTTATAGGGACAGTCCCGATATTTGGGGCATTTTCTTCTATAGATGCCTATTACTCCCAACTCCCTGTCCTGATTTTTCACCCTTGCTATCTGGTCACCCTACCCAATTCTAGTACTTGACTGTCCCCATAGACGACTTGTGCCTCCTGATACTGGGGGAGGGGTGGCACAAGGGGAGGACACGGGACTGCCCCATGTGTCTCCCTGGGAGGAACTGCCAGCCCCACCTCCCTGAGCCAGGGCAGCCAATCCCGCTGTCTCCTGGGAGGCTGGGGCCACAGGACTGGGGAGCATGTGTCTCTGGGCCCAGCCCTGGCCCCAGCTGAGCAGAGGCCAGGGAACCTGCTTCCGGCGCCTTCCCCAGCGACCCCCACACCCTGTGCCCAGCCTGGGGACTGCAGCACTCTCTCTGCCTCATCAGAGTTACCTGTCGGAGGGTGGCTCTGTCCTTCTCCCGCTGCGCCTCCCCCGAGGCACGTTTGGCTGCTCTCCCTGGAAGCCAGGCCCAGGTGGGGGGCGGGACGGAGCCCCTTCTCACACCGCTGAAGATGGTTGCTCAGGATTGCTGCTCTGGGCAGCGCGGCGGCTGCCTGCAAGAACCCAGCTGGGGAGGTGGCTGTGGCTGGCTGGCGAGCAAGCCAGAAACGTGCCGGAGGGAAGCGGGCTGTCCCCGGCAGCCAGGGCTGGGCAGGGAGCAGAGGGGGCCAGTCACCGCCACTGCCTCCCCAGCCGGGTTCTTGCAGGCAGCTGTGCTGCAGGGAGCAGTGACCCAGAGTGGCCAGCACCCTTTCTGCTCCCTGCCCAGGCCCGGCTGCCAGGGACAGGGGCCAAGCGTGCTGAGGGGCAGACGCAGTGGGAGAAGGACAGAGCCCCTCTCCCTCCTGCCCCAGCAGGCCAAGCAGAAATCTGGGGGGACACTTTAACCCACATGCCCCCCCCATGTGTCATCTGTGCCTGTCCTTATAAAGTTCTAATATCTGATCTAAATCACGCTTGCTGCCGATTAAACCGATTATCCCCTGGCCACTGACGGTAAGACACAAAGAACTATTCATCCCTGTCCTCTATAACAACCCTTAATGTATTGGAAGATGGTTCTCAGGTCCCCTCTCAGTCTTCTTTTCTCAGGACCTCTGTGGGTGGGACATTGTGGTGTTTAGATGCTGCATGTGATTATTACAACTGGGAGCACTGGCTGTTGGGAGTCTGAAAGGACAGGAAACAGGAAGGAGGGGGAGGAGTTGAGGAGGCTGGGAGAGCTACAGAGTGTGCAGCTACAGCTTGGAAAAGAGATTTCCACTGTAAATAAAGTTCTGTTGAAGTTGTTAATACTTTGCTTGGTGGATACCACAGACATCCAGAGGGCTTGTACCCGTAGGGCCCAGAGGCTGTTCTCTGCTTCACCAGAGGTGGCGGTGTGGACACGGCAGCCACCCAGGAGTTAGCAGGCCCAGCCCAGGTTCATGTGTGGGGTATACGGGGCAAAGGAGGGGTGTATACTGAGGACGGAAGAGGTGTGGCCAGAGCATCTTGCCCTCCAGCTTTCCTGGTGTAAGGGGACTGTTGCCCCCTTACTAACATTCAGTGGGGGTGTTTTGGTTGGCTGCTCCCAGCACTAAAAGGGGAGGGGTCGATGGGAAATCAGGACCCTGAGACTGACAGTCCCCAGGAACAATGGCGAGAGGCCAATGCTCCAGGTAAGCCTGATTGACAGGGCGGGCAGCTAATCAGCGAGACAGGAGGCCGGGGGGGGGGGGGGGTGTCCCGTCCTCCGTGTGAGTTGGAATTGCAAACTGCTTTTATGGAGCCTGTTTGATTTCAGATGTCAGCTGCTGCCAAGTGATGGGCCAAATTCAGCCTCCTGTTCTGGCTGTGAAGCAGCCAAAGTCGTATTAGCATCATTTGAGCTGGCTTCCCATTCTATAAATACCCTTTGGTCTCAGGAAACTCTCATTGCTTGCCCTTTGACCATACCATTTCCCCCTTTGTGCTTTGTTTCATTTTATTTGTTTTGGTTCTGGGCTAAGCCTGGATTCTGTCCCCAATCTAAGTCTCTCAGAAGCTTCCATGCTGATTCTCTGGATTTTAACTTCCTAACTTTTCCCTTCAGACTGTTTCCTATTTTCTATTAAAATCCCCCTTTTTGAAGTGCAGCGTCACAATCCTGCCGCTTGGTCTCATGCCACCTGAGTGCATGTCGAACTTGATTAGATTATGCTCACTGCTATTAGTAGCTTAAGCACACTTACATCCTGAACTAAACTTTCACAAAAAATAAGCCAAGACTCATCTCTCCCCTTATGGTCCAGAATGTGCTGCTCCACCAAAAACATGGCCTTTGGTCCAAAAAAATGAAGGACACCAGAGCCCCTTTCTTACTCTTCAATTAATCAAAAGGTGGTTGGTGCCCAAAACTCTGGAAAAGTTCCACCAGTGGCAAAGTATCTTCTGGCAAAGCTACAGGATTGCCATCCCAATGAAAACGACAGGCTCCTGTAAAGACGTGTCTTAGAGTTCAACAGCAAATCCCTCAGATTAGCGACAAAACAACGGGTGTGTGGCTAATATATACTGTCACAACGCAGTACACTTTAAACTTTTCAGGGCCTACAACTCCTCTCGCTCCTGTTACACGAATGGAACTCTGCTGACTTCGTACCATAACCGTAGCATTTTTTATTTTTATTACGGTAGCGCCTAGGTGTCCCCAGCCAACATTTTGGTTCCCTTGTGCTCAGTGCTGGACAAACACAGTGAGAGACAATCCCGACTCCCGAAGTGCTTGCAATCTAAACAAGGTGTGACAGACACAGAGTGGGAGGGGAAACAGAGGCACAGAGAGATGAAGTGACTGATCCGAAGTCACCCAGCAGGTCAGTAACTGAGCCAGAAACAGAACCCATGTCTCCTAACTCCCAGTCCAGGGCCCTGTCCGCTGGTTCCAAAGCAATATTACAAAACAATACCAAATTACTACAGAACTATACAAATCTCATCTACTCCACGTCAGCTTCACCTCAAAACCCAACTCTTCACTCAGCTATTAAGGTGCAACTGATATCAGGCCCTCAGTCAAAACCTTGAGAAAGCCCCAGTATGTAGGTGGGCTAAGAAGGTCAGCAAGCTCGGGATCTACATGCCCAACATGGGAAGTTCCAGAGTTGAGAGTCTGGAAAGAGAAAGACTTGACCCCAGCCAGTCTTCGGGAGTGTGGGTAACCGTGTGTCCGTTCACCTCCCTCACTACAGAAGCGCACTGGGAGAAAGGCCGTCGCTAAGCCTACATCTACCCTTAGGGGGGCATACAGAGGACTGACACCGGACCCACAGGTATAAATAACAGTGCAGACAGTGAGGGTAGGTCTACACTTACCTCCGGGTCCGGCGGTAAGCAATCGATCTTCTGGGATGGATTTATCGTGTCTTGTCTCGACGCGATAAATCGATCCCGGAAGTGCTCGCCGTCGATGCCGGTACTCCAGCTCGGCGAGAGGAGTACGCGGAGTCGACGGGGGAGCCTGCCTGCCGCATCTGGACCCGCGGTAAGTTCGAACTAAGGTACTTCGAATTCAGCTACGTTATTAACGTAGCTGAATTTGCGTACCTTAGTTCGAAGTGGGGGGTTAGTGTGGACCAGGCCTGAGGCACAGTTTAAGCAAATAAAGTGCCCTAGAGGGCTGCACCCCCAGGTTATATACCCTACAGGGCTACATGCCCAAGCAATGGCTCCCACATCTATGCGGCTATTTTTAGCAGGGTAGTGTCCCATTGCCCCCCGGCCGTCCTTAGGCATACGCAGCATATGCCGCTGCGTAGGGCACCCGGGGTCTTAATGTCTGCTCTCCCACCTCTTCCTATCCCTGTTCTGACCTTTCCTGCAGGCTCCATCTAGTAACTTAAAAGTGAAAGAGCCTTCCAGCCTGCCAGACCTATTAGCACAACATTGATCAGTGATCTACAACCCATCCTGGACAAGGATCCCTCGCTTTCACAGATCTTGGGAGACAGGCCAGTCCTCGTCCACAGACAACCCGGTCTATAAGGTGCCACAGGACTCATTGTAACATTGAAACCGTTAACAAGCCATTCAAGTGGTAATGAAGCCATTTAACAGGCATTTGCCAACCCCCAGGTGTATACTGTCAGTTTCTGAATTTACTGACAAAACCAGTTATGCGTTACTGTACTATTTACTCAGAACATGTCAGTCTACAGGACCTTAGTTTAAAATTTGCTTTAAAAATATTTCATTAGCGTGTTGGTGAAGATGATAAAATCACATCTCTAAAAAAATCCCTGCATAGATTTTTAGATGCACAATCTGGGTATTCATCTTTAGCCTTAAACGCCTGGATCTTCAGACGTATCGTTCTTTAAATAAATCCTTCAAAGGAGAACCCTTATCTAAAATACACATTTTAATTTTAAAAAGTAACAGAGGGTCCTGTTGCCAGCACAGGGTGCCCGAGGACAGCAACAGCGAGGTTCATGGCCCGGTGTGCTTTGCACCAATAAAGACACCGAGGTGGAGAAACAAAACAAAGTTTATTTGAGATCTCAAAGCGGTGCTAGGAGACAGGCACGTCTTAAATCAAGCACACTAACAGAAACGGCTTTTCTTCTTTTATACATTTTGCAGTCAAGCCTCATCCCCCCCTTCCCCCACTACCCCTCCCTTCCTCCCCCCCCCCCATTCCTCTCTCTCTACCCCTCCCGTCCCTGGTAACAATTACTAGGCAAATAGCAATTACATTTAAGCAGTTAGATTATGTTGGCAGCTATAAATTCAGCTCGTTAGTAACACTTCTTGAATTACTATCTTGTCCCTTTCCTTTGATTTATTATCTTTCCTTCAGCCAGTGGTATGCAGGCCTCATTATTACCGCTTGGTACTGCTAAGGGGGGGTTACCACTGATAGCAGGTTGCTTACACATTCCACTTGCACCTGGCTTTTGAGGTCGATTAGAGTTTAAACATGGAAGGAGTTTGGTTCATTTTAGGCCTAGTGCAGGAAGACTTCATTGACACTTGTGATTTTGCACCCTCCCGAGTTACCTAGGGTGATGGTGATGCCTGGTGATGTCAACAACTCCCTCCTTTGAGAATACTCAACAAGCTTTTGGCTGAGTTTTCTCATATTCTGTGGACAAGATATGATTGAGTGCCATGGAGCTGGGGTTCTCAATGACAGGGTATGCCGGGATTTCTGGGGAACGGGGGGCACAAAGCTTACGGAGGAGCATCTTAAAACAAGCAATCAGGAGGAGGGTGACCAAGCACAGTACCACACCCGTGAGGAGGAGACGCACAAGACTATGTCCCAGTTCTCCTAGGTTGGGCAACCAACTCCAAAGGGAATCGAAACCTGTGGGTTCCCTTTCCTGGGCCTTCCACTGCTCAAAAGCCTGTTCGGCTGACAGGACGTGCTTATTAATGTCCTGTGAGTTTTCCGGGACATAAGTACAACATTCACTCCCAATAAGGGCACACACCCCGCCCTGGGAGGCTAAAACATAATCTAAGGCCTGTCTGTTTTGCAGGGATAGCAACCGGAGCTGGTAAAGCTCTGAGTTAAGGCTTTTCTCTATGGCCAAGGTTTCATTGGCGAACTTGGTGAGAAACACAGAGAGCCTGCGATAAAATTAGGTTAGCCATCCCACCCCATAGGATGGGAGGAGGATCATACCCAACCTGTCTCCTTCTGTAAAAAATAAATGTTATTTATTTTTTTAATTTAACCGCGGCGCCACCTATTTGTTTCTTTGTCATCAAACGTTGCGAACCGGGCGGTAGAGTTGGATTTGCCATTAACATAGACAGGGACAGAAGCATCACTGTCAGGGGATAAATAATACTGACAGGTGCTATTCCCAGCGGACCAAGTGTGATTGCTGGACTTGAACTGTCGATAGCACACCAACCCGGGGGGCCACTGACCGCAGCCTAATAGGGGAAGGGATCTGTGTTGAGTTGGCCCGCGGCTCCCAAGGGTCGTCCCTTAATGCATACTGGGATTCAATGGTACAGTTTTGCAACAAGGGGGTACCCGAGGTATTTCTTCCCCTACTGAACCATCCCCAACAGATATCTGACCAATTTTGGGGAACCGCCCTCCAGGGTAACCCTGCTGCGTGGTGCGGGACTTGGGAGCATACCCAGCAGTTAGAGAGGTTGAACTCTTGGGCAAAGCAAACCTTCAAGGACTCATATGTGTTTGTTTCCAAGTTAGTAGGGATCCCTTTCCATCCCGCATGGGGTTGGGGAGAAACGGGAGGTAACGAGAGGAGTGTCCCTATGGCAAAGAGTACCACTGTGGCTGACCCTGGACCTGAACTCATGCTGGGCAGGTGACCCTAGGGCCTAACAATTACAGTTCCCCAGATACCCACAAAATAACAATTGCCTATAGCAGGCAGACTAAAAGCAAAAGGGACCAGGCCACCAGGTTAGGCCGGCCCTGTGAAAATAAACACAACCAACGCTCAGAGTTCTTGCGGGGAGTGCGCTGTGACTGTCCAAAGAGATCACAGGGCATTCCCAGCAGGCCTTATTGTCTTTTGAATAACAGCTTAAGTCCCAGATCGTCGCTGGCAGTCTTCTCTGCAGGCTGGACGGTCCACCGTTCAGGAGTGGGCACTGCTTTCAGACGAGAGTGATGAATCCAGTTCTTGTGTCCCTCAACCTTTGCTGCTGTATGGGAGACCAGCAGGATGGTGTGGGGTCCCTTCCACTTCTCTTGGAGAGGCTCGTCCTTCCAGGTCCGAACGAGTACGGAGTCACCTGGCTGCAAGGAGTGGATCGGGGCATCCAGCGGGAGAGGCTGCAAATCTTTGGTATACCTGTGGAGAGAACAGAGAACAGCAGACAGAGAGCACATGTACTGAGATAAGAAACCACAGCCTACCTCCCACTCCCCTGCCAGAACCGGTGTACCGTTCATAGGCCATGCCCTTCCAAACATAATCTCGAAGGGACTGAGCCCTAACCTGCCCTTTGGGAGAGCGCGAATGCGGAGCAAAACAAGGGGTAGAGCATCAGGCCACTTAAGGGAAGCCTCTTGACAGACCTTTGAGAGGTGCCGCTTAAGTGTCTGATTTGTGCGCTCCACTACCCCACTGGCCTGCGGTCGCCATGGCGTGTGAGCTTCCAGGGGATTTGCAGGGCATCCGATATCTTCTGAACGACTTGGGATGTGAAGTGTGTTCCGTTGTCAGATTCCATCCACTGGGGGAGTCCGAAGCAGGGAATGATCTCCTTGACAAATTTAAGAGCCACCGTTTTGGCAGTGTTGTTACGACATGGGAAGGCTTCAGGCCATCCGCTAAATCGATCCACTAAGACGAGAAGGTATCTGAATCCTTGGGTCCGGGGGAACTCAGTAAAATCTATTTGCCAAACTAGTCCTGGGCCTGGGGTAGGTTCCAGAGTGGCTGGTGGCACTGACACTCCTGGTCGAGGGTTGTTCTTTTGGCAGACTAGACATTCAGCCTGCACCTGGGAGGCCAGAGGCCTAAGTCCAGAGGTTAGAAAATATTTATTCATAAGCTGGGAAAGAGCCTCTCTTCCTGCGTGGGTGGACTGATGTAGTTTCTGTAGCACTGGCCGTATTAGATTCCTTGGTAGGAGGATTTTTCCTTCTGTGGAGTGGAGCCATCCCTCCTTTTCCCAGAGCCTAAGTGTGTTGGCTAGGTTCCTCTCTTCGTGAGAGTACTGAGGGGTCGGGAGCTCCCCCGCTGATGGGATGAGGGCATGCATATGGGCATCTTCCGCTTCCTGGGGTTCCAGGGTAGCAGCTCGCTTGGCCTCTCTGTCCGCCCTGGCATTACCCTTAGTCACATCTTGATCTTCTCTTTGATGAGCCTTGCAGTGCATCACTGCTACCGCTGAGGGGAGCTGTTCCGCTTCTAAAAGCCGGAGGATTTGAAACCCATGTTTAACCGGAGAACCTTGGGCTGTCAGCATTCCTCTTTGCTTCCACAGACCGGCATGAGCGTGTAGTACTCCAAAGGCATATCTGGAATCAGTAAAAATGTTAACTCTTTTTCCTTTTGACAGTTCAAGTGCACGGGTTAAGGCTACCAATTCAGCCAGCTGGGCTGATGTCCCAGCAGGTAAACCCTCTGCTTCCACAGTTTCCTGGAGCGATACAATAGCATAGCCCGCCCTCCTTTGCCCGTTTACAACTGTACTGCTGCCGTCAGTATACCACTCAGAATCAGCATTAGGGAGGGGTTGATCTTTTAAGTCTGGGCGGCTGGAGTATTGGGCATCTATGATTTCCAGACAGTCGTGTTCCTGCTTTTCTGTCTCTGGTAACAGGGTGGCTGGGTTAAGGGAGGGACAGGTCTGTAGGGTAACTTCAGGATTTTCTACAAGTTTTGCCTGATACCGAGCAACCCGAGCCTGTGTAAGCCAGAGACCACCCTTAGTGTCCAGCAGGGCTTGGACCATATGGGGAATATACACTTGCACAATTCCCCCCAGTGTCAATTTCTCAGCTTCCCCAAGCACTAGTGCAGTTGCTGCGACTGCCCGCAAGCATGCCGGCCACCCCTTTGCAACTTGATCCAGTTGTTTAGAGAAATATGCCATGGGACGTTTCCAGGTGCCTAGTAACTGAGTAAGCACTCCCAGGGCCACCCCTCCCCGTTCATGCACATACCGTTGGAATGGCTTAGCTAGGTCCGGCAGACCCAGGACTGGGGCTTCCATCAGTTTCCTTTTTAAGATTTTAAATGCCCTGTCCACTTCTGGGGACCAGTGAAAGGGGTCATGATCCGCTCCCTTAACGCATTCACACAAGGGTTTAGCCCACAGTCCAAACTCTGGGATCCATATTCTACAGAAGCCTGCCATGCCCAGAAACGCCCTGAGTTGTTTACGATGGCTTGGGATAGGAATTTGGCAGATAGCTTCCTTTCTTTCACTTGAAAGCTGACGTTCCCTCTGCCTGATGTAAAATCCTAAATACCGTACTTCTGGGAGAGCAATCTGAGCCTTACTCTGTGCTACTCGATATCCTCGGAGTCCAACAAAGTTCAGGAGGCTCACAGTGGCTTTAAGGCAAGGGATTAGACCCACAGCAGCAATCAACAAGTCATCCACATATTGCAGGAGGAGGACCCTGTCCTCATTGTCCCACTCCTCCAAGTCTCTGGCCAGGGCCTGGCCGAACAGAGTGGGGGAATTTTTAAATCCCTGAGCCAGCACTGTCCAGCAAAGCTGCTTTTTAACCCTTCTGTTGTCCTCCCACTCGAAGGAGAAAATCTCCTGAGACCGGGGGTCGACCGGAATCGTGAAGAAAGCATCTTTTAAATCTAGGACAGAAAAATGGGTGTCCTGCCCCCCTATAGAGGCCAACAATGTATACGGGTTTGGAACAAAGGGGTGCAGAGTCTTAACCCGCTCATTATCCGCCCTCAGGTCCTGACCTAGCCGGTATGTGCCATTGGGCTTTCGCACGGGCAGAATGGGGGTGTTCCAAGCTGACTGGCATTCTCGTAGTACACCGCACTCTAGGACCCGATCTATAGTCTCTTGCAGTCCCTCTTTGGCTTCCCTCTTAATCGGATACTGTTTGATGCGCACTGGGCTTTTTCCTGGGAGAAGCTGAATATGAACAGGGGTCTGACGGGTTGCCTTCCCTGGGATCCCTGATGCCCATACTAGGGAATACACCTGGTCCTTCCACTCACTCCACTCTGGGGCTTGCATGGCTGAGGGCTCAGTTGCAAGTGTCATTATCCAGGCATTCTCTGGAGGTAAGGTGAGGGTTATTTCATCTTGAGTGAAATGCAGGGTGGCACCTAAGCGACAAAGCAGGTCCCTTCCTAATAGTGGCGTTGGACAATCGGGGAGGTAAACCAGTCTGTGAGATAGAGTTCTGTTTCCCAAAGCACATTCCGCTGGGGCATATACTGGGCACTTGGTTCCTTTCCCTGTGGCACCCACCACGGTGAGGGAATCTGCCACAGGCAGCTGCAGGGGTTGGTTTACAGCGGTTCGTGCAGCTCCAGAGTCTATTAAAAAGTCTATGTCTGAATCTCCCACCCACATTTTTACTCGAGGTTCCGGGGGCAGGATAGTCCGTCTCCCCTGACACCCCTATTCTTGATCCTCCGCTGCCATCATAGGGGTACCTTCCCTTTCGGGGCACTCATTTTTCCAATGTCCCTCCTTTCGGCATATGGCACACTGGTTACGACCCAGACGCCTTTCCTGTGGGCCAGGGCGCCCACGCCGACGTCCTCTCATTCCCCGGCCCCTTCCACCTTCCTGAAATCTTCCCCTGCCACCACCCTGTACTGCTGCAACCATCATTTTCACTTGCCTCTTTTCCTTTTCTCCCTCCCTAAGGCTGTAAGCCCTGTTTGCAGTTTCCAAAATCTGTGCCATTGTCATGCCCATCAAATCCTCCTTTTTCTGCAGTTTCCTTTTAATATCAGGGGCTGCACGGCTGGTAAAGATACCCTTTATGATTGCCTCAGTTCCCCGTTCATCGGGGTCTGCATTAGTAGTTTGCCTGATGGTATCCCGAATACGCTGCAGAAAAGCAACAGGACTCTCTTTTGGCTCCTGTACTAGCTCATACGGCTTAGCCCAATTGTTATGTCGGACAGCTGAGTGTCGGAGACCATGTAATAGGAGCTCCTTGTATACAGTGAGACGCGTTTGGCCCATAGGGTCATTAGGGTTCCACCCGGGATCTGCTAGGGGGACCTGGACTGCAGCAGTAGGGACGTGATTTGGATTCAGATCATGTCTCTTCTGTGCCTCCTCCTTTGCTCTAGACACAACCTGATTACGCTCCACCTCAGACAGCAGGGTCCGCAGAAGGACATTACAGTCATCCCAGTCAGATTTACAGCTAGCCAGACACCCTTCAAAGACCGAGATAAACTTGCTTGGGTTCGTAGAGAATTCCCCTGCCTGTGCCTTAAAAGCTGCTAGGTCCACTGGATTAAAAGGCACATGGGTATAAACCTGCATTGTAGTGGCTGGGTGATTGTCTGCTCCAGGACGGGCTATCCGAGTCTCAGTAATTAATTGATAGAATCCCTCCGAGGGGGCAATCTCTGGGACCTGAGGGACCCTGTCTTTATATGGTGGGGGTGTTGGAGCCGAAGGGGACACCGACTCTGCCATTACAACCGGAGGAGGGTTCTGAGGACTAACAGTAGTTACTACCGAATCTGTCGGAGTCAAATTACACCTTTGCAAAAGATCTGATCTATCTCTTAACAACATAAACAACTGTACATACATATGTTCATTCCATTTACCCGTACGCTGACAAAACAAAAGCAATTGAAGGATCGTATTATAATTAAGTGATCCCTCCGGTGGCCACCTTTCCTGGTCCTCTAGCTGATACTGAGGCCAGTCTACTGTACAGAATCTTTTCAGTTTACTTTTAATCAACGGATCCGATCCAAACACTTTCCAGTTCACCAGAATGCATTCCAAGGGTGTACACCTTGCCCTGCCTGCCATACTCTGTCCCTGCCCCATATTAGGGAGACTCTGGGTGTCCCCAGGTCAAAACAGGTAGACACTGGGCGTCCCCAGGTCAAGACAGATAAAGTCCCCACTGGACTGTTCCTACCTTATCCACGGGACCGGTTCCCCACCGTCGCCCACAGCTGTTTCTCCACTACTCGAGCGCGTTGCACCGTTGTGCCCTCCGGGGTCGACCAAACCACGTCTCCGCTGAGGCCCCCGATGAAGTCACCGGTGAGCTCTGGGCGTCGGTCGTCGCCGTAGTCCGTCGGCCGCCAGGAGGGATCCGGGCAAGGCTAAATTTCAGCCTCGAGCCCACCCAGGGACGCCAAAACTGTTGCCAGCACAGGGTGCCCGAGGACAGCAACAGCGAGGTTCGTGGCCCGGTGTGCTTCCCGCCAATAAACACACCAGGGGTGGAGAAACAAAACAAAGTTTATTTGGGATCTCAAAGCGGTGCTAGGAGACACACACGTCTCAAATCAAGCACACTAACAGAAACAGCTTTTCTTCTTTTATACATTTTGCAGTCAAGCCTCATCCCCCGCCTTCCCCCACTACCCCTCCCTTCCTCCCCCCCCCCCATTCCTCTCTCTCTACCCCTCCCCTCCCTGGTAACAATTACTAGGCAAATAGCAATTACATTTAAGCAGTTAGATTATGTTGGCAGCTATAAGTTCAGCTCCTTAGTAACACTTCTTGAATTACTATCTTGTCCCTTTCCTTTGATTTATTATCTTTCCTTCAGCCAGTGGTATGCAGGCCTCATTATTACCGCTTGGTACTGCTAAGGGCGGGTTACCACTGTTGGGGTTACTATGCCTGCCTGAGCCAGAGTTCTTCCATGTTTAAACTCTGTCCTTCCATGTTTAACTCTGATCGGCCTTAACAGCAAGGACAGGAATTGGAATGTGTAAATAGCCAGTTAGCAATTACGACCTTGCTCATTTCAGGTACCAAACAATAATGATGAGGTTTGCATGTTTCTAGCTGGGGAAGGGGTAATATACTAAGGGTAAACAGGACCAAATAACTGTTTAGGGAGAAGTTACTAACAAGCTAGATTTATAGCCCTAGAATGATTTAGTTGCTTAAATGTATAAACATGCCTTTGGTAGAGAGGGGAGGGGGAGTAGGGGGGGTAGAGAGGGGGGGCTTAGTTGTAAAATGTATAAAGAAGAGAGAAACTGTTTTTGCTGGTGTGCTCGATTTGAGACTTGCCTGTCTCCTTGCACCACTTTGAGATCTCAAATAAACTTTGATTGTTTCTCCACCCCGATATGTTTATTGGCATGAAGCACTCCGGGCACCGAACCCCACTGTTGCTGTCCTCGGGCCTCTGTGCCGGCATCACCACTGATAGCAGGTTGCTTACACATTCCACTTGCACCTGGCTTTTGAGGTCGATTAGAGTTTAAACATGGAAGGAGTTTGGTTCATTTTAGGCCTGGTGCAGGAAGGCTTCATTGACACTTGTGATTTTCCACCCTCCTGAGTTACCTAGGGTGATGGTGATGCCTGGTGACGTCAACAGTCCTGTGGCACCTTTAAGACTAACAGAAGTATTGGGAGCATAAGCTTTTGTGGGTAAGAACCTCACTTCTTCAGATGCAAGTCACTTGCATCTGAAGAAGTGAGGTTCTTACCCACGAAAGCTTATGCCCCCAATACTTCTGTTAGTCTTAAAGGTGCCACAGGACCCTCTGTTACTTTTTACAGATTCAGACTAACACGGCTACCCCTCTGATTTTAATTTTAATTACTATAGTACAAAAAACTTGCTTCCAAAGTCTTCCTGTCCTTTCTGTCCATCCCTTTCTCCCTTCGCCCCCCTGTTGAAGAGAGCCCTTAAAGGGGCTTTGTCCTGCCAGATAGCTGGACAAAGGAGTTTCTCTTTCTTTACTTCTGACTATTTGATGAACTAGTTTTAAAAGAACCCTCCAGCAAAATCAGTGCCTTAGTAAGATATCAAATCCTTTGTTATGCCTAAAATCTTTGGAAACATATTTTTTAAAGTTGGTGAAATTTCATAAACACGTCTCTTGTTATGGAGATCACACCCAGTAAATTAGCGTTCACTTTTTCTAAAAGCCTTGAACATTGTTCTGAACGCACTAAACCTCTGTGACTGATTGATTCAAAATAATGTCTCTGTTTCAGTGAGTTAAATATGCAGTAATCTGGAATGATTACTTTGTGAAGGCTTAAGAGTACATTTCAAATATAAAATCGGCTGAGAAATACTGATTAAGAAAATGTAAAACAGAGAAGAGCTGCATCAGGTATTCCAGAATAGTTAATGTTGTATTCAGGACAGCTGACCTGCCCTTACTACAAAGTTTTTGCAAATAAATCTCTGACAAACTTCAGGGTATATCAAAAAACCTGTGCCTGACATTTTTTATTCCCAAGTTTAGTGCTTTTAATTCGCTACCTTCTGCATGTCTCTCCTTCACCTTCTGGCGGGCAGTGGAAAACAGGCTCCATTTTCTTTAGAAAGAAATTGCAGAAGAGTGTTTTTTTCAAATGTCATTTGCTTCATTTGGGTGCTGAGATTTGGCTGGAAGGGGGTGAGCAGGGAGGGGGAGGGAAGAGAGGAGGGAGACAGTGGGGAGAGGGTGGGGCCTTGGCAGAGTGTGGGCGGGGCCTGGGGCAGAGCAGGGGTGGAGTATGGGCAGGGCCACAGGTGGGCTGAGGAGCTGGCCTCCCCAAGTGGCAGCTTCACCCCTACCCATGACTGCAGGTAAGAGCGGGTCGGCTCCCACACACCCAGAGCGCGCTGCAGTGTCCTTAGGCAGGGGCCGTATTCACAGAGCCGAATGCGCTGGCACCGTGTATTCTGTGTGAGGGAGAGGGTCCGGGGGTCTCTACGGGGAACTGTGACTCTCCACCCCCGTGAAGCGGGCCGGGCGGCTCGGTATCCTTTGCAGCCTCATCCCTCCCCCCTCGGGCTGTGAGCCCAGGCTGCCGTCGGGCATAGGGGCACCAGTTTAATAACTCTGCGTAGGGCCCCATAAATCCTAAGGATGGCCCTTCTCCCCCCTGCCAGAACCTTTCCTCAGCACCGTGAAAGGCTCTAGCGGGGGGAGGAAGTGGGGAAAAGCTCCGGTAGCATGGAGCAGCTGGAGACTTTCCCCGCTGTCTCCGTCTTTCACTGCAGCATGTAGCGACACACTGCAGTGACGAGTGTGGACGCAGCCTGCCTTTACTGTGGCATGTAGGTATACGTGTAGAACCTGTACTCTACATGGTGCCGTGAGCCGGGCCCTCAACCATTAAAATCAACACCCAAAAGTGACGGCGTCAGTGCAGTTTTGGGAGCATTCATGTAATATGATGCTTGCAGTTAACACTATTAAATACACTGGCTGCCACATTCTGCACCAGGTCCAGTTTCCCAGTGGTATTCACATGTAACCTTGTGCTTGCAGGAATCCAGTCTCTAGATCACAACAGCTAGGATGACTGTAGTCAACTCTGCATCTCACAGGATTGGGTTTCTTCTTATTATTTTTAACAAATTGATTGCAACTCTCTAGTTTCAGGATAAACTAAACATAACAATAAGCTGAATGTTACTGTCCTTATTGAATCTAACCAGGGATCTAAAATATCACCCCCCCACCCTCTTTTTTTAAGGGACGTTGGAAGAATGTCAGAATCCCTTACGTAGCTGCAAAACATACTGCCCCAATGCATGAGCAAGACCCAAGGGGTTGAGTTTGCTAACGGTACATAAAGAAATATATTAAACATAAATTATGCTAGTACATTTACACTTCCTAGCGCCTTTCTCTGCAGGATCCAACAACCTTCCAGACATGAATTCTTACCTCATCCTTGCGAAGTACGTATCCTTTGACAGAAAGTGTCCAAAGTCACATAGCCAGTCGGTGCCAGTCAGTAATAGAACCCAGGTGTCCTGGTTAATCACTAGATCCCCCTTCCTCGGAGAGACAAGTTTTTACGCTACACAGAGCTCTTCTTCCGGTCTGAGAAAGGTACCGTGACACTCTGAGCTCTGTATAGCTCGAAAACTTGGTTCTCTCCCCAGCAGAAGTTGGTCCAATAAAAAGATTACCTCACAATTGTCGGAGAAAAACTGAGTTCTCACTCTTTTGTTTAGGTACAGCAAGTCAGAGGCTTTATTAACTCTCACAATTGTGCAGAGGAGAGAGCTAAGCAGATCTCTCTCTGGTAACTAATTACATGCAAGCATTGATACCTTTCATTCACAGAAATAATGAGGGACAGACAGCTGCATTTTGTCTCTTTGACATCTCATTCCTCAATTGTTTTGACTCCTGCCAACATACAATATTTTCTATACCTTATCTACACAAGGTCTCCTACACCTTATCTATACATACCAGGTCATGATGACTTATTACACAGTTCTTCCTCACCCGCCTCACACATTCCTCGCTTCTATAAATCTCGCGTTATCAGGGTTATCAGGGTCACAGCTAGCTTGACTCTTGCTAACAAAGACTGAGTCTTGCTAACGAAGCCTGACTCTTGCTAAGAACCGTCATGCATTGCAGTTCCCTTCTGTCAGTTCTTTTTCTGCTTCCACAACCCCCCCCTTTTGTACTTCTAGTACAACAAACATTCTCAAAGCTCTATTTGCATTAAGTCCTGGACTTCAGATTCTAAATCAGATGCTTCAACCTTAGGGGTTTTGATTGGATGCAATGACAATGCATGATTAGCATGAACATGAAAGGTATTACTATTATTACGTCTTTTACAACAACAATAACATAATCCTAAGCTAACTAATAACAATACAAGCAATAACATTCCCATAGCAATACTATAATGGGGTTGTTGTACAGCCTTTGTCATAAAGCACAATACATCATACTTAGTACATAAGGTAGATACTCTCTAAGCTGTCTGAAAGGCATACTTTTCAACTTGATATATATTTTGAAGCATGTGAATTTGCCCTTGTACTTCAGAGATTTCCTGAATCTCTGGTAACAATGAAAACAAATTCTGAAATCTATCAGGTACTAAACTAGTCCAATTAAAGGGTATCTGGAACCTAAGGGCTACTTGGAAAACTCTATCTGCAGGCCAGTAAATGATATGATTGCCTGCAGTGGTAGGGAGATTAAAATGTATGTCTTGTGATATGGTGTCATTAACATACACACAACTATCATTAGCTTGGAAGAGTAAGTGTCCTGTCAGGGTAGTTCCTTGTCCCCTACCCTCCCAGCAAACGTAGTCATAGACAGTGACAACTTCTCCTGGCTTCAGTTTACGTGTACACTGAAGCTGTGGGGGTTCTAATGGCCAGAATGTCCACAGGTTACCTAACCCCATCCAAATGTCAGGTGTAATCCTAGGAGCACTGACTAAAAATCGATTGGGCATACCAGGTGGTCTAATTTCCCAGATGTCTCGGTGAATTACCCAATCCCATATGCATCCTCCCCATGGACCCGGCAGGATACGGTATGTGGGAGCCCACACCCCCTGAACCGGTCCATATGCTTGGAAGGAGCACTGAGAACGTCCACACTTCCACCCAGAAAGTTTCCAAGTATGTCTCCATGGCCACGGATCAGATGGTACTGATGTGTCTGTAAGGGCAGTGGGCCAAGCCTGATGCTCTAGATCATTCCGAATGGCCATTAGCTGGTCATTCAGGAAATCCTGAATCTCTGAACATGCTAGATCCCATTGCAATGCCTTCCCAGCCTCAGTGATATTCAATACCATCTCCGTCAGCAACTTCTGGGTCATAGAACTAAGGGTGGAAATAACATGTAACTCACCAACTCCAGCCTGTACCTGGGTTGGTTGTGCTCCAGAAACAAGGCCAATGGCCTTCTCTAGTTGGCCCAATTTCTCATCATGTTCCTGGTTCTTAAAAATATTCCAAACTGCTGCTGCACTATTGGCCCCATCCCACAGGGATCCGGTCAAGTCTCTCTTCTTTCTAGAAGAAATAACCCAAGCCCTCTGTTGTGCTAATCTAATGGCAGCCCCCTGTGAGCAGTTTGGGTATGTAGAGGTAATCTGGAAACTGGATAAGGGCAAAGAAAATTTAACCGTCCCTAGTGTAGTGTTAATCACAGTCCACCGATATCCTACTACATCTCTCTTTGGTGTAGTACTATACCACATCTGTTGGTCAAATACCTTTATGTATTTCCGGGAGGCATTAACATTAATGGTATAAGAGGGAGTGTATTGCAATAAGGTACAGGTCACATTATTAGTCACCGGAATAATTTCTATGCAGGTAAAATTTCCAGTGGCAGAACAAACTCTTTGGGTATTTGTTTGATTATTCACTAGTTGGGTGACCAAATAACAATAAGGGCCTTTCTTATTTAACACAGTACAAATTCCAGGAACAACCATCATATCTACTTCACTATAGAACCCATCAATTGCAGTTATTAATTCTTGGGGTTCACTAGTAGTGATATCATGTACTTTTATTTCTACTGATCCATTTGTTTTCCATTCAATTGTTCGCTCATATACATTATCCTGAACTTTAAAGAATAATTTCTCTGAACAAAATTTCAGTAAATCACTGAGATGTGAAAGCCTTGGCCAATGAGTTTCATTGGAATGTATAGTACTGTTTGTATCTGGATAAGTTACAGTGGTGGTGGCAAGGGTCAAGGGACTAGTGGTGGTGGGTGTAGTCTTTGTGGTGGCAAGGCGTTTTTGATATTCATCATCTGAAAGCCAATTAGGGAGGGCAGTGCATCCTGAAGGTACCTGTCCATAAGCACAAAGCCCTGATCCTGGAAAGAATCCACCCCACCACTGGACCCCACACTCCCAGGAACGGTCCCCACAGTTCCCTCCTTGCCAATAAACAATGCTTCGTTTCTTCCACCAGGGCCAGCTCTTAATGTCTTTTGTAGTCAGAAAGTTCTGGACTTTGGTGGTTTCAGCAGAGCGAGTGTTTCTTCTTTTCCTCTTCAAAAGCAGTTGTGATTCACCATAGTGCAGGGGAGAGGTTACTAGCACTTCACCCTGTACTGGTGCGATTCCTGTAAAAGAATTCAAAGGCATTGTAGATCTGTCAGTGGACAAGGGAGAGGTTACTAGCACTTCACCTTGTCCTCCTTCCCTGCTGTCTAGGAGATACAGCAGAGCTAGCAGGAGAAATAGGCTTATCATCAGTCGGAGAGTCCTCCCAAGGTGGAGGGGTCTTTTTGCAGTGCGAAGCATGGGTCTAGGCAGGCAGTCCTTGGCCCTTCACAGCGGTGTTGGTGGTTAACAGGACTTGGAAAGGGCCCTTCCAGCGTGGAGCCAGGGCAGTCTTTCGCTGACGGACCTTTATGTAGACCCAGTCTCCTGGTTCCAGTGAGTGGCAGGGCTGCATAGGATCCTTGGGTAGTGCGTCTTTCACCTGTGTATAAAAAGACTTAACACATTTCATTAGTGCCTGACAATACTTAAGCCTTGTGTCATCCATTAAATGAATGTCCATCTGAGCTAAGGTCAGTGGGGGCGCAGTTGGTAGTCTCATCGGGCGCCCTGTCAGAATCTCATGAGGGCTGAGTCCAGTCTTTCGATTGGGAGTGGCTCTCATACTCATTAGTGCCAGCGGAAGGGCGTCTGGCCACTTTACGTTTGTTTCAGCACAAATCTTGGCCAGTTTATTTTTCAGAATTCCATTCTGGCGTTCCACTGCCCCGGCAGACTGCGGACGGTGGGGGCAGCGAAGGTTGTGTTGGATCTACAAAGCTGCACATAACTCCTTTACAATCTGTCCAGTAAAATGAGTTCCACGGTCACTGTTGAGACTCACAGGGATGCCAAATCGCGGTACAAAATCTTTAAGCAGAAGTTTCACAACAGTCCTGGCATCTGCTTTCCTGCAGGGAAAAGCTTCAACCCAATTTGAAAATACATCCACCAAAACCAATACATATTCATAGCCACAACATTTAGACAGTTGAATAAAATCAATCTGAATATTTACAAAAGGTCCCCAAGGGGGAGGGGGAGCTGCCTGCCTAACTTTAACAGCTTTACCAATGTTATGCTGCTGACAAATCACACACTGTTGACAGTAGTGATGTGCAATGACTGGGAACCCGAACGCACACCAATCTCGGTTAACTGCAGCAACCATCCCCCCTTTGCTCACGTGAGCCATTCCGTGGTATACACGAGCAAGATAGGGCATTAGCATCTTCGGGGCAACCAGGCGACCAGCTGGGGCACGCCAAAGATGGTCAGGGTGTAGAACACAGCCATTAGCACTCCAAAAACGGTTCTCAGCTGCTGGTGCAGCTTCCTGGATCTTGGCCAGATCCTCAAGGGAGGCGAGTGGAGGCTGCTCAATCAAAGCACAAGTATATTCAGCCTGAGGTGCAGAAAGGGCCGCTGCTTTGGCTGCAGAGTCTGCCAAAGCATTTCCACGGGTAACTTCATCATGAGGGGTCTGGTGAGCTGTGCCTTTAACAACAGCGATAGCTTTGGGCAATAAAAGAGCATCTAAAAGAGCAGAGACCTACAGACTGTTCTTAATAGGAGAACCAGTGGATGTAAGAAAACCTCTATACTTCCAGAGCAACCCATAATCATGTACCACTCCAAAAGCATAACGAGAGTCTGTATAGATTGTAACTGCTTGATCCTGTGCTAGAATGCAGGCTCGAGTTAAAGCCCCAAGTTCGGCCACTTGAGCAGAAAACACAGAAGGAAGAAAAACACTTTCAATAACAGCATGTGCAGAGCACGCAGCATAACCAGCAACCAATTTGCCCTTAGAATCTCGCAAGCACGAACCATCCACAAAGTAAATAAGATCAGGATTTTGCAAAGGCACATCTAGCAAATCATCTCTTGGACGGGAGAGAACCGACGTCCCAGACACACAGTCATGTGGGTCTCCGTCTTCTGGCCCAGGCAACAAGGAGGCAGGATTTAGAACAGGGCAACGAGCCAAAGTAATATGAGATGAAGACAACAAGACAAGCTCATATTTTGTAAGACGAGAAGTGGATAGAGGCTGTGTCTTAGATTTTAACAAGAGAGCAGCCACAGCATGAGGGACAGCAACAATCAAAGGAGATCCTAAGACAATAGATTCAGATACCTGAACAGCAAGGGCCGCTGCAGCCACAGCACGCAGGCAAGGGGGAAATCCAGCTGCCACAGCGTCTAGGGCAGTACTGTAATAAGCAATGGGACGGTGTTTGTCTCCGTGCTTTTGCGTTAATACAGCCAAAGCAAACCCATTACGCTCATGACAGAAAAGAGTGAATGGTTTAGCATAATCAGGAAGTCCCAGGGCTGGTGCACTGGACAGACTTTGTTTGATAGCAGCTAAAGCAGTCAAAAGAATCAAGCTATCAACTTTACAAGATTCAAAAGAAAGGGATGCTAGCAAAAGATTATCCACATACTGTATAAGCACTGATTTACCTGGGAAAACCACATCATCCGGATCCTTCTTCAGGATCTGGGAAAACAAGGATGGGGATTCAGTATACCCTTGGGGTAACCGAGTCCAGGTGTACTGGCGTCCTTTATAGGTAAAGGCAAACAGATACTGACTCTCAGGGTGAATGGGGATAGAAAAGAAAGCTGAACACAAGTCCACAACAGTAAAGTAGGTAGCTGAAGGTGGAATACAAGAAAGAATTGTAGCTGGGTTTGGAACCACAGGAAAGGAAGGTAAAACAACAGCATTAATCGCGCGGAGATCTTGAACAAACCGATAGGTGTTCTTTCCTGGTTTCTTTACAGGAAAGATAGGAGTATTACAAGAACTGGTGGTGGCAACACTAATACCCTGCTGTAATAAAGACTCCATTACTGGGGCTATCCCTTCCTCTGCCTCAGGACGCAGAGGGTATTGGGGAACCCTTGGCAAAGCTTTAGAAGGATCAACAAAAATCTTAACCGGTTCGGCTGTCCGAATCTGTCCCACTTCATTGGCATGCTGAGACCAGAGATGGGGGGGAACTTGTGATAACAAATGCACAAGGTCAGGGCTACGAGTTGTTGGTAATTTAGCTGGCTCCGCTATGTGGAGTGTAGCCAACACTAGATTGGTATTCTCATCAGGAACCTGTAAGAATACGCAAAAAGAAGAACAGGAGTACTTGTGGCACCTTAGAGACTAACAAATTTATTAGAGCATAAGCTTTCGTGGACTACAGCCCACTTCTTCGGATGCTGTAGTCCACGAAAGCTTATGCTCTAATAAATTTGTTAGTCTCTAAGGTGCCACAAGTACTCCTGTTCTTCTTTTTGCGGATACAGACTAACACGGCTGTTACTCTGAAACCTGTAAGAATACGCCATCTGGTGTGCAATAGATAGTACAACCTAATTTACACAAAAGATCCCTTCTCAGCAGATTCACAGGAGAGGAGGGGCTGAGCAAGAATGCATGCTTGTCAGCGAGGGGCCCTAGTGAGACAGCAAGGGGTTTTGTGACAGGATGCGAAACAGGTTGATTTGAAATGCCCACGGCATTTACAGACAAAGTTGACAAAGGAACAGAGGGAAACTCCGCGGATCTTAGAGCAGATCTAGTAGCTCCAGTATCCACAAGACAAGTAACAGTTTGTCCTGCAATTTCACAGTTTACAAAAGGACCTTCTTGATCAATGGGAATTAAAGGATTCATGATGTAGTTACGTTCCCTCAGGCTGTCCTAGTAAGAGGTAGTTGGTGGGGTAAAAGTAGATGCTTCAGGATTTGGGAAAGGAGGTGGAGGGTTCTGAGATAATCGGGCTGGGCATGCATCTTTCCAGTGTCCCTCTTGGCCACAAATGTAGCATGCAGTGTACCTGGGCTTGGCAGGATACGAGGAACCCTTCCCTCTTCCTCGCCCACGACCTCGTCCTCGGCCTCCTTTCATTCCCCCACGGCCCTGGTTTTGATAAGTTTTTAACTGCAAGGCCAAACGTTTTGTTTCAGTATTCTCTTTCTTCTGCTCTATGCAAGCTGCACAATGATTGGCGACTGTCACCAATTCAGAAAGGGGTTTAGTTTGCCAGCCAATGCAGATAGTTCTTAACTGCTGCTGAATCTTTGGTAAGAGTCCCTGAACGAAAGCAGCCCCTACGGCCTCTCTGGCATTTTCAGCTGGCTGAGTGATTCCCGAATGTTGTTCAAAAACCTTAGTGAGTCTATCCAGATAATCAGCAGGGGACTCTCCTTTATTCTGTTTACAGTAGGTAATCTTTGTCCAATCTGTCTTCTTAGGGCAGACTTCCGTAATAGAATTTAAGAGACGGTCCCTAGCCTCTCTTAAATCACGGTCAATTCCAGGGTCGGCCCCTGGCCAAGCTGCCTGTCTGGTAAGCTGTTGTCGAACTTCGGCTGGCATAACCATCCGCAAGAGTTGATTAATGTCTGCCCAAGATGGATTATAACACTGAACCACCGTCCGGAGCTCGTCTCTAAATTTTTCTGGCTCCTCCCTGACATTAGGAAATTCCTTCACCAAGGTTCTCAGCTCTCCTGGTGACCACGGGGCATGCACTGTAACCAACTGTCCTGCAGTCCCGGGCAGGTCTCTTAAAGGATCCTGGAGTGTCTGGGCTAGGCTTCTAGTAAAGTAAAGGGTAACCTCCTCAGAAGGACCAGAGTCGGGAGAGCTACAGGGAAGATCAGAATCACCCCTTTGTGGTGAAGAGGAGGATTCTCTCCTAGGAGAAGAAAGAACAATGTGTGCAGCTGATACATGCGGTGGTGAAGCTGGCACTGCCGGGTGAGGTTCGTTAGCAGACTCGGGCAGTGCAGGGGGAGGAGGCGGCACGGGCTGCTGCTGCTGAAGGTTACTGAAGAAATCTAAAATGTCCTCAGCAGTTTCCTCCTCACTGTCAGACCTAACTAATTGGGGATAAAGGGGAGCAGAAGGAATTGCTTGAACGGGATTAGGATACACAGGAGCAGAAGGAATCGCTCTAGGGGGTAAACAGCTGGATGCCTTGCATTTAAGCTGTAAATGTTGCACTTGGGCTTTTAACTTTTCCTGGGAGTCCTTTAGACTCCGCACTCGAGACTCGTGGAGTCTCTTTGTTGCTTCCTCCCACCAACAGACAAATTGCTCCCACTGTGTATCAGAGGCTTTTGGTGAAGCCAGAGTTTCTTTAAGGTATTTAAGTTTGTCTAAATCAAAGGTACCTTCTAGTGGGCATTGTTTAGCTGGATTTGCACGCGTGTAAAGATTCCAACTATTTAAATACCTGCAGGTTTTCGGGCCATAATGTACGTACATGAAATAAGCTGGGGTACCCTTAGGGGGTGAAAGGGAAAACTTAGACTGTCCCCCACCCATTTTCCAATCACACACTCAAAGGGGAAGGATGCCCTGTCCGCGCTAGCGGTTCATAAACTAAGGACTCTCCCTACAGGGTATTCACACAGGAGTGACTAACGAGGATAGCCATGACCCCCTACACCTCCCTTCAGCAAAGAGCGTCGGCTAATCTCAGAGAGAAAGCGCCGCTTACTCTGTTGCATCCAGTGAGATGGTCAGACTGTCAGTGGCTCACACGGAGAGGAAAAAGGGGAGGGAAGATGGGTGCACACACTCCTAGACCCAGGTAGCCTCCTCGCCGGACGATGCCAGGCCGAGTCAACCTACATGGGTCGGATCTCCTAAAAGATCCTCTAGTTACCGGGCTTGCGTTAGAGTAGTTCTGGTCACGAGCCAAAAGACTTCGCAGAGTACTCTGGGCGTCTTCCGGTAACACTCAATTCACACTGTGTACACACACACACACACACAGACTACACACACCAACATACCAAGGCCTTATACCAGGTACTACTCCTGAGTACCTCCAGGTACTATTCCCAAGTACCTCGATGCATCACTTGAGGCGGTAAAAACCCCTCTTGAGGCAGTAACAACCCCTCAACACCGGTGCATACCTATGCACCTAGCATATGCTTACAGGGGGCGGCAAACAATTCCCCTATTACGCCGCTCAGCATCTGACCTTGCTGCACAGTCAATAAGTTCGGATGGCGTGAGCCCAACAGGGGCAGACGGCCCCACGGACAGTCCTCCTCCGACACCCCAATAGAGATTTCAAAAGGTCTCTTACCTCTATTGTGGCGCCATGGGGTTCGAAGGGGAACGATCCGTAGCAGCTGCCGGTGCCTCAGTGGGCGTTGCCATCCCGGACGAGCCCCCAAATTGTCGGAGAAAAACTGAGTTCTCACTATTTTGTTTAGGTACAGCAAGTCAGAGGCTTTATTAACTCTCACATGTGCAGAGGAGAGAGAGCAAAGCAGGTCTCTCTCTGGTAACTAATTACAGCAAGCATTTATACCTTTCATTACAGAAATAATGAGGAAAAAAGAAGAACAGGAGGACTGGTGCCACAAGTCCTCCTGTTCTTCTTTTTGCGGATACAGACTAACACGGCTGCTACTCAGAAATAATGAGGGACAGCAGCATTTTGTTTATACATAGGCCATCTTGATATCTCATTTCCTCACTTGTTTTGACTCTTGCCAACATACAATTAGTTTCTATGCCTTATCTACACAAGGTCTTCTACCCCTTATCTATACTGAGGTCACAATGACTTCTTACACAGTTCTTTCTCACCCGTCTCACACAATCCTCGCTTCTACAAATCTCGTGTTATCAGGGTTATCAGGGTCACAGCTAGCTTGACTCTTGCTAACAAAGACTGTCTCTTGCTAACGAAGCCTGACTCTTGCTAACAACCGTCATGCATTGCAGTTCCCTTCTGTCAGTTCTTTTCTCTGCTTCCACAATAGTGTCCCTTTGAAAGGCTGAACATCACCTTGGGTAAAATGTTCCAAAGTGCCTAAGTCCCATTTTCAAAGGGACTTTCTCTGGCATGTAAGTCATGTTTGAAAATGGAACTTAAGCGCCTAAATTATTCAGGTGCTTTTGAAAATGTTACCTTAACTGCCCTCTTGCAGAGTAAGAGAGAATTCCACTAGTTACCGAGCTTAATTTTCAAGGGCGTTTTAGTTCAGGAGACGCAGTAATCTCTTGAAAGGGGACTCAAACAGCCACAGAACAAAGCACGGCATCCCTCAGATAAACTCTATCTCTAAACCAGTGAGGGGTCCTACCTTCGTTCCTTTTGCCAGGTATCCAGAGAGTCCTGTGCATCTCTTTCAGTTGTTTAACTGAACAGGTCACTTCTGTCCCATTGTGGCAATGTGCAGCATTCACCCAGGCTTTGTAGGTCATGTTGAAGGTCCCGTCATCTGTCATTATTACCGATGCATTGTCATTTAGCACCTTATATCCCCCACACGTTGTGTTCAGGGTAATATGTAGAGTTGGGGGATAAAATTTGCTGACTGTACATGTCACCAGTGCTGTGTGAAGAGCTGCTTCAGTGGAAGAGGACAGCCAGACTTTGGGGGAAGCTGCAGAGAAGAGAGCATTAATACTGTAATCCAAGCTGTAGGATGAAAGGGACCCCAGAAATCTAGTTATGGAAAATACACATGCAGTTTTCTGGTGTGCGGATGGGGTTTTTATAACAGAAATGTAGTGATGTCAGACTTAATACTTGAATCCAAATAGCTTCACAAAGTGTTTACAGGAAATACTGTCCTGAATCACATAATAATTAATATAAGTGATTGGGCAGTAGAAGCATTTGTAACGTTGATATACCAGAGATTCACATAGATTCTGGCTTAGGGCCGGAATGGATCGTTAGATCATCTAGTTTGACCTCATGCAAAATACAGGGCATTAAATTTCACCCAGTTACCCCTGTACTGAGCCCAATAACTTGTTTCACTAAGCGCATCTTCCAAAGGCAGCCAGTCTTGACCTGAAGACATCAAGCAATGGAAAATCCATCACTTCCCTTGGCAAGTATCAGGGGGTAGCCGTGTTAGTCTGTATCTACAAAAACAACAAGGAGTCTGGTGGCACCTTAAAGACTAACAGATTTATTTGGGCATAAGCTTTCGTGAGTAAAAACCTCACTTCTTCGGATGCATGAAGTGAGGTTTTTACTCACGAAAGCTTATGCCCAAATAAATCTGTTAGTCTTTAAGGTGCCACCAGACTCCTTGTTGTTTTCCCTTGGCAGTTTGTTCCAGACGTTCATGACCCGCCCTGTTAAAAATGGGGCCTTATTTCTCATTGGAATTTGTCTGGCTTCAACTTCCAGCCATTGGTTCTTGTTTTGCCTTTCTCCCCTAGATCAAAAAGCCCTGTAGTACCCAGTATTGTCTCCCTGTGAAGATACTTATACACTAATCAGATCACCTCTCAATCTTCTTTTTGATCCGCTACATGGACTGAGCTCCGCAAGTCTATTGCGAGTCATTTTCTCCAGCTGTCAAATCATCCTTGTGGCTCTTTTCTGTCCCATCTGCAATGTTTCGACATCCTTTATAAAATGTGGACACCACAACTGGAGGCAGCACTCCAGTGTCTGTCTCACCAATGCCAGAAAGAGAAGTAAAATCACCTCCCTGGGCCTTGGGATGACCAGATAGCGAGTGTGAAAAACCAGGACACTTTTTGGGGGGATGAGGTGGGTATAATTGCATATATAAGACAAAGCCCCTAATATTGGGACAGTCCTGATAACATTGGGATGTCTAGTCACCCTACTGCTCCTACTCTCAACTCCCTTATTTATACACCCAGAGAGCACATTAGCCTTTTTTGCCACAGCATCACATTAGGAGCTCATGTTGAATTTTGTCCACTCAGACTCATAAATCCTAAGTCATTGTTTTCTAGGATACAGGCCGCCAGTCTGCAGGGATGGATGGCCTGCTTTCCTGATGCCCAGAGACCTATCCCAGGTAGTTTCTGGCTTTATTCATACAACTGGCCATTCTTTGGGCCTACTTTTTGAACTGGAATCGGAGGTTAAACAATTGGATGTTAAACCTATGCCATGGACTGAACATTCCCTCCATCCTCTGAGGCGGGTCCACCCTTGGAAATTCATGGAGCCAGAAAGGCTCCAGAGAGCTCCGAGAGAGAATCTTATTCCATCAACAGATCACTCCCTCAACAGTTTGGTGGAACAGTATAATTCTCTTGTCTTCCACCACTAGGATCCCTCTTCACCGGCTTTGGTCTCACAAGTCACTCCTGGTTTATGGACGAGCTGCAACAAATGGAGTGAGAGGGAAGATAGGTGGAGCCGCAGTGGTGGAAGTTTCGTGCGAAGGCAGATTGGTTGCAGCGTAGAGTTTAAAGAAATTCTCACACTGTGGCCGTGGAAAAGGCAAAGAAAAAGTTCCCTTTGCGGACGGGAGGGATCAGATTTGGAATGAGTCGTCTGCTTCTGCGATGGAGAGCAGGGTCTTGAGGAAACAAGGGTCACCTCTGTTCTGTTAGGGTTTCATGCAGTGATGTGCCCTGAGCTAGGGGAGGTGTTGGGAGAACTTTGTCCTGCAACAAGTGCTTTGGATCCATGCTCTGTAGTGAGGTATCAAGGCAGGCAACATGCACAGACCTGAGGAATTTTGGGGGGCGTTTGGAATGCCACTAAATAATAATACAGCCGGGGTGAGGATCTGGAATCAGGCTGTTACCTATGTGAGCTCAAGCATCCCAGGACGTGCCACCCAGAGAGGACCTGATTGGGGTCCAGGTCTCTGGTTGGTCCAGGGGTACTACTTAAGCCTGGAGGTGACACAAGGAAGTTGTCTGCGCAGCTAGGTGGTGTGGCTTCATAGCCAGTTGCTATGGTAGATCCTGCTCTCTTGCTTCCTGGGTTCAACTTTGGCTCTGATCCTTGGTTCTGTTCCTGGCTGTTGTTCCTAGTCAGGGAACAACAGTTTATAACTCAGACAAATCTGAATGGATTTGCATGTCACCAGCAAAGGGCATGTCCATGGCTTCAAAGCAGATCACTGCTAAACATCAAAGGCCTGCTATGAAAAATGGAGCTTAGAGCTATACAAAACTACTACCAAAAATCTTTTATAAACTGGAACGTGTAAAGCAACTTAAATATAGGAATTACTGCCAGCATCACCTATGATTACTGGTTATGGTGCATGAGTTTTGGGGGCTGATAACTTCTTTCTTCCCTTGTACCCAGACCAAACTTGATATGGAGACAAACATCACTCTGGGATCTCAGCATGTCATTTTCTCCATCACTCTCTTTATGTAGAATTGCATTATGAAGGTGGCCTTACGTGTCACCGTTTTCTTCACCTCCAGAACACAATCCTTGATACAGGACCATTGGTCCTCCTATAAGTCCAGGTTCTGGGATCTTCAGAGATTCCTCTCACAATTATATCTTTCCCCCATTGCTGCAAAAAATGAGCCTCAGAGATCATCCCTGTATTTGGGAAGCCATTTTTCAAAACACTACACTCAATCAACTAACTTTTTGCACTTGTGGAAGTCAATCTATGCCCATCACTGCTTCCGAATTAACTATGGTCTCCTTTTTGTCTGTTTTAGGTATCATCTACACTCTAATGTACTTCAAAGAAGAGGTGAAGGGAGAGGATAGCTCAAAGAAGGATAGTTCAGCAGTTTGCCTTTTGGCCTGCTAAGCTTAGGATTGTGAGTTCAATCCTAGAGGGGGCCATTTAGGGATCTGGGGCAAAAATCTGTCAGGGATGGTACTTGATGACCTCTCAATGTTCATTCCAGTTCTATGTGATAGGTATATCTCCATATAATAAAAACAATTATGAAATCTTCATTTTACATGGCATAAAGGAGCCAGATGCTGCCTCACTGATGTTGACTATCACCTCACTGCATAAGCAGCACCACTGAAATCAAAGGGATCTGCTCAAGGAATAAGGTAATGTGAGGGCAGGTCTACACTACAAATGTACATTGGCGCAACGTCTGGTGAAGACGCTCTAAGCTGACGGGAGAGAGCTCTCCCGTCAGCTTAATAACTCCACCTCTGTGGGAGGCGGTAGCTATGTTGGTGGAGAAGCTCTCCTGCCGTCATAGTGCTGTCTACACTAGGGTTAAGGTTGGTATAATTGCGTCGCTCAGCGGTGTGGATTTTTCACATCCCCGAGCAACACAGTTATTCCGAAGTAAGTGTGAAGTGTAGACCCGGCCTAAGTGTAGCAGAATCTGGCTCAGTTTGTTGTGGGATACTATAAAGTTTTTTCCCACCGATTGGGAAGATTTGACGTGGGAACTTCTCATGGCACGGCCACTAACAAGTACAGCAGTCATTCTTATTCCAACCCTCGCGCCTGTCACATGATCTGTCGCTGTTTTCAGCACGCCCTATGCAAGTGTTTCACTTAAAGAAGCGTTGGGGTAATAAGTGATGCATGTGTAAAATGGGTTTTTGTAGTAAGTCTGTGTTACACGGAAACGTGTTTTCTAACCAGTTTACTAAATAACTCCAGAACAGTTCATTGGAGTTGCTGAACTTCCTTCATCCTGTTATGTCCAACTGGAGTTGTCTTGTCCAAGAAAACGATGGGAGGTAATAATACTTGTTTGAATATTTAACACTGGCAAGCTTATAAGGTGAAACATTTTGTAAAGTTCCTTACACAAATAAGAGTTAAAGGACAGCAAACAAGGACGCTGACTGCTCAGGATAAGACCATGAGGACTGTATAGATGTGAAGCAAACCTGACTGTCTCTGTCTGAGGCTGGGTTTGGAGATGGCTTTTGCTCTATTTATTTTATTATATGCACGTGTAAAGTTCCATGCATACCGGTGGTGCAGTAGAAAGAATTAGCAAGATTGCTATATGGATCTAAGAGTCCTGTGGCACCTTATGATGCGTCCGACGAAGTGGGTATTCACCCACGAAAGCTCATGCTCCTATACGTCTGTTAGTCTATAAGGTGCCACAGGACTCTTTGCTGCTTTTACAGATCCAGACTAACACAGCTACCCCTCTGATATATTGGTCTAATGTACCCTATTTATCTACATATAATTAATGCACCAATCACGAAGTACTCACATGGCCCCATCACCACTCTCTGAAGCGCTATGGTATGCAGGGCTGTTGTAGCAGGATATTAGAGAGACAAGGTGGGCGAGATAATATCTTTGATTGGACCAACTTCTGTTGGTGAGAAAGAGAAACTTTCAAGTCACACAGAGCTCTTCTTCGGGTCTGGGCTCTGAGAGTGTCAGAGCTTGTCTCTCTCACCACCAGAGCTTGGCCCAATAAAAGCTATGGCCCGATGGCAGGGAGAGGGGCCAACTACAAGAATTAAAAGTGTTAAGCTGGTGGCAGCCTGGCCCATCTTTGCTCTTCTCTTGGTGAGATTTTATCAGATGTGTGTGTGTGTGTGGGGGGGGAGGTTTGGAGGGAGACTTTTAATAAAATAATATTTGTACATTACGATGTAGGTGTGGTAGAAGAATGCGAGTCCCCCCCCCCCTTCATTTATGACGCTAGACGCCCTAACTGTGGCCCATTTCGGGACAAGGACTTGGCAGAGGGGGAAGCGAGGGGAGGGACGGGGGGGGGGGCTGCAGCAGCCCCCCCAGGATGGGTTGTTCGGGCCCCGGCTGTGCCATGGCGCAGCGGGAAGCCTGGCGCGCCCCATGGTGTGTCCCTGGCCCGGCCCCTGGGCAGCGGAGCGCATCGCCAGCCGCTGGGTGCGCTCCGGGAACGGGGCCAGGGGCGCAGGCCCGGCGCTTGGAAAGGGAGCCGGGCGCTGGTGGTTTCCCGCCAGCGATGGATCCCCCGGGCGGACAGGCTCGGATCGGCCGTGACTGGGCTGGGGCAGAAAGGAAACCAGCCGCCCCCGGCCCTCGCCGTTCCGCGCTCTGGATGCGCTCGCCCCTCGGCCCGGTGAGTGCGCGCCCTCCGGCCCGAGCGCACGGCAGCCCCGGGAACCGACCCGGGCCCTGGGGCGGGGAGAAGGGGAAGGGCCCGTGCGGGGGCGGGGGGCAGCAGGGGCCGGGGCTTCCCAGAGCAGCCCGCGGGGTCTGTCCCTGAACTGCGGGTTTGCAAGAGGCCGGGGTGGGGCGCTGCGTGTCCCTGCACTGCCCAGGAGCCCTGGCACCCCCCTTCTCCCCAGGGGAGGTGGCCAGGCTGGGATAGGCCATGTTAACTTTCCACTCGCCTTCCCCCAAAAGGCCGGGGATGTGGGGGGATGGGACATTGCCCTGGACCATGCTGCCCCCCCCCCCGCAGGGAATGGTGCAGATCTGCACGGAGGGGCCCGTCCCCAGGCTACTGGATGGTGGTGGAGACCCCCCCCATGTGTCTAGACACAGTGTGAATTCCCTCCCCTCCCCCAGAAAACCCCAACTTTTAACAGTAGAAACCCTCCTTCCTAGCCCGCTCTGGCGCCTCCTCTCCAAGCGCTTCCAGTCCCGGAGTCCCAGGCTCGGGGCTCTGGCCCCGCTGGGATCGGAGCCAGGCAGGACTCTGGCGCCGGGTCTCCCCGCAGGGCCACTCCCCGCAGGGCAAGGAGCCTCCTCCGCTTCAGCGCTTCCGGGGTCTGACCTCGGAGCATTCAGCCCCCTGCTCACCCCGTGAGCTCCCCGCAGTGAGTCCACCGGGCTGGGACGCCTGGGGCAGCCTCCCCCGCCCCCACAGGGGCCCTGCACCCCCACTCCGCAGCCAGCACTGACGTCCAGCCAGCCTGGGACGCAGGAGGTTTATTAGTGGTCGGGAGCACAGCGTAGAACAGAGCCTGTTAGCACAGAAAGCAGGAAGTTACAGCAAAGTCCATCTTGGGGGCAGATCCAGAGGCCTGGGCTCTTCCCCTGAGTCCCAAACCTGGAGACTGACCAGTTTCCACCAGCCCAGCCTCAGTCATGCCCAGGTGCCCCCCACCCCTTGTCTCTTTCCCAGGCAAACAGGTCACCTGGTCTCTTTGTTCTCCAACACCTCCGGCTGGCTCCTTGCAGAGGTGGGGCCTGGCCATCAGTTGCCAGGATACAGGGTGTCAGCCATTCTCTGTGCCCAGGCAGCCAGTCGGCAGCACACCTGCCCTCTAGGGGTCTCTGCACCGATCACACACCCTTATCCCACCACCTACAGACTTCACTGATACATAGGGGAAACTGAGGCACACCCCCAGTATTCAGAGAAAACATGAAGAACATTCTCACTTTGTCACACTTCCCCATAAAGCTTAGTGTGCCCCTTGTAGGGGACCATGAGTGGGAGGAGGAGAGAGTGAATGTCTACCCCTGCGGGCCCCTGACCCCGGCCCCTCCCAAAAATCGAGCTGCAAGACACATGGCGAAAACATTACTCTGTCCTGTGTCACAGTCCCGTTCTTCATCCCGCGCCTCCTTGTTTGTTTGGGCTGCGACTTGCTTGGGCTTTATTCTCCACTGTGGGTGTACACCCGTGCAGCTGTGCTGCTGTCGCTTATTAGTGAAGACGCTACTCCGTCGATAGGAGATCTTCACCCATCGGCATAGTTATTCCACCTCCCTGAGAAGTGGAAGCTATGTGAGTGGGAGAAGCTCTCCCATCAACATAGCTCTGTCTACACCGGGGGTTAGGTTGGTATAACCACGTTGCTCAGGGATGTCGATTTTCACACCCCTGAGCGAGGTAGTTATACCAATATAGGTTAGGGAAAGAACTTTTTCTGTGCTTCTTCCATTTAAATTAAGATGGTTAAAAGCAGCATTTTTCTTCTGCATAGCAAAGTTTCAAAGCTGTATTAAATTAATGGTCAGTTGTAAACTTTTGAATGAACCATAATGTTCCATGCAGAGTTTTTGCACTGTAAGTTTCACGGGTGAAAGTAAAGCACTGGTTTGTATACTCACTTAATTCCTCAGGCATCAGAGCGTGTTTACATTAGCAGCACTTCCATTGCTGATGAGAGCAGGGCTCTAGGGCGGCTATCCCACCGTGCAGCTCTCTCCAGTTTGATGATGGGTTTTGAGGGAAGGGGGGTGTATGATCGGGGGGCATCCTGGGTCCCTACACAGATTCCTCTCCCCAAACACTGATCAGCTCCAGTAGCTCGGCATTGCTCCGTTTGCGCCGCGGAGCAGGCATTGTCATCTGGCCAAATGACAAGTGAGCACTTGCCAAGAAAACAGGAAGGGGGGTTTCAAAGTTCCCGGGCCTTTCCAGGGGGAGGGGCAGATGTCTGTTTACCGGGCAGCAGAGCTGCTGGCTAAAGTGGTCGCCTAGGCACTGCGGGGTATCCTCTGGAGGCTAAAAGCTCTGTAAACAGGAAGAATGTGTCTTCCCTTGCACATCACTGCAAAAGCATCACCGGTCAGAGCTGCACGCCTCTCGTGGAAGTGGTTTTCTTTCTGTGGTGACACTTCGGAGTTTCACTGCAAAAAGTCATTGGCAAGTGTAAACGCTCCCACGGTTTTTGCGCAAAAAAGGGACTTTTCCCGCTTTAAATGGCAAGTGTAGACATGCCCTATCAGTCTTACCATGGAGTCACAGACAGCCCCCATGGGCACCCCACTGTATCTTGCCACCCAGGGGAGCTGGATTTAGTGATAAATGGTCACTGACACCAGAATCACAAAATGTCCAGGTTGCTCTCAGTCCCGAGAGACCAGTCATTTACCCCAGACCAATTTGTATCTTAGATTTCACACCAAAGACAATGACTGTGGCCAAGTTTGTAATAAAATAACTTAAAGGTTGATAAACCAGGAAAAAAGAAAAGAGAGTTCTTGAGAGGATAAAGCAGGTAACAATTATATGTACAGGGTGAGTCATGGTCTATAATTTCAAACGGTAGCAGAGATGTAGTAATCTGCCAGTTTCCCAAAAGTCTCTCAGGGCCAACCAGAGTAACTCTGGGGATCTGTGTCGTCTTGTTCGGTTGTTCTGCCCTGTTCGAATCCAGAGACAAGCTTAAATTCGAGCCACACAAAACTCTTCAGACCAGACCCGAAGAAAAGCTCTGCGTAAACTGAAAAGCTGGTCTCTCTCACCAACAGAAGTTGGTCCAATAAAAGATATTACCTCACCCACCTTGTCTCTCTAATATCCCGGGACCCACCCGGCACAACTGCACTATTAGAATCCAAGCGGTCCAGAGATGAAGAAACCAAGCTGACCACAACAGTTCCCATGGAGGTCCCTTCTTCATGGGGGTGGGAAGGAGGGGGAATGTACTTTGATCCTTGGTCTTGCACAATGGTTCATTTGCATTCAATGAACAGGATTTAACATCTTCTTGCTAGAGACCATCACTTTCCTTACACAGGGCTTTTTCCAAGGTCCATCCTCACAGAGCTTTACAATGCAAATGTTTGCTGTTACATTATAACATGGGGAATAGCTGAGTGAGGATCCTACAAGCATTTTACAAAACACTGGACACATTCTTAGCAATTTCCCATCCAGTATCTCTTTTGATAATGCTAACCCACAGACTGGTTTCCAGCTATGCATTTGTGTTCAGTGAGGCCGGGGGCCGTGGCATGAGCTGGCAGCTGGTCTGCCAGTGTCACACCCAGTATAGATCAAACCCATTGAGCCTATGATCCATTTTGTCCATCACCGCGTTAAACAATCGCCCCTCCACAGCACTAGGTGGCCCGGTGCAGTCAGAGTTGTGTCATTTGGATGAAACATAAAGCTGGGATCCTGGCCACTTTTTCAGAGTTTACTGTACTGTTCACCAGAGGCTTAGCCTGGGTGTTCTGACCACATTGCAAACGGGGCAGTTGCCTTTGAGTCCCTGAGTTCTTCCTTCGGCTGCAGTTGGCGATGGTGTGCTTCACTTTTGTGTTCTACACGGGGCTGTTTGTGAGCAGCGCTGCACCGTGGGTTCACCCGCGTGGCGGATGAGACGCTGGCCGTCAGCCGTCTGCACCCCAGCTGCAAAGTGCTTTGGGATCCTTCAGGAGAAGAGATGTTACATAAATACGAGTTATTGTAGGGAGCGCTGGCTCCCTTTTACCGTTAGAATGGGAAGGGACCTCGAAAGGTCGTCTAGTCCAGCCCTGTCCGCTGAGGCAGGACCATGCGTGCCAAGAGCATCCCTGACAGATGTTCGTCTACCCTTAAAAACGTCCCGTGACGGGGATTGATTCTAAGTGATGTTAGATTGAGCAAGCTGCTTATTCGTCTTCTTTTTTTTAAACAGGGTTTGCATTAGATCTGAAGACAACGCAGAATGGGAGCCTTGCCAATGAGCCTTGTTCATTCATCTGCATTCTGTCTTGTAAGTTGCGTGGCCTTTCTTTCTATCTTGTTGCCAAACTGAAAGGATGAGGCTGATTTTGGTACTGACGTGGCTTTTTATGCAGACGAATGCTCATGCTTGGGAAGTTTTCGAGCAGGGTAGTTATTTTTGATTGGTCACTCGCTGTCAGAAGACCTTGAAAAGCTGGAATCTAAAGAGAATGCAAGCCCCAGTCAGGGCCGGCTCCAGGCACCAGCCTGGCAAGAAGGTGCTTGGGGCGGCCTGTTGCGGATTGTGGGGGAGTTAGGGCCCTGCACCCCTCTTCCCGAGATTCACTGCGACTCTCAGCCAGCCAGTAAAGCAGAAGGTTTATTCAAGGACAGGAACACAGTCTCAAGCAGAGCGTGTAGGTACGACCAGACCCCCCTCAATTAGGTCCCTCTGGGAGGTTCAGGGAGCTTAGACCCCAGCTTGGGGTTCCCTGCGTTGCACCACCCAGCCCCAACCGAAACTCAACTCCCAGCCCCTCCCGCTGCTCCTCTCCTTTGTTCAGTCTCCCGGGCAGAAGGTGTTAATTCTCCCCACCCCCGTTCCTGGCTCAGGTTACAGCTCAGGTAGCTCCCTTCAAGGGAAGTCCCACATCCCCACTGCAACCCCCCTGCAACATTCCCAGGTCAAATCTGCCCTGCTCCCTGCTCCGTCACATCTCTCCCCCCTTCGAGACTGAACTGAGCGGGGTCACTCTGACCAGTGACCTGGGGAAGTTCAGGGCTCCCTCTCCGGGACAACGCGTCCGCTATCAGGTTGTCACGTCCCTTCACATGGACCACGTCCATGTCATAATCCTGCAGGAGCAGGCTCCATCTCAGGAGCTTGGCGTTGGCTCCTTTCATCTGGTGCAGCCAGGTCAGGGGAGAGTGGTCGGTGTGCACGGTGAAGTGACGCCCAAAGAGATATGGCTCTAGTTTCTTGAGGGCCCACACCATGGCCAGGCATTCCTTCTCGATGGCCGCGTAGTTCTGCTCCCGGGGTAGTAACTTCTTGCTCAGGTACACGATGGGGTGTCTCTCCCCCTTTTCATCCTCCTGCATTAACACCGCCCCCAGTCCTGTGTCTGAGGCGTCGGTGAACACCATAAAGGGCTTGTCAAAGTCTGGGTTTGCCAGAACTGGGCCACTGACCAGAGCCTCCTTCAGCGCCCGGAGAGCCTCCTGGCACTCCTCGGTCCAGACCACTTTGTCTGGCTTCCCCTTCTTGCACAGCTCAGTGATGGGGGCGGCTATGGCGCTAAAGTGGGGCACGAACCTCCGATAGTACCCTGCCATCCCAATAAAGGCTTGGACCTGCTTTTTGGTTTGAGGAGCGGGCCAGTCTCTGATCACCTCCACTTTGGCTGGTTCCGGCTTTAGGCAGCCGCTTCCCACCCGGTGGCCTAGGTAGGATACCTCAGCCATCCCCACCTTGCACTTCTCCGGTTTTACGGTCAGCCCAGCCTTCTGGAGTCGGTCCAGCACTTGTCTAACCTGGGATATGTGGTCCTCCCAGGTCTGGCTAAAGACACAGATGTCATCGATATACGCCACGGCAAAACTCTCCATCCCCCTCAGTAGCTGATCCACCAGGCGCTGGAAGGTGGCCGGCGCTCCCTTGAGGCCGAAGGGCAGGGTCAGGAACTCATAGAGCCCCAGAGGGGTGACAAAGGCCGATTTCAGCCTGGCATCTGCATCCAGCGGCACTTGCCAATAGCCCTTTGTAAGATCCATGGTGGTAAGGTACCGAGCACCTCCCAGCTTGTCTAGGAGCTCGTCCGGCCTGGGCATGGGGTAGGCATCGGCTACAGTGATGGCATTGAGCTTCCGATAGTCCACACAGAACCGGATCGACCCGTCCTTTTTGGGGACCAGCACCACCGGCGAGGCCCAAGGGCTGGAAGACGGCTGGATCACCCCCAAAGCCAGCATGTCATTGACCTCTCTTTCCAGGTCCTGAGCAGTTTTCCCTGTGGCTCGGAAGGGGGAGCATTTTATAGGTGGGTGCGATCCTGTCTGCACCCGGTGGACAGTCAGATTAGTGCGTCCAGGCTGGTTGGAAAACAGCTGCTGGTACAGATGCAGCACCCCTCCGATCTCAGCTCGCTGGGCAGGGGTTAGCCGATCAGAGAGGGGAATTGCTTCCAGGGGGAAGCCAACTCTTGTCCCAGGGAATAGATCTACTAAAGGGTCATCTCCCTGCCCCTCCCACTGTCCACACACGGCCAACACCATATTCCCCCTGTCATAATATGGCTTCATCATATTCACATGGTACACCCGGTGGTGGTGTGCCCGGTTCGACAGCTCCACCACATAGTTTACCTCGTTTAGTTGCTTGACAACCTTGAAGGGCCCTTCCCAGGCGGCCTGGAGTTTGTTTTTCCTCACGGGGATGAGGACCATCACCTGATCCCCAGTGGCGAAGGCGCGGGCCCGTGCTGTGCGGTCATACCAGACCTTCTGCTTCCTCTGGGCTCTGGCCAGATTCTCCCTGGCCAGGCCCATGAGCTCGGCAAGTCGTTCCCGGAAGGTCAGGACATACTCCACCACCGACTCTCCGTCAGGAGTGGCCTTCCCCTCCCATTCGTCTCTCATCAGGTCGAGGGGCCCCCTTACCCGCCTTCCATATAGCAGTTCGAAAGGCGAAAACCCGGTAGACTCCTGGGGTACCTCCCTGTACGCAAACAGCAGGTGAGGTAAGTACTTGTCCCAGTCCTGCGGGTGCTGATTCATAAATGTTTTCAGCATCATTTTTAGCGTCCCATTGAACCTCTCCACCAGCCCGTTGGATTGGGGGTGATATGCTGAGGCCCAGTTGTGCCGGACCCCACATCTCTCCCACAAGCACCGGAGTAGGGCCGACATGAAGTTGGACCCTTGGTCCGTCAAGACTTCCTTGGGGAACCCCACTCGGCTGAAAATGGTCAGCAGCGCATCCGCCACAGTGTCTGCTTCAATGGACGATAAGGGCACTGCCTCGGGGTAGCGGGTGGCGAAATCTACCACCACCAGGATGTATTTCTTCCCAGACCGGGTCGTCTTGCTGAGAGGTCCCACTATGTCCATGGCCACCTTCTGGAAAGGCTCCTCTATGATGGGCAAAGGTCTCAATGCTGCCTTCCCCTTGTCCCGGGCCTTCCCCACCCTCTGGCAGGGGTCACAGGATCGGCAGTACTGCCGGACGTTGGTGAAGACCCCGGGCCAGTAAAAGTTCTGTAGCAGCCTCTGCCTGGTGCGCCGGATCCCCTGGTGCCCTGCGAGAGGGATGTCATGGGCCAGGTACAGTAGCTTGTGGCGAAACTTCTGGGGAACCACCAGCTGCCTCCTGATCCCCCACGACTCCACTTCCCCCGGGGGAGCCCACTCTCGGTAGAGGAACCCCTTCTCCCACAGGAACCTCTCCTTGCATCCTCTCCTCATGGTCTGTCCCACACTGAGGTCAGCCAGGCCCCTTAGCTTCCGCAGGGAGGGGTCCTTCTGCAACTCGGCCTGGAACTCGGCGGCTGAGGAAGGGATGGGGACCTGCTCCCTCTCGTCGGCTGGGTCGGAAGCCCCAGCCACCCCGCGGCCTGTCCTTGGGTGTTCCCTCCCCACCCGGGAAGGGTTCGGTGCCTCCGGTGGGACATCCTTCCCAAGGTCAGGGCGTAGTGCCCCTCGCCGGCTCTGGCTACGGGTCACGACTAAGGCGGTCTGGGGGCTGCTTGGCCAGTCCTCTAGGTCCCCCCCCATCAACACCTCAGTGGGCAAATGGTGGTGCACTCCCACGTCCTTGGGGCCCTCCTTGGCCCCCCATTTCAGGTGTACCCTCGCTACGGGAACCTTGAATGGGGTCCCGCCCACCCCGGTCAGGGTCAGGAAGGTGTTGGGCACCACCCGATCTGGGGCCACCACCTCGGGCCGGGCCAGTGTCACCTCTGCGCCCGTGTCCCAGTATCCATAAACTTTCTTCCCATCCACCTCCAGGGGAACAAGGCACTCGCTCCGCAGGGACAGCCCCGCGCCAACCCTGTAAACGGAGAACTTTGAATCCGGAGCATCTGGCCCCCCAGAGAAGCTGGCCGGGGGCCCTTCTCTCTCTTGAGCAGTTGATAAGCTGCCAGCCCCTCTTGCGTGGGAAGCCTGCCCCTCGTCCGTCTGGGCCTCTACCAAGTTAACCCGGTGCGGGTTCGGTCTGCTCAGTCTGTCCTTGAGCTTGGGGCACTGGGCCCGAACGTGGCCTCTTCGGCCGCAGTAATAGCAGCTCAGGTCCCGTGGGTCCCCTCGAGCCGGTCGGTTGTCCCTGATGCTGGGCCTTCCCCGTGGGAGGGGATTCCCCATATTCCCCCTTTGGGAGGTCCCAGGGTGACTCTCTCTCTGCATCGCGGCGGGCCTGTTCCTTTGGGGCTCCTCCCTGCCACCCCCTGACCGGCTCTTTACAAACTCATCAGCCAGCTGCCCGGCGTGTCGCGGGTTCTCTGGCTTTCTGTCCACCAACCACAGCCTCAGGTCGGATGGGCACCGCTCATACAGTTGCTCCAGTACCAGCAGTTTAATCAGGTCCTCCTTCGTCTGGGCCCCACCAGCCCACTTGCTGGCGTATCTTTCCATGCGGACGGCTAGTTGCAAATATGAGATCTCAGGGGTTTTATCTTGACCCCGGAACCTTTCCCGGTACATCTCAGGAGTCAGCCCAAACTCTCGTAGCAGGGCCCTTTTGAATAGTTCGTAGTCCCCTTTCTCTGCCTCTCCCAGTTGGCGGTACAATGCCACGGATTTGGGGTCCAGTAAGGGGGTAAGGACCCGGAGTCTGTCCGCGGGATCCACCCGGTGCAGCTCGCAGGCCGTCTCAAAGGCCTCCAGGAAGTCATCCATGTCCTCCCCCTCCTTGTATGGGGCCATGATGCACTTATCAAAGCTCCGTGCAGTCCTGGGTCCCCCATCACTCACCGCAGCCGGGGGTTCGCTGCCCCTCAGTCTCGCCAGTTCCAGTTCGCGCTGATGCTGTCTCTCATTCTCCTGTCTCTGTCTCTCATTCTCCTGTCTCTGTCTCTCATTCTCCTCCCGTTCATGCTGATGCTGTCTCTCTTTCTCCTCCCGTTCATGCTGACGCTGTCTCTCTTCATGCTGTCTCTGTTGTTCACGATCCTCCAGCTCCCTCAGTTTTAGCTCTTTCTCCCATTCCAGCCAATTCCGCTCCCCGGATGCCGAACGTCGCCGGGAGGCTCCTCTGCTGGCCGGCGGGCTTCGCCGGGGGGACCCCCTGCTGGCCGGGGGGATCACGGCGCCTTCGGTATTTGCTGGGCTCCTCCCCACCCTTCCCCTAGGCATAGGAAGGAGGGGTCTCGGGAAGCCCTCAGCAGCCGGCTGACCACTCCCAGCTGGGACAGACACTGGTGCCTGCGCTGCATTTGCCAGGCTGCTTCCCTGAGACACAGGGATCAGTTCATTCGCGCGATCTTCCGCCTCCAGCTGGGCAATGAGCTGTTCTTTGGTGAGCCTCCCAATGCGCAGCTGCCTCTGCTTGCACAGCTCCACCAGGTCGCTCTTAAGCCGCTTGGCATACATCTTCCTGCTGGCCACTCACCGGCCTGTGTGCTCACAGCTCCCCACAGTTCCCAGGGGGACCCCTAGTGTGCCAGCCCTTCTCGAGGTCACCGCCTCTCTGCCAGGGTCGAGCTGCAGACTCCTCCGCCCCTGGGACCACTCGCTGCGATCCCCCCGGGGGACCCTGTTACTGCAAAAGTCCTTCTCGCTGGTCACACACTCCCAGGGGTAATAACCGTCTCTCTCCCACTCTTCAGCAGGCCTGGTCCCCGTCAATCCCCCTTCGTTTTACTGCTCCCCAGTCACTTACTGCAGGAAGCGCCGTCCACGGGGTGCAGTAGATCCCGTCGCTGCCACCAGTTGTTGCGGATTGTGGGGGAGTTAGGGCCCTGCACCCCTCTTCCCGAGATTCACTGCGACTCTCAGCCAGCCAGTAAAGCAGAAGGTTTATTCAAGGACAGGAACACAGTCTCAAGCAGAGCGTGTAGGTACGACCAGACCCCCCTCAATTAGGTCCCTCTGGGAGGTTCAGGGAGCTTAGACCCCAGCTTGGGGTTCCCTGCGTTGCACCACCCAGCCCCAACCGAAACTCAACTCCCAGCCCCTCCCGCTGCTCCTCTCCTTTGTTCAGTCTCCCGGGCAGAAGGTGTTAATTCTCCCCACCCCCGTTCCTGGCTCAGGTTACAGCTCAGGTAGCTCCCTTCAAGGGAAGTCCCACATCCCCACTGCAACCCCCCTGCAACATTCCCAGGTCAAATCTGCCCTGCTCCCTGCTCCGTCACACGGCCGCTCTGGAGGAGGGCGGCACATCCAGGTATTCGGCGGCAATTCGGCGGACGGTCCCTCACTCCCGCTCGGAGCAAAGGACCTCCCGCCGAATTGCCGCCGTAGATCGCCATCGCGGCTTTTTTTTTTTGGCTGCTTGGGGCGGCCAAAACCCTGGAGCCGGCCCTGACCCCAGTGATCATGTAATGATCAACAAAGAGTCCTGTGGCACCTTATAAACTACAGATGTATTGGAGCATAAGCTTTCGTGGGTGAATACCCACTTCCTCAGACGCGTGCTTATGCTCCAATACATTGGTTAGTCTATAAGATGCCACAGGACTCTTTGTTGCTTTTTACAGATCCAGACTAACACGGCGACTCCTCTGATACTTGACACCATGTAATGATGTTCATCATGCTGAAGAAATGAAGGGATGGAAGAAGCAGAAGAATGCTGGGCTGGGATTTTCAACAGTGCTGAAGTCACCGCTGGAAGTGACGAGGACTGTGTTCCTAGATCACGTAGGGCAGGTCTACACGACAGAATTACTTCGGTGTAACTGCATCGCTCAGGGGTGTGAATAATCCACACCTGTGAGCAACGTAGTTATACCGACCTAAGCGCCGGGGTGGACAGCGCTATGTTAAAGGGAGAGCGTCTCCCACAAACATAGCTACCATCTCTCGCAGAGTTGGATTCATTATCCAACAGGAGAGCTCTCTCCCCTCGGGGTAGAGCGTCTACACTAAAGCCCTACAGGACAGCTACATCTGTGCACACATTAGCGCGTGGCAGGCTTGTGCAGGATTCACACCCCAGCTTGCCGCGAACTAAACGTTCATGTAGACGAGCCCGTCGCGAGAAGGGATGCAGCATGGTTTCAAGCCGATATTCAAGGCAGAGCTGAAGAGGGACCTAATGGAAGGTGGGAAAGGAAAAGAAAAACGTGGTTGCTTCTCACTCTTTGAGGCTCTTTGGAGACTTTTTACAATTTAAAGGGAAACCTTCTGAATGAAGTGATGGGGTTAGTACCGAGGGCTAGCGAGGTTATGTGGGGAAAGATGAAAGGCCAGGCCCAAAGGAAAGAACAGATGATCAAGGCCCAGCCAAATAGGCCTGTAGGATGGTGCGCAGATGCGAGGGAGGGTGGGAATTCTCTTCCCCTTTCCCCTGCAGGTCATGGAAAAGCTACAGAGCCGTTTCGTGAAAGCTACTGTAGTCCAATGGCTGCAGTAGCCTTTCAAGTGTCCCCTCGCCTCGGCTAAACCACCGACGTCACTGAAACTCGTCCGCTGGGTTTTCTCTGAGCTCCAAGGAACGTTCCAGAAGATGTGTTCTCATTGACGTGGGTCTGTAGTAGTTAGAGTTCAGTTCTAGCTGCCCTAAAGCAGTTCGATTGACACCATTTTACTTACAAAACAAATATTTGCTGTAAATTTTCATATCCAAGTAAACATTGAATTTCCTCAGGCTTTTCAGATGAATCTGGTAATATTGGCTGTATTCATCCTTAAGTCTCTTTTCCTCAGACCGACTTGTTATAGATTTTTAAGGCCAGAAGGGACCGTTAGATCATCTGGTCTGACCTCCTGTGTCGCACAGACCAGGGGTATCTCCCAGCTACCCTCTGTCGAGCCCAATCGCTTCTGTTTGGCTAAAGCATCTTCCAGAATGGCCGTCAGGCTGGCTCTGAAGACCTCAAAAGATGGAGAACCCACCACCTCCCTTGGGAGTTTAACATTTTCACTCTAATGACTGAATCATTCCCAGGGGCTTCTGCCAGCTCCGGGGGGCAGGGGGCAGAGTTAAGGCTGTTTCAGGAGCGCTGTGTTCCACGATCTGGAAAGGGGGGTGAAGAGTGAGGTAGCCAAATTTGCAGGTGACTTTGGGAATTATTAATAATATTTGAAATGATTAATACAGGAAACCCCCCAACCCTGATCTAACCAGAAATTCCTTTATTAAATCCAAAGGCCAAATGGGACTTACAGAATTGCTCAAAACAAGACTAAAAAGCCAAGCATTTGATCAACCGTATTGGTTGGCTCCAGCATGATCAGGCCGGGATTGACAATGAACCCTTTTAGAGTTTCCTTTTTCTATCCTTTAACAGACAAGTGATGTCATTGCCAATGACTGACATCCGCTAAAAACCGACTGGAGACCATTCACCCTGATTTCCAGTCTTAATCCAGATAAGATTCACAGCCTCCTTTCTCCCCAAGGCCTTTCCTCCCCTCCTGGCTGACCAGCGGCTTTTTTGGTTGCACCTGGGCTCACATAGGAGAGAACTCTGGTGTGTGGGTGGGAAGGTCCATGTTGGCTCCTTTTAAGAGATATTCTATTTGTCTCGTTGAAAACCATCTGCCGTCACCGTTATCGGTCAGAGGCCTTTTTAGAAACCTCCCCTCATTTCGTTAGTCATTCTTTGAACCAGACGTCCTCCCTACTTCATTCCTTCTGGCCTGATAACTCATTATTTTCAAGGCCTTCCTTCTGCTTGCTCATCAAAGGCTTTCTTTACAACACACACACATATTTCCTTAACCAAACTTAAGCTAACTTTAATTCTTCAATGTTATGCATATCCTACATTGTCAAACAATTAGTTAGATTAGCCAGGGCCAGAGAGCTCTGTGAGGAACTTGAGAGACCTAACCAAGCCAGGAAATGGGCAACACGATGAAATTCAGTGTTGAAAAACACAAAGCACTGCACATTGGAGGGAAAAGATTAAATTACTCGTACACCTTACAGAGTTCTAAATTAACTGTATCCATTAAGGCCGGGACCGTGGCGTCGTTATAGACTGCTCAGTGGGCAGCAGTGGTCGGAAAAGCAAAGGAGATGCTGGGATGCGTACGGATGCACAGGTGCAGGAACTAGGGGTGCGCGGGTGCCAGGGCCGGCTCTGGCTTTTTTGCCGCCCCAGGCAAAAAAGCCTCCCGCCTCCCCCCCCCTCTCCCCCCCGCAGGGGAGGGTGGCGAGCCCCGCCGGGGAGAGCGGAGCCCCGGCGGCCAGAGTGCCGGGGGGAGGGCGGCGAGCCCCAGTGGGGCTCCGCTCTCCGCGGCGGCCAGAGGCTGCGCCGGGGGGAGGGCGGCGAGCCCGGTCGCAGCCCCGCTCTCGGGCCGGAGCACCGCGCCGCCCCCCTCCAGGTGCCACCCCAAGCACCAGCTTGGTGGGCTGGTGCCTGGAGCCGGCCCTGGCGGGTGCAGCTGGACCCCTGGGTTTACTGTGAAAAGTTTGCTGGTGCTGTCAGGACGAAGCTAGCGTTATTCCGTGAATCCTGGAGCTGTGCTGCACCCGTGTGGTCTGAACGGGAATTGCACTTTTCACATTGCTTTGGACACACATGGTTTACAGTTTCGTTAGCTGGCTTTCAGCTCCATCGTCCAGCGAGTTCGGTTCACACATGTTGCTCTTACAACTGGCAGTGCCGCCTCCCAGGCCTCGTCAGGGCAGTCGTTTGCATTGCAGTCGGTGCACGTGGCAGATAGAACACTCAGCTGGAGGTCTGTTCCGAGCAAGGCCATGAACAATGGCCAAAGCCTGACTTTCCAGTAGCCTTGTAAATACGTAAGCGATGCAGCTAGTAGAAAAGAGATCGTAGGATGGGAAGTGTGATAGCTTGCAGCTGCGGCTGAGCATGCGCGGCGGGGACGTGACGGGGGCATTGGGGTGCCCGGCGCGTTGGGGACGTGACTGGGGGCATTGGGGTGCTCAACGTGGCGGGGATGTGACAGGGGAACGCGGCTGCCCAGTGCGCGGGGACGTGACAGGGGCATTGGGGTGCCCGGCGCAGCGGGGACGTGACGGGGGCATGCGGCTGCCCAGCGCGGCAGGGACGTGATGGGGGCATGCGACTGCCCGGTGCAGCAGGGCCCTTATGATACCCAGGGATAGCACAGCAGTGCCCAAACCTGGCTTCCAAGGCCACATCACGGCTTACGGGGTCGTCTCTCCTTTGCGTGTTAACTGGCACCAGCTGAAACATTCCCACCCAGGAGATCAGCTCGGCTTTGGCAGCCGAATAGAAACAGTAGCGGAGCCGGCGATGGAAACCAGCCGCCCGCAGTGTGGGGTGTCAGAGCAACATGGGCAGGGGAGCTTGGGGGAGACCCTGAGAGACTCCAAGGGCACCCGTGGCTTTTGCTCTAAGATCGGCCAGGCAGGAGGAGACCCCAAAACATTTGGCTCTATTGAGCATCAGGAAAGTGCGACAGGGGAACGTTAATCGAACGCGTCCAGCTGGGATGTGGCTTGGCAGCCAGGCTGGGCACTGCCGTGGATTTTAGGCAATAAACTTCCCCCTTTTCACCAAGCTTCTCTTCTTGGGGGAAATCGCTTCGTTCTGGCAGATCCCCCCAGCCATCAAAAGTGGGCTTGTCCGGGATTTGAACCCGTGACCTCTCGCACCCTAAGCGAGAATCATACCCCTAGACCAACAAGCCAGCTGGGAAATGTTTCTGCCAGATGTTGTCTTAGAGGAGACCTTGGCAGTGCTGGAAACCACAAGCCCATGTGGCCTCTGAGGTTCAAGCAGCGGAACGGTTCTTTCCCCGGCTCCTCGGCCCTGACTTTACAGCACTTACAGTTTACACCGTGGGTGGCTCAGACACAATATCCCCTAGACCCTGAGTCAAGCCACTTCAAGCAAACCAGAGTCCCCACAAAACCAGTCCCCGGCTGCATAAGGGGCCCGTTGCTTGTGTCTCCCTTTAGAAGGATGCTGCGTTCGTGATGGGCCACGCTGCGAGTGGGGAGCTGTGACAGAATATACCCTGTGCTCACACCCTGCACACTAGTTCGCACGTCCTGGGGCCTGGGACAGCGGTGCCCAAGGCTGTAGGAAATTGGCCCAGCACAGAGGGGCTCACTCACCCGCTGCCCAGCCAAGGCAACCCGTAGCTCCGGGAGCAACCGATGTGCCTGAACTTCGGAAGGGAAGCAGTCACCCGGGCAGCTCCTCGCGGGCACAGGGGTGGAGACAGATGGGCTCCCGTGCCAGGCACCGCTAGGCATGTCCTGTGGCACTCACCTGAGCTCAGACTGTGACCAGAATGGGCTTGGACGATGCTTTCACCTCCAGAGCTCTGGGCTAACCTCAGGGCGCCCTGTGCGGTGCGCCAGGTGACTAGTAAACCCGATGGTTGTGACAAGGCATCACTGTGTGAGTGTCACTGCAAACGCTGGCCGAGGGGCATCGGTCCAGGCAATGTCCAAGTCTCTATCTCAGATGGCCTCGCTGGGGTGAAGCGGGCGGGCTGGAGCCCCAGAGGGTCCGTCTAGGAGATGGTGAGGCCGAGTGGCTGACCCTGGAGGAAGAGTGAGACCCCTTGGGGGGCTGGCCCACTCCTCCAAGAGACTGTGCCAAGGCTGGGGGCGTAGTCCGATCCTGGAGACCCATGACCGCCCCATCATCAGAATCCCCTGCACCCCCAGCACCTCCTTTCCTTCCCCTGCCTCAGCCCGGGGGGAGGCAGGTTAAGTTGTGTGGGTCCGGAGGAGGCCAGTGCAGAGAGCAAGGGAACGGGTGCAGGGGAGAGGGTGGGGGGCTGGGTCACCGTAGGGAGGGGGAACCCGGTCACTGCAAACTCCAATTTGGTGGTGAGTTCGATACTTCGATTTAAGCAATTATCAAGTGTAAACTCCCTCACGTGGGGTCACAGACAGTCCCGGGGGTACGCCGATCTGTCTGGCCACCCCAGTGAGCTTCTCTTTGTGATAGATGATCCCTTACGTCAAAGATCACAGCAATATTCGGGTTACTCCCAGTCGCTCGCCCCAGGTCAGTGGCACCTCAGATCTCACACCAAAGACAATGCTTGTAGCCAATCCTACAGTAAATGGTCTCGAGATTTATTAATTAGGGAAAGGAAACAGGAAAGTGATTTACAAGGTTAAAGCAGGTAGATACACAAATGAGTTCCAGTCTGAAGTTTCACAGAGTACTAGAAGCTTCTGTAATAAGCGAGCTCTGTATGTCCTTGAGGGCAAATCCAGGCTAAGCAGCTGGGGATCCCTTGCTTATGCCTAGAAACCTGAGCCCCAAAGGAGTCCAAGCAGCAATGAGCTCCAGTTCCTCCTTGTTAGGGGCTTTTATTCCCTTCCCCCCATGCTGCTTCGCGTTGCAAACTCAGCTGAGGGGAGGGAGTCACTTACACGTCTCCTCTTCATGGGGGGAGAGAGCAGAGTAAACAACACAATCTTTCGTCCTCTTTAACGTTCCACTATCATCTGTCTGGCGTCGCTGGGTCTCCTTGTGGGGCAGGGCAGAACACCTTCTGCTGGAGACCAGCATTTCACACGGGTTAACACCTCTCTCCTCTGCTGAGTTACACTGGCACAGAGGCTCACAATGCAAACGCTCAAAGATGACCTGACGATACGGGAGACAGATGTTACAGGTGAGATTAATGCCGGCAGCAACTCACAGGCCTGCCATAAGGTTTCAGCACTGTGACGGGTTGGATCACAGAAACCCCCTTGGGAGCTGCCACCCGATGTGCCAAGACTACTTCTGCTCCTGTTTTCCCTGCCAGCTCAGGACTCCAGCACCCTGTCTTGCTGAGCCAGACACTCCTGTCTGGCTCCAACACAGACCCAGGGTCTGAATCACTTGTCCCAAAGCTGCAAGTTTACCTGAAAACAGCTCACAATAGTGTGCTTGTCTTTAACACTCAGATGCCCAACTCCCAATGGGGTCTAAACCCAGATAAATCCGTTTTACCCTGCATAAAGCTTATGCAAGGCAAACTCATAAATTGTTCGCCCTCTATAACACTGATAGAGAGATATGCACAGTTGTTTGCTCCCCCAGGTATTAATACATACTCTGAGTAAATTACTAAATAAAAAGTGATTTTATTAAATACAGACAGTAGGATTTAAGTGGTTCAAAGTAGTAACAGACAGAACAAAGTAAGTCACCAAGCAAAATAAAATAAAATGCGCAAATCTATGCCTAATCAAACTAAATACAGATAAGCTCACCCTCAGAGATGTTTCAGTAAGTTTTTCTCAGACTGGACGCCTTCCAGGCCTGGGCACAATTCTTTCCCCTGGTACAGCTCTTGTTGCAGCTCAGGTGGTAGCTAGGGGATTCTTCATGATGGCTTCTCCCCTTCTCTGTTCTCTTCCCCCCTTTATATATCTTTTGCATAAGGCGGGAACCCTTTGTCTCTCTGGGTTTCCACCCCCCCTCACTGGAAAAGCACCAGGTTAAAGATGGATTCCAGTTCAGGTGACATGATCACATGTCACTGCAAGACTTCATTACTCACTTGCCAGCACACACATATACAGGAAGACTCACAGGTAAATACAGCCATCTGCAGACAATGGGAGTCATCAAGATTCCAAATCATCCTTAATGGCCCACACTTTACACAATTACAATAGGACCTCAGAGTTACATTTTATATTTCTAGTTTTAGATACAAGAGTGGTACATTTATACAAATCAGATGATCACACTCAGTAGATTATAAGCTTTGTAATGACACCTTACAAGAGACCTTTTGCATGAGGCATATCCCAGTTACTTACATTCACTTATTACCGTATTTTCTCTAAAACTATCTCAGTTACATTATATTGACTTATTATCAAGTTTTTATAAAACCATATAGACTGCACAACGTCACAAGCACATTCTCATAACTCTAATACCTCTGCCGTATGGGGCACGGGTCACTGCAGGTTTAAACTAGTGTAAATGGTGGATTCCCTGTAACTTGAAGCCTTTAAACCATGATTTGAGGACGTCAGGAACTCAGCCAGAGGTGAGGGGTCTGTTACAGGAGTGGGTGGGTGAGGTTCTGTGGTCTGCGAGGTGCAGGAGGTCCGACTAGATGACTATGATGGTCCCTTCTGACCTTAACGTCTATGTATCTAACACTCATTGAGCCAGACTGGTCCTAGCCATGTGTGTGTCAGTGTTCACATGAGAACGTCGGCAGGAGCTGGTACCTGGTCTGCCAGAGCACAAAAGTCTCCTTTCTCCAGCTCCGGGCTATGGCTTACCAAGCTAGGGAGACTTCAGATCTACTCTTTAGCCTTTACTATCTACTAGGCTACTGAGAAATGTTGCTTTCAACAGCCAGTTAGTCTCCCTCTCCCCACATGGCTGCAGGTTTTGATGTAAATGACGCCTTTGGTGCGAGGATATTGACTGTGTTCCAGGCCAATGCACAGGAACCCTCCTGTGCCTCTGCTGAGCACATTAATACGTAGCGTCCGTTTCAGTGTGGCTTGGGGGACATTCAGAAAAGCCACCAGCACCCTGTCTTCCTGGCTAGCTTGTTGGTCTAGAAGTATGTGTCCAGGTTTGGGAGGTGCCAGATTTAAACCCCACCCGAGCCCACAGCTTTCCTTTCCTCCCCGGTTTAAACAACGTGTCGCTCCCTTTGGGTAGGCGTGATGCTCTGCCCCTCGCCCCTCTGAACGAGATCCCGCCGGGGGCCAACACTGTCTTGTGTTCAGCTCCTGGAACATTGGGCCCAAAGCTTCTCTGTTGCTTGTCCGAATAGACGGAGACACCTGGCTAGATCAGAAACAAACGAGCTGACCCTGGGTACCTGCTGCTTTCTGGGTGGAAAGTTTTACAGCTGATCGGCAAGTGTTTGGTCATGGGCCTGACTTTGTTATTGCTGCGTTACAGGTGCCCCTTCCCCTCCCGTTCAGCCCCCGCCCAGGGCAGGGCGTGGAATACCCATTCTCCTGGGCCGCTTAGCAGGCGGCGCGGCAGGGTGGGGTTGCAATGGAAAAAGGCGAGTGTTTTAATCCAACTTCATCACTTTTCTGTCATTGGGGAATTGTAGATAAAAAGTCTCACTTACTTTCTGTACATTATTTATGTGGGGAAAGTCAGTTTGTTCCGCAAAATCTTCATCCGTCCCACTGCCCGTCACGGTGCTGCTGCGTGCTAAGAAAATGGGCTCGTCCGGGATTTGAACCCGGGACCTCTCGCACCCTAAGCGAGAATCATACCCCTAGACCAACGAGCCAGCTGAGCAAAGCCTTTCTTCCAGATGTTTTTAGAGACGAGCCATTGGCTGCGTTGGCACTCGGGGATCATATGACTTTCCACACACATCTGGCAGCAGGACGTTCCCTTGACTCTCCCCTGGCTCTCAGACACACTGGAGAGAACAATTTATGGCCTTCGCTACACTGGGATTTTCACCCCGCTGCAGCTGCCAGGATGGAAAACTCCGTTGTAGATGTGATTTGCCCGGCTACAGTTTAGCCCCTTCACAAAACTGGCGACGCTGCGGCTTTGAGCCACTGCAGCTACTGGGGAAAGGTCTCCAGCTTCAGCCTCTAAAATCTCGACTCTAGGCCGGGCCAGTTCCAGAGCAGGTCAGTTGTGGAGTCGCGGGGGGGACCGTCTATGCGAAGGGAAATGTCACGATTGTCTCCTTCTCTCTGCCTTTGCGTTCGTTCTTTAGTCCAAAGCTGAGGGCTGATAAAAGGCCACGCTGGCCCGGAGGAGGGAGGTGCATTTCCAAGGGCTGGGCTGGTCCCTATCTCGCTGCTGTCCGGTAGGCAATGAGAGCAGCACCAGGTGTGCACTCCCCACCCATCTCTTTGGGTGCCCACTGCAGGGGCTGGTTATGATCCCCCATGGAGCAGCTGTACCAAGCCCCACAGAACTCAGCAGTTCTCAGGCAGGGCACTAGTTTTAGGACTCCCCTCGCTGGCCTACAGGGGGCACTGCCACTGGAGGAGGCATTCAGTGGGGTCACTCTGCATTCTCCTCCCATCCCAAGAATCTTCCTGCACCCCCCAGTATACCCAGCTCCTGGGCCACAACTCCCCCCTGTTCCTGGCCAGCACTCAGACCCCAGCAGAGCTGCATGGGGCTGTCAAGTTATCAGCCCATGCACTGCTGGCAGGCAGCTCCCATCTCCGCCTGGCCTCCCAACAGCCCCCCCCCCAGTGCCTTTGCCCAAGGGCAACACCATTATCCCCAGCAGGGGCACAGGAAGGGACTTGGCCAAGTGTCAGAGCCAGGATTAGAACCCACATCTGCTATGTCCCTGGGGGTTGCCCTATGCATTGTACCCCCCTGCAGTGCATGGTGCACTAAGGCAGTGCAGAGGGCTCTGTGCTAGTCTGGCACTGTGGTGTAGTGGAATAGGCACAGGACTAAGAACTGGGGAGACTTGGGTTCTAATCCTGCTTCTGCCACTTCATCTCCAAGGCTGTAAAGCTGCCCCTCCCTTGCTCTGCTGCCCTGCTGGGGGGGGCTGCAGGCTCCCTGGCCACCAATGAAATCTCCACCCCTCTGGATTATCTTGATTGTGCCCATTGTGTGGCCTAACAGAGGCTGGTGCTGCTTGCTGCAGAGCAGGGGTGTGTGCAAGAGGGGGAAGCAAGCAGGAGTATAGCTACTGCCCCCCCACCATCAGAACCCCTGTGAGGGGAGAGGCAGCTCCTCCAGCTGTGGGGGTCAGGGGGAGAGAGTCAGCTCCTCTGGCCACAGGAAGTGCCCCTCCAAAAGTGGCCAAATTTGTATTCCTGGGCACGCCCCTGCTGCAGAGCATTCACCTCTGGGTGATGGGGATGGTGCTCGGAGGAACATGCCTTATGAACCGACCCCCAGGCCACGCTGCCTTCCAGGCCGGCATCCCCCCTTGGTAGCCGGCTCTGCCCCCAAGCACGAGACCGTATTGCTGCTTTGTCATGGGCATGTCGTCTTCCCACGCTGGTCTGGTGTCCTGGCCTGGAGAGCCCAGCTCTGGGCTCAGTCCCGAGTGGCAGCTTAGCTCGGCCTGAGCTGCCGGCTCCCGTGCACTGTGGTGAACCGGACACCCCGGTGCCAGGGCAGTGGATAAGCTACAGAAACCCATTGATCTGTGGGGCTCAGCGCTGCACCGAGGTTCTGGGGGGCCTGGAGGAAAATCATGGCCCAATGGAGCTCTCAACAATACGAGTGTCGCTCCTCTGTGGGGCAGACAGAATCATCTCCTGGGGAAGTCCCAGACCTCAGAACGAAGTCCCCCATCACAGACCTCACCACCTTCCCTACCAGGTGCATTTCTCGGACCTTTCCTTCTCTATCATAAGCACAGGGCAATAACAAAACACAGGAGACCCTACCAAAACAAGACACTCCCGACCATACGCGTCTCCCTCTGGGCCTGGGGAGGGGATGAGGGAACCAAAGTGTGACACGTGTCGTCCCAGTGCTAAATGCATGACGCAAGGTGCTCAGACTACACTGGTGATCACACTATTAAAACCCATGTAGATTAATAACATTGCTTATAAAACATCTTACAAAGCCCCTAGGTACAACCTGCTTCAGCTGGCGTGTTGCTTTAGGAGTGTGAGACTTGCTCTGGGTATATCCCAGATCAGCCTATTTCTCCACCCCTCCACCCCATGTAAGCACATGTCTGTGCATGACATAACCACGGCCTGCCCTTGTAGATAAATCTCTGATAATTTTCATATGACTTTACATTGTGCCTCTTCATATAACCTTGTGGTGGGTCTACCTATGTGTGACCTCTGTTTTCATGGGACTTTGTATCAAAGCCTCATTTACAAACTTTGCATTGCCCTTGGTATAATATTAGAGCCCCTAAGGATAGAATAAGATAGAAGAAAATTTCTTTTTGCTAGCAGTAGAACAAGAGCTCTCCCCCCCCCCCCCCCACTCTTAATCAATTGCCCTGTTGAATGAATGAGGTGTGGATGAGCAAGGCATGGAAGGCAGCACCTCCAGACAGCCTCAACTGTTGGAGAGGGGCTGGGAGCCAGACCCAAGGCCAATAAAACGTGTCAAGTGGGCTCATTAAAGACAAGCAGACATACCGAGGGCCTCGGGGGTTAGAAGCAAGCACCTTCTTGCTTGCTGGGGGGAGGGATAGCTCAGTGGTTTGAGCATTGGCCTGCTAAACCCACGGTTGTGAGTTCAATCCTTGAGAGGGCCACTTAGGGATCTGGGGCAAAATCAGTACTTGGTCCTGCTAGTGAAGGCAGGGGGCTGGACTCAATGACCTTTCAAGGTCCCTTCCAGTTCTAGGAGATGGGATATCTCCATTAATTTCTATTTCTATGACCTTCTTTTGGAAACACCCTCTTTGCAGCATTGGGACAACACTCAAAAGAAAGCAGCACAAAGGACCAATGGACACAGACACAGAGTTTGAATCTGGTATAGATTTGCATAAGAGGAAAGCTGCTATAAAAGTGAGGTGTCTTGCAGAGGACCCCGGGTCTCGTCTTGTCAACATGGGAGCATCGATCCGGATCGGCAGAAGCCCGGCTCCACCCCCTCCCCCATCTAACTCACCTGGCCAGTGAAGTTAAGGGGAGCAACTAATTGGTAACAACAAGACGGAGTGTGTTTGTGTGTGTGTGTGAGTGTAAGTGTAATATATTATATGCATATGATACAGTGTTAATGAATACATGTACTACTAATAAATGTGGTGTTTTGTCTTATTCCCCCTGAAAAGATCCTGTGCAGTACTTTAAGTACAACACCCTTCTCCCCCACTGGATAAAAAGGGAGCGGAAGTAATTGTACAGTGAGACAAAAGATATTTCGGCAGCTGCTCCTGGAACGCTGGGGCCCAAACCAGGTCAGAGGGGCTAAAACCGACGGGGCCCAGCGGCTGAAAGTTAGACGGAGCCGGTGACGTGCTGAGAGGGACTTAGCATTGCATTGGGACAGTTGAATATTTACATTGGCTTAGTAAGTTTGTTTCAATTATTCGTAACTCTTTTGTTGCACAGATCAGAGGGAGAATCCGAACTCAGTCACTGGGCGTCTGCAGCGTTGTGGTAGCTGTGTCGGTCCCGGGACATTAGAGAGACAAGGAGGGGGAGGTCATAGCTTTTATTGGACCAACTTCCATTGGTGAGCGAGACGAGCTTTCGAGCCCTGCAGAGCTCTGGGGCTGTGTTGCGTGTGCGTGTCATCCCATGGGGGATACGCAGTACTTTGCTGTTCAGGCTGGCTGGATGCAGGGCTCTGTTGCGGGTGCAGGGCAGTGTTGCGTGTGCGTGTCATCCCATGGGGGGATACCCAATACTTTACTGTGCAGACTGGCTGGGTGCAGGGCTCTGCTGCAGGTCTGGGGCAGTGTCGTGTGTGTGTCATCCCATGGGGGATACGCAGTACTTGGCCGGGCAGGCTGGCTGGGCGCAGGGCTCTGCTGCGGGTGCGGGGCTGTGTGGGGTGTGCGGGGGATACGCAGTACTTTGCCGGGCAGGCTGGCTGGGCGCAGGGCTCTGCTGCGGGTCCGGGGCTGTGGTGTGTGCGGGGGATACGCAGTACTTTGCCGGGCAGGCTGGCTGGGCGCAGGGCTCTGCTGCGGGTCCGGGGCTGTGTGGCGTGTGTGGGGGATACGCAGTACTTTGCCGGGCAGGCTGGCTGGGCGCAGGGCTCTGCTGCGGGTGCGGGGCTGTGTGGTGTGTGCGGGGGATACACAGTACTTTGCCGGGCAGGCTGGCTGGGCGCAGGGCTCTGCTGCGGGTGCGGGGCTGTGGCGTGTGCGGGGGATACGCAGTACTTGGCCGGGCAGGCTGGCTGGGCGCAGGGCTCTGCTGCGGGTGCGGGGCTGTGTGGCGTGTGCGGGGGATACGCAGTACTTTGCCGGGCAGGCTGGCTGGGCGCAGGGCTCTGCTGCGGGTGCGGGGCTGTGTGGCGTGTGTGGGGGATACGCAGTACTTTGCCGGGCAGGCTGGCTGGGCGCAGGGCTCTGCTGCGGGTGCGGGGCTGTGTGGTGTGTGCGGGGGATACACAGTACTTTGCCGGGCAGGCTGGCTGGGCGCAGGGCTCTGCTGCGGGTGCGGGGCTGTGGCGTGTGCGGGGGATACGCAGTACTTGGCCGGGCAGGCTGGCTGGGCGCAGGGCTCTGCTGCGGGTGCGGGGCTGTGTGGCGTGTGCGGGGGATACGCAGTACTTTGCCGGGCAGGCTGGCTGGGCGCAGGGCTCTGCTGCGGGGGCGGGGCTGTGGTGTGTGTGGGGGATACGCAGTACTTTGCCGGGCAGGCTGGCTGGGCGCAGGGCTCTGCTGCGGGTGCGGGGCTGTGTGGCGTGTGCGGGGGATACGCAGTACTTTGCCGGGCAGGCTGGCTGGGCGCAGGGCTCTGCTGCGGGTGCGGGGCTGTGGCGTGTGCGGGGGATACGCAGTACTTTGCCGGGCAGGCTGGCTGGGCGCAGGGCTCTGCTGCGGGTGCGGGGCTGTGGCGTGTGCGGGGGATACGCAGTACTTTGCCGGGCAGGCTGGCTGGGCGCAGGGCTCTGCTGCGGGTGCGGGGCTCTGTGGCGTGTGCGGGGGATACTCAGTACTTTGCCGGGCAGGCTGGCTGGGCGCAGGGCTCTGCTGCGGGTGCGGGGCTGTGTGGCGTGTGCGGGGGATACGCAGTACTTTGCCGGGCAGGCTGGCTGGGCGCAGGGCTCTGCTGCGGGTGCGGGGCTGTGTGGCGTGTGCGGGGGATACGCAGTACTTTGCCGGGCAGGCTGGCTGGGCGCAGGGCTCTGCTGCGGGTGCGGGGCTGTGGCGTGTGCGGGGGATACGCAGTACTTGGCCGGGCAGGCTGGCTGGGCGCAGGGCTCTGCTGCGGGTGCGGGGCTGTGTGGCGTGTGCGGGGGATACGCAGTACTTGGCCGGGCAGGCTGGCTGGGCGCAGGGCTCTGCTGCGGGTGCGGGGCTGTGTGGCGTGTGCGGGGGATACGCAGTACTTTGCCGGGCAGGCTGGCTGGGCGCAGGGCTCTGCTGCGGGTGCGGGGCTGTGTGGCGTGTGTGGGGGATACGCAGTACTTTGCCGGGCAGGCTGGCTGGGCGCAGGGCTCTGCTGCGGGTGCGGGGCTGTGTGGTGTGTGCGGGGGATACACAGTACTTTGCCGGGCAGGCTGGCTGGGCGCAGGGCTCTGCTGCGGGTGCGGGGCTGTGGCGTGTGCGGGGGATACGCAGTACTTGGCCGGGCAGGCTGGCTGGGCGCAGGGCTCTGCTGCGGGTGCGGGGCTGTGTGGCGTGTGCGGGGGATACGCAGTACTTTGCCGGGCAGGCTGGCTGGGCGCAGGGCTCTGCTGCGGGGGCGGGGCTGTGGTGTGTGTGGGGGATACGCAGTACTTTGCCGGGCAGGCTGGCTGGGCGCAGGGCTCTGCTGCGGGTGCGGGGCTGTGTGGCGTGTGCGGGGGATACGCAGTACTTTGCCGGGCAGGCTGGCTGGGCGCAGGGCTCTGCTGCGGGTGCGGGGCTGTGGCGTGTGCGGGGGATACGCAGTACTTTGCCGGGCAGGCTGGCTGGGCGCAGGGCTCTGCTGCGGGTGCGGGGCTGTGGCGTGTGCGGGGGATACGCAGTACTTTGCCGGGCAGGCTGGCTGGGCGCAGGGCTCTGCTGCGGGTGCGGGGCTCTGTGGCGTGTGCGGGGGATACTCAGTACTTTGCCGGGCAGGCTGGCTGGGCGCAGGGCTCTGCTGCGGGTGCGGGGCTGTGTGGCGTGTGCGGGGGATACGCAGTACTTTGCCGGGCAGGCTGGCTGGGCGCAGGGCTCTGCTGCGGGTGCGGGGCTGTGTGGCGTGTGCGGGGGATACGCAGTACTTTGCCGGGCAGGCTGGCTGGGCGCAGGGCTCTGCTGCGGGTGCGGGGCTGTGGCGTGTGCGGGGGATACGCAGTACTTGGCCGGGCAGGCTGGCTGGGCGCAGGGCTCTGCTGCGGGTGCGGGGCTGTGTGGCGTGTGCGGGGGATACGCAGTACTTGGCCGGGCAGGCTGGCTGGGCGCAGGGCTCTGCTGCGGGTGCGGGGCTGTGTGGCGTGTGCGGGGGATACGCAGTACTTTGCCGGGCAGGCTGGCTGGGCGCAGGGCTCTGCTGCGGGTGCGGGGCTGTGGTGTGTGCGGGGGATACGCAGTACTTTGCCGGGCAGGCTGGCTGGGCGCAGGGCTCTGCTGCGGGGGCGGGGCTGTGTGGCGTGTGCGGGGGATACGCAGTACTTGGCCGGGCAGGCTGGCTGGGCGCAGGGCTCTGCTGCGGGGGCGGGGCTGTGTGGCGTGTGCGGGGGATACGCAGTACTTGGCCGGGCAGGCTGGCTGGGCGCAGGGCTCTGCTGCGGGTGCGGGGCTGTGTGGCGTGTGCGGGGGATACGCAGTACTTTGCCGGGCAGGCTGGCTGGGCGCAGGGCTCTGCTGCGGGTGCGGGGCTCTGTGGCGTGTGCGGGGGATACGCAGTACTTGGCCGGGCAGGCTGGCTGGGCGCAGGGCTCTGCTGCGGGTGCGGGGCTGTGGTGTGTGCGGGGGATACGCAGTACTTTGCCGGGCAGGCTGGCTGGGCGCAGGGCTCTGCTGCGGGTGCGGGGCTGTGTGGCGTGTGCGGGGGATACGCAGTACTTTGCCGGGCAGGCTGGCTGGGCGCAGGGCTCTGCTGCGGGGGCGGGGCTGTGTGGCGTGTGCGGGGGATACACAGTACTTTGCCGTGCAGGCTGGCTGGGCGCAGGGCTCTGCTGCGGGTGCGGGGCTGTGTGGCGTGTGCGGGGGATACGCAGTACTTGGCCGGGCAGGCTGGCTGGGCGCAGGGCTCTGCTGCGGGTGCGGGGCTGTGTGGTGTGTGCGGGGGATACGCAGTACTTTGCCGGGCAGGCTGGCTGGGCGCAGGGCTCTGCTGCGGGTGCGGGGCTGTGTGGTGTGTGTGGGGGATACACAGTACTTTGCCGGGCAGGCTGGCTGGGCGCAGGGCTCTGCTGCGGGTGCGGGGCTGTGGCGTGTGTGGGGGATACACAGTACTTTGCCGGGCAGGCTGGCTGGGCGCAGGGCTCTGCTGCGGGTGCGGGGCTGTGGCGTGTGCGGGGGATACGCAGTACTTTGCCGGGCAGGCTGGCTGGGCGCAGGGCTCTGCTGCGGGGGCGGGGCTGTGTGGCGTGTGCGGGGGATACACAGTACTTTGCCGTGCAGGCTGGCTGGGCGCAGGGCTCTGCTGCGGGTGCGGGGTGTGACGAACTGGGCCTGTTCTCACTGTGGTCTGTGGATGCTGACAGGGGAGTGTGCTGGGATAGTCTGCATTGGAGGATGGGATCGGCCCGGGGGCGCATTCCTGGGAGTGTAACATGAGAACCCAGGAAGGGGTTGAAGGCCAGGTGACTCCTTAGCCCGGGAAACTGGACAAAGGCTGTGGGAGGGGTCGCTGAAGGCAGGGTGCTGGAGGCGGGCTGGAGAGATGGCTGGGAGACAGAGATGGCTCTGACCCCCCGAAGGGGGGCGGGCTGGGATGCCCTGGGACCCCAAGCTGGACTTAACTGAGGGGGTCCTGTTGTCTGTGCCTGCAAGACCTGTCTTGGACTGTATTCCTGTCATCCAAATAAACCTTCTGCTTTACTGGCTGGCTGAGAGTCATGGTGAATCGCAGGAAGCCGGGGGTGCAGGGCCCTAACTCCCCCACAATCCGCAACAACTGGTGGCAGCGGCGGGATCTACTGCACCCCGTGGACGGCGCTTCCTGCAGTAAGTGACTGGGGAGCAGTAAAACGAAGGGGGATTGACGGGGACCAGGCGCGCTGAAGAGTGAGAGAGAGACGGTTATTACCCCTGGGAGTGTGTGACCAGCGAGAAGGACTTTTGCAGTAACAGGGTCCCCCGGGGGGATCGCAGCGAGTGGTCCCAGGGGCGGAGGAGTCTGCAGCTCGACCCTGGCAGAGAGGCGGTGACCTCGAGAAGGGCTGGCACACTAGGGGGCCCCCTGGGAACTGTGGGGAGCTGTGAGCACACAGGCCGGTGAGTGGCCAGCAGGAAGATGTATGCCAAGCGGCTTAAGAGCGACCTGGTGGAGCTGTGCAGGCAGAGGCGGCTGCGCATTGGGAGGCTCACCAAAGAACAGCTCATTGCCCAGCTGGAGGCGGAAGATCGCGCGAATGAACTGATCCCTGTGTCTCAGGGAAGCAGCCTGGCAAATGCAGCGCAGGCACCAGTGTCTGTCCCAGCTGGGAGTGGTCAGCCGGCTGCTGAGGGCTTCCCGAGACCCCTCCTTCCTATGCCTAGGGGAAGGGTGGGGAGGAGCCCAGCAAATACCGAAGGCGCCGTGACCCCCCCGGCCAGCAGGGGGTCCCCCCGGCGAAGCCCGCCGGCCAGCAGAGGATCCTCCCGGCGACGTTCGGCATCCGGGGAGCGGAATTGGCTGGAATGGGAGAAAGAGCTAAAACTGAGAGAGCTGGAGGATCGTGAACGACAGAGACAGCATGAACGGGAGGAGAAAGAGAGACAGCATCAGCGTGAAGAGAGACAGAGACAGCATGAACGGGAGGAGAATGAGAGACAGCATCAGCGTGAACGGGAGGAGAAAGAGAAACAGCGTCAGCATGAACTGGAACTGGCGAGATTGAAGGGCAGCGAACCCCCGGCTGCGGTGAGTGAGGGGGGACCCAGGACTGCACGGAGCTTTGATAAGTGCATCATGGCCCCATACAAGGAGGGGGAGGACATGGATGACTTCCTGGAGGCCTTTGAGACGGCCTGCGAGCTGCACCGGGTGGATCCCGCGGACAGACTCCGGGTCCTTACCCCCTTACTGGACCCCAAATCCGTGGCATTGTACCGCCAACTGGGAGAGGCAGAGAAAGGGGACTACGAACTATTCAAAAAGGCCCTGCTACGAGAGTTTGGGCTGACTCCTGAGATGTACCGGGAAAGGTTCCGGAGTCAAGATAAAACCCCTGAGATCTCCTATTTGCAACTAGCCGTCCGCATGGAAAGATACGCCAGCAAGTGGGCTGGTGGGGCCCAGACGAAGGAGGACCTGATTAAACTGCTGGTACTGGAGCAACTGTATGGGCGGTGCCCATCCGACCTGAGGCTGTGGTTGGTGGACAGAAAGCCAGAGAACCCGCGACACGCCGGGCAGCTGGCTGATGAGTTTGTAAAGAGCCGGTCAGGGGGTGGCAGGGAGGAGCCCCAAAGGAACAGGCCCGCCGCGATGCAGAGAGAGAGTCACCCTGGGACCTCCCAAAGGGGGAATATGGGGAATCCCCTCCCACGGGGAAGGCCCAGCGTCAGGGACAACCGACCGGCTCGAGGGGACCCACGGGACCTGAGCTGCTATTACTGCGGCCGAAGAGGCCACGTTCGGGCCCAGTGCCCCAAGCTCAAGGACAGACTGAGCAGACCGAACCCGCACCGGGTTAACTTGGTAGAGGCCCAGACGGACGAGGGGCAGGCTTCCCACGCAAGAGGGGCTGGCAGCTTATCAACTGCTCAAGAGAGAGAAGGGCCCCCGGCCAGCTTCTCTGGAGGGCCAGATGCTCCGGATTCAAAGTTCTCCGTTTACAGGGTTGGCGCGGGGCTGTCCCTGCGGAGCGAGTGCCTTGTTCCCCTGGAGGTGGATGGGAAGAAAGTTTATGGATACTGGAACACGGGCGCAGAGGTGACACTGGCCCGGCCCGAGGTGGTGGCCCCAGATCGGGTGGTGCCCAACACCTTCCTGACCCTGACCGGGGTGGGCGGGACCCCATTCAAGGTTCCCGTAGCGAGGGTACACCTGAAATGGGGGGCCAAGGAGGGCCCCAAGGACGTGGGAGTGCACCACCATTTGCCCACTGAGGTGTTGATGGGGGGGGACCTAGAGGACTGGCCAAGCAGCCCCCAGACCGCCTTAGTTGTGACCCGCAGTCAGAGCCGGCGAGGGGCACTGCGCCCTGGCCTTGAGGGGGGTGCCTTGCCTGAGGCGCAGGACCCTAACCTGGTGGGGAGGGAACGCCCAGGGACACGGCTCAGGGAGGCTGCAGCTTCGGACCCAGCGGGCGAGAAAGAGCAGGTGGCCATCCCTGTCCCAGCTGCTGAGTTCCAGGCCGAGTTACAGAGAGATCCCTCCTTGCGGAAGATAAGGGACCTGGCCGACCTCAATGCGGTACAGACCATGGGACGAGGTGGCCGGAAAAGGTTCCTGTGGGAGAAGGGGTTCCTGTACCGAGAATGGGCTCCCCCAGGGAAAATGGAGTCAGGGGGGATCAGGAGGCAGCTGGTGGTACCCCAGAAGTATCGCCGCCAGCTGCTGTGCCGGGCCCATGACATTCCTCTCTCAGGGCACCAGGGAACCTGGCGTACCCAGCAGAGGCTGCTACGGAGCTTTTACTGGCCTGGGGTCTTTGTTACTGTCCGACAGTACTGCGGATCCTGTGACCCCTGTCAGAGGGGCAGGAAGGCCTGGGACAAGGGGAAAACAGCTTTAGGACCCTTGCCCAGCATAGAGGAGCCTTTCCGGAGGGTGGCCAAGGTAAAAAGGGCGGCTCTGAACCAAGAGAGCCCAAAGCACAGACCTCCAGACTGGAGCGCTGGGAGAAGACCACAGCCCAGTTGGAGCCCCAGAGGTATGGGGGTGGGAAAAGGGCACAGGCCGCATAAACCTTCCCACATGCGAACTGCGAGTGCCATCAAGCACCCCAACCTAAGGGGGGGCGTGAAACTGGAGGGGCCTGGTGTAATTCTCACCAAGGAATGGGAGGGATGCGGGGGCATCCATGGGAACGGGGATAGGTTCGAACTTCCCCAGGTCACTGGCTAAAGTGACCCTGCTCAGTTCGGTCTCGAAGGGGGGAGAGATGTGACGAACTGGGCCTGTTCTCACTGTGGTCTGTGGATGCTGACAGGGGAGTGTGCTGGGATAGTCTGCATTGGAGGATGGGATCGGCCCGGGGGCGCATTCCTGGGAGTGTAACATGAGAACCCAGGAAGGGGTTGAAGGCCAGGTGACTCCTTAGCCCGGGAAACTGGACAAAGGCTGTGGGAGGGGTCGCTGAAGGCAGGGTGCTGGAGGCGGGCTGGAGAGATGGCTGGGAGACAGAGATGGCTCTGACCCCCCGAAGGGGGGCGGGCTGGGATGCCCTGGGACCCCAAGCTGGACTTAACTGAGGGGGTCCTGTTGTCTGTGCCTGCAAGACCTGTCTTGGACTGTATTCCTGTCATCCAAATAAACCTTCTGCTTTACTGGCTGGCTGAGAGTCATGGTGAATCGCAGGAAGCCGGGGGTGCAGGGCCCTAACTCCCCCACAATCCGCAACACGGGGCTGTGTGGCGTGTGCGGGGGATACGCAGTACTTGGCCGGGCAGGCTGGCTGGGCGCAGGGCTCTGCTGCGGGTGCGGGGCTGTGTGGGGTGTGCGGGGGATACACAGTACTTGGCCGGGCAGGCTGGCTGGGCGCAGGGCTCTGCTGCGGGTGCGGGGCTGTGTGGTGTGTGCGGGGGATACGCAGTACTTTGCCGGGCAGGCTGGCTGGGCGCAGGGCTCTGCTGCGGGTGCGGGGCTGTGGCGTGTGTGGGGGATACGCAGTACTTTGCCGGGCAGGCTGGCTGGGCGCAGGGCTCTGCTGCGGGTGCGGGGCTGTGTGGCGTGTGCGGGGGATACGCAGTACTTGGCCGGGCAGGCTGGCTGGGCGCAGGGCTCTGCTGCGGGGGCGGGGCTGTGTGGTGTGTGCGGGGGATACGCAGTACTTTGCCGGGCAGGCTGGCTGGGCGCAGGGCTCTGCTGCGGGGGCGGGGCTGTGTGGCGTGTGCGGGGGATACGCAGTACTTGGCCGGGCAGGCTGGCTGGGCGCAGGGCTCTGCTGCGGGTGCGGGGCTGTGTGGTGTGTGCGGGGGATACGCAGTACTTTGCCGGGCAGGCTGGCTGGGCGCAGGGCTCTGCTGCGGGTGCGGGGCTGTGGCGTGTGCGGGGGATACGCAGTACTTGGCCGGGCAGGCTGGCTGGGCGCAGGGCTCTGCTGCGGGTGCGGGGCTGTGTGGCGTGTGCGGGGGATACGCAGTACTTTGCCGGGCAGGCTGGCTGGGCGCAGGGCTCTGCTGCGGGTGCGGGGCTGTGGCGTGTGTGGGGGATACACAGTACTTTGCCGGGCAGGCTGGCTGGGCGCAGGGCTCTGCTGCGGGTGCGGGGCTGTGGTGTGTGCGGGGGATACGCAGTACTTTGCCGGGCAGGCTGGCTGGGCGCAGGGCTCTGCTGCGGGGGCGGGGCTGTGTGGCGTGTGCGGGGGATACGCAGTACTTGGCCGGGCAGGCTGGCTGGGCGCAGGGCTCTGCTGCGGGTGCGGGGCTGTGTGGGGTGTGCGGGGGATACACAGTACTTGGCCGGGCAGGCTGGCTGGGCGCAGGGCTCTGCTGCGGGTGCGGGGCTGTGTGGTGTGTGCGGGGGATACGCAGTACTTTGCCGGGCAGGCTGGCTGGGCGCAGGGCTCTGCTGCGGGTGCGGGGCTGTGGCGTGTGTGGGGGATACACAGTACTTTGCCGGGCAGGCTGGCTGGGCGCAGGGCTCTGCTGCGGGTGCGGGGCTGTGGCGTGTGCGGGGGATACGCAGTACTTTGCCGGGCAGGCTGGCTGGGCGCAGGGCTCTGCTGCAGGGGCGGGGCTGTGTGGCGTGTGCGGGGGATACGCAGTACTTTGCCGGGCAGGCTGGCTGGGCGCAGGGCTCTGCTGCGGGTGCGGGGCTGTGTCGCGTGTGCGGGGGATACGCAGTACTTTGCCGGGCAGGCTGGCTGGGCGCAGGGCTCTGCTGCGGGTGCGGGGCTGTGGCGTGTGCGGGGGATACGCAGTACTTGGCCGGGCAGGCTGGCTGGGCGCAGGGCTCTGCTGCGGGTGCGGGGCTGTGTGGCGTGTGCGGGGGATACGCAGTACTTTGCCGGGCAGGCTGGCTGGGCGCAGGGCTCTGCTGCGGGTGCGGGGCTGTGTGGCGTGTGCGGGGGATACGCAGTACTTTGCCGGGCAGGCTGGCTGGGCGCAGGGCTCTGCTGCGGGTGCGGGGCTGTGTGGCGTGTGCGGGGGATACGCAGTACTTTGCTGGGCAGGCTGGCTGGGCGCAGGGCTCTGCTGCGGGTGCGGGGCTGTGTGGCGTGTGCGGGGGATACGCAGTACTTTGCCGGGCAGGCTGGCTGGGCGCAGGGCTCTGCTGCGGGTGCGGGGCTGTGGCGTGTGCGGGGGATACGCAGTACTTTGCCGGGCAGGCTGGCTGGGCGCAGGGCTCTGCTGCGGGGGCGGGGCTGTGTGGCGTGTGCGGGGGATACGCAGTACTTTGCCGGGCAGGCTGGCTGGGCGCAGGGCTCCGCTGCGGGTGCGGGGCTGTGTGGCGTGTGCGGGGGATACGCAGTACTTTGCCGGGCAGGCTGGCTGGGCGCAGGGCTCTGCTGCGGGTGCGGGGCTGTGTGGCGTGTGCGGGGGATACGCAGTACTTTGCCGGGCAGGCTGGCTGGGCGCAGGGCTCTGCTGCGGGTGCGGGGCTGTGTGGCGTGTGCGGGGGATACGCAGTACTTTGCCGGGCAGGCTGGCTGGGCGCAGGGCTCTGCTGCGGGGGCGGGGCTGTGTGGTGTGTGCGGGGGATACGCAGTACTTTGCCGGGCAGGCTGGCTGGGCGCAGGGCTCTGCTGCGGGTGCGGGGCTGTGTGGGGTGTGCGGGGGATACGCAGTACTTTGCCGGGCAGGCTGGCTGGGCGCAGGGCTCTGCTGCGGGGGCGGGGCTGTGTGGCGTGTGCGGGGGATACGCACTACTTTGCCGGGCAGGCTGGCTGGGCGCAGGGCTCTGCTGCGGGTGCGGGGCTGTGTGGCGTGTGCGGGGGATACGCAGTACTTTGCCGGGCAGGCTGGCTGGGCGCAGGGCTCTGTTGCGGGTGCGGGGCTGTGGCGTGTGGGGGGGATACGCAGTACTTGGCCGGGCAGGCTGGCTGGGCGCAGGGCTCTGCTGCGGGTGCGGGGCTGTGTGGCGTGTGCGGGGGATACACAGTACTTTGCCGGGCAGGCTGGCTGGGCGCAGGGCTCTGCTGCGGGTGCGGGGCTGTGGCGTGTGCGGGGGATACACAGTACTTGGCCGGGCAGGCTGGCTGGGCGCAGGGCTCTGCTGCGGGTGCGGGGCTGTGTGGCGTGTGCGGGGGATACGCAGTACTTTGCCGGGCAGGCTGGCTGGGCGCAGGGCTCTGCTGCGGGTGCGGGGCTGTGTGGCGTGTGCGGGGGATACGCAGTACTTTGCCGGGCAGGCTGGCTGGGCGCAGGGCTCTGCTGCGGGTGCGGGGCTGTGTGGCGTGTGCGGGGGATACGCAGTACTTTGCCGGGCAGGCTGGCTGGGCGCAGGGCTCTGCTGCGGGTGCGGGGCTGTGGTGTGTGCGGGGGATACGCAGTACTTTGCCGGGCAGGCTGGCTGGGCGCAGGGCTCTGCTGCGGGGGCGGGGCTGTGTGGCGTGTGCGGGGGATACGCAGTACTTGGCCGGGCAGGCTGGCTGGGCGCAGGGCTCTGCTGCGGGTGCGGGGCTGTGTGGGGTGTGCGGGGGATACACAGTACTTGGCCGGGCAGGCTGGCTGGGCGCAGGGCTCTGCTGCGGGTGCGGGGCTGTGGCGTGTGTGGGGGATACACAGTACTTTGCCGGGCAGGCTGGCTGGGCGCAGGGCTCTGCTGCGGGTGCGGGGCTGTGTCGCGTGTGCGGGGGATACGCAGTACTTTGCCGGGCAGGCTGGCTGGGCGCAGGGCTCTGCTGCGGGTGCGGGGCTGTGGCGTGTGCGGGGGATACGCAGTACTTGGCCGGGCAGGCTGGCTGGGCGCAGGGCTCTGCTGCGGGTGCGGGGCTGTGTGGCGTGTGCGGGGGATACGCAGTACTTTGCCGGGCAGGCTGGCTGGGCGCAGGGCTCTGCTGCGGGTGCGGGGCTGTGTGGCGTGTGCGGGGGATACGCAGTACTTTGCCGGGCAGGCTGGCTGGGCGCAGGGCTCTGCTGCGGGTGCGGGGCTGTGTGGCGTGTGCGGGGGATACGCAGTACTTGGCCGGGCAGGCTGGCTGGGCGCAGGGCTCTGCTGCGGGTGCGGGGCTGTGGTGTGTGCGGGGGATACGCAGTACTTTGCCGGGCAGGCTGGCTGGGCGCAGGGCTCTGCTGCGGGTGCGGGGCTGTGTGGCGTGTGCGGGGGATACACAGTACTTTGCTGGGCAGGCTGGCTGGGCGCAGGGCTCTGCTGCGGGTGCGGGGCTGTGTGGCGTGTGCGGGGGATACGCAGTACTTTGCCGGGCAGGCTGGCTGGGCGCAGGGCTCTGCTGCGGGTGCGGGGCTGTGGCGTGTGCGGGGGATACGCAGTACTTTGCCGGGCAGGCTGGCTGGGCGCAGGGCTCTGCTGCGGGGGCGGGGCTGTGTGGCGTGTGCGGGGGATACGCAGTACTTTGCCGGGCAGGCTGGCTGGGCGCAGGGCTCTGCTGCGGGTGCGGGGCTGTGTGGGGTGTGCGGGGGATACGCAGTACTTTGCCGGGCAGGCTGGCTGGGCGCAGGGCTCTGCTGCGGGGGCGGGGCTGTGTGGCGTGTGCGGGGGATACGCACTACTTTGCCGGGCAGGCTGGCTGGGCGCAGGGCTCTGCTGCGGGTGCGGGGCTGTGTGGCGTGTGCGGGGGATACGCAGTACTTTGCCGGGCAGGCTGGCTGGGCGCAGGGCTCTGTTGCGGGTGCGGGGCTGTGGCGTGTGGGGGGGATACGCAGTACTTGGCCGGGCAGGCTGGCTGGGCGCAGGGCTCTGCTGCGGGTGCGGGGCTGTGTGGCGTGTGCGGGGGATACACAGTACTTTGCCGGGCAGGCTGGCTGGGCGCAGGGCTCTGCTGCGGGTGCGGGGCTGTGGCGTGTGCGGGGGATACACAGTACTTGGCCGGGCAGGCTGGCTGGGCGCAGGGCTCTGCTGCGGGTGCGGGGCTGTGTGGCGTGTGCGGGGGATACGCAGTACTTTGCCGGGCAGGCTGGCTGGGCGCAGGGCTCTGCTGCGGGTGCGGGGCTGTGTGGCGTGTGCGGGGGATACGCAGTACTTTGCCGGGCAGGCTGGCTGGGCGCAGGGCTCTGCTGCGGGTGCGGGGCTGTGTGGCGTGTGCGGGGGATACGCAGTACTTTGCCGGGCAGGCTGGCTGGGCGCAGGGCTCTGCTGCGGGTGCGGGGCTGTGGCGTGTGCGGGGGATACGCAGTACTTTGCCGGGCAGGCTGGCTGGGCGCAGGGCTCTGCTGCGGGGGCGGGGCTGTGTGGCGTGTGCGGGGGATACGCAGTACTTTGCCGGGCAGGCTGGCTGGGCGCAGGGCTCTGCTGCGGGTGCGGGGCTGTGTGGCGTGTGGGGGGGATACGCAGTACTTTGCCGGGCAGGCTGGCTGGGCGCAGGGCTCTGCTGCGGGTGCGGGGCTGTGTGGCGTGTGGGGGGGATACGCAGTACTTTGCCGGGCAGGCTGGCTGGGCGCAGGGCTCTGCTGCGGGTGCGGGGCTGTGTGGCGTGTGCGGGGGATACGCAGTACTTGGCCGGGCAGGCTGGCTGGGCGCAGGGCTCTGCTGCGGGGGCGGGGCTGTGTGGTGTGTGCGGGGGATACGCAGTACTTTGCCGGGCAGGCTGGCTGGGCGCAGGGCTCTGCTGCGGGGGCGGGGCTGTGTGGCGTGTGCGGGGGATACGCAGTACTTGGCCGGGCAGGCTGGCTGGGCGCAGGGCTCTGCTGCGGGTGCGGGGCTGTGTGGCGTGTGCGGGGGATACGCAGTACTTGGCCGGGCAGGCTGGCTGGGCGCAGGGCTCTGTTGCGGGTGCGGGGCTGTGGCGTGTGCGGGGGATACGCAGTACTTGGCCGGGCAGGCTGGCTGGGCGCAGGGCTCTGCTGCGGGGGCGGGGCTGTGTGGGGTGTGCGGGGGATACGCAGTACTTTGCCGGGCAGGCTGGCTGGGCGCAGGGCTCTGCTGCGGGTGCGGGGCTGTGTGGCGTGTGCGGGGGATACGCAGTACTTTGCCGGGCAGGCTGGCTGGGCGCAGGGCTCTGCTGCGGGTGCGGGGCTGTGTGGCGTGTGCGGGGGATACGCAGTACTTTGCCGGGCAGGCTGGCTGGGCGCAGGGCTCTGCTGCGGGTGCGGGGCTGTGGCGTGTGCGGGGGATACGCAGTACTTGGCCGGGCAGGCTGGCTGGGCGCAGGGCTCTGCTGCGGGTGCGGGGCTGTGTGGCGTGTGCGGGGGATACGCAGTACTTTGCCGGGCAGGCTGGCTGGGCGCAGGGCTCTGCTGCGGGTGCGGGGCTGTGTGGCGTGTGCGGGGGATACGCAGTACTTTGCCGGGCAGGCTGGCTGGGCGCTGGGCTCTGCTGCGGGTGCGGGGCTGTGGTGTGTGCGGGGGATACGCAGTACTTTGCCGGGCAGGCTGGCTGGGCGCAGGGCTCTGCTGCGGGTGCGGGGCTGTGGTGTGTGCGGGGGATACGCAGTACTTGGCCGGGCAGGCTGGCTGGGCGCAGGGCTCTGCTGCGGGTGCGGGGCTGTGTGGTGTGTGCGGGGGATACGCAGTACTTTGCCGGGCAGGCTGGCTGGGCGCAGGGCTCTGCTGCGGGTGCGGGGCTGTGGCGTGTGCGGGGGATACGCAGTACTTTGCCGGGCAGGCTGGCTGGGCGCAGGGCTCTGCTGCGGGGGCGGGGCTGTGTGGCGTGTGCGGGGGATACGCAGTACTTTGCCGGGCAGGCTGGCTGGGCGCAGGGCTCTGCTGCGGGTGCGGGGCTGTGTGGCGTGTGCGGGGGATACGCAGTACTTTGCCGGGCAGGCTGGCTGGGCGCTGGGCTCTGCTGCGGGTGCGGGGCTGTGGTGTGTGCGGGGGATACGCAGTACTTTGCCGGGCAGGCTGGCTGGGCGCAGGGCTCTGCTGCGGGTGCGGGGCTGTGGTGTGTGCGGGGGATACGCAGTACTTTGCCGGGCAGGCTGGCTGGGCGCAGGGCTCTGCTGCGGGTCCGGGGATGTGTGGCGTGTGCGGGGGATACGCAGTACTTTGCCGGGCAGGCTGGCTGGGCGCAGGGCTCTGCTGCGGGTGCGGGGCTGTGTGGCGTGTGCGGGGGATACGCAGTACTTTGCCGGGCAGGCTGGCTGGGCGCAGGGCTCTGCTGCGGGTGCGGGGCTGTGTGGCGTGTGCGGGGGATACGCAGTACTTGGCCGGGCAGGCTGGCTGGGCGCAGGGCTCTGCTGCGGGGGCGGGGCTGTGTGGTGTGTGCGGGGGATACGCAGTACTTTGCCGGGCAGGCTGGCTGGGCGCAGGGCTCTGCTGCGGGGGCGGGGCTGTGTGGCGTGTGCGGGGGATACGCAGTACTTTGCCGGGCAGGCTGGCTGGGCGCAGGGCTCTGCTGCGGGTGCGGGGCTGTGGCGTGTGCGGGGGATACGCAGTACTTTGCCGGGCAGGCTGGCTGGGCGCTGGGCTCTGCTGCGGGTGCGGGGCTGTGGTGTGTGCGGGGGATACGCAGTACTTTGCCGGGCAGGCTGGCTGGGCGCAGGGCTCTGCTGCGGGTGCGGGGCTGTGTGGCGTGTGCGGGGGATACGCAGTACTTTGCCGGGCAGGCTGGCTGGGCGCAGGGCTCTGCTGCGGGTGCAGGGCTGTGGCGTGTGCGGGGGATACGCAGTACTTGGCCGGGCAGGCTGGCTGGGCGCAGGGCTCTGCTGCGGGTGCGGGGCTGTGTGGCGTGTGCGGGGGATACGCAGTACTTTGCCGGGCAGGCTGGCTGGGCGCAGGGCTCTGCTGCGGGTGCGGGGCTGTGTGGCGTGTGCGGGGGATACGCAGTACTTTGCCGGGCAGGCTGGCTGGGCGCAGGGCTCTGCTGCGGGTGCGGGGCTGTGTGGCGTGTGCGGGGGATACGCAGTACTTTGCCGGGCAGGCTGGCTGGGCGCAGGGCTCTGCTGCGGGGGCGGGGCTGTGTGGCGTGTGCGGGGGATACGCAGTACTTTGCCGGGCAGGCTGGCTGGGCGCAGGGCTCTGCTGCGGGTGCGGGGCTGTGTGGGGTGTGCGGGGGATACACAGTACTTGGCCGGGCAGGCTGGCTGGGCGCAGGGCTCTGCTGCGGGTGCGGGGCTGTGTGGTGTGTGCGGGGGATACGCAGTACTTTGCCGGGCAGGCTGGCTGGGCGCAGGGCTCTGCTGCGGGTGCGGGGCTGTGGCGTGTGTGGGGGATACACAGTACTTTGCCGGGCAGGCTGGCTGGGCGCAGGGCTCTGCTGCGGGTGCGGGGCTGTGGCGTGTGCGGGGGATACGCAGTACTTTGCCGGGCAGGCTGGCTGGGCGCAGGGCTCTGCTGCGGGGGCGGGGCTGTGTGGCGTGTGCGGGGGATACGCAGTACTTTGCCGGGCAGGCTGGCTGGGCGCAGGGCTCTGCTGCGGGTGCGGGGCTGTGTCGCGTGTGCGGGGGATACGCAGTACTTTGCCGGGCAGGCTGGCTGGGCGCAGGGCTCTGCTGCGGGTGCGGGGCTGTGGCGTGTGCGGGGGATACGCAGTACTTGGCCGGGCAGGCTGGCTGGGCGCAGGGCTCTGCTGCGGGTGCGGGGCTGTGTGGCGTGTGCGGGGGATACGCAGTACTTTGCCGGGCAGGCTGGCTGGGCGCAGGGCTCTGCTGCGGGTGCGGGGCTGTGTGGCGTGTGCGGGGGATACGCAGTACTTTGCCGGGCAGGCTGGCTGGGCGCAGGGCTCTGCTGCGGGTGCGGGGCTGTGTGGCGTGTGCGGGGGATACACAGTACTTTGCTGGGCAGGCTGGCTGGGCGCAGGGCTCTGCTGCGGGTGCGGGGCTGTGTGGCGTGTGCGGGGGATACGCAGTACTTTGCCGGGCAGGCTGGCTGGGCGCAGGGCTCTGCTGCGGGTGCGGGGCTGTGGCGTGTGCGGGGGATACGCAGTACTTTGCCGGGCAGGCTGGCTGGGCGCAGGGCTCTGCTGCGGGGGCGGGGCTGTGTGGCGTGTGCGGGGGATACGCAGTACTTTGCCGGGCAGGCTGGCTGGGCGCAGGGCTCCGCTGCGGGTGCGGGGCTGTGTGGCGTGTGCGGGGGATACGCAGTACTTTGCCGGGCAGGCTGGCTGGGCGCAGGGCTCTGCTGCGGGTGCGGGGCTGTGTGGGGTGTGCGGGGGATACGCAGTACTTTGCCGGGCAGGCTGGCTGGGCGCAGGGCTCTGCTGCGGGTGCGGGGCTGTGTGGCGTGTGCGGGGGATACGCAGTACTTTGCCGGGCAGGCTGGCTGGGCGCAGGGCTCTGTTGCGGGTGCGGGGCTGTGGCGTGTGGGGGGGATACGCAGTACTTGGCCGGGCAGGCTGGCTGGGCGCAGGGCTCTGCTGCGGGTGCGGGGCTGTGTGGCGTGTGCGGGGGATACACAGTACTTTGCCGGGCAGGCTGGCTGGGCGCAGGGCTCTGCTGCGGGTGCGGGGCTGTGGCGTGTGCGGGGGATACACAGTACTTGGCCGGGCAGGCTGGCTGGGCGCAGGGCTCTGCTGCGGGTGCGGGGCTGTGTGGCGTGTGCGGGGGATACGCAGTACTTTGCCGGGCAGGCTGGCTGGGCGCAGGGCTCTGCTGCGGGTGCGGGGCTGTGTGGCGTGTGCGGGGGATACGCAGTACTTTGCCGGGCAGGCTGGCTGGGCGCAGGGCTCTGCTGCGGGTGCGGGGCTGTGTGGCGTGTGCGGGGGATACGCAGTACTTTGCCGGGCAGGCTGGCTGGGCGCAGGGCTCTGCTGCGGGTGCGGGGCTGTGTGGCGTGTGCGGGGGATACGCAGTACTTTGCCGGGCAGGCTGGCTGGGCGCAGGGCTCTGCTGCGGGTGCGGGGCTGTGGCGTGTGCGGGGGATACGCAGTACTTTGCCGGGCAGGCTGGCTGGGCGCAGGGCTCTGCTGCGGGGGCGGGGCTGTGTGGCGTGTGCGGGGGATACGCAGTACTTTGCCGGGCAGGCTGGCTGGGCGCAGGGCTCTGCTGCGGGTGCGGGGCTGTGTGGCGTGTGGGGGGGATACGCAGTACTTTGCCGGGCAGGCTGGCTGGGCGCAGGGCTCTGCTGCGGGTGCGGGGCTGTGTGGCGTGTGGGGGGGATACGCAGTACTTTGCCGGGCAGGCTGGCTGGGCGCAGGGCTCTGCTGCGGGTGCGGGGCTGTGTGGCGTGTGCGGGGGATACGCAGTACTTGGCCGGGCAGGCTGGCTGGGCGCAGGGCTCTGCTGCGGGGGCGGGGCTGTGTGGTGTGTGCGGGGGATACGCAGTACTTTGCCGGGCAGGCTGGCTGGGCGCAGGGCTCTGCTGCGGGGGCGGGGCTGTGTGGCGTGTGCGGGGGATACGCAGTACTTGGCCGGGCAGGCTGGCTGGGCGCAGGGCTCTGCTGCGGGTGCGGGGCTGTGTGGTGTGTGCGGGGGATACGCAGTACTTTGCCGGGCAGGCTGGCTGGGCGCAGGGCTCTGCTGCGGGTGCGGGGCTGTGGCGTGTGCGGGGGATACGCAGTACTTTGCCGGGCAGGCTGGCTGGGCGCAGGGCTCTGCTGCGGGGGCGGGGCTGTGTGGGGTGTGCGGGGGATACGCAGTACTTTGCCGGGCAGGCTGGCTGGGCGCAGGGCTCTGCTGCGGGTGCGGGGCTGTGTGGCGTGTGCGGGGGATACGCAGTACTTTGCCGGGCAGGCTGGCTGGGCGCAGGGCTCTGCTGCGGGTGCGGGGCTGTGTGGCGTGTGCGGGGGATACGCAGTACTTTGCCGGGCAGGCTGGCTGGGCGCAGGGCTCTGCTGCGGGTGCGGGGCTGTGTGGCGTGTGCGGGGGATACGCAGTACTTTGCCGGGCAGGCTGGCTGGGCGCAGGGCTCTGCTGCGGGTGCGGGGCTGTGGCGTGTGCGGGGGATACGCAGTACTTGGCCGGGCAGGCTGGCTGGGCGCAGGGCTCTGCTGCGGGTGCGGGGCTGTGTGGCGTGTGCGGGGGATACGCAGTACTTTGCCGGGCAGGCTGGCTGGGCGCAGGGCTCTGCTGCGGGTGCGGGGCTGTGGCGTGTGCGGGGGATACGCAGTACTTTGCCGGGCAGGCTGGCTGGGCGCTGGGCTCTGCTGCGGGTGCGGGGCTGTGGTGTGTGCGGGGGATACGCAGTACTTTGCCGGGCAGGCTGGCTGGGCGCAGGGCTCTGCTGCGGGTGCGGGGCTGTGGTGTGTGCGGGGGATACGCAGTACTTTGCCGGGCAGGCTGGCTGGGCGCAGGGCTCTGCTGCGGGTGCGGGGCTGTGTGGCGTGTGCGGGGGATACGCAGTACTTTGCCGGGCAGGCTGGCTGGGCGCTGGGCTCTGCTGCGGGTGCGGGGCTGTGGTGTGTGCGGGGGATACGCAGTACTTTGCCGGGCAGGCTGGCTGGGCGCAGGGCTCTGCTGCGGGTGCGGGGCTGTGGTGTGTGCGGGGGATACGCAGTACTTTGCCGGGCAGGCTGGCTGGGCGCAGGCTCTGCTGCGGGTGCGGGGCTGTGTGGCGTGTGCGGGGGATACGCAGTACTTTGCCGGGCAGGCTGGCTGGGCGCAGGGCTCTGCTGCGGGGGCGGGGCTGTGTGGCGTGTGCGGGGGATACGCAGTACTTTGCCGGGCAGGCTGGCTGGGCGCAGGGCTCTGCTGCGGGTGCGGGGCTGTGTGGCGTGTGCGGGGGATACGCAGTACTTTGCCGGGCAGGCTGGCTGGGCGCAGGGCTCTGCTGCGGGGGCGGGGCTGTGTGGCGTGTGCGGGGGATACGCAGTACTTTGCCGGGCAGGCTGGCTGGGCGCAGGGCTCTGCTGCGGGTGCGGGGCTGTGTGGCGTGTGCGGGGGATACGCAGTACTTTGCCGGGCAGGCTGGCTGGGCGCAGGGCTCTGCTGCGGGTGCGGGGCTGTGGCGTGTGCGGGGGATACGCAGTACTTGGCCGGGCAGGCTGGCTGGGCGCAGGGCTCTGCTGCGGGTGCGGGGCTGTGTGGCGTGTGCGGGGGATACGCAGTACTTTGCCGGGCAGGCTGGCTGGGCGCAGGGCTCTGCTGCGGGGGCGGGGCTGTGTGGCGTGTGCGGGGGATACGCAGTACTTTGCCGGGCAGGCTGGCTGGGCGCAGGGCTCTGCTGCGGGTGCGGGGGCTGTGGCGTGTGCGGGGGATACGCAGTACTTGGCCGGGCAGGCTGGCTGGGCGCAGGGCTCTGCTGCGGGTGCGGGGCTGTGTGGCGTGTGCGGGGGATACGCAGTACTTTGCCGGGCAGGCTGGCTGGGCGCAGGGCTCTGCTGCGGGTGCGGGGCTGTGTGGCGTGTGCGGGGGATACGCAGTACTTGGCCGGGCAGGCTGGCTGGGCGCAGGGCTCTGCTGCGGGTGCGGGGCTGTGGCGTGTGCGGGGGATACGCAGTACTTTGCCGGGCAGGCTGGCTGGGCGCAGGGCTCTGCTGCGGGTGCGGGGCTGTGGCGTGTGCGGGGGATACGCAGTACTTTGCCGGGCAGGCTGGCTGGGCGCAGGGCTCTGCTGCGGGGGCGGGGCTGTGTGGCGTGTGCGGGGGATACGCAGTACTTTGCCGGGCAGGCTGGCTGGGCGCTGGGCTCTGCTGCGGGTGCGGGGCTGTGGTGTGTGCGGGGGATACGCAGTACTTTGCCGGGCAGGCTGGCTGGGCGCAGGGCTCTGCTGCGGGTGCGGGGCTGTGGTGTGTGCGGGGGATACGCAGTACTTTGCCGGGCAGGCTGGCTGGGCGCAGGGCTCTGCTGCGGGTGCGGGGCTGTGTGGCGTGTGCGGGGGATACGCAGTACTTTGCCGGGCAGGCTGGCTGGGCGCAGGGCTCTGCTGCGGGGGCGGGGCTGTGTGGCGTGTGCGGGGGATACGCAGTACTTTGCCGGGCAGGCTGGCTGGGCGCAGGGCTCTGCTGCGGGTGCGGGGCTGTGTGGCGTGTGCGGGGGATACGCAGTACTTTGCCGGGCAGGCTGGCTGGGCGCAGGGCTCTGCTGCGGGTGCGGGGCTGTGTGGCGTGTGCGGGGGATACGCAGTACTTGGCCGGGCAGGCTGGCTGGGCGCAGGGCTCTGCTGCGGGTGCAGGGCTGTGTGGCGTGTGCGGGGGATACGCAGTACTTTGCCGGGCAGGCTGGCTGGGCGCAGGGCTCTGCTGCGGGTGCGGGGCTGTGGCGTGTGCGGGGGATACGCAGTACTTGGCCGGGCAGGCTGGCTGGGCGCAGGGCTCTGCTGCGGGTGCGGGGCTGTGTGGCGTGTGCGGGGGATACGCAGTACTTTGCCGGGCAGGCTGGCTGGGCGCAGGGCTCTGCTGCGGGTGCGGGGCTGTGTGGCGTGTGCGGGGGATACGCAGTACTTTGCCGGGCAGGCTGGCTGGGCGCAGGGCTCTGCTGCGGGTGCGGGGCTGTGTGGCGTGTGCGGGGGATACACAGTACTTTGCCGGGCAGGCTGGCTGGGCGCAGGGCTGTGCTGCGGGTGCGGGGCTGTGTGGCGTGTGCGGGGGATACGCAGTACTTGGCCGGGCAGGCTGGCTGGGCGCAGGGCTCTGCTGCGGGTGCGGGGCTGTGGCGTGTGCGGGGGATACGCAGTACTTGGCCGGGCAGGCTGGCTGGGCGCAGGCCGATCGCAGGCGAGTGCCGGAGGCTCAGTAGGAAGGAAGTGAGAAGCGGGGGCTGGGTACGAAAAGCCTCCATTGCCAGCTGTAGTGAATCCTGGCTCAGCGGGTGCAGTGCGACTCGGTGGCTGTTTGTCCGGGCTGCAGCCGCAGCTGGCAGTTTCCCGTCTGCTCTGCAGACTCCCCAGGCGGGAAGGCGGGATGAGGCAGCAGCCAGCCCCGAGCACGGCCGGGTAGCGAGACCTCAGTGTAACCTGATCACCGGGCTGCTGCTTTGCAGAGGTGGCACCTACACAACAGCTGGGAAAAGTGCTCCAGGGTGGCTCGTTGGTCTAGGGGTATGATTCTCGCTTAGGGTGCGAGAGGTCCCGGGTTCAAATCCCGGACGAGCCCTGTTTTGCATTTTAGTGTGGGGAGGGTTTCCCAGAGAATTTCCCCTTCGCCCGAGGTGGGGTTGTGATAAAACCCCCAGAGGTCAGTGATGCTGCTTGAATGGTTGGGTCCAGCCAGAGGCTATTAGGGACAAATCCTCCCCCATATCTCGCCGGTGCAAAGACACCACTTTGCCGGGTGCTGCCGCAGCAGGTCCACATGTGTCCCTGTGGCAACGTGGGAATTTCCTGTCGTATGTCGGTGAAGGAGACGCATGGTGGCACTGACCTCCTTGCCCAGCGATCGGCCCCACTTCACGGGGGCGAAAGGGCTCAAACGCTGCTTTGGGAGCCGAGGGGGGGGGGGTGTCACGTAACTGTCTGGGGTGGGATTAATGGGCTGGCCGAGACCAACCCAGAGCAAGGGAGAGTCTGGAAAGGCACTAGGAACCCCAAAACCGGGAAATTCCAGCAGGCGGAAGGTATGAGCTCAGCGTGGGGCTGCAGGAGAAGGACAATGGACCAAGAGGTGACAGGCGGCTGGCTCATAATCTAGACAGGGACTATCTACAAAAATTAGTAGACCAGTTATGAAATGTGATATGATGTGTTAACCAATAGTATGAAGTATAAGTGTGTATATAATTCATGATTATCTGCATTGGATGTGTGGTATATCCTGTACCCATCCTCTACGCTTGAGCCTGATCAACTTCAGTGTAGCTTGATTGTATGCCAATAGAGAAACCTCAGGGACAAGTTCAGAGTTCAGCTGAGTTCTTGGGAACCGAGTGTTGTCAGTAGCTACCGGTGTGGTGCTCTGCTCTTGTTCGATGCTGATAACAGTCGGCTGCGTGCGTGTTCCCTCTGTGTGCTGCCCCGGCTCTGCGCAGATCGCTGACAGCAAACCCCGAGAGAACCCCCAATGACCACAGACTCTAGTAAAGTACGAAGGAACCGAGCCAGGTTTATTGTGATGAGCTCTGGTTAAGAGAATTAATGGAACCTGGGCGAGGAAGTGCAGTGATAACGATAGCCTGATTACAATTAACAATACTGTCCACCTTCCAACAGCATACAGATTCCCCCTCTGTCTCTTTACTCAGACTTAGTTCTTTTTCAATCCGTCGTCGGGCATTCACGACTTCTGGGACAGGAACACATTGAATCTCACTGCGGTTTCCAACAGTCCACACCCAAGTCATCAAAATCTCAACGGGTGATACCCTGAGGATGTTTTCCTTTCGGCGCCTTCCTTCAGTTTCACATACTACTTTTAAAACAGTTCCGGTAAGGTGCTCCTGCTTTACTGCATCCCATCTCGTGGCATTGTTAACAGTTCCTGTCCAAAAGGTTCTGGTCACCAAATGTGTTCGGTTGATCTTTGTAACGTCGATCAATCCCTTCGCGCTGTGGGTCACCACCAGGACACTCAACAAGATCTATATCCAAATTGGCATCATATCCTGCAAAAATATAAAGCCACACTCACCTCTCTCCCCTACGGGTAAATGTGTAGTTCATTTGTATTTTATTTCATTTATTTATTTTTTAAAGCAGTAGGCGTATAGGTAGCAGCAACAATATTAGAATAGCATGGTTGTAGGACTGGGGTATATCTTTATTCGTCCCACTGTGGTTTCCTATTGGACTGCTCCCCGGCAATGTAATTCTGATTCAATATTTGCAGAATGATTTGATCGCTTTGGGGGACTATAAACAGGAATCTCGTTCCCAAAGGAACGGTGGGTGTGTTATTGGCCCAGGAGATTCCTGGTCCCAGCATCCACAAAGGCTGTTTTCCAACCTGTTCCAGTATCCACACGGAAGTATCTTTGTCAGTCCACCAAATGGTGATCACATTTCCAATCCCCCATGTAAATTGTCCTTTTGCCCTCAACTGTCTGACAGGGTAAGGCCTAGACATTTCAAATCGCTTTAACTGACCCCAGGTAAATACAGTAATAAACGGGGGGGCAGAAGGGGCCCGAAGATTAAAGCTTATAAAACTTCCATTGTTCATTTGGAAGGTTTCCATTGTGCTTACCTTAATTGTTTATCCTGTGTATTTTTCTGTAAAATAAGCACAGACATGTAATATGCATGTTTAACCCTTATATTCCTTCAACTGCATGGCATGTTTCCATCTAGGCTGTTCCTCTAATTCCACCAAATAGAGAGAGGGCCCTGATTTATCCAAAACAGGCCAAGGGCCTGATCATTCTACTTTGGGAAAATTTTTCTTGGGTGCCGGTTCAGCTTTAACCACAGCCTGGCTTCCGATTTGCCACTGTTCGATATCACTGTTTTCGTCAAATGCCTGATTTATTTTTTGCTGTTCTGAAGCTTGTTGGGCTGCGGCGGCTCCCTGAGCTGTGCCCGGCCAGTATTTAAAGCGATTCATCCAGGTGGTGGTTGCCAATGCTGTACGTGTCTTCCAATCTCGGGGGTACAGCAAGTTTTCCCAACCGGGCATAGGTCTACCAAAAAGTATTTCATAAGGGCTAAATCCTGTCCTGCGATTTGGTCGGCTTCGGATCCTCATCAGAACCCATGGGAGTACCATGTCCCAGTTTGTTCCCAGTTCATTACACACTTTAGACAGTTCAATTTTTAGAGATTTATTCACCCTTTCCAGCTGTCCCCCAGCTTGAGGGTGGTAGGGGATGTGTAACGGTAGGGGAATACCGGCCCAGGTACCCATACTTCGGTACACCTGTCCGATAAAAGCGGGGCCATTATCAGAATCAATGCTATGTGGCAACCCCCGTCTTGGAAAAATGTCAGTTATTAACATTTTTGCTGCAGCCCAGCCGGTCTCTTTTCTAGTCGGAAATGCTTCCACCCACTTACTGAAGCTATCCACAATCACAAACAAGAATCTGTTTTTTCTAGGGGTGATAGGCAAGGGCCCTACAAAGTCCACCTGTAAGCGTTGGAGGGGTCCCTTTAACGCTTGGTGCATTAACACTCCACGTCTTTTCCTTCTAGCAGGGTCTTGCTTAGCACATATCAAACAGCCATGAATATGCAGGTTTAAATCTTCTTTCATTCCTGGCCACCATCCTAATTTTTTAAGTTTTTCCAATGCCTCTTCCTGTTTCGCGTCACCTCCCACAGTTGAATCATGTACCCATCCTAAAAGGAGGTACTGCATTTGTTGAGGGATTACTAAAACCCATTCATGTTCTGGTTTTGCCAGAATTAAATCTGCCTCCTTTCTTAACGGGACACTCTGCCACTGTGAGGGACATTCCCTTATCCATTGCTGTATTATGTCATTTTTTGCCTGCAGGTCCTGTAAAAGCTGAAGCTTTTTCGGGTTGTTCCCCTCAATTTTTTGTTTTTGCTTTGCCTGTGCCCGCGTGGTTACTGCTACGGGAGTCGGCTCCCACAATGTTCCAATAAGGGCTGTTTCTTTAGCCAATTTATCTGCTTGTTCATTTCCCCACTGTAAGGGACCCTGTCCTCTATGGGCTTTTATTTTAACCATCCGGATCCTCTGATACTGCCCTGCCAATTTTTCCATTATCTGCCACAAAAGTTGGTGTTTAATTTCAGATCCATCGGTTCCTGTAAAACCTATACTATTCCACCATGGCAAATAGATAGTGGTTCCCTTGTAGACATAATCTGAATCGGTTCCTATTATTATTTTTGTTTGTTTATGTTTTTATTTTGGCTAAGACTTCTAAAACTGCTGACCCTTCTGCAGACTGTGTTCCTCCTTTAGTCAGTTGGTACTGGAAAGAGTTAACTGTCTGCAGGTCTCCAGTTAAACATATCCCTGCAAAGCCAGTGACTCGCTTTCCTCCAGCGTAATAAGAACTACCGTCCACAAACCAAATCGTTTTCCCAATCACCTGTTCAATTGGGGTTGCTTTAAAAATAGGGTGTGTTTTGGATTCCTGCTGGGGTTCACAGACATGTTCTCGACCGTTTCTAGTCAGTCCCCACACAGATATTTCAGGTTCTTTTAGCGGGACTATGATTGCTATCTTTAAATATATTAGAGGGATTAATACAAGGGAGGGAGAAGAATTATTCCAGCTTAGTACTAACGTGGATACCAGAACGAATGGATACAAACTGGCCGTGGGGAAGTTCAGGCTTGAAATTAGACGAAGGTTTCTGACCGTCAGAGGGGTGAAATATTGGAACGGCCTACCGAGGGAAACGGTGGGGGCGACGGACCTGTCTGGTTTTAAGATAAAGTTAGATAAGTTTATGGAGGGAATGGTTTAATGGTAAAACATAGTAGTCAAGGAAAACCAAGCAATGGTAGGTAAATAGCATAATGGCTAACAGGGGTCAGGCTGGAGACTCTTGCCTATATGCTCGGGGTCTTACTGATCGCCACATTTGGGGTCGGGAAGGAATTTTCCTCCAGGGCAGATTGGCTGAGCCTCTGGAGGTTTTTCGCCTTCCTCCGCAGCATGGGGCAGGGATCTCTAGCAGGAGGGTCTCTGCCGATTGCAGTCACTAAAAACAGGATTGGGGACTTCAACAGCAGAGTCCAGGGAAGGGGTAGGGACGGTTTTATGGCCTGCAGCATGCAGGGGGTCAGACCAGATGATCATAATGGTCCCTTCTGACCTTAAAGTCTATGAGTCTATGAGTCTATGACTAATTGCACATTTTCGGACATGAGAGCGAAGACCCATTGAATGGCTTTATCTGCTCTCACACGTCCTTTAGACAGATTTTCCTGACTGAGTAATTTTCCCAGTGCATGGTGACTTTTTACAATCACCTTGCTTGCTCCCATGATTGCCTGAGCTTTTTGCAGTGTCCAGTATGCAGCTAGGGCAGTTTGCTCACAGATTCCCAGCTTGGTTTTTGGAGTCGTTAATGCTTTGCTATAATAAGCTACAGGTCTTTCCCCAGCACCAGTATCCGGTGTAAGCGCACTAACAATACAGACATTCTTCACACTAGGGTACAAAACAAAGGGGAATTTGTTATTAGGGGCGGCTAAGGTAGGTGCTTCCATTAACCCTTTTTTCAGGCATACCCATGCGTTAGTTGCCTCCTCTGTCCAAGTCCACTGTGGTCGTTTAAGTACCTCATACAGAGGACCTGCTTTCTCTGCATAACCAACCATAAATTCTCTGCAGAAGTTAGTGAGTCCCAAGAAAGACTGCAAAGATTTAGTATCCACTGGCACAGGGAGGTTAACGATACACTTAACCCTTTCCTTATCTACAGATCTTCCCCCTGCACTGAGCCGAATTCCAAGGTATTGCACTTCTCTTTGTTTGAGCTGGAATTTAGAGGGGTTAAGTTTCAAGCCGTATTTTCGGCAGCTAGTCAGCAGCCGCCGCATTAACGCTTCGTGTTCTTGCTCTGTTTCACTGACTATTAAAATGTCATCTACATACTGGACTATTCTTCCCGTTTGTAACAATCCCTCCTTTTCTAGCCTATTTCTCACTACAGTATGAAATATTGTGGGTGCGTCACAGTACCCCAGAGGCAAAACATTGCAACAGTATTGTACACCCTGGAACACAAAAGCTGTTCTGTATTGGGACTCTGGGTTTAAAGGTAAACTCCAAAAGCCATTTGCCACATCGAGTACTGAGAACCACTTCATATCAGGGGTTACCACCTCCAATAATTCTGGGTAGGCAGCCACCAATGGTGCTCCCTGTTTGGCAGTTCTGTTTAATCCCCGATAGTCAATAGTTAATTTCCATGTTCCATCAGGTTTTCTAACTGGCCAGATTGGTGCTGCATTAGGTGCCGAACACCTTCTAATTAAGTTTCGTTTTTCCAATTCTTCTATTACTTGTCGTAAAGATTCTTTTGCTTCCTGAGGGATTGGGTATAGTTTTATGTATGGGGGTGTATCCCCTTCTAAAGTGACAGAGGTCTGCATTTTTCCTGTATCTAGGGAGTCAGCTGTCCAGACGGCTCGAATCTCAGCCCACCAACCTTCCCAGCCTTTCGGCGAAGGAGGTGGCTGTTTAGATGTTATTGCTTTTACCCTCTGCGTAGCAAGCCCCATAGGGATCAGGTTAGTGTCATTTGAATCTCCCGTTACAGTCAGAGTTTGTCTAATACACATATTTGGAAAATCCAGGATTAATCCCAGTCGCTTAATTGTTTCTGCCCCAATTAAGTTTCCTCTCCCTGTGATAGCACACTTCTCCTGAATGGTATGTACATCAAACTGGAGAGGGAGGGTTTTAACATTATATGTTTGCTTAGTTCCTGATATGCCCTGGATCTGAACGGAATCCCCGACTGGATGAAGGACATAAATCCACACCGTGTAGAGGTCAAAGCATAGGGGTTTATTACACACAGCGCTGGCGGAGTGTCACCTGGCTTATTAGGCTCAGAGACACTGTCAATCAATTGATTACAATGAAATATATAGATTTTCCATGGGCGGGGGAAGGTGACGGGGTAGGCAGTTCCACACCCCGGGATAGGTTTTGCAGCAAGACAAGATAGCACAATAGCCAATGGTTAAAAGGTTACACAATGTCTCCGCCCATGGTCTCAAGTTAGCAAGTTAACATTTGATTAATACTTTGATAAAATGTTATTAGTATAAAATATATATGTTGAATTCTGATTTGGGGTCCATAGGAACGGAGTAACTCCTTTGATTGTCCGACAGGTACATGTCTAGGGGATAAAGCAAAGAAACAGTGAAAGCATATGAAAATAGAGATTGTCTCCTTTATGTCTTAAGGCAGGGCATTGGTCCCTTGGAAGGGAGGTGGAAGGATGCCATATCATTATAGTGACATGTGCCAATATTTCATAAACTCAAGGTTGGATCTGTGGGAAGACTGTTTTCCCTTCAGGAGAAACACAATAGGAACAGGGATCCTTTGTTCAATTTGAAACATTGGATGAAACATAATTATTCAGTTATTGCTTCAACATCTGGCATTTCTACTGACCAAGCAGATCTTAGCAAAGGCAATGTTATCTTGTTTACCCCAGCTTTCTCGTCGCTGATCACTATTAGCTAGGCCTCTGGTCTCCAAACCAAACTCTGGACTTTGGGTCTGGAAAAGAGCTGGCATAATTCATATACCAGGTTGTTATATAACATGCACATGGATTTTAACCCTTCACTGGATATACATTAAATTCATCTTGTACTATCGGAATTCTAGCTCCTGTGTTCAATAGAAAATCTACAAGCCCATGCCCAACTCAGTGCTTCAGTAGAGGTGTCCCCAGACATCTATTGTCATGGGTTGCTGGAAAATGCATTCCGAGTTACAGGGAGGGCTGTCCTATTCTGTTGAATTAGTGACAATCAGGTCATTCAGTCCAGATGCCAAGACCGTCGCCTGAGCTACCTTCATTCCTGTCTTATCTTCCTCCTTTCGAGACTCCTTGCCGATCATACGTGCCTGCAATGGTGCCCGCAGCTTCTCAATCTCTCCCTTAAGATCTAAATTTTCCTGTTTCAAAACTCCAGGCGTTACCCATTCACTCTCTCCATTTCCTCCTCTGCCTTTATTCATTCCGCGACCTCTCCAACCCCGGCCACGGCCGCGGGGAGAGTATCCAGGACCCTCTGTTTTCCACTGTCCTAACTGTGTTCGCCACTCATTGACAGGAGTTCCTTCCTGTTGTTTAACTGCAGTTTCCACTTTTTCAATCCATTCATTCCAGGGTATATCTCTACCTCCGTTCTCGCACCAAGCCTTCATCCAATCGAACGCCCCAGAAGGCATTGCCTCTAACACAAGTTGCTTCAAATCCTCAAGATTCATAGTCACCGCTGTTAACCTAGTGTATGTTTTTATTCCATCAGCCAACTTTGCCGGAGCCTCCCCTGGCATTCTTGTAATTCCTTTAAGTATCGCTAACTCACTGGATAGCTTAAAATGTTTTTGAACCACACGTTTAATCATTTGCGTAACATTATCATCAAAACCCAGGGTATAACAGTTCAGTGGTCCCAAAAGTGTTTGTACCAGAATTGGTTCCTGTAACATGTCAATTCCCACAGCTTTTAATAACTGTGAGCATTTATGGAGCCAGGCCATTAATTCGTTAAAATTCTCGGAAGGCGGGGGACCGACGGCTCCAGCTAGTGCAGTTAGCTCATTAATTTTTAAAGCATCGAGTCTGGCAGTTAAGCCGCTTACTCGCGGCAGGTGAGGTGAGTATGTACTTTTAGATGCCTGATATCTCTCCCTCTCTATATAATCAGGGGCCTGATTTATTTCTCTTTCTGCATAATTGCCACAGGACCATGGTTCTCTTAAATGGTCAGTCTTTTTGTTGCAGTTTCCACTGCATTCCGTGGCCTCAATGGTGGTGGACCCTCAGTGCGTGGGATAGTATCAAGGGTAAATTGGGGTGCATGCGGAGTATTGGGGTCTGGTTCTTCAGCAGGGGTTTCTCCCTCAATTTCTCCCATTTTTCCTGTTTTAACTGGAATTGATCTAGGTTTTGAGGAGGGTTTGCCCATAACCTGGTTCTCATCATAAGGTGGCAGATGTGGTGCTGTAGCCCCTGCCCATGGATCAATAGAGGATGATTCAATTGGGCCATTCCACATGTCCCCTTTGCAGCATCCATTCCAATTGTCCCATGTCCCATCTTTTAATGTAGCTAGGGCCACCTGTTTCCATTTCTGTCCCCACACTTCAGGTACAGTAAAAGCACCTGAAGCTTGCTGAGCTATGGAGGACGGTACCTTTTGCTTTTGCAGGTTTTTTACAGCTATTTTTAATCTCTTATTTTCCTGCTGTATTTGCTCGAGCATATCATGAGTTTGAACTGCCTGTTGCCCTGTTAAAAGGGCTTGGGCGTTCCAGTGCTCGACTGCCTGGGTTGCTTCCTTTAAAGTTTTGGTTACCGCTTTTACTTCCCTGGTCTTTTGCATTTCCTGTCTGGCTAGCATAGCGGCGTGCTGTTTAAGCCATTGTACTGCCATAGATATTACTTGCAAAATTTTTGCTTCTTTACTTTTATTATTATTCTTTAAAGCGTCTGTTTCTGCTATTGCTTTACATAAGCCAGTTCATGTTTCCCCACTTTTTTTTAAAATTCATATGGACCCCCTTTACTGGCAATCCAGAGAGTCCAGGAGTTATCAAACTCCGGGGGGATTTGAAGGGAGGGGAAAAGGGGGTTCCCTAGCTCGTGGTTTTCTGCCATGTTAGATCGCGAGTCCTACAGCGGACAGCTCGCTGACTCACCAGATCAGAGGTCGGGGTCACCAATGTCGTCAGACGCTACCAGTGTGGTGCTCTGCTCTTGTTCGATGCTGATAACAGTCGGCTGCGTGCGTGTTCCCTCTGTGTGCTACCCCGGCTCTGCGCAGATCGCTGACACCGCAAACCCCGAGAGAACCTCCAAAGACCACAGACTCTAGAAAGGTACGAAGGAACCGAGCCAGGTTTAATTGTCAAATGAAGCACAGTAATAGTTTCCCATAGACTCCACAAGATATACTACGAATTTGTGCCCCCTAGCGATGGACCGGCTCAGTCAGTGGCGGGACTTTCCACTGCCCCGTAGGCCAGACAAAGATGCGCACTCCGGGACCTACTTTTATACAGTTACAGGACAGATTACTCATCCCTACTGACGTATTGAGATACAGCCTCTTGGCTCATTAGGGTGCTGTCTCCTCCTTTGATCATGTTTCAGACAAACAGATCTATCCAGCATGCTGTCCTTTTGACCCTGTCTTTAAGATACACCTGCCTGTTCCTTGTTATGTCTATGGAGTGTCCTTGTATCGGGCTGTCCAGGTGCCATCTTGGCACAAGTTCCTCTTATTAGCGCTTATGTGTGAATGCAGCTGCTTCTAACAACCCTCTTCTCTCCAACTTCTGTGAGCGGGGCTTGCCTCTGGCTCACAGCCCAGCTTTTGCTTAGCAGTGCCTGGAAGTACTTTGGTTCAGGCTTCGGGCCTCAGACTGGGCCTTTGACACAAGAGCTTATGTTTCAGGGCCTCATCTTACTACACTGAGTGGAGAAGGTCTCAGAAGCCACCCCGACATCAACACAACCTTATCCAAATCCCATCATAGCATCATTTGCAATGAAAAGAAAATCAGTGATTACCGTATAAGGAAATCACATACCTGCCGCCCATGCCGCCCATGCTGTGCCTTCCCAAACAGCCTAGCGTGGCCCTGCCCATGCTCCGCCCCCAGGCCAGGCCCCCTCCGGTTCCCAGTCTAGAGCGCTCTGCCTGGCTGGACATGGGAGTGTCTTCGGAGACATGGGAGTGTCTTCCACATTTTGTTTTAATAGTGTTCTGAGTGTACCCCCTGCCTGTGTGGTGTGCTGCAGTGCTCCATCCCCCTCCAGTGGCAGCTAGGCCAGGTAGCGATTGATGAACCTGCTGCAGTCTTGGCTGAGAGAGCGGTGTCTTTCAGGTCATGCGGTAGCGGCTCATGCCTTAAACTCCTGAGGTCCCAGGTTTGATCCCAGCTGATGATGACCGGGGTCTGTCAGCATTCCATGAGGCACAAGGAGATGATTGGCTGTGAAGCAGGGGAAAGGAGCGTGGCTTTAGCAGAAAAATCTTTGGAAAGAGCAAATGTAATAGGAGATATATCCGGATGTTTGTTTCACTCAACGTCACACTCCTAGACTTGATTCTGGGAGCAATCTAGATTCAAGTGAATGTTGACAGGTCATTGTGGGACTAAACCTGCCTCCACTACAACTTTCCTGTTGAGTTTAATGGTGCAGAACCCAACCTCATACCAGTAGGTTGTGTGCCACTTTCATAGGTTAACAAAAAACGGTGTGAGAAAATGAAGAGACAAATTGCAGTCACCAATCCCATGTTCTTTTGATCTTTTGCCAGGCTGTCTGTGTTGTGTTATTAAAGAGGTTGTAAACGAAGACGTGCTCCTGCCCTGCATTGTTGGAGGGGAAGGTGTCGTGCATCTTGAAGAAGTGACTGTGAACTGGCAGGACTCAGAAACTCAGGAAATAGTCCACAGCTTCTATGACGGCAAAGACCATCTGGAGCATCAAGGAGAAAGATTTCGGGAGAGAACCCAGCTCTTCCCTCAGGAATTTTCCAAAGGCAACGCATCTCTGTTGTTGAAAAGACTGACCCTGAACGATACAGGAAACGACTCCTGCCATGCTTTCTTATATGAGGAGACGCTGCCTCGTGAACAGGTGGTGCAGCTTTCTGTGTCTGGTACGCCGTACTGGAATCCGCCCGTACGAAACCTGCTCTTACAAATGTCCTGAGTGAAAGAGCCAACAAACCTCAGTGTCACTTTCCCAGGGACATTGGCTGTTTGAAGAGCTGTCATTTCAGGTCTGAATACTAAGCGTGAGAGTTGGGATGATCGTTATTAGCCACTTTATAATGAGGCTTGAAGATCCTACATCCAGACCTTTTAAAAGTGTGATCGATTTAACAGTGTATCGTGGCTCCTACCCCTCCAGTCCCATCCCCAGACCTCCCAGGTACAGGACTTAATTTGAGCATGGGAATCTAAGGCTAAAATGTAGGGTCCTTTATGTCTTCTTCAGTTCTTCTACTTTTGCCCTTTGCTAAAGGTTTGACACCAGCCCATCTGATCTTTCTCTAACCTGTCCCGCTCTTGCTGCCCACCACTGAAATGAATTATTTCTCTTTTCCTCCAGTGGCATTGCTCTGGGTCACCCAATCCCTCCAGAAACCAGTTCAGGCTGTGTCTATGCTACAATGCTTTGCAGGTCTAGCTGTACCAGCGGAGCCCCTCCATGTAGACACAGCGTAGGCTGACGGAAGGATTCTTTTCTGTTGGCGTAGTAACACCCCCTCCCCAAACAACGTGAGCTAAGTGGACAGAAGCACTTTTCTATCGGCACAGCCGTGTCTACGCTGGGGGTTTTGCCCACCCCCCCCGACCGACACAGCTGTGCCAACAAAGCCTTGTAGCATAGACTTGGCCTGAGTGGGTATGTCTGTACTTTGAGATCAAGTCACCACAGTAAAGTTGCTTTATCCTACACAACTACTGTCTGTACCTACCCTGGGGGAAGATTCCTCCCCTCACAGCAATCTGCTTCTCCCTTGAATCCCCAGCTCTCTCAATTACTGTTCTCCACTCCAAGATTCTCCCCCCACCAGCACAATGGCCCTTCTTTAGTCTTGAACACCTCGCTGTGTTTTTGCTCTTGATTTCCTACGTCAGGGCCGGCTCCAGCATTTCTGCCGCCCCAAGCAAAAAAAAAAAAAAAAAAAAAAGCCGCGATCGGCAGCGGCAGTTCGGCGGCAGGTCCTTCGCTCCTAGAGGGAGTGAGGGACCTGCCGCCCCCGAATTGCCGCATGTGCCGCCCCTCTCCCTTGGCCGCCCCAAGCACCTGCTTGTTAAGCTGGTGCCTGGAGCCGGCCCTGTCCTATGTATCCCTTGCAATGTGTTTGAGTCCGGGTGGAAAAAACCAAGACGGACAATGGTCTGTTCTACACTTTTGAAAAGTTTAATCCCATACCAAAGTTTCTGGTTATATGTCACATCAGGAATATATTGGGTTATACTTGAAATATGGAAAGCTATTCCATTTCTCTAAAGATCTTTACCCTTTTGCAGAGGAAGGAGTTCATCTAAAACATGGAAGAACTCACTACAGCCTTATTGGTTTCCCATTGCTCCTGTTAGTGATATGGTGTCTCCAGGCCTTTAAACAGCAGCACCGGAGCACCAAATCCGACGGTATGTGCAATAAGGAGTGTAAATAGTTTTTGAAATGAAGATAGCATTTATTTGGGTAGGCTGGGACCTGCATTGCCACAGGTACCGGACAAGGGGTGTCCCATGTAGCACCTTCCTGTTGCGTGTCTGCTGTCTGTAGGACGGTGTTAGGTTGCTATCCCAAGGTCCCAGGTAATACAGTTTTTCCTGTGTGTGCACTTAGCGTATTACAAATGCCATCCCAACAGCAGCTGCTACAAATACTCTTTGAGGGAGGACAATGGACTCAATAATAGAAAGTAGATCTCGCTATACATCAGAAGCGCCAAATCCAGCCAGGAAGTTTATCTCCAATTCTGCCCAGGAGGGAGGATCTCACTGGGTTCTTACTTCCAGGACCCTGCCTTCAGCAGCTGATTGGGGCAGATACTGATAGCTGCAAACACCAACTACCAATACTGTAAAGTCCCCAGTTATGTTCCAAGATCAGTTCCTTAAAGTTAATCTCAGGACCCTATATGTATGTAAGGATACATATATCGGACAATATGTCCACAAAGGAACATCCCCTCAAGGTATCACGGAGATACTCAAGGATGTGGCGAAAGAGGTCGATTTACCCGATTTACTGGCAAAAAGAAGCGGCGGCGGTAATTTACCTAAATGCTGCAAATTTTGCATACTTGTTAGGGGATGGCTAATGGGATTGTAAACCCTGTCGGTTTTCACCTTTAATGTACTTATGGGGGTGTGCGCGCGCACGCATCTATATACACATCCTGCTGCCTTCTATTGGAAGGAACCGGACATGTGTGTGTGATAGGAGGTCCCTCTAGTGTCAGATGGGCCGCAGAGGAAGGAACGTCTAATATTAGTGACAGCTAATGGGGCGCCTGATGTGGTTGAAGCTGGCAGGGTCTGGCCAATAGCGATAGAGACACGGTGAGAGGGAGCACTCCCTCCCTCGTGAGCGCTGCCCAGCTCAGGGACCCGCCGAGCAGATGCACTGCTATCCTGCTTTACAGCTTGGCAGCAGTGTTGCTGTGCAAGTTTAGAGCCCCAGCAACAGCTCCTCTTTGGCCACCAACTTTTTCCCCTAGCTAGCCACAAGCTACATCTCCCCAGCCACTCATCTGCCTCCTCTCCCCAAAATCCCACCATCTCTCACCCTCCGGGGGAGTCATTATTGTCCCAGCTCCCCTTCCCCCCTCCCTCATTGCCGCCGGGTTCCTCATATACTGCACCTCCCCGTTCTGGCTCCGTCCCCCATCCAGCCCCTCTCATTGGTCGCTCTCGGATTCTCTTGTTTTCACACATGGAACTTTGCAGCAGTCATTTACACTACGGAATGCAACAGTGATTGCATAATGAATGTTGCGCTGAGTTCTTTGGTACTGTTACGGCAGCAGTGGCGCAAGGATGCCTTGGAAGGGAAAGGGAAGAAAGACAATAAATGCAAAACCCATGTTACTAGGACATGACGTAGGAAGCAGTACTGCAGAAAAGGATCTGGGGGTGATAGTGGATCACAAATTAAATACGAGCCAACGAGGTAATATTGTTGCAAAAAAAGCAAACATTCTGGGATGTACTAGCGGGAGTGTTGTAAGCAAGACACAAGAAGTAATTCTTCTGCTCTACTCCATGCGGATAAGGCCTCAACTGGAGAACAGTGTCCAGTTCTGGGCATCGCACTTTGGGAAAGATCTGGACAAATTGGAGAAGGTCCAGAGAAGAGCAACAGAAATCATTCAAGGTCTGGAAAACATGACCTCTGAGGGAAGATTGAAAAAATTGGGCTTGTTTAGTCTGGAGAAGAGAAGACTGAGGAGGGACCTGATAATAATCTTCGAGTGTGTAAAATATTGTTATAAAGAGGAGGTGATATATTGTTCTCCTTAACCAGTGAGGCCAGGACAAGAAGAAATGGGCTTAAATTTCAGCAGGGGAGATTTAGGTTAGATATTAGGAAAAACTTCCTAACTGAAGGTTTAGACCTGTATGCAGTTCTGGTGACCCCATATAAAAAAAGATATATTAGAATTGGAAAAGAAATAGAAAGGCACCAAACATGATTAGGGGTCTGGAACAGCTTCCATACGAGGACAGATTAGAAAGACTGGGACTTTTCAGCTTGGATATGATAGAGGTCTATAAAATCATGACTGGTGTAGAGGAAGTGCCTAAGGAAGTGTTATTTACTTCTTCTCGTAACACAAGAACCAAGGATCACCCAATGAAATTAATAAGCAGCAGGTTTAAAACAAAGTATTTCTTCCCACAATGCACAACCTGTGGAACTCATTGCCAGGAGATGTTGTGAAGGCCAAACCTATAACAGGGTTCAAAAAAGAACTAGATAAGTTCCTGGAGTATAGGTCCATCAATGGCTATTAGCCAAGATAGTCAGGGATGCAACCCCATGCTCTGAGTGTCTCTAGCCTCTGTTTGCCAGAATGGTCGACAATGGATGGATCACTCGGTGATTGCCTGTTCTGTTCATTCCCTCTGGGGCACCTGGCATTGGCCACTGTCAGAAGATGGGATACTGGGCTAGATGGACCATTGGTCTACCGTTATTATGTAGTTAAGCGCTGGAACAAATTACCTGGGGGGGTTGTGAAATCTCAGTCATTGGAGGTTGTTAAGAGCAGGTTAGACAAACACTTCTCAGGGATGGTCTAGATCAGTGGTTTTCAACCTTTCTAGGCTAATGTCCCCCTTTCAGGAATCGGATTTGTCTTGCGTACCCCAAGTTTCACCTCACTTAAAAACTGCTCGCTTATAAAATCAGACACAAAAATACAGAAGTGTCACAGCCACGCTTACTGAAAAAGTGCTGACTTTCTCATTTTTACCATATAATTATAACATAAATTGACTGGAATATAGATATTGTACTTACATTTCAGTGCAATGCTTGAGCCTGTTTTTCAATTGTGAGCCTTGTCTGAAGCCTGAGCCCCGTCACACAACGCTGAAGCATGTAACTTAGCTTTGTGGGGCCCCCTGTGGCATGGGGGCCCCTGATTGCCACCCACAATGCAACCCTCTGGAGGTTGCAGCCTCCAGATTGAGAAACACTTGATCTAGAGAAGCTGAGTACCCCCAGATTACCTCTCTGTACCCCCAGGAGTAGGCGTACGCCTGGTTGAGAACCACAAGTCCTGTCTCAGTATGGGGGTCTAGACTAGATGATATATCAAGGTCGCTTCCAGTCCTACATTTCTATGATTCTGTGATTAGTCACACAGTTAAGCAGACAAAACATGTGGATTATAGCCGAGCTAGCATTGTGAGAGCCTTACAAGTGATCTCAGCTTTTTTCTTTAAACAGTCCGCGCCGTGTTTTGTTTCTAAAAATGTTTAAGATGCCACTGAGAATGCTTGAAGTGTTTTTTTCAGTCACTTAGACTGCAACTGATTTCTTTAAACATAGCAAAACTGCACTCCTTATAATGATTCCTTCACTACCAACTTTGAAGTTTCAAAGTTGAACTGTTTTTGACTTATCTGCGTGGAAAACAAGATGTGGGAGGAATATCTTTTCAAAGTGGGCCACATTTTTTGCCTAGTACTCAACTAAAAAATGATTGTTCAAGATAGATGGTTGGTTGGTAGGTAGGTTTATCTTCTTTAGGCACGGGGCAAAGCATGAAGAATTTTGTTTCAAAAGGTGCACGTTTCAGAAGATAGAATGGGAAAACTGGGAGTTAGAATGGAAACTGTTTTGCAGCCTTAACTATTGTGGTTGCTATCTGTGACTATCTAATACAGAAACATGTATCTTGTTCAGACCCCAGATACTTCCTCTAATTTTGCTTTTTATCTTGCAGAAGCTCTTGAACGTTACAGAGAAGCGATTCGTAAGACAATCAAACTCTGCAGGAAACGAGATTCGGGTCACATTTTAAACCAAACTATCATTATAAAAGAGAAGAAGCGGCACACAGCTACAGAAATAATAAACTATATTTACAGAAGCCAGGAGCGTGTGGATACCGTTCATTCAGAAGACCTCTTCACTACCCAAGAGCAACGTTCCACGCGGATGTTACTGGTGGGAGGTGCTGGAACGGGGAAAAGCTACATCTCCAGAAGGCTCCTGCAGAAATGGGCTTCAGGAAAAAACAAGATATTCTACAGCGGCGTGATTTATATACCGTTTAGTGACTTGAACTCCATTGAGAATCCAATCAGTATGCAAGAGCTCCTGCAATACAAGTGCAAAGAGCTATCTCCAGTTCTTACAGATATACTCAATAACAACCAAATATTAATTATTCTCGATGGACTGAATGAGTTCAAGTATGATCTGAACTACACCCAGTACCACAGTAGTAGAAAAGTTGATATTGTATTGATGATGCCTTGCCTGTAAATACATTGCTCTCCAAACTCATAACCAGGAATCTTCTCCCAGACATAGATGTTTTGTTGTCTGCTCAGTTTCATGCAGTGAGTGAAATTTGCAAGCATTTTAATTATTTATTTGTTATCATTAGATGCACTGCTGATCATATTAAGCAATACTATGATACATTTACTTTAGTTAATCCGACATTGAAACCAAACTCTAACTCAGCAAGCAGGTGTGAATTGTTGGCATTGTACTTATTTCCTCTTCAAATCAAAATCTTACGGGACACACTGATGAAAATTTCCAAAAGTCGTGCTATCAGGGAACACAACAGTGTTTTGATCAGCCGTGGAGAAAGTAAAGAAAACTGTTGTGTGAGCATAGAATCAGGTGAAACGGATACAATTGGCCTTCTACCATCGCTAGAACTTCCAGAGCATGTTAAAGAAATTATCTATTGACTGGGGAAAGTTTCCTATGAGCATCTGCTCGTTGGTGTACAGGAAATAAAGAGAGAGGATCTTGAGAGATGTCATATTGATCCCAAACTTCTCACAAAGTGCTTTTCCAGTTTCATCTCTCAGGTGGAGAGAGGTGGTGAAATTTTTGCATATTGCCATAATGGTGCAAGGGACATGTTTGCTGCCTTGTATTGTGTCCGGGAAATCCAGGAGGAGGAGGAGCTTAAACAGTGCCTGGATGCCTGGGTTTTAGGGTATATCCTTGCAAATTACAAAGAGGAAAGTCTCGTAAAGAAAGTCACACTCAATCATGTGGAAAAATTGCACAATTTCATCAGGTTTTTCATGGGCCTTTTGCCTTACAGAAGCACTGAAAGCCTCTTGCATGATCCGGTTCCACTCAATGGTGCTATAAAAAACTCCCTTCTGAAGTGGTTCGAACACCGCGTTGCGAGAGACCTTAGTCAAACGACTACACGAAACCTTCTCCGTTGCATTTTTGAACTGCACGATGCTTCTCTCACAGAATATGTGTCTCGCTGCTTTGAGCACATTTTTCTGTATAACACCCTCCCCAGTGCTGCAGACGTTGGAACCTTGCAGTACAGTCTGGAGAAAACCACTCTAGACAAAGTAGACCTAAGAGGGTGCGGTCTGGGAGATGCAGGACTGGAGCAGTTATCTTCTGTAATAGGGAGCAGCAGAGAAGTCTGGTGAGTTTTTGCAACATGAAATATCTTGTTATGGAAAACTTTTTTTTTTTTTCAGGGAGCATTCTCTTTCACAAATAAGAAATTGGAAAATGGCATCAAAAACAGAAGGGAGAAAAAAAACCTTAGCTGTCTATCACAATATGCTAAGTATTAATAATAATCAGGAAGAACCAAAAGACTTCCTACATAAAACTATGATTTGGTGACATGATGGGTGGGGAGGAGATGGGTAAATATGCATAACTGCAACATTAACATTGAAGAGTTTTCAGGAAACAAAGAGCGCAGAAGGCATTGTTGGGTTATTTTTGGGGGTCTGGTAACAAATTTCCCACAGGGTTAGTTTTATGCCTTTTGAATTTTCTGTGTAAATTCAATTTGAATTTTGCTTGGTTTCTGTTCATAACTTTTTAAGGGGAAGTCTTTGAATTTGGGCTCTGGTTGAAATTTGTCCATGGCAGTCTGACCTTTCATTGTTGATTTTTTTTTAAAGCATGTAGCATGCCCAAAATGTGGTAGACAGGCGTGTCCTGAGTAGATCTGGTGCAAGCTGTAATTCGGTGAGGGTTTATAATGAGATTTAGGGACATTTTTAGCTGTTGTTTGTCACAACTGAAAGTTTATGCACCTACGGAAAAAATCTTTGTCAGATAAAATCTGTCGTATGGATAAAATCTTCTGTCAGGAGCCACGACTTCTGTCAGACTTTGTCCTAGAACATAGGAAGTTTTGTGAGCCAACGAGGGGCGCAGAAAATCTTACTAGTGAGTGACTGCACTTCTTACCCTGCGCCAACACATCTACACCAACCTAGGCCAACAACTGTAGAAAATTGATATACAAAAAATAAGATGGTTACACACACCACACTTGACACAAACCCACAAGCAAGAAAATGATTTGCCATTTAATAGTGTATACACTGTATTCCTCTCTAAGGGAGACACCTGACCACCTTAACTCTGCCCCTCCTAGTGACATCAGCCTTCCGTCTTCTGCTTTATCCAGTGGCCTTCTCCAGATAACACACTTCTACACCAAATGTCCACCGCTAATGTAATGCTGATTTTAAAAATGGTTCTAAGGGTGAGCCTGGCAATTACAGGCTGGTAAGCGTAACTTCAGTACCAGGCAAATTGGCTGAAATTCTAGTAAGGAACACAATCATCAGGCACATAAATGAACACAATTTGTTGGAGAAGCGTCAACATGGCTTTTGTAAAGGGAAATCATGCCTCACCAATCTATTATAATTCTCTGATGGGGTCAACAAATGATGATCCAGTAGAGATAGTGTACTTGGACTGTCAGAAAACCTTTGACAAGGTCCCTCACCAAAGGCCCTTAAGCAAAGTAAGCTGTCATGGGATGAGAGGGAAGGTCCTCTCATGGATCAGTAACTGGTTAAAAGACAGGAAACAAAGGGTAGGAATAAATAGTTTTCAGATTGGAGAGAGGTAAATAGTGGTGTCCCTCCAGGATCTGTACTGGGACCAGTGCTGTTCAACATATTCATAAATGATCTGGAAAAAAGGATGAAGAGTAAGGTGGCAAAGTTTGCAGAAAATAATAAATTATTCAAGCTAGTTAAGTCCAAAGCTGACTGTGAAGAGTTACAAAGGGATCTCACAAAACTGGGTGACTGGGCAAGAAAATGGCAGATGAAATTCACTGTTGAAAAATGCGAAGTAATGCACATTGGAAAACATAATCCCACCTGTACATACAAATTGAGTCTATATTAGCTGTTACTACGCAAGAAAGAGATCTTGGAGTCACTGTGGATAATTCTCTGAAAACATCCGCTCATTGCGCAATGGCTGTCAAAAAAGCATTAGGAACCATTAGGAAAGGTATAGATAATAAGAAAGAAAATAGCATAATGCCATTATATAAATCCATGGTACGCCCACACCTTGAATACTGTGTGCAGTTTGGTTGCCCCCATCTCAAAAAAAGATATATTAGAATTAGAAAAGGGCAACAAAAATGATTAGGGGTCTGGAATAGCTTCCATATGAGGTGAGATTAAAAAGACTGGGACTGGTCATCTTGGAAAAGAGACGACTAAGGGGGGATATGATAGAGGGCTATAAAATCGCGACTGGTGTGGAGAAGGTGAATAGGGAAGTGTTATTTACCCCTTCACAGAATACAAGAACTGGGGGTCACCCGATGAAGTTAATAGGCAGCAGGTTTAAAGGAAGTATTTCTACATTGGATGCACAGTCAACCTGTGGAACTCGTTGCCAGGGGATGTTGTGAAAGCCAAAAGTATAACTGGTTTCAAAAAAGAACTAGAGAAGTTCATGGAGGATGGATCCATCAATGGCTATTAGCCAAGATGGTCAGAAATGCAACCCCATAATCTGGGTGTCCCTAAACCTCTGACTGCCAGAAGCTTGTTTTAACATTTTTGAATATGTTCAGCTTGTTCAAAATAAGCATGGAAAGTAAACCGATAATGATTTTGCTTTTAATAACTTTTTTTTAACACTTGTTTTAAAATTAATATTTTTAAAAAAATCTTTTAACAAATGCTTTGTTTCATATTTTTCTTTTATTTTATAGTTTGTAGTTTTCATAATCAGTAATCATTTTAAAACTGTAATGAAGTATTTTAAAAAACAAATATAGTAAAACTTAAAGTATTTAAAATTATTAGTTGCTAAGGCAAACTCATACTAAAATAAAATCGTGGGTAATCCTTCCTTGTTAACAAAATACCAGCTTAATTCAAAACTGCTACTGCATTAATGGTAAATTAAATTTTAAACCACCAAAACCAAGAGCTCTTGCAACACCAAACTTTTTGGTAATTTTTCTAATTGGTTTGTTTTTGCAATTTTTCTTCTTGTTTTGTTTTCATAACTCTTTTTTCCTGTTTTTGCCACCTTTGGGTGTTCCGATGGCTCGCAAATGCAAAAAGTGGTTAAAAAATTCCATCATTTTATTGCTTCTTTTTAAAGAAGACAACACACTTGGGTAATGTGTCATCAGGGCTTTTTCTCCAAGTAAGCAAGTTTAACCACTATTGCGTAAAATTTTCATCATCTGTGTAAATGTACAGCTCACACTGTGTAAGCAAGAAAAAAAAAAGGGGGGGGAATTCCATCTTTGCCCATTCTGAGCATACAACCTACAAAAATAATACAAGCCAATTCGTTCTTAAACATCTTACAGACATATCATAGCAGCAGGTTTAAGTTTGGTTTTAGCTGGTAAATTCTTGAGCTTTATTAACATCTAAAAAGTTTAATTATAACTTTTTGTAATATTTAATCAGGTAAAATTTGTAAATCCTAATTTTAAAATAAGGAATTTGCAAGCCTTAAAATATAACCAAGTACCTTTTCCCCCCATTTTTCTAAATGCTTAAACTAAAATAAAGTTTTTGTTTGTAATTTTAGTTTTATGAACAAATATTCAATCCTAGGCAGAATTGGTTCATTTTTTAAAAAGGATTATGTTATAATAATCGGGCCAACAAATTTACTATAATTATAAACTCAATTATAAAATATATATATATAAACGTTCATAAAATATTACAATGGCCTGTAATACATATTAATAAAAAGTAAGTTAATGTTATTTCAATAATAAACATCATAAACAAGTACAAACAAACAAACAAAACCCCAGACAAAAAAACAAATTAGTCCAAACAAAAAGGTCGCCCTAATCTCATTCAAGGACTGTTGGAATCATGCTTTGGAAGAACAAAAAAATGTGAAGCCGAAGATTAATGAACCAAAATCGGTGTGGCAAATATTGGGCCTAATTTCTAAACAAAATAATAAGGAAATAAACGATGCTGCTCACTTTTCCCCTTTTGGGGTTACTTTAATCTCCCATCCCATCTTGTATCCCAGGTCAGCTCAGCTCATCTTCCCTAGCCTCAGAATAAGTAAAAAAACACCACTGAAAAACTGTCTTCCCAAGAGGAAGGCCAGCCGCCCTTGCTGTTGTTTAAAGCTTTGCTTTTCACCTGCACGGCCTAAGAAGCATCGCAACACCCGGTCCCCAGCCCATCAATAAAAATACCTAATTGCCAGCAAAGGCAATTTGCGCAAAGGCACGTGAGCTGCTGCGCTGCCGCCCTTCCCTGTTGTGATACTTTCTGCCCTGGTATTTCTTTCCTTCTGTCCTGTCCCTCTCTCGCTCCTGAAATCAACGACATTACATCAGCACAGCAACCTAAAATAACCACAGTCCTGTCCGGTCTTAAAAAAACCCCAAACCCCAAGTAACGTCCCTAACCAAAACGTAAAGCAAAGTCCAAGCAAGAGGTGCTGTGGTCAACCTGCCAGCCAAAGCATCCAGATCTGACTAACCTGGCATCCAGTTTTCCAAAGACCTCATCAAAAGCCGTATTTCCCTCCCCTCCACTATACCGTGTGTGTGTCTGTTAAAAACAGAAAAGATAAATACTCTTTACACATCAAAAGGAAATGTAAAATTACCCCTTTCCTTCTCATCAATAAAAGTTGTTCTGAAAATAAAAAAACTGTAATATGTTGCTTCCAAAAAGGAGGGAACCATAGCTTTTAATTCTTTGGTTTGTATATTCCCTCAGTTTCAGTTTCGATATAAATGCTTGTTTTAATGTTTTGTTCTTTCTTAAGGTTCATTTTAAAGTAGAAGGTTAGTCAATTAATACTTCTAAGCGCTTGCCAGAAACACTGAGTAAAGCCACAGGAGCAGGTGCAGGAAACCCACTGCACTTCCTGCTTGTGGGATGGCAGAACAAATAAACCCAAACGTGAAGGAGGAAAGCAGAATGGTGGGCAACCAACCGCGTTTCTGGAACCTGGCTGGAAAAATGGCCATGTTTGTGGATTTAGGCCGCACCATCTCCCAAAGAGTCAATGACATGGCTCTTTGTGCGGCTGAATGACGTTATAAGCAGAGACCTGATAATCGTTTCGTTTGCCTTTTCAGTTTGTGTCACAATTATATTGGCGAAGCGGAAACCCAAAACATTACGAACTTCTTGAAGCATCGAGAGGACTTAAAGGTTGTGATGAAGATTACAGACGACGAAAGGCTGGTCAGCTATGTGGCCGACAGAATGCAGCATTTACCTGGTGAATTGCAAAGATATGATAGCGAGCTTGTCCTTTATATTCTCCAGAATTTACAGAATGAACTTGAGGATGAAGAAAATTTAAGTGGCCAAATGAAAGAAAACATGATAACACTAAAAAAGAACATTGCCCAATTGCTAGCAGACAGACATAGAAATAGGAGGAAATAGCGTGACAGGAATATGAACCAATGTGGCCTACTTTCAGGAGATAGGCTGGAACAGATGTCAAGACTCTGGTTTATTCTATTCTAAATACAGTAACTCCTCAGTTAACCCGGTTAACGTTGTTTCGTTGCTGACCAATCAGAGAACATGCTTGTTTAAAGTTGCCCAATGTTGTTTGGCAGCCGCCTGCTTTGTCCACTGCTTGCAGGAAGAGCAGCCCGTTGGAGCTGGCTGGTGGGGGCTTGGAAGCAGGGTGGACCGGCAGCCCCCCTATCAGCTCCCCGCTCCCCTAAATTCCCTGTGCGGCAGCCGCCCAGCAGGCTAGCAATTGCTGGGCAGTTCAGGTGTTCCTCCCCCCCACTGCCGTGCCCTGCCCCTGCCCTGTGCCTTGGAGCTGCTCCCGGGAGCCTCCTGCTTGCTGTGCCGGAGGGGGGAGAAGAGGGGTGCTGATGTCAGGGTGTCTCCCTCCCCCCGCTCCTGTACCCCATCTCCACAGAGTGAGAGGGGGAGGGGACACGACAGGGCTCAGGATGGAGGGAGCTTGCTGCCAGCAGCTGCTGTCTCAACTTGCTGGTCTACTTAAAAGGGGCAATGCACGTCTCTCTTTTTCTCACACACACACGGTGTGTGTCTCTCCCTCTCCCTCTCCTTCTCCCACACAGGCCGTGTGTGTGTCTGTCTGTCTCACACACACATGCACACACCCCGGCACTCTGGAAAGTGGAGGGAGTGGTGTGCTCCCGTGGGATAGCCTGGGTTCAGCAGCACATTCAGTTTCCACAGGGAAACTGCCACTGCCATGCTGTGTCTCCTCCCTCCATTCCTGCTGCCTTGTCGAGTGTGAGGCTCCATTAACAACACTGTGTTAACCCTTGAGGGCTCAGCCGAGTGCTAGTTCATCATTTAGCAGTGAGGCATTCCCTGGAAATATCCCACCCTCTGACTCCACCACCTCAACCAAGCTTGACAATCAGCATTGCTGTGTACAGTATTTAATTGTTTGTTTAAAACGTATACTGTATATATGTGTGTATATATTTTAAAAATGTCCCTGGAACTTAACTCCTTCTATTTACATTAATTCTTATGGGGAAATTGGATTCGCTTAACATGGTTTCACTTAAAGTAGCATTTTTCAGGAACAGAACGACGATAAGTGAGGAGTTACTGTAGTTTCTTCTGTTCTAAATAGAACGCTGCCTGCAGGGACACAAGAGGGTGCGTACCGACTGTTAGGAACCAGGGCACAAACCCCAAATTGGCTGTGAGGTCTATACTTAGATTTCACCAACCAATTATCAAGTGTAAACTCCTCAGGCACCGTAACAGCCTAACCATGGAGTCACAGACAGTGCCCTGGGGTACGCCGATCTGTCTCACCGCCCAGGGGAGCTTATCTGTGTGAGAGATGGTCCCTTGCACCAAGAATCGCAGCAATATCCAGGTTACTCCCAGTCCCAAAGGTCTGACTTGCCCTGGTCAATGGCACCTTAGAGCTCACACCAAAGACAAGGCTTGTAGCCAATCCTATAATAAACTATATAAAATGTATTAAATAGGAAAAGAAAATAACGGATTATTTATAAGGCTAAAGCAAGTAAACGCATACACACAAATGAGTTACAATCTTAAGTTTCAAAAGTAATAGAAGCATTGATAAGCGAGCGCTATATGACCTTTAGGGCTAACCCAGGCTAAGCGTTGTAGACCACTTGCTTATGCCTAGAAAGCCTTGCCCCGCAGAGTCTAAGCACTATAGAGATACCTACTTTCTTCTGATTGGGTTTTTTATTCCCCTTCTCCCATGTGCTCTGAGCTGCAAATTCAGTTCTTGGGAGGAATCCCCTTGCCTGACTCCTCTTCGCAGGTGGGAAGAGCAGAACAACAAAGTCCGTTGTCCTCTTTAATGTTCCACAATAGTTCGTCTGGTGTCATTGGGTCTTTCTGGTTGGGCAGGGTGTAACACCTTCAGTCGCAGAGCGGCACTTCATACTACTTAATGTCTCTTTCCTGTCAGGTGAGTTACATAGTCACCCACAGAGACTCACAATACAACCACTCAAATATTACCTTAGAATACAGGATACAGACACCATAAGTGAGATTAATGCTGACAGCAGCTCACAAGCATTTAATAAAATGTAAACCCTCAACACATCCTTATAATTCTAATACCTGTTTTAACAACACTAACGCACGGGTGAGCCAGATGGGTCCCAGCCATGTATGTGTCAGAGTTCAGGTGAGACATGGGGACCTTGGCATGAGCAGGCACCTGGTCTACCAGCATCACACCCCTGTGACAGTGTTGGAGGGCGTCATAAACAGTATTAAAAACAGTGAAATCACTGGTGGCTGGGAAACATGTCTGTAGATAAGGTCAAATTCTGAGAATTTTCTACAGCCTTAGAAAAACTACACTTTATAAAAACATAGGTCCAGTGTCCACCTCAGTAGGTTGGCACCTACATAATGCTGATCCCATCCAAGTGTGATGGGTGGACTAGGCCCTGAGACCCACTGCTGGAGTCCTTGTGGCCCTGCCACAGCCCACCCCAGAAAAGGGCAGTAGAGAGGTCCTCTGAGCTGCCTAGAGCGGCTGTGTGGGAAGCAGCCAATCAGGGCCCAGCAAGCTAGTATAAGAAGAGCTGCAAGGCCCGAATGAGACCAGTTCCTTGCTAGAGCTGGAGGAGAGTGAATGATGCTGGGACGCCACCAGGACAAAGCTCTGAGTTAAGGGAGAAGAATGTGTGGGAGCCACAGGGAAGTGGCCCAGGGAATTGTAGCAGCAATGCGGTGTATTTAAAGGGATATTGCAGATGGCTGCTATCTATAGGGTCCCTGGTTTGGGACCCAGAGTAGAGGGTAGGCCCAGGTCCCCCCCACCAGCCACTGGGAAAGTAGCCTGGACTTTGAGGCACCCCAGAGCTGGGGCCAGAAAGGCCCTGAGAGGGCGAAGATGTTGCCTCCAGGGAAAGAGCCTTGAGACACCGCTCTATTGCGGAGCGGAGACAAACTGAGAGACATTGCAGAGGGCACTAAGAGAGGCCCCAGGTGAACTTGTACCCCAAAGGGGTTTGCTTTGCTTTTATCTCACAGACAGACTGTGTATGACTTGGCTGGAGGCCTGAGTCAGTGAAGATCCACCACAAACAGGTAGAGGGAGAGGGCATGCACGTTTACGATGCAGTGTGGATGCTCAAGTGTGGGCCTGAAAACACCGAGTCCACAAGCCCAGCTCCCACAGACCCAGACATAATGTGCAGTATAGACAGACCCCTAAAGGCCCTCCTCTGCTGCGCTGTCTTCAGCGAATCCAGTTACCTGGCATTAAAATTTCCTATTTGTTGTTTTAGTTTCTATAACCTCCGTTCCCCTGTCCGCCCTGAGCTTGTGAGCGCCTTCGGGCAGGGACCAACCCTTTGAATAACTGGGAAGTACCTAGTCCATGGGGGTGCTCCCATAAACAAACCAGAAATGATGCACCTGCCTCCTACAGTCTCTGTGCACACGGGCGGGGGAGGGGAGTTTCATCCCCAGTCATTAACAACGGGGCTCTAGCATGGATGAATCCTACAGTGGTTTGAAATCTAGCTAATTGTTTATGAACAGTGATTTGCACTAATTGACCAGCTCTAATCTCATTCCAACCAACGTAAAACTTCCATATAGAGCTGTTCACTATCTAGAGACGAGTGTCTTGGTTCTGTAACTTCGTTTGTCTTGGGTCTGTAACTCTCCAGGAACTAGAGGCCTCCGGGAATTCTGTGTGATGTATCCCAGCCTTAGCTGGTGCTGTTGTCTAGGAGCCGTATGGTTTGTAGCCTTATTGTATGTTTCAGACACCAGGTGCTATGTGAAATAGTTCTCCAATGTAATATGTAAAAATAAAAAGTTTAACTTAGTTTTGGCTTTTTGAATGAACTAAATAGCGTTTACTACTTCAAACAGGAAAACAAATTGTTACCACTAACTTTACGTCTTGTTACTTGATGTGACGTCATCCACAACCTGATTGATTTATCCGTCCGGGGTGTGCACAGAAGGCAACAGCAGTGGGGCACTGGAAAGGGGGTGCAGCTGTGGGGGGTATGTCCCCATGATGCCCATAGTCTCTCTCACTACTCAGTCTCTTAGGCCCAGATCCTCAAAGGTGTTTAGGTTGCCTTACTCCATCCACACACCCCAACTTCTCCCCACAACAGGGCTGCCCCACCCCTTCCGAAACACCCTTAACTCTTCATATGCCACAGCCCAGCCCTTCCAGCCCCCATGAGCCATTTGTTATCAGTGTCCTCCATCTTGGACCAACCTGGACTCGGTGTCACACCACCCCCACCCCTCTGCCCCAGGGCCAGGCTGGGGCTTTCTGTGGCTGGACCCTTGCTCTGACTGGGGTATCAGGTTCTGTCTTCTTTCTCTGCCCCCCACCCCTGGTCTCTCCCCAGCAAGAGGGGGACGCTCTGCCTGCTGCAGGAGAACCGGGCCCTGCGGGCTGAGCTGGCGCTGTGGCAGTCCCAGGCTGAGAGGAATGTGCTGCGCCTGCCCCTGGTGATTAGCAACACCAAGGGACCTCAACCACCTCCCACCAGCGCCCCTGGGGGACAGAGCCAGGGGCACCTTGCTTATGGTAATGGGAGGGGACATGGAGCTTTGGCTTGATTTGGGGGGTGAGGTCAAGGCTTTTGCCCCTGGCTCTGTAAGGGAAGGGGGGCTGGGCATCAATGGGGTGGAGGGGAGGCACCTGCCCTCAGGCCGCAGCACGGAAGGGCCAGGGGTGGGAGGGGTGTGTAAAGATGCACCTGTGAGTACTGGCCTCCTGCAGGTACATATAGTTTACAGGTATGTCATAATTAAAATTAATAATTTTCCTCAAGAAAACAGTGGGCCGCAGAGCTGCACAGGTGGGTCTCAGGGGAAAAAGTTTGGGACCCCCCCGGATTAAAGCCTGGCTGCGTGAAGAAAGGCCCTGAGTAGCAAGGTGGGGTCTTGCTGAAGGCTCAGCGGGTGACCCTGCTTTGAGCTTGGGGCATTCCTTTATTTTTGGATTTTAACACCCCAGCAGGGTGGTGCTCGAGTGTGCCTTAGCGAAGGGCAAAGCACTACGGCCCGGGGCCCTGTGAGCTGACCTCGGGAGATCTGCTGGGACACCATAGAGGTTGCAACTTTTTATAAGGTTCCAGCAAGACCATTGGCTGGTGCCGCTTGCCTTAGGAGATGGCCTGAAGTGGGCCTCTGGCACCTTTCAAATGCAGCTGCAGAATGGGGCGGGGTCCCCTTTGCTGCACTCTCTCCCATCCCACGCACTCTCTGTATGCTTTTTGAGACCTTGCTGTTCCTTCTTGCCCATAGAGGAAGGTAATGGCCCAAGATTTCTGTGGGTGGGGGCCTTCCTGTTCTTATGGAAAAACCCTATTAAAAATTACTAGAAAACAGTCGCTGTTCCATAGGCTTTTGGATCACCCTATAGAACTTCATAGAGAAGTATCTCTTTCTATAGGATGGCTCAAAAACCTACAGGAAGGGTTGCATTCACTCTTAAATGCTATACATTTTAAGAGACTTCCTATAGTGTCTTGCAGCTTTCTTCTCCATTAAATTCTGCCAGACCTTCCATAAGGGTGGCAGCAGGTTCCCTGATATTCTTGTGCCCAAAATCCTGTCCGAATTAAACCAAAGGGTACCAGGGAGCACCCCCTGGCTTGACGTGGTTTCCATCATATACAGGATTTACCGTTTGGTTCAATGGCTCTCACCACCCCCATGATACAAATTGTTCCAGAGCCCCTGGAGGTACCAGCTCATTTGTACCCTAGATGATCCAATGGAGCTAACAGCTTCTCACTACACCTAGCCAGCTGTGCCACGCCCTGCCCCAGTTCAATTGCCCCAGTCTCTTGGCCTCACTTTGCTGGTGCATGAGCTGGGGGCTGCGTCAGTGAGACAAAATCATAGAATATCAGGGTTGGAAGGAACCTCAGGAGGTCATCTAGTCCAGCCCCCTGCTCAAAGCAGGACCAATCCCCAGACAGATTTTTGCCCCAGATCCCTAAATGGCCCCCTCAAGGATTGAACTCACAACCCCGGGTTTAGCAGGCCAATGCTCAAACCACTGAGCTATCCTTGCCCCCAAGAGATGCTGCCAGCGGGCACTCTGGGATCTAAGCAGGCTGCAAAGGCCTGAACAGGGATTTACAGCGGCATCAGCTTGAACAAATGATCAAATCGCTCAGATGCCCTGATGGGGAAGTGGGGGCATATGATCTACAACTCGCCACCTCCCCATATCCCTCCTCCTGTCACGAGACCCATTCTGGATGGGCTCCTTCACAAGCAAACCCACCACAGTACTCCCAGCATAATGAATTAGGTAGTAGGGACGACCCCATCGGGTCGCACGAGACTTGCTCCGCTCTGTGCAGAGAGATGGGAACGAGTCAGGATTCCATTGTATGTACAGCGCTGTGCGTGTGCAGAATGTGTTTGAGTTGAAATGCTATAAGGAAAACATATTGAATCGCCAACGTTACATGAGTTCCCAAACCCAACTGGGAAGCGCTGACCCTTTCGGAGTCCTACCGACAAACTACCCTGCTTAGATACTGGAGTCCTACTTCATGGGCCTCTGGCTCTGTCCCCTATCAATCCCTCTCTCCTTTCCCTTATCCCTCTTCCACAGCTTCTGTGTGTATTTCTTAAGCCATTGAAAACTATCCACCCACTTTTCCTCCCTAGCTTAGCCGGAAGCTAGGGGACTCCATTGCCATCTACCCAAGTAAAGACAGGAAAGGAAAGAAAGTAGCGGTGACATTATCATTAAAATATGACCATATAGATCATTGTTGCAACTACTGTTATATATTTGCAGCAAATATTGTACAAAGGTTGTCGTGTGAGGTGTCTATGACAAGGTTATGATTTGCTAGTTATGATTATGCTGTCTATATGCATGGATCATTTTTGTATTTAAAGTTATGAGTATTGGCTCTATACCTGGATTACAAATGTTTGCTCCTGGAGTAATGCCCACGAAGTAATCAGCCAGATATGCCATGTAAGATATCTGCAAAGATGTCATAATTTGCCAGATATGATCATCCTGTTTATATGTGTGTATCACCTTTGTATTATGAGTTATAGCTATGTCTGTATGTCTGTATTTCAAACTTGTGCTCTGTTTCTGGGTGACGCCCCAGACAGTTTGGCCTCAGCAATGCCTAGCCTGCTTGATGGCCCATTAAGGACCATCAGCTATATAATTGACCCATTGAGAGACGGCAGATACGCCTTGTGACTCAGCAAGGCATGTAGGGAAATGCCTATGGAGAGAACTAAGGCTTCCAAGCCATGTGCTGGGCAGCTTGTGTTTGAAACAAAGGAAGCAGAGGCCACATGGCAAGAGACTATAAAAGGCAGCTGCATCTCCTCCATTTTGTCTTCAATCCTGCTTCTTACCTCTGGAGGGACTTGGCTACAAACTGAAGCTCTGAACAAAGGACTGACTGACCCATCCCAGCTGGGGATGTTCCAGAGACTTGATTTGAACCTGCAGTTTATTCTATCACTGCTACAAGCCTGAACCAAGAACTTTGCCATTACTGTATGGAATTGATTCCTTTAACCAATTTTAACTCTCCCCTTTCTTTCCTTTTATAAATAAACCTTTAGATTTTAGTTTAAAAGAATTGGCTGTAGCGTGTATTTGGGTAAGATCTGAAACATTTGTTAACCTGGGAGCTAATGTGTCCGATCCTTTGGGATTGGTAGAACCTTTTCTTTTATATGATGAAATAAGATTTACAGAAATTTTCATCATGTTTGACGTGGGTACCTGGATGGAGGCCTGAGGCTGGATCACTTTAAGGGAACTCTGTTGTTTGGACTTCTGAGTAACTAGTAAGGTAATGAAGCTGTTTTATGCTGGCTTGGTAAATCTAAGTATTGGAATATCCACCAGCTTTTGGGGTTTGTCTGCCCCATTCTTTGCAGTTCACTCTAATTGAGTGACCATAGCTGGCTCCCCACTAGGACCCCGGTCACAGCGGCGTAGTCGTGCTTGGATACACATTACCACAGGTTAAATAAATAAATCTATCCTATCTCATAGAGCTGGACAGGACCTTGAAAGGTCATCAAGTCCAGCCCCCTACCTTCACGACCAAGCATTGATTTTGCCCCAGAGCCCTAAGTGGGCCCCTTAAGGATTGAACTCACAACCCTAGGTTTAGCAGGCCAATGCTCAAATCACTGATTGGATCAGAACCACACGCATGTCAACATTTAATTTTGATATTGGAGAGTTTAAGGGTTAAAAATCAGTTACAGTGAGTGACCCATGATCAAGATCCTGACAGGAAAAAGCCTGGAAGAATTGTGCTCACAGAGAGGGTTGTATTTTAAGAAAAAGGCCCCAGAGCAGGAGCTGAAGAAGCTGTTAATTGCCGGTGATAAGGAAACAGAGCCAGCGAATGCTTGCAGTGAGAAACCAGCAGCTAGAACTTGAACAAAAGCAAAAAATAGCGATATGGAAGGAGAAGCTGCTGAAAGAGGACGCCTGTGTTTTGAACATGAACAAAGAATGGTATAGCTTAGATTACAGGAAGTAGAAGCGAAGGCAAAAGTGGACAGACTTAAGCTACAACTCAAGAGAATAAAGGAACAACAGGAGGAATTGTATCATCTTAGAGGGACAAGTGGCGTTCAGCCACCCGAGATTGAGCAATAACAGGTCTGTGATGCCCTTAGATGTCCGGGGCTGCACGCGCGCTACACTGACTGGCTCAGCGTGTGTCTACCCCACGCCGACAGGTGCGGGTAACCCGTTGAACCCCATTCGTGATGGGGATCGGGGATTGCAATTATTCCCCATGAACGTGTATCATCTTGAAAAGCCAGCTCCTCTCAGCAGCAAAGATGGGGATAGAATCTATCCAGTTTGTAACAACGTTGGTAGGTTGTTTGACTCTAAGCAGTTAACTGTGTGTAACCAAATTTACTCCAACGCTGCCACCTTTTATGTAAATGCTTTTACTATGAGCTCAGGTGAAGGTAACCCCATAACTTGTGCAGAGAATGTAAAAGTCAATGGTAAAAGCTGTTTAGGGCAAATTACAGCTTCTAACATCACTCTTGTCAAAGCAGATCTTGTCAAAGAGGAAGATTATTTACCAGATCAGTGTGAGAATATTGTAATCCTCTATGAGTTTACTGTACGTGTGCCTTTAGCCAGAATCCATCTTGAATGGAATGGTGTTAAACACGAAGTTATAGCTGGTGTAAGGAAGTTATTGCCAAAGGATCTTTTGATTGGGGATGATATTAAAGCTTTGTTCAGTCAAATTGTTGACATAAACGCATCACAGGAAGGAAAAAATCCTGAACCTGTCTCTACTAGGGGCAAGGATTTGCCTATGGAGGGTTTCTCCAAATGTTTGTCTGAGGAAGATAGCTGTTTGTGCAAAAAACCAGTGCATATGTGGGAAAAAATTCCTAATTGTCTGTCTGGTATCTCACACCTGAATCTGGCATTAGATAAGGCTCAGGAAGACGTTTCTCTAGAGCAAATTAAAATTGCTGATCAGGTTAAAGCCCTAACTGAGGAAGGAGAGGGTACATTTTGGTGAGTGATACATTGTTGGCTAATAAAGCTTGGGAAAGTCAGCCTGACCCAGGTAAAAGTGATGTGCTTAAAGTAGCTCAGTGGAAGGAGACACTATTTGTGGAAAACAGCAGTTTATCTGTTAAGGGAGGGGAAAGCAAAGAAATTTTAGATGAGCCTAGGCAGCCTTCTGAGCTGATGGCTTTGTCTAATCAGCAGTTTGGGAAGGCCAGGTTAGTAGAAACATGAGTAGCCCTATAGGCCATCTTCTAGGCCAAGCTGCACCAGCCAGGGAGCTAGCCGGAACCTGGGAAAAAGTTGCAAGAGTGGATCTATACACCTCAGAAAGACTCTGGCAGTTAGGAATTGGAACAAGTCTCCCAAACAAACGGTTGCTTTCTCTATGCAGTGATTCACCCTGAGTTAACTCAATCAAATCACTTCCACATCCATCCGTTGCAGCAAACTGCTTGCAAAAACTACCGTGAAGATTTTCCTCTTCAGGAATCTTTCTAAGCAACAATCCATTTTTCACAGAAATTCTCCCCTTACCCTTTTCACCTAAGTCAGTGGTTTTCAAACTGCTGTTAAAGTCCTGTGGGTGGTGCTGCCTGGCTAACGCAGGCTCCCTGCCTGTTCTGAGAGGGCTGGGACTGGAAAGCAGATGGCAATAAAGCCAGTTCTCTGCAAGGTCACTGTGCTGCCTCAGCCCTGGCTCCCAGCCAATGTGGTGCTTGTGCAGGGCCGCCCGGGAGTGGGGAAGTGGGGCAATTTGCCCCAGGCCCCGCAGGGGCCCCCACGAGAATGTCGGAGGCTCCCCCCACCTCTGCCTTCTCCCATCCCCCGGCGCCTCAGCGCGCAGCATCCAGGAGCGGCCCTGGACAGCGCTGCAGCCGCGTGGCCTGAGCTCCTCCTGCTCAGAGCTGCGTGGTAAGGGGGCGGGGCTCCGAGCTCCGGGCCAAGCGGCGGGAACTCAGGTCCTGTGGAGCCAGGCCGCTGCAGCGCTGTCCGGGGCCGCTCCTGGACGTGGCGCGCTGAGGTTCCGGGGGAGGCGGGAGTAAGCAGCATGGTAAGCCCCTCTGAGCCAGACCCCCCTGACCCCACTCCCCACAGCCCTGACCCCCAGCTCTGAACCCAGCCCCTCTGAGCCAGACCCCCCTGACCCCACTCCCCACAGCCCTGACCCCCATCTCCAAGCCCAGCCCCTCTGAGCCGGACACCCCCCTGACCCCATCTCCCCCGCAGCCCTGACTCCCAGCTCCGAGCACAGCCCCTCTGAGCCAGGCACCCCCCTGACCCCACCCCCGCACAGCCCTGACCCCCAGCTCTGAACCCAGCACCTCTGAGCCGGGCACCCCCCTGACCCCACCCCCACACAGCCCTGACCCCCAGCTCTGAACCCAGCACCTCTGAGCCGGGTACCCCCGACCCCATCCCCCCCACAGCCCTGACCCCCAGCTCCGAGCCCAGCCCCTCTGAGCCGGACACCCCCCGACCCCATCTCCCCACCGCCCTGAGCCCGGCCCCTGTGAGCCGGGCACCCCCCGACCCAGAGCCCAGCTCCCCACGCAGCCCTGGGCAACAGCAGCACCACCCCCAGGCAGCAACAGCCCATTGGCACCAACCGTCACCATCACCCAGCAACAGCCCATTATGTTACTGCAAATGTCTACATCCCGTTAAAGCATTTCATGTTTTCAAATGCTGGATTTAGTGTATTTTCAAATTATTACAAATTAATTTTTGAATGTATTTCACTGGTTATTGTTTACATTTCCAAATACATGTTACTAGAGTATTTTCAAACTGCTGTTAAAGTCCTGTGGGTGGTGCTGCCTGGCTAACGCAGGCTCCCTGCCTGTTCTGAGAGGGCTGGGACTGGAATGGAAGGGGGCCCCGAAATTGCTTTGCCCCGGGCCCCCTGAATCCTCTGGGCAGCCCTGGGCTTGACTTGAAGAGCTGCGCTGACGTAAGGGTGTCTCAGTGTTACTACCGTAGCTATAACAGACGATGACACCCAGGCCGTGGGTGGGTGGCACCGGCTTTTCTCTTGCTTCTTTCTCTGGGTTACTTCCTGGCCACTTCCCTCTCTCCCGTGTCCGGGGCGGGTTCTGCAGCAGCCGAGGGGGGCTGGTTAGACCGATCGCGGCTCCTCAGCTGTTTGCAGATCCAGCGATTCACACACTGGTGACCGGGCGCCGCTTGTGACCGGGGGGCTGCGGACACGCTCCGGGGAACGAGCGCAGCTGGCCGCGCCGGGTCCCACTCCCAGGTAAGGGCGCTGCCCCGTCCCCTTCCCCCGGGGGTGTAGCCCCACAAAATGCTCCCCTCCCGTTTTGCTACTGGGAGCGGTTTCTGCCACGCAGCGTAGCAGTTTGGTAAACGCTCCCGGTCTGCTTCCTCTGGGGGGGGGGGATGGTTGCAAAACGGGAGGGATGGGGTTGTGGTGGAAAACACTCCCGGTCTGCTTCCTCTGGGAGGATGGTTGCGAAACGGGAGGGTTGGGGTTGTGGTGGAAAACACTCCCAGTCTGCTTCCTCCTGGCTAATGTGCCAAATTGATCTGTTGCATGATTGAGGCATACTGTTTCACTTTTTTGTGTGTGAATCCGTGAAAAGGGAGGTAAGGTTTGGGGGAACGGAGCATGCCCCTGAGCCCAAGGTGAGACCAGAGTGGCCCCTTTTCATTTTTTCCACTGGCTTCTCCTTGCTTAATTCCAATGACTGGGCTGCTCATGCACCTGTCACTGGTCCAGGGATGGTTGCAAAACGGGAGGGATGGGGTTGTGGTGGAAAACACTCCCGGTCTGCTTCCTCTGGGGGATGGTTGTGAAACGGGAGTGATGGGGTTGTGGTGGAAAACACTCCCGGTCTGCTTCCTCTGGGAGGATGGTTGCGAAACAGGAGGGATGGGGTTGTGGTGGAAAACACTCCCGGTCTGCTTCCTCTGCGGGGGGGGGTGTGGTTGCAAAACGGGAGGGATGGGGTTGTGGTGGAAAACACTCCTGGTCTGCTTCCTCTGGGAGGATGGTTGCGAAACGGGAGGGATGGGGTTGTGGTGGAAAACACTCCCGGTCTGCTTCCTCTGGGAGGGTGGTTGCAAAACGGGAGGGATGGGGTTGTGGTGGAAAACACTCCCGGTCTGCTTCCTCTGCGGGGGGGGGGGGTGGTTGCAAAACGGGAGGGATGGGGTTGTGGTGGAAAACACTCCCGGTCTGCTTCCTCTGGGAGGATGGTTGCGAAACGGGAGGGATGGGGTTGTGGTGGAAAACACTCCCGGTCTGCTTCCTCTGGGAGGGTGGTTGCAAAACGGGAGGGATGGGGTTGTGGTGGAAAACACTCCCGGTCTGCTTCCTCTGCGGGGGGGGGGGGGTGGTTGCAAAACGGGAGGGATGGGGTTGTGGTGGAAAACACTCCCGGTCTGCTTCCTCTGGGAGGATGGTTGCGAAACGGGAGGGATGGGGTTGTGGTGGAAAACACTCCCGGTCTGCTTCCTCTGGGAGGGTGGTTGCAAAACGGGAGGGATGGGGTTGTGGTGGAAAACACTCCCGGTCTGCTTCCTCTGGGAGGGTGGTTGCAAAACGGGAGGGATGGGGTTGTGGTGGAAAACACTCCCGGTCTGCTTCCTCCTGGCTAATGTGCCAAATTGATCTATTGCATGATTGAGGCATGCTGTTTCACTTTTTTTTGTGTGAATCCGTGAAAAGGGATTTTTTTTACTTTACTCTTCCAATTTGCATCATATACAAAGCAATTTTGGGGGCCACTTCCATTAAAAAAAAGTTGCAATACTCTAGTAACATGTATTTGGAAATGTAAAAAATAACCAGTGAAATACATTCAAAAATTAATTTGTAATAATTTGAAAATACACTAAATCCAACATTTGAAAACATTAAATGCTTTAATGGGATGTAGACATTTGCAGTTACATAATGGGCTCTCACTGGGTGATGGTGATGGTTGGTGCAAAAGGGCTGTCGCTGCCTGGGGGTGGTCTACAAGGACCCCCGGTCCTTCTCCTCTTCCGTTACTTCTAACCAATGCGTCCCCATCTTGTAACTAAAATTGTTGTTAGTCATCCCCAAATGCATCACCTTACACTTTTCACTATTAAATTTCATCTTATTTCTGACACTCCAATTCACAAGCTCATTCATGTCTCCCTGCAGAATATCCCTATCCTCCTCCGAATTTACAACGCCTCCCACCTTCGTATCATCCGCAAACTTTATCAGCCCACCCCTGCAATCGGTTCCGAGGTCAGTTATAAATAGATTGAATAAAATGGGTCCCAAAACTGAACCTTGAGGCACTCCACTAGTAACCTCCCTCCAACCTGACAGTTCACCCTTCAATACGACCCGCTGCAGTCTCCCCATTAACCAATTCCTTATCCACCTCTGGATTTTCATATCAATCACCATGTTTTTCAGTTTAACCAATAATTCCTCATGGGGTACAGTATCAAACGCTTTACTGAAATCCAGGTATATTAGGTCCACCGCATTTCCCTTATCTAATAAGTCCGTTACTTTCTCAAAGAAGGAGATCAGATTCGTTTGGCACGATCTGCCCTTCGTAAAACCATGTTGTAATTTATCACAATTGCCATTAACCTCCAGGTCCTCAACTAGTTTCTCTTTCAGAATTTTCTCTAGCACCTTGCACACTACAGATGTTAAACTAACAGGCCTATAGTTACCCGGATCACTTTTTTTCCCTTTCTTGAAAATAGGAACCACATTAGCGATTCTCCAGTCTAACGGGACCACCCCCGAGTTTACAGATTCATTAAATATTATTGCTAATGGGCCTGCTATTTCCCGCGCCAATTACTTGAATATTCTCGGATGAAGATCGTCCGGTCCTCCCGACTTAGCCCCATTAAGGTGTTCGAGTTTTGTTTCTACCTCGGATACGGTAATCCCCCATCCTGAATGCCCCTCTGTAATGGTGCTAGTAACCCTAATACCTTCATTGGCCTCATTAAACACCAATGCAAAATATTCATTGAGATATTGCGCCATGCCTAGATTATCTTTAATATCCTCCCTGGCAATAGTCTTCAGTGGTTCCACTTCTTCTTTCTTTGCTTTCTTCCTATTTATATGGCTGTAAAACCTCTTACTATTGCTTTTAATTCCCCTCGCTAGGTCCAACTCTACACGGCCTTTGGCCTTTCTCACTCTATGTCTACATTGTCTGACTTCACTAAGGTAAGTTTCCTTGCTGATCACTCCCCTCTTCCAGTCTTTGTACGCTTTCTGTTTTTTCCTAATCGCCCCTTTGAGTCGGTCGCTCATCCAGCTCAGTCTAAATCTCTTGCTTAGTAATCTTTTTCCCTTTTTTGGGATACAGGCCTCCGACAGCTCATGCATCTTTAACTTAAAGTAATCCCAGGCTTCTTCTGCCTTTAGATCCATTAATATGTTTGCCCAATCCACTTCCCTTACCAGTCCCCTTAATTTGTTAAAATTGGCCTTTTTAAAATTATAAACCCTAGTCTTTGACTTAATTCTGTTACTCCTTCCATTTAGTTTAAACCGAATTAGCTCATGATCACTGGAGCCCAAATTGTCCCCTACTACCACTTCCTCAACGAGGTCCTCACTACTTACCAGAATCAAATCTAAAATGCCCCCCCCCTCGTCGGTTCAGCTACCACTTGATGAAGGAATTGATCAGCAAGCACATCTAGGAACATCTGAGCCCTATTATTGCTACTAGCGTTTGTTCCCCAATCTATATCCGGGAAGTTAAAGTCCCCCATAATTATACAGTTTCTATTAGTATTTACTTCTCTAAACACATTAAATAGTTCCTTATCCATATCCTGGGTCGATCCCGGCGGTCTATAGCACACCCCAAGCACTATCCCCGGAGAGGCTCTAGTAGTCCTTTTACCCAGTGTGAGTATTGCCCAGACGGACTCTGTGTTATCTATTCCATCGACTATTATTTCTTTACAGCTTATTTCACTATTGACATACAATGCCCCCCCCCACCTTTACCTTTGTCCCGGTCTTTCCTAAACAGCGCATACCCCTCCATACCTGTGTTCCAGTCGTGACTGCCAGCCTGGCTGATTGCACCCCCAAGGGCCGGAGTTATCCTGCCCCAGGACAAGCTGTGGCTGCGCTGCCGGCTCAGCCTGGCAGACACAGTCACCTCCCATCAGGGCCGGGTATTGTGGCTGGGGGTTAGGGTGTGGGAGAGTAGGTGGGTCTGGGGGGGTGCTGTGCAGTGAGGGGTGGGAAGATCTGTGTGTGTTGGGGCACTGGGAAGTGTGCAGGGGTCTGGGTGGGGCACTGTGCAGTTGTGGCAGTGGGGCGGTGGGGGGCACTGGGCAGTGAGGGAATCTGCAGGGGGGCTCTGGCCGGGGAGGGGCAGGGCACTGTGCAGTTGTCGGAGGTCTGTGGGGGGTCTACAGCTAGGGGGCACTGGGCAGTGAGAGGATCTGGGGGGGTTCAGAGTGGTCTGTGGGAGGGCACTGGGCATGGGGGTTTGTGGGGGTCTTTTCACGTATTCACACACAAAAACGTGAAACAGTGCGCCTCAATTGACCAATAGAGATCAATTTGGCACATTAGCCAGGAGGAAGCAGACCGTGAGTGTTTTTGACCACAAACCCCATCCCTCCTAATTCGCAACCCCATGGACCAGTGACAGGTGCATGAGCAGACAAGTCATTGGAAATAAGGAAGGCGGAAGCCAGTGGAAAAAATGGAAGGGGCCACTCTGGTATGACCTTGGGCTCAGGGGCATGCTAGCCAGGAGGAAGCAGATCGATGAAAGGGGCCACTCTGGTCTCACCTTGGGCTCAGGGGCATGCTCCGTACCCCCAAAGCTTACCTCCCTTTTCACGGACTCACACACAAATACGTGAAACAGCGCGCCTCAATCGTACAATAGATCAATTTGTCACATTAGCCAGGAGGAAGCAGATCGACCAAAGGGGCCACTCTGGTATCACCCTTGGGGTCATGGGCCCGCCCCGAAGGGGAAGAAGCATGATGGGAGCACAGGGCCGGGATGGCCAGTGTGCGTCTGGCAGCTCCCGGTTTGTAAACAGTGCCATTGTACTGGGCTAGGTGGAGCAGGATTGTTCCTGCCGTGCCATGACCCATCTCCCATTGCCCCCGGCCAGCCCGTCGCTCTGAGGACTCTGCCCCCCATGCCCCATGTCCCCATTTCCCCCCTGGGGGACCACAAATATGTTTAGCACCAGGCCCACAAAAAGTTAATCCATCCCTTTTTGGGGCGCAGGCTCTGGGATGGAGTTGGGGTGCAGGAGGGTTGCAGGCTATAGGTAGTTTGGGTAGTTTGAGTGAGGGGTGCAGGCTCTGACCTGGGGCATGGGATTGGGGTACAGGAGGGGGTGCAGACATGTGGGCTCTGGGAGGGAGTTAGCAACTCAGCACGTTATATAAGAGAAATGAACTGCAGTGATTTCATATAGGCATAGAAACTGATAGAAGACACTTTTACATATTCAAAATGTGAGAGGCAGAGTTGGAGGGAGGGGGTGTCTGTACAATATTTCACCGCATTCAGTCTCCTGGCTGGATCAGTAACGTAGCCGTGTACAGGGCTGCCCAGAGGATTCAGGGGGCCTGGGTCAAAGCAATTTTGGGGGCCCCTTCCATAAAAACAGTTGCAATACTATAGTAACATGTATTTTGAAATGTAAAAAATAACCAGTGACATACATTCAAAAATTAATTTGTAATAATTTGAAAATACACGAAATACATTATTTAAAAACATTCAATGCTTTAATGGGATGTATACATTTGCAATTACATAATGGGCTGTTGCTGGGTGATGGTGATGGTTAGGATGGGGTCGGGGGGGGGGCCCACACCTTACCATGGCGCTTACCCCCTCTCCTGGAGCCTCAGTGTGCTGCGACCAGGAGCGGCCCCGGACCGCGTTGGAGCCACCGCGCTGCAGTGCGCCAGGGCCGCTCCCGGACGCGGCACGCTGAGACACCGGGGGAAGACGGAGGCGGGGGCAGCCTCCGACATATTCGTGGGGGCCCCTGCAGAAAATTGCCCCACTTGGCCCCCCCCCCCCGTCTGGGCGGCCCTGGCCCTGCAACACTTGTATAGGATAGAGAGGAGCTGCGTTGATTAATCTTTGACAGGCTAGGAATTGGAGGCCTGTGCCTTTAAGACCCCAGCCCCAGGAACCCGCCCCCTGCTCCGAGGCTGACATGCAGCGTCCCTGTGAGAACAACAAAAACAGCCTCTGCCCCCCCCACACACCCCTAGATTAGCGAGCACAGTGTGTGGCTCATCCCACGGGGTCACTGTTCCCCCCCCTCCCCCTCCCTAAACGGGGGTTTTGTACCCGCACGGGGTCTGGCAGTGTCACCCCTCCCCCGCTTAACCCCGGCTCTCACCCCCCACCACCGATTTTTGCCCTTCAGCCCCTCTTCTGCCGCTAGCTACAGTAGCTTGAACCCCCCAGGCCAGTAAAATTCTGCCCCCTGCTCAGACCCTGACAGCCCCCCCGCTGCGATTTGCCCCCCTTAATCCTTTTAACCCCCCCAAAGAGGAGGGAGCAAATCGTTAGCAGAAGTAAGGGCAGAGAGAGGGCAGAGAGAGGGCAGTGGCTACAACGAAGGTTACTGAGCATGCTCAGTTGGACTGAGCATGCTCAGTACACCCAAAATAGCAAAACGGGAGCAGAGCATTTTGTGGGGCTACACCGGCTGCACAGACCTGCCCCTGTCCTGCCCCCGGCTCCGAGCTGCGGGGAGTTGGGGGGAGACACCCGCCCCCATCCCGACCCCCTTCCTCAGGGCACCTCCCCCGCTGTCCCCCGCCCCTGCGGCTGGAACTGGGCTTCCGGCTCCCGCGTCAGCCGCCGGGTCGGTTCCCTCTCGCTAAACTTCTGCCGAGTGTCTCTGGCTTCTTAAACCCCGATCGCCTGTGGCAGCCGGTGGTCACGGGCTCGTTTCCCATCAGTGCCAGTCTGGGGGGCAGGAGGTGAATTGATTTCTGTGCCCAGCGGGGGCGGCATCTGTTCGCACTTGGCGTCTGTATGGCCCATGTTGTGCGGAATGGGCGCGCTGCTGGTCTCTACTTCATACTCACGCGTGTGTGTTGACTCCCGCGTGGAAGCGATTGTAAGCAAGAGAGGACTTGTGCCAGGAGATTTGAGAGGCACATCATGGATGCCTGGGAATCCGCGCGGTTTGTGCACGGAGACCTGGCTGCATTTTCCAAGCGTGCCCATAGGAAGCTGTGAGAACAGCAGGGCGGACTGATCAAATGGGATGCAAGTGCCAGTCCATGTCCCTGCCTCTCCGTGTGAAACCTGTGGAGGGGCAGGACCTGGCTAAGTATCTCGTTTACATTAGAAAGTTGCTGGGGTTGCCTCGCATTGCCCCAAGCGCATGGCTAAGCTGTTGCAAAGGGCTGTGTGGAGCCCTTAAACCAGGCTTGTTTCATTAGGAATTGGCTTAAGCTAAATTGAAGTAAGCGGCTCTTACACTGAAATGCAGCACGTGTGTGCAGAGCTTGGAACTGGTTTGATTAAAAAGCAAGTGGAGAAAACAGCCCCACCCCCAGGGACTGAGCATCAGCCGACAGAGAACAGGGAAGGGAACAAGGACTGATGACTTCACTTGTACATGGACACAGCTATGGGGGGGGGCTGTCCTATAGTGGTGCTGGAACAGTTCTTAGAGTGGGGGCGCGGAAGGCGGAAACCACATACTTGGCGTTTATTACCACTTCCAGCTGGGGGTGCAGCAGCACCCATAGTTCTAGCACCTATGTTGTGTGTCGCTCCTCACCTCCAGCAGCGGCCTTAGCCCGCCCCACACTCCAGAGCCCAGGGAAGTTCAGATGTAAGTGTGGGGGACCCAGGCTTGTCTGAACCGGGTTTAACCCCTCTGAGCCCAGCTCTTTTTCCCTCGCTTCTCCCTCCACCCTTCACCTTTTCTCCCTTGGGTTCTTTTCTCGCTCTCTGCCTTTTTTCTCAGTGTTTCTCTTTCTCTCTTTTTTTGCATTGCTTCCTGGTTCTTTTCCTTGCATTCTTCTCTCTCCCCTCCCCCTGACAGAGAGAGATTTTTTTCTTGATTTCCCCCTCCCCCCATTTTTGTCATTTTTGTTTATAACTTTGTTCACACGTCAGTATAAACAGGCAGCAAAATCCCTTCTCCCAGAGGCTGGAGGGGTGAGTCTGGCCTGGGGGACTTGAGTCCGTCTGTCCCCTGATGTCTGTCCCATTCAAAGGTTTTGATTGCAGCCACCACTGTGGTATCTAAGGATTCTCCTGCTTGGCTTTTAAAACGATGCCCCATCTTACATTGTGAGAGATGGATGCTTGGACATTGCAGGGGTGGGGAGCACACGAATGTGGGGAGATTAGGGGGCTGGGGACAGACGGGGTTGCACACCAGTGCATTCATATCTGTGAGACGTGCACAACCTGCGTGGGGCCCGTGTGCAGGAGGAGATGGCATAGTCCAGGACAAATGTATTCAGTATTGCATCACCCCATACGAGTTCAGCCCAGTGATGCTGGACGTGTTTCCTCCTGGCCTAACACCGATGACCAACCAGTGCTCGGCCTTGTCATTGGACACAGCTGTGGGCAGTCAGGCTCAGACATTGTGCCATATGCAGAGTCATGTAGCTGTTGTGGCATAACTTGGCCCTCAAGCCCACCTGACCCGGGTCTGAGCGCAGGTGGCTCACTGGAGTCTCCTCTGGAGCTGCAAGGCCCACACGGCTATTTTCAGCGTGCTGGCTTGAGCCTCGCTGGTGCGAGTGTGTCTGCCTGGGCTGGGAGGCTCCCTGCCAGCTGCAGGGTAGCCGGTCCCTGGCCCCAACGGGCACGTCTGCTCCTGGGTGTGCACAGCACCGCACAACGGGGCCTGGTCCGTGATGAGGTCCTGACGCACGACCACAATGTTACTGATAAATTATCCTGTAAAATGCTCCAAGCGCTGAGCTGGCCTCTGTTCCCAAGCGGCTCAGCTTGCCGGGTTAATAACGAGGGTCTGGACTTTCTGTGCAACACCCCTGCAGCTGTATGTGATGGGGTTACGTTATTATTATTATTTTTTTAACAAGCAGGTCAGAAGAGGGTCTGAAAACCAACGACAGAAATGGCAGCGCACAGCAGCGTTTGGGTATTGGCTGGATTATTTTCCGTTGTCCTTGTGGCAGGTAAGCTGAACTATCTACTCTCTTGCTACCGTTTTACCAAACTGGAAAAAGTCCGACTGTTTGCTTTTCAAACACTCTTGTCCTCAATGTCCCTGACTGGCAACCCCGTGTCATGGGGGGGCGGCTCCCACCCTAGCAGCAATGGGTCTCGTTGCTGCTAGGGTGGGACTGGGACGCTATGCAGCAGGGCAGTGGCTCCTGGAGCCGGCTCCGTGCTCTCACTCAACTTTCTATAGATACGTAAATGCACCCAGCCCTGCCGCCTGCCTCTCTGTACCCGGCCAGTGCTTGGTCTGTGGGTTCAAAACCCAGCCTGTGAGAGTTGTTGGGAGGGGGCTGTTCTCACTCCCCATCACCCCTCCCCTCCCACCACAGCCCCCTCCAAGCCTGGCTATAGGCTAAAGAATGAAAATGGACCCGTACAGAATGGGGGAGGGGGAACCGTGGAGTCAGTATATGGCGCAAAGCACACGGCGAGGTGTGGCTCTCAAACGACGGAGGGAAACAGAAGCCTCAATACAAACATCTTCCTACTTCTCTTCCCCGGCATTTTGAAAATCCACCCCTTTGTCTGTCCACCCAGGTAAAACGTCCGCCCGTGTCCCCACTCGCACCTACACTGCCTCCGTCCAGCACGTGCTAAAACGATCAGACGGGCTCCAGTCTGGCTGTCCCGGACCTCTCCCGGGCGGCTCCTCCTCTGCTGCCTCAAGTGCAAGGCCCTGCACAATTCTGTCCTAAACTACGCCTTGGAGCTCAGCCTCATTTAATCAACCCCTGCTCCCTGGCTGCTCCTCCGGGTGCAGCCTGGGCAGTTAACTGGCCCACCTACCACCTTTAGGCCTTGTGTGGGGTGGACAGTGACACCCTGTCACTCCCCCCATAGTCCTATTACTGCACGTCTTTTCCATATCCCTGAACCAGCCTCCAAGGTGTAGGAGCTTTATCCCTTATTAATCCTGTTTTCTGTAGCAGCGGGTTAGAGACACAGGAATAAGAAAACCCTTTGTTTGAATCCTGAAGGAAGCTGCTCCCCTCGGCGAGACACCTGTAGCTTCCGGGAAACTTCCCTAAGTTGGGAAAGAGGGTTCCAGAGTTCAGATCTCCCGTCTAGCTGCTGTTCTTAGTCCCATGCACATATTGCCCAATGCCACGAACCCCAGCCTATGCTGGCAGCTGCTGCATGACCCCACCACACCAACATTTAAAAGAGTACTATGGGAGTGAGTTCATAGCAGCTCACCGCTGGCCCCGACCCGGTCTCTGGCAGGACAAACCCGGATCTGATCCACGCCCTGCACTGGTTTTCAGAGTGGAGAACCAAAGCTGGTTTAGTTATGCTAACCTCTCCCGGAGCCAGGGAGAGACTCCAGGATTCCTGAGCACTAGCGTTCCACTGGTGACTAGTAAATAGCTGTGTAGCCCATTGGGGTTGTCATAGAATATCAGGGTGGGAAGAGACCTCAGGAGGTCATCTAGTCCAACCCCCTGCTCAAAGCAGGACCAATCCCCAACAATTTTTTTTTCTGCCCCAGATCCCCTAAATACCCCCCCGATTGAACTCACAAGCCTGGGTTTAGCAGGCCAATGCGCAAACCACTGAGCTATTCATCTACTCCCACCCACCCAAATAAGGCCATTTCTGTCCTGGAGAGCTTGCAACTAAAGAGAAAAGACAGCAAAGATTATCTCCATTCTAGATGAGGAAGTGAGACACAGCTTAAGTGATTTGTGCACAAGGTTACACACCATGTTTGTGATAGAGCCAGGAATGGAACCCAGATCTCCTGTGTTATAGGCCACTGTGTTAACTACAAAGCCACCCTTCCCTTTTTTTTTGTGTGTCTATCATGGCCTCCGCTGGTGTCAGGCCTACAGAGGAGCTAGCAATTACTCCAGGGTCCTGTCGCTCAAGTAGTGAGGTCCCAGCATAGGGCTCTGATGGGCAGGGGCTCAAACCCTGCTGCGGGTCTGTGGGTTGGGAGGGAATGGGATGGCCGCATGTGATTCACACGGTGCAAAGGCCTCTTTAAAGGAGATGACGTACTGAGCTATGATGAGCTGTACATCCTGGTGGGAATCCCCACGCTGCACACAGCAGGCATTTCTTACCTATTTTGTTTGTATAACCGAACTTTTGCTTTTGCGAACAGGGGCTGCTAACAGAGAGTTTCGCAAGGGAGTTTGGAAGGGGAGCAGGAAGGGAGTGCGGGTCCCTTGCCGGTTCTATCTTATACCCTTTATTCCCCTTAAAACCTATAGCCCAAACTACATTCAAAACTTCTTGCTTTAAACAACCCCTTCATTAACTAGGAGACCATGCAGGCAGAAGCCCAGCAGCAGAGTGGGGGCTATCCAGTTTATTGCACTGAGTGTAGCATGTATGATTACCTGCCCCGTGGGTGGGTGGCATATGTGTGCATTTGGTGCAAGGAGCTCCTGGCCCTCAGAGATCAAGTACGGACTCTGGAGGCCAGGGTGGTGGAACTGGAGCCGCTAAGGGAGGCAGAGAGGTATGTTGATGAGGCTTTCCGGGACACTGTAGAATTGTCCCACCTCCGGTCAGACAGCCCCTGCACTGTTGAGGAGGATGAAAGGCCCAGGGAAGTAGAGCAGTTAACGGGAGCAGAGGGAAACCTTCCCATAGTTGGGACTCTCCTTCCAGATGGTGCTGGGGTTGCCTCTCGCACTGAGGTTACCTCTCCAGGGGAGGGAACTCCAGTCGCTAGGAAAAGGCAGGTATTAGTATTGGGAGATTCGATCATTAGAAACGTAGATAGCTGGGTTTGTGATGACAGACTTGTGTAGTGCTGGGGAGGAGCCGGTGGTCGTGGTACATGCAGGTACCAATGACATAGGGAAGGTAGGAGAGACGTCCTGGAGGCCAAATTTAGGCTGCTAGGGAAGAGACTGAAATCCAGGACCTCTATGGTGGCATTCTCAGAAATGCTCCCAGTTCCACGTGCAGGGCCAGGTAGGCAGGCAGAGCTTCACAGTCTCAATGCGTGGATGAGACAGACGATGGTGTAGAGAGGAGGGGTTTAGATTCATTAGGAATTGGGGAAACTTCTGGAATGGGGGGAGCCTATACAGGAGAGATGGGCTCCACCTAAACCAAAGTGGAACCAGACTGCTGGCACTTAACATTACAAAGGTTGCAGAGCAGTTTTTAAACTAGGAGATGGGGGAAAGCCGACTGCTGCAGAGGAGCATGTGGATCGGACAGAGACTTCTCTTAGGGGAGAGTCTAATGATAGAGAATCTCCAGGTTATAGTCAGGAGCAGAGGATGGAAGAGGATAAAGTAAGGGCCAGATCAGATGATAAACATTCACATAAAAAAGAATCTGATACATAAGAAAAGGGCAGACAAATAAACAGTGACAAGTTTTTAAAGTGCTTGTACACAAATGCTGGAAGTCTAAATAATAAGATGGGTGAACTAGAGTGCCTTGTGATAAAGGAGGATATTGATATAATAGGCATCACAGAAACCTGGTGGATCGAGGACAATCAATGGGACACAATCATTCCGGGGTTCAAAATATATCGGAAGGACAGAACAGGTCGTGCGGGGGGGGGGGGGGGGGGGGTGTGGCACTATATGTGAAAGAAAATGTAGAATCAAATGAAGTAAAAATCTTAAGTGAATCCACATGTTCCATAGAATCTCTATGGATAGTAATTTCATGTTCTAATAAGAATATAACATTAGGGATCTATTATCGACCACCTGACCAGGACAGTGATAGTGATGATGAAATGCTAAGGGAAATTAGAGAGGCTATCAAAATTAAGAACTCAACAATAGTGGGGGATTTCAATTATCCCCATATTGACTGGGAACATTTCACTTCAGGACGAAATGCAGAGATAAAATTTCTCGATACTTTAAATGACTGCTTCATGGAGCATGGTTCATGGTACGGGAACCCACAAGGGGAGAGGCAACTCTAGATTTAGTCCTGAGTGGAGCGCAGGAGCTGGTCCAAGAGGTAACTATAGCAGGACCGCTTGGAAATAGTGACCATAATACAATAGCATTCAACATCCCTGTGGTGGGAAGACCATCTCAACAGCCCAGCACTGTGGCATTTAATTTCAAAAGGGGGAACTATGCAAAAATGAGGGGGTTAGTTAAACAGGAGTTAAAAGGTACAGTGACTAAAGTGAAATCCCTGCAAGCTGCATGGGCGCTTTTTAAAGACACCATAATAGAGGCCCACCTTCAATGTATACCCCAAATTAAGAAACACAGTAAAAGAACTAAAAGAGCCACCGTGGCTTAACAACCATGTAAAAGAAGCAGTGAGAGATAAAAAGACTTCCTTTAAAAAGTGGAAGTCAAATCCTAGTGAGGTAAATAGAAAGGAGCATAAACGCTGCCAAGTGCAAGAATGTAATAAGAAAAGCCAAAGAGGAGTTTGAAGAACGGCTAGCCAAAAACTCCAAAGATAATAACAAAATGTTTTTTAAGTACATCAGAAGCAGGAAGCCTGCTAAACAACCAGTGCGGCCCCTCGATGATCGAGATACAAAAGCAGCGCTTAAAGACGATAAAGTCATTGCGGAGAAACTAAATGGATTCTTTGCTTCAGTCTTCACGGCTGAGGATGTTAGGGAGATTCCCAAACCTGAGCCGGCTTTTGTAGGTGACAAATCTGAGGAACTGTCACAGATTGAAGTGTCACTAGAGGAGGTTTTGGAATTAATTGATAAACTTAACATTAACAAGTCACCGGGACCAGATGGCATTCACCCAAGAGTTCTGAAAGAACTCAAATATGAAGTTGCAGAACTGTTAACTAGGGTTTGTGACCTGTCCTTTAAATCGGCTTCTGTACCCAATGACTGGAAGTTAGCTAATGTAATGCCAATATTTAAAAAGGGCTCTAGAGGTGATCCTGGCAATTACAGACCGGTAAGTCTAGCGTCAGTACCGGGCAAATTAGTTGAAACAATAGTTAAGAATAAAATTGTCCGACACATAGAAAAACATAAACTGTTGAGTAATAGTCAACATGGTTTCTGTAAAGGGAAATCGTGTCTTACTAATCTATTCGAATTCTTTGAAGGGGTCAACAAACATGTGGACAAGGGGGATCCAGTGGACATAGTGTACTTAGATTTCCAGAAAGCCTTTGACAAGGTCCCTCACCAAAGGCTCTTATGTAAATTAAGCTGCCATGGGATAAAAGGGAAGGTCCTTTCATGGATTGAGAACTGGTTAAAAGAGAGGGAACAAAGGGTAGGAATAAATGGTAAATTCTCAGAATGGAGAGGGGTAACTAGTGGTGTTCCCCAAGGGTCAGTCCTCGGACCGATCCTATTCAACTTATTCATAAATGATCTGGAGAAAGGGGTAAACAGTGAGGTGTCAAAGTTTGCAGATGATACTAAACTGCTAAAGATAGTTAAGTCCAAAGCAGACTGTGAAGAACTTCAAAAAGATCTCACAAAACTAAGTGATTGGGCAACAAAATGGCAAATGAAATTTAATGTGGATAAATGTAAAGTAATGCACATTGGAAAAAATAACCCCAACTATACATACAATATGATGGGGGCTAATTTAGCTACAAGAAATGAGGAAAAAGACCTTGGAGTCCTCGTGGACAGTTCTCTGAAAATGTCCACACAGTGTGCAGAGGCGGTCCAAAAAGCAAACAGCATGTTAGGAATCATTAAAAAGGGGATAGAGAATAAGACTGAGAATATATTATTGCCCTTATATAAATCGATGGTACGCCCACATCTCGAATACTGCGTACAGATGTGGTCTCCTCATCTCAAAAAAGATATACTGGCACTAGAAAAGGTTCAGAAAAGGGCAACTAAAATGATTAAGGGTTTGGAACGGGTCCCATATGAGGAGAGATTAAGGAGGCTAGGACTCTTCAGCTTGGAAAAGAGGAGACTAAGGGGGGATATGATAGAGGTATATAAAATCATGAGTGATGTGGAGAAAGTGGATAAGGAAAAGTTATTTACTTATTCCCATAATACAAGAACTAGGGGTCATCAAATGAAATTAATAGGTAGCAGGTTTAAAACAAATAAAAGGAAGTTCTTCTTCACGCAGCGCACAGTCAACTTGTTGAACTCCTTACCTGAGGAGGTTGTGAAGGCTAGGACTATAACAGAGTTTAAAAGAGAACTGAATAAATTCATGGTGGTTAAGTCCATTAATGGCTATTAGCCAGGATGGGTAAGGAATGCTGTACCTAGCCTCTGTCTGTCAGAGGATGGAGATGGATGGCAGGAGAGAGATCACTTGATCATTGCCTGTTAGGTTCACTCCCTCTGGGGCACCTGGCATTGGCCACTGTCGGTAGACAGGATACTGGGCTAGATGGACCTTTGGTCTGACCCGGTATGGCCTTTCTTATGTTCTTTTGAACTGGGGGGGCGGGGTTGTGTGACGCATCCCCTATATGGTCACACCCCACAGGTGGAGAGTCTGTGACAGCTCTCTGCTGGTGAGCCTGGCTCTTCACAGCTTTTACTAAAGACTCTCTCATGCTTTTTGCTCTGAAGTCGTTGGTTCAATCCCCGTTGTCAGCCAACCTGGGGGCTGTCACGCTTGCAGCTCTCCCGCTCCAGCATGGTTAAAGGTTGAGGGGGGGCTTCATCCTGGCAGACGTGGGGATCCCAGGGGCAGGGGAGTGCAGTAGGTCCAGCCACAAATGATTTACTGAGATGTCACAGCCTCCCACGTCTCTTACTCGCTGAGGCAAAACCTCGCTGTTGGCCTCAGCAGTGCCAGGTGTTCTGGGCTGGCCCATAATGCATGGAAGGTGTGACTGGATCTGCTGCCAGCCGAGCCTCTGGGGTTTCCCTCAGAGTGCGATGACGTTGGGGAACCTATTGCTGTTGGAGATCTGTCAGAGATGGGAGCTGAGCGTTGGCGTGTTATCGACAGCATTGTGGGCAAGATGAGGATGGAAAGGAACGCAGGAGCCTTTCTCCTTAGCTACGTCCTTCTGTGCTTTTAACGCTTCGGTTGGACGGGTTATGTCCTGAGGCAACCTAGCTGCCCCGAACGTTTTGTTCTTGAATTGGCTTTAGAATGAGCATTGTGATCCCAGCCAGCCACGGCCCTAGAGGCTGTATCGCTTGACAAGGACAATAGAAATGGTTTGAGCTGACTTTGAGTGATGCCATGTTCTCCTTCTCTCTCTCAGCCAGTGACCCTGTCAGAATTGAAGCGGCTGTAGGTGAAGATGTGCTCCTGCCCTGCAATGTCGAACGTAGAGACGCTGTCCGTCTTCCAGACCCTACAGCTAACTGGCAGCGGTCAGAGAGTAGTGAAGTCGTGAACAGCTACTACAGTGGCAAGAACGATCCAGAGCATCAGTGTGGACAATATAAGGGGAGAACGGAGTTCTCTTCTCAGGGATTGTCCGAGGGCAACGCGTCTCTGCTACTGAAGAATGTAACCCCCGCTGACTTTGGGAACTACACCTGTCATGCTAGTTTATATGAGAACAGTCCCCAAACTTTACAAACTGTCCTGCTTATGCTGAAAAAGACCCCAGGTAGGTCAACGACGTTCCCTTATCAACTGTGATGTGAGAATCCCGCGAGCATTTAGCATAATTTGGAAGCAGGAGCCCGCTGTGAGAAGTGACATTAAGAGAAGCATACCGGGGATCAGTGTTTTCTCTCCATTGCTCTGTATCTCCTGTGATCTGTTTTTAGAAGGAGAAATGGAGCTTGAACTGTCAGGGCCATGATGGGAGCAAGGAACTGTAGATCGAGTTGGGTTCTTCCTTCTCTCACTACATCACCAGTAATAACGACACTGCAGGCCAAACGATGCCCTCTCTTGATCCCCTGTAACCCCGTTAGTCTTCAGTGGAAACGTACCAATGTCACTAAGGGCACAGTTTGGCATATCGGATCTCTATTTCTGGTGATGTTTGGGGCGGGAAGAGCCCAGCTTGACTCTCAGATCCCAGGATGAGTTTGCAGAGTCTGTCTCTGCCTCCTGTGGGTTTTCCTTACTGGCAGACTCCGCAGTCCCTGTGCTTTGAGGAGTGCAATGTCTGGGATTGTGGTTGGTTCTGTAGGTGGGCATAAGGTGATAGAACGTCTCCTAGCATAGCTTTCTGCTTGGCCATTAGCACCAGACCGGACACACGGTGTGGCCAAAAATGTGCTTTTTCAAGCCATCTTTCGAATGCCTGGCTGTACGGAGCAAGCTGTAGTAACAGCTAATTGCAACGCGGAGGGAGGGTTTATATTGGAAATGGCTGGAGGCAGTGCCAGCTTACTTAATAATTTTACTGTTTTGCAGGTGCAAATGTTCAGGCAGATGCAAACGTTCCAGGAGGACATGAAAAACGAGACCGCATTCTAAGCATTCCTGTCCTGTTGAGCGCACTAGTGATTCATGCAGTAGGGGGTTTTGTAGGGTACTGTTGGTCTAAAAAGAAGAATACAAAGTCAAAAGAAGGTATGTGCAATTGTGTGTGTGACAAGTCTTTTTAAAAATCAACAAAGATCCTGTCAACCATTATATCCCCTAGGCAGCAAGACAAAAATATTTGCAAAATAAGGTTTTAACCTATTTCTTCCTGAGACAAACAAATCTTAACATTTGCCCCTAGGACAGCTGCACCGTGCGTTACTAACACAAATCCCAATAAAGGCAGTGATGCACTGGGGCCTAGTGGAAAGAGCACTGAACTGGACTGGAACTCGCGAGATCCGGATTCTATTCCTGGCTCTGCCACTGGGTGACCTCAGGCAGGTCACGTCCCTGCTGTGTGCCTCAGTTTCCCCATCTGTAAAGTGGGAATGACACTCCTTTGTAAAGCGCTTGGCGCTCTCTAGATGAAGAGCTGGGTGTTATCGAACAGGTGTCAGGGTTTAGTAATGCACTTGAAGACCTAAAGAACACGTTTACACAACAACGGTCTAGACAGCTGACGAGCATTTCAATAACGGTGCATTCCAGAGCTAGATCAGCCAATATCCAAGGCAGCTTCCGTATCTTACCCATCAGATCCCCTGCCTCTTAGCCGGCGGTTCCAGAAAAGCGCTGGCACAAGCTCACGGGGCTCGGGGGGGGCTTTGCCGTGGGACCCGAGCAAGGGGCAGCTGGAGCAGCCCCCGAGGCAGAGTGTGATTGTTGCTCCGAGGGGAAGTATCCAGTGGCAGGTCTGCAGCTGGTGCAGGTACTTCCCCGGCACGCTGGCGGAGCGGCGCTAGGTGGGGCTATGGCAGGTGGATGCAAAGCCCACTCCGCCCACTCCACCTCCTGTCCCGTCCCCTTGCACGGTGGCTGCTCTCCTCACCATGCTGCTACCTACGATCCAGGCAGCTGGTCACGGGATTAAGGAGGCGACGTAAAGTTTAAAGAATCCGGTCACTGACCCTCCCCCAACCCCTCTGGCCGGCCCTGTGCAGAGACGTGTGGCTGGATTAGGAATCGGGTTCTATCTGCACGGGGGGGGGGGGGGGGGGGGGGAGTAAATTGTTTGCTGGAGTTACCCAAAGTTCCTAAGGCTTCGCTGGTTAGTGAAGCGTTCAGCTCTCGCTAAGGCTGGAAATGCGCTGGCGGCTGCTGCTCTGAGGAGCTGTCACTCCCTACGCCGCGCTGCTAGTGCTTGATGGGCCTCAGTAAATGTGCTTGTTCCCCCTTTTCCTCCCCTCCCCACGTTACACCCGCGTCCTGGATGTCGGGCTCTTCCTGGGGGCTGTGAGAACCCAAAAGGCTCCTGCGGCCGATGTGTGTGCAGAGCTGCCTGCTCGGTGCTTCTTTCAGCTCCGGTTCTATGGTCTCGTGTGTCATGGCTTGTGTTCGGCCTGTACTTTCAGGTGATGCGGAGCAGCTCAGGGAATGGAGGAATTCACACGCCTGAGGAACTCAGACAATACTTCAGTGACACCCCTACGCGGCACTGGGGAGCAGGACTCGAACCTGGGAAGCAGTGACTGAAAACGATTTTTGTGGGGGTGGAGAGCAAGCAGCTGCCCATGAGCTCCCAGTGGGATGCTGTGGTCAGAAGGGGATGGTCCGGGGATGCCCTGGTCACAGTCCAAGTATCTACATGGGAAGAAATACTCTTCAGTCTAGCAGGGAAACGTCTAACACAACCCAAGAGCTGGAAGTTGAAGCTAGACCAGAGGGTCTCAAACTGGAGGGTGGGCCCCACTGGGGAGGGCACAGAATGTATTCGGGGTGGGGGTGGAGAGATGGGAGACATGAGAAGCATTAGGGGGCTCAAACTCAATTTACCTTGGGGCCAGTGCCAGTCCTCAAATCCTCAAGATGGTGTTCCGAAAAGAAAATGTTTACATTGTATTTTTTTATTTTGAATTTCTTAGAAATAATAAAACTGTCACAACGTTATACAATTCTTCGCCTGCCAGAGAGTTGTTAGTGTTTGATTTTTTTATATTCATTGTGGGAAAAAGGGATGCTGACTCTGCCTGGCAACTAGTGATGGTTTCTCTGTCCCTCTCCCCCAGCCAATGGGAGCTGCTGCGGGGGGGGGGGGGGGGGGGAGAGCTGGCAGTGTGGCTGCATGGGTCTCTCCTCCGCAGGCTGCAGTAGGGAGGTTTTCAGGCTGCAGATGGCCAGTGGGCTGGGACTTTGAGACCCCTGCTTTAGGGGGGGGAAAACTGACTGCACATTTTACCCACAGTAGGGTGACGAGACAGCAAGTGTGAATAATCGGGACAGGGGGTGGGGGGTAATAGGTGCCTATGTAGGAAAAAGCTCCAAAAATCGGGACTGTCCCTATAAAATCAGGACATCTGGTCACCCTGACCCACAGCAATGACTAGCTAGCAAAGCCGATTGCTCCAGACAGATCAGGTCCTCAGATGGTGCTGTGCATTTGACTCGAGGTGGCGCTGTGCATTTTGATGGATTTCTGTTAACCTTGTGTAACCCACACACCTCCCGGGTGTGCGGTTCTGTCCCATCTAATGGCACTGAGACCACTTAGAGAGAGATTAGTGAGTTTGCTCTACAGCCTTAGCTAACAGCCAGTTGGCTTTCAGTTCATGCTGTAGAGGCTCGTGCACTAAGCTCCAGAGATCCCTGTTCGATCCTACCTCCCAGTGGGCAGAGTCTGTTGGCATTACACTTGGCTAGCATTATACAAAGTTGTTGCCATCTGTACGTTAATCCCTTTGCTACGACACGGTGTGCACATTCAATTGTGAGCATCGGCCACAGTCGCAGTTTTGTCTTTGCTCTTATTACAATGGATTGTTGGCGCTGTTGGAATCGAGGCCTTTCTGTTTAACGTTTACTGAGTTGCGTGTTTTTTGGTTTATTTTTTTTAATCGGTATCTGTCCTTGTGTGGTGGGAGGAGAGGGGGTAAACTACTACTGACACAAAGGAGTTTGAGAATCACTGATCTAGACTAATTCACACTGGAAACAAGGTGCACATTTTTAATAGAGTAACTAACAATGATAAGAATTTACCAGGGATTGTGGTAGATTTTCCATGACTCACCATTTTTGAATATATTCATGTCATGTTTAAGAAAAGTTTTGTAAATGAGTTCCAATAGTTCATGGATTAGGGTTCCAAAGGCTTCTGTATAGATTATTTAGGTTAATCTTTCTATCTACCCAGTGGGATTCAGTGCTCAGTCTAGAAGAGATCATCAGAGATGCTTAGTTTTGCAGTTCTCAAACTGGATTTGTGTCTCCAGAGATAACATGCTTGTTGACAGCAAAAAAAAAAAAAAAAAAAATTAAGTTTGTTGGGGTTTTTTTTTAAATTTCATTTACCTATTTTAGTTAAAAACAATTTTAACAAAAACAAACCTGATTTTAAAAAAACATGAATTTTTTAATTTTGTTAAACAAGAAAAATATCCAGAATACATAATGTTGTTGTTTTAGTTATATAAAACAATTTAAATGTCTGCCTGGTGGTGATCTCCTCCTAATACAGCATGCCAAAAAAATCTGCCAATATTAATGATTAATCTGTTGAATTGGAGATATTTATGAAGTCAGTGGGAGGTGAACGATCTGCTTCAATTACCTTTGGTAAATGAAATAGCCAAACAATCATTCATTTTCTGATATAGTTGTAAAACTCTTACATTTTTTCAAAATAAATCACTGTTTAAAAATGTATAGGGTGTACCTTCTACAAATGAAACCTACATCTACTGTATCTCGGAGTTGTGAAGAATATGTATTAAGGTTATAACAACCAACAAGAATGCACTTTTATGTAGAAATCCATGATTAAATTGAGTCTTCTTGACTAGTGATTTAAATCAAACCCACCCTGATGGAAATGATCCGGTCCTCCTGCTTTGAGCACATTAAACTCTCTACATTTTTCTTCCACCTCAGAGGTGGGAATTTCCACTGTAATTCACTCCTTTGCATTAGCCATCCCGCCTTCATCCCTGTGTTCCAGCGTGGGGTCATCTCTTTTTACTGGGCCAATCGCTGCTAGAATCACAGCCCCATGGGGTTAGGAGGGACCACCAGGCTCATCTAGTCTAAGCCCCGGCCAAACTGCAGGATTTGTTGGGTCTAACCCCCCCCAGACAGCTGGCTCCAGCCTCCTTTCCAAAACCTCCAGCAAAGGCATTTCCATGACCCCCACCGAGGCGTCTGTCCCAGTGTCCTGCTGCTCTCACCCTTAGGAAGCGTTTCCTGAGATTTCAGCTACATCTGCGGGGCTGCAGTTTGCCACCGTCGCCCCTTGTCCTGCCCTCTGGTGCAAGAGAGACCAACTTTCCTCCGGCTGTTCTGGGGCAGCCTTTGGAGTATTTGAAGCCGGCTGCCATGGCCCCGCTTCATCTCCTCTTCCAAACTCTCAGAGTCAGACACACACACCACCCTCCCACGAAAGCTTATGCCCAGATAAATTTGTTAGTCTCTAAGGTGCCACAAGGACGACTCATTGTTTTTGCTGATACAGACTAACATGGCTGCTACTCTGAAACCTGTCATAAGGGAATGTGCACAAATACCTTCCCACTGCAAAACCACAACAACCCTGGCTGGGGATGGCAGAGGCTAGAGCCGGGCTATGCAGACTGGGGCTTAGGCAACGGTGGTAAAACCAGCCATGTCCCCGCTCAGGTCCTGAAGCCTGGGAGGGAGGTGGGTTTCAGACCCCCAGCTCCAGCCCCAGCCCCAGCCCAGAGGTCTGCAGGGCTATTTTCAGCACCATAGCCTGAGACTCCCTGAAACCTGAGTGTGCAGATCTTGGGCTCTGCTTTGCGGTTTTGTTTGTTTTTTTCCTGTGTAGACCCTAAAAGATTAAAACAAGGCACATACCGCCATAGGGTGAGAACCTGGGCACCGTTTTACTATCCAGAAAAAGGTCCTGCGCTGAGTATTTAAGAAAGCAAAGATCAACCAGTATCATTTGTAGTTACCCCACCACAGGGGAAAGGAGGATGGGGGGTGGGAGTGTTTGAAAGTATTAGGCATCGTTCACTCATTTGCTTACACACCCAGAGAGAATAATTTCTGTATCTAGAAATACACAACACAATGAAAATCCGCGCAGGCGAGTCTTGGAGCATTTGTGGAGTCCCTGCTGCAGACGGAAGGATGGTTGAGAGTTCGGTCATTTCCCCACATGTACAGGAGAGCGGGGCAGAGGGAGAGATCTGAGGCAGATCTCGCTCTCACAGGTATAAATGTGAGAACGTGTCTTTGCTTTCAGCAGTAACTAGAGGTTTTGTGTCTTCCACCGAGGTAATAAGAGTCCTTTATTATTCTTCCTGTGTGACTTCCACTTGTAACAGGCTGGTTAATTCACATTGGTACAGAGGGGCTTAAAATTACACCATCCTCGTAGTGAGTTTCTCTACAACTCTTTAAAAATGCATTAAAATATCTGTTTAATCCCAAAACATAGCTGGAGACCTTCGGTGGGGTTCAGCTTATTTCCCAATTGTATCAATGTATTAGTCGCAGAACAGAGCTAGCTAAAGTGTCAAAGGAGAAACTTAAGCACAGAGAGAAGTAGATTGTCCTTTCTTTCCTCTCTCTGAAGAAACTGGAATGTTTTTAAGGCAGAGACAATTTGTCTGTTCACCCTGCAACCTCTCTCTCTCCTAAAAACATGGTGCAATGTACAGAAAGCTATTCATAACGATACACCTTGTTACAATACAGCGATAAAGTTTTCAACATTTGAAAAAGACCTTGCTTGATTTGTGGCCACATTTAAAATAGAGATTTCATAATGGTACAAAATAGTGACAGGAGTGACCCAGTCACCACAGCTAGTAACCACTGGACCAGGGGATGGCAAAGGTGAAGTGGCAAATGGTGACAGTGCAGCACAAAAGAGAACACCCCTAGGTGTCTGTAACTGCTACCTGTAGCAAACTCTGTCGGGAGCAGTTGTTGATGCTACAAGAAAGACAGAAAAACCTCCCTCTCCCAATTCCCTACTTTGGGTGCATTGAGCAGGCTCACCCGAACTGAGCATGCCCAGTGACCTTTGCTGTTGCCATTGCCCTCTCTCTGCCCTTACTCCTACTAAGGATTTGCTGCCTCCTCTTTGGAGGGGTTTAAAAGGATTAAGGGGGGGCAAATCGCAGCGGGAGCTGTCAGGGTCTGAGCAGGGGGCAGAAATGTACTGGCCCGGGGGGGATCAGGCTACTGTAGGTAGCAGAAGAAGAGGGGCTGAAGAAGAAAGGAGGGGAGGGTTTGAGTGGTTTGAGCCTTGGCCTGCTCAACCCAGGGTTGTGAGTTCAGTCCTTCAGGGGGGCCACTTAGGGATCTGGGGCAAAATCAGTACCTGGTCCTGCTAGTGAAGGCAGGGGGCTGGACTCAATGACCTTTCAGGGTCCCTTCCAGCTCTATTAGATAGATAGGTGTAGGGAAAATTGGGGGTGGGAGCCTAGTTTAAGTCCGGGGGGGGAGACACTGCCAGACCCTGTGCAGGGACAAAACCCCCATTTAGGGAGGGGGAGGGGGAGGGGGGGGGAACAGTGACCCTGTGGGATGAACCACCTGCTGTACTCGCAAACCTAGGGGTGTGGGGAGTGCAAGGCTTTTTTCCTTCGCTGCATGGCAGCCCCCAGGGCCGGCTTTAGGAAGTGCGGGGCCCAATTCGAACAGTTTCGACGGGGCCCCAGCAGGGATGACTAAAAAAAAAGCCACTTAAAAAGAATCCTTTCATTTCTTCCATGTATTATTTACTTTCCATGACTATATAAATAATAACAAAATTATATATTACGTACATTATGTCATATATTAATTAGCTGATTTTCACTTTCATACTAGGAAAATAATTCATGTTTTGATAGTTGTACAACTGATTTTCTTCAATAATTATTTTATTAAAATTTATAAAATATTTCCTTATTAATATAAAATTGTGCCCTCCTCCCCCCCCCCACAGCGCCTCCCGGCCCACGGAAACAAACCCTGCTTTCCCAGCACCGCCCCGCCGAAACAGCTGTGGGCCGAAAAGGAAGGTTTGGGGAGGGGGGTGACATAGGGTGACCAGATCACAGCAGTAAAATAGGACCCAACCCCTCCCCGCTCAGCCCCACCATCACATCCCTCTTCACCCCCTAGCCCCCCGCTGGCTTGCTGTGTCCCTCCTAGTCAGTCCCCCACCCACCACTTGCCTCCTTTCACCTTCTCCCTCCCCTGCCAGAAACCCCCATGCCCGCCCGTAGAACCCCTGCTGGCTCACTGCTTGCCTCTTTGCCCACCCGCCGCTTGCCCACCCGCTCGCAGCTTGCCCCCCCCCAAGTATAAAGCCTCATTCAAAGACCCAGGGGTCACTATGTTACTGCACACAGCAGTCAATCAGTGCAGTTGTATATAAATCTCTGCATTATGCATTTTTGTATAACTTTTATATGATTTTGTATTGAACCTTGGTAATGTTATAGCTGGCCCCTAAGCTAGTATAATTAAGGTAAAAGAAAATGTCTTTTTGCTAGAAGTAGAATAAGATCTTCCCCCCCCCCTTTGTAATCAATTGACCTGTTGAATGAATGAGGTGTGAATGAGGAAGGTGTGGAAGGCAGGCACTTCCAGACAGCTGCAACCCTTGGAGAGGGGCTGGGAGCCAGCCAAGGAGAGCTTTGCCCAGGGCTGAGTGGGACAGAGTTTGGGTGCAGGCTCCGGGCTGGGGCACGCTGTGGGGTGCAGGATGGGTGGAGGGGTGCAGGCTCTGTGAGGGAGTGCGGAGGGGTGTGTGCAGGCTCTGGGACAGAGTTTGGGGGCCGGAGAGGGAGTGGTGGGTGCTGGGGGGGAGGGGACTGCCATCACATGTGGCTTCCTTCCTTCCCTGCTGCCCCTCACCATAGCCTCGGTGGGGGATGGGGCTGCCCCTTGCCCAGTATTTGCAGGAGTGGTGGCTGGGGGGAAACCCAGTCAAACTCTGGTTTTACTCTTTCATTGGGTCACTTTAACCCCTTACAAACCCCTTCCCGCCTCTCTCACCCCCCTTTTCTACTGGGCTTGTTTGATCTTTTTGGTGGAGCCAGATGAAAACCACAAACCCCAGCGAGAGCAACAGGCTGGAAGACTAGACTGAACCCACCACCCACCCAGCCTAGTCCATCCCAGAGCCCAGGACTGAGGGCAAATGTCCCCCCACCCCCGGGCCACCTGCTTCCACTCCTGGCCTCTCCCAGCGCCGCCAGCGATTCTGTGTGGCTGCATCGGGTGGGATTTCAACCGGACCCTCCCCCCCGCTAAATTCACCCCTGTTTTGCGACCACTCTGCACCAAGAGCACCTTCCTTCTCTACCCTAGAGCTGCTGGATGGCTAGAAAGCTGAGCGGGCATTTGATTGATCCGGAATATTATTGTGCCCCCCCCAAAAAAAATTAATGTCCACACAGCTTTGGGGGGGGGGGGGGAATATTCTTCCCCTCCAAAGCCGGTCTATTTTATTGTTGCAGGGCAAATGAAGGAGCCAGAGTTTAATGGAAATATTCAGCCCCTACAGTGGTCTTGCAGCAGGGGAAGCAGAGTTGATGGAAAGGGAACTGGTGTGGATAGGAGCCCCCCGTCCCCCTCCTTTGCAAAATAATTTGGGGAGGGGAATCAGATCACTCCGTGCCTCAGTTTCCCCTCTCTCGGGGGAGAAGGGAGAGATAAAAGTCTCAGCCTGCCGTGTTGCAGACCTTTCACATTCTCCCCTCTTGATGTATTTGATTTCCTCCTCCAAACCTCCCTCTCTCTCTCACCTGGAATTCACAGCACTAAGCACCGGCTCGGGGCTTTCTTCCTGGGTTACATGATCCCGAGTTTAGTTTTGAAACAGACACAGGCAGGCACAAACTCACCCTCAAACAGCAACACCACCGAAAACCACAAAACCAACCCAATATTACACACCTAGGGGGAATCACAGGGTCAAACACTCACCGACCGAAGCCCCAGCAGCTGCTAAGGTGAGTGAGGTCCACTGCAGAGATTCCTGTCTCCCACCGGACCGGAAGCCCCCTCGGTGTCTCCTCCAGGTGAGTGCTGGGGGGAGGGGAGGGGAAGGCTGCAAAGCACATGTGCCTTCTCCTCCCCTCCCCCCTCCTGACCTGCAACAGCTGCTGCTGCCTCTGCCTTAGCTCCCCCCCCCCACAGCGTCTCTCGTTGCCTAGCAGCAACAGCTGTTGTTTCCCGGAGAGCCATGGAACTTTGCTTCAGGCAGGGACACTGCCCGATCTGCGCGGGGGCCCTCTTAGGGGCGGGGCCCAATTCAGGGGAATCGGTGGAATCGGCCTAAAGGCGGCCCTGCACAGTTGGGTCCCACCAGAACCAGCATCGTTACAGGCCACCCCGGTCGTCGGCAGTATTTCGGGGGCGAGACTTTCCGCCGCCTTTGTCGGGGGTGGCATTTAGGGGGCGGGAACTTCCGCCGCCTAGGGCGGCAAAAAAGCTGGCGGCGCTCCTGGGTGAGGAGCAGGAGATGAGCGCACGGGGCAGCTGAAAAGGGATGAGCCGGAGTGAAGCTTGAAACACAAATGCAGGGGCCAAGAATCCCAATTCCCCCATCCCGGACAGAGGGAGTCAAATACTCGCTGATGGACAATTGGTTCAGATTCTGGGACTGGTTCCTTGTGCAGCAAGTGAAGTTAACTGCACCTCAGAGCCGTGACAGAGCACTGTATAACCAGTGTCTAGTGACTCTCCCCCTGGGCTCTCCCCAGTATAGACTCTTGTTCACACTAGTCGAATGATGTTCAAATGCTGAGAAGGAGCAGGGAAGAGGCACAGAAATGACTTGTGGCCTGGCCAGCACACCTTCGAGCAGGCAACCCGAGGGGCTGCAGCTAGTCAGCTTGACTAAGCAGTTCCGAGCTCTGTCATTAAGGTCTATAGTCACCCAGCAGGAGGAGGTAGCTGCATTTCAGGTTTTTGCTCTAGCAGACAAAGGTGTAAGGAGAGCTGGCAAAGCTGATGTTAGAAACATTGACACTGGAAATCCATGTAAGTGTAGAAGAGTGACGGAACCAATCGTGCGGGGACGTGGGAATTCACTCTCACCTGGCCTCTGGGGATGGAGGCAGCACGTGGCTGGCACTTCTCGCTCCTGCCGTACGAGGGGCAGGTGCTGCTACCGACTGCTTCCCCTAACCCCCGCCCTGCTGCGCTCTGGGGATGCTGCCCTGCTGTGGAGCTCTCAGGTGTCTTGAACTGGAATTTGTTTGGAGAGAAACTGCTAAGAAGCCTTATCAGCCCCGAGCAGAGAGTACCTGGGAGCCTGCCTGGGTCGGGCGGGTCTGGTATTAAAAAAAAAAAAAAAATTAATGGAGATATCCCATCTCCTAGAACTGGAAGGGACCTTGAAAGGTCATCGAGTCCAGCCCCCTGCCTTCACTAGCAGGACCAAGTACTGATTTTGCCCCAGATCCCTAAGTGGCCCCCTCAAGGATTGAACTCACAACCCTGGGTTTAGCAGGCCAATGCTCAAACCACTGAGCTATCCCTCCCCCCAAATTGGGAAATTGCTCATAGACTCATAGACTCATAGACTTTAAGGTCAGAAGGGACCATTATGATCATCTGGTCTGACCCCCTGCACGCTGCAGGCCATAAAACCGTCCCCGCCCCTTCCCTAGACTCTGCTGCTGAAGTCCCCAATCCTGTTATTAGTGACCTCAATCGGCAGAGACCCTCCTGCTAGAGATCCCTGCCCCATGCTGCGGAGGAAGGCGAAAAACCTCCAGCGGCTCAGCCAATCTGCCCTGGAGGAAAATTCCTTCCCGACCCCAAATATGGCGATCAGTAAGACCCCGAGCATATAGGCAAGAGTCTCCATTCTGACCCCTTTTAGCCATTATGCTATTTACCTACCATTGCTTGGTTTTCCTTGACAGCTATGTTTTACCATTAAACCATTCCCTCCATAAACTTATCTAACTTAATCTTAAAGCCAGACAAATCCCTCGCCCCCACCGTTTCCCTCGGGAGGCCGTTCCAATATTTCACCCCTCTAACGGTCAGAAACCTTCGTCTAATTTCAAGCCTGAACTTCCCCACGGCCAGTTTATATCCATTCGTTCTCGTGTCCACGTTAGTACTTAGCTGGAATAATTTATCTCCCTCCCTTGTATTAATCCCTCTAATATATTTAAAGATAGCAATCATATCCCCCCTCAGCCTTCGCTTTGTCAGACTAAACAACCCAAGCTCCTCTAGTCTCCTTTCATACGACAGGTTTTCCATTCCTCTGATCATCCTAGTGGCCCTTCTCTGCACCCGTTCCAGTTTAAGTTCATCTTTTTTAAACATGGGAGACCAAAACTGCACACAGTACTCCAAATGAGGTCTCACCAGCGCCTTGTACAACGGAAGCAGGACCTCCTTATCCCTACTAGATATACCTCGCCTAATGCATCCCAAGACAGCATTGGCTTTTTTCACCGCCACGTCACACTGTCGACTCATAGTCATCCTGCGGTCCACAAGGACCCCTAGGTCCTTCTCCTCTTCCGTTACTTCTAACCAATGCGTCCCCATCTTGTAACTAAAATTGTTATTGGTCATCCCCAAATGCATCACCTTACACTTTTCACTATTAAATTTCATCCTGTTTCTGACACTCCAATTCACAAGCTCATTCAAGTCTCCCTGCAGGACATCCCTATCCTCTTCCGAATTTACAACGCCTCCCACCTTCGTATCATCCGCAAACTTTACCAGCCTACTCCTGCAATCGGTTCCGAGGTCAGTTATAAATAGATTAAATAAAACGGGTCCCAAAACCGAACCTTGGGGAACTCCACTGGTAACCTCCCTCCAACCTGACAGTTCACCCTTCAATACGACCCGCTGCATTCTCCCCATTAACCAATTCCTAATCCATCTCTGGATTTTGATATCGATCCCCATGTCTTTCAGTTTAACCAATAGTTCCTCATGGGGTACAGTATCAAACGCTTTACTGAAGTCCAGGTATATTAGGTCCACCGCATTTCCCTTATCTAATAAATCCGTTACTTTCTCAAAGAAGGAGATCAGATTCGTTTGGCACGATCTGCCCTTCGTAAAACCATGTTGTACATTATCGCAATTGCCACTACCCTCCAGGTCCTCAACTAGTTTCTCCTTCAAAATTTTCTCTAACACCTTGCACACTACAGATGTTAAACTAACAGGCCTGTAGTTACCCGGATCACTTTTTTTCCCTTTTTTGAAAATAGGAACCACATTAGCTATTCTCCAGTCTAACGGGACCACCCCCGAGTTTACAGATTCATTAAATATTATCGCTAACGGGCCTGCTATTTCCCGCGCCAATTCCTTCAATATTCTCGGATGAAGATCGTCCGGTCCTCCCGACTTAGCCCCATTAAGGCGTTCAAGTTTTGTTTCTACCTCGGTTACGGTAATACCCCATCCCGAACGCCCCTCTGTAATGGTGCTAGTATCCCTAATCCCTTCATTGGCCTCATTAAACACCGACGCAAAATATTCATTGAGATAATGCGCCATGCCTAGATTGTCTTTAATCTCCTCTCCGGCAATAGTCTTCAGCGGTCCCACTTCTTCTTTCTTTGCTTTCTTCCTGTTTATGTGGCTGTAAAACCTCTTACTATTGCTTTTAATTCCCCTCGCTAGGTCCAACTCTACACGGCCTTTGGCCTTTCTCACTCTATCTCTACATTCTCTGACTTCACTTTGGTACATTTCCTTACTGATCCCTCCCCTCTTCCACTCTTTGTACGCTTTCTGTTTTTTCCTAATCGCCCCTTTGAGTCGGTCGCTCATCCAGCTCGGTCTAAATCTCTTGCTTGGTAATCTTTTTCCCTTTTTGGGAATACAGGCCTCCGACAGCTCGTGCATCTTTAACTTAAAGTAATCCCAGGCCTCTTCTGCCTTTAAATCCATTAATACGTTTGCCCAATCCACTTCCCTTACCAGTCCCCTTAATTTGTTAAAATTGGCCTTTTTAAAATTATAAACCCTAGTCTTTGACTTAATTCTGTTACTCCTTCCCTGTATTTTAAACCGAATTAGCTCATGATCACTGGAGCCCAAATTGTCCCCTACTACCACTTCCTCAACGAGGTCCTCACTACTTACCAGAATCAAATCTAAAATGGCCTCCCCCCTCGTCGGTTCAGCTACCACTTGATGGAGGAATTGATCCGCAAGCACATCTAGGAACATCTGAGCCCTATTATTGCTACTAGCGTTTGTTCCCCAATCTATATCCGGGAAGTTAAAGTCCCCCATAATTACACAGTTTCTATTACTAATTACTTCTCTAAGCACATTAAATAGTTCCTTATCCATATCCTGGGTCGATCCCGGCGGTCTATAGCACACTCCAAGCACTATCCCCGGAGAGGCTCTAGAAGTCCTATTACCCATTGTGAGTATTGCCCAGATGGACTCTGTGTTGTCTAATCCATCCACTATTATTTCTTTACAGTTTATTTCACTATTGACATACAATGCCACCCCCCCACCTTTACCTCTGTTCCGATCTTTCCTAAACAGCGCATAGCCCTCCATACCTGTGTTCCAGTCGTGACTGTCATTCCACCATGTTTCCGTTATTCCTACGATATCTGGTTTCAGCTCTTGGACCAGGAGCTCCAATTCCTCCATTTTATTACCTAGGCTTCTGGCATTGGTGTATAGACACCCTAATGTATCTCGTTTAGCCCGTCTCCCATTAGCAGCACTATATGTTGCGGGCCTCTTAGTGTCCGTCCCTCCTGTCCTTCCTATGTCCAATCTCATCTCCCCAGCTATGTCTCCTCTCATTTTACTCACCTTCTCCATACTGGAATCTGGCGTGGAGATTAACTGTGCATCTCCCAACCGTCTCCCCAAACTTGCTAGTTTAAAGCTCTTTTGATAAGATGAGCCAGCCTCCCTCCCAGAAGTCTATTTCCTTCCCTACTCAGGTGAAGCCCATCCCGCGAGAACAGGTGTCTGTCCCCGAAGGCCTCCCAGTGGCCATACATCCCAAAGCCCTCCTTATAGCACCACTCCCTTAGCCAACTATTTATTCTCACAATCCTATCCGCCCTTTGCTGCCCTTCCCTCGGAACGGGCAGAATCCCACTAAAGATAATCTGAGCCTCTATTTCCTTGAGAGTCTTCCCCAGCCTAGCATAATCTCCCTTGATCCTCTCTAACGAGAACCTAGCTGTATCATTCGTTCCTACATGAAGGATTATCAGGGGGTTCTTACCTGCTCCTTGTAGGATCCTTTTCAACCGCAGGTCCACATCGCGTATCCTTGCGCCCGGTAGACAGCACACCCTTCTGTTTTCCGGGTCCGCCCTGGTCACAGGCCTATCCAATCTCCTCAGTAAAGAGTCTCCAATTACATACACCTGCCGTCGCCTGGCAACAGTGCGATCTAGTAATCTAGTCTCCGATCCCTCTAGTCCTGACCTGTGCCTATTCCTATCTTCCCTTATGCCTTCCTGAATCCTCGCGGGGCCCAGAATTGATGCTGTCTCCATCAACTCCTCCCCCCTCTCTCTTGGACTAGCAGCTCTTCTCTTCTTCCTCACCCTCCCACCTTCAGTTGCCACCTGCTGCCCTTCCACCTCGCTATCCAAACACTCGAACCTATTCCTGAGTTCTATTCCCCCCTCACTGGCCCTTCTTTTCCTTGGCCTGCTTCTCACAGTCACATGCTTCCACCTCCCATGTTCTCTCCCTTCCATTCCCCTCTCACCGTCCTCTACCTCTGCCTCTACCTCCACCACAGGGCATTCTCGTTCCGTCCCCCCTTGCCTGTCCTCCATCAGCTGCTCAAACCCCCGCCTAAACTCCACCAGGGTCTCTACCTGCATCTCCAGCCCCTTAATCTTTTCCTCCAGTAACACTATCAGGCGACACTTCATACACACATACCTCTGTTCCAGCTCCCCTGCTAGGACCATATACATACCACAGCTTCCACATGCGGCCATCTGCATTCTGTCTGCTGCTGCTGCTTGGCTCATGGCTGCTGCAATCTCTGCCCGCAGCACCTGTGGACTCAGAGCACACACCACGCCGCGCCCTCCTGCCTCCCCCCTTACCTCCCCCTGCAAACTCCCTCTCAAACTCCCCTGTTAGCCGCCCTGTTTGCTGCCTCCTGTGCCGCTGCCTGGCTGGGAGGCCGCTTTTATGGGCCCCCTAATCAGCCAAGCCCCGCCCCCTACTCAGGGCTCGGCGTCCTTCCCAGCCCCCAGCCCCTGCAGGCCCCTACAAACACACAGGAACACACAAGAACAACAAGGACAGACACAAATACAGGTACCTTCTCCTCCAATGAGAACTCCCTCTCAAACTCCCCTGTTAGCCGCCCTGTTTGCTGCCTCCGGTGCCGCTGCTCGCAGCTGTGCCGCTGCCTGGCTGGGAGGCCGCTTTTATGGGCCCCCTAATCAGCCAAGCCCCGCCCCCTACTCAGGGCTCGGCGTCCTTCCCAGCCCCCAGCCCCTGCAGGCCCCTACAAACACACAGGAACACACAAGAACAACAAGGACAGACACAAATACAGGTACCTTCTCCTCCAATGAGAACTCCCTCTCAAACTCCCCTGTTAGCCGCCCTGTTTGCTGCCTCCGGTGCCGCTGCTCGCAGCTGTGCCGCTGCCTGGCTGGGAGGCCGCTTTTATGGGCCCCCTAATCAGCCAAGCCCCGCCCCCTACTCAGGGCTCGGCGTCCTTCCCAGCCCCCAGCCCCTGCAGGCCCCTACAAACACACAGGAACACACAAGAACAACAAGGACAGACACAAATACAGGTACCTTCTATACAGACCTTCAAATACAGGTACAGCCTCTCCCCAGATAAGGTTCTTCCCTGGACCTGCCACTCATTGGAATCTGGAACGATTCCCTCCGAGGTAACACCTGGGGCAGCCAGGGCAGGGCAGGGCAGGGCACGGCCTGCTCCCCTGGAGCGTTAGGGCTTTCAGGAGTCAGAGGTGTCAGCGGAGCAGGTTGAACGTTAAAGGAGCGAAGGCAGTTGGGGGGCAGAGGAATTGGGTGCTTTGCCATTGCACTTGATCAGCTCAATTTGAAAATTCTTTCAAAGGAAATCCAGATGTATACATCTGACTGGGGTACATGTACACATATACACACGCACACTCACATGTGCACACACTCATATGCACATACACGTACACACATACATACGCACATGTACACATACACATATGTACAGACGTACACATACACGCACACACGCTGTCCCTGGAGCACCCCAGGATGCTGGCTATTATGGAGGCACAAAGGGGTTGGGAGAAAATAATCAAGAAGAACTTTTGCTGAAAATGCAAACGTAAGCTAGAAATCTGTGCAGGGCTGGGCTCAGCGAAAATGATCTTTTGAGCTGCTCTTATTAACCGTGGTCCTGTACTTCCTGGTTTGCGTCGGACCCAGGCAGGAGACTGGGCTGCTCTCAGCTGTAGAAGCCATTGGAATGAGCCAGGTCGGAATGAGCCAGGCCCTCAGAGCCTTCTGCCACCAATCGCTCCAGCAGTCACTGATCCACACCAAACCACGTCCTTCCAGTCAGGCAGTTTCATATGCACACGTCAAACCCTTGGTTTGCCACTCAGACACCACGGTGATGGGCACAGTAAGGACCGAGAGACGCTAAACAGGCAGACAGACAAGGAAATAGTGGCCCTGCCTACAGGTGTGTGTGTGGTGCAAACAGATGAACACCAGTTGCTGGCTGAAGGCACAACCTTAATTCCTGCATCTCCTGTCTGTCAGCTATCGTTCGCTTGGCAGCCTGAGCTCCGATTTCTAACACAGCGTTTTGCTCTGGCCTATTGTGGTTCTCATGTCGGGGGCGCCTTGGCCCCTCGTATCAGGAGCGGTGCTAAGGAGGCTGCTTTTCAAAGGTCCTTAAGTAGGGTTGTCAACTTTCTACTTGCACAAAACCAAACGCCCTTGACCCAACCTCTTTCATGCCCTTCCCCAAGGCCCCACCCCCACTCACTCCAGCCCAGCCCAGCTCCCTCAGTCGCTCGCTCTCACACCCTCACTCACTTTCACTGGGCTGGGGCTGGGGGTTGGAGTGCAGGGAAGGGTGAGGGCTCCGGTGGGGATGTGGGCTCTGGGATTGGGCTGGAGATTAGGGGTTTGGGGTGCCAGAGGGGGATCCGGGCTGGGGCAGAGGGTTGGGGTGCGGACTCTAGGAGGGAGTTTGGGTGCGAGAGGGGGCTCAGGGCTGGGGTAGGGGATTGGGGTGCGGGTGGGGGTGTGGGGTCTGGGAGGGATTAGGGTACAGGAGGGGGTTCCGACCTGGGGCAGGGGGTTGGGGTGCCGGGTGTGAGGTCTGGGAGGGAATTTGGGTGTGGGAGGGGGTTCCGACCTGGGGCAGGGTTTCTGGGTGCGAGCTCCGGCCAGGCGGCGCTTACCTCAGCCAGCTCCTGGTCAATGGCACACCGGTGCTAATGCAGGCTCCTGACCCCTGGTCTCCCTCCGCTGGCAGGCTCTGAGCAAGGCCTGCCCAGAGAACATGGATGACGAGCTCTCGATCCTGCTGACAGCACCCCCCAGCACAGACAAACTCCAGCACATCTTGGAGGTGAGCAGAATGGGGAGGGGCAGCAGGGGTTTTACCTTAGCCCTGGGGACTCCTAGAAAGAAGAGACTGGAAAATCCATGTTTCTATTGGATCCTTCCGACTATGCATTTGTGATATAAACTCACTGGGTGACCTTGGGGTAACTCACTTCCCCCTTACGGCATCAGTCTTCTCCACTATCAAATCTACACTGGGGAAGAAGGACAGAAGCCCCGACAATCACCTTCACCTCTGGGTGTCTGGTCCTGGGAGCCGAAACCAACCGGACTATCTGCCCCATCTCCTAAACTGCCCTGTCTTTCCCTCCTAGGGCCTTGTCCTTAGTGCTCAGCCTGGCCCCTTCCCAGCTTGTCCCTGACCTTTAAAGGACTCTCCAAGCCCCTCCCATGCCTGCTTCCCTTGGGGTCTCTCTCCTGGCTGAGCACAGGCTGCCCTTCTATCTCTCAGCAGGCCTGGGTCCTAGTCACAGGCTGCGTCTTGTCACGTGACCCCCACACTTATTCCCTTCACCCTAGGGAGCTGCATCACCTGGGCCAGAGCTTCAACCCCTTTCCTGGCCATCTCAACCAGGGACAGGTTGAAACTGGAAACCTGTGGGTAACAGTAACTGGTTGCTCGCAAAGGTGCTGAAGACACAATGAAAGAGGAAATCCTTTGGCCTGGATTGAAATTATTCTGACTGAAAGTGAATGAGAGAAAATAGGTCCAGAGTTCTCTTCCTAGCAGCAGAAAATGTAGCGATTGATAGAGGTTCAGGTCAGAAAGGACCATTATGTGCATCTAGTCGCCCCTCCTGTATAACTCAGGGCTAGAATGTGACCAAGTGGTTCCTTCAGCCAACCATAGCATGGGACTGAGCCAGAGCACGTCTTTTGGAACGATGTCCACATGCAGGAGAGCCAGTTGGCTACCAGAAAATCTCTTCTGCAGTGACGTGGGGTTAAGGGACACGGGGGAAAAGACATGGAGGCTATGACTAAACTTAGAGCAGCAAGGCCAGGAAAACCAGGGTTAGGTCCCAGGCCTGGCTATCAGATCTGCTGTTTTCTATTCCTGGCTTTGGGACCATGAGCGAGTCTCTGCACCGCTGGGTGCCTCGGTTTCCCCAGGTATCAAATGGAGCTAATCATTGTTCTCCCCATTTTACAGGGTGGGAAACCGAGACACAGTTGGGACCTGTCTACACTACAGGTCTGTTGTGCGTTTGTAATCTGCTGACCCCCACATGTTGTTCAGAGCCTATGGACAACACAGCTCCTAAAGGTACGTTTGTTCTGTGCTTATCCCCTATGTACCAGCAGGGCTGGACAGCATTTCTCACTGTGATGTGGGGAGCAGGTCCTGGGTACTAAGGGTCTGAAGAAGCTCTCAAGGACTAATTTTTTAAAATAATTGTTATCAATGAATTGGGAGAAAACATACAATCACTGCGGATAAGATTCGGAGGGTGACAAAATACAGGCAGAGTGGTAATTCCTGATGGGGAGAGGGCAGTGATACAGAGCGATCTGGCTCATTCAGCCAGCTGGACCCATTCAAAGAAAACAAGTTTGAGCAGAGCCCAATGCAAGGTCCTATGCGTGGCAACAAGGCACACCGGCCACACCTCTAGAATGGGGACGTGTATCCAGGAAAGCAGTGACTCTGAAATGGATTTAGGGGCCATAGTGGAGAAGCCACTCAACATGAGCTCCCAGTGTGATGCTGTGGTGAACAGGGCTAAAGCCATCATTAGACGTAGGAGCAGAGCCGTGAGTAGGATAGGGAGGTGACACAGCAGCAGTGAGACTGCTATTGGAATACTGCCTCCAGTGTTGGTGTCCTCCTTTGAAAAAGATGGTCCTAGAAATTGGAGCTGGGCAGCAAAGAGCCACCAAATGTTCTGAGGGCTGGAGAAAAATGCCTTCTAGTGAGCTATTGAAAGAGCTCAACCTGTTTAGCTTATCAAAAGAAGATTGAAAGGTGACTTCACTGAAGTGTTGAAGTGCCTTAATGGAGAGAAAATATTGGGTATTAAAGGGCTCTTTAATCGAGCAGAGAAAGGCAGAACAAGACCCAATGGCTGGAAGGTGAAAAGAGACAAATTCCTATGACAAATAAGGCACAAATATTCAACAGCGAGGATGATTGACCACAGGAAGAAGCTACCAAGGAAAGTGGTGGATTCTCCGTCTCTTGATGTCATTTAATAAAGACTAGATGCCTTTCCGGAATGTGTTTGCCCCCAAAGTAGCTATTGTGGTAGACAGGAGGCCTGTGATATGCAGGGGGTCAGATTAGATGCTCTAACTGTCTCTTCTGCCCATAAAGTCTACTCGTTTCTGAGAAACCGAGTGTAGCATTGGGAGCAGCTTGCGATGTTTTAGTGTCTAGCCGGCTTGCTTCCTAGAATGAACACTCATTGAGCGGGGTGATCCACAGGGAGTAGCTCAAACCTCCAAAGTGTCTGCCCTGTGGCAGGACATTAGCACTGCAGGGGAGGGGTGGGTGTGGCAGTGACATCAAAGGCCTTTTGCAGGACCTCAGCCTATTGGCCAAAGGTGTAGGGCAGGTGGTGACCTCACAGAGGGATGCTGACATCAGCCAGGCAGGACAGGGGCGCAGGGCCAGGGAAACCTCAGAGACCCCTGTGGCTTTGCTTCAGCAAGTCTCCTTCTCGAGGTCTCTCTTTGAGGTCTGAGAGAGTATTAGGGGTCACGTACGTGAGCACCAGGAGGAACCTCTTTTGAGTTTTCTCCTTTCTTTTTCCTGATTTCACTAGAAAACTGACATCCCTGTTTAGAAGGTAAGAGCCTCTGAGAGATTTGGAACCTGTTCAGTCTGATGCATCTGGCGCCATCTGAATTTTAGGCATGGAAAACACTAGCTTAAGGTGGCCAAATTTTATTCCCCACCTGGGATTTTGTCCCTTAGAATCTCTGGGGACATTAAGGTTTGTCCTTTTTCTTTTACCTTTTCCTCCATCCCTCCCTCCTTTCTTTTCATCTCTTACTTCTTTTGTCTGTTTCCCTGTTCCCCTCCCACCACCAGGAGGGGTGTGTGTGTGTCATGGGCGGTGCTCTACAACTCCCATTGTGGGAGGTCCACCGAAAAATGTGGGGCTGAAATAGTGCTCAGACAGTGATCCCCAGCGGTGACCTGGGCCATCCTTTGGGCTCTCTGGTGAGAACCCTCATCCTCCCGCCCCTCGGTCTCTACCCTGATTGGCTGAGCAGGGCGTTATTGACAGGGAGGAGACTCAGGTCCCTGTTGTTTTCTTTTAAGACCAAGTAAATAGTCATAACCAGTCATATGTTCGACAAATTTTGCTGCTTCTCTGCAGTTCATTATTTTCTCTACCATTCCAGTTCTCCTAAAATACTTGCTGAATAATTACTATGAACCCTTGCTGGTCTGGAACTCACTTGAGAGCACTTTATTCAGGTCATTCAATGTCTGAAATTCAAGATCCGATGGTTAGTTTGAAAATCAGGGCTCTTGGGTCCTATTCCCAACTCTGCCACGGACTGGCTGTGTGACCTAAGACAAGTCAATTCTCCTTTCTCAGCCTTAGCTTCTCCCTCTTTCAAGTAGGGATAACAATCCGCTCCTACCTACCTCCCGACAGGTGGAGGATGGGGATCTATTGGAGAGTGTCACTAGGAGCAGTGCATAAGATGAGGTGTCCTATCATGTTTACTCAGATCAGATTAGGACATAATAGAATGGCTGAAATAGTCTATTTTATTTGTATTTTATTATGTTGCAATTGTTAAGAGCAGCAACTACTTAGCTCAGACTGAAACATCTTATCTAATTTTTGAGATCTAAGTGTCTCCTCTTTGTGTGCGACGAGACAAACACGTACTCCTGTTCTTTTTGTGACACAGAAGATGCTTTTGTTTTGCAACAAAATATTTTTGCAAAGAATTTTCATGCCACTTGATATGATTTCAAGAAAGAAACTGGTTTAGTTTGAATGGGATTTTCGGACAGAAACGGTTTCAATGAAATTTCCCCACCATCTCGATTCCTGGGCTCTATCCCTGTCTTTGGGGGGTTCGCTGTCTGTTAGAACAGGAGTCTGATTTGGATAGGGATAGAGACCTCTTTAATGTTTTTAATGAAGTAAATACTAATGGGAATTGTGTGATCATGGGAGACTTTAACTTCCCAGATATAGACTGGAGGACAAGTGCTAGTAATATAATAGGGCTCAGATTTTCCTAGATGTGATAGCTGATGGATTCCTTCACCAAGTAGTTGAAGAACCAACAAGAGGGGATGCCATTTTAGATTTGGTGTGGGTAGTGAGGATCTCTTAGAAGAAATGGTTGTAGGGGACAGCCTTGGTTTGAGCGATCATGAGCTAATTCAGTTTAAACTAAATGGAAGGGTAAACAAAAATAGATCTGTGACTAGGGTTTTTGATTTCAAAAGGGCTAACTTTAAAAAATTAAGGAAATTAGATAGGGAAGTGGATTGGACTGAAGGACTTGTGGATCTAAAGGCGGAGAAGGCCTGGAATTACTTCAAGTCAAAGTTGCAGAAACTATCAGAAGCCTGCATCCCAAGAAAGGGGGAAAATTCATAGGCAGGAGTTGTAGACCAAGTTGGATGAGCAAGCATTTCAGAGAGATGATTAAGAAAAAGCAGAAAGCCTACAAGGAGTGGAAGATGGGAGTGATCAGCAAGGAAAGCTACCTTACTGAGGTCAGAACATGTAGGGATAAAGTGAGAAAGGCCGAAAGCCATGTAGAGTTGGACCTTGCAAAGGGAATTCAAACCAATAGTAAAAGGTTTTATAGCCATATGAATCAGAAGAAAATAAAGAAAGAAGAAGTGGGACCACTAAACACTGAGGATGGAGTGGAGGTTAAGGATAATCTAGGCATGGCCCAATGTCTAAACAAATACTTTGCCTCAGTCTTTCAGAGGCTAATGAGGAGCTTAGAGATAATGGTAGGATGACAAATGGGAATGAGGATATGGAGGTAGATATTACCACATCTGAGTTAGAAGACAAACTCGAACATCTTAATGGGACTAAATCGGGGGGCCCAGATAATCTTCATCCAAGAATATTAAAAGAACTGGCACATGAAATTGCAAACCCATTAGCAAGAATTTTTAATGAATCTGTAAACTCAGGGGTTGTACCATATGACTGGAGAATTGCTAACATAGTTCCTAGCTTTAAGAAAAGGAAAAAACGTGATCCGGGTAACTACAGGCCTGTTAGTTTGACATCTGTAGTATGCAAGGTCTCAGAAAATGTTTTGAAGGAGAAAGTAGTTAAGGACATTGAAGTCAATGGTAATTGGGACAAAATACAACATGGCTTTACAAAAGGTAGATCGTGCCAAACCAACCTGATCTCCTTCTTTGAGAAGGTAACAGATTTTTTAGACAAAGGAAACGCAGTGGATCTAATTTACCTCGATTTCAGTAAGGCATTTGATACGGTTCCACATGGGGAATTATTAGCTAAATTGGAAAAGATGAGGATCAATATGAAAATTGAAAGGTGGATAAGGAACTGGTTAAAGGGGAGACTACAACGGGTCGTACTGAAAGGTGAACTGTCAGGCTGGAGGGAGCTTACTAGTGGAGTTCTTATATTATGGGAACAAGTAAATAACTTTTCCTTATTCACTTTCTCCACATCACTCATGATTTCATATACCTCTATCATATCCCCCCATAGTCTCCTCTTTTCCAAGCTGAAAAGTCCTAGCCTCTTTAATCTCTCCTCATATGGGACCCCTTCCAAACCTCTAATCATTTTAATTGCCCTTCTCTGAACCTTTTCTAATGCCAGTATATCTTTTTTGAGATGAGGAGACCACATCTGTACACAGTATTCAAGATGTGGGTGTACCATGGATTTATATAAGGGCAATAAGATATTCTCCGTCTCATTCTCTATCCCCTTTTTAATGATTCCTAACATCCTGTTTGCTTTTTTGACTGCCGCTGCACACTGCGTGGAAGTCTTCAGAGAACTATCCACGATGACTCCAAGATCTTTTTCCTGATTCGTTGTAGCTAAATTAGCCCCCATCATATTGTATGTATAGTTGGGGTTATTTTTCCCAATGTGCATTACTTTACGTTGTCCACATTAAATTTCATTTGCCATTTTGTTTCCCAATCACTTAGTTTTGTGAGATCTTTTTGAAGTTCTTCACAGTCTGCTTTGGTCTTAATTATCTTGAGCACTTTAGTATCATCTGCAAACTTTGCCACCTCACTTTTTACCCCTTTCTCCAGATCATTTATGAATAAGTTGAATAGCATTGGCCTAGGACTGACCCTTGGGGAACACCACTAGTTACCCCTCTCCATTCTGAAAATTTACCATTTATTCCTACCCTTTGTTCCCTGTCTTTTAACCAGTTCTCAATCCATGAAAGGATCTTCCCTCTTATCCCATGACAACTTAATTTACATAAGACCCTTTGGTGAGGGACCTTGTCAAATGCTTTCTGGAAATCTAAGTACACTATGTCCACTGGATCCCCCTTGTCCACATGTTTGTTGACCCCTTCAAAGAACTCTAATAGATTAGTAAGACACGATTTCCCTTTACCTAAACTATGTTGATTTTTGCCCAACAATTTATGTTCTTCTATGTGTCTGACAATTTTATTCTTTACAATTGTTTCAACTAATTTGCCCGGTACTGACATTAGACTTACTGGTCCGTAATTGCCGGGATCACCAATAGTAACCTTTTTAAATATTGGCGTTACATTAGCTATCTTCCAGTCATGGATACAGAAGCTGATTTAAAGGACAAGTTACAAACCATAATTAGTAGTTCCGCAATTTCACATCTGAGTTCTTTCAGAACTCTTGGGTGAATGCCATCTGGTCCCAGTGACTTATCAGTTAATTCCAAAACCCCCTCTAGTAACACCGCAATCTGTGACAATTCATGAGATTTGTCACCTACAAATACTGGCTGAGGTTTGGGAATGGCTGGAAGGTGAAAAGAGACAAATTCCTATGACAAATAAGGCACAAATATTCAACAGCGAGGATGATTGACCACAGGAAGAAGCTACCAAGGAAAGTGGTGGATTCTCCGTCTCTTGATGTCATTTAATAAAGACTAGATGCCTTTCTGGAATGTGTTTACCCCAACAGTAGCTATTGTGGTAGACAGGAGGCCTGTGATATGCAGGGGGTCAGATTAGATGCTCTAACTGTCTCTTCTGCCCATAAAGTCTACTCATTTCTGAGAAACCGAGTGTAGTATTGGGAGCAGCTTGTGATGTTTTAGTGTCTAGCCGGCTTGCTTCCTAGAATGAACACTCATTGAGCGGGGTGATCCACAGGGAGTAGCTCAAACCTCCAAAGTGTCTGCCCTGTGGCAGAACATTAGCACTGCAGGGGAGGGGTGGGTGTGGCAGTGACATCACAAAGGCCTTTTGCAGGACCTCAGCCTATTGGTCAAAGGTGCTGGGGAGGTGGTGACCTCACAGAGAGATGCTGACATCAGCCAGGCAGGACAGGGGCGCAGGGCCAGGGAAACCTCAGAGTCCCCTGTAGCTTTGCTTCAGCAAGTCTCCTTCTCGAGGTCTCTCTTTGAGGACTGAGAGAGTATTTAGGTTCACGTATATGAGCGCCAGGAGGAACCTCTTTTGAGTTTTCTCTTTTGTTTTTCCTGATTTTACTAGAAAACAGACGTCCCTGTTTAGAAGGTAAGAGCCTCTGAGAGGTTTGGAACCTGTTCAGTCTTATGCATCTGGCGCCAGCTGAATTCTAGGCATGGAAAACACTAGCTTAAGGTGGTCGAATTTTATTCCCCACCTGGGATTTTGTCCCTAAGGCCTGGTCCCCACTTAGTCCGGACTTCGGACTAAGGTACGCAAATTCAGCTACGTTAATAACGTAGCTGAATTCGAAGTACCTTAGTCCGGACTTACCGCGGTCCAGACGCGGCAGGAAGTCTCCCCCCGTCGACGCCGCATACTCTTCTCGGCGAGCTGGAGTACCGGCGCCGACTGTGAGCACTTCCGGGATCGATCCGGGATCGATTTATCGCATCTTAACCAGACGCGATAAACCGATCACAGAACATCGATGGCGTGCCGCCGGACCAGCCGGTAAGTGAAGACTAGGCCTTAGAATCACTGGGGACATTAGGGTTTGTCCTTTTTGTTTTACCTTTTCCTCCATCCCTCCCTCCTTTCTCTTCATCTCTTACATCTTCTGTCCTTTCCTCTGTTCCCCTCCCACCACCAGGAGGACTCTGTGTGTGTGTCGTGGGGGGTGATCTGCAATGGGAACAGGGACAATTCTCCAACTTTGGGCAGTCGAGAGCCTGGGTGAGATAAGGGGCGTTAAAGCCCGTTGTGAAGGAGAAAGGGGAGTTTCACGGTGTTGAGCACCAAGGAATTCTAAACTTTGCTAAAACATCTAGTCTGCAGAAACCAGAAATGGTCGGGGCCACATTGTAACCATTGTCTTTTTTAAAGCCCATTGAGGGATGTGAGTCCCACCGTTTTAGGTATCTGGGGGGCTGGGAGGAGAGAAGAGGTGCCTGTCTCCATTTTATGGCCTCAACAAACTAAGTGCTGTGCCCCAGTTCTCGTCAGAGATCCCTGAAAAAGAACGTCTTCCCATCCATTAACATACCTGGAAAGATACTGGAACTCCTTATTAAACAATCAGTTTGTCAGCACCTACAGGACAATTTGGTTCTTAGGACTAGTGAGCATGGACTTGTCAAGAACAAATAATTCCAAACCAATCCTAGCTCCTTCTTTGGCAGGGTTACGGGCCTAGTGGAGGTGGGTAAACAGTAGATGTGATCCATCTTGGTGTTAATAAGGACATTCTCACAAACAAACTAGGGAGATGTGGTCTAGATGCAATTAGTATAATATGTGTGCACAGATGGTTGCAAGCCCGTACTCCAACAGCCCAGAACCAAACAGCAGGAAGCAGATCATGCAATGAACTCCTGCCAGTGCGTGTAGATTGCATTACATGCACCCCTGTGCGGGGAGGAGGAGCTGCTCTGGCTGGGGCAGGGATGGGGAGGGACCAAGCAGGCTGGTTAGTGAGAGGCTGCCTTGACCCCAGACTCACACCCGCTCCCCGCTTGGTTCCAGGGTGGCCAGGCTCCTGAGGAGGTTCAGGAAGAAGGCTCTGCAGGTGGCCCCAGAGCCTGAGGGAAGCAGCTGCCATCTTCCCCAGGAGCAGAGCGGCCCCTCCGTCCCCGCTGGCAGGGAAGGAGCTCCCGGCCGCACCAGGAGGTGGAAGTGCCCAGCCTTCTGGCGGAGAAAACCCGCTCCCAGCGCAGGCGCCGAGGTGGGAGAGGCCAGGTCGAAATGGAGCTGGGCCAGGCTGCGGCTGGGCAGGCAGGACCCAGCGCAGGAGGGGAGCCGGGCAGGGTGACTCTGGGGCACGGTGTGTGGGCAGCAGCAGCCCCAGGAGCCCAGTCCTGATTCCCAGCAGGAGGCATTGCCCTGCCCGGTCAGTGAGGACCTTCCAGCCTCCCCAGGGCAGGAGGTGGAGGATCCCTGTCCCACCACCAGCAGCTCGGCCCGCTCCCCATGGGACAGCAGCAGTGCCTGGGACTCGGGCAGCAGCGAGGCCGATGGACGCCGCTGCTTTGTTCTAGGTGAGGAGTCAGGCTGGGCTCAGAGAGAGGTGAGGGCGGGGCTGTGAACACCCTGGGCCCAGGCCCTCGATCAGTGCTATGGGGGCGGGTCCCCAGCCCAGGGGTCTGGCTTGAGCCACATGAACCCCACTGACACTAGATGCTGCCACTTTGGTCCTTGGTGCTCCAGTTGGGGGGAGGCACCTCCCAGGGAGTCCAGAACAGCGTGGGGGGGTCTCGTTGCTATGGGCTCCTGAAGGAGTTGGGGGCTGAAGGCATCACTGAGAGGGGGGAGTGTGGGGCCCGATCTGCCCTGGGTCCCGGAGGTGGGAAGGGTGTGACACATTGCCCCACCGTGCCCCTGTCCTTCCCCCAAGTGGCAGCAGGCCACTCTCCCTGGTGCAGGGACTGCCAGGGACTCAGGGGATGAGGAGGAGGAATGGGTGGACGTGGCCACAGAGGAGGCAACTCTCAATAACAGCCGAGAGCAGCTCCAAGGCGGAGAAAAGGTACAAACGTTCCCCAGCTGTGCTGGAACCGAGACTGTCCTGCCCCTTCCCAGCACCTGACCCCCTGCAGAGGGTCTTGTCCCTGATGATCCACCAGCCCTAATGGGGACCTTTCTCCTCCATGATCTGGGACCCCAGAGGTGGGGGTGTCTGTCACACACCAGCCGGGTCTCCTCCCCCCACAGGCACTGTCCCAGTTCCTGACCCTGCTTGTGGTGGAGTGGTGGGTGATTTGGACAATGGGCGGGTCCCCACTATCCCCCATTCAGGCCTGAGTCCTGCAGCTGCTGTGTGGGGGCAGGGAGGTCCCTGGCTAACTGGCTCTCTCTCCCCTAACCCCACTCCTGGTGGGTGCAGGAGGAGGCCCAGCAGCTCGTGTTCCTGCACGCCATCCACCCCGCGTCTCGCTGCACAGCAGAGAGGGCAGGACACATTGGAGCCGCACTGCTGCAAGGCGGCTGTGGCGGAGAGGATTGTGGTGAGCGAGACACTGTGCCCAGCTGCTGGAGGGAGGACAGAGATATGGGAGGGGCAGGGGTCTCCCCAGGCCAATGGATGGGGGATTGTTGGTGCTGGAGGGGCAGCAGAGGGCAGGGATTGCTGGGGCTGAAGACTGGGGAGAAGAGACGGGAGAAATTCGGAGAGTAGTCACTATTGGGCAGGAATCGGAGGAGCGGGGGGCAGGTGGGGGGATCCTGCTGGCTGTGTGGGGCCCTGGCTGTGTAATCTCCTCACTGGGAAGTGTCAGTGAGGCCCGAATCTCACACGCTCCTTTGTCTCCTTTGGGTCTCACAGGAGCTCATTGAGGAGCTGCCTGATAACTCTCCACCCGGCGCCATCCTCGCTAACTCCCTGATTGCTGTGGGCAACCTCAGGTACCGAGACCCTCCGGCCCGGTTCCCCTAACCCCAGTGCTGCTCAGGCCCAGGGCTGGGAGTCACTGCCCCTCCCACTCCCAGGTCACCGCCCAAGGGTGGTTCCTCTGGCAGAGGTGGGGGGAAGGTTCACTCTCTCCTGGCTGGGCTGTTCTTTTCACTCCAGTAACATTGCAACGGCTTTGGGGAGAGGCTCACACCCAGGATCAGATACAGGAGGGGCAGCAGGGTCCAGGGAACAGGTGCTATTCCTGCCCTGCCACTGTCTGTCTGAGAAACCTTGGCCTTGTCATTCCCTGGCTCGGTGCCTCAGTTTCCATTCTCGCCAGCCTGTGCCTATTTCCCTGCAGTTTCACCTGCATGTTGGTGCCAGTCCCATCCCCGCACTGCACAGTCTAATGCCGGCTCCTCTCTCTTGCCAGCACCATGACACCTGCCCTGGAGCCAGAGCTGGAGACCCACCTCCTCCGAGCTGCCCTGCACGCCGTCTTCACCCTGGGCATGGAGAAGGACACCACCCAAGTGCAGGTAGATCAGCTAAAGTCATGGATTGAAGAGCCAGCTGTCATCCTGCCATGAATCCTTGCTAATTGCCTGCAGTGGGATGTGAATGAGAGAGGCCAGGATATGTGTTTGGGGGTCTCACCAGTGCTTCCCAGAGACCCCATTTCCCATCCTGTGGCAGGTGTAGCCCCAGTTTCCCTAACTCTGACCCATGGCTCTCCCTTGCTTTCAGGATCTGCCTAGGGTCTTGCCAGACCTCCTGGACGCCATGCTGGGGAACCTGCTGGCAGAGTCCCCAGACACCGACAGGCTCCAGTACATCTTGGAGGTGAGCCCGATGAGAGGGGTGGGGGCAATTTTACCTTCACTCTTAGATCCATTTTCCAGTCTGTCCTCCTAGCTGAGCCCCCAGTGGGCATCCTTGGTCAGGGCAGTCAGTGCAATGCAGTGTCAGGCCCTTCCTCCTTAAAGGACAGAGGAAGGAGCTGGGACTTCAAGCCAGAGCTCTGCCTGGTTGTGTTGAGCACTAACCACAGGGCCCCTGGCTGGCTTGGGGAGTGAGAGTCTGAACCCCTCCTGGGAGATCCAGAAGAGGGTCCTCAGAGAAGAGTCACAGGCTCCTTCCTAGAGAAACAGGAGGGCCCCAGAGAATCAGCCCGTCTCTCCGACAGGCCCTGAGATTTCTGAGGGGATTGTTCAGGAATCAGGAGTGCAGGGAGGATGGGACCAGCCCCGACACTGAACATTGTTCCAGTCTAGAGAGACAATGACAAGTTGTGACCTGCAGGATTCAAGAATCGTCCTGCGGGCAACAATCCCCTTCCAAAGCTCTGCAATCAATGAATCAGATATTCCACCCTGCGCACAATGTCTCAGCCCCCTGGGGATGGGTGTGTGTCTGTGTCTCATTTCCACAATACGTGCACCTGCCCATTGATCCTGATCTGCCTCCTTTCCCCACAGCACATTAACTACTGGATCGTGTCCAGGGTGCCGCGAGAGAGAGCCAGGGCCGTTAAGAGCAGCACGGCCCTGCTCAGATTCACCATCACCCTCCCTGAGTTTGACATAAGTGACCTCTGACCCCAGCTTCCTGACTCCAGGCGTAGGTGATCTGGCTCCGACGGGCTGTAGGATCTGCTGCTGCAGGGGCTGTGGGTTAGGAGTGTTCCTCTTGGGGAGGCAGAGTCAGAGCAGAGAGTGAGCCTGGCTTGAGTCAAGTTCTTCTTGTCCTAGTTAAGTGGTGACTCTGGGCTTTTAAGGGGACTGTGCTCCAGGTTCATGCCTCCCTGTCATCCTGGAGCAGCTGGGGAAGCAAGTCCTCATGGAGGGCCCTGCCCACAGCCCTGTGCTCCAGGCTTCCTTGGGGGCAGAGGAAATTAAGGGTCTGGCTCTAGCATCTCCTGCAGAGGGGCTGAGGGGAAGGAGAGTCCTGGCCCGGGGGGGACTGGGAGCTGACAGGAAAATGCTGATGGAGTCCCCTCTCCCTCTCCCGTCCATTAGAACTCAGCGGAATTCCCCAGGATGGGTCACCACATGGCACAGCTAGCTCTGTCCGTCAGTGACCCAGCCAAGGACATCAGCCGGCAGGCCAGGGAGGGGGTTTACCGGCTCTACCAGCTGCTGCTGCACCAGAGGGGTAAGGAACCCAGCTGGGAAATGGCACCCGCTAGAAGAGTGAGACTGGGACCCCAGCCAATTTCTCTCAGACTGACCCCGGCTGGAGGATGAGTCTCTCTATCTCTTTCTGTGTTCCACACCACACCCTGCAATTCTGTTGGGCCGGGCACGCAGCGAGGACTCTGCCCACTGTGCAGCCACCAATGGGATTGGAAGGACACAAGCCCTGCAACCAGAAGGACAAATGTGTGTGTGTGTCTCTCTCCCTGTCACCTACTCCCTCCTGGGGGAAACCCAGCAGCTGATGGGGGACAAGGTGAGCAGCTGCATTAGACTCAGGAGATTGGGGCGGGGCCCAGGCCTCATTCCCATCCTGTGGCCATTCGCTGGCCTGGCACAAGGAGCCTGGTGGGGAATGAAAGGGAGAGCAGGTGCTCCTGGGAAGGGAGATGAATTCACCTCCATGAGCAGGAGCGAGCCAGCTTGTCCCTGGAGTAGCTCCAGCCCAGCTCTTTAGCCAGGCTAATTAATGACAAGCTTTGCCTCATCCCAGACTTATGTTCTTAGGACAGGGTGCTATCGCTCTTGGGAAGGGCAGGAGAGTCCCCCAAGTGCCCTCTGCAAGACTCTCCTGTCCCACAGGGCCGCACCCAATTCCTAGTGGTCTGGTGTCTGTCACCCGAGCCACCACCCAGAGTTGCTCCCATCACTGGCAGCCTGGGAGGCCAAGGACTGACGGGTGATGGCGTCTGACCAGGCAGGGCTGAGGCACATGGGCAGGGGACGCTTGTCCTGCTGCTGGCAAGGCTGGACCCGTTCTGGAGAGAACAGGAGGATTCAGTCAGCAGTAGGGTTACCATGTCTAATAAATAAAAAAAGAGGACCCTCCACGGGCCCTGGCCCCGCCCATTTCCCCTCCCCTAGCCCCGCCCAACTCCACCCCTTCCCCCCGCCCTAACTCCGCCCCCTCCTCCCCACTCCCAGCTATGGGGAAAGGGCTGCCCCAGTGCTACCGGCTTCACGGTTGGCCGGGCAGCCCCCAGACCCTGCGCCCCCGGCCGGCGCTTCCCCCGAGCCGCCGGAGCAGAGCAGCTGGAACCGGGAAGGGAAGTGCCTGGCCCGTGGCTCGGGGTCCGGAGGCAGCGGGGGCTGCCCGAAGCCGGTAGCGCTGGCTCGGGCAGCTCGGCTCTTAAAGTCTGAGAGGGGAGGAGCGGAGCAGCTCAGCTGGAGCCCGGGAAGGGAAGTGCCTGGCCGGCAGCTCGGGGTCCGGAGGCATGGGGGGGCTGCCTGAAGCCAGTAGCGCTGGCTCGGGCAGCTCGGCTCTTAAAGTCTGAGAGGGGAGGAGCGGAGCAGAGCAGCCGCGGGAGGGGAAGTGCCCGGCCGGCATTTTCCCGGACATGTTTGGCTTTTCGGCAATTCCCCCCGGACGGGGGTTTGATTGCCGAAAAGCAGGACATGTCCGGGAAAAACCGGACGTATGGTAACCCTAGTCAGCAGGGGCTGCCGATCCATCCCATTCACCAGGGCTGCCATCCTGCGGCTTCAGCATTAGTGGCTGGGGTGACTTGGGGAAAGGTCTCAACCTCGCCACATCCCACTTCACTGCTGCCAGAATCCCTCCTGCCCCCCCCCCCGCTACAGTACCCTCCCTACCCAACCTGGGTGGGGGTGGAGGAGAGGGGTCTGAGAACTTGAGCTGTGGATTGGAGGTGGAACAGCTGTCAGGGGCACTGAGGGGGATGTGGCAGGAGCTCCCCGTACAAGGAGGGGGGTTGGCACTGGAGGTCACTAGGAAGGACAACAAGATTCCATCCTGGGGGTCAGGAGGGGAAATCCATCCCTCAGAGGTGGGCAGGGGCTGGGTGGAAATGCTGCTGGTTCCAGGGGCCGTTAATCCCCCCTGATTCCTCGGGTGCGTCTGAGTCTCAGACAGGTTCTCGTTCCCTTGCAGCAGGAGGACGTCACGGCCAATGTGATGCGCCAGCTCCGTATCATGCGGCACTTGCGCCAGGTGCCTGAGGCGCTGCAGGGCCTGTGCCTCTGAGGCCACCAGCAACTCCCGCTCTCTGCTGCAGGTACTGCTCTGGCTCTCTGTAAATGGAGAGCTAGTGGAAGGGGAAATGGAGCCCCCTGGCACTCACAGAAACCCTCTCCCCTCTCTGTGGAGCAGGGTCCTTTCCTCTGCCCCCAAATTCCTTCATCTGGGACAGGAGCTCTTTCCCTCACACCCATTCTCCTCCCCCCTTTCCTTGATCTACCCCCATCCCATTCCCCCGGCACCCAGGCAGAGCTCTGCCTGCCCCATATGGTGCAGAAAGGCCTGTGATATGCAGGGGGTCAGATTAGATGCTCTAACTGTCTCTTCTGCCCATAAAGTCTACTCATTTCTGAGAAACCGAGTGTAGCATTGGGAGCAGCCTCTGATGTTTTACTGTCTAGCCGGCTTGCTTCCTAGAATGAACACTCATTGAGCGGGGTGATCCACAGGGAGTAGCTCAAACCTCCAAAGTGTCTGGCCTGTGCTGTGACAGGACATTAGCACTGCAGGGGAGGGGTGGGTGTGACAGTGACATCACAAAGGCCTTTTGCAGGACCTCAGCCTATTGGTCAAAGGTGCTGGGGAGGTGGTGACCTCACAGAGGGATGCTGACATCAGCCAGGCAGGACAGGGGCTCAGGGCCAGGGAAACCTCAGAGACCCCTGTAGCTTTGCTTCAGCAAGTCTCCTTCTCGAGGTCTCTCTTTGAGGACTGAGAGAGTATTAGGGTTCACGTACGTGAGCGCCAGGAGGAACCTCTTTTGAGTTTTCTCCTTTCTTTTTCCTGATTTTACTAGAAAACAGACGTCCCTGTTTAGAAGGTAAGAGCCTCCGAGAGGTTTGGAACCTGTTCAGTCTGATCCATCTGTTCCACAAGTCCTTCAGTCCAATCCACTTCCCTAACTAATTTCCTTAATTTTTTAAAGTTAGCCCTTTTGAAATCAAAAACCCTAGTCACAGATCTATTTTTGTTTACCCTTCCATTTAGTTTAAACTGAATTAGCTCATGATCGCTCAAACCAAGGCTGTCCCCTACAACCATTTCTTCTAAGAGATCCTCACTACTCACCAAAACCAAATCTAAAATGGCATCCTCTCTTGTTGGTTCAGCAACTACTTGGTGAAGGAATCCATCAGCTATCACATCTAGGAAAATCTGAGCCCTATTATATTAATAGCACTTGTCCTCCAGTCTATATCTGTTAAAGTCTCCCATGATCACACAATTCCCATTAGTATTTACTTCATTAAAAACATTGAAGGAGGTCTCTATCCCTATCCAAATCAGACTCCTGTTCTAACAGACAGCAACCCGCCCCCCCCCCCCCCGAAAGGCAGAGATAGAGCCCAGGAATCGAGATGGTGGGGAAATTTCATTGAAACCGTTTCTGACCGAAAATCCTATTCAAACTAAACCAGTTTGTTTCTTGAAATCATAACAAGTGGCAATGAAAATTCTTTGTCACAATGTGTTAAATTGTCTCGTCGCACTCAAAGAGGAGACACTTAGATCTCAAAAATTAGATAAGATGCTTCAGTCTGAGCTAAGTAGTTGCTGCTCTTAACAATTGCAAAATAATAAAATACAAATAAAATAGACTATTTCAGCCATTCTATTATGTCCTAATCTGATCTGAGTAAACATGATAGGACACCTCATCCTTATTTCCAGGCCCTTTCACTAACCACTGCTGCACACTCCCTCCCACAGCTGGCAATTACAACCAGGCCCTCATGTTCAGTCCCCCTGCTTTGAGAGGGAGTGTGCTCCACTGGAGTGATTGGAGCAGGGAACTGGGAGTCAGGACTCCTGGGTTCCATTGCTGGTTTCCTATTGACCTGTGGGACTTCGGGTAAGTTGCTGCCCCCTCTAGGCTCTGTCCCCAGCAGTCAAATGGGGATTTCATACTTTCCCACTATTGGAAAGTGCTGGGAGAATCCCCCAGCAAAAGCTGCTCTGACAGTGCTAAGCAGCATCTGTTTGCTTGTGAGAATGTCCTATGGGACTGTGTCAAAAGCCTTATTAACACCAAGATAGATCACATCTACTGTTTACCCACCTCCACTAGGCCCCTAACCCTGCCAAAGAAGGAGCTAGGATTGGTCTGGAATGATTTGTTCTTGACAAGTCCATGCTCACTAGTCCTAAGAACCAAATTGTCCTGCAGGTGCTGACAAACTGATTGTTTAATAAGCAGAGGCTGCTCCCAATGCTACACTCGGTTTCTCAGAAATGAGTAGACTTTATGGTCAGCAGAGACCGTTAGAGCATCTAATCTGACCCCCTGCATATCACAGGCCTCCTGTCTACCACAATAGCTACTTTGGGGGCAAACACATTCCGGAAAGGCATCTAGTCTTTATTAAATGACATCAAGAGATGGAGAATCCACCACTTTCCATGGTAGCTTCTTCCTGTGGTCAATCATCCTCGCTGTTGAATATTTGTGCCTTATTTGTCATAGGAATTTGTCTCTTTTCACCTTCCAGCCATTGGGTCTTGTTCTGCCTTTCTCTGCTCGATTAAAGAGCCCTTTAATACCCAATATTTTCTCTCCATTAAGGCACTTCAACACTTCAGTGAAGTCACCTTTCAATCTTCTTTTGATAAGCTAAACAGGTTGAACTCTTTCAATAGCTCACTAGAAGACATTTTTCTCCAGCCCTCAGAACATTTGGTGGCTCTTTGCTGCCCCAGCTCCAATTTCTAGGACCATCTTTTTCAAAGGAGGACACCAACACTGGAGGCAGTATTCCAATAGCAGTCTCACTGCTGCTGTGTCACCTCCCTATCTTACTCACGGCTCTGCTCCTTCGTCTAATGATGGCTTTAGCCCTGTTCACCACAGCATCACACTGGGAGCTCATGTTGAGTGGCTTCTCCACTCTGGCCCCTAAATCCATTTCAGAGTCACTGCTTTCCTGGATACACATCCCCATTCTGGAGGTGTGGCCGGCGTGCCTTGTGGCTACGTATAGGACCTTGCATTGGGCTCTGCTCAAACTTGTTTTCTTTGAATGGATCCAGCTGGCTGAATGAGCCAGATCGCTCTGTATCACTGCCCTCTCCCCATCAGGAATTACCACTCTGCCTGTATTTTGTCACCCCCCGAATCTTATCCGCAGTGATTGTATGTTTTCTCCCAATTCATTGATAACAATTATTTTTAAAAATTAGTCCTTGAGAGCTTCTTCAGACCCTTAGTACCCAGGACCTGCTCCCCACAGCACAGTGAAAAAGGCTGTCCAGCCCTGCTGGTACATACCGGATAAGCACAGAACAAACACACTTTAGGAGCTGTGTTGTCCATAGGCTCTGAACAACATGTGGGGGTCAGCAGCTTACAAATGCACGACAGACCTGTAGTGTAGACAGGTCCCAACTGTGTCTCGGTTTCCCACCCTGCTCTAAGTTTAGTCACAGCCTCCATGTCTTTTCCGCTATGTCCCTTAACCCCACGTCACTGCAGAAGAGAGATTTTCTGGTAGCCAGCTGGCTCTCCTGCATGTGGATGTCATTCCAAAAGATGTGCTCTGGCTCAGTCCCATGCTATGGTTGGCTGAAGGAACCACTTGGTCACATTCTAGGCCCTGAGTTATACAGGAGGGGCGACTAGATGCACATAATGGTCCTTTCTGACCTGAACCTCTATCAATCGCTACATTTTCTGCTGCTAGGAAGAGAACTTTGAACCTATTTTCTCTCATTCACTTTCAGTTGGAATAATTTCAATCCAGACCAAAGGATTTCCTCTTCCATTGTGTCTTCAGCACCTTTGCGAGCAACCAGTTACTGTTACCCACAGGTTTCCAGTTTCAACCTGTCCCTGGTTGAGATGGCCAGGAAAGGGGTTGGAGCTCAACTGCACCTGGCCCAGGTGATGCAGCTCCCTAGGGTGAAGGGAATAAGTGTGGGGGTCACGTGACAAGACGCAGCCTGTGACTAGGACCCAGGCCTGCTGAGAGATAGAAGGGCAGCCTGTGCTCAGCCAGGAGAGAGACCCCAAGGGAAGCAGGCATGGGAGGGGCTTGGAGAGTCCTTTAAAGGTCAGGGACAAGCTGGGAAGGGGCCAGGCTGAGCACTAAGGACAAGGCCCTAGGAGGGAAAGACAGGGCAGTTTAGGAGATGGGGCAGATAGTCCAGTTGGTTTCGGCTCCCAGGACCAGACACCCAGAGGTGAAGGTGATTGTCGGGGCTTCTGTCCTTCTTCCCCAGTGTAGATTTGATAGTGGAGAAGACTGATGCCGTAAGGGGGAAGTGAGTTACCCCAAGGTCACCCTGTGAGTTTATATCACGAATGCATAGTCGGAAGGATCCAATAGAAACATGGATTTTCCAGTCTCTTCTTTCTAGGAGTCCCCAGGGCTAAGGTAAAACCCCTGCTGCCCCTCCCCATTCTGCTCACCTCCAAGATGTGCTGGAGTTTGTCTGTGCTGGGGGGTGCTGTCAGCAGGATCGAGAGCTCGTCATCCATGTTCTCTGGGCAGGCCTTGCTCAGAGCCTGCCAGCGGAGGGAGACCAGGGGTCAGGATTATGGAACCTGTTGTGACACCTGCCAGGATGACAGCAGGCCCTGTAGTCCTTGCCCAAAGCAGCTCTCTGCAGAGGGCCTGGTGCACAGCAGTGTAGGGAACAGCCAAGCTGCTAGGGATGGGAGCTGGGCTTCCTGGCAGAGTCCAGCACCCAAAGCCCAGCATCTGCAAGGAAGGGATTCCCCACAGAGGGGCAACATCATCTCCCACACACAGGGAGTCTCCCCCTGACACTTGATTCATCCTATGGCCTGTTCCCATCTCTGCCCACCACACTCCCAACTCAGCAGCTCCAGCTACCGAAGGGAGCATGAACCAGAGGCCTTCCTGCTCCTGGGACAGAGGAGTAGGTTGATGATCTACCTGGATGTGAGCGTTGGCCTTCCCCATGCCCAGGGTCTAGACTCCATTCAGGGCTGCGCACAGGAACTGCGATTCCTATTCTGGATCTAGTGGCAGCTTCAGTTTGCTGGCAGGAGACTGTACATGAGACCTTGCAGTTGCGGGGGTGACACAGGCACTAACATGTGCATGGGAGTTTGAGCAACAGGGCAGAGGCCTGTGTGGGGCAAGGAGGGCAGGGATTTGGGAAGCAAGAGCAGAGGATCAAACCCTTTCTTAATGTGGGTCGGGATGAGCCCCATTTCAAAGATAGAGAAAGTGAGGCATCAGGTGGGAGAGTGACCTGGCCAGGATCACGTTACCGCTCAGTGGCAGGACTGCAAACAACCCGTTCCCTGATCTCCTCACTGGACGCTGCTGCCCCTCCTGTATGACCCCTCCAGCCATCCTCGCCCACAGGCCATCCCCACCACTCTCCAATACCAGGCTGTTTCCACAATGGAAGCAGGCTTGTAACAGAGTTCACTCACCGATAGGTGCCCCTTCCTTCAAGGCCTGGGGTCACAGATTTCTTGGGCTAGCACACCCGCCAGCAGGTTTTTGGCTGGGAACTCAGCCCTTCGGCCAGGTGACCATCTTTTAGTCCACTCCTTCCTGGGTCGCGCTCATCCCAAACAAAAAGTCAAAAAATGTCTTTAACTGAAACAAGATCCTCTGTCCCTTGGGGGCTTTTCCTCAGCCTGACTTTGGCTCGGCCTGCCCTTGCTGGCCTTGGTAGCCCTTCCTATGGCCCTGTACATCCCCTTCCTTAGAGACCATGGGAGAACCAGTCCTACCCTGGATTCTAGGTTCTGCCCCAAGGCCCTGTACCGAACAGCTAGGCCTGCTCCTGTACCTTTGTTGCGGTTTCCCCTGGTTTCCCCTCAGCTGGAGCTCACTCTGTAATCCATTTGGCCTAGCTCCAGGCTTTATAGCCCACAGGCCAAGCCCCCCGTTATATACCCTCCTCCTTAGAACCTGGCCCACGCGGGGGCAAGTTCTATTCTTCTCCAAGCTTCATCCCTCCTCATCTCATCGCTGTCACCGGCTGCGCGCTTGTACAGCCTGTGCGCAGTGTCTGCAGCTCCACTGCCAGCTCGCTCGGGGCAAACCTTCTCTTCTGCAGTATCCCGACGCTCTTCCTGCAGCCACTCAGTCTCATGAACAGCTGCTTGCAGAGCCTGTTCTGAAGCCTTTAGCGTCTTCTGTTGCCTTTTTGCTACTGCCGCTGCATATGCCAAAACCTTTTCGGTCAGGGTCTGAGAACCCACCATGGACTGCTCCACCCTTGTGTTTGTCCCTCCTCCAGTCTGCTTCATCTCTGGGCCAATCATTTTGTCCTTCATCACCCTGCAGCACCCGACAGGGGGTGTTGGTGGAGGGTCTGCAAGGTCCATGGCCACCCCAGCCACCTCCACCTTGCCTGCCTCATGGGGGTTTGTGTCAGAGGACACCTTCTCCTTTCTTTCTAACTTCTTAGGGCCCTGGCCCTTCGTTCAGCCACTCAGCAATTTCCTAAGCAGGCCGTGTCTTTTGATATGGCCTGCTTCTCTGCCCCCAAAACAAAGAACTCTTGCTTCCATCTTGGCATTAGGCCACGCTTGTACACTTTCTCATGCCCTTCTCCCTGGGCTAACCTTCTCAGCACAGCCCAGGCATGCTCTCCTTCTCTGCTCTTTTTGTCCATGGGCATAGCAGACCCTGGGTTGATTTCCCTTTGCAGGATCTCTCACAGGTATTGCTGCTGCTGCGTCTGTAGCTCCACCTGCACTTCCTTCTGCTTCTGTTGGTTTTCTAGGAGCTGCTGGAGAAACCCCTAGATCTGCTTTGGCTGCTTAGCCAGTCCCTGGAACTGAAGTGGGAAATCCAGCGACCAGCTTGGTCCCTTGATACACCTGCTTGGGGGAGGGATAGCTCAGTGGTTTGAGCATTGGCCTGCTAAACCCGGGGTTGTGAGCTCAATACTTGAGGGGGCCAGGGCAAAAAACTGTCTGGGGATTGGTCCTGCTTTCAGCAGGGGGTTGGACTAGATGACCTCCGGAGGTCCCTTCCAACCCTGATATTCTATGATTCCTTCAGCAACCAAGACTTCCCTCACGGATCACAGGGGGAACTATGCCAATCATAAATGAATCTACTCATCGTTAGGTGCCCCCCGGCGGCCAGGCATGGCATCACAGCCCTCTCGCTGGGCTAGTGTCCCCCATCCATGGTCGCTCCAGCACCACGGCAGTTTCTCTGCCTGGTAACTCTGGCTAGGTCACCACCTTTAGTCCACCCTTCTGGGGCCCAGCTTGCCTCACACTAAAAGTCCAAAGAGGTCTTTCCACAGACAGGTTTCAGAGTAACAGCCGTGTTAGTCTGTATCCGCAAAAAGAAGAACAGGAGTACTTGTGGCACCTTAGAGACTAACAAATTTATTAGAGCATAAGCTTTCGTGGACTACAGCCCACTTCTTCGGATGCATATAGAATGGAACATATATTGAGGAGATATATATACACACATACAGAGAGCATAAACAGGTGGGAGTTGTCTTACCAACTCTGAGAGGCCAATTAACCACTAACCCAGGAACCTATCCTTGTAACAAACCCCGATGCCAACTCTGTCCACATATCTATTCAAGTGACATCATCATAGGACCTAATCACATCAGCCATACCATCAGGGGCTCGTTCACCTGCACATCTACCAATGTGATATATGCCATCATGTGCCAGCAATGCCCCTCTGCCATGTACATTGGCCAAACCGGACAGTCTCTACGCAAAAGAATTAATGGACACAAATCTGACATCAGGAATCAAAATACTCAAAAACCAGTGGGAGAACACTTTAACCTGTCTGGTCATTCAGTGACAGACCTGCGGGTGGCTATATTACAACAGAAAAACTTCAAAAACAGACTCCAAAGAGAGACTGGTGAGCTAGAATTGATATGCAAACTAGACACAATCAACTCCGGTTTGAATAAGGACTGGGAATGGCTGAGCCATTACAAACATTGACTCTATCTCCCCTTGTAAGTACTCTCACACTTATTATCAAACTGTCTGTACTCGGCTAGCTTGATTATCACTTCAAAAGGTTGTTTTTTTTTTTCTCTTAATTAATTGGCCTCTCAGAGTTGGTAAGACAACTCCCACCTGTTTATGCTCTCTGTATGTGTGTATATATATCTCCTCAATATATGTTCCATTCTATATGCATCCGAAGAAGTGGGCTGTAGTCCACGAAAGCTTATGCTCTAATAAATTTGTTAGTCTCTAAGGTGCCACAAGTACTCCTGTTCTTCTCTTTCCACAGACAGAAGTCCTTCTGCCATCGCTGGGGCACTTGCTCAGCCTGTAGCCCCCTTGCTGGGCTTGGGAACCCTCTCCAGGTGCGTGTACGCCGCCTCCTCTGGGGCTGGTAGGGGAACCCAGTCCCACCCTGACATTGATAGCAGCTCAGGGCCCTGGACCCAATAGCTAGGTCTGCACCTTTCTCTTTGCTGCACTTTTCCAACCTCTCTTCTCAAGTTCCCCTCCAGGCTTTCCTTGCTGCTCTGAACTTCCTGCCTCGTTCTCAATCCTGTTGCTACCCCAGCTGGGCTGTATCACCACTGAAGACTGGCTCTTTGGGGGGGGGCGGATATGGTGCCTCTCAGTTCGGGCTCATTCTGTAATCAGCTTTCTGTGAGTGCCAGGGGGCTCCATTTCCCCTTCCACTAGCTCCCCATTTACAGAGAGCCAGAGCAGTACCTGCAGCAGGGAGCAGGAGTTGCTGGTGGCCTCAGAGGCACAGGCCCTGCAGCGCCTCAGGCACCTGGCGCAAGTGCCGCATGATACGGAGCTGGCGCATCACATTGGCCATGACGTCCTCCTGCTGCAAGGGAACGAGAACCTGTCTGAGACTCAGACGCCTCCAAGGAATCAGGGGGGATTAACGGCCCCTGGAACCAGCAGCATTTCCACCCAGCCCCTGCCCACCTCTGAGGGATGGATTCCCCCTCCTGACCCCCAGGATGGAGTCGTCTTGTCCTTCCTAGTGACCTCCAGTGCCAACCCCCCTCCTTGTACGGGGAGCTCCTGCCACATCCCCCTCAGTGCCTCTGACAGCTGTTCCACCTCCAATCCACAGCTCAAGTTCTCAGACCCCTCTCCTCCAGCCCCACCCAGGTTGGGTAGGGAGGGGACTGTAGCTGGGCGGGGGGGGGGCAGGAGGGATTCTGGCAGCAGTGAAGTGGGATGTGGGGAGGTTGAGACCTTTCTCCAAGTCACCCCAGCCACTAATGCTGAAGCCGCAGGATGGCAGCCCTGGTGAATGGGACGGATCGGCAGCCCCTGCTGACTGAATCCTCCTGTTCTCTCCAGCAGGGCCGGCTTTAGGAAGGGCGGGGCCCAATTCGAACATTTTTGGCGGGCCCCCGGCAGGGATGACTAACAAAAAAAAAAATGTAAAAAAAAGCCTTTCATTTCTTCCATGTATTATTTACTTTCCATAACTATATAAATAATAAAATTATATATTATGTACATTGCATCATATATGCTGTTGATCGGTTATTAATGAGCTCCGTTTCACGTGTGTGGATCCCCGCCACTCCCTGAGGGTGTGCTAGGGTGACCAGATGTCCTGATTTTATAGGGACAGTCCCGATTTTTGGGTCTTTTTCTTATAGGATCCTATTTATCCCCCACCCCCTGTCCTGATTTTTCACACTTGCTGTCTGGTCACCCTAGTGGTGTGCACATATGTGGGTCCCAGCTGCTCCCTGCCCCCCTCATTGAAGCAGGTGTGCAGGGTTACTGCCCTGGGAACTACAGGGCACCAGTGGACATGGGGCTGGCTGGAGGCAGGGCAGGGGCTCACTGGAGGTAGGGTCTGGCTGCAGGCAGGGCAAGAGGTGCGGGGCTGGCTGGAGACAGGGGTGTGTGGGGCTGGCTGGCTTTGGGCAGGGCCGCAGGGGTGTGTGGCAGGGGTTGCCTGGAGACAGGGCAGGGGGGTGCGGCAGAGGCTGGCTGTGGGCAGGGGGTGCAGGGCTGGCTGCAGGCAGGGCAGGGGGGCGGGGCTGGTGCGGGCAGAACAGGGGGGGCGGGGCTCGAGGTAGGGCAGGGGTGCAGCAGGGGCTGGCTGCGGACAGGGGGTGCAGGGCTGGCTGCAGGCAGGGCAGGGGGGCGGGGCTGGTGCGGGCAGAACAGGGGGGGCGGGGCTCGAGGTAGGGCAGGGGTGCAGCAGGGGCTGGCTGCGGACAGGGGGTGCAGGGCTGGCTGGAGACGGGGCTGGCTGCGGGCAGGGAGTGCGGGGACGGGGTGCAGCAGAGGCAGCTGGAGCCCCGGCCCTTTAAATAGCCCCCGAGTCCCCCGCTATCCCAGGGCTCTGGGGGCTATTTAAAGGGCCCAGGGCTCCCCTGCTTCTACCGCCCCGGCCCTTTAAATAGCCGCGGGAGCCCTGGGGAAGCAGCGGGGCTCCAGCGGCTATTTAAAGTGCCGGGGCGGTAGAGGCAGCGGGAGTCCCGGACTTTTTAAATAGCCCCCAGAGCCCCGCAGCCCTACCCCAGGGCTCCAGCAGTGGGGGTCTGGTAGCAATTTAAAGGGCCTGGGGCTCCGGCCCCTGCTGGGAGCCCTAGGTCCTTTAAATTGCCCCCTGGGGAAGCCGGGCCACCCTGGTACAGCGCACTGGCTCTTGCCGGTACACCGTACCGGGGCTTGGGCCCGGGGCCCGATTCAGGGGAATTGGTTGAATTGGCCTAAAGCCGGCCCTGGTGGGGGTATGGCCACAGAGCCGCAGGGAGGGGAACTCTGAGGTGTGGGGGCTGGGTGGGTACTGGGAGTTCCTCCTGAAGGGACGGGTTGGCCAAGGTCACTCAGCCCCGGGGTGTGGGAGGGGGACTGGCTGAGGGCACTCAGAGCCCCAGGAAGTGGGGGGGGGGGGGGCTGAGGGGAGGGACTGGCCAGGGGCACTCAGAGCTCGGGGGAGGGGCTGTCCGGGGGGGGGGGCACTCACAGCCCCAGGAGGTGGGTGGGGGAGGGGCACACAGGATTTCAGGAATTCCCTGGCAGTGAAGAGCTGCTGGCGGCAGGGAGGAGCCAGCCGTGACAATCCCCACTTGGGATCCCTGGCTGGGCTAGTGGCTATGGGGGCCCGTGGCCAAGCTGCAGCAGAAGGTGACCTGAAGGAAATGCCTCGGCCTCGGCCTCTGGCTAGGAAGGGCCTGGGTCAGACAGTGACCCACCGCGCAGTGTCCCAGCTCCTTGCCCCACACCCAGGGGCGGCTTTAGGAAGTGTGGGGCCCGATTCGAACAGTTTTGACAGGGCCCCCACAGGGATGACTAAAAAAAAAAAACCCACGTGGGGCTTGTACTCACCGGGCGGCGCTCCTAGACTTTGGTGGCGGTTCCTTCACTCGCTCTGGGTCTTTGGTGGCACTGAAGGACATGCCACCAAAGTGCCGCCAAAGTCCTGGAGCACTGCTGGGTGAGTAAAAATTAAAAAGGCGCCTCTAGCCAGGGAAGGGATTCTCTGCCACTTGCCCCCCACTCTGGGCGGCCCTGCCACTGGGTGCGGGGCCCTCTTAGGCGCGGGGCCCGATTCGGGGGAATTGGTGGAATTGGCCTAAAGCCGGCCCTGGCAGCCCCAGAGCAGAGGGCGGGTTCCTGGGGCTGGGTTCTTAAGGGCACAGACAGCCCAGTTCCTAGCCTGTCAAAGTTTAGACACCGCAGCTCCTCTCTGTCATAGACAAGTGCTGCGGGGGCCACGTTACTGCTCCAGCCGGGAGACGTAATGCTGTGAAATATTGTACAGACGCTCCCTCCCTCCCTCCAACTCTGCCTCTCACATTTGGAACATGTAAAAGAGTCTTCTATCAGTTTCTATGTCTATATGAAGTCCCTGCATCTCGTTTCTCTTGTATAATGTGCCGAGGTGCTAAACTCCCTCCCAGAGCCCACACATCCACACCCCCTCCTGCCCCCAACCCCCTGCCCCAGGTCAGAGCCCGCACCCCTCACCCAAACTCCCCACAGCCTGCACCCCTCCGTCACCCAAACTCCGTCCCAGAGCCTGCGCCCCAAACAGGGCCAGGTTAACCTTTTATGGGCCCGGTGCTAAACATATTAATGGGGACATGGGGCAGAGTCCTCAGAGCGAGGGGCTGGCCAGGGGCAATGGGAGATGGTCATGGCACGGCAGGGACAGCCCCGCTCCACCCACCCCAGTACGAGGGCACTGTTTACAAACTGGCAGCCGCCAGACACACACTGGCCGGCCCGGCCCTGCGCTGCTGCCATCCTGCTTCCTCCCCTTAGGGGCGGGCCCATACCGCACCATGCTACCCCCCCCAGCACCCCTCTGACCCCCTGTGCCCACTGCCACACCACCCACAGACCCCACAAACCCCTCTGCCCAGTGCCCTCCCACAGACCGCTATGCCCAGCACACCCCCACCCACTCAGAACCTCCCCAACAGATCCTCTCATTGCCCAGTGCCCCCCTAGCTGAACACCCCCACAGCCCTCCCACAACTGCACAGCGCCCCGCACCTCCCCACCCAGATCCCCTCACTGCCCAGTGCCCCCCACAGCCCCCTACCACAACTGCACAGCACCCCGCACCTCCCTGCCCAGAGCCCCCCAGATCTCCTCCCTGCCCAGAGCCCTCCAGATCCCCTCCCTGCCCAGTGCCCCCCTAGCTGAACACCCCCCACAGCCCTCCCACAACTGCACAACGCCCCGCACCTCCCTGCCCAGAGCCCCCCCAGATCCCCTCACTGCCCAGTGCCCCCCACAGCCCCCCACCACAACTGCACAGTGCCCCCCAAAAAAACCCACTCCCCAGCACCCCAAAACACACAAACCTTACCCAGTGCTGAGCACCTCCCACCCCCTCACTGCCCAGCCCCCCCCATGCCCTCTAGACACCTACTCTCCCACACCTGGACCCCCATCCACAATAGCCGTCCCTGATAGGAGGCGAGGGGCCAGACCCGGCTGTGTGGATGGGTTAGAGCAGGGCCAGCTCTAGGTTTTTTGCTGCCCCAAGCAAAAAAATTTGTGGCTGCCCCCCCACCCCAACCCTGGCCTCCCCCCCCCCCCCCCCCAGCAAACGTGACCTCCTTGTTCACCACAGCAATCCCCGTTTACACTTGCAGTGCGGATCAAACCGTTTCTCCTATTTTTATTTCACTTTAGGATAAATCTCGCCCCTCCCCATCCCCCGCAACCCCATCTTTAGTGCTCCAAATGCACATGGAAGGCATAGGGACTAACCCTCAAACCTTGTACCCGGAAAGGGATGGGGATCTAGTAAAGAGGGTTCAGGCAGAGGAGCGGGTGTGGGGGTGCTTGGGGGCTCTACACTGGCAGAGAAGCGGGGTGTGATTTACTCGCGGAGGACGAGGGGGGGTATCAGGAGGGTTGCGGAAGAAGAGGTGCAGGGGAAGGGGCAGTGCGGGAGTAGAGGGCACAAGGGGAGAGTACTAGGGGAAGGGGTGCAGCGAAGGAGTGATGGGGGGAGGTATAAGTGAAGAGGCTGCGAGCGGGATGGGGGTGCAAGGGCTGAGAGGGACAGGCGCTGACAGCTGCTTCCCCAGCCCTGTGCAGGCAGAGCCGAGAGGACAGACACTGACCCCCAGGTGCCCAAGCCGTGGGGGTCCCCCGCGGGGGCAGTATCCCCCGCTGCCCCGCTCGGAGCCGGGCTCTGCCTCTCCCCACCCCTCCCCAGGGCAAGCAGTGCAGGGCTGAAGCAGGGGAGGTGCGCGGCGGGCTGGGTCTGGGGGCAGGAGGGGGCAGCTCCCTGGCAGCTCGGGCTGCCTAGCCACTCGCCCCATCAGCGCACGAGCCGGGATCTGCGCCCCCCTGCCCAGCCCGGCGGTGCCCTGCACAGCCCCCTTGAGCGGGGAAACACCGCGCCGCCCTGGGGAGACTCAGAGCAGCAGCAGGACCCCTCCCCACTCCCTGCATCCTGGGCCCCACCTCCCTCCCTCCCTCCCTGACTCTTCACAAACTCCGGGAGCCCCTCTCACCGCCACAGCCCGGGCTCGGCTCCAGGGGACGATGCTCTGGCTCTCCAGCGGCAGGGCTCTGGACAGGGCCAGCTCTCAGCTTTTTGCCGCCCGAAGCAAAAAAAAAAAAGGGGGCGCACCCTACCTGTCCCCTGACTGCCCAACCCTTATCCACCCCCCCACCCCCCAGACAGACCCCTGGGACTCCCACGCCCCCATCCAACCACTCCCCACCCCCTGACAGCCCCCCCCAAAACTCCCGACCCATCTAAACCCCTCTGCTCCCTGTCCCCTGACTGCTCCGATCCCTCTCCCCACTCCTGCCCCCTGACAGCCCCCCCCCCAGAACTCCCAAACACCCCCCCCGCTCCTTGTCCCCTAACTGCCCCCTCCTGAGACCCCTCCCCACCTGTACTCTGCCCAAAACCTTACACCCCCAACCCCCAGACAGCCCCCCCCCGAACTCCTGACCCATCCAACCCTCCCCCCTGCTCCCTGTCTCATGACTACCCCCCCCCCCCAGAACCTCCCTGCCGCTTCTCTGGCCCCCGGCCCCCTTACTGTGCTGCAGAGCGGCGCGCTCGGCAGGGGGAGGGGAGCAGGGTCGGAGCTCCAGACGGCCGGAGGCAGAGGCGAGGGCCGGCGATCTGCGAATGCAGGGCGGGGGGAGAGAGGGAGAGGAGGGGAGTGGTGTCAAGTTGCAGGAGAGAGGAGGGGGGAAGTGGAGGAAGGGCTCTGGCTGCCGGAGCCCCGTGCGAGTGGCACCATCCGGCCGACTGCCCTGTAAGCCCCGCACGCTCTGCATGGGGGCGGGGGAAGTCCGGACATTGACAAATTCCCCCCGGACGCTATTTTTAACTGAAAAAAGCCGGACATGTCCAGGGGAATCCGGATGAATGGTAACCCTAGAGTATTTAAAAGAGTCTCATCACTATATGTCTACGTGAAGCCTCATAACAGTTCACAAATTTGTTTTATCTGCTGATGTGATTCCCTGAATTGTGCTCTCTTCTTGTAATCCATTTTACAGCCCGTGTACCCCCGCCGGGCGCTTCCCCTGCGCAGCAGCAGCCGGAGCCGGGGACTGCGGGGGGAGTTGCTTAAGGCCCCGGGCCTGCCCCCGAGCTTGGGCTACCGGGAGCCACCACCGTGCACCGAGAAACTTTCCCCTGCGCTGGGACCAACCCCCCCCCGGGGCAGCGGCTCCGCAGCGGGGAGGAGGAGGCAGCCCCGGCTGCACGGACTGCTGGCGGGGGGGCTCCTTGCACGGCCGGGGCAGAGGGGGGAGACTGAGGCTCTGCCAGAGCCATGGGGGATGCTCGGAGGAGGGAGAAGCGGCCCCTGCTCCCCCGTATCCGCAGCTGGCTGCAGAGACGCCACCGCTCCTACCTGTGGGGTGCGGGGTTGCAGCAGCAGTGGGGGGAGAAGGGGTTGCAATCCGCAGGCTGCAGCGAGCTGACACCCCAAGAGGAGAGAGGGGCAGTGGGTAGGGTTATCATACGTCCGTATTTTCTGGATGTTTTTATATATTTTAACAATCCTCCCGGACGGTGACTAACAACTAAAAAGCCAGACACGTCCGGGAAAATACAGACACCTGGTAACCCTAATCGGTGTTTCTATTAGAGCACTTGCTATGGTTTCTGTTCTTTGATTTGTAATTAGGAGTTTTTCATTCTACCTTTTTTTCTTTTTCTTTTAAGAGCACAAGTTTTTTTGTTGGGTTATGTGACTTCCAGTATAATTGATTTCCTGTCCGGTTTTCAACAATTCCTTTGCATTTGATCCAGCAATGAGAATTGCCTTTTGCTGCATTTCTCTTGGTTGTGAATCCAGCCCTTAGTGTCCCATGTTGACAGTCGTTGCTTGTGTGTAGAAGTTGACTTAATATAATACACAGAGTGAATATTGTGTGTCATCTTCCATCCTTCCCAAGAGCAAATGGAGGTTTGGGCTGCAGAACTTTTGGCTGCTCAAGTCCACATTCCCGCATCTGTTGCAAAACTCACCAAACTAAAAGCTGCACTGACAATGGAGAAGCAAATCCAGGTTGCACTATGGGGACCTGCAACACCAGATTCTTATTGGTCAATCAGAGGTCTCTCTCCTAACCCAAGGTGGAATGGATTTCTTGAGTGTAAGTAGTGAGAACATATTGTTAAAGATCGTTTCATGTTCAATGCTCTGTTATTACCTCTGCAGTCACAGCACAACAAATACTGTAGTATTACTGGGGTTCAGACTGTGGTCTCTTACAACTTGCTTAAGTGTCCATAGGTAAGGGGCCTCCTTACTAACACTCAGTGGGGGTGTTTTGGTTGCTAGCTCCCAGGGGTGGATGGGAAATCAGGAGCCTGAGAGTGACAGTCCCCAGGGGCAATAGGGAGAGGCCAATGCTGTAGGTCAGGCTGATTGACAGGGCCCAGGCTAATCAGGGAGCCAGGAGGCCAGGGGGGGTGTGAGCTGGAATTGCCTGGGGCAGACAGAGTGGGGCCGAGCTAAGGAGAGAGCAGAGCTCTGAGCTGAGCTGGGCCAGAAAATCCGCCCAGGAAGCAGGTCAGTGTGGGGAGTCCCAGGGAGCAGCCCCTGCCCTGGGAGCCGAGCTGCAGCCCCAGAGCCGGGGGGCAGAGCAGCAGCCCAGGGGGCTGGAGCAGAGCAGAGCCCTGCTAAGGACGAGTGACACTGGAGATAGGCCGAGTGGTGGCGCTGGGGTTGGAACAGTCTGGAGCCCGGTGCAGTGGGGGGACCCTGGGCAGCGGGTGCAGCATAGGGAGGCCAGACTTGGGGGGATCGTAGGGCAGGGGCAATGCTGGGCAGAAGGGTCCTGCCCCCTAGAGCCTGAGAGCGTGTGGCCACCGCCAGAGCGAGTGTCTGACCCGCAGCCTCCCTGCGGCACAGCCAGGGCCCGAGAAGGGGCCTGGGACGTGTGAGGAACAGACTGAACTTCCCCTGCATGCCAGAGACACTGGCTGTGACGTCCCCGTGTCACAGAGTGCGGTGATGTGTTTTCCTTTCACCTTTCCTATTTCTTTCTTCTTTTTAAACCTTGATTGCTGCTGAATTATATTTGCTTTGACCTGTGTGTAATGATCAGGGGGTCAGGGAAGCATCCAGTGCAGAGAGAGCCCCCCGGAGTGGGGACACCCTAGCCCCTGCCCTAAGGGACCACAACAAGGTACGGGATTGAGCCCCCCAGGAATCCTGGGCCCAGCCTTGTTGGGGTGCTGAGGACTCTGCCACACGGGAGAGTGGAAGGGGAGTCCTTTAGGTCACGCAGCCTCTGGGTAAAGGAAGTGGGAGCGAGGACTCAGATCCTTTCGCTAGCCCACTTCACCGGGGTAGTGCATAAGCCAGGAAAGTTCCCCACAATAGCGGGACCATTCCCCCGCTTACACATAGCAATATTTCTGAGTAAGGCTAAGTTTTCATAGACTCATAGAATATCAGGGTGGGAAGAGACCTCAGGAGGTCATCTAGTCCAACCCCCTGCTCAAAGCAGAACCAACACAATCTGTAGTGGCACCAAATCTTATGTAAAGGGGGTCCTATAAGGTGTCTAAGACCAGGTTATGGATTGCTGGTTAGGATTATGCCGTCTATGCATGTGTCATTTTATATTTAAAGTTATGAATTGGCTCTATACTGTCTATCTCAAATTGGTGCTATGCTGCTGGGTGACATCCCAGACAAGCTGGTGTTAGCTCTGCCTAGCCTGCTTGATGGCCCATTAAGGACCATCAGCTATACAATTGACCCATTGGGAGAAGGCAGATCCGCCTTGTGACTCAGCAAAGTATGCAGGGCCTTGCCCATGGGACTCCAGACTCCATTTTGCTGGAATTTTCCACAGTAAGAACAAAGAGATGTTCTTACACCTGGAAAAGACCATAAAAGGCTGATGCCTGATCTCCATCTTGTCTTCAATCCTGCTTCTTACCTCTGGAGGGACTTTGCTACAAACTGAAGCTCTGAACAAAGGACTGAGGACCCATCCCAGCTGTGAATGTACTCCAGAGACTTGATTTGAACCAGCTGTTTATTCTATCACTGCTACAAGCCTGAACCAAGACTTTGCCATTACTGTATGGAATTGATTCCATTTAACCAATTCTAGCTCTCATCTATATTTTTTTCCTTTTATGAAAAACCTTTAGATTTTAGATTCTAAAGGATTGGCAACGACGTGATTTGTGGGTAAGATCTGATCTGTATATTGACCTGGGTGTGTGGCTTGGTCCTTTGGGATCAGGAGAACCTTTTTTCTTTTACTGGGATATTGGATTTCATAACCGTTCATCCCCATAACAAGTAGCACTGGTGGTGATCCTGGGAAACTGGAGTGTCTAAGGGAATGGCATGTGTGACTTGTGGTTAGCCAGTGGGGTGAGACCGAAGTCCTCTTTATCTGGCTGATTTGGTTTGCCTTAGAGGTGGAAAAAGCCCAATCTTGGGCTGTAACTGCCCTGTTTTAAGCAGTTTGTCCTGAATCGGCCTTCTCAGTTGGGTCCTGCCAGAACCAGCATTGTTACAACAGGTCACAGGCAATTGAGAAAAATTCATGGAAGCAGTGACCTGTCCTGACTTTTACTGTAAATATTGTGACAAAATGTGAGGCACTGTGCAGCTGTGGGGCTGGTTCTGGGGCCCCCACCACTGTTGGGTGCATGGAGGTCCAAGGTCCCCCTCCACTCATGCCACTCTGCCCCCCCATCCCCAGTGTCAAGGGGCTCTCCAGTCTGACTCTCGAAGGCTCCCTCCCACAGCCTCTGCTTTAACCAAAACTTATCAGAAGAATTCTAGCTATTAAGTGGGTTACTAGCAGAATGGTGGTGGCAGGAAAGTGGGTTCTGTGCTGAAACTGCTGATTCTGGGGGCATATGAGGGTTGCTCTGGGGAGCCTGGGTGCAGGAGAGCTCCATTGGGAGGAGAGTGACAGAAGGGAAAAGTAGAGCCCTAAGCACATAAGTGACACAAGCAGTACATTGAGAGAATTATCAACCCTCCCCTCTACCCCCTCGCAGACAAGTAACCCCAATAACTGAGCATACCCCAAGTAATGGGCAAAGCTGGTAACAGTACCCAAATACTAAGGGTCTTCCTGGCTACGAGCATGAATAATCCAGAATGTTTACTAAACTTTGTAGTCATTTTTAATGGTTTGCATGCCTGTAATCATGGTGATTTTTTTTTCTTGTTTTGTCTTTGTGGTCCCCATTTCTCAGTTCTCTCTCTCTGCCCACTTCTTTGAGTGGGGTTGGTTTTTTTTTTTTTTTTTTTGGTCTGCTATATAATTAAGTTTGCTGGCTGTAAACCAATTAAGGTGGTGGGATGTCATTGATTAGATAATCTAGTTACAATATATTAGGATTGGCTATTGAAATCTCAGTGAAAGGATTGGTTAAAGGCATACCTGAGAATGAGGGGATACTGATATGTGTATGTTATAGGGGGTTCTTTATTTCAGATTCTTCAGAATTGTGGAAAACTATTTTTTCCCCAAAAGTTGCACCAAGCAAAAAATTACCTGTACTACACACACCATTATGGCAGGTAAGTAGACTGTTTCAATGTGCATTCATTTGCTTTCTGAACCTATTATTTTCAAGCACCTCTGCTGATGTTTTCTTTTTTTACTCACCTTTTTGTGCTGTTCCCTGTCCTGAGTTACTGTGACTATACGTGGTTACAATCTTGTAGGTGATCTCATTATCTCAATGAACATTCGATCAGCACTGATCGAATACAGCCTTCTTTTGTAAGCCACAACTACTTCAAAATGCTGCAATTTATTTATGTCTGTAATGTGACTGGCCTATGAAAGATGCATGGTTAATTTTGATTTACTCTGCTTATATGTTCGCAATGTACATCTCAGACCTTCTAACTGAACTTTGAGTCTTCTATGGATTGATACTGCCTGTTTCCACTTAAGTAACTGTTTTCTGTTGTGAACAATTCTCAGGGAAACCTTTTGAGGAAAAAATTGCAAATGTTTTGGCATACCTAAGGAGTAGCACGTATCCTAAAGGAATGGATAAGGCAGGCAGACTGAACCTGCGTCGCTTTGCTGTCAATTTTTCTTTGGAAGGCAAGGAATCCTTTTTTCCATACAACACTGACACATTCCACTGGAAACTTCAGCCTGTAAATGATGGTCCTGATGTCCCAACACTGGGATTATTTGGAGTGTTCGCCTTACCTTCATTAGCTTTATTTAAATTTTCCAGAAAATTTCCTTTGCTATCTATGCAACAAACGTATTGGGCAGTTAAATGAGAAATGAGTATAAATTCTGTTACCAAAAAACCCTAGGACTTTGCTTCATTTCTTAATTGTTATCCAGTGTGCTGCAAGCACCAACAACAGTCTCTAACCATTCACTGAGCAATGAATTTAAAAAAACCCTAACCATACACTGCAATTCCCCCCTTGTACTCAAGCCATTACGAACCTTACTGTATATAGATGTCTTTGATATGCATATGCCTTAGAATTAATGAATAGCTTTGCAAATAACCGGTCATAGCTTAAATGCAAGACTTGATTTCATCATCATGTCTCCCTCATTGGCAGATTAGCCACTGTGACTATTGGGACCAGGCTGAGGGAGGGCAGCTTCCACCCGGTGGGTGGGCCGTAGGAAGCCTTTCCACGTCGCCCCTAATCCAGCCCTGGCAGAAGCCGTGGGGCAGTAGGGGGAGCCCCTGTGCCAGACCCCATGTCCAGCAGAAGTGTCGGGTGGGGCAGGAGAAGCTCCAGCACCTCGCTCCTGGTCCTCTAAAGAAGCTGCCAAACCCCTGCTGCAGCCCTGAGACTGGCGGTGCTCTCACTCCCTGGTACAGCCCCGGGGCCATGAAACAGGGACTGAGCTTTTCCGATCTTGGGGCTGTGTGGGAGAGGGAGGTGGCTGGGAAATGAGGAAAGGAGTTGTGGGGCAGGCAGAATGGCAGGGAGCCTAGGTGGAACATGGCTGGGATCCTGGGGAAGAGGCTGAAAGGGGTAGGACCATGGGTGGTGCAGCAGGCAGACAAGGTGTGTAGGGGCACAACAATTGCTCTGGCCCAGGGCCCTGAGAAACCTTAATCATCCTCTGTGCTCCATGTTCTATGATCAACAGAGGGGACATTGTTCCATTCTACCAAAGGAAGAAAGGTTGTCGTTGTGCATACCATGAAAGAAGCCCTGCAACTCTTTGAAAGGTACCATGACAATCCATTGGGTGGACATCTCGGAATATTCAAAACGAGGAATATGCTGACCTCAAAATACTATTGGCCACGGATGACAAGAGACATTGCCGATTGGGTATGTAACATAAGGAAACTAAATCATGACAAATGCTATTTACAATTGAAATACAAGTTCAACATTTATAAAAGAAATATTAAAATATATTTCGTGTGCAAATGTGAATTCTGTTCCCTTGCAATACTATTTCCATAACGAAGTGTTAATGTGGTCATATTATTCCATCCAAACTAGGTTGCACGATGTCCGACTTGCCAAAAACAGGGAAAGGAATGTAATCTGGATACCACCGTGAGAAGCATAAAGGTGAACTTTGGAATCAGACACATTATTTATCATTTGTGACAAAGTTCTGTCCTTATCTCAGTGGGTCCCGCTGTTCCTGGCGGATTTTGCTAGCCTCAGAGGCTCACTGTGACCCTTCACATAGCCCTTCTCTCTCTAGAGGCAAGGGTCACAGCCTACCGAACCATTTTCATCATAAGCCAGCAAGGGAGATAAGGAAAAGCCACCCTCCCTCACACAGTCTCTGTTGTCTCCCACTCTCAAGGATTAGTCATGGAGGGGGCGGGGGGAGCCTGGACCCGCCCTCTACGCCGGGCTCCAGCCCAGGGACCCTAGTAGTAGTAGTAATGGTAGCTGACTTTTTGGAAACAGGACATGTACAATTCCCTGGGCCACTTCCCCACAGCAGCCCCCACTCAATATCTCCTTCACCGTTACCTCACAGCCTCCTTCCTTGCACCTGATCTGGTTTGTACTGCTTAGTTCCTCCAACAGCACGGCTTCCTCCTACAGCTTCTGACACACACACACACACACCCAGCTAACTAACTGGGAGGCTTTTAACTATTTTCAGCCAGCCCCTAATTGGCTTCAGGTGTCCCAATCAACCAACTGTCTTCCCTGCCACCTTGAAAGATCTAAATTGGCCCCAGGTGTCTTAATTGACCTGGAGCAGCTGCCATTTACTTATCCTGGTACCAGGGATTTGTTTAGCCTGGGGCTAACGTATCTGTCTCCCACTACTTTTCTGTAGCCATCTGGCCTTGCCCCTTATCCAGTGTTATTACTGCTATAGAACGAGGCCTTGAGTTTGAAGCCAGTGCAATGTATACAAGTGGCACAGCATAGTGCACCAATGACCTCTACTGCTCCTTTGCACTGGCCTGGGATATTTCTTCAGCTTTACTCTTGTATTGTTTTTCCTAACCCGTTCCTGTCCTTCTTTCTGTGTTTGTTTTTCCTTTCTTTCTTTTTCTTCTGGTTTTAAAAGGGGGCTTTCCATTCTGATTCTGTGGCTGTTGTAACCATATTACATTGTGTACTCTGCTTATGAGAGATGGGTTTATTGAGAACATTTAGTAAGAAAAATGTGAAGCATGACTGTAACTGGTACCCTTGCATATAGGTCACTCGGATCTGGGAATTGGTGGGAATGGATTTAATAGGACCATTACCAGTAACAAAGGATGGATACCGGTATATACTGACAGTCATAGATTATCTTTCAAGATGGGTAGAAGCCTTTCCACTTAGAAGTAAGTCAGCATCTGAGGTCGCAAACAGCATGTACAAAATGGTAATTCGACATGGATGCCCACAGCGGATACTGACAGATCTTGGGCCTGAATTCAATAATAAGGTAATTCTCTCCCCCCCCAAGATTACACCTCTACCCCGATATAACGCTGTCCTTGAGAGCCAAAAAATCTTACCATGTTATATCGAACTTGCTTTGATCCACCGGAGTGCACAGCCTGGCCCCTCCGCCCACCCCGGAGCACCGCTTTACTGCGTTGTATCCAAATTCGTGTTCTATCAGGTTGCGTTATATTGGGGTAGAGGTGTACTTTCACTATATATTCAACCTCCCCATCAGGTCACAGATAGCTGACAGTGAACATGGTTTTCATGGCCCTTGTGATTTCTTTATTAAAGGCACATTGTTCTCAAACAGTTGTCAAGAACAATCACCATACTGTTTTTGATAAACTGCTGTTAGTTTCTGTCATGGTTGCTATAAAAAATTTTGGGGGTGTCTTCATATCTGTCAAAAAAACCCACAACAACTTGCTTCCGATAGTAATATTAAAAGATATGTTATTCCTGTTCCTAATTACACATACAACTAATGGCAACTAGGCAACGGAACATTCCTTGAGACACGTCTGTATGTAAGTTCATGATGTAACTTATTTTCTTCCAGTTTAACCAGTATCTTTGCCAAAGATTAGGAATACAACGTAGCTTCACCAGCCCGTACCATCTACAAACCAACGGCTTGGTTGAAAACGCTAATAAACCCATCGAAAGGTAAGTGAATGGGTGTCAGTATTACAGTAATAAAGGCAAGTAGAATGTTTTGTGCCAGAAGATGCAACTCACTAAAACATCTTCAAAATCAATGTGTTACATTGAAAGTCTTTTTGATTATGTATAATCTGTTTCAGTCAAGAATATACATGTGCTTTTTTCCCCCAACAAACAAATCAATGAGCATTTCTTACAGAGCGTTGCGGAAGATGGTTGATGACAATGGGAGTAACTGGGAGGAATTACTTGATCCCATTTTGTTTTCTTTGCGAACTAACGTACACGCAACAACAAAAATGTCGCCCTTTCGACTAATGTTTTGTGCTGACCCAGTGTTTCCAAAAGAAGTCTCAGAGAATTACACAGTAAGTGTATGTTATTGCCAGCACCTTTCATGTACACATGTCATTCAGTGTGTCTTCATTATACGAATACAATCTCTTCTCCATTTGTTTACAAAGATCCCAGATATGAATACATTAAAGGAATATTTCTGCAAAGAGTACAGCATAGATCTGGATGTTTCAAGCAGTGATACAATTGATGATGATGATGACGATGACGATGTTGATGACATGCTTATGGAGGATGTGGAAGACAGACAATAGTTTCTGAGAGGGAATTGGTTACCACACCTTTCTTAAACAGGTTTTTAACATAGTTCCCTTTATGAAGTATGTTAAAGTGGGTTTTTCATGTACAAAGTGGCGGCATTCAGAGTAGTAAAACAGAGAAAAAGGAGACTGTATTACCATGCATGTGATGTGTGTGAGATTTTTTTCTAGTCACATTTGTAATGACCGGCAAACACACAGAGACTGGAGGCCAAAGTGAGAAATATCAAATTGTATGGCTCTTCATTTCATAGCCTTGATCTAGCTTCTTGGTTTCAGGCAATCTGTAAGTGTAAATATATGTACAAGTTACATTGATAATGTGATAATTGCAGCTATTTTATAATGACTTCTCAAAAAACAATCCATTAACATTCTCATTTGTAATATCTAACACACAGGAGAAAAGCATATTGTGAATTCATTCAACAAATCATTACAAACTGCATTCTTTCCAGTAACATTAACTGAATTTCACGGTAGCATTTTAGTTTTATAAACTCAATTCTTGGAATGTCAAGAGTTACGTTCACATTCCACTTTCCTTTGCATGCACTGAACTCACTGAAAACCCCCACCACGGGAAATTATACCACTGCTACCCCGTGAGCAGGGGCTTGTTTCACTAGAAAGTTGTAGAACTTGAGCTCTACTAGTATAGTTCAAGCAGTACAACCCCCCTTGTATGGGGACAGTCATATCAGTATAACGGTGCTTTATACCAGTACAGTGAGGGGAATAAGCTATATTGGTGTAAGACACTGGTATGAGGCTAGAACTATGTGCACAGTAGAAGTTGTGCTGGGACAACTATTAAGGGAGATGTAAATAAATGCATCCCTACCCAAAATAGTTATAGAACTACCAAGAACTGTGTGCAGACCAGGCCTTTAAACGTTAGGAAACACCAGAATGAAGGTTGCTTGTACAACCTTAGCACACTGTCGCTGTGCGTGTGTATTTGATGCAGACTCACAGGTGTGGCCTTGAGGTCAGTTCCCTTCCCCTCTCTGCATCAGTTTCCTCCGAACTACCAGGGGAAGTAGCAGTTTCTCCATCTCTTGATGTCTTCCAACGAAGACTAGATGCCTTTTTGGAGTGTGCTTAGTTCCAAAACTAGCCACTGTGTGTCACGGAGTGTGGGGGAGTCAGGACCATGCACCCCTCTTCCTGCGATTCACCGTGACTTAGAGCCAGCCAGTAAAACAGAAGGTTTATTAGACGACAGGAACACAGTCCCAAGCAGAGCGTGTAGGTACAACCAGGACCCCTCAATCAAGTCCTTCTGGGGGGGGTTAGGGAGCTTAGACCCCAGCTTGGGGGTTCCCTGCATTGCACCACCTAGCCCAAAAACAAACCCCTCCAGCAGCTTTCTCCCCTCTGCCCCATCTCTCCTTTGGTCAGTCTCCAGGGCAGAAGGGTTGGGAGAACTGACACCCCCTCCTGGCTCAGGTTACAGCTCAGGTAGCTTCCTTAACTTCCTTGCCACATTCCCAGGTCAAATCCGCCCTGCTCCCTGCTCCATCACATCTCTCCCCCCTTCGAGACTGAACTGAGCAGGGTAACTCTAACCAGTGACCTGGGGAACTTCAGGGCCCCCTTTCCGGGACAACTCGTCCGCTATCATGTTGGCACTTCCCTTCACATGGACCACGTCCATCTCAGAATCCTGCAGGAGCAGGCCCCACCTCAGGAGCTAGGCGTTGGCTCCTTTCCTCTGGTGCAGCCAGGTCAGGGGAGAGTGGTCGGTGTGCACGGTGAAGTGTCGCCCAAAGAGATATGGCTCTAGTTTCTTGAGGGCCCACACCATGGCCAGGCATTCCTTCTCGATAGCCACATAGTTCTGCTCCCGGGGTAGCAACTTCTTGCTCAGGTACACGATCGGATGTCTCTCCCCCTTTTCATTCTCCTGCATTAACACCGCCCCCAGTCCCGTGTCTGAGGCATTGGCGAACACCATAAAGGGCTTGTCAAAGTCTGGGTTTGCCAGAACTGGGCCGCTGACCAGAGCCTCCTTCAGCGCCCGGAGAGCCTCCTGGCACTCCTTGGTCCAGACCACCTTGTCTGGCTTCCCCTTCTTGCACAGCTCAGTGATGGGGGCGGCTATGGAGCTAAAGTGGGGCACAAAGCTTCGATAGTACCCCGCCATCCCAATAAAGGCTTGGACCTGCTTTTTGGTTTGCGGAGCAGGTCAGTCTCTGATCACCTCCTCTTTGGCTGGTTCCGGCTTTAGACAGCTGCTCCCCACCCAGTGACCTAGGTAGGATACTTCAGCCATCCATACCTTGCACTTCTCAGCTTTTTCGGTCAACCCAGCCTCCTGGAGTCGCACCAGCACTTGTCTAACCTGGGACACGTGATCCTCCCAGGTCTGGCTAAAGACACAGATGTCGTCAATATACGCCATCCCCCTCAGTAGCTGATGCACCAGGCGCTGGAAGATGGCCGGCGCTCCCTTGAGGCCGAAAGGCAGGGTCAGGAACTCATAGAGCCCCAGAGGGGTGGGAAAGGCCGATTTCAGCCCGGCATCTGCATCCAGCAGCACTTGCCAGTAGCCCTTTGTAAGATCCATGGTGGTAAGGTACCGAGCGCCTCCCAGCTTGTCTAGGAGCTCGTCAGGCCTGGGCATGGGGTAGGCATCGGCTACAGTGATGGCATTGAGCTTCCGATAGTCCACACAGAACCGGATCGACCCGTCCTCCACCGGCAAAGACCAAGGGCTGGAAGATGGCTGGATCACCCCCAAAACCAGCATGTCCCTGACCTCTCTTTCCAAGTCCTGAGCAGTTTTCCCTGTGACTCGGAAGGGGGGGATTTTATAAGAGGGTGGGATCCTGTCTGTACCCGGTGAACAGTCAGATTAGTGCATCCAGGCTGGTTGGAAAACAGCTGTTGGTACAGATGCAGAACCCCTCTGATCTCAGCTTGCTGGGCTGGGGTCAGCTGATCAGAGAGGGGAATTGTTTCCAGGGGGGAACCAGCTCTTGTCCCAGGGAATAGATCTACTAAAGGGTCATCTCCCTGCTCCTCCCAATGTCCACACACGGCCAACACCACATTCCCCCTGTCATAATATGGCTTCATCATATTCACATGGTACACCCGGCGGTGGTGTGCCCGGTTCAACACCTCCACCACATAGTTTACCTCATTTAGTTGCTTGACAACCTTGAAGGGCCCTTCCCAGGCGGCCTGGAGTTTGTTTTTCCTCACGGGGATGAGGACCATCACCTGATCCCCGGTGGCCAAGGCACGGGCCTGCACCGTGCGGTCATACCAGACCTTCTGCCGCCTCTGGGCTCTGGCCAGATTCTCCCTGGCCAGGCCCATGAGCTCGGCAAGTTGTTCCCGGAAGGTCAGGACATACTCCACCACCGACTCTCCCTCGGGAGTGGCCTTCCCCTCCCATTTGTCTCTCATCAGGTCCCGGGGCCCCCTTACCCGCCTTCCATATAACAGTTGGAAAGGCAAAAACACGGTAGACTCCTGGGGTACCTCCCTGTACGCGAACAGCAGGTGAGGTAAGTATTTGTCCCAGTCCTGTGGGTGCTGGTTCATAAATGTTTTTAGCATCATCTTTAGTGTTCCGTTGAACCTCTCCACCAGCCCGTTGGATTGGGGGTGATACGCTGAGGCCCAGTTGTGCCGGACCCCACATTTCTCCCACAAGCACCGTAGTAGGGCCGACATGAAGTCGGACCCTTGGTCTGTTAAGACTTCCTTGGGAAACTCCACTCGGCTGAAAATGGTCAGCAGCGCATTTGCCACAGTGTCTGCTTTGATGGACGATAAGGGCACTGCCTCGGAGTAGTGGGTGGTGAAATCTACCACCACCAGAATGTATTTCTTCCCTGACCGGGTCGACTTACTGAGAGGTCCCACTGTGTCCATAGCCACCTTCTGGAAAGGCTCCTCTATGATAGTCAAAGGTCTCAAAGCCGCTTTCCCCTTGTCCCGGGCCTTCCCCACCCTCTGGCAGGGGTCACAGGATCGGCAGTACTGTCGGACGTTGGTAAAGACCCCAGGCCAGTAAAAGTTCTGCAGCAGCCTCTGCCTGGTGCGCCGGATTCCCTGGTGCCCTGCGAGAGGGATGTCAAGGGCCAGGTATAGTAGCTTGCGGCGAAACTTCTGGAGTACCACCAGCTGCCTCCTGATCCCCCAGGACTCCATCTCCCCGGGGGGAGCCCATTCTCGGTATAGGAACCCCTTCTCCCACAGGAACCTCTCCCTGCAACCTCTCCTCATGGTCTGTACTGCACTGAGGTCAGCCAGGTCCCTTCGCTTCTGCAAGGAGGAATCTTTCTGCAACTTGGCCTGGAACTCGGCGGCTGGGGAAGGGACGAGGACCTGCTTCCTCTCGTCGGCTGGGTCGGAAGCCACAGCCCCCGTGAGCCTTGTCTTTGGGTGTTCCCTCCCCACCAGGGTAGGGTTCTGTGCCTCTGGTGTGACATCCTTCCCAAGGTCAGGGCATAGTGCCCCTCGCCGGCTCTGGCTCCGGGACACAACTAAGGCGTTCTGGGGGTTGCTTGGCCCGTCCTCTAGGTTCCCCCCCTGTCAACACCTCAGTAGGCAAATGGTGGTGCACTCCCACATCCTTGGAGCCCTCCGTGGCCCCCCATTTCAGGTGTACACTCGCCACGGGCACCTTGAATGGGGTCCCGCCCACCCCCCGCAGGGTCAGGAAGGTCTTGGGTATCACCTGATCTGGAGCTACCACCTCGGGCCAGGCCAGCGTCACCTCAGTGCCCGTGTCCCAGTATCCATAGACTTTCCTCCCATCCACCTCCAGGGGAACAAGGCACTCGCTCCGCAGGGACAGCTCCGCGCCCACTCTGTAAATGGAGAACTTTGAGTCCGGAGCATCCGGCCCCCCAGAGAAGCTGGCCTGGGGCCCTTCTCTCTCTCGAGCAGTTGATAAGCTGCCAGCCCCCCCTTGCCTGGGACGCCTGCCCCTCGGCCATCTGGGCCTCTACCAAGTTAACCCCGTGTGGGTTCGGTCTGCTCAGTCTGTCCTTGAGCTTGGGGCACTGGGCCCGAATGTGGCCTCTTTGGCCGCAGTAATAGCAGCTCATGTCCCGTTGGTCCCCTCGAACCGGTCGGTTGTCCCTGACGCTGGGCGTTCCCCTTTGGAGGGGATTCCCCATATTCCCCCTTTGGGAGGTCCCCGGGTGACTCTCTGCATCCCGGCGGGCCTGTTCTTTTGGGGCTCCTCCCTGCCTCCCCCTGACCGGCTCTTCACAAACTCATCAGCCAGCTGCCCTGCGTGTCGCGGGTTCTCTGGCTTTTTGCTGCTGGCCCGGGGGGGGTCACGGTGCCCTCGCTATTTGCTGGACTCCTCCCCTCCCTTCCCCTAGGCATAGGAAGGAGGGGTCTCGGGAAGCCCTCAGCAGCCGGCTGACCACTCCCAGCTGGGACAGAGACTGGTGCCTGGGCTACATCTGCCAGGCTGCTTCCCTCAGAGACAGGGATCAGTTCATTCCAGCGATCTCCCTCCTCCAGCTGGGCAATGAGCTGTTCTTTGGTGAGCCTCCCACTGCGCAGCTCCCTCTGCTTGCACAGCTCCACCAGGTCGCTCTTAAGCCGCTTGGCATACATCTTCCTGCTGGCCACTCACAGCCCTGGGTGCTCACTGCTCCCCACAGTTCCCAGGGAGTCCCCTAGTGTGCCAGCCCTTCTCCAGGTCACCACCTCTCTGCCAGGGTCGAGCTGCAGACTCCTCCGCCCCTGGGACCACTCGCTGCGATCCCCCGGGGGACCCTTACTGGAAAAGTCCTTCTCGCTGGTCACACGCTCCCAGGGGTCAGTCGCCCCCTGAAATCGTCCCTCATTGACTCTTCAGCATGCCTGGTCCCCGTCAATCCCCCTTAGTTTTACTGCTCCCCAGTCACTTACTGCAGGAAGCGCCATCCACGGGGTGCAGTAGATCCCACCGCTGTCACCAGTTGTCACGGAGTGTGGGGGAGTCAGGGCCCTGCACCCCTCTTCCTGAGAATCACCGTGACTCTCAGACAGCTAGTAAAACAGAAGGTTTATTAGATGACAGGAACACAGTCCCAAGCAGAGCGTGTAGGTACAACCAGGACCCCTCAATCAAGTCCTTCTGGGAGGTTTAGGGAGCTTAGACCCCAGCTTGGGGTTCCCTGCGTTGCACCACCCAGCCCAAAAACAAAACTAAAATATAAACCCCTCCAGCAGCTTTCTCCCCCCTCCCCTCTGCCCCTCTTCTCCTTTGTACAGTCTCCTGGGCAGAAGCTGTCAGTTCTCCCAACCCCCTTCCTGGCTAAGGTTACAGCTCAGGTATCTTCCTTAACTCCCTTGCCACATTCCCAGGTCAAATCCGCCCCGCTCCCTGCTCCGGCACACTGCTATACAGGAGGCCTGTGATATCCAGGGTGGGACAGATTAGATGATCTAATGGTCTCTTCTGGCCTTAAAGTCTAGAAATCTCTGAAAACCGGAGTGTGGCAAATTGAGCAGCCTCTGATGTTTTCATGTGTAGCGTGTTTGATCCCCAGAGCTAACAGTGAGTGAGTGGGGGGGGGGGATACAGGGGGAGCAGCTCAAACATCCAAAGGGGCTGGCCAGGGGTAGGACATTAGCCCTGCAGGGCAGCGGTGGAAGTGGCAGTGACATCACAAGGGCCTTTTGCAGCACCTCGGCTGATTGGTCAAAGGCGGTCGGGAGGCGGTGACCTCACAGAGAGTCCATGGCAACGGCCAGGCAGGACAGGCTGCAGGGCGGGGGCAATCTCAGAGACCCCCCTTGGTTTGCTGCAGCCAGTCTCCTTCCCGAGGTCTCCCCTTGAGGCCTGAGGGAGAATTCAGGTTCAGGTACGTGAGCGCGAGGAGGAGCCTCTGCGGAGTTTCCCCCTTTCCCGCTACTGATTTAGCTAGAAAACAGCCGTCCCTGTTGAGAAGGTCAGAGCCTCCGAGCGGTTTGGAACCTGTTCAGCCTGAGCCATCTGGTGCCAGCCAAATTCTAGGCACGGGAAACACTAGGTTAAGGTGGGAGAATTTTTGCCTCACTTAGGCCTTTGTCCCTTAGAGTCACTGGGGACATTGGGGTTTGTGTCTCTTTTGTGTTTTCCCTTTTCCCTGCTTCCCTCCCTCCACTGGCGAGGAGGGGGCTGCTCTCCAGCCCTCGTTGTGGGAGGCTCTCACAAAGCGATGGGACAGGAAGAGTGCTCTGACAGTGATCCCCACCGGGGCTCTGGGCCATCCTTTGGGCCATGTGGTGAGACCCCTCAGCCTCCCGCCCCGCAGAGTCTCAACCCTGACTGGCTGAGCTGGGGGCTAAAGCTGGACTCTTTCTACTCCATCAGTCACCTGACAGCTTAGAGAGTTAAATAGGCTGTAGGTCTCCTCCTGCAGCAACAGAACAGGCCTGTCCCAAGAGCCCCTCCTTGCCACTGAGTCCTGATGGCCTTTGATCAGGGCCAGGTGCCTGACAGACAATCATCTGCCCTACATGGGCTCTTTCCTTTTAAATTAGCTTCCCATACGTAGCCTGGGCCCAGACTCCCCTTAAAGGGACCAGCAACCCCATGACACCTCTGCACTGACATTCGTTCGTCTACATGGAGCTATTTATCTAGGTTTCTCAGTTGGTGCCCATCACCACAGTATCTGAGGGCCAAGTATCTGGGTGTCATTTGTCCTGTGGGGAGGCAATCTCTGTTCCCCGTAACAAGAGACTGACTCTTTTGTTCTAATTCAATATAAAGGTGCACGAGTGATAGTGAGCAGGGGTTGTAGTGCTTGAGCTCTACTAGTATAGTTCAAGCAGTACAACCCCCCTAGTCTGGGGACAGTCATATCAGTATAACGGTGCTTTATACCAGTACAGTGAGCGGAATAAGCTATATTGGTGTAAGACACTGGTAGGAGTCTATAACTGTGTGCACAGTAGACATTGTGCTGGAACAACTATTAAGGGAGATGTAAATAAATGCATCCCTACCCAAAATAGTTCTAGAACTACCAAGAACTGTGTGCAGACCAGGCCTTTAAACGTTAGGAAACACCAGAATGAAGGTTGCTTGTACAACCTTAGCACAAAGAAGAACAGGAGGACTTGTGGCACCTTAGAGACTAACAAATTTATTAGAGCATAAGCTTTCGTGGACTACAGCCCACTTCTTCGGATGCATATAGAATGGAACATATATTGAGGAGATATATATACACACATACAGAGAGCATAAACAGGTGGGAGTTGTCTTACCACCTCTGAGAGGCCAATTAATTAAGAGAAAAAAAAAACTTTTGAAGTGATAATCAAGCTAGCCGAGTACAGACAGACAGTCCTCCTGTTCTTCTTTTTGCGGATACAGACTAACACGGCTGCTACTCTGAAACCTTAGCACAGTGTCATTGTGCGTATGTATTATGATACAGACTCACAGGTGTGGCCTTGGGGTCAATTCTCTTCCCCTCTGCATCAGTTTCCTCCAAACTACCAGGGGAAGTGGTGGTTTCTCCATCTCTTGATGTCTTCCAATGAAGACTAGATGCCTTTTTGGAGTGTGCTTTGGTCCAAAACTAGTCACTGTGCTATACAGGAGGCCTGTGATATCCAGAGAGGGGAGGGTCGGCAAGGGGAGGGGTGTCACATTAGATGATCTAATGTTTTCATGAGTAGCCTGATGTTTTCATGAGTAGCCTGCTTGATCCCCAGAGCTAACAGTGAGTGAGGGGGAGGGGGCTGGATACAGGGGGAGCAGCTCAAACATCCAAAGGGGCTGGTCAGGGGCAGGACATTAGCCCTGCAGGTCAGCGGTGGGTGTGGCAGTGACATCACAAGGGCCTTTTGCAGCACCTTGGCTGATTGGTCAAAGGAGGTGGGGAGGCGGTGACCTCACAGAGACTCCATGGCAACGGCCAGGCAGGACAGGCTGAAGGGCGGGGGCAATCTCAGAGACCCCCCGTTGGTTTGCTGCAGCCAGTCTCCTTCACGAGGTCTCCCCTTGTGACCCGGCTCAGTTCAGTCTCGAAGGGGGGAGAGAAGTTGTCATGGAGTATGGGGGAGTCAGGGCCCTGCACCCCTCTTCCTGAGATTCACTGTGACTCTCAGCCAGCCAGTAAAACAGAAGGTTTATTGGACAATACGAACGCAGTCTACAGCAGAGCTTGTAGGTACAACTCAGGTAGCTCAATGTAACTCCCAGGCAACTTTCCCAGGTCAAATCCGCCCCACTCCCTGCTCCGTCACAACATGTTAAGAGGAATACATGAGAACACACTCTATGTTAAAAGGCCTTGTAATGCTAATGTTGCACTGTTAATGCCTGTAAATAGTATTGGAACTTTTCACAGGAGAAAAGACATTCCAGACCTGACGTGCTGTATAAAAAGGGAAACTGAGGCATGCTACCATATTGCTTTCATGGCTAAATGCCAAGATTTCTATACTATGGACAACATTAATATCTACATCGACTTGATGTTAACTGGGCTCCAAACATTTGCCAAAGCTTGTATGGAAAAAGTTGCTATGTTCTTTAGCTCTTGGCAAGATCACACGAGACATACAGGAACCATGCTGCAAGTGCAGATCCAATCCACTATTGTTCTAACCAAGTTTTACCTTAAGTTTGTAAAGAGATTCAATCATGTTATTGAACATGAGTTTGGTAAAACATTTCTGTTATACACGGATACGGCTTCTAACCCAGTACAAGCTGTAGTGAGACAGAACCAGGATGGGGACCTTTGGGATGCAGTCAGTGATGTTTGTGTCATCCCTTCCTGCATCCATTTTGTGTTGGGGGTGTGACGTTAGGAGTATAATATAATAGCGCATTGAAAGGTGACAGGGCCAGAATAAAGTGTTCTCAAATGAGCTACAGACCTGCTTGTCAACTCTCTGTAATGGGCCACTCTCATTACCACTACAAAAGTAATTTTTCCTCCCTTGGTATCCTACTGTTAATTGAATTGTCTGGTTAGACTGACCTCACACTTAGTAAGGCGACTCCCATCTTTTCATGTATTTATACCTGCTCCTGTATTTTCCACTCCGTGCATCTGATGAAGTGGGTTCTAGCCCGCGAAAGCTTATGCCCAAATACATTTGTTAGTCTCTAACACGCCAACCACTCTGAAACCTGGGCCCAACCACTGTTCTTAGTAATGATTCAGCAAATCTTTTAGAGGAACTAAAACATTAGGGAGAATCAGGAATAGCTCAGAGACAATTAATGGAGAGGAGCAGCACAATTAATCAAGGAGATGATTGGTTGTGGCTTATTTGCTGGGTCTTAAAAGAGAACAAGGTCCTGAGTCTCCTCCCTGTCACTAGCCCTCCAGCTCAGCCAATCAGTGTTGAGACTCTCTGGGACATGAGGATGAGGGTTCTCACCACATGGCCCAAAGGATGGCCCAGCTCACCAGTGGGGATCACTGTCAGAGCACTCTTCCTGTCCCATCGCTTTGTGAGGGCCTCCCACAACGAGGGCTGGAGAGCAGCTCCCTCCTCCCCAGTGGAGGGAGGGAAGAAGGGAAAAGGGAAAGCAAAAGAGATACAAACCCCAAGGTACCCAGTGATTCTAAGGGAGAAAGGCCTAGGTGGGGAAAACATTCATAGATTCATAGATTCTTGGACTGGAAGGTAGGGTTACCATATTTTGTGCCTCCAAATGGAGGACACTGCACGGCCCCCGGCCCCGCCCCCAGCCCCGCCCCCAGCCCCGCCCAACCCCGCCCCTCCCCAAAGTCTCCGCCCCCTCCCCTGCTTCCCGCGAATATTTGATTCACGGGAAGCCTGAAGCAGGTAAGGGGGGTGTGGGGGGAGGAGGCGCGGCCCAGGTTGGCCCCCCGGCGTTTCCAGCCTGGGTCAGCTCGGGCCCTGGGGTGCCGGCCCCGGCCGACCACCCCCGGCCCGCCCAGCACTGCCGGCTCCCCGCCGGCCCGGCTCCCCGCGGGCCCGGCCGGCCCAGCTCCCCGCCGGCCCAGCTCCCCGCCGGCCCAGCTTACCTCCCGATTTTCCCGGACATGCCCGGCTTTTGGGGATTTCCCCCCGGACGGGGATTTGAGCTCCCAAAAGCCGGACATGTCCGGGAAAATCCGGACGTATGGTAACCCTACTGGAAGGGACCTCGAGAGGTCATAGAGTCCAGTCCCCTGCCCTCATGGCAGGACCAAATACTGTCTACACCATCCCTTATAGACATTTTTCTAACCTACTCTTAAATATCTCCAGAGATGGAGATTCCACAACCTCCCGAGGCAATTTATTTCAGTGTTTGACCACCCTGACAGTTAGGAACTTTTTCCTAATGTCCAACCTAGACCTTCCTTGCTGCAGTTTAAGCCCATTGCTTCTTGTTCTATCCTTAGAGGCTAAGGTGAACAAGTTTTCTCCCTCTTCCTTATGACACCCTTTTAGATACCTGAAAACTGCTATCAGTCTTCTCTTTTCCAAACTAAACAAACCCAATTCTTTCAGCCTTCCTTCATAGGTCATGTTCTCAAGACCTTTAATCATTCTTGTTGCTCTTCTCTGGACCCTCTCCAATTTCTCCACATCTTTCTTGAAATGAGGTGCCCAGAACTGGACATAATACTCCACTTGAGGCCTAACCAGTGCAGAGTAGAGCGGAAGAATGACTTCTCGTATCTTGCTCACAACACACCTGTTAATACATCCCAGAATCATGTTTGCTTTTTTTTGCAACAGCGTCACACCGTTGACTCATATTTAGCTTGTGGTCCACTATAACCCCTAGATCCCTTTCTGCCGTACTCCTTCCTACACAGTCTCTTCCCATTCTGTATATGTGAAACTGATTTTTGCTTCCTAAGTGGAGCACTTTGCATTTGTCTTTATTAAACTTCATCCTGTTTACCTCAGACCATTTCTCCAATTTGTCCAGATCATTTTGAATTATGACCCTGTCCTCCAAAGCAGTTGCAATCTCTCCCAGTTTGGTATCATCTGCAAACTTAATAAGCGTACTTTCTATGCCAATATCTAAGTCGTTGATGAAGATATTGAACAGAGCCGGTCCCAAAACAGACCCCTGCGGAACCCCACTTGTTATACCTTTCCAGCAGGATTGGGAACCATTAATAACTACTCTCTGAGTACGGTTATGCACCCACCTTATAGTAGCCCCATCTAATTGTATTTGCCTAGTTTATTGATAAGAATATCATGCGAGACTGTATCAAATGCCTTACTAAAGTCTAGGTATACCACATCCACCGCTTCTCCCTTATCCACAAGACTCGTTATCCTATCAAAGAAAGCTATCAGATTGGTTTGACACGATTTGTTCTTTACAAATCCATGCTGGCTATTCCCTATCACCTTACCACCTGTGACGGTGCTGCCCGTGGGAGCCGGCTGTGGTCACTCAATCAGGGTGAACTGCAAACAAAACGGGGCAGACCAACCCCAAACGCTGGTGGTTATTCCAATACTTAGATTTAGCAAGCCAGCACAAAACAGCTTCTATAGTACCTCGCTGGTTACTTAGAAGTCCAAACAACGCAGTTCCCTTAAAGTACCCAGCCTCCGTCCAGACACACCTGTCAGATACGATGATGATTACTGAAAATCTTACTTCATCATATAAAAGAAAAGGTTCTTCCAATCCCAAAGGATCAGCCACATACCCAGGTCCGATTATAACTTAGATCTTACCCAAAATACACGCTAATAACCAATTCTTATTAACTAAACTAAAATTTATTAAAAAAGAAAAGAGAAAGAGTGTTGGTTAAAAGATCAGTATACAGATAGACTTGAATTCAATTCTTGAGGTTCAGATACATAGCAGAGGTGAGCTTATAGTTGCCAAAAGTCCTTTTAGCTATAGTCCCTAGGTTATAGTCCAATGTCCATATTCAGGGTGACTCCACCCTTGGGGCAGTAAAAAACCTAGAGCCGGCCCTGCTCGTGCTTCTAATGTATTGTTAAAAAGTCTTCTTGTTTCCCTTTATTCCTGTAGCTAGTTTGAGCTCATTTTGTGCCTTTGCCTTTCTAATCTTGCCCCTGCATTCCTGTGTTGTTTGCCTACATTCATTCTTTGTAATCTGTCTGAGTTTCCATTTTTTATATGACTCCTTTTTAGTTTTTAGATCATGCAAGATCTTGTGGTTAAGCCATTCTCCCACCTTAACCTAGTGTTTCCTGGGCCTAGAATTTGGCCGGCACCTAGGGTGACCAGACGTCCCAATTTTATCGGGACTGTCCCGATTTTTGCTTCTTTGTCCCGCGTCCCGACCGATGTTTGGTCGGGACACTGGACAAAAAAGAAATGTTGCGCTCCGTCACGGCTCCGCCCCCTGCCCCGGCTCCGCCCCCTTCCCCCATTGGCTCCCTTCCCAAATCCCCGCCGTGGCCCCGCCTCTTCCCCAATCACGCAGCATTCCTCCTCCCTCCCAGGCTTCCAGCATGGCGGCGCAAGCCTGGGAGGGAGGGAGTGGCAGCGGTGCCTGGATCCTGGAGCTGGTGAGTCAGCTCCGGCACCCGGCGGGCAAAGGGGGGCTAGCAAGGGAGGGAGACGGCGGGCTCAGCTTTGAGCCCCCCGCCGCGACATTGGGCTCCTGCCCGGGCCGCTGCACCCAGGGCCAGGAGTGCAGCCTGGAGGCTGCTCCAACCCTGCAGCCTGCGGGGCAGCGCGGTGGGTCCGGGCGGGGGCAGCGCGGAGAGGGCAGGAGCCGGGTGGGCGGCGTGGGCCAAATCCCTGCTGCTGCCAGGGAGCCCCGTGCCTCTCCCTCCCGTTCGCGGCTGTGGCTCCTTCCCGGCGGGACGCGCCCCCCCGGCCTGCCCCGGCCACATGCGGCGCGTGTCCAGCAGCTCCCTCCTGGCGGGAGGGAGACTAGGAGCGGGGGACACGCGCCGCATGTGGCCGGGGCGGCGGGAGGCACATCCCGCCGGGAAGGAGCCGCAGCCGCGAACGGGCGGGAGAGACGTGGGGCTCCCTGGCAGCAGCGGGGATTCAGCCCCTGCTGCCCACCCAGCTCCTGCCGCACATGCCCGTGGCGGGCCGGGGGGCGGAAGGGTCCGCGGGGAGGGCAGCGCGTGGGGCCGGGGCCTGCTAATGCCCCCGGCCCCTTTTAAATGCCTTTTTTTTTTTTTGCTCTGCCTCCCCCTTTTTTTTGCCCCTCTCCCCTTTCCCCCCCACCGTCCCGATATTTTGGACTGTTGATCTGGTCAGCCTACTGGCACCAGATGTCTCCAACTGAACAGGTTCCAAACCGCTCTGAGGCTCTGACCTTCTCAACAGGGATGTCTGTTTTCTAACTAAATCAGTAGTGGGAAAGGGGGAAACTCACACACTCACTCACTGTTAGCTCTGGGCATCAAGCAGGCTACACATGAAAACATCAGAGGCTGCTCAATGTGCCACACTCAGATTTTCAGAGATTTCTAGACTTTAAGGCAAGAAGAGACCATTAGATCATCTAATCTGACCCCTCCCCTCGCCCCACCCCCACCCCCGGATATCACAGGCCTCCTGTATAGCACACTGACTAGTTTTGGACCAAAGCACACTCCAAAAAGGCATCTAGTCTTCATTGGAAGACATCAAGAGATGGAGAAACCACCACTTCCCCTGGTAGTTTGGAGGAAACTGATGCAGAGGGGAAGAGAATTGACCCCAAGGCCACACCTGTGAGTCTGTATCATAAGACATACGCACAGCGACAGTGTGCTAAGGTCGTACAAGCAACCTTCATTCTGGTGTTTCCTAACGTTTAAAGGCCTGGTCTGCACACAGTTCTTGGTAGTTCTAGAACTATTTTGGGTAGGGATGCATTTATTTACATCTCCCTTAATAGTTGTCCCAGCACAACGTCTACTGTGCACACAGTTATAGCCTCCTACCAGTGTCTTACACCAATATAGCTTATTCCCCTCACTGTACCGGTATAAAGCACCGTTATACTGATATGACTGTCCCCATACTAGGGGGGTTGTACTGCTTGAACTATACTAGTAGAGCTCAAGCTCTACAACTTTCTAGTGTAAACAAGCCCCTGCTCACTATCACTTGTGCACCTTTATATTGAATTAGAACAAAAGAGTCAGTCTCTTGTTACGGGGAACAGAGATTGCCTCCCCACAGGACAAATGACACCCAGATACTTGGCCCTCAGATACTGTGGTGATGGGCACCAACTGAGAAACCTAGATAAATAGCTCCATGTAGACGAACGAACGTCAGTGCAGAGGTGTCATGGGGTTGCTGGTCCCTTTAAGGGGAGTCTGGGCCCAGGCTACGTATGGGAAGCTAATATAAAAGCAAAGAGCCCATGTAGGGCAGATGATTGTCTGTCAGGCACCTGGCCCTTGATCAAAGGCCATCAGGACTCAGTGGCAAGGAGGGGCTCTTGGGACAGGCCAGTTCTGTTGCTGCAGGAGGAGACCTACAGCCTGTTTAACTCTCTAACATGTCAGGTGATTGATGGAGTAGAAAGGGTCCAGCTTTAGCCCCCAGCTCAGCCAATCAGCGTTCAGACTCTGCGGGGCGGGAGGCTGAGGGGTCTCACCACATGGCCCAAAGGATGGTCCAGAGCCCCGGTGGGGATCACTGTCAGAGCACTCTTCCTGTCCCGTCGCTTTGTGAGGGCCTCCCACAACGAGGGCTGGAGAGCAGCCCCCTCCTCGCCTGTGGAGGGAGGGAAACAGGGAAAAGGGAAAACAAAAGAGACACAAACCCCAATGTCCCCAGTGACTCTATGGGACAAAGGCCTAAGTAGGGAAAAAATTCTCCCACCTTAACCTAGTGTTTCCCATGCCTAGGATTTGGCCGGCACCAGATGGCTCAGGCTGAACAGGTTCCAAACCGCTCGGAGGCTCTGACCTTCTCCACAGGGACGGCTGTTTTCCAGCTAAATCAGTAGTGGGAAAGGGGGAAACTCCGAAGAGGCTCCTCCTCGCGCTCACGTACCTGAACCTGAATTCTCCCTCAGGCCTCAAGGGGAGACCTCGGGAAGGAGACTGGCTGCAGCAAACCAAGGGGGGTCTCTGAGATTGCCCCTGCCCTGCAGCCTGTCCTGCCTGGCCCTTGCCATGGACTCTCTGTGAGGTCACCGCCTCCCGACCTCCTTTGACCAATCAGCCGAGGTGCTGCAAAAGGCCCTTGTGATGTCACTGCCACACCCACTGCTGCACTGCAGGGCTAATGTCCTGCCCCTGGCCAGCCCCTTTGGATGTTTGAGCTGCTCCCCCTGTATCCCGCCCCCCCCCCCCCCCCACACTCACTCACTGTTAGCTCTGGGGATCTAGCAGGCTACACATGAAAACATCACAGGCTGCTCAGTGTGCCTGTGACAATGCGGTTCTGGCGGAACCCAACTGAGAGCGCCAACTCAGGACAAATTGCTCAAACACGGCAGTTACGGCCCAAGGCTGTGGTTTTTTCCACCTCTAAGGCAAACCAAACCAGCCAGACTAGGAGGACTTCGGTCTCACCCCACTGGCTAACGGCAAGTCTCACAAGCAATCCCCTTAGACACTCCAGGTTCCCAGTATTACCACCAGTGCCACTCGTTATGGGGACAAATGGTTATGAAAACCAATACCCCAGTAAAAGAAAAAGGTTTTCCTGATCCCAAAGGACCAAGCCCCAGACCCAGGTCAATATACAAATCAGATCTTACCCACAAATCACGCTGTTGCCAATTCTTTAGAATCTAAAATCTAAAGGTTTATTCATAAAAGGAAAAAGATAGAGATGAGAGTTAGAATTGGTTAAATGGAATCAATTACATACAGTAATGGCAAAGTTCTTGGTTCAGGCCTGCAGCAGCGATAGAATAAACTGCAGGTTCAAATCAAATCTCTGGAATACATCCCCCGCTGGGATGGGTCCTCAGTCCTTTGTTCAAAGCTTCAGCTTGTAGCAAAGTTCCTCCAGAGGTAAGAAACAGGATTGAAGACAAGATGGAGATGAGGCATCAGCCTTATACAGTCTTTTCCAGGTGTAAGAACATCTCTTTGTTCTTACTGTGGAAAATTACAGCAAAATGGAGTCTGGAGTCACATGGGCAAGTTCCTGCAAACTTTGCTGAGTCTCAAGGCATATTTGCCTTCTCTCAATGGGTCCATTGTATAGCTGATGGTCCTTAATGGGCCAGCAAGCAGGCTAGGCAGAGCTAACACCAGTTTGTCTGGGATGTCACCCAGCAGCGTAGCATAAGTTTGAAATACAGACAGTATAGAGCCAATATTCATAACTTCAACTACGAAAGTGATACACACATATAGACAGCATAATCATAACCAGTAAACCATAACCTTGTCTTAGACACCCCATTTGACCCCCTTTATACAAGATTTGCGTGCCACTACAGGACCTTGGTTGCAACAATGATCTATATGGTCCCAGATTATATCAATAACGTCACACCCCCAACGCAAAATTGATGCAGGAAGGGATGACACAAACATCCCTGACTGCATCCCAAGAGCTCCCCATCCTTGGGTTTGTCTCACTACAGCTAGTATTGGGGTTAGAAGCCATATCAAAGTATAACAGAAATGGTTTATCAAAATTGTGTTCAACAACATGATTGAACCTCTCTACAAACTCAAGGTAAAACTTGGTTAGAACAATAGTGGATTGGATCTGCTCTTGCAGCATGGTTCCTGTATGTCTCATGTGATCTTGCCAAGAGCTAAAGAAAACAGCTACTTTATCCATACAAGCTCTGACAAATGTTTGGAACCCAATTAACATTACATTAATGTATATATTAATGATGTTCATAGTACAGGAATCTTGGCATTTAGCCGTGAAAGCAATATGGTTGCGTGCCTCAGTTTCCCTTTTCATACAGCACATTAGGTCTGGAATGGCTTTTCTCCTGTGAAAAGTTCCAATACTGTTTACAGGCATCAACTGTGAAACATCAGTATAACAAGGCCTTTTAACATAACGTGTGTTCTCGTGTATTCCTTTTAACATGTTCAAGGGATTTTCCAACGGATTAGGAACATTGTACATTCTTACAGTTCTTGGTAGTAGCAACACATTAGTTACAAAATCACCATTAGCATTAACAACAAATCCATTGCAAGTGTCCATCTACAATCATGGTTGTCATGCCACACACCTTTGGCTCAATACCATTGGAGTTTGGGCATTTTAGGGCTAACCTATTGCTTCCCTTTGCAAAATTCAGTTTTCTCTTTCCTCCTTGTCCTGCAGGATCAAACCCTGATTTCTCTTGCTCAACAGAATTCACTGGCTGATGGGGTGGGCTCTCTGTGCTAACAGCTATTAGCAAGTCCTTCCCCTCCCGGCCAGGCAAGTAATTTGCATTACCACAGACAGGAGCCAGTCCAACTGTTGGGGTTACTATGCGTGCCTGAGCCAGAATTCTTCCATGTTTAAACTCTGTCCTTCCATGTTTAACTCTGATCGACCTTACAAACTAGACACAATCAACTCCGGTTTGAAGAAGGACTGGGAATGGCTGAGCCATTACAAACATTGAATCTATCTCCCCTTGTAAGCATTCTCACACTTCTTATCAAACTGTCTGTACTGGGCTCGCTTGATTATCACTTCAAAAGTTTTTTTTCTCTTAATTAATTGGCCTCTCAGAGTTGGTAAGACAACTCCCACCTGTTTATGCTCTCTGTATGTGTGAATATATATCTCCTCAATATATGTTCCATTCTATATGCATCCGAAGAAGTGGGCTGTAGTCCACGAAAGCTTATGCTCTAATAAATTTGTTAGTCTCTAAGGTGCCACAAGTACTCCTGTTCTTCTTTTTGCGGATACAGACTAACACGGCTGCTACTCTGAAACCTGTTTAGAGAGAAGTTACTAACAAGCTAGATTTATAGCCCTAGAATGATTTAGTTGCTTAAATGTAAAAACAGGCCTTTGGTAGAGAGGGGAGGGGGAGTAGGGGGGGGTGGAGAGGGGGAGAGAGGGGAGGCTTAGTTGTAAAATGTATAAAGAAGAGAGAAACTGTTTTTGCTGGTGTGCTCGATTTGAGACTTGCCTGTCTCCTTGCACCACTTTGAGATCTCAAATAAACTTTGATTGTTTCTCCACCCCGGTATGTTTATTGGCGTGAAGCACTCCGGGCACCGAACCCCACTGTTGCTGTCCTCGGGCCCCTGTGCCGGCAACACAGGGATGGCTCTGTAGTGTCAGAGGTGGGAAGGGGGACACTGAGGAAGGAAACTGGAATCATGCTGGCTGGAAGTTCACCCCAATAAACATCGAATTGTTTGCGCCTTTGGGTATTGTTGCTCTCTGTTCATGTGAGAAGGACCAGGGAAGTGAGAGGGTGAAGGAATAAGCCCCCTAACACCCACACGTCCACACCCCCACCTGCCCCCCAATCCTCTGCCCCAGGCCAGAGCCCACACCCGTCACCCAAACTCCCCACAGCCTGCACCCCTCCGTCACCCAAACTCCGTCCCAGAGCCTGAGCCCCAAACAGGGCCTGGTTAACCTTTTGTGGGCCTGGTGCTAAACATATTTGTGGGTCCCCGTGGGGGAAATGGGGACATGGGGCAGAGTCCTCAGAGCGAGGGGCTGGCCAGGGGCAATGGGAGATGGGTCATGGCACGGCAGGGACAGCCCCGCTCCACCCACCCCAGTACGAGGGCACTGTTTACAAACTGGCAGCCGCCAGACACACACTGGCCCGCCCGGCCCTGCGCTGCTGCCATCCTGCTTCCTCCCCTTAGGGGCGGGCCCATACCGCACCATGCTACCCCCCAGCACCCCTCTGACCCCCTGTGCCCACTGCCACACCACCCAGAGACCCCACAAACCCCTCTGCCCAGTGCCCTCCCACAGACCGCTATGCCCAGCACACCCCGACCCACTCAGAACCTCCCCAACAGATCCGCTCATTGCCCAGTGTCCCCTAGCTGAACACCCCCCACAGCCCTCCCACATCTGCACAGCGCCGCGCACCTCCCTGCCCAGAGCCCCCCACAACCCCCTCCCACAACTGCACAGCGCCCCGCACCTCCCCGCTCAGAACCCCCCCAGATCCCCTCACTGCCCAGTGCCCCCTACAGCCCCCCACCACAACTGCACAGTGCCCCGCACAGCCCCCAACACACATAGATCTCCCCACCCCCCACTGCCAGTGCCCCCCCAAAAAACTCACTCCCCAGCACCCCAAAACACACAAACCTTACCCAGTGCTGAGCACCTCCCACCCCCTCACTGCCCACCCCCCCCCCAGGCCCTCTAGAGGCCTACTCTCCCACACCCGGACCCCCATTCACAATAGCCGTCCCTGATAGGAGGCGAGGGGCCACACCCGGCTGTGTGGATGGGTTAGAGCAGGGCCAGCTCTAGGTTTTTTGTCGCCCCAAGCAAAAAAGTTTGTGGCTGCCCCCCCCCCCCAAAACCCTGGGCTCCCCCCCCCCCCCGCAAACGTGACCTCCTTGTTCACCACAGCAATCCCCGTTTACACTTGCAGTGCGGATCAAACCGTTTCTCCTATTTTTATTTCACTTTAGTATAAATCTTACCCCTCCCCATCCCCCGCAACCCCATCTTTAGTGCTCCAAATGCACATGGAAGGCATAGGGACTAACCCTCAAACCTTGTACCCGGAAAGGGATGGGGATCTAGTAAAGAGGGTTCAGGCAGAGGAGCGGGTGTGGGGGTGCTTGGGGGCTCTACACTGGCAGAGAAGCGGGGTGTGATTTACTCGCAGAGGAGGGTGGACGAGGAGAGGGGGGTATCAGGAGGGTTGCAGAAGAAGAGGTGCAGGGGAAGGGGCAGTGCGGGAGGAGAGGGCACAAGGGGAGAGTACTAGGGGAAGGGGTGCAGCGAAGGAGTGATGGGGGGAGGTATAAGTGAAGAGGCTGTGAGCGGGATGGGGGTGCAAGGGCTGAGAGGGACAGGCGCTGACAGCTGCTTCCCCAGCCCTGTGCAGGCAGAGCCGAGAGGTCAGACACTGACCCCCAGGTGCCCGAGCCGCGGGGGTCCCCCGGCGAGGCAGTATCCCCCGCTGCCCCGCTCGGAGCCGGGCTCTGCCTCTCCCCGCCCCTCCCCAGGGCAGGCAGTGCAGGGCTGAGGCAGGGGAGGTGCGCTGCGGGCTGGGTCCGGGGGCAGGAGGGGGCAGCTCCCTGGCAGCTCGGGCTGCCTAGCCACTCGCCCCATCAGCGCACGAGCCGGGATCTGCGCCCCCTGCCCAGCCCGGCGGTGCCCTGCACAGCCCCCTCGAGCGGGGAAACACCGCGCCGCCCTGGGGAGACTCAGAGCAGCAGCAGGACCCCTCCCCCCTCCTTGCATCCCAGGCCCCACCTCCCTCCCTCCCTCCCTGACTCCTCACACACTCCGGGAGCCCCTCTCACCGCTCTGGCTCTCCAGCGGCAGGGCTCTGGACAGGGCCGGCTCTCAGCTTTTTGCCGCCCGAAGCAAAAAAAAAAGGGGGGGGGGGCAGACTGCCGCCCCTTGGAAAGTGCCGTCCCAAACACATGCTTGGAGTGCTGGTGCCTAGAGCCGGACCTGGGTTACAGGGGTCCATAATGGGCCCCTTCCCAGTGTGGGCCTGGTGCCACAGTGCCATTGGCACCATTGTAAACCCGGTACGGACGCCAAACCCCATCCCTGGTGCTACTTTACTGCTACAAGAGACTTGGTGCAGTGAAATAATTTCCCTACATTCCCTCAAACTCTGTGTCACACATTTTGAGTATTTTAGGGTTACCATATTTCAACAATAAAAAAAGAGGACGGGAGGAGCCCCGCCCTAGTCCCGCCCCTGTCCTGCCCTAGCCCCGCCCCTGCCCCTTCCACTCCCTCCCACTTCCTGCCCCCTCAGAACTCCCAACCCTCCCCCCCACGCCTTGTCCCCTGACTGAGACCTTCCCCACATCCTAACTGGCCCCCTAGGACTCTACCCCCTACCTGTCCCCTGACTGCCCCAACCCTTATCCACACCCCCACCCCCAGACAGACCCCTGGGACTCCCATGCCCCCATCCAACCACTCCCCACCCCCTGACAGCCCCCCCCCAAAACTCCCGACCCATCTAAACCCCTCTGCTCCCTGTCCCCTGACTGCTCCGATCCCTCTCCTCACTCCTGCCCTCTGACAGCCCCCCCCAGAACTCCCAACCCCCCCCTGCTCCTTGTCCCCTGACTGCCCCCTCCTGAGACCTTCCCCACATCCTAACTGGCCCCCTAGGACTCTACCCCCTACCTGTCCCCTGACTGCCCAACCCTTATCCACACCCCCAGACAGACCCCTGGGACTCCCACGCCCCCATCCAACCACTCCCTGGCAGCTCGGGCTGCCCAGCCACTCGCTCCATCAGCGCGCGAGCCGGGATCCGCGCCCCCTGCCCAGCCCGGCGGTGCCCTGCACAGCCCCCTCGAGCGGGGAAACACCGCGCCGCCCTGGGGAGACTCAGAGCAGCAATGGTGGCGGCAGCAGGACCCCTCCTCCCTCCCTGCATCCCAGGCCCCGCTTCCCTCCCTCCCTCCCTGACTCCTCACACACTCCGGGAGCCCCTCTCACTGCCACAGCCCGGGCTCGGCTCCAGGGGACGATGCTCTGGCTCTCCAGCGGCAGGGCTCTGGACAGGGCCGGCTCTCGGCTTTTTGCCGCCCGAAGCAAAAAAAAAAAAGGGGGGGGGGCGTGCGGAGTGCCGCCCCTTGGAAAGTGCCGTCCCAAACACATGCTTGGAGCACTGGTGCCTAGAGCCGGCCTTGGGTTACAGGGGTCCATAATGGGCCCCTTCCCAGTGTGGGCCTGGTGCCACAGTGCCATTGGCACCATTGTAAACCCGGTACGGACGCCAAACCCCATCCCTGGTGCTACTTTACTGCTACAAGAGACTTGGTGCAGTGAAATAATTTCCCTACATTCCCTCAAACTCTGTGTCACACATTTGGAGTATTTAAAAGAGTCTCATATCACTATATGTCTACGTGAAGCCTCATAAGTTCACAAATTTGTTTTATCTGCTGATGTGATTCCCTGAATTGTGCTCTCTTCTTGTAATCCATTTTACAGCCCGTGTACCCCCGCTGGGCGCTTCCCCTGCACAGCAGCAGCCGGAGCCGGGGGGGTGCAGGGGGAGTTGCTTCGGGCCCCCGGCCTGCCCCCGAGCTCGGGCTACCGGGAGCCGCCACCGCGCACCGAGAAACTTTCCCCTGCGCTGGGACCAACCCCCCCCCCGGGGCAGCGGCTCCGCAGCGGGGGAGGAGGAGGCAGCCCCGGCTGCACGGACTGCTGGCGGGGGGGCTCCTTGCATGGCCGGGGCAGAGGGGGGAGACTGAGGCTCTGCCAGAGCCATGGGGGATGCTCGGAGGAGAGAGAAGCGGCCCCTGCTCCCCCGTATCCGCAGCTGGCTGCAGAGACACCACCGCTCCTACCTGTGGGGTGCGGGGTTGCAGCAGCAGTGGGGGGAGAAGGGGGTTGCAATCCACAGGCTGCAGCGAGCTGACACCCCAAGAGGAGAGAGGGGCAGTGGGTAGGGTTATCATACGTCCGTATTTTCTGGATGTTTTTATATATTTTAACAATCCTCCCGGACGGTGATTAACAACTAAAAAGCCAGACACGTCCGGGAAAATACGGACACATGGTAACCCTAATCGGTGTTTCTATTAGAGCACTTGCTATGCTTTCTGTACTTTGATTTGTAATTAGGAGGTTTTCATTCTACCTTTTTTTCTTTTTCTTTTAAGAGCACAAGTTTTTTTGTTGGGTTATGGGACATCCAGTATAATTGATTTCCTGTCCGGTTTTCAACAATTCCTTTGCATTTGATCCAGCAATGAGAATTGCCTTTTGCTGCATTTCTCTTGGTTGTGAATCCAGCCCTTAGTGTCCCATGTTCACAGTCGTTGCTTGTGTGTAGAAGTTGACTCACAATATTCACTCTGTGTATTATATTGTGTCATCTTCCATCCTTCCCAAGAGCAAATGGAGGTTTGGGCTGCACAACTTTTGGCTGCTCAAGTCCACATTCCCGCATCTGTTGCAAAACTCACCAAACTAAAAGCTGCACTGACAATGGAGAAGCAAATCCAGGTTGCACTATGGGGACCTGCAACACCAGATTCTTATTGGTCAATCAGGGGGTAGCCGTGTTAGTCTGTATCTACAAAAACAACAAGGAGTCTGGTGGCACCTTAAAGACTAACAGATTTATTTGGGCATAAGCTTTCGTGAGTCAAAACCTCACTTCTTCGGATGCATAGAGTGAAAGTTACAGATGCAGGCATTATATACTGACACATGGAGAGCAGGGAGTTACTTCACAAGTGGAGAACCAGTGTTGACAGGGCCAATTCAATCAGGGTGGATGTAGTCCACTCCCAGTAATAGATGAGGAGGTGTCAATTCCAGGAGAGGAAAAGCTGCTTCTGTAGTGAGCCAGCCACTCCCAGTCCCTATTCAAGCCCAGATTAATGGTGTTGAATTTGCAAATGAATTTTAGTTCCGCTGTTTCTCTTTGAAGGTTTTTACTCACGAAAGCTTATGCCCAAATAAATCTGTTAGTCTTCAAGGTGCCACCAGACTCCTTGTTGTATTGGTCAATCAGAGGTCTCTCTCCTAACCCAAGGTGGAATGGATTTCTTGAGTGTAAGTAGTGAGAACATATTGTTAAAGATCGTTTCATGTTCAATGCTCTGTTATTACCTCTGCAGTCACAGCACAACAAATACTGTAGTATTACTGGGGTTCAGACTGTCGTCTCTTACAACTTGCTTAAGTGTCCATAGGTAAGGGGACTCCTTCCTAACACTCAGTGGGGGTGTTTTGGTTGCTAGCTCCCAGGGGTGGATGGGAAATCAGGAGCCTGAGAGTGACAGTCCCCAGGGGCAATGGGGAGAGGCCAATGCTGTAGGTCAGGCTGATTGACAGGGGCCCAGGCTAATCAGGGAGCCAGGAGGCCAGGGGGGGTGAGAGCTGGAATTGCCTGGGGCAGACAGAGTGGGGCCGAGCTAAGGAGAGAGCAGAGCTCTGAGCCGAGCTGGGCCAGAAAATCCGCCCAGGAAGCAGGTCAGTGTGGGGAGTCCCAGGGAGCAGCCCCTGCCCTGGGAGCCGAGCTGCAGCCCCAGAGCCGGGGGGCAGAGCAGCAGCCCAGGGGGCTGGAGGCAGAGCAGAGCCCTGCTAAGGACGAGTGACACTGGAGATAGGCCGAGTGGTGGCGCTGGGGCTGGAACAGTCTGGAGCCCGGTGCAGTGGGGGGGACCCTGGGCAGCGGGCGCAGCGTAGGGAGGCCAGACTTGGGGGGATCGTAGGGCAGGGGAAATGCTGGGCAGAAGAGTCCTGCCCCCTAGAGCCTGAGAGCGTGTGGCCACCGCCAGAGCGAGTGTCTGACCCGCAGCCTCCCTGCGGCACAGCCAGGGCCCGAGAAGGGCCTGGGACGTGTGAGGAACAGACTGAACTTCCCCTGCATGCCAGAGACGCTGGCTGTGACGTCCCCGTGTCACCGAGTGCGGTGATGTGTTTTCCTTTCACCTTTCCTATTTCTTTCTTCTTTTGAAACCTTGATTGCTGCTGAATTGTATTTGCTTTGACCTGTGTGTAATGATCAGGGGGTCAGGGAAGCATCCAGTGCAGAGAGAGCCCCCCGGAGTGGGGACACCCTAGCCCCTGCCCTAAGGGACCACAACAAGGTACGGGATTGAGCCCCCCAGGAATCCTGGGCCCAGCCTTGTTGGGGTGCCGAGGACTCTGCCACACGGGAGAGTGGAAGGGGAGTCCTTTAGGTCACGCAGCCTCTGGGTAAAGGAAGTGGGAGCGAGGACTCAGATCCTTTCGCTAGCCCACTTCACCGGGGTAGTGCATAAGCCAGGAAAGTTCCCCACAATAGCGGGACCATTCCCCCGCTTACACATAGCAATATTTCTGAGTAAGGCTAAGTTTTCATAGACTCATAGAATATCAGGGTGGGAAGAGACCTCAGGTCATCTAGTCCAACCCCCTGCTCAAAGCAGAACCAACACAAACTAAATTGTCCCAGCTCCCTTGGGGTTTGTCAAGCCGGGCCTTAAAAACTTATAAGGGTGGAGATTCCACCACCTCCCTAGGTGACCCATTCCAGTGCTTTACCACCCTTCTAGTGAAATAGTGTTTCCTAATATCCAACCTAGACCTCCCCCACTGCAACTTGAGACCATTGCTCCTTGTTCTGTCATCTGCCACCACTGAGAACAGCCGAGCTCCATCCTCTTTGGGACACTCCCCCCCCCCCCCATTTCTGGTAGTTGACTCCTATCCAGTTTCTCTCCCACTGTAATCCCCAGGTCTTCTTTCTGCAGAAGTGCCGCTTAGCCAGTGGGTTCCCAGCCTGTAGCGGTGCATGGGATTCTTCCATCCTAAGTGCAGACCTCTGCACTTGTCATTGTTGAACCTCCTCAGATTTCTTTTGGCCCAATCCTCTAATTTGTCTAGATCGCTCTGGACCCTATCCCTACCCTCCAGGGTATCTACCTCTCCCCTCTGCGAACTTGCTGAGGGTGCAATCCATCCCATCATCCAGATAACTAATTTTCTCACAGATATTTATGTTAAGTCAGGGACAGGTGTCATGTTGTTGATATAATCGGGGACAATATAGATCAAGGTCCTGTAGTGGCACCAAATCTTATGTAAAGGGGGTCCTATAAGGTGTCTAAGACCAGGTTATGGATTGCTGGTTAGGATTATGCCGTCTATGCATGTGTCATTTTATATTTAAAGTTATGAATTGGCTCTATACTGTCTATCTCAAATTGGTGCTATGCTCCTGGGTGACATCCCAGACAAGTTGGTGTCAGCTCTGCCTAGCCTGCTTGATGGCCCATTAAGGACCATCAGCTATACAATTGACCCATTGAGAGAAGGCAGATCCGCCTTGTGACTCAGCAAAGTATGCAGGGCCTTGCCCATGTAACTCCAGACTCCATTTTGCTGGAATTTTCCACAGTAAGAACAAAGAGAAGTTCTTACACCTGGAAAAGACCATAAAAGGCTGATGCCTGATCTCCATCTTGTCTTCAGTCCTGCTTCTTACCTCTGGAGGGACTTTGCTACAAACTGAAGCTCTGAACAAAGGACTGAGGACCCATCCCAGCTGTGAATGTACTCCAGAGACTTGATTTGAACCAGCTGTTTATTCTATCACTGCTACAAGCCTGAACCAAGACTTTGCCATTACTGTATGGAATTGATTCCATTTAACCAATTCTAACTCTCATCTATATTTTTTTCCTTTTATGAAAAACCTTTAGATTTTAGATTCTAAAGGATTGGCAACGACGTGATTTGTGGGTAAGATCTGATCTGTATATTGACCTGGGTGTGTGGCTTGGTCCTTTGGGGTCAGGAGAACCTTTTTTTCTTTTACTGGGGTATTGGATTTCATAACCATTCATCCCCATAACAAGTAGCACTGGTGGTGATCCTGGGAAACTGGAGTGTCTAAGGGAATGGCATGTGTGACTTGTGGTTAGCCAGTGGGGTGAGACCGAAGTCCTCTTTATCTGGCTGATTTGGTTTGCCTTAGAGGTGGAAAAACCCCAATCTTGGGCTGTAAGTGCCCTGTTTTAAGCAGTTTGTCTTGAATCAGCCCTCTCAGTTGGGTCCTGCCAGAACCAGCATTGTTACAACAGGTCACAGGCAATTGAGAAAAATTCATGGAAGCAGTGACCTGTCCTGACTTTTACTGTAAATATTGTGACAAAATGTGAGGCACTGTGCAGCTGTGGGGCTGGTTCTGGGGCCCCCACCACTGTTGGGTGCATGGAGGTCCAAGGTCCCCCTCCACTCATGCCACTCTGCCCCCCCATCCCCAGTGTCAAGGGGCTCTCCAGTCTGACTCTCGAAGGCTCCCTCCCACAGCCTCTGCTTTAACCAAAACTTATCAGAAGAATTCTAGCTATTAAGTGGGTTACTAGCAGAATGGTGGTGGCAGGAAAGTGGGTTCTGTGCTGAAACTGCTGATTCTGGGGGCATATGAGGGTTGCTCTGGGGAGCCTGGGTGCAGGAGAGCTCCATTGGGAGGGGAGTGACAGAAGGGAAAAGTAGAGCCCTAAGCACATAAGTGACACAAGCAGTACATTGAGAGAATTATCAACCCTCCCCTCTACCCCCTCGCAGACAAGTAACCCCAATAACTGAGCATACCCCAAGTAATGGGCAAAGCTGGTAACAGTACCCAAATACTAAGGGTCTTCCTGGCTACGGGCATGAATAATCCAGAATGTTTACTAAACTTTGTAGTCATTTTTAATGGTTTGCATGCCTGTAATCATGGTGATTTTTTTTTCTTGTTTTGTCTTTGTGGTCCCCATTTCTCAGTTCTCTCTCTCTGCCCACTTCTTTGAGTGGGGTTGGTTTTTTTTTTTTTTTGGTCTGCTATATAATTAAGTTTGCTGGCTGTAAACCAATTAAGGTGGTGGGATGTAATTGATTCGATAATCTAGTTACAATATATTAGGATTGGCTATTGAAATCTCAGTGAAAGGATTGGTTAAAGGCATACCTGAGAATGAGGGGATACTGATATGTGTATGTTATAGGGGGTTCTTTATTTCAGATTCTTCAGAATTGTGGAAAACTATTTTTTCCCCAAAAGTTGCACCAAGCAAAAAATTACCTGTACTACACACACCATTATGGCAGGTAAGTAGACTGTTTCAATGTGCATTCATTTGCTTTCTGAACCTATTCTTTTGAAGCACCTCTGCTGGTGTTTTCTTTTTTTACTCACATTTTTGTGCTGTTCCCTGTCCTGTCCTGAGTTACTGTGACTATACGTAGTTACAATCTTGTAGGTGATCTCATTATCTCAATGAACATTCGATCAGCACTGATCGAATACAGCCTTCTTTTGTAAGCCACAACTACTTCAAAATGCGGCAATTTATTTATGTCTGTAATGTGACTGGCCTATGAAAGATGCATGGTTAATTTTGGTTTACTCTGCTTATATGTTCGCAATGTACATCTCAGACCTTCTAACTGAACTTTGAGTCTTCTATGGATTGATACTGCCTGTTTCCACTTAAGTAACTGTTTTCTGTTGTGAACAATTTTCAGGGAAATCTTTTGAGGAAAAAATGGCAAATGTTTTGGCATACCTAAGGAGTAGCACGTATCCTGAAGGAATGGATAAGGCAGGCAGACTGAACCTGCGTCGCTTTGCTGTCAATTTTTCTTTGGAAGGCAAGGAATCCTTTTTTCCATACAACACTGACACATTCCACTGGAAACTTCAGCCTGTAAATGATGGTCCTGATGTCCCAACACTGGGATTATTTGGAGTGTTCGCCTTACCTTCATTAGCTTTATTCAAATTTTCCAGAAAATTTCCTTTGCTATCTATGCAACAAACGTATTGGGCAGTTAAATGAGAAATGAGTATAAATTCTGTTACCAAAAAACCCTAGGACTTTGCTTCATTTCTTAATTGTTATCCAGTGTGCTGCAAGCACCAACAACAGTCTCTAACCATTCACTGAGCAATGAATTTAAAAAAACCCCTAACCATACACTGCAATTCCCCCCTTGTACTCAAGCCATTACGAACCTTACTGTATATAGATGTCTTTGATATGCATATGCCTTAGAATTAATGAATAGCTTTGCAAATAACCGGTCATAGCTTAAATGCAAGACTTGATTTCATCATCATGTCTCCCTCATTGGCAGATTAGCCACTGTGACTACTGGGCCCAGGCTGAGGGGGGGCAGCTTCCACCCGGTGGGTGGGTCATAGGAAGCCTTTCCACGTCGCCCCTAATCCAGCCCTGGCAGAAGCCGCGGGGCAGTAGGGGGAGCCCCTGTGCCCGACCCCATGTCCAGCAGAAGTGTCGGGTGGGGCAGGAGAAGCTCCAGCACCTCGCTCCTGGTCCTCTAAAGAAGCTGCCAAACCCCTGCTGCAGCCCTGAGACTGGCAGTGCTCTCACTCCCTGGTACAGCCCCAGGGCCGTGAAACAGGGACTGAGCTTTTCCAGTCTTGGGGCTGTGTGGGAGAGGGAGGTGGATGGGAAATAAGGAAAGGAGTTGTGGGGCAGGCAGAATGGCGGGGAGCCTAGGTGGAACATGGCTGGGATCCTGGGGAAGAGGCTGAAAGGGGTAGGACCATGGGTGGTGCAGCAGGCAAACAGGGTGTGTAGGGGCACAACAATTGCTCTGGCCCAGGGCCCTGAGAAACCTTAATCATCCTCTGTGCTCCATGTTCTATGATCAACAGAGGGGACATTGTTCCATTCTATCAAAGGAAGAAAGGTTGTCGTTGTGCATACCATGAAAGAAGCCCTGCAACTCTTTGAAAGGTACCATGACAATCCATTGGGTGGACATCTCGGAATATTCACAACGAGGAATATGCTGACCTCAAAATACTATTGGCCACGGATGACAAGAGACATTGCCGATTGGGTATGTAACATAAGGAAACTAAATCATGACAAATGCTATTTACAATTGAAATACAAGTTCAACATTTATAAAAGAAATATTAAAAAATATTTCGTGTGCAAATGTGAACTCTGTTCCCTTGCAATACTATTTCCATAACGAAGTGTTAATGTGGTCATATTATTCCATCCAAACTAGGTTGCACGATGTCCGACTTGCCAAAAACAGGGAAAGGAATGTAATCTGGATACCACCGTGAGAAGCATAAAGGTGAACTTTGGAATCAGACACATTATTTATCATTTGTGACAAAGCTCTGTCCTTATCTCAGTGGGTCCCGCAGTTCCTGGCGGATTTTGCTAGCCTCAGAGGCTCACTGTGACCGTCCACATAGCCCTTCTGTCTCTAGAAGCAAGGGTCACAGCCTACCGAACCATTTTCATCATAAGTCAGCAAGGGAGATGAAGAGAAGCCACCCTCCCTCGCACAGTCTCTGTTGTCTCCCACTCTCAAGGATTAGTCATGGAGGGGGCGGGGGGAGCCTGGACCCACCCTCTACGCCGGGCTCCAGCCCAGGGACCCTAGTAGTAGTAACTATGATAGCTGACTTTTTGGAAATAGGACATGTACAATTCCCTGGGCCACTTCCCCACAGCAGCCCCCACTCAATATCTCCTTCACCGTTACCTCATAGCCTCCTTCCTTGTACCTGATCTGGTTTGTACTGCTTAGTTCCTCCAACAGCACGGCTTCCTCCTACAGCTCCTGACACACATGCCCAGCTGACTAACTGGGAGGCTTTTAACTACTTTCAGCCAGCCCCTAATTGGCTTCAGGTGTCCCAATCAACCAACTGTCTTCCCTGCCTTCTGGAAAGATCTAAATTGGCCCTAGGTGTGTTAAGTGACCTGGAGCAGCTGCCATTTACTTATCCTGGTACCAGGGATTTGTTTAGCCTGGGGCTAACGTATCTGTCTCCCACTACTTTTCTGTAGCCATCTGGCCTTGCCCCGTCACACACTATCCAGTGTTATTACTGCTATACAATGAGGCCTTGTATGCATTGCACTTGCTTCAAACTCAAGTGGCACAGCATAGTACAGCAATGACCTCTACTGCTCCTTTGCACTGGCCTGGGATATTTCTTCAGCTTTACTCTTGTATTGTTTTTCCTAACCCGTTCCTGTCCTTCTTTCTGTGTTTGTTTTTCCTTTCTTTCTTTTTGTTCTGGTTTTAAAAGGGGGCTTTCCATTCTGATTCTGTGGCTGCTGTAACCATATTACATTGTGTACTCTGCTCATGAGAGATGGGTTTATTGAGAACATTTAGTAAGAAAAATGTGAAGCATGACTAACTGGTACCCTTGCATATAGGTCACTCGGATCTGGGAATTGGTGGGAATGGATTTAATAGGACCATTACCAGTAACAAAGGATGGATACCGGTATATACTGACAGCCGTAGATTATCTTTCAAAATGGGTGGAAGCCTTTCCACTTAGAAGTAAGTCAGCATCTGAGGTCGTAAACAGCATGTACAAAATGGTTCTTTGGCGTGGATGCCCAGAGCGGATACTGACAGATCGTGGGCCTGAATTCAATAATAAGGTAATCATTTTTTTTTTCCAGATTGTTTTCACTATATATTCAACCTCCCCATCAGGTCACAGATAGCTGACAGTGAACATGGTTTTCATGGCCCTTGTGATTTCTTTATTAAAGGCACATTGTTCTCAGACAGTTGTCAAGAACAATCACCATACTGTTTTTGATAAACTGCTGTTAGTCTCTGTCACGGTTGTTATAAAAAAAATTTGGGGGGTGTCTTCATATCTATCAAAAAACCCACAAACTTGCTTCCAATAGTAATATTAAAAGATGGGCTAGTCCTGTTCCTAATTACACATACAACTAATGGCAACTAGGCAACGGAACATTCCTTGAGACACGTCTGTATGTACGTTTATGATGTAACTTATTTTCTTCCAGTTTAACCAGCGTCTTTGCCAAAGATTAGGAATAGAACGTAGCTTCACCGGCCGGTACCATCTACAAACCAACGGCTTCATTGAAAACGCTAATAAATGCATCAAAAGGTAAGTGAATGGGTGTCAATATTCCAGTAATATGTTTTATGCCAGAAGATGCAACTCACTAAAAAATCTTCAAAATCAATGTGTTACAGTGAACGTCTTTTTGATTATGTATAATCTGTTTCAGTCAAGAATATACATGTGCTTTTTTTTCCCCAACAAACAAATCAATGAGCATTTCTTACAGAGCGTTGCGGAAGATGGTTGATGACGATGGGAGTAACTGGGAGGAATTACTTGATCCCATTTTGTTTTCTTTGCGAACTAAAATACACGCAACAACAAAAATGTCGCCCTTTCGACTAATGTTTTGTGCTGACCCAGTGTTTCCAGTAGAAGTCTCCGAGAATTACACAGTAAGTGTATGTTATTACCAGCACCTTTCATGTACCCATGTCATTCAGTGTGTCTTCATTATAGGAATACAATCTCTTCTCCATTTGTTTACAAAGATCCCAGATCTGAATACATTCGGGGAAGAGTTCTGCAAAGAGTACAGCATCAATATGAAATCGAGACATGATGCTGACATTGCACTGGCCCTAAGTAACATCTCTACAGCACAAGAGAAACACAGAAGAGATTCTGCTAAAAGAAAGGCTTCTAAATATGGGGAAATAACATTTGGTGTTGGGGACTGTGTCCTGTTACTGAATGCTAGAAAGAGAACAAGAAAAGGAGAAATGCTGCAACCTACCTATCGGGGACCTTACAGAATTACAACTGTTGAGGGGAAGAGAGTGAAATTACAAACCATGTCAGGAAGACGGTTAGGAACCATGTACAGCATCACACATTTAAAACCATTTAAAGAGCCACCAACATTAGCTGCTGAGAGCACATCGGAGGAAAATATCGGCACTGAAATTGCAGTTGGTAACACTGACCCAGAAACCCCCGCAGAAGAGAGTCGAAAGATGGATGGCACTTTATCCCACCAGTCTCATGATAACACAGTGAAAAACATAGCGGTCACAGCAATGGAAGAAGAGGATGTTTCAAGCAGTGATACAATTGATGATGATGATGATGATGGTGACGATGTTGATGACATGCTTATGGAGGATGGGGAAGACATATAATGGTTTCTGAAAGGTAATTGGTTATCACACCTTTCTTAAACAGGTTTTTAACAGACCTCCTGCAGGCATGCCGCCGAATCTGTGTGACCAGCAGACTGCCCGCAGGCGCGCCGCCTGACTGCCGTGCTTGTGGCGGCAAAAAACATGAGTCGCCCCTGCCGGGGGCGGTTTGGGGTGAGGGGGGTCCTAGGAGGGGGCGGTCGGGGACAAGGAGCAGGGGGGGTTGGATGGGTAGGGAGTTCTGAGGGGGGGCAGTCAGGGGCCTGGAAGTGTGGGGGGGGGGGTGGAGAGGGCGGGGGCCAGGCTGTTTGTGGGGGGCACAGCCTTCCCTACTCAGCTCTCCATACAGTTTCAGAACCCTAATGTGGCCCTCAGGTCAAAAAGTTTGCCCACCCGTGCTAGACATATCTTAGGTAATGCTGGCATGTGGAAGGAATAGCATGAGTGAATGGAAAGTATGGGTAACATCGTAACTTCTGTGCTTTCATTTTCTCCATTGTTACTTATCAAAGGTCCAGTGTGATTTTTGCAAGAGGTGGGCACATCTGCCCTACATTCCAAAAGGACCCAATCAAGAAAACCTGACGGATGAGAAGAAAGAATACACGTGCAAAAATGTGCATAGTTCAGTTCTTTATCAGAAAAATGACATTATGTGTACATCGTTGTCATTAAACACATCTTGGAACAAAAAGCTAAAAAAAAAGTTATTTCTATACCAGGTTATAATTAAAGTTTTTAAAATTTGAAAAATACTTCTCTGTGTTTGTGTCCATGTGTATAATGCAAATTATACAAGTAGCAACGAGGAAGCAAAGTGTGAGTGTTTTCAACCCAGAGCCCCATCCCTCCTAACTCGCAACCCCTGGACTGGTGAGAGGTGCACAGGCAGCCAAGCCATTGCAAAGAAGCAAGGAGGAAGCCAATGAAAAAAATCAAATCATAGAATATCAGGGTGGGAAGGGACCTCAGGAGGTATCTAGTCCAACCCCCTGCTCAAAGCAGGACCAGTTCCCAACTAAATCATCCCAGCCAGGGCTTTGTCAAGCCGGGCCTTAAAAACCTCTAAGGATGGAGACTCCACCACCTCCCTAGGTAACCCATTCCAGTGCTTCACCACCCTCCTAGTGAAATAGTGTTTCCTAATATCCAACCTAGACCTCTCCCACTGCAACTTGAGACCATTGCTCCTTGTTCTGTCATCTGCCACCACTGAGAATAGCCGAGCTCCATCCTCTTTGGAACCCCCCTTCAGGTAGTTGAAAGCAGCTATCAAATCCCCCCTCACTCTTCTCTTCTGCAGACTAAACAAGCCCAGTTCCCTCAGCCTCTCCGCGTAAGCCATGTGCTCCAGCCCCCTCATCATTTTCGTTGCCCTCCGCTGGACTCTTTCAAATTTTTCCACATGGGCTGCTCTAGTCTCAGCTTGGGCTCATGGCTGTGCTCCGCCCCCCCAAGCCCCATCGCTCCTAATTCCCAAGCCCTGGACCAGGAGGTAGCGAGTCCTGAGCAGTAGCCGGGAAGGTGACTTTTGCACGGTGGAAGCGGCGCTGGCCGCAGAGGCGGAGGGTTCCTGTGTGTGACGAGCGGGGGCGGGGCGCAGCTGAGCCGGGAGGCAGAGGGAACAAGCGGCAGCAGCTCGGGCAGACGCTCGGTGGGAGTTTGCTGGGAGCGCTGGCGCCGGCGGCGGAGGTAAGAACCAGCCCCGGCTGCGAGGGGCTTCCTCCGCCGGTCCCACTCCGGGCTGGGGGTCCCCGTGCGGGGAGGGCGGCGTGTCTCTCCCAGCGCCCCGTAACAGGTGCTGTCTCCCCCCCGTACTCCCCGCTTCTCTGGGTGGTGCTAATTTCTGGGGTGGGGCAGGGTCGTCTCGTGCGGGTTTCTCAGGAGCTGAGTGACCTGGGTGTTTGGTTAGCCCAGTCTGGTTCCAAATCTGTCGGGGTTCCCCCTTCCCCTCCCCCCGCTGAATGCCCGCGTGTCTGTTTTATTCTAAATACACATGGGAGGTGACTATGGGAGTTTGGAAGAGGAGATGACGCTGGGCCATAGCAACCGCCTTCAAATACTTCAAAGGCTGCCCCGGAACAGCCGGAGGGAAGTTGGTCTCTCTCGCCCCAGAGGGCAGGACACGGGGCGACGGGGGCAAACTGCAGCCCAGCAGATGGAGCTGAAATCTCGGGAAACGCTTCCTAAGGGTGAGAGCAGCGGGACACTGGGACAGACGCCTCGGGGGGTCATGGAAATGCTGTTGCTGGAGGTTCTGGAAAGGAGGCTGGAGCCAGCTGTCTGGGGGGGGTTAGACCAATGGTTCCCAAACTGGGGTTTGTGAAATGTTACAGGGGGTTCTCGGGGGAAAAAATTCCCTAAGGGCGGCCAGTGCTGTCCCTAGGGACCCCGGGCAGCACGGGCCCATCAGCCCAGCGCCCCTGGACTTCCAAGAGCTAAGCAGCTCAAAGCAAGCATCTCTATCGCACTGAGGAGATTTAAACTTCAAGACTCCTTATAAGAAATGGAAAGGGAGGTGGATCTTTTTTGCTGTTTTTAAAATTTTTATGAAGAACAAGTTTAAGCTTTGTTGTAACGTGTGTTGTTTGCCTGGACTGCTCAAGACCTGAATGCTTGTCTAGGAGGAACTCTTTGAATTGGCTTCTTAAATACCTTCCTGCTGTTTCACACCTGATACTCCTTGATGAAACGTAGGAGCCTTGTCTTATAACAGGCTTCTTCAAAGTGATACAAGCTACGAAAGTGAGTTCTCGGAAGAGCGTTGCCGTTTTCATAATGTAATAAAAATACTGTAATAATAATAATAATTAGTGTGTAATAAGCATGTCATAAAAACAAATTGTATATTTCCAAGATCACTGCTTTTATAATTTATACTTGGTTAAAGGAGAAAATCCCTGGAAATACTCATTTTTAGAGGGGGTTTGTGAGATTTGACATTTTAGTGAAAGGGGTTCACAGGTTGTTAAAGTTTGGGAACCACTGGGTTAGACCCAACAAATCCTGCAGCTTGGCGGGGGTTAGACTAGATGAGCCTGGTGGTCCCCTCTAACTCCATGGGGCTGTGAGTCTAGCAGCAATTGGCCCAGTAAAAAGAGATGACCCCACGCTGGAACATAGGGATGAAGGCGGGATGGCTGATAGAAAGGAGTGAACTACAGTGGAAATTCCCACCTCTGAGGTGGAAGAAAAATGTAGAGAGTTTAGTGTGCTCAGAGCAGGAGGACCAGATAATTTCCATCAGGGTGGGTTTGATTTAAATCATTCATTAGTCAGGAAGACTCGATTTAATCATGGATTTCTACATAAAAGTATATTCTTGTTGGTTGTTATAACCTTAATACATATTCTTCACAACTCAGAGATAGATGTAGGTTTCATTTTTAGAAGGTACACACGATACATTTGTAAAGTGATTTATTTTGAAAACTTTTCCGATTAGTTTTACAGCTATATCAGAAAATGAATAATTGGTTATTTCATTTATCAAAGGTAATTGAAGCAGAAATTCATGAAGTCATTGGGAGGTGAACTATCTCCAATTCAACAGGTTAATCATTCATATTTGGAGGATTTTCTTGCCATGCTGTATTAGGAGGAGAACATCACCAGACAGACATTTAAATTGTTTTAAAACAACAACATTAAGTATTCTGGATTTTTTTTTTCAACAGCAAACATATAATAGTTTAACAAAACAAGCATATGAATTTTTTAATCTAGTTTTTTAAAATCAGGTTTGTTTTTGTTAAGATTGTTTTAAACTAAAATAGTTAAATGAAATATTTTTTTTAAAAAAAAACAGCAAATTTAAAAAAAACAACCACCATTTTTGCTGTTAACAAGCATGTTATCTCTGGAGACACAAATCCACGGTTTGAGAACTGCAAAACTAAGCATCTCTGATGGTCTCTTCTAGACTGAGCCCTGAGTCCCATTGGGTAGATAGAAAGATTAACCTAAATAATCTATACAGAAGCCCCTGGAACCCCATAAAATTGGGTCCCTAATCCATGAACTATTGGAACTCACTTACAAAACTTTCTTAAACATGACATGAATATATTGTCTCATACTATAGAATTAGAATTTATAATCCCTATGCCATGATGAGAGATCTTTCAGCTATAATGTATCTTAATTAAAACTATTTTTAGATAGGTTTTTTCCTCAAAAAGCATTTTATCAAAAAAATCCGAATTAAATAAAAAATCAGATTTTTTTTAATTTTTATTTTTAAAAATCATTGCTTTTTATCCACCCTGATTTCCATCCAAAGTACTGAAAGAACTGACCCAGGAGATTGCTAGTCTGGTAGAAAGGATTTTTAATAATAATACATAATGTCATACTTACATTTAAGAAAAGGGAACAGAGTGAGTGGGGCAATTACAGACCTGTTATTCCAACCTGAGTAGTAGGGAAGATTTTGGAACAAACTATGAAGGAAAGAATAATTCAATTCATGGACATACACAGAATAAGGGGTTTGATGCAACATGTAGGTACCACATGTACCTAGTCTGATTGTGTCAGGCTAACCTGATTTCCATCTTGGAGAAAGTCATTGATTTTTTTACATAAGGAAATGCAGGAGATCTGATATACCTGGACTTCAAGAAAGCGTTTGATACGGTACCACATGGGAAATCATTATTCAGTTTAGAGAAGATGGGGGATTAGTACAAGAATTGTAAGGAGTGTGAGGAACCGGCTAACAGGGAGAAGGCAAAGGTTTGTGCTTCCATTGTCTTTCTGGACCCTCCATTGATGTGCCTGGTTTCCAGGCAGTCCCTTAACAACCCATCAATCCACCACAGACTGATCCATGACACAAACACCTCACGTTTCCTGCTCTACCCCAAGAGCAGATTTACCCCTTCTGCAACACTGGGGACCAATGCAGAGTGCTGGCGGAAACTGAGGCAGTCACACGAACAAAAACTATTACAGAAAATTCTCACTGTGTCCCATGGATGCTGAGGAGGATCAGAATACGGTACAGGAAGAGCTGGGGGCCCTTGAAGACTGGAGTGACAAAAATGGGGTGAAATTCAATAGTCCAAAGTGACAGATTGTGGACACAGAGTCTAATACTAACAATTTCTGCTGCAAGCTGGGGACTCATCAGCTGGAAGTGACAGAAAAGGAAAGCAACCGGAGCGTGTGGGCTGATCACAGGAAGACTATGAGCCATCGATGTGAGCTGCCGGTGAAAATGGCAAATATGATCCTAGGATGTATCAGGTGAGACATTTCCAATAGAGAAAGAAGTATGAATGTCAATGTACCAGGCACTGGTAAGACCTCATCTGGAATACTGTGTGCCATTGGGGATGTCCATGTTCCAGAAAGATGAATTCCAATGGGAACTGGTGCGGAGAAGAGCTAAAAGGATGATCAGGGGAATGGAGGGCCCATCTTATGAGAGGAGACTGGAAGAACTTGTGGTGGGCAGAGCTCGGTAGCCCTGGGGCTCACTTCCAGTTTGTCTTGCGTTCCTAACGCTCATGCTTCAGTCGGTCACCTGCAGGGGTCAGGAAGGGATTTCTCCCCTCCCCCACTGCAATGTATTCTGGAGCTTTGTTTTTGGTCTCCTTCCTCTGAAGTATCAGGAATGGTCACAGCTGGAGATGGGACGTTGGATGGGGTGGTCCAGTGAATTTACTGCCATAAATGGCGGCGGAGGTGAGCTGGGAGGGGAGCAGTTCTGTGCCCCCTCCAGGGTTACTTCCCGTGGCCCTCCCCGTGCCCCTCACCGCTGCAGCTCACCTCCACTCCACCTGTTCCCCTGAGTGTGCCGTCTCCGCTCCACTTCTCCCCAGTCCCTCCCAGGCTTGCTGCGCAAATCAGCTGTTTCCTCTGCCCCCTCCCAGGGTTACTTCCTGTGGCCCTCCCCGTGGCCCCCCCACTGCAGCTCACCTCCGCTCAGGGCCGGCTCCTGTCTTTTTGCTCCCCAAGCAAAAAAGAAAAAAAAAAAAAAAAGCCAGAGTGCTGCCCCTTGGAAAGTGCCGCCCCAAGCACATGCTTGGAGGGCTGGTGCCTAGAGCCGGCCCAGGCAGTGGGGGGAGGGACACAGCTGAACTGCAGGCAGCTGCCGCACAGGGAACTTAGGGGCGCGGGGAGCTGATAGGGGGGCTGCCGGTCCATCCTGGTTCCAAGCCCCCACCAGCCAGCTCCAACGGGCTGCTCTTCCTGCAAGCGGTGCACAAAGCAGGCGGCTGCCAAACGACGTTAGAAGGGAGCATTGCACAACTTTAAACGAGCACGTTCCCTAATTGATCAGCAACGAAACAACGTTAACCGGGACGACTTTAAGTGAGGAGTTACTGTAGCAGCACATTTTCACAGCTCTAGCGTGATCTGCTGCACAGGTTCGTCCCACGGAAGTGTCCCTGGCGTTTTTAACTCATGTTAACCATGGATTTACTTTATGAAAGTTGGACAAACCATTGTGAAAACCTAAGACATTGGCTGCCCAACCTCTGGGGTGGCAAAAGCTACACTGACTCACTGGGGGGAAAAAGCAAGAGAATCTTAGTACAACAGATGGTCACTCCATACACTAGTAAGGAGATGAGCATATTACCGTCGTTGGAAGGCTCCATTTAGCAGTAACAGGGCTATAGGAAAGTCAGTCAATATTTTTTGTTTCTCTGATGAAAACTGGCCCACTCCCTGCCCCAAAACAAACTCACAAATAATTGTCAACAACTGTAATGTTCTGGTTTTGGCTCAGATATTGATATTTTTTAAAAAATAAATATTGAAATTGAATTCAGGATTGTTAGCCAGCATTTTTGGCAAACAGTTGTTAAATGACCATCTAAATGGCAACACCGTCCTGCTTTCATGCTTGGCTCACCCCCAGCCTGCTGGTCCAACCGCTGCAGTAGAGGAGGAGATCGGTGGGAAGCTGCAGGACCCCCAAATCCACCTCTTGGGGTGCAGCGTGGCAGCAGCAAACTCTCAGGTCAGCTCACACTCCACTGGGCACCACCGCCAGCCCCACGGACCATGGGGAAGTTAGTGCAGCATGCTGCATCTGCTCCCGGGGCTGGGGACCCGCAGGGCCACAGCAACTCATCCTGCCCCGCGTGGCTCCCCCCAGATCAGATGGACCGCTGCCAGCCCGGGGGAGAGACGCGTCCCCAGCCCAGCCAGCTGGGTGTGAGCATTCCAATCCAGCCCGCGTTACTTAGGCTGGCTGACGAGGAAGTGAGTCGCTTTCTGAAAAGTTGTACTAAGATACATGTACTTCCGCACAACAGATACTTTCCATATGTTATGCTAAGATTCTCTTGCCCTTTTTTTTTCCCTTCAGTGAGTCAGTATAGTTTTTGCCAGCCCAGAGGTTGGGCAGCCAACGTCTTAATGTTTTGTCCAAGTTTCATAAAGTAAGTCCATGGTTAACGTGAGTTACAAAGGCCAGGGTCACGTCCTCGTGAAGAAACTGTGCAGCAGATCATGCCAGAGCTGTGAAAATGTCAGTTTTTGATGAACGGTCCAGGCAGTGATTTATCCTGGATTTCTGGCAGTGCCCCAAATGTGCTGCTATTGCTAACGTCTTTCCAAACAAAAATAAGGCACAATTTAAGGACTGGACAATTTTAAGGTCAGACGCAGGGCCATCCTTAGGGGCCCTAGGCAGTATTATTCAACTGGTGAGCCTAGGCCCGACTTGCTCTTAGCGACACAAATAGAAGCTTGCAGTATTGGAAAACTTGCCACGTGCACTTTATTAAAACCAGCTGAAACTAATTAAGCACCTTCTGCAAGAATCACTAGTGCGCTCAACAGGACAGGAATGCTTAGAATGCGGTCTCGGTTTTCATGTCCTCCTGGAACGTTTGCATCTGCCTGAACATTTGCACCTGCAAAACAGTAAAATTATTAAGTAAGCTGGCACTGCCTCCAGCCATTTCCAATATAAACCCTCCCTCCACGTTGCAATTAGCTGTTACTACAGCTTGCTCCGTACAGCCAGGCATTCGAAAGATGGTTTGAAAAAGCACATTTTTGGCCACACTGTGTGTCAGGTCTGGTGCTAATGGCCAAGCAGAAAGCTATGCTAGGAGACGCTCTATCACCTTATGCCCACCTACAGAATCAACCACAATCCAGACATTGCACTCCTCAAAGCACAGGGACTGCGGGGTCTGCCAGTAGGGAAAACCCACAGGAGGCAGAGACAGACTCTGCAAACTCATCCTGGGATCTGAGAGTCAAGCTGGGCTCTTCCTGCCCCAAACATCACCAGAAATAGAGATCCGATATGCCAAACTGTGCCCTTAGTGACACTGGAACATTTCCACTGAAGACTAACGGGGTTACAGGGGATCAAGAGAGGGCATCGTTTGGCCTGCAGTGTTGTTATTACTGGTGATGGAGTGAGAGAAGGAAGAACCCAACTCGATCTACAGTTCCTTGCTCCCATCATGGCCCTGACAGTTCAAGCTCCATTTCTCCTTCTAAAAACAGATCACAGGAGATACAGAGCAATGGAGAGAAAACACTGATCCCCGGGATGCTTCTCTTAATGTCACTTCTCACAGCAGGCTCCTGCTTCGAAATTATGCTAAATGCTCGTGGGATTCTCACAGCACAGTTGATAAGGGAACGTCACTGACCTACCTGGGGTCTTTTTCAGCAAAAGCAGGACAGTTTGTAAAGTTTGGGGACTGTTCTCATATAAACAGGTGTAGTTCCCAAAGTCAGCGGGGGTTACATTCTTCAGTAGCAGAGATGCGTTGCCCTCGGACAATCCCTGAGAAGAGAACTCCGTTCTCCCCTTATATTGTCCACACTGATGCTCTGGATGGTTCTTGCCATTGTGGTAGCTGTTCACAACTTCACTACTCCCTGACCGCTGCCAGTTAACTATAGGGTGTGGAAGACGGACAGCGTCTCTACGTTCGACATTGCAGGGCAGGAGCACATCTTCACCTACAGCTGCTTCAATTCTGACAGGGTCACTGGCTGAGAGAGAGAAGGAGAACATGGCATCACTCAAAGTCAGCTCAAACCATTTCTATTGTCCTTAAGCGATACAGCCTCTAGGGCCGTGGCTGGCTGGAATCACAATGCTCATTCTAAGGCGAATTCAAGAACAAAACGTTCGGGGCAGCTAAGTTGCCTCAGGACATAACCCGTCCACCCGAAGCGTTAAAAGCACAGAAGGACGTAGCTAAGGAGAAAGGCTCCTGCGTTCCTTTCCATCCTCATCTTGCCCACAATGCTGTCGATAACACGCCAATGCTCAGCTCCCATCTCTGACAGATCTCCAACAGCAATAGGTTCCCCAGCGTCATCGCACTCACACTCGGAGGGAAACCCCAGAGGCTCGGCTGGCAGCGGATCCATCGTCACACCTTCCGTGCATTATGGACCAGCCCAGAACACCCAGCACTGCCGAGGCCAACAGCGAGGTTTTGCCTCAGTGAGTAAGAGACCTGCACCGCCGGGGGGAACTTCCCGGCAGAAGCTGCTCCTGAAGGGCGTGGGGGGCTGTGACATCTCAGTAAGTTATTTGTGGTCAGACCTACTGCCAGGGCCGGCTCTAGGCACCAGCGCTCCAAGCATGTGCTTGGGGCGGCACTTTCCAAGTGCCCCCCGCTTTTTTTCCCCTTGGGGCGCAAAAAGCCGGGAGCCGGCCCTGAACCAAGATGTTCCCTGTCAGCTGCGGCTTTCAGGCTGACACTGCAGTTCTGGCTGCAGTCGCTAGATGGCGCTCACGGCAGCCGGAGTCGCACAGGCTGGATGGCAGTTCTGGCTGCCCGGCCGCTGGAGAGCCGGAGCGTCACCCCCGGAGCGGAGCCGGGCTGCGGCGGCGAGAGGGGCTCCGCTCCGGGGATGATGCTCCGGCTCTCCAGCGGCCGGGCAGCCTGAGCTGCATCCAGCCTGGGTGTGAGGAGCCGGGGAGCGGAGAGGGAGGTGGGGCCCGGGATGCAGGGAGCGGGGAGGGGTCCTGCTGCCGCTGCTGCTCTGAGTCTCCCCAGGGCGGCGCGGCCTTTCCCCGCCCGAGGGGGCTGTGCAGGGCACCGCCGGGCTGGGCAGGGGGCGCGGATCCCAGCTAGTGCGCTGATGGGGCGAGTGGCTGGGCAGCCCGAGCTGCCAGGGAGCTGCCCCCTCCTGCCCCCAGACCCAGCCCGCAGCGCACCTCCCCTGCCTCAGCTCTGCACTGCCTGCCCTGGGGAGGGGTGGGGAGAGGCAGAGCCCGGCTCCGAGTGGGGCAGCGGGGGATACTGCCCCCCCGGGGGACCCCCGCGGCTTGGGCACCTGGGGGTCAGTGTCTATCCTCTCGGCTCTGCCTGCACGGGGCTGGGGAAGGAGCTGTCAGCACCTGCCCCTCTCAGCCCTTGCACTCCCATCCCGCTCGCAGCCTCTTCACTTATACCTCCCCCCATCGCTCCTTCGCCGCACCCCTTCCCCATGTACTCTCCCTTCACCCGCACCTCTCCCCCAGTTGCATAGCTAGTTTTTCAAAAGCCACTGCCGGAGCTCTGGGTCCCCGCGTGGTGTGGCTCGGCTCAGCAGAGCGCCGGCGGCTTCACAGCGTGGCGGGGCTGCAGCGGGGCGCCCGGCTCGAAGCACGGAGAAGAAAGTGAGGGACGGGAGGAGGCGCTGCCGCTGCCCGGGCACAGGTGCTGCTGCTGCTCCAGCTCTCCGGGCGGTGGGGTGCAAAGTGCCCCCTGAGCAGCGCCGCCCACAGGGGGATGGACCGTCTGCTTGGTCTCCGGAGCGGGTCCCGCGCAGGCTGAGGAGGGCAGAGTCATGCAGCAGAGGGCAGGACATCTGCCCCGTCCGTCAGCCAGCCCACCCCCCCGGGTGGGGCGCGAACATCTGCTACAAGCCAGGGCGTGCAGCCACCCCCGTCCCCGCCGCCCCCCTCCCGGAACGCGGCCGGAGCTGTGGGGCTCTCCCCCCACCTCTGCCATCAGGAGCCCTCCGGCCCCCCGAAGGCTGCGCCTGCTGCTCCGCCGGGGGGAGCCGGCAGCCCCAGCGAGCCCTCACCACCAGCCCACTCTGGGGAGGAGGGACGGCGAGCCCGGCACTTGCTCCCAGCCCAGGAGGAGACGAGCTGGAAGCTCCCCGCCCGAGCCACGGGGACAGACGCCATTCCCCGGGGGGAGCCGGCTCCTAGGTCGCGCCGGACTCAGCGGGAACCAGCAGGAGCTGGGCACCCTGGCGCTGTGGGGGAGGAGGAGATCGCTCATCAGAGGCACCTGGGCAGCCAGGTATGCGCGGACCTAATGAGCGGGGTGTCGGGGCGGGGGTCAAGGACCGACCATCTGCTCCCTGCTCAGGTCACATCCGAGACTCCAGCCCGCCTGGAGCTTCCTGCGCGCCTCTCCCCTCCCGTGGTGGCCGCCCTGCACGGTCTCATGGTTTCCTCCGAGGTCGTTCGGCAGCTGGTGAGTCCTGCCCGGGGGCACATGAAACTTTCTCGCCTCTTCTCCCTCCCTCCGACCGCACCCTAAAAACTTCCTCGGCCGGGCCGGGCCACACCCAGCCCTCTACTCCCGGACCGAGCACCTCCGAGGGGGGGCGCAGCATGGCCGCAGCGTGGCCAGAGGAGCCAAGGGGACGGGGGAATGCGGCGCAGCCGGAAGAGTCAGCGGGGGTGGGGGGTGTGGAGCGGCCGGAGGAGGAGCCAAGGGGGGCGTGGCCAGAGGAGGAGCCAAGGGGGGCGCCTTTTTTATGTTTGCTCCCCCTGCAATTAGAACCTGGCTACGCCACTGCTCTCCCCTTGTACTCTCCCCAGCCCTCTCCTCCCGCACCTCCCCCTTTCCCTGCACTTCTTCTCCCGCAACCCTCCTGATGCCCCCTCTCCTCCTCCACCCTCCTCCGCGAGCACATCACACCCCACTTCTCTGCCAGTGTAGAGCCCCCAAGCACCCCCACACCTGCTCCTCTGCCTGAACCCTCTTTACTAGATCCCATCCCTTTCCGGGTACAAGGTTTGAGGGTTAGTCCCTATGCCTTCCATGTGCATTTGGAGCACTAAGGATGGGGTTGCGGGGGATGGGGAGGTGAGATATATATTAAAGTGAAATAAAAATAGGAGTGTGACGTTATTGATATTATCTGGGACCATATAGATCATTGTTGCAACCAAGGTCCTGTAGTGGCACGCAAATCTTGTATAAAGGGGGTCAAATGGGGTGTCTAAGACAAGGTTATGGTTTACTGGTTATGATTATGCTGTCTATATGTGTGTATCACTTTTGTAGTTGAAGTTATAAATATTGGCACTATACTGTCTGTATTTCAAACTTATGCTATGCTGCTGGGTGACATCCCAGACAAACTGGTGTTAGCTCTGCCTAGCCTGCTTGCTGGCCCATTAAGGACCATCAGCTATACAATGGACCCATCGAGAGAAGGCAAATATGCCTTGAGACTCAGCAAAGTTTGCAGGAACTTGCCCATGTGACTCCAGATTCCATTTTGCTGAAATTTTCCACAGTAAGAACAAAGAGGTGTTCTTACACCTGGAAAAGACTGTATAAGGCTGATGCCTCATCTCCATCTTGTCTTCAATCCTGCTTCTTACCTCTGGAGGAACTTTGCTACAAGCTGAAGCTTTGAACAAAGGACTGAGGACCCATCCCAGCGGGGGATGTATTCCAGAGACTTGATTTGAACCTGCAGTTTATTCCATCGCTGCTGCAAGCCTGAACCAAGAACTTTGCCATTACTGTATGTAATTGATTCCATTTAACCAATTCTAACTCTCGTCTCCATCTTTTTCCTTTTATGAATAAACCTTTAGATTTTAGATTCTAAAGGATTGGCAACAGCGTGATTTGTGGGTAAGATCTGATTTGTATATTGACCTGGGTCTGGGGCTTGGTCCTTTGGGATCAGGAAAACCTTTTTCTTTTACTGGGGTATTGGTTTTCATAACCATTTGTCCCCATAACGAGTGGCACTGGTGGTAATACTGGGAACCTGGAGTGTCTAAGGGGATTGCTTGTGAGACTTGCCGTTAGCCAGTGGGGTGAGACCGAAGTCCTCCTAGTCTGGCTGGTTTGGTTTGCCTTAGAGGTGGAAAAAATCTCAGCCTTGGGCCGTAACTGCCGTGTTTGAGCAATTTGTCCTGAGTTGGCGCTCTCAGTTGGGTTCCGCCAGAACCGCATTGTCACAGGCACACTGAGCAGCCTGTGATGTTTTCATGTGTAGCCTGCTAGATCCCCAGAGCTAACAGTGAGTGAGTGTGGGGGGGGTTGATACAGGGGGAGCAGCTCAAACATCCAAGGGGGCTGGCCAGGGCCAGGACATTAGCCCTGCAATGCAGGGGTGGGTGTGGCAGTGACATCACAAGGGCCTTTTCCAGCACCTTGGCTGATTGGTCAAAGGAGGTCGGGAGGCGGTGACCTCACAGAGAGTCCATGGCAAGGGCCAGGCAGGACAGGCTGCAGGGCAGGGGCAATCTCAGAGACCCCCTTGGTTTGCTGCAGCCAGTCTCCTTCCCGAGGTCTCCCCTTGAGGCCTGAGGGAGAATTCAGGTTCAGGTACGTGAGCGCGAGGAGGAGCCTCTTCGGAGTTTCCCCCTTTCCCGCTACTGATTTAGCTGGAAAACAGCCGTCCCTGTTGAGAAGGTCAGAGCCTCCGAGTGGTTTGGAACCTGTTCAGCCTGAGCCATCTGGTGCCGGCCAAATTCTAGGCACGGGAAACACTAGGTTAAGGTGGGAGAATTTTTTCCCTACTTAGTGCCTTTGTCCCATAGAGTCTCTGGGGACATTGGGGTTTGTGTCTCTTTTGTTTTCCCTTTTCTCCGCTTCCCTCCCTCCACTGGCGAGGAGGGGGCTGCTCTCCAGCCCTCGTTGTGGGAGGCCCTCACAAAGCGATGGGACAGGAAGAGTGCTCTGACAGTGATCCCCACCGGGGCTCTGGGCCATCCTTTGGGCCATGTGGTGAGACCCCTCAGCCTCCCGCCCCGCAGAGTCTCAACCCTGACTGGCTGAGCTGGGGGCTAAAGCTGGAACCTTTCTACTCCATCAATCACCTGACAGCTTAGAGAGTTAAACAGGCTGTAGGTCTCCTCCTGCAGCAACAGAACTGGCCTGTCCCAAGAGCCCCTCCTTGCCACTGAGTCCTGATGGCCTTTGATCAGGGCCAGGTGCCTGACAGCCAATCATCTGCCCTACATGGGCTCTTTGCTTTTATATTAGCTTCCCATACGTAGCCTGGGCCCAGACTCCCCTTAAAGGGACCAGCAACCCCATGACACCTCTGCACTGACGTTCGTTCGTCTACATGGAGCTATTTATCTAGGTTTCTCAGTTGGTGCCCATCACCACAGTATCTGAGGGCCAAGTATCTGGGTGTCATTTGTCCTGTGGGGAGGCAATCTCTGTTCCGCGTAACAAGAGACTGACTCTTTTGTTCTAATTCAATATAAAGGTGCACGAGTGATAGTGAGCAGGGGCTTGTTTACACTAGAAAGTTGTAGAGCTTGAGCTCTACTAGTATAGTTCAAGCAGTACCACCCCCCTAGTATGGGGACAGTCATATCAGTATAACGGTGCTTTATACCAGTACAGTGAAGGGAATAAGCTATATTGGTGTAAGACACTTGTGTGAGGCTATAACTGTGTGCACAGTAGACGTTGTGCTGGCACAACTATTAAGGGAGATGTAAATAAATGCATCTCCCCCAAAATAGTTCTAGAACTACCAAGAACTGTGTGCAGACCAGGCCTTTAAACGTTAGGAAACACCAGAATGAAGGTTGCTTGTACAACCTTAGCACAGTATCGTTGTGCGTATGTCTTATGATACAGACTCACAGGTGTGGCCTTGGGGTCAATTCTCTTCCCCTCTGCATCAGTTTCCTCCAAACTACCAGGGGAAGTGGTGGTTTCTCCATCTCTTGATGTCTTCCAACGAAGACTAGATGCCTTTTTGGAGTGTGCTTTGGTCCAAAACTAGTCACTGTGCTATACAGGAGGCCTGTGATATCCGGGGGTGGGGGTGTGACGAGGGGAGGGGTCAGATTAGATGATCTAATGGTATCTTCTTGCCTTAAAGTCTAGAAATCTCTGAAAATCTGAGTGTGGCACATTGAGCAGCCTCTGATGTTTTCATGTGTAGCCTGCTTGATGCCCAGAGCTAACAGTGAGTGAGTGTGTGAGTTTCCCCCTTTCCCACTACTGATTTAGTTAGAAAACAGACATCCCTGTTGAGAAGGTCAGAGCCTCAGAGCGGTTTGGAACCTGTTCAGTCGGAGCCATCTGGTGCCAGTAGGCTGACCAGATCAGCAGTCCAAAATATCGGGACGGTGGGGGGGAAAGGGGGTAGGGGCAAAAAAAAGGGTGGGGCAGATCAAAAAAAAAAAAGGCGTTTAAAAGGGGCCGGGGGCATTAGCAGGCCCCGGCCCCACGCGCTGCCCTCCCCGCGGACCCTTCCGCCCCCCGGCCCGCCACGGGCATATGCGGCAGGAGCCGGGTGGGCGGCAGGGGCTGAATCCCCGCTGCTGCCAGGGAGCCCCGCGTCTCTCCCGCCTGCTCGCGGCTGCGGCTCCTTCCCGGCGGGACGCGCCTCCCGCCGCCCCGGCCACATGCGGCGTGCGTCCCCCGCGCCTACTCTCCCTCCCGCCGGGAGGGAGCTGCTGGACATGCACCGCATGTGGCCGGGGCAGGCCGGGGAGCGCGTCCCGCCAGGAAGGAGCCGCAGCCGCGAACGGGAGGGAGAGGCGCGGGGCTCCCTGGCAGCAGCAGGGATTTGGCCCATGCCACCCACCCGGCTCCTGCCCTCTCCGCGCTGCCCCCGCCCGGACCCACTGCGCTGCCCCGCAGGCTGCAGGGTTGGAGCAGCCTCCAGGCTGCACTCCCGGCCCTGGGTGCAGCAGCCCGGGCAGGAGCCCAATGTCGCGGCGGGGGGCTCAAAGCTGAGCCCGCCGTCTCCCTCCCTTGCTAGCCCCCCTTTGCCAGCCGGGTGCCGAGCTGACTCACCAGCTCCAGGATCCAGGCACCGCTGCCACTCCCTTCCTCCCAGGCTTGCGCCGCCATGCTGCAAGCCTGGGAGGGAGGAGGAATGCTGCGTGATTGGGGAAGAGGCGGGGCCAGGGCGGGGATTTGGGGAGGGAGCCAATGGGGGAAGGGGGGGGAGCCAGGGCAGGGGGCGGAGCCGTGACGGAGCACAACATTTCTTTTTTGTCCAGTGTCCCGACCAAACATCAGTCGGGACGCGGGACAAAGAAGCAAAAATCGGGACAGTCCCGATAAAATTGGGACGTCTGGTCACCCTAGGTGCCGGCCAAATTCTAGACCCAGGAAACACTAGGTTAAGGTGGGAGAATGGCTTAACCACAAGATCTTGCATGATCTAAAAAATAAAAAGGAGTCATATAAAAAATGGAAACTCGGACAGATTACAAAGAATGAATGTAGGCAAACAACACAGGAATGCAGGGGCAAGATTAGAAAGGCAAAGGCACAAAATGAGCTCAAACTAGCTACAGGAATAAAGGGAAACAAGAAGACTTTTTAACAATACATTAGAAGCACGAGCAGGGCCGGCTCTAGGTTTTTTGCTGCCCCAAGGGTGGAGTCACCCTGAATATGGACATTGGACTATAACCTAGGGACTATATCTAAAAGGACTTTTGGCAACTATAAGCTCACCTCTGCTATGTATCTGAACCTCAAGAATTGAATTCAAGTCTATCTGTATATTGATCTTTTAACCAACACTCTCTCTCTTTTCTTTTTTAATAAATTTTAGTTTAGTTAATAAGAATTGGTTATTAGCGTGTATTTTGGGTAAGATCTAAGTTATAATCAGACCTGGGTATGTGGCTGATCCTTTGGGATTGGAAGAAACTTTTCTTTTATATGATGAAGTAAGATTTTCAGTAATCATCATCATATCTGACAGAAAGCAACAGAGGGTCCTGTGGCACCTTTGAGACTAACAGAAGTACTGGGAGCATAAGCTTTCGTGGGTAAGAACCTCACTTCTTCAGATGACCTATCATGACATATCTGACAGGTGTGTCTGGACGGAGGCTGGGTACATTAAGGGAACTGCGTTGTTTGGACTTCTGAGTAACCAGTGAGGTACTATAGAAGCTGTTTTGTGCTGGCTTGCTAAATCTAAGTATTGGAATAACCACCAGCATTTGGGGTTGGTCTGCCCCGTTTTGTTTGCAGTTCACCCTGATTGAGTGACCTCAGCCGGCTCCCACGGGCAGCACCGTCACAGGTGGTAAGGTGATAGGGAATAGCCAGCGTGGATTTGTAAAGAACAAATCGTGTCAAACCAATCTGATAGCTTTCTTTGATAGGATAACGAGTCTTGTGGATAAGGGAGAAGCTGTGGATGTGGTATACCTAGACTTTAGTAAGGCATTTGATACGGTCTCGCATGATATTCTTATCAATAAACTAGGCAAATACAATTAGATGGGGCTACTATAAGGTGGGTGCATAACCGTACTCAGAGAGTAGTTATTAATGGTTCCCAATCCTGCTGGAAAGGTATAACAAGTGGGGTTCCGCAGGGGTCTGTTTTGGGACCGGCTCTGTTCAATATCTTCATCAACGACTTAGATATTGGCATAGAAAGTACGCTTATTAAGTTTGCAGATGATACCAAACTGGGAGAGATTGCAACTGCTTTGGAGGTCATAATTCAAAATGATCTGGACAAATTGGAGAAATGGTCTGAGGTAAACAGGATGAAGTTTAATAAAGACAAATGCAAAGTGCTGCACTTAGGAAGCAAAAATCAGTTTCACACATAGAGAATGGGAAGAGACTGTGTAGGAAGGAGTACGGCAGAAAGGGATCTAGGGGTTATAGTGGACCACAAGCTAAATATGAGTCAACGGTGTGCCGCTGTTGCAAAAAAAAGCAAACATGATTCTGGGATGTATTAACAGGTGTGTTGTGAGCAAGATACGAGAAGTCATTCTTCCGCTCTACTCTGCACTGGTTAGGCCTCAAGTGGAGTATTATGTCCAGTTCTGGGCACCTCATTTCAAGAAAGATGTGGAGAAATTGGAGAGGGTCCAGAGAAGAGCAACAAGAATGATTAAAGGTCTTGAGAACATGACCTATGAAGGAAGGCTGAAAGAATTGGGTTTGTTTAGTTTGGAAAAGAGAAGACTGATAGCAGTTTTCAGGTATCTAAAAGGGTGTCATAAGGAAGAGGGAGAAAACTTGTTCACCTTAGCCTCTAAGGATAGAACAAGAAGCAATGGGCTTAAACTGCAGCAAGGGAGGTCTAGGTTGGACATTAGGAAAAAGTTCCTAACTGTCAGGGTGGTTAAACACTGAAATAAATTGCCTCAGGAGGTTGTGGAATCTCCATCTTTGGAGATATTTAAGAGTAGGTTAGATAAATGTCTATAAGGGATGGTGTAGACAGTATTTGGTCCTGCCATGAGGGCAGGGGACTGGACTTGATGACCTCTCGAGGTCCCTTCCAGTCCAAGAATCTATGAATCTATGAATGTTTTCCCCACCTAGGCCTTTCTCCCTTAGAATCACTGGGGACATTGGGGTTTGTATCTCTTTTGCTTTCCCTTTTCCCTTCTTCCCTCCCTCCACAGGGAAGGAGGGAGCTGCTCTCCAGCCCTCGTTGTGGGAGGCCCTCACACAGCGATGGGACAGGAAGAGTGCTCTGACAGTCATCCCCACTGGTGAGCTGGGCCATCCTTTGGGCCATGTGGTGAGAACCCTCATCCTCACGTCCCAGAGAGTCTCAACACTGACTGACTGGGCTGAAGGACTAGTGACAGGGAGGAGACTCAGGACCTTGTTCTCTTTTAAGACCCAGCAAATAAGCCACAACCAATCATCTCCTTGATTAATTGTGCTGCTCCTCTCCATTAATTGTCTCTGAGCTATTCCTGATTCTCCCTAATGTTTTAGTTCCTCTAAAAGATTTGCTGAATCATTACTAAGAACAGTGGTTGGGCCCAGGTTTCAGAGAGGTTGGCGTGTTAGAGACTAACAAATGTATTTGGGCATAAGCTTTCGCGGGCTAGAACCCACTTCATCAGATGCACGGAGTGGAAAATACAGGAGCAGGTATAAGTACATGAAAAGATGGGAGTCGCCTTACCAAGTGTGAGGTCAGTCTAACGAGACAATTCAATTAACAGTAGGATACCAAGGGAGGAAAAATTACTTTTGTAGTGGTAATGAGAGTGGCCCATTACAGAGAGTTGACAAGAAGGTCTGTAGCTCATTGGAGACCACTTTATTCTGGCCCTGTCACCTTTCAATGCGATATTATATTATACTCATAACGTCACACCCCCAACACAAAATGGATGCAGGAAGGGATGACACAAACATCACTGACTGCATCCCAAAAGCTCCCCATCCTGGTTCTGTCTCACTACAGCTTGTACTGGGTTAGAAGCCGTATCCGTGTATAACAGAAATGTTTCACCAAACTCATGTTCAATAACATGATTGAATCTCTTTACAAACTTAAGGTAAAACCTGGTTAGAACAATAGTGGATTGGATCTGCACTTGCAGCATGGTTCCTGTATGTCTCGTGTGATCTTGCCAAGAGCTAAAGAACATAGCTACTTTTTCCATACAAGCTTTGGCAAATGTTTGGAGCCCAGTTAACATCAAGTCGATGTAGATATTAATGTTGTCCATAGTATAGAAATCTTGGCATTTAGCCATGAAAGCAATATGGTAGCATGCCTCAGTTTCCCTTTTTATACAGCACGTCAGGTCTGGAATGTCTTTTCTCCTGTGAAAAGTTCCAATACTGTTTACAGGCATTAACAGTGCAACATTAGCATTACAAGGCCTTTTAACATAGAGCGTGTTCTCATGTATTCCTCTTAACATGTTGTGACGGAGCAGGGAGCGGGGCGGATTTGACCTGGGAATGTTGCCTGGGAGTTACATTGAGCTACCTGAGTTGTACCTACAAGCTCTGCTGTAGACTGCGTTCGTATTGTCCAATAAACCTTCTGTTTTACTGGCTGGCTGAGAGTCACAGTGAATCTCAGGAGGAGGGGTGCAGGGCCCTGACTCCCCCATACTCCGTGACAACTTCTCTCCCCCCTTCGAGACTGAACTGAGCCAGGTCACAAGGGGAGACCTCGGGAAGGAGACTGGCTGCAGCAAACCAAGGGGGGGTCTCTGAGATTGCCCCTGCCCTGCAGCCTGTCCTGCCTGGCCATTACCATGGACTCTCTGTGAGGTCACCGCCTCCCGACCTCCTTTGACCAATCAGCCGAGGTGCTGCAAAAGGCCCTTGTGATGTCACTGCCACACCCACCGCTGCACTGCAGGGCTAATGTCCTGCCCCTGGCCAGCCCCTTTGGATGTTTGAGCTGCTCCCCCTGTATCCCGCCCCCTCCCCCTCACTCATTGTTAGCTCTGGGGATCAAGCAGGCTACTCATGAAAACATCAGAGGCTGTTCAATGTGGCACACTCAGTTTTTCAGAGATTTCTAGACTTTAAGGACAGAAGAGACCATTAGATCATCTAATGTGACACTCCTCCCCTTGCCGACCCTCCCCTCTCTGGATATTACAGGCCTCCTGTATAGCACAGTGACTAGTTTTGGACCAAAGCACACTCCAGAAAGGCATCTAGTCTTCATTGGAAGACATCAAGAGATGGAGAAACCACCACTTCCCCTGGTAGTGTGGAGGAAACTGATGCAGAGGGGAAGAGAATTGACCCCAAGGCCACACCTGTGAGTCTGTATCATAATACATACGCACAGCGACAGTGTGCTAAGGTCGTACAAGCAACCTTCGTTCTGGTGTTTCCTAACGTTTAAAGGCCTGGTCTGCACACAGTTCTTGGTAGTTCTAGAACTATTTTGGGGGAGATGCATTTATTTACATCTCCCTTAATAGTTGTGCCAGCACAATGTCTACTGTGCACACAGTTATAGACTCCTATCAGTGTCTTACACCAAAATAGCTTATTCCCCTCACTGTACTGGTATAAAGCACCGTTATACTGATATGACTGTCCCCATACAAGGGGGGTTGTACTGCTTGAACTATACTAGGAGAGCTCAAGCTCTACAACTTTCTAGTGTTAACAAGCCCCTGCTCACTATCACTTGTGCACCTTTATATTGAATTAGAACAAAAGAGTCAGTCTCTTGTTACGGGGAACAGAGATTGCCTCCCCAGAGGACAAATGACACTCAGATACTTGGCCCTCAGATACTGTGGTGATGGGCACCAACTGAGAAACCTAGATAAATAGCTCCATGTAGACGAACGAACGTCAGTGCAGAGGTGTCATGGGGTTGCTGGTCCCTTTAAGGGGAGTCTGGGCCCAGGCTACGTATGGGAAGCTAATTTAAAAGGAAAGAGCCCATGTAGGGCAGATGATTGTCTGTCAGGCACCTGGCCCTGATCAAAGGCCATCAGGACTCAGTGGCAAGGAGGGGCTCTTGGGACAGGCCTGTTCTGTTGCTGCAGGAGGAGACCTACAGCCTGTTTAACTCTCTAAGCTGTCAGGTGACTGATGGAGTAGAAAGTGTCCAGCTTTAGCCCCCAGCTCAGCCAATCAGTGTTTAGACTCTGCGGGGCGGGAGGCTGAGAGGTCTCACCACATGGCCCAAAGGATGGCCCAGAGCCCCGGTGGGGATCACTGTCAGAGCACTCTTCCTGTCCTGTCGCTTTGTGAGGGCCTCCCACAACGAGGGCTGGAGAGCAGCCCCCTCCTCGCCTGTGGAGGGAGGGAAGCAGAGAAAAGGGAAACCAAGAGACACAAACCCCAATGTCCCCAGTGACTCTATGGGACAAAGGCCTCAGTGGGGGGAAAATTCTCCCACCTTAACCTAGTGTTTCCAGTGGCTAGAATTTGGCCGGCACCAGATGGCTCAGGCTGAACAGGTTCCAAACCGCTCGGAGGCTCTGACCTTCTCAACAGGGACGGCTGTTTTCCAGCTAAATCAGTAGCGGGAAAGGGGGAAACTCCGAAGAGGCTCCTCCTCGCGCTCACGTACCTGAACCTGAATTCTCCCTCAGGCCTCAAGGGGAGACCTCGGGAAGGAGACTGGCTGCAGCAAACCAAGGGGGGTCTCTGAGATTGCCCCCGCCCTGCAGCCTGTCCTGCCTGGCCGTTGCCATGGACTCTCTGTGAGGTCACCGCCTCCCAACCTCTTTTGACCAATCAGCCGAGGTGCTGCAAAAGGCCCTTGTGATGTCACTGCCACACCCACCGCTGCACTGCAGGGCTAATGTCCTGGCCCTGGCCAGCCCCTTTGGATGTTTGAGCTGCTCCCCCCTGTATCACCCCCACACACACACACACACTCACTGTTAGCTCTGGGGATCAAGCAGGCTACACATGAAAACATCAGAGGCTGCTCAATGTGCCACACTCAGGTTTTCAGAGATTTCTAGACTTTAAGGCCAGAAGAGACCATTAGATCATCTAATCTGTCCCACCCTGGATATCACAGGCCTCCTGTATAGCACAGTGCGCCGGAGCAGGGAGCGGGGCGGATTTGACCTGGGAATGTGGCAAGGGAGTTAAGGAAGATACCTGAGCTGTAACCTGAGCCAGGAAGGGGGTTGGGAGAACTGACAGCTTCTGCCCAGGAGACTGAACAAAGGAGAGGAGGGGCAGAGGGGAGGGGGGAGGAAGCTGCTGAAGGGGGTTGTATTTTAGTTTTGGTTTTGGGCTGGGTGGTGCAATGCAGGGAACCCCAAGCTGGGGTCTAAGCTCCCTAAACCCCCCAGAAGGACTTGATTGAGGGGTCCTGGTTGTACCTACACATTCTGCTTGGGACTGTGTTCCTGTCATCTAATAAACCTTCTGTTTTACTGGCTGTCTGAGAGTCACGGTGACTCTCAGGAAGAGGGGTGCAGGGCCCTGACTCCCCCGCACTCCGTGACAACTGGTGACAGCGGTGGGATCTACTGCACCCCGTGGACGGAGCTGTCTGCTGTAAGTGACTGGGGAGTAGTAAAACGAAGGGTGATTGACGGGGTCCAGGCGTGCTGAAGAGTCAATGAGGGAAGGTTTCAGGGGGCGACTCACCCCTGGGAGTGTGTGACCAGCGAGAAGGACTTTTCCAGTAACAGGGTTCCCCGCGGGATCGCAGCGAGTGATCCCAGGGGCGGAGGAGTCTGCAGCTCGACCCTGGCAGAGAGGTGGTGACCTCGAGAAGGGCTGGGACACTAGGGGAACTGTGGGGAGCAGTGAGCACCCAGGCCTGTGAGTGGCCAGCAGGAAGATGTATGCCAAGCGGCTTAAGAGCGACCTGGTGGAGCTGTGCAGGCAGAGGGGCTGCGCAGTGGGAGGCTCACCAAAGGACAGCTCATTGCCCAGCTGGAGGAGGGAGATCGCTCGAATGAACTGATCCCTGTCTCTGAGGGAAGCAGCCTGGCAGATGTAGCCCAGGCACCAGTCTCTGTCCCAGCTGGGAGTGGTCAGCCGGCTGCTGAGGGCTTCCCGATTCCCCTCCTTCCTATGCCTAGGGGAAGGGTGGGGAGGAGCCCAGCAAATACCGAGGGCACCGTGACCCCCCGGGGCCAGCAGGGGATCCTCCCAGCGAAGCTCGCCGGCCAGCAGGGGATCCTCCCGGCCACACTCGGCATCCGTGGAGTGGAAGCGTCTGGAATGGGAGAAAGAGCTAAAACTGAGAGAGCTGGCAGATCGTGAACAGAGGCAGCATGAATGGGAGGAGAAAGAGAAACAGAGGCAGCATGAAGAGAGACAGCGTCAGCATTAACTGGAGCTGGCGACGCTGAGGGGCAGCGAGCCCCCGGCTGCGGTGAGTGAGGGGGGACCCAGGACTGCACGGAGCTTTGATAAGTGCATCCTGGCCCCGCGTAAGGAGCGGGAGGACATGGAGACTTCCTGGATGCCTTTGAGATGGCCTGCGAGCTGCACCAGGTTGATCTTGCGGACAGACTCCGGGTTCTCACCCCCTTACTGGACCCCAAAGCCGTGGCATTGTACCGCCAACTGGAAGGGGCGGAGAGAGGGGACTACGAACTATTCAAAAAGGCCCTGCTACGCGAGTTTGGGCTGACTCCTGAGATGAACCGGGAAAGGTTCCGGAGTCAGGATAAAACCCCTGAGATCTCATATCTGCAACTAGCCGTCCGCATGGAAGGATACGCCAGCAAGTGGGCAGATGGGACCCAGACAAAGGAGGACCTGGTTCAACTGCGGTACTGGAGCAACTGTATGAGCAGTGCCCATCCAACCTGAGGCTGTGGTTGAGGGACAAAAAGCCAGAGAACTCGCGACACGCAGGGCGGCTGGCTGATGAGTTTGTGAAGAGCCAGTCAGGGGGAGGCAGGGAGGAGTCCCAAAAGAACAGGCCCGCAGTGATGCAGAGAGAGAGTCACCCGGGGACATCCCGAAGGGGGAATATGGGGAATCCCCTCCAAAGGGGAATGCCCAGCGTCAGGGACAACCGACCGGTTCGAGGGGAGCCAAAGAGGCCACATTCAGGCCCAGTGCCCCAAGCTCGAGGACAGACTGAGCAGACCGAACCCACACCGTGTTAACTTGGTAGAGGCCCAGACGGATGAGGGGCAGGCTTCCCAGGCAAGGGGGGCTGGCAGCTTATCAACTGCTCTAGAGAGAGAAGGGCCCCAGGCCAGCTTCTCTGGGGGGCCGGATGCTCCGGACTCAAAGTTCTCCATTTACAGAGTGGGCGCGGAGCTGTCCCTGCGGAGCGAGTGCCTTATTCCCCTGGAGGTGGATGGGAGGAAAGTATATGGATACTGGGACACAGGCGCTGAGGTGACGCTGGCCTGGCCCAAGGCGGTAGCTCTAGATCAGGTGATACCCAACACCTTCCTGACCCTGACGGGGGTGGATGGGACTCCATTCAAGGTGCCTGTGGCAAGGGTACACCTGAAATGGGGGGCCAAGGAGGACCCCAAGGACGTGGGAGTGCACCACCATTTGCCCACTGAGGTGTTGATGGGGGGGACCTAGAGGACGGGCCAAGCAACCCCCAGAACGCCTTAGTCGTGACCCGGAGCCAGAGCCAGAGCCGGCGAGGGGCACTACGCCCTGACCTCGGGAAGGATGTCACACCGGAGGCACAGAACCCTACCCTGGTGGGGAGGGAACACCCAAGGACAAGACTCAGGGGGGCTGTGGCTTCCGACCCAGCCGACGAGAGGGAACAGGTCTCCGTCCCTTCCCCAGCCGCCGAATTCCAGGCCGAGTTGCAGAAAGATCCCTCCTTGAGGAAGCCAAAGGACCTGGCTGACCTCAGTGCGGTACAGACCATGAGGAGAGGTTGCAAGGAGAGGTTCCTGTGGGAGAAGGGGTTCCTATACCGAGAATGGGCTCCTGGGGGATCAGGAGGCAGCTGGTGGTACTCCAGAAGTTTCGCCGCAAGCTACTGTACCTGGCCGATGACATCCCACTCGCAGGGCACCAGGGAATCCGGCGCACCAGGCAGAGGCTGCTGCAGAACTTTTACTGGCCTGGAGTCTTTACCAACGTCCGACCGTACTGCCGATCCTGTGACCCCTGCCAGAGGGTGGGGAAGGCCCGGGACAAGGGGAAAGCGGCTTTGAGACTTTTGCCCATCATAGAGGAGCCTTTCCAGAAGGTGGCTATGGACATAGTGGGACCTCTCAGTAAGTCGACCCGGTCAGGGAAGAAATACATTCTGGTGGTGGTAGATTTCGCCACCCACTACTCCGAGGCAGTGCCCTTATCGTCCATCGAAGCAGACACTGTGGCAGATGTGCTGCTGACCATTTTCAGCCGAGTGAGGTTTCCCAAGGAAGTCTTAACAGACCAAGGGTCCGACTTCATGTCGGCCCTACTCCGGTGCTTGTGGGAGAAATGCGGGGTCCGGCACAACTGGGCCTCAGCGTAACACCCCCAATCCAATGGGCTGGTGGAGACGTATAACGGAACGCTAAAGATGATGCATTCATGAACCAGCACCCGCAGGACTGGCACAAGTACTTACCTCACCTACTGTTCGCGTACAGGGAGGTACCCCAGGGTCTACCAGGTTTTAGCCTTTCAAACTGTTATATGGAAAGCGGGTAAGGGGGCCCCGGGACCTGATGAGAGACGAATGGGAGAGGAAGGCAACTCCCGAGGGGGAGTTGGTGGTGGAGTATGTCCAGACCTTCCGGGACCATGCCGAGCTCATGGACCTGCCCAGGGAGAATCTGGCCAGAGCACAGAGGCAGCAGAAGGTCTGGTATGACCGCACGGTGCAGGCCAGCGCCTTGGCCACCGGGGATCAGGTGATGGTCCTCATCCCCATGAGGAAAAACAAACTCCAGGCCGCCTGGGAAGGGCCCTTCAAGGTTGTCAAGCAACTAAATGAGGTAAACTATGTGGTGGAGCTGTCGAACCGGGCGCACCACCGCCGGGTATACTATGTGAATATGATGAAGCCATATTATGACAGGGGGAATGTGATGTTGGCCGTGTGTGGACATTGGGAGGAGCAGGGAGATGACCCTTTAGTAGATCTATTCCCTGGGACAAGAGCTGGTCCCCCCCTGGAAACAATTCCCCTCTCTGATCAGCTGACCCCAGCCCAGCAAGCTGAGATCAGTGGGGTGCTGCATCTGTACCGAGAGCTGTTTTCCAACCAGCCTGGATGCACTAATCTGACTGTCCACCGGGTGCAGACAGGATCGCACCCGCCTATAAAATGCTCCCCCTTCCGAGTCACAGGGAAAACTGCTCAGGACCTGGAAAGAGAGGTCAATGACATGCTGGCTTTGGGGGATGATCCAGCCATCTTCCAGCCCTTGGGCCTTGCCGGTGGTGCTGGTCCCCAAAAAGGACGGCTCGATCCAGTTCTGTGTGGACTATCGGAAGCTCAGTGCCATCACTGTAGCTGATGCCTACCCCCTGCCCAGGCCTGACGAGCTCCTAGACAAGCTGGGAGGCGCTCGGTACCTTACCACCATGGATCTTACAAAGGGCTACTGGCAAGTGCTGCTGGATGCAGATGCCAGGCTGAAATCGGCCTTTCCCACCCCTCTGGGACTCTATGAGTTCCTGACCCTGCCTTTCGGTCTCAAGGGAGCGCCAGCCACCTTCCAGCGCCTGGTGCATCAGCTACTGAGGGGGATGGCGTATATTGACGACATCTGTGTCTTTAGCCAGACCTGGGAGGATCACGTGTCCCAGGTTAGACAAGTGCTGGTCCGACTCCAGGAGGCTGGGTTGACCGAAAAAGCTGAGAAGTGCAAGGTGGGGATGGCTGAAGTATCCTACCTAGGTCACCGGGTGGGGAGCAGCTGTCTAAAGCGGGAACCAGCCAAAGAGGAGGTGATCAGAGACTGGCCTGCTCTGCAAACCAAAAAGCAGGTCCAAGCCTTTATTGGGATGGCGGGGTACTATCGAAGCTTTGTGCCCCACTTTAGCTCCATAGCCGCCCCCATCACTGAGCTGTGCAAGAAGGGGAAGCCAGACAAGGTGGTCTGGACCGAGGAGTGCCAGGAGGTTCTCCGGGCGCTGAAGGAGGCTCTGGTCAGCGGCCCAGTTCGGGCAAACCCCGACTTTGACAAGTCCTTTATGGTGTTCGCCAATGCCTCAGACACGGGACTGGGGGCGGTGTTAATGCAGGAGGATGTAAAGGGGGAGAGACATCCGATCGTGTACCTGAGCAAGAAGTTGCTACCCCGGGAGCAGAACTACGTGGCTATCGAGAAGGAATGCCTAGCCATGGTTTGTGCCCTCAAGAAACTAGAGCCATATCTCTTTGGGCGACACTTCACCGTGCACACCGACCACTCTCCCCTGACCTGGCTGCACCAGAGGAAAGGAGCCAACGCCTAGCTCCTGAGGTGGGGCCTGCTCCTGCAGGATTATGAGATGGACGTGGTCCATGTGAAGGGAAGTGCCAACCTGATAGCGGACGCGTTGTCCTGGAGAGGGGGCCCTGAAGTTCCCCAGGTCTCTGGTCAGAGTTACCCTGCTCAGTTCAGTCTCGAAGCGGGGAGAGAAGTTGTCACGGAGTATGGGGGAGTCAGGGCCCTGCACCCCTCTTCCTGAGATTCACTGTGACTCTCAGCCAGCCAGTAAAACAGAAGGTTTATTGGACAATACGAACGCAGTCTACAGCAGAGCTTGTAGGTACAACTCAGGTAGCTCAATGTAACTCCCAGGCAACATTCCCAGGTCAAATCCGCCGCGCTCCCTGCTCCGTCACAACATGTTAAGAGGAATACATGAGAACACACTCTATGTTAAAAGGCCTTGTAATGCTAATGTTGCACTGTTAATGCCTGTAAACAGTATTGGAACTTTTCACAGGAGAAAAGACATTCCAGACCTGACGTGCTGTATAAAAAGGGAAACTGAGGCACGCTACCATATTGCTTTCATGGCTAAATGCCAAGATTTCTATACTATGGACAACATTAATATCTACATCGACTTGATGTTAACTGGGCTCCAAACATTTGCCAAAGCTTGTATGGAAAAAGTAGCTATGTTCTTTAGCTCTTGGCAAGATCACACGAGACATACAGGAACCATGCTGCAAGTGCAGATCCAATCCACTATTGTTCTAACCAAGTTTTACCTTAAGTTTGTAAAGAGATTCAATCATGATATTGAACATGAGTTTGGTGAAACATTTCTGTTATACACGGATACGGCTTCTAACCCAGTACAAGCTGTAGTGAGACAGAACCAGGATGGGGAGCTTTTGGGATGCAGTCAGTGATGTTTGTGTCATCCCTTCCTGCATCCATTTTGTGTCGGGGGTGTGACGTTATGAGTATAATATAATATCGCATTGAAAGGTGACAGGGACAGAATAAAGTGGTCTCAAATGAGCTACAGACCTTCTTGTCAACTCTCTGTAATGGGCCACTCTCATTACCACTACAAAAGTAATTTTTCCTCCCTTGGTATCCTACTGTTAATTGAATTGTCTCGTTAGACTGACCTCACACTTGGTAAGGCGACTCCCATCTTTTCATGTATTTATACCTGCTCCTGTATTTTCCACTCCATGCATCTGATGAAGTGGGTTCTAGCCCACGAAAGCTTATGCCCAAATTCATTTGTTAGTCTCTAACACGCCAACCTCTCTGAAACCTGGGCCCAACCACTGTTCTTAGTAATGATTCAGCAAATATTTTAGAGGAACTAAAACATTAGGGAGAATCAGGAATAGCTCAGAGACAATTAATGGAGAGGAGCAGCACAATTAATCAAGGAGATGATTGGTTGTGGCTTATTTGCTGGGTCTTAAAAGAGAACAAGGTCCTGAGTCTCCTCCCTGTCACTAGTCCTCCAGCTCAGCCAATCAGCATTGAGACTCTGCGGGGCGGGAGGCTGAGGGTTCTCACCACGTGGCCCAAAGGATGGCCCAACTCACCAGTGGGGATCACTGTCAGAGCACTCTTCCTGTCCCATCGCTGTGTGAGGGCCTCCCACAACGAGGTCTGGAGAGCAGCCCCCTCCTCCCCAGTGGAGGGAGGGAAACAGGGAAAAGGGAAAACAAAAGAGACACAAACCCCAATGTCCCCAGTGACTCTATGGGACAAAGGCACTAAGTGGGGAAAAAATTCTCCCACCTTAACCTAGTTTTTCCTGTGCCTAGAATTTGGCCGGCACCAGATGGCTCAGGCTGAACAGGTTCCAAACCGCTCGGAGGCTCTGCCCTTCTCAACAGGGACAGCTGTTTTCCAGCTAAATCAGTAGCGGGAAAGGGGGAAACTCCGAAGAGACTCCTCCTCGCGCTCACGTACCTGAACCTGAATTCTCCCTCAGGCCTCAAGGGGAGACCTCGGGAAGGAGACTGGCTGCAGCAAACCAAGGGGGGTCTCTGAGATTGCCCCTGCCTTGCAGCCTGTCCTGCCTGGCCGTTGCCATGGACTCTCTGTGAGGTCACCGCCTCCCAACCTCCTTTGACCAATCAGCCGAGGTGCTGCAAAAGGCCCTTGTGATGTCACTGCCACTCCCACCGCTGCACTGCAGGGCTAATGTCCTGCCCCTGGCCAGCCCCTTTGGATGTTTGAGCTGCTTGATGGGAAACTAATTTAAAAGCAAAGAGCCCATGTAGGGCAGATGATTGTCTGTCAGGCAGCTGGCCCTGATCAGAGGCCATCAGAACTCAGTGGCAAGGAGGGGCTCTTGGGACAGGCCTGTTCTGTTGCTGCAGGAGGAGATCTACAGCCTGTTTAACTCTCTAAGCTGTCAGGTGACTGATGGAGTAGAAAGGGTCCAGCTTTAGCCCCCAGCTCAGCCAATAAGCGTTCAGACTCTGTGGGGCGGGAGGCTGAGGGGTCTCACCACATGGCCCAAAGGATGGCCCAGAGCCCCAGTGGGGATCACTGTCAGAGCACTCTTCCCTCTTAGTCTTCTCTTTTCCAAACTAAATAAACCCAATTCTTTCAGCCTTCCTTCATAGGTCATGTTCTCAAGACCTTTAATCATTCTTGTTGCTCTTCTCTGGACCCTCTCCAATTTCTCCACATCTTTCTTGAAATGCGGTGCCCAGAGCTGGACATAATACTCCACTTGAGGCCTAACCAGTGCAGAGTAGAGCGGAAGAATGACTTCTCGTGTCTTGCTCACAACACACCTGCTAATACATCCCAGAATCATGTATGCTTTTTTTTGCAACAGCGTCACACTGTTGACTCATATTTAGCTTGTGGTCCACTATAACTCCTAGATCCCTTTCTGCCGTACTCCTTCCTACACAGTCTCTTCCCATTCTGTATGTGTGAAACTGATTTTTGCTTCCTAAGTGGAGCACTTTGCATTTGTCTTTATTAAACTTCATCCTGTTTACCTCAAACCATTTCTCCAATTTGTCCAGATCAATTTGAATTATGACCCTGTCCAACAAAGCAGTTGCAATCTCTCCCAGTTTGGTATCATCTGCAAACTTAATAAGCGTACTTTCTATGCCAATATCTAAGTCGTTGATGAAGATATTGAACAGAGCCGGTCCCAAAACAGACCCCTGCGGAACCCCACTTGTTATACCTTTCCAGCAGGATTGGGAACCATTAATAACTACTCTCTGAGTAGTTATAACGGTTATCCAGGCAGTTATACACCCACCTTATAGTAGCCCCATCTACTTGTATTCTGCTTTCTCCTGTGCTGATATCACTGGGCTGCGTGCGTGTGTTCCCTCTGTGTGCGGTCCCAGCTCTGCAGATAGCTGACACAGCAAACCCGATGAGAACCCCCAATAACCACAGAGTCTAGTAAGGTACGAAGGCATCTCGGCCAGGTTTATTGTGACCCTGACACAATTGCAGTTCCCTGTAGGTTTCTTAGCCTAATCCAGGGCATACGACGAGAAAGTGCCGCTCGGCAATGGACTCAGCTCGGTCAGTGGCGGGACTTTCCACTGCCTCGTCGGCTGGACAAAGACACCGCCGCATGGATACATTCTTATACACAGGTACAAACAAGTTCTACATCACTCCTGACGTATTGAGGTGCAACCCCTCTACGCAGCAATGTACAGGCAGCAATGGGTCGGCCTGTTCCATGTTATTTGTGGAATGTTCCGGTATAGTGTATGTTCTGATATCTGGTGTTCAGTACCTTTTAGGTATGTCTCTTTTTGCAGCATCAGCCCTTTCCTTGCCAGCGTCTGTGAGCAGGGCCTGCCTCTGGCTCACAGCTTAACTTTGCTTTATGTTAGCGAAGTCTTGACCATTACTTTAGTTCAGGCCTCAGGCCTCATACCGGGCCTCTGATACCAAGGTGTATATCTCAGGGCCTCCTCTTACTACAGCCCGTAACAAGAGACTGACTTTTTTGTTCTAATTCAATATAAAGGTGCACGAGTGATAGTGAGCAGGGGCTTGTTTACACTAGAAAGTTGTAGTGCTTGAGCTCTACTAGTATAGTTCAAGCAGTACAACCCCCCTTGTATGGGGACAGTCATATCAGTATAACGGTGCTTTATACCGGTACAGTGAGGGGAATAAGCTATATTGGTGTAAGACACTTGTATGAGGCTATAACTGTGTGCACAGTAGACATTGTGCTGGCACAACTATTAAGGGAGATGTAAATAAATGCATCCCTACCCAAAATAGTTCTAGAACTACCAAGAACTGTGTGCAGACCAGGCCTTTAAACGTTAGGAAACACCAGAATGAAGGTTGCTTGTACACCCTTAGCACAGTGTCATTATGCGTATGTCTTATGATACAGACTCACGGGTGTGGCCTTGGGGTCAATTCTCTTCCCCTCTGCATCAGTTTCCTCCAAACTACCAGGGGAAGTGGTGATTTCTCCATCTCTTGATTTCTTCCAATGAAGACTAGATACCTTTTTGGATTCTGCATTGGTCCAAAACTAGTCACTGTGTTATACAGGAGGCCTGTAATGACCAGAGAGGGGAGGGTCGGCAAGGGGAGGAGTGTCACATTAGATGATCTAATCGTCTCTACTGTCCTTAAAGTCTAGAAATCTCTGAAAACCTGAGTGTGGCACATTGATCAGCCTCTGATGTTTTCATGAGTAGCCTGCTTGATCCCCAGAGCTAACAGTGAGTGAGTGTGGGGGGGGGGGGGGGGTTGATACAGGGGGAGCAGCTCAAACATCCAAAGGGGCTGGCCAGGGGCAGGACATTAGCCCTGCAGTGCAGCGGTGGGAGTGGCAGTGACATCACAAGGGCCTTTTGCAGCACCTCGGCTTATTGGTCAAAGGAGGTCGGGAGGCGGTGACCTCACAGAGAGTCCATGGCAAGGGCCAGGCAGGACAGGCTGCAGGGCAGGGGCAATCTCAAGGACCCCCCTTGGTTTGCTGCAGCCAGTCTCCTTCCCGAGGTCTCCCCTTGAGGCCTGAGGGAGAATTCAGATTCAGGTACGTGAGCGCGAGGAGGAGCCTCTTCGGAGTTTCCCCCTTTCCCGCTACTGATTTAGCTGGAAAACAGCCGTCCCTGTGGAGAAGGTCAGAGCCTCCGAGTGGTTTGGAACCTGTTCAGCCTGAGTCATCTGGTGCCGGCCAAATTCTAGGCACGGGAAACACTAGGTTAAGGTGGAAGAATTTTTGCCTCACTTAGGCCTTTGTCTCCTAGAGTCACTGGGGACATTGGGGTTTGTGTCTCTTCATTTCCCTTTTCCCTGCTTCCCTCCCTCCACAGGCGAGGGGGGGGCTGCTCTCCAGCCCTCCTTGTGGGAGGCCCTCACAAAGCGATGGGACAGGAAGAGTGCTCTGACAGTGATCCCCACTGGTGAGCTGGGCCATCCTTTGGGCCATGTGGTGAGACCCCTCAGCCTCCCGCCCCGCAGAATGTGAAAGCTGATTGGCTGAACTGGGAGTTAAAGCTGGACGCTTTCTACTCCATCAGTCACCTGACATGTTAGAGAGTTAAACAGGCTATAGATCTCCTCCTGCAGCAACAGAACGGGCCTGTCCCAAGAGCCCCTCCTTGCCTCTGAGTCCTGATGGCCCCTGATCAGGGCCAGGTGTCTGATAGACAATCATCTGCCTTACATGGGCTTTTTGCTTTTAAATTAACTTCCCATACGTAGCCTGGGCCCAGACTCCCCTTAAAGGGACCAGCAACCCCATGACACCTCTGCACTGACATTCATTCGTCTACATGGAGCTATTTATCTAGGTTTCTCAGTTGGCGCCCATCACCACAGTATCTGAGGGCCAAGTATCTGGGTGTCATTTGTCCTGTGGGGAGGCAATCTCTGTTCCCCGTAACAAGAGACTGACTCTTTTGTTCTAATTCAATATAAAGGTGCACGAGTGATAGTGAGCAGGGGCTTGTTTCACTAGAAAGTTGTAGTGCTTGAGCTCTACTAGTATAGTTCAAGCAGTACAACCCCCCTTGTATGGGGACAGTCATATCAGCATAACGGTGCTTTATACCAGTACAGTGAGGGGAATAAGCTATATTGGTGTAAGACACTGGTAGGAGTCTATAACTGTGTGCACAGTAGACATTGTGCTGGCACAACTATTAAGGGAGATGTAAATAAATGCATCCCCCCCAAAATAGTTCTTGAACTACCAAGAACTGTGTGCAGACCAGGCCTTTAAACGTTAGGAAACACCAGAATGAAGGTTGCTTGTACAACCTTAGCACACTGTCGCTGTGCGTATGTCTTATGATACAGACTCACAGGTGTGGCCTTGGGGTCAATTCTCTTCCCCTCTGCATCAGTTTCCTCCAAACTACCAGGGGAAGTGGTGGTTTCTCCATCTCTTGATGTCTTCCAATGAAGACTAGATGCCTTTCTGGAGTGTGCTTTGGTCCAAAACTAGCCACTGTGCTATACAGGAGGCCTGTGATATCCAGGGTGGGACAGATTAGATGATCTAATGGTCTCTTCTGGCCTTAAAGTCTAGAAATCTCTGAAAACCTGAGGCCTCTCCAAGGGGAGAACTCAGGAAGGAGACTCGTGGCAGCAAAGCCCCGGGGATCTCTGAGATTGCCCCTGCCCTGCAGCCTGTCCTACCTGGCCGTTGCCATGGACTCTCTATGAGGTCACCGCCTCGCGACCTCCTTTGACCAATCAGCCGAGGTGTTGCAAAAGGCCTTTGTGATGTCACTGCCACACCCACCCCTGCACTGCAGGGCTAATGTCCTGGCCCTGGCCAGCCCCTTTGGATGTTTGAGCTGCTCCCCCTGTATCCTCCCCGCCCCACTCACTGTTAGCTCTGGGGATCAAGCAGGCTACTCATGAAAACATCAGAGGCTGCTCAATGTGCCACACTCCGGTTTTCAGAGATTTCTAGACTTTAAGGCCAGAAGAGACCATTAGATCATCTAATCTGTCCCACCCTGGATATCACAGGCCTCCTGTATAGCACAGTGTGCCGGAGCAGGGAGCGGGGCGGATTTGACCTGGGAATGTGGCAAGGGAGTTAAGGAAGATACCTGAGATGTAACCTGAGCCAGGAGAGACGAGTGATAGTGAACAGGGACGGCTGTTTTCTAGCTAAATCAGTAGCGGGAAAGGGGGAAACTCTGAAGAGGCTCCTCCTCGCGCTCACCCATCAGTTTCTTCCAAACTACCAGGGGAAGCAGCGGTTTCTCCAACTCTTGATGTCTTGCAGTGAAGACTAGATGCCTTTCTGGAGTGTGCTTTGGTCGAAAACTAGCCACTGTGCTATACAGGAGGCCTGTGATATCCAGGGGTGGGGGTGGGGCGAGGGGAGGGGTCAGATTAGATGATCTAATGGTCTCTTCTGGCCTTAAAGTCTAGAAATCTCTGAAAACCTGAGTGTGGCACATTGAGCAGCCTCTGATGTTTTCATGAGTAGCCTGCTTGATCCCCAGAGCTAACAATGAGTGAGTGTGTGAGTTTCCCCTTTCCCACTACTGATTTAGCTAGAAAACAGACGTCCCTGTTGAGAAGGTCAGAGCCTCAGAGCGGTTTGGAACCTGTTCAGCCTGAGCCATCTGATGCCGGCCAAATTCTAGGCCCAGGAAACACTAGGTTAAGGTGGGAGAATGGCTTAACCACAAGATCTTGCATGATCTAAAACATAAAAAGGAGTCATATAAAAAATGGAAACTCGGACAGATTACAAAGGATGAATATAGGCAAATAACACAGGAATGCAGGGGCAAGATTAGAAAGGCAAAGGCACAAAATGAGCTCAAACTAGCTACAGCAATAAAGGGAAACAAGACTTTTTATCAATATAATAGACGCACGAGCAGGGCCGGCTCTAGGTTTTTTGCTGCCCCAAGCAAAAAAAATTTTGGCTGCCCCCCATACCAGCCCTGGGCTCCTCGCTGCATCCCCCTGCCACACCAGGCCTGTGCTCTCACTCCCCGCACCCGCACCCCCCTGCCGCCCCAGACCTGGGCTCCTCCCTCCCCCCCCACCATTGTCCCCCACACACACCTCCTACCGCCTCAGCCCTGGGCTCTCCCCCCCTCTCTCATAGAATCATAGAATCATAGAATATCAGGGTTGGAAGGGACCTCAAGAGGTCATCTAGTCCAACCCCCTGCTCAAAGCAGGACCAATTCCCAACTAAATCATCCCAGCCAGGGGTTTGTCAAGCCGGGCCTTAAAAACCTCCAAGGAAGGAGACTCCACCACCTCCCTAGGTAACGCATTCCAGTGTTTCACCACCCTCCTAGTGAAATAGTTTTTCCTAATATCCAACCTGGACCTCCCCCACTGCAACTTGAGACCATTGCTCCTTGTTCTGTCATCTGCCACCACTGAGAACAGCCGAGCTCCATCCTCTTTGGAACCCCCCTTCAGGTAGTTGAAGGCTGCTATCAAATCCTCCCTCATTCTTCTCTTCTGGAGACTAAACAATCCCAGTTCTCTCAGCCTCTCCTCATAAGTCATGTGCTCCAGACCCCTAATCATTTTTGTTGCCCTCCGTTGGACTCTTTCAAATTTTTCCACATCCTTCTTGTAGTGTGGGGCCCAAAACTGGACAGAGTATTCCAGATGAGGCCTCACCAATGTCGAATAAAGGGGAACGATCACGTTCCTCAATCTGCTGGCAATGCCCCTACTTATACAGCCCAAAATGCCGTTAGCTTTCTTGGCAACAAGGGCACACTGTTGACTCATATCCAGCTTCTCATCCACTGTGACCCCTAGGTCCTTTTCTGCAGAACTGCTACCTAGCCATTCGGTCCCTAGTCTGTAGCAGTGCATGGGATTCTTTCATCCTAAGTGCAGGACTCTGCACTTGTCCTTGTTGAACCTCATCAGGTTTTTTTTGGCCCAATCCTCTAATTTGTCTAGGTCCCTCTGTATCCGATCCCTACCCTCTAGTGTATCTACCACGCCTCCTAGTTTAGTGTCATCTGCAAACTTGCTGAGAGTGCAGTCCACACCATCCTCCAGATCATTAATAAAGATATTAAACAAAACCGGCCCCAGGACCGACCCTTGGGGCACTCCGCTTGAAACCGGCTGCCAACTAGACATGGAGCCATTGATCACTACCCATTGAGCCCGACGATCTAGCCAGCTTTCTATCCACCTTACAGTCCATTCATCCAGCCCATACTTCTTTAACTTGGCGGCAAGAATACTGTGGGAGACCGTATCAAAAGCTTTGCTAAAGTCAAGAAATAACACATCCACTGCTTTCCCCTCATCCACAGAGCCAGTTATCTCATCATAGAAGGCAATTAGGTTAGTCAGGCATGACTTCCCCTTGGTGAATCCATGCTGACTGTTCCTGATCACTTTCCTCTCCTCTAAATGTTTCATAATTGATTCCTTGAGGACCTGCTCCATGATTTTTCCAGGGACTGAGGTGAGACTGACTGGCCTGTAGTTCCCCCGATCCTCCTTCTTCCCATTTTTAAAGATGGGCACTACATTAGCCTTTTTCCAGTCATCTTGGCCCTCCCCCAATCGCCATGAGTTTTCCAAAATAATGGCTAATGGCTCTGCAATCTCACCCGCCAACTCCTTTAGCACCCTCGGATGCAGCGCATCCGGCCCCATGGACTTGTGCACGTCCAGTTTTTCTAAATAGTCCCGAACCACTTCTTTCTCCACAGAGGGCTGGTCACCTTCTCCCCATACTGTACTGCCCAGTGCAGCAATCTGGGAGCTGACCTTGTTCGTGAAGACAGAGGCAAAAAAATCATTGAGTACATTAGCTTTTTCCACATCCTCGGTCACTAGGTTGCCTCCCTCATTCAGTAAGGGGCCCACACTTTCCTTGATTTTCTTCTTGTTGCTAACATACCTGAAGAAACCCTTCTTGTTACTCTTAACATCTCTTGCTAACTGCAACTCCAAGTGTGATTTGGCCTTCCTGATTTCACTCCTGCATGCCTGAGCAATATTTTTATACTCTTCCCTGGTCATTTGTCCAATCTTCCATTTCTTGTAAGCTTCTTTTTTGCGTTTAAGATCAGCAAGGATTTCACTGTTTAGCCAAGCTGGTCGCCTGCCATATTTACTATTCTTTCTACACATCGGGATGGTTTGTTCCTGCAACTGCAATAAGGATTCTTTAAAATACAGCCAGCTCTCCTGGACCCCTTTGCCCTTCATGTTATTCTCCCAGGGGATCCTGCCCATCTGTTCCCTGAGGGAGTCAAAGTCTGCTTTTCTGAAGTCCAGGGTCCGTATTCTGCTGCTCTCCTTTCTTCCTTGTGTCAGGATCCTGAACTCGACCATCTCATGCTCACTGACTCCCAGGTTCCCATCCACTTTTGCTTCCCCTACTAATTCTTCCCTGTTTGTGAGCAGCAGGTCAAGAAAAGCTCTGCCCCTAGTTGGTTCCTCCAGCACTTGCACCAGGAAATTGTCCCCTACACTTCCCACAAACTCTCCTGCACCCTCCTTCCGCCACAGCCCTGGGTCACTGGTAACTTGCTCCCAGGGCAGGTCATTCAGCAGGAATTTTAGGTGTGCACAGAACACAGACAGGATTGGTTGCCATATGGTTACAGAACTGCAGTGAAGTGGAACAATTTTCAGGTTGTGTGATTGGAGGATATCTGGATGCATATTATAAGACTGTCCTACATAAATGAGGAAAAGTTGAGGTGCCTTTATTATTCTTTTGTTCCACTCTTTCTTTCTATGGGGAATTTGCCAATGCAATATCACTGTCTTCCTTTTAAATAAACAAAGAGAAAAAAGGCAATGGCTGTTGAAAATAGCAATTCCAGTCCTAATAACCACTGGGAAGCATTTCTTGCTCATTTTATCCTTCTTTTTCTACAGCAAGTTAAAGTGGATCAGTATATTTGATTTGGGAGAAATGAAGTAACAGATGCCCAAACTGAGCTTGAGCACTCCTGAATTTTGAGGTGTTCAAATCTGAAGGCAGGTGCTGGGGCGGTGGCTCCACAGGGGAGCACGGCAGCATGTATGCAGCAGTGGGTCTGGTGCTGCGCGAAGCCAGACACACTGGTCTGAGTGGCACGGTAAGGGGGCTGGGGGGTTGGAGAAGGGTAGGGGTTCCAGGAGGACTGTCAAGGGACAGGGAGCAGGGGGTGTTGGATGGGGCGGAGGTTTGGGGGGGCTGTCAGGGTCAGGGAGAAGGGGGGGAGTTAGATGGGTCAGGAGGTTGGGGGGAGCAGTCAGGGGACAGGCAGCAGTTGGATAGACATGGGAGTCCCAGGGGTTTGTCGGGTGACAGGCAGGGGGTGGGGTCCTAGGGCGGAAGTTGGGGGGGGGTCTCAGGAGGGGGCAGTTGGGGACAAGGAGAAGGGAGACTTAGATAGGGGGTGGGGTCCTGGGGGGCAGTTGGGGCAGGAGTCCGGGGGGGAGGTGATCAGGGGACAGGGAGCAGGCGGGTTGGATGGGTTGGGGCTTCTGTGGAGGGCAGTCAGAGGGAGTGGATGGGGGCAGGGTGGGGCTACCCTCCCTCCCCGTGGAGTGTCCTATTTTTTGAATGTTAAAATATGGTATCCCTGCCCTTCCCAGCGCAGCTCTCCATTCACTGCCTGCTGCAGCATGAGGTCTCAGCTACCTCCCTCCCTCCACTTTTTCCTGTTGGTAGTGGCCAAGGGAATGCTGGGAAATGTAGTTCTTTCCCTGCTCCAGGGCTGGCTCTATAGGCAGGGAGCTAAGCAAGGAACTACAGCTCCCAGGGCCCCCTGTTGGTTCTCAGCTCCCAGGCTGGATCCCTGCCGCCCCTGCAAGTGGGCTGCCCCAAGCACGTGCTTGCTTTGCTGGTGCCTAGAGCCGGCCCTGAGCACGAGGAAGACCAAGGACAGGGTAGGCCCACTGCTCAGTGAGGAGGGAGAAACAGAAACAGGAAACTTGGAAATGGCAGAGATGCTTAATGACTTCTTTGTTTCGGTCTTCACCGAGAAGTCTGAAGGAATGCCTAACATAGTGAATGCTAATGGGAAGGGGGTAGGGTTAGAGGATAAAATAAAAAAAGAACAAGTTAAAAATCACTTAGAAAAGTTAAAAGAACAGGAGTACTTGTGGCACCTTAGAGACTAACCAATTTATTTCAGCATAAGCTTTCGTGCTTGCAAGTCACCCGGGCCTGATGAAATGCATCCTAGAATACTCAAGGAGCTAATAGAGGAGGTATCTGAGCCTCTAGCTATTATCTTTGGAAAATCATGGGAGACGGGAGAGATTCCAGAAGACTGGAAAAGGGCAAATATAGCGCCCATCTATAAAAAGGGAAATAAAAACAAACCAGGAAACTACAGACCATTTAGTTTAACTTCTGTGCCAGGGAAGATAATGGAGCAAGTAATTAAGGAAATCATCTGCAAACACTTGGAAGGTGGTGTGATGTTATGAGTGTAAAATAATATTTCATTGAAAGATGACAGGGCCAGAAAGAGTTAATTAACTCAGACTGACCTGACCCATGGGTGAATTGTAGAAACTTGTTAGGAAGATATGTAAATAAATAGAGCTTTGAAATGCAAGTCTGCATTGTTAGAGATCTCAAGGGTAGATGTTTGCTTAGGTCTTGTGATGTAAGCAAACAAGTCTTGTCTATTGCTGTAACTTTAATTCGAAGATCAAAAAGGAATATTAACCTTTATGATGATACTTGAGTGAAACAGTATTATTGTCTATATGTCTCTTTGAAGGTTGTGGTAACCTGTATTTGAACTGTTTAATGGACAAATTACCCTGTGCTAATTGCCAGGATGTTTGGAAGGAGAATTAAGCCTATGGTTTTCTCAGGCCGAAAGGCTGCTGGAAATGTATAAGAACCCTGGGACATGATTCTGCTTCGTCTCAGATCTGCTTTGGGTTTCAAGAGGGGGAAATCTTAAGCCACAAGGATTGAGATCCCCAGTAACTGACTGCAGTCACCCTGAATATGGACATTGGACTATAACCTAGGGACTATATCTAAAAGGACTTTTGGCAACTACAAGCTCACCTCTGCTATGTATCTGAACCTCAAGAATTGAATTCAAGTCTTTCTGTATATTGATCTTTTAACCAACACTCTCTCTCTCTTTTCTTTTTTAATAAATTTTAGTTTTGTTAATAAGAATTGGTTATTAGCGTGTATTTTGGGTAAGATCTAAGTTATAATTGGACCTGGGTATGTGGCTGATCCTTTGGGATTGGAAGAACCTTTTTTTTTATATGATGAAGTAAGATTTTCAGTAATCATCATCGTATCTGACAGGTGTGTCAGGCCTGAGGCTGGGTACTTTAAGGGAACTGCGTTGTTTGGACTTCTAAGTAACCAGTGAGGTACTATAGAAGCTGTTTTGTGCTGGCTTCATAAATCTAAGTATTGGAATATCCACCAGCGTTTGGGGTTGGTCTGCCCCGTTTTGTTTGCAGTTCACCCTGATTGAGTGACCTCAGCTAGCTCCCCTGGGCAGCACCGTCACAGGTGGTAAGGTGATAGGGAATAGCCAGCATGGATTTGTAAAGAATAAATCGTGTCAAACCAATCTGATAGCTTTCTTTGATAGGATAACGAGCCTTGTGGATAAGGAAGAAGCGGTGGATGTGGTATACCTGGACTTTAGAAAGGCATTTGATACAGTCTCGCATGATATTCTTATCGATAAACTAGGCAACTTAGATGGGGCTACTATAAGGTGGGTGTATAACTGCCTAGATAACCGTTATAACTACTCAGAGAGTAGTTATTAATGGTTCCCAATCCCGCTGGAAAGGTATAACAAGTGGGGTTCCGCAGGGGTCTGTTTTGGGACCGGCTCTGTTCAATATCTTCATCAACGACTTAGATATTGGCATAGAAAGTACGCTTATTAAGTTTGCGGATGATACCAAACTGGGAGAGATTGCAACTGCTTTGGAGGACAGGGTCATAATTCAAAATGATCTGGACAAATTGGAGAAATGGTTTGAGGTAAACAGGATGAAGTTTAATAAAGACAAATGCAAAGTGCTCCACTTAGGAAGGAAAAATCAGTTTCACACATACAGAATGGGAAGAGACTGTCTAGGAAGGAGTACGGCAGAAAGGGATCTAGGGGTTATAGTGGACCACAAGCTAAATATGAGTCAAGAGTGTGACACTGTTGCAAAAAAAGCAAACATGATTCTGGGATTATTAGCAGGTGTGTTGTGAGCAAGACACGAGAAGTCATTCTTCCGCTCTACTCTGCACTGGTTAGGCCTCAAGTGGAGTATTATGTCCAGTTCTGGGCACCGCATTTCAAGAAATATGTGGAGAAATTGGAGAGGGTCCAGAGAAGAGCAACAAGAATGATTAAAGGTCTTGAGAACATGACCTATGAAGGAAGGCTGAAAGAATTGGGTTTGTTTAGTTTGGAAAGGAGAAGACTAAGAGGGAAGAGTGCTCTGACAGTGATCCCCACTGGGGCTCTGGGCCATCCTTTGGGCCATGTGGTGAGACCCCTCAGCCTCCCGCCCCGCAGAGTCTGAACGCTGATTGGCTGAGCTGGGGGCTAAAGCTGGACCCTTTCTACTCCATCAGTCACCTGACAGCTTAGAGAGTTAAACAGGCTGTAGATCTCTTCCTGCAGCAACAGAACAAGCCTGTCCCAAGAGCCCCTCCTTGCCTCTGAGTCCTGATGGCCTTTGATCAGGGCCAGGTGCCTGACAGACAATCATCTGCCCTACATGGGCTCTTTGCTTTTAAATTAGCTTCCCATCAAGCAGCTCAAACATCCAAAGGGGCTGGCCAGGGGCAGGACATTAGCCCTGCAGGGCAGGGGTGGGTGTGGCAGTGACATCACAAGGGCCTTTTGCAGCACCTTGGCTGATTGGTCAAAGGAGGTCGGGAGGCGGTGACCTCACAGAGAGTCCATGGCAAGGGCCAGGCAGGACAGGCTGCAGGGCAGGGGCAATCTCAGAGACCCCCCTTGGTTTGCTGCAGCCAGTCTCCTTCCCGAGGTCTCCCCTTGCGGCCTGAGGGAGAATTCAGGCTCAGGTACCTGAGCGCGAGGAGGAGCCTCTTCGGAGTTTCCCCCTTTCCCACTACTGATTTAGCTGGAAAACAGCCGTCCCTGTGGAGAAGGTCAGAGCCTCCGAGCGGTTTGGAACCTGTTCAGCCTGAGCCATCTGGCGCTGGCCAAATCCTAGGCACAGGAAACACTAGGTTAAGGTGGGAGAATTTTTTCCCCACTTCGGCGTTTGTCCCTTAGAGTCACTGGGGACATTGGGGTTTGTGTCTCTTTTGTTTTCCCTTTTCCCTGCTTCCCTCCCTCCACAGGCGAGGAGGGGGCTGCTCTCCAGACCTCGTTGTGGGAGGCCCTCACAAAGCGATGGGACAGGAAGAGTGCTCTGACAGTGATCCCCACCGGAGCTCTGGGCCATCCTTTGGGCCACGTGGTGAGACCCCTCAGCCTCCCGCCCCGCAGAGTCTCAACGCTGATTGGCTGAGCTGGAGGACTAGTGACAGGAAGGAGACTCAGGACCTTGTTCTCTTTTAAGACCCAACAAATAAGCCACAACCAATCATCTCCTTGATTAATTGTGCTGCTCCTCTCCATTAATTGTCTCTGAGGTATTCTTGATTCTCACTAATGTTTTAGTTCCTCTAAAAGATTTGTTGAATTATTACTAAGAACAGTGGTTCGGCCCAGGTTTCAGAGTGGTTGGCGTGTTAGAGACTAACAAATGTATTTGGGCATACGCTTTTGTGGGCTAGAACCCACTTCATCAGATGCATGGAGTGGAAAATACAGGAGCAGGTATAAATACATGAAAAGATGGGAGTCGCCTTACCAAGTGTGAGGTCAGTCTAACGAGACAATTCAATTAACAGTAGGATACAAAGGGAGGAAAAATTACTTTTGTAGTGGTAATGAGAGTGGCCCATTACAGAGAGTTGACAAGCAGGTCTGTAGCTCATTTGAGACCACTTTATTCTGGCTCTGTCACCTTTCAATGCGATATTATATTATACTCATAACGTCACACCCCCAACACAAAATGGATGCAGGAAGGGATGACACAAACATCACTGACTGCATCCCAAAAGCTCCCCATCCTGGTTCTGTCTCACTACAGCTTGTACTTGGTTAGAAGCCGTATCCGTGTATAACAGAAATGTTTTACCAAACTCATGTTCAATAACATGATTGAATCTCTTTACAAACTTAAGGTAAAACTTGGTTAGAAAAATAGTGGATTGGATCTGCACTTGCAGCATGGTTCCTGTATGTCTTGTGTGATCTTGCCAAGAGCTAAAGAACATAGCTACTTTTTCCATACAAGCTTTGGCAAATGTTTGGAGCCCAGTTAACATCAAGTTGATGTAGATATTAATGTTGTCCATAGTATAGAAATCTTGGCATTTAGCCATGAAAGCAATATGGTAGCATGCCTCAGTTTCCCTTTTTATACAGCACGTCAGGTCTGGAATGTCTTTTCTCCTGTGAAAAGTTCCAATACTGTTTACAGGCATTAACAGTGCAACATTAGCATTACAAGGCCTTTTAACATAGAGTGTGTTCTCATGTATTCCTCTTAACATGTTGTGACGGAGCAGGGAGCGAGGTGGATTTGACCTGGGAATGTTGCCTGGGAGTTACATTGAGCTACCTGAGTTGTACCTACAAGCTCTGCTGTAGACTGCGTTCGTATTGTCCGATAAACCTTCTGTTTTACTGGCTGGCTGAGAGTCACAGTGAATCTCAGGAAGAGGGGTGCAGGGCCCTGACTCCCCCATACTCCATGACAACTTCTCTCCCCCCTTTAAGACTGAACTGAGAGGGGTCACAAGGGGAGACCTCGGGAAGGAGACTGGCTGCAGCAAACCAAGGATGGTTCTGGTTCTTCTGCGGGCGGCATCCGGCTCAAGGGGGGGGGTCTCTGAGATTGCCCCTGCCCTGCCTGACCGTTGCCATGGACTCTCTGTGAGGTCACCGCCTCCCAACCTCCTTTGACCAATCAGCCGAGGTGCTTCATTCTGGTGTTTCCTAACGTTTAAAGGCCTGGTCTGCACACAGTTCTTGGTAGTTCTATAACTATTTTGGGGGAGATGCATTTATTTACATCTCCCTTAATAGTTGTGCCAGCACAATGTCTACTGTGCACACAGTTATAGCCTCATACAAGCGTCTTACACCAATATAGCTTATTCCCCTCACTGTACTGGTATAAAGCACCATTATACTGATATGACTGTCCCCATACAAGGGGGGTTGTACTGCTTGAACTATACTAGTAGAGCTCAAGCTCTACAACTTTCTAGTGTTAACAAGCCCCTGCTCACTATCACTTGTGCACCTTTATATTGAATTAGAACAAGAGTCAGTCTCTTGTTACAGGGGAACAGAGATTGCCTCCCCACAGGACAAATGACACCCAGATACTTGGCCCTCAGATACTCTGGTGATTGCACCAACTGAGAAACCTAGATAAATAGCTCCATGTAGACGAACGAATGTCAGTGCAGAGGTGTCATGGGGTTGCTGGTCCCTTTAAGGGGAGTCTGGGCCCAGGCTACGTATGGGAAGCTAATTTAAAAGCAAAGAGCCCATGTAGGGCAGATGACTGTCTGTCAGGCACCTGGCCCTGATCAAAGGCCATCAGGACTCAGTGGCAAGGAGGGGCTCTTGGGGTAGGGTTACCATCCGTCCGTATTTCCCCGGACATGTCCGGCTTTTGCGTCTCTAAATAGCCGTCCGGGAGCAATTGGTAACAAGGTTAAAATGTCCGGGGTTTTTTTCTCCCTTGCCTCCCTCCCTCCCTTCCATGCAGAGTGTGGCTGCTGATTGGGCGGCTAGGCCGATTGACCCACTCCCATTGGCCTCCAGCAGCCAGAGCCCTCCCCTGCTCCCCCCTCCCTCTCTCTGTAGTCCTCTGTAACACACAAACCGACCCACGTGGAGCCAGAATGGTAAGAGGAGTGAGGGGGGGCGGTCAGGGAGTGGGGGAGTGTTGGATGGGTCCCCAGCCTCCACCTGCCACCCCCCCTCCGTGGGTCCCCCCGTCCCTGTCTGCCTCTCGCTTGTCTGCTGTGCTGGCTCTGGCAGTACACGCAGACAACTGCTGTCTGCTGCCCCCGGGTCCTAGTGCCCCCATCCACTAATGGGAAGACAGGCTGCCCTTACCCTGCCCTTCCACCCTAGCCCTGAGCCTCTCCAACACCCCAAACCCCCAAGCCTTCATCCCCACACACCCTAATCCTCTGCTCCATCCCTGAGCCCCCTCCTGCATCATGAACCCCTCATCCCCAGACCCACAGCCCTCACCCCTGCATCCCCTCCTATCCCCAAACTCCCTCCCAATCCCCCTCCCTCTTCCCACACACCCCCTCCTGCCCTCAAACTTCCTCCCAAAGCCTGCACCCCCTCCCTTTGCACCGCCTCTCACCCCCAAACTCCATCCCCGAGCCTGCACCCCTCACCCCCTCCTGCACACCCACCCCCTGCCCCAGCCCGGAGCCTGCACCCAGCACCCAAACTCTATCCCAGAACCTGCACCCCTCCTGCACCCTAATCCCCAGCCCAGGACCTGCACCCCAGACCTCCTCCCCCCACCCAACCCCCCTCCCAGAGCCTTAGGCAGGTGGGGTGGGGGGTTCTGGGCACCACCAAAATTTCTACAACCCTGCCACCCATGCGAGTGGATAAGGGTCAGGGCAGTCAGGGGACAGGTAGGGTCCTGGGGGGGGGGCAGTTAGGGTAGGGGTTCTCAGCAGGGGACAGTCAGGGGACAAGAAGCAGGGGGGGTTGGGGTTCTGAGGGGAGCAGTCAGGGGGTGGGAAGTGGGAGGGAGTGGATGGGGCGGGGCTAGGGCGGGGCTTCCCCCCCCCCGCCCAGTGTCCTCTTTTTTGTTTGTGGAAATATGGTAACCCTATCTTGGGGACAGGCCCATTCTGTTGCTGCAGGAGGAGATCTACAGCCTGTTTAACTCTCTAACATGTCAGGTGACTGATGGAGTAGAAAGGGTCCAGATTTAACCCCCAGCTCAGCCAATCAGCTTTCACACTCTGCGGGGCGGGAGGCTGAGGGGTCTCATCACATGGCCCAAAGGATGGCCCAGAGCCCCGGTGGGGATCACTGTCAGAGCACTCTTCCTGTCCCATCGCTTTGTGAGGGCCTCCCACAACGAGGGCTGGAGAGCAGCCCCCTCCTCGCCTGTGGGGGGAGGGAAGCATGGAAAAGGGAAATGAAGAGACACAAACCCCAATGTCCCCAGTGACTCTGGGGGACAAAAGCCTAAGTGGGGAAAAAATTCTCCCACCTTAATCTAGTGTTTCCCGTGCCTAGAATTTGGCCGGCACCAGATGGCTCAGGCTGAACAGGTTCCAAACCACTCGGAGGCTCTGACCTTCTCCACAGGGACGGCTGTTTTCTAGCTAAATCTGTAGCGGGAAAGGGGGAAACTCCGAAGAGGCTCCTCCTCGCGCTCACGTACCTGAACCTGAATTCTCCCTCAGGCCTCAAGGGGAGACCTCGGGAAGGAGACTGGCTGCAGCAAACCAAGGGGGGTCTCTGAGATTGCCCCCGCCCTGCAGCCTGTCCTGCCTGGCCGTTGCCATGGACTCTCTGTGAGGTCACCGCCTCCCAACCTCTTTTGACCAATCAGCCGAGGTGCTGCAAAAGGCCCTTGTGATGTCACTGCAACACCCACCCCTGCCCCGTGGGGCTAATGTCCTGCCCCTGGCCAGCCCCTTTGGATGTTTGAGCTGCTCCCCGTGTTTCGCCCCCGCCCCCCACTCACTGTTAGCTCTGGGGATCAAGCAGGCTACTCATGAAAACATCAGAGGCTGTTCAATGTGCCACACTCCGGTTTTCAGAGATTTCTAGACTTTAAGGACAGAAGATGTTGTCCCACAAACTTATACAGGATCGTTTTAGGGGTCAAGGCAAAGATGCCACATTTATTATTAATCTGTAACTATTAACAAATACCTCAATGCTTATACACATACAGTCACACACACACACACACACACACACACACACACACACACCAAAATGTTCTGCAGCTGCTGGATAGTTACCAGTCCTGAGTGTAGTTTGAGTTCGCAGCTTGGGATCGTAGCTCGTGACAGCTAACTGGCCAGGAGAGCTGAGCACGAGGGGGAGCCGGGTCTCTGTCGGGCGCGCACCGATGCTCCTTGATGTTGATAGCAGAACGTTACCCAAAGTCTCTCATCTCACCCTTCCTTTTTTATAGGAGTTTTTGGATTCAAAGTCTCTAGGTCTCGCTGTGTCACGCCGCCTCTGGGTTTGACTTGATCACCCGTCAATTGCAGGCGTGACTGTCAGCCTGGGACCTGGCTTTGATCTTCCTTCTGTTGTTTCTTTTTAAGGTGGATGCTTCTTGCTTGAGTTAGGGCTGTTGTCTAGTTCTTCAGCCGTTGGTATTTGAACTTTATCTCATCAGGACGGGCTGGTGCTGGAGGTTGATTCTATCACCCATACATCCCTCATTCACACATCTTAACTAGACTAATAAGGTTACAGCAGGGTTTGCAAAAATGAAGGTTGCAGCAAACCCTTACAAAATGGAGTAAGCATTTTTAAAATGGGGTTTGAATTACAATATGGCACAGAAGTTACAATGTAGGCAACATGGCAAGTGTAATGAAAGTTACAATGTAGCAAAATGGCAAGTGTAATGAAAGTTACAATGTAGTAACAGAAGTTACAATGGTACAGTGGATAACTTAAAAACAATTTCATTCACATTGGTTCTACATTGTCCCCCTTTTGACCCTTCAATCCAGGGGTATTGAATGGGTCACACTTTATGCAATTGTTTTAAGGCTATATGTTGGGAAACAATGTGAGCTTGTGGTTTTAGCTTAAAGTACAGCCTTTTCATCCAGCAACACATACCACACATTATGATTAACATTAAGCTTATCAGACTTAGAGTTAAATTATTTCTGGTCCAGTTTATTGAAAGGTGTAGGGTTACAATTAATGGGGCCACTTGTGCCTCTATGGGAGGCTGCATTTTAAGCAAATGAGGGCAGGGTATTTTTATGGGTTGTGGACCATTTAAAAACAGTACTGTTGTACTTCCTACTAATTTGGTTTCATTTACCCATACTGTTATTGTCCGGGTCTCTAGGGGTCCTGGTTTAAAGGGTGGGAATGTATGGTATCCAGGGAGGACGGGGTGACAATGATGATTGTGGTCCACTATAGGCTGGGTAGGTGAGCTAACCTCAAATATACAATCATGGTCATAAGGTGTGATATTTACCCAGACATGTAATGTAAGTAGTTCAAAGGGTCCATGTAATGTATGGTTAGATATTGGTACAATTTGGATCTGGTTTCCAGCGGTAAAATTGAACCACTGGATCCCCCAATGCGCATTGGATATCCCCAAAGTGAATAATTGTGTCAGAAATCCCCAAAATAGTAACATTTTTGCTTCCAGCGGAGTTCTCCTGTAAACGCTTGCGCAGTTTGTGAGAGGGAAATAAAATTGTTGATTAGTTTATAATACCAGTATTCCAGTTGGAGGCAATCAGCTGAAGCACTCTAGATTCCTTATAAGGGATTCGATGCCAGTGATACCTACAAAGGGATGAAGCACATACTATTAAGAAAACAGTTTTATCTGGGATACATGGAGCAAAAAAGCAGTTAGCCAAATCGATCACTGAGAAGTATTTGGAGGTGGCTTGCACTTTCTGTATAACCTGTGTCATGTCTGCTACAATTGGGGCCATGGGTACAGACCCTTTATTAATCCTCCTATAGTCTATAGTTAACCGCCAGGACTTTCCGTCTGCCTTTAGAACTGGCCATACAGGGGAGTTAAAAGGAGAGTTAGTTTTTCTAATAACTCCCTGTTGTTCCAAGTCCTGTACAGTCTGTATCAGTTGGACTTCTGCTTCTTTTGGGTAGGGGTATTGTTTTTGAGGGGGTACTAGTTCACCTACGATCTTAACACAGGCATTGATCTTTCCACAGTCTGTTTTACTTTGAGTCCAGACTGTGGGGAATTTTGAGCGCCACTCCTCAGCTTGCTCTGTGGTGAGAGCAGCAGCGAGTTTACCTCCCCCTTTGGTTACAATGAGATCCTGCTTTTCCTGGTGAGAGCAGTTGGAGGGGATTTCTAATTTCCATAATATACCTCCAGGTAAATCGATTATTATGTTGTTTTGATACAGCCAATCTGCTCCTAAAATAATTTCGTCAGTCATGTCAGGGGTCTGAATTAAGTTCCCTTTTGTTTTAAACCCTTGTATTGAGAATGGGACCTGTGCCCATTCCCAGCCTGTGCTTGACTTTCCCTGAAAAGATTTTAAAGTGACTTGCTTCACTCTCTCCCCTGCCTGTGGAGCGGTTTTAATTAAAGAGACAGCAGCCCCAGTATCAATCAAAGCTAGTGCAGGAGCGCGGTTCTCCTGCTGGACATAAATGTGCGGTCTCCCTCCAGAGTCCCAGGACATTTTACCAATGAGCCCCCATTGCTGCACTCCTGTATTATGTGGGGTGCTCATGTCCAGCAGGCCCCCCTAGTCCCGGTTGCTCGGGGGGGCATTTGTAGCTATGCTAGTTACATGCTCCTGATTCTCTTGTGCTTGTAGGGCTTCTTGGATTAGAGCTCGAGTTGGGGCTTTGTCCCAGTACTCCCAATTACCTCCCTGTCGCATTACTGCCCGCCAGGCCAATCGGCGGATCGTGGAGTCATAGGTATTCTCTCCCTCACCTTCAGCTCTTTGGAAATTATCATTTCTTTCAGGAGGGCGGGGGTTTGAGCATGAATAATGTCCCCGGGGCTTATGATTTCCCCGTCCGCGGTAGCGACCTCGGGAGCCCCCTATTCCCATATTACCACTCTCATTGGAGTAAGTTATTTGCTCAAGTGCGGCCACAAAGGGAGCCCTTTCTTTTTTTATTTGGAGTGCGGGGCCAGAATGAGTGGTGATCTGTTTGATCAGATCCCGGAGCTCAGTCATGCTCGCGGGCTGGTTAAGTGCCCAGACGCTGAGCTTATTAGCATAGTAAGGGAGAAGAGTCGCAGCACAGTCCCTCAGGGCGTCTGTGCCATATGCTACAGTGTCAGGGTTATTTGCAGGGGCTCCTTGGGCATCTTCAGGGCGGGTGATGCCTGCCATGACCTGCATGAGTCCCCAGCGGGATAGGTACCCTTCGGGGTCTTCATTAGGTTCCTGCATCATGCTAGCCGCCTGTATCATTAGATGTCGGCGACCCATTTGTTCCCCTAGGCTTGCAAACAGGGGTAGGAAAGTATTGTTCTCCCTGTTTTCTCTTATCACCCGATCAATGACTCCCTGTAATTCGGGTGCTGCACAGGCGGTCATGAGGCGTTTAAGCTCAGGGACTGTTAAATCTTCTCTGCCTGCCAATTGCAGCGCACACAGAGTCCATTTTGAAAAATTTTCCCGGTTAAGAGGTCCAAGCATTTTTGCCATTGCTTGGAGATCAGCTGCTGATACGGGGACGGTTGTAGTAGCTGTGCTAGTCCCTGCAGCTGTGTCTGTTCTTGTTACAGTAATTCTGTTAATGGCTGCAATCGGCCCCTGGGGCTCAGGATTGCTGCTCCGTAGCTCTCTTTCCCACACCTCGCTAGATTCCCTCGGGGCATCTTCCCAGTCAGGGAAGTCACTCTGGGGATCAAAGTCCCACTCTCCTGCCGTCACCGCTGCTATCTGGCGGTTTGCGAATCCCAGCCTTTGTTTAAGGTGCTGGATAAGGGACTCACATCGGCTGTGATTAGCGGGGAGAGCTTTACTTTGTTCTATGGTTAACCTCTTTACCATGCCTTGCAATACTTGATTCTCTTTTTCTATTTTTTCCTTTTCCCCGACCTGTTCCTCTAACTTCTTTTCTCTTTGTTTGCCCTCCCTGATTGCCTCCCGGAGAGGGTCTAACTGGCTTTGCACCCCTGTCGCTACCACTTTCCATCTGTCTGCCTCTTTTTCCATATGAGTGAGTTTTTCATGCAGGGAGGTATTCTCCTCCTGGCAGGATGCCAGGCGGGAGTATAAATCCCTGCATGCGTCCCACAAAAGCCAGATTGCTGCTGAATCCCTTTTAGTTGGAATAGGCTTGTACAGGATTATATACCTTGCCAGCCTATCCTCCAAATCTGAAATAGTGCACACATCTCCCAGCCCCCCTTCCATCCTCGGGCTGTGTCCAAACCTCTGTAGTACTTGTTTAAAGGGTGTGGGCTCTTGGACAAAAGACAGCGTTCCCTGTTTTTCTCTAAAGATGTCTTTAGACTGTGTCTTCCTAAACATTTTCCCTAACAAGTGTGCCATAGCCAGGTACAACACAGGAAACCAAGCTGATAAATATCAGAATACTATAACCTCCAATTCCTAAAGGAGTGACTTACAAATAGCAATTTTCCCTTTTTAACTCCTGAAGGAACAACTTAACCCTTTCTGGGCCAGAGGAAGAGACACCAAGTCTCCCTCTGTATTACTCTGCCTGCTACCACTGAGGGTTCATACACCAATTATACAAATCCTTCCCCGGATTAGATCCTTCCTCGGATCAGAGTGAGAAACACTAAGTTCTCCTCTTTAGCTCAGTCTTGCTACGGCTGAGGGTGTATGTACCTCTACAACACAATTGAAACCTAAACTCCTATATCCTTCAGAGTTTGGTTAGATCCTTCCCCGGATCACAGTGAGAAACACAATTTAAACTTAAACTCCTATATCCTTCAGAGTTTGGTAAGATCCTTCCCCGGATCACAGTGAGAAACACAATTTAAACCTAAACTCCTATATCCTTCAGAGTTTGGTTAATCAACTGAAAGTTTACACTCTTTTTCCTATAGTGCCAGGCTTGCTAAAGCTGGCGGTGTGCACACCAGTTTTATAATAACTGTGGATTCTATGCTTGCTCCCCCTTTTGCATTCTCCACCAATAATGTTGTCCCACAAACTTATACAGGATCGTTTTAGGGGTCAAGGCAAAGATGCCACATTTATTATTAATCTGTAACTATTAACAAATACCTCAATGCTTATACACATACAGTCACACACACACACACACACACACACACACACACACCAAAATGTTCTGCAGCTGCTGGATAGTTACCAGTCCTGAGTGTAGTTTGAGTTCGCAGCTTGGGATCGTAGCTCGTGACAGCTAACTGGCCAGGAGAGCTGAGCACGAGGGGGAGCCGGGTCTCTGTCGGGCGCGCACCGATGCTCCTTGATGTTGATAGCAGAACGTTACCCAAAGTCTCTCATCTCACCCTTCCTTTTTTATAGGAGTTTTTGGATTCAAAGTCTCTAGGTCTCGCTGTGTCACGCCGCCTCTGGGTTTGACTTGATCACCCGTCAATTGCAGGCGTGACTGTCAGCCTGGGACCTGGCTTTGATCTTCCTTCTGTTGTTTCTTTTTAAGGTGGATGCTTCTTGCTTGAGTTAGGGCTGTTGTCTAGTTCTTCAGCCATTGGTATTTGAACTTTATCTCATCAGGACGGGCTGGTGCTGGAGGTTGATTCTATCACCCATACATCCCTCATTCACACATCTTAACTAGACTAATAAGGTTACAGCAGGGTTTGCAAAAATGAAGGTTGCAGCAAACCCTTACAAAATGGAGTAAGCATTTTTAAAATGGGGTTTGAATTACAATATGGCACAGAAGTTACAATGTAGGCAACATGGCAAGTGTAATGAAAGTTACAATGTAGCAAAATGGCAAGTGTAATGAAAGTTACAATGTAGTAACAGAAGTTACAATGGTACAGTGGATAACTTAAAAACAATTTCATTCACATTGGTTCTACAAAGAGACCATTAGATCATGTAATGTGACACTCCTCCCCTTGCCGACCCTCCCCTCTCTGGTTATTACAGGCCTCCTGTATAGCACAGTGACTAGTTTTGGACCAAAGCACACTCCAAAAAGGTATCTAGTCTTCATTGGAAGAAATCAAGAGATGGAGAAACCACCACTTCCCCTGGTAGTTTGGAGGAAACTGATGCAGAGGGGAAGAGAATTGACCCCAAGGCCACACCTGTGAGTCTGTATCATAAGACATACGCATAATGACACTGTGCTAAGGTTGTACAAGCAACCTTCATTCTGGTGTTTCCTAATTCGTTGACAATTTGAAAGCTAGAAGCCTCTGGTAAGTGGCTGAGCCTTAATCAGTGGGCGGGGCATTCATACAGGCCAGGGCTTTATAAAGCAACACACAAGCGACCAGGGAGCTTTTGCGAACAGGGGCTGCTAACAGGGAGTTTCGCAAGGGAGTTGGGAAGGGCGCGAGGGTCTCTTGCCGGTTCTCTCTGCTTTCCCTTTATTCCCCTTAAAGCCTATAAACCAACTACATTCAAAACTTCTTGCGTAAACAACCCTTTCAGCAGACAGGGGGCTGCAGACGGGAGTTTGACAGAGGGAGGCTTACGATGGTTAGGAAGACCCGCAACACCTGTGCCAGCACTGCTTCTGTCTCCTCCACCTGCGCCTGTAGCTAGACAGAGCGCCTGAGCATGGATGCTTCTACCCAGATCCTGGTGTGGTTTTGCAGAGACTGTAACTTGCAATTTCCACTTACTGATATCCAGGCTGGGGGGACCATCCAATGTGAAAGGTGCCTGCTGGTGGAATCTCTCAGGCAGCAGGTGGGAGAGCTACAGGAGGAAGTGGCTAGGTTGAGGAGCATCCGAATCCACGAGCAATTCCTGGACAGTGTCCATGTGGAGACAGCTGAGGTAGCTGTCCCAGTACACAGGACTGCTGATACACCACTGGTGGAGGAGGAGATGGCTCAGGGTGGACACTGGCAGCTGGTTACTTCTGGCAGCAGGCAATGCTCCACCCCTGCTCCGAACCCTCCCGCCGTGGTAATAGGTAACCGTTATGCTCTTCTTGATACAGGAAAGAAGGAATCACCCCCTACAGTAAAGGAGGAGAAGCCTCATACCCGTAAGGCTGGGAGGTCTGCTGCCACCACTGCGAATAGGAAACGTAGGGTAGTGGTGGTCGGAGACTCTCTGCTGAGGGGGACGGAGGTGCCCATCTGTCGCCCTGACATTTCATCTCGGGAGGTATGCTGCCTGCCGGGAGCCCGTATCCGAGACATTACGGAGGCATTGTCGAGGATTATCCAGCCCTCTGACTACTACCCCATGCTACTCATCCATGTGGGCACAAATGATACTGCGCGGTGTGACACTGAGCGGATCAAGAGTGACTACAGGGCTCTGGGAGTACGGGTGAAGGAGTTTGGAGCGCAGGTGGTATTCTCTTCGATTCTTCCTGTCAAAGGTAGGGGCCTGGGCAGAGACAGATGCATCATGGAGGTGAATGCCTGGCTGCGAAGATGGTGTCGCCAGGAGGGCTTTGGCTTCCTAGACCACGGAATGCTATTCAAGGAAGGACTGCTAGGCAGAGATGGCGTTCACCTTTCAAGGAGAGGAAAGACCCTATTTGGACACAGACTGGCTAAACTAGTGAGGAGGGCTTTAAACTAGGTTCGACGGGGACAGGTGAGCAAAGCCCACAGGTAAGTGGGGAACATGGAGACCGGGGAGATGGGTCGGAAACGAGAGGGAGTGTGGGCTATATTGGCAGAGAGAAAGGAGGGTCAGGACAAAACTGGGAGGAAAGATCAAACCAGTATCTTAGATGCCTATATACAAATGCGAGAAGTATGGGGAATAAGCAGGAAGAACTGGAAGTGCTAATAAATAAATACAACTATGACATTGTTGGCATCACTGAAACTTGGTGGGATAATACACATGATTGGAATGTTGGTGTGGATGGGTACAGCTTGCTCAGGAAGGATAGACAGGGGAAAAAGGGAGGAGGTGTTGCCTTATATATTAAAATGTTCACACTTGGACTGAGGTAGAGATGGACATAGGAGATGGAAGTGTTGAGAGTCTCTGGGTTAGGCTAAAAGGGGTAAAAAGCAAGGGAGATGTCATGCTAGGAGTCTACTACAGGCCACCTAACCTAGTGGAAGAGGTGGATGAGGCTTTTTTTAAGCAACTACCAAAATCATCCAAAGCCCAAGATTTGGTGGTGATGGGGGACTTCAACTATCCGGATATATGTTGGGAAAATAACACAGCGGGGCACAGACTATCCAACAAATTCTTGGACTGCATTGCAGACAACTTTTTATTTCAGAAGGTTGAAAAAGCTACTAGGGGGGAAGCTGTTCTAGACTTGATTTTAACAAATAGGGAGGAACTCGTTGAGAATTTGAAAGTAAAAGGTAGCTTGGGTGAAAATGATCATAAAATCATAGAGTTTGCAATTCTAAGGAAGGGTAGAAGGGAGAACAGCAAAATAGAGACAATGGATTTCAGGAAGGCAGATTTTGGTAAGCTCAGAGAGCTGATAGGTAAGGTCCCATGGGAATAAAGATGGAGGGGAAAAACAACTGAGGAGAGTTGGCAGTTTTTCAAAGGGACACTATTAAGGGCCCAAAAGCAAGCTATTCCTCTGGTTAGGAAAGATAGAAAATGTGGCAAAAGACCACCTTGGCTTAACCACGAGATCTTGCATGATCTAAAAAATAAAAAGGAGTCATATAAAAAATGAAGAACAGGAGTACTTGTGGCACCTTAGAGACAAACAAATTTATTAGAGCATAAGCTTTCGTGGACTACAGCCCACTTCTTCGGATGCATATATCATCCGAAGAAGTGGGCTGTAGTCCACGAAAGCTTATGCTCTAATAAATTTGTTAGTCTCTAAGGTGCCACAAATACTCCTGTTCTTCTTTTTGCGGATACAGACTAACACGGCTGCTACTCTGAAACATATAAAAAATGGAAACTAGGACAGATTACAAAGGATGAATATAGGCAAACAACACAGGAATGCAGGGGCAAGATTAGAAAGGCAAAAGCACAAAATGAGCTCAAACTAGCTACAGGAATAAAGGGAAACAAGAAGACGTTTTATCAATACATTAGAAGCAAGAGGAAGACCAAAGACAGGGTAGGCCCACTGCTTAATGAAGAGGGAGAAACAGTAACAGGAAACTTGGAAATGGCAGAGATGCTTAATGACTTCTTTGTTTCGGTCTTCACCGAGAAGTCTGAAGGAATGCCTAACATAGTAAATGCTAATGGGAAGGGGGTAGGTTTAGCAGATAAAATAAAAAAAGAACAAGTTAAAAATCACTTAGAAAAGTTAGATGCCTGCAAGTCACCAGGGCCTGACGAAATGCATCCTAGAATACTCAAGGAGCTAATAGAGGAGGTATCTGACCCTCTAGCTATTACCTTTGGAAAATCATGGGAGACGGGAGAGATTCCAGAAGACTGGAAAGGGGCAAATATAGTGCCCATCTATAAAAAGGGAAATAAAAACAACCCAGGAAACTACAGACCAGTTAGTTTAACTTCTGTGCCAGGGAAGATAATGGAGCAAGTAATTAAGGAAACAATCTGCAAACACTTGGAAGGTGGTAAGGTGATAGGGACAGCCAGCATGGATTTGTGGAGAACAAATCATGTCAAACCAATCTGATAGCTTTCTTCGATAGGATAACGAGACTTGTAGATAAGGGTGAAGCCGTGGATGTGGTATACCTAGACTTTAGTAAGGCATTTGATACGGTCTCGCATGATATTCTTATCGATAAACTAGGCAAATACAATTTAGATGGGGCTACTATAAGGTGGGTCATAACTGGCTGGATAACCGTACTCAGAGAGTTGTTATTAATGGTTCCCAATCCTGCTGGAAAGGCATAACGAGTGGGGTACCGCAGGGGTCTGTTTTGGGACCGGCTCTGTTCAATATCTTCATTAATGACTTAGCTATTGGCATAGAAAGTACGCTTATTAAGTTTGCAGATGATACCAAACTGGGAGGGATTGCAACTGCTTTGGAGGACAGGGTCATAATTCAAAATGATCTGGACAAATTGGAGAAATGGTCTGAGTTAAACAGGATGAAGTTTAACAAAGACAAATGCAAAGTGCTCCACTTAGGAAGAAAAAATCAGTTTCACACATACAGAATGGGAAGAGACTGTCTAGGAAGGAGTATGGCAGAAAGGGATCTAGGGGTTATAGTGGACCACAAGCTAAATATGAGTCAACAGTGTGATGCTGTTGCAAGAAAAGCAAACATGATTCTGGGATGTATTAGCAGGTGTGTTGTGAGCAAGACACGAGAAGTAATTCTTCTGCTCTACTGTGCTCTGGTTAGGCCTCAGCTGGAGTATTGTGTCCAGTTCTGGGCACCGCATTTCTAAAAAGATGTGGAGAAATTGGAAAGGATCCAGAGAAGAGCAACAAGAATGATTAAAGGTCTTGAGAACATGACCTATGAAGGAAGGCTGAAAGAATTGGGTTTGTTTAGTTTGGAAAAGAGAAGACTGAGAGGGGACATGATAGCAGTTTTCAGGTATTTAAAAGGATGTCATAAGGAGGAGGGAGAAAACTTGTTCACCTTAGCCTCTAAGGATAGAACAAGAAGCAACGGGCTTAAACTGCAGCAAGGGAGGTCTAGGTTGGACATTAGGAAAAAGTTCCTAACTGTCAGGGTGGTTAAACACTGGAATAAATTGACTAGGGAGGTTGTGGAATCTCCATCTCTGGAGATATTTAAGAGTAAGTTAGATAAATGTCTATCAGGGATGGTCTAGATAGTATTTGGTCCTGCCATGCGGGCAGGAGACTGGACTCGATGACCTCTCGAGGTCCCTTCCAGTCCTAAAATCTATGAATCTAATGTTTAAAGGCCTGGTCTGCACACAGTTCTTGGTAGTTCTATAACTATTTTGGGTAGGGATGCATTTATTTACATCTCCCTTAATAGTTGTGCCAGCACAATGTCTACTGTGCACACAGTTATAGCCTCATACAAGTGTCTTACACCAATATAGCTTATTCCCCTCACTGTACCGGTATAAAGCACCGTTATACTGATATGACTGTCCCCATACAAGGGGGTTTGTACTGCTTGAACTATACTAGTAGAGCTCAAGCTCTACAACTTTCTAGTGTAAACAAGCCCCTGCTCACTATCACTCGTGCACCTTTATATTGAATTAGAACAAAAAAGTCAGTCTCTTGTTACGGGGAACAGAGATTGCCTCCCCACAGGACAAATGACACCCAGATACTTGGCCCTCAGATACTGTGGTGATGGGCACCAACTGAGAAACCTAGATAAATAGCTCCATGTAGACGAACGAATGTCAGTGCAGAGGTGTCATGGGGTTGCTGGTCCCTTTAAGGGGCGTCTGGGCCCAGGCTCCGTATGGGAAGCTAATTTAAAAGCGAAGAGCCCATGTAGGGCAGATGATTGTCTGTCAGGCACCTGGCCCAGATGAAAGGCCATCAGGATTCAGAGGCAAGGAGGGGCTCTTGGGACAGGCCCGTTCTGTTGCTGCAGGAGGAGACCTACAGCCTGTTTAACTCTCTAAGCTGTCAGGTGACTGATGGAGTAGAAAGCGTCCAGCTTTAACTCCCAGTTCAGCCAATCAGCGTTCAAACTCTGCGGGGCGGGAGGCTGAGGGTTCTCACCACATGGCCCAAAGGATGGCGCAGCTCACCAGTGGGGATCACTGTCAGAGCACTCTTCCTGTCCCATCGCTGTGTGAGGGCCTCCCACAACGAGGGCTGGAGAGCAGCCCCCTCCTCGCCAGTGGAGGGAGGGAAGAAGGGAAAAGGGAAATGAAGAGACACAAACCCCAATGTCCCCAGTGACTCTATGGGACAAAGGCCGAAGTGAGGCAAAAATTCTCTCACCTTAACCTAGTGTTTCCCGGGCCTAGAATTTGGCCGGCACCAGATGGCTCAGGCTGAACAGGTTCCAAACCGCTCGGAGGCTCTGACCTTCTCCACAGGGACGGCTGTTTTCCAGCTAAATCAGTGGTGGGAAAGGGGGAAACTCCGAAGAGGCTCCTCCTCGCGCTCACGTACCTGAACCTGAATTCTCCCTCAGGCCTCAAGGGGAGACCTCGGGAAGGAGACTGGCTGCAGCAAACCAAGGGGGGTCTCTGAGATTGCCCCCGCCCTGCAGCCTGTCCTGCCTGGCCCTTGCCATGGACTCTCTGTGAGGTCACCGCCTCCCCACCTCCTTTGACCAATCAGCCGAGGTGCTGCAAAAGGCCTTTCTGATGTCACTGCCACTCCCACCGCTGCACTGCAGGGCGAATGTCTTGCCCCTGGCCAGCCCCTTTGGATGTTTGAGCTGCTCCCCCTGTATCCCCCCCCACACACACACTGATAGCTCTGGGGATCAAGCAGGCTACTCATGAAAACATCAGAGGCTGTTCAATGTGCCACACTCAGGTTTTCAGAGATTTCTAGACTTTAAGGACAGAAGAGACCATTAGATCATCTAATATGATACCCCTCCCCTTGCCGACCCTCCCCTCTCTGGATATCACAGGCCTCCTGTATAGCACAGGGGCTAGTTTTGGACCAAAGCACACTCCAGAAAGGCATCTAGTCTTCATTGGAAGAAATCAAGAGATGGAGAAACCACCACTTCCCCTGGTAGTGTGGAGGAAACTGATGCAGAGGGGAAGAGAATTGACCCCAAGGCCACACCTGTGAGTCTGTATCATAAGACATACGCACAACGACACTGTGCTAAGGTCGTACAAGCAACCTTCATTCTGGTGTTTCCTAACGTTTAAAGGCCTGGTCTGCACACAGTTCTTGGTAGTTCTAGAACTATTTTGGGGGGGATGCATTTATTTACATCTCTCTTAATAGTTGTGCCAGCACAATGTCTACGGTGCACACAGTTATAGCCTCATACAAGTGTCTTACACCAATATCGCTTATTCCCCTCACTGTACTGGTATAAAGCACCGTTATACTGATATGACTGTCCCCATACAAGGGGGGTTGTACTGCTTGAACTATACTAGTAAAGCTCAAGCTCTACAACTTTCTAGTGTAAACAAGCCCCTGCTCACTATCACTCGTGCACCTTTATATTGAATTAGAACAAAAAAGTCAGTCTCTTGTTACGGGGAACAGAGATTGCCTCCCCACAGGACAAATGACACCCAGATACTTGGCCCTCAGATACTGTGGTGATGGGCACCAACTGAGAAACCTAGATAAATAGCTCCATGTAGACGAACGAACGTCAGTGCAGAGGTGTCATGGGGTTGCTGGTCCCTTTAAGGGGAGTCTGGGCCCAGGCTACGTATGGGAAGCTAATTTAAAAGCAAAGAGCCCATGTAGGGCATATGATTGTCTGCCAGGCACCTGGCCCTGATCAGAGGCCATCAGGACTCAGTGGCAAGGAGGGGCTCTTGGGACAGGCCCGTTCTGTTGCTGCACGAGGAGATCTACAGCCTGTTTAACTCTCTAACATGTCAGGTGACTGATGGAGTAGAAAGGGTCCAGCTTTAGCCCCCAGCTCAGCCAATCAGCGTTCAGACTCTGCGCGGCGGGAGGCTGAGGGGTCTCACCACATGGCCGAAAGGATGGCCCAGAGCCCCGGTGGGGATCACTGTCAGAGCACTCTTCCTGTCCCATCGCTTTGTGAGGGCCTCCCACAACGAGGGCTGGAGAGCAGCCCCCTCCTCGCCAATGGAGGAAGGGAAGGAGAGAAAAGGGAAAACAAAAGAGACACAAACCCCAATGTCCCCAGTGACTCTATGGGACAAAGGCCTCAGTGGGGGAAAAATTCTCCCACCTTAACCTAGTGTTTCCCGTGCCTAGAATTTGGCCGGCACCAGATGGCTCAGGCTGAACAGGTTCCAAACCGCTCGGAGGCTCTGACCTTCTCCACAGGGACGGCTGTTTTCCAGCTAAATCAGTAGTGGGAAAGGGGGAAACTCCGAAGAGGCGCCTCCTCGCGCTCACGTACCTAAACCTGAATTCTCCCTCAGGCCTCAAGGGGAGACCTCGGGAAGGAGACTGGCTGCAGCAAACCAAGGGGGGTCTCTGAGATTGCCCCTGCCCTGCAGCCTGTCCTGCCTGGCCCTTGCCATGGACTCTCTGTGAGGTCACCGCCTCCCAACCTCTTTTCACCAATCAGCCGAGGTGCTGCAAAAGGCGCTTGTGATGTCACTGCCACACCCACCGCTGCACTGCAGGGCTAATGTCCTGGCCCTGGCCAGCCCCTTTGGATGTTTGAGCTGCTCCCCCTGTATCACCCCCCCCCACTCACTCACTGTTAGCTCTGGGGATCAAGCAGGCTACTCATGAAAACATCAGAGGCTGTTCAATGTGCCAGACTCAGGTTTTCAGAGATTTCTAGACTTTAAGGACAGAAGAGACCATTAGATCATCTAATGTGACACTCCTCCCCTTGCCGACCCTCCCCTCTCTGGTTATTACAGGCCTCCTGTATAGCACAATGACTAGTTTTGGACCAAAGCACACTCCAAAAAGGTATCTAGTCTTCATTGGAAGAAATCAAGAGATGGAGAAACCACCACTTCCCCTGGTAGTTTGGAGGAAACTGATGCAGAGGGGAAGAGAATTGACCCCAAGGCCACACCTGTGAGTCTGTATCATAAGACATACGCATAATGACATTGTGCTAAGGTTGTACAAGCAACCTTCATTCTGGTGTTTCCTAACGTTTAAAGACCTGGTCTGCACACAGTTCTTGGTAGTTCTAGAACTGTTTTGGGTAGGGATGCATTTATTTACATCTCCCTTAATAGTTGTCCCAGCAGAACATCTACTGTGCACACAGTTATAGCCTCATACAAGTGTCTTACACCAATATCGCTTTTTCCCCTCACTGTACTGGTATAAAGCACCGTTATACTGATATGACTGTCCCCATACAAGGGGGGTTGTACTGCTTGAACTATACTAGGAGAGCTCAAGCACTACAACCCCTGCTCACTATCACTCGTGCACCTTTATATTGAATTAGAACAAAAAAGTCAGTCTCTTGTTAAGGGCTGTAGTAAGAGGAGGCCCTGAGATATACACCTTGGTATCAGAGGCCCAGTATGAGGCCTGAGGCCTGAACTAAAGTAATGGTCAAGACTTTGCTAACATAAAGCAAAGTTAAGCTGTGAGCCAGAGGCAGGCCCTGCTCACAGACGCTGGCAAGGAAAGGGCTGATGCTGCAAAAAGAGACAGACCTAAAAAGTACTGAACACCAGATATCAGAACACTCCAATACTGGAACATTCCACAGATAACATGGAACAGGCCGACCCATCCCAATGACAGGGCAAAAGGATAAAATGATGGATAGAGTCATTTTGATCGAACCAACATGTACAAGGTGAGAGGCGGCACCTTACTACGTAGAGAGGTTGTACCTTGCTGCGTAGAGGGGTTGTACCTTGCTGCCTAGAGGGGTTGCACCTCAATACGTCAGGAGTGATGTGTAACTTGTTTGTACCTGTGTATAAGAATGTATCCCTGGGGTGGTGTCTTTGTCCAGCCGACGAGGCAGTGGAAAGTCCCGCCACTGACTGAGCTGAGTCCATTGCCGAGCGGCACTTTCTCGTCGTATGCCCTGGATTACGCTAAGAAACCTACAGGGAACTGCAATTGTGTCAGAGTCGCAATAAACCTGGCCGAGGTGCCTTCGTACCTTACTAGACTCTGTTGTTATTGGGGGTTCTCGTCGGGTTTGCTGTGTCAGCTATCTGCAGAGCTGGGACCGCACACAGAGGGAACACACGCATGCAGCCGAGTGATATCAGCACAGGAGAAAGCAGAATACAAGTAGATGGGGCTACTATAAGGTGGGTGTATAACTGCCTGGATAATGGTTCCCAATCCTGCTGGAAAGGTATAACAAGTGGGGTTCCGCAGGGGTCTGTTTTGGGACCGGCTCTGTTCAATATCTTCATCAACGACTTAGCTATTGGCATAGAAAGTACGCTTATTAAGTTGCAGATGATACCAAACTGGGAGAGATTGCAACTGCTTTGTTGGACAGGGTCATAATTCAAAATGATCTGGACAAATTGGAGAAATGGTTTGAGGTAAACAGGATGAAGTTTAATAAAGACAAATGCAAAGTGCTCCACTTAGGAGGGAAAAATCAGTTTCACGCATACAGAATGGGAAGAGACTGTCTAGGAAGGAGTACGGCAGAAAGGGATCTAGGGGTTATAGTGGACCACAAGCTAAATACGAGTCAACAGTGTGACACTGTTGCAAAAAAAGCAAACATGATTCTGGGATGTATTAGCAGGTGTGTTGTGAGCAAGACACGAGAAGTCATTCTTCCGCCCTACTCTGCACTGGTTAGGCCTCAAGTGGAGTATTATGTCCAGTTCTGGGCACCGCATTTCAAGAAAGATGTGGAGAAATTGGAGAGGGTCCAGAGAAGAGCAACAAGAATGATTAAAGGTCTTGAGAACATGACCTATGAAGGAAGGCTGAAAGAATTGGGTTTGTTTAGTTTGGAAAAGAGAAGACTAAGAGGGAAGAGTGCTCTGACAGTGATCCCCACCGGGGCTCTGGGTCATCCTTTGGGCCATGTGATGAGACCCCTCAGCCTCCCGCCCCGCAGAGTCTGAACGCTGATTGGCTGAGCTGGGGGCTAAAGCTGGACCCTTTCTACTCCATCAGTCACCTGACAGCTTAGAGAGTTAAACAGGCTGTAGATCTACTCCTGCAGCAACAGAACAGGCCTGTCCCAAGAGCCCCTCCTTGCCACTGAGTCCTGATGGCCTTTGATCAGGGCCAGGTGCCTGACAGACAATCATCTGCCCTACATGGGCTCTTTGCTTTTAAATTAGTTTCCCATCAAGCAGCTCAAACATCCAAAGGAGCTGGCCAGGGGCAGGACATTAGTCCTGCAGGGCAGGGGTGGGAGTGGCAGTGACATCACAAAGGCCTTTTGCAGCTCCTCGGCTGATTGGTCAAAGGAGGTCGGGAGGCGGTGACCTCACAGAGAGTCGATGGCAACGGCCAGGCATGACAGGCTGCAGGGCAGGGGCAATCTCAGAGACCCCCCTTGGTTTGCTGCAGCCAGTCTCCTTCCCGAGGTCTCCCCTTGAGGCCTGAGGGAGAATTCAGGTTCAGGTACGTGAGCGCGAGGAGGAGCCTCTTCGGAGTTTCCCCCTTTCCCACTACTGATTTAGCTAGAAAACAGACGCCCCTGTTGAAAAGGGCAGAGCCGCCGAGCGGTTTGGAACCTGTTCAGCCTGAGCCATGTGGTGCCGGCCAAATTCTAGGTGCCGGGAAACACTAGGTTAAGGTGGGAGAATTTTTTCCACACTTAGGCCTTTGTCCCATAGAGTCACTGGGGACATTGGGGTTTGTGTCTCTTTTGTTTTCCCTTTTCTCTGCTTCCCTCCCTCCACTGGCGAGGAGGGGGCTGCTCTCCAGTCCTCGTTGTGGGAGGCCCTCACACAGCAATGGGACAGGAAGAGTGCTCTGACAGTGATCCCCACCGGGGCTCTGGGCCATCCTTTGGGCCATGTGGTGAAACCCCTCAGCCTCCCTCCCCGCAGAGTCTCAATGCTGATTGGCTGAGCTGGAGGGCTAGTGACAGGGAGGAGACTCAGGACCTTGTTCTCTTTTAAGACCCAGCAAATAAGCCACAACCAATCATCTCCTTGATTAATTGTGCTGCTCCTCTCCATTAATTGTCTCTGAGCTATTCCTGATTCTCCCTAATGTTTTAGTTCCTCTAAAAGATTTGCTGAATCATTACTAAGAACAGTGGTTGGGCCCAGGTTTCAGAGTGGTAGGCGTGTTAGAGACTAACAAATGTATTTGGGCATAAGCTTTCGCGGGCTAGAACCCACTTCATCAGATGCACGGAGTGGAAAATACAGGAGCAGGTATAAATACATGAAAAGATGGGAGTCGCCTTACCAAGTGTGAGGTCAGTCTAACCAGACAATTCAATTAACAATAGGATACCAAAGGAGGAAAAATTACTTTTGTAGTGGTAATGAGAGTGGCCCATTACAGAGAGTTGACAAGAAGGTCTGTAGCTCATTTGAGACCACTTTATTCTGTCCCTGTCACCTTTCAATGCGCTATTATATTATACTCATAACGTCACACCCCCAACACAAAATGGATGCAGGAAGGGATGACACAAACATCACTGACTGCATCCCAAAGGTCCCCATCCTGGTTCTGTCTCACTACAGCTTGTACTGGGTTAGAAGCCGTATCCGTGTATAACAGAAATGTTTTACCAAACTCATGTTCAATAACATGATTGAATCTCTTTACAAACTTAAGGTGAAACTTGGTTAGAACAATAGTGGATTGGATCTGCACTTGCAGCATGGTTCCTGTATGTCTCGTGTGATCTTGCCAAGAGCTAAAGAACATAGCAACTTTTTCCATACAAGCTTTGGCAAATGTTTGGAGCCCAGTTAACATCAAGTCGATGTAGATATTAATGTTGTCCATAGTATAGAAATCTTGGCATTTAGCCATGAAAGCAATATGGTAGCGTGCCTCAGTTTCCCTTTTTATACAGCACGTCAGGTCTGGAATGTCTTTTCTCCTGTGAAAAGTTCCAATACTGTTTACTGGCATTAACGGTGCAACATTAGCATTACAAGGCCTTTTAACATAGAGTGTGTTCTCATATATTCCTCTTAACATGTTGTGACGGAGCAGGGAGCGGGGCGGGTTTGACCTGGGAATGTTGCCTGGGAGTTACATTGAGCTACCTGAGTTGTACCTACAAGCTCTGCTGTAGACTGCGTTCGTATTGTCCGATAAACCTTCTGTTTTACTGGCTGGCTGAGAGTCACAGTGAATCTCAGGAAGAGGGGTGCAGGGCCCTGACTCCCCCATACTCTGTGACAACTTCTCTCCCCCCTTCGAGACTGAACTGAGCGGGGTAACTCTGACCAGACACCTGGGGAACTTCAGGGCTCCCTCTCCGGGACAACGCGTCCGCTATCAGATTGGCACTTCCCTTCACATGGACCACGTCCATCTCATAATCCTGCAGGAGCAGGCTCCACCTCAGGAGTTTGGCACTGGCTCCTTTCATCTGGTGCAGCCAGGTCAGGGGAGAGTGGTCGGTGTGCATGGTGAAGTGTCGCCCAAAGAGATATGGCTCTAGTTTCTTGATGGCCCACACCATGGCCAGGCATTCCTTCTCGATAGCCACATAGTTCTGCTCCCAGGGTAGCAACTTCTTGCTCAGGTACACGATTGGATGTCTCTCCCCCTTTTCATCCTCCTGCATTAACACCGCCCCCAGTCCCGTGTCTGAGGCGTCGGTGAACACTATAAAGGGCTTGTCAAAGTCTGGGTTTGCCAGAACTGGGCCACTGACCAGAGCCTCCTTGAGCACCTGGAGAGCCTCCTGGCACTCCTCAGTCCAGACAACCTTGTCTGGTTTCCCCTTCTTGCACAGCTCAGTGATGGGGCTGGCTATGGAGCTAAAGTGGGGCACGAACCTTCGATAGTACCCCGCCATCCCAATAAAGGCTTGGACCTGCTTTTTAGTTTGGGGAGCTGTCATAACTATAAAGGGAAGGGTAACAGCCCTCCTGTGTACAGTACTATAAAATCCCTCCTGGCCAGAGACTCCAAAATCCTTTTACCTGTAAAGGGTTAAGAAGCTCAGGTAACCTGGCTGACACCTGACCCAAAGGACCAATAAGGGGACAAGATACTTTCAAATCTTGGTGGGGGGAAGGCTTTTGTTTGTGCTCTTTGTTTTGGTGGGAGTTCGCTCTTGGGACTGAGAGGGACCAGACATCAATCCAGGTTCTCCACATCTTTCTGAACAAGTCTCTCATGTTTCTAACTTGTAAGTAAACAGCCAGGCAAGGCGTGTTAGTTTTTATCTTTGTTTTCTCAACTTGTAAATGTACCTTTTTGCTAGAGTGTTTATCTCTGTTTGCTGTAACTTTGAACCTAAGGCTAGAGGGGATTCCTCTGGGCTCTTTAAGTTTGATTACCCTGTAAAGTTATTTTCCCTCCTGATTTTACAGAGATGATTTTTACCTTTTTCTTTAATTAAAAGCCTTCTTTTTAAGAATCTGATTGATTTTTCCTTGTTTTTAGATCCAAGGGGGTTGGATCTTGATCCACCAGGAGTTGGTGGGAGGTAGGAGGGGGGATGGTTAATTTCTCCTTGTTTTAAGATCCAAGGGGTTTGGATCTGTATTCACCAGGGAATTGGTGAAGAGTCTCTCAAGGCTACCCAGGGAAGGGAATTAGCACATTTGGGAGTGATGGCAGCGGACCAGATCTAAGCTGGTAGTTAAGCTTAGAAGTTTTCATGCAGGCCCCCACATTTGTACCCTAATGTTCAGAGTGGGGAAGCAGCCTTGACAGGAGTGGGCCAGTCTCTGATCACCTCCACTTTGGCTGGTTCCGGCTTTAGGCAGCCGCTCCCCACCCGGTGACCTAGGTAGGATACTTCAGCCATCCCCACCTTGCACTTCTCAGCTTTTACGGTCAGCCCAGCCTCCTGGAGTCGGTCCAGCGCTTGTTTAACCTGGGACACGTGATCCTCCCAGGTCTGGCTAAAGACACAGATGTCGTCAATATACGCCATCCCCCTCAGTAGCTGATCCACCAGGCGCTGGAAGGTGGCCGGCGCTCCCTTGAGGCCGAAAGGCAGGGTCAGGAACTCATAGAGCCCCAGAGGGGTGGGAAAGGCCGATTTCAGCCTGGCATCTGCATCCAGCGGCACTTGCCAGCAGCCCTTTGAAAGATCCATTGTGGTCAGGTACCGAGCTCCTCCCAGCTTGTCTAGGAGCTCGTCAGGCCTGGGCATGGGGTAGGCATCGGCTACAGTGATGGCATTAAGTTGTCGATAGTCCACAAGGAACTGGATCGACCCGTCCTTTATGGGGACCAGCACCACCGGCGAGGCCCAAGGGCTGGAAGATGGCTGGATCACCCCACAAAGCCAGCATGTCATTGACCTCTCTTTCCAGGTCCTGAGCAGTTTTCCCCGTGACTTGGAAGGGGGAGTGTTTTATAGGCGGGTGCGATCCTGTCTGTACCCAGTGGACAGTCAGATTAGTGTGTCCAGGCTGGTTGGAAAACAGCTGTCGGTACAGATGCAGCACCCCTCTGATCTCAGCTTGCTGGGACGGGGTCAGCTGATCAGAGAGGGGAATTGCTTCCAGGGGGGAACCAGCTCTTGTCCCAGGGAATAGAGCTACTAAAGGGTCATCTCCCTGCTCCTCCCAGTGTCCACACACGGCCAACACCACATCCCCCCCATCATAATATGGCTTCATCATATTCACATGGTACACCCGGCGGTGGTGCGCCCGGTTCGACAGCTCCACCACATAGTTTACCTCATTTAGTTGCTTGACAACCTTGAAGGGCCCTTCCCAGGTGGCCTGGAGTTTGTTTTTCCTCATGGGGATGAGGACCATCACCTGATCCCCGGTAGCGAAGGCGCGGGCCCGTGCTGTGCGGTCATACCAGACCTTCTGCCTCCTCTGGGCTCTGGTCAGATTCTCCCTGGCCAGGCCCATGAGCTCGGCATGGTCCCGGAAGGTCAGGACATACTCCACCACTGACTCTCCCTCGGGAGTTGCCTTCCTCTCCCATTCGTCTCTCATCAGGTCCAGGGGCCCCCTTACCCGCCTTCCATATAACAGTTCGAAAGGCTAAAACCTGGTAGACTCCTGGGGTACCTCCCTGTATGCGAACAGTGGGTGAGGTAAGTACTTGTCCCAGTCCTGTGGGTGCTGGTTCATAAATGCATCATCTTTAGCGTTCCGTTATACGTCTCCACCAGCCCATTGGATTGGGGGTGTTATGCTGAGGCCCAGTTGTGCCGGACCCCGCATTTCTCCCACAAGCACCGGAGTAGGGCCGACATGAAGTCGGACCCTTGGTCTGTTAAGACTTCCTTGGGAAACCCCACTCGGCTGAAAATGGTCAGCAGCGCATCTGCCACAGTGTCTGCTTCGATGGATGATAAGGGCACTGCCTCGGAGTAGTGGGTGGTGAAATCTACCACCACCAGAATGTATTTCTTCCCAGACCGGGTCGACTTATTGAGAAGTCCCACTATGTCCATAGCCACCTTCTGGAAAGGCTCCTCTATGATGGGCAAAAGTCTCAAAGCCGCTTTCCCCTTGTCCCGGGCCTTCCCCACCCTCTGGCAGGGGTCACAGAATCGGCAGTACGGTCGGACGTTGGTGAAGACCCCAGGCCAGTAAAAGTTCTGCAGCAGCCTCTGCCTGGTGCGCCGGATTCCCTGGTGCCCTGCGAGAGGGATGTCATGGGCCAGGTACAGTAGCTTGCGGCGAAACTTCTGGAGTACCACCAGCTGCCTCCTGATCCACCAGGACTCCATCTCCCCGGGGGGAGCCCATTCTCGGTATAGGAACCCCTTCTCCCACAGGAACCTCTCCTTGCAACCTCTCCTCATGGTCTGTACCGCACTGAGGTCAGCCAGGTCCTTTGGCTTCCTCAAGGAGGGATCTTTCTGCAACTCGGCCTGGAATTCGGCGGCTGGGGAAGGGACGGAGACCTGTTCCCTCTCGTCGGCTGGGTCGGAAGCCACAGCCCCCCTGAGTCTTGTCCTTGGGTGTTCCCTCCCCACCAGGGTAGGGTTCTGTGCCTCCGGTGTGACATCCTTCCCAAGGTCAGTGCCTAGTGCCCCTCGCTGGCTCTGGCTCTGGGTCACGACTAAGGCGTTCTGGGGGTTGCTTGGCCCGTCCTCTAGGTCCCCCCCATCAACACCTCAGTGGGCAAATGGTGGTGCACTCCCACGTCCTTGGGGCCCTCCTTGGCCCCCCATTTTAGGTGTACCCTTGCCACAGGCACCTTGAATGGAGTCCCATCCACCCCCGTCAGGGTCAGGAAGGTCTTGGGTATCACCTGATCTGGAGCTACCACCTCGGGCCGGGCCAGTGTCACCTCAGTGCCCGTGTCCCAGTATCCATAGGCTTTCCTCCGATCCACCTCCAGGGGAACGAGGCACTCGCTCCGCAGGGACAGTCCCGCGCCCACCCTGTAAATGGAGAACTTTGAGTCCGGAGCATCCGGCCCCCCAGAGAAGCTGGCCTGGGGCCCTTCTCTCTCTCGAGCAGTTGATAAGCTGCCAGCCCCCCTTGCCTGGGAAGCCTGCCCCTCGTCCGTCTGGGCCTCTACCAAGTTAACACGGTGTGGGTTCGGTCTGCTCAGTCTGTCCTTGAGCTTGGGGCACTGGGCCTGAATGTGGCCTCTTTGGCCGCAGTAATAGCAGCTCATGTCCCGTTGCTCCCCTCGAACCGGTCGGTTGTCCCTGACGCTGGGCATTCCCCTTTGTAGGGGATTCCCCATATTCCCCCTTTGGGAGGTCCCCGGGTGACTCTCTCTCTGCATCGCTGCGGGCCTGTTCTTTTGGGACTCCTCCCTGCCTCCCCCTGACCGGCTCTCCACAAACTCATCAGCCAGCCGCCCTGCATATCGCGGGTTCTCTGGCTTTTTGTCCCTCAACCACAGCCTCAGGTCGGATGGGCACCGCTCATACAGTTGCTCCAGTACCGCAGTTTAACCAGGTCCTCCTTTGTCTGGGCCCCATCTGCCCACTTGCTGGCGTATCCCTCCATGCGGACGGCTAGTTGCAGATATGAGATCTCAGGGGTTTTATCCTGATTCCGGAACCTTTCCCGGTTCATCTCAGGAGTCAGCCCAAACTCGCGTAGCAGGGCCTTTTTGAATAGTTCGTAGTCCCCTCTCTCCGCCCCTTCCAGTTGGCGGTACAATGCCACGGCTTTGGGGTCCAGTAAGGGGGTGAGAACCCGGAGTCTGTCCGCAAGATCAACCTGGTGCAGCTCGCAGGCCATCTCAAAGGCATCCAGGAAGTCTCCATGTCCTCCCCCTCCTTACGCAGGGCCTGGATGGACTTATCAAAGCTCCGTGCAGTCCTGGGTCCCCCCTCACTCACCGCAGCCGGGGGCTCGCTGCCCCTCAGCCTCGCCAGCTCCAGTTAATGCTGACACTGTCTCTCTTCATGCTGCCTCTGTTTCTCTTTCTCCTCCCGTTCATGCTGCCTCTGTTTCTCTTTCTCCTCCCATTCATGCTGTCTCTGTTCACGATCCCCCAGCTCTCTCAGTTTTAGCTCTTTCTCCCATTCCAGCCGTTTCCGCTCCACGGATGCCGAGCGTGGCCGGGAGGATTCCCTGCTGGCCAGGGGGGTCACGGTGCCCTCAGTATTTGCTGGGCTCCTCCCCACCCTTCCCCTAGGCATAGGAAGGAGGGGTCTCGGGAAGCCCTCAGCAGCCGGCTGACCACTCCCAGCTAGGACAGACACTGGTGCCTGCGCTACATCTGCCAGGCTGCTTCCCTCAGAGACAGGGATCAGTTCATTCGAGCGATCTCCCTCCTCCAGCTGGGCCATGAGCTGTTCTTTGGTGAGCCTCCCACTGCGCAGCTCCCTCTGCCTGCACAGCTCCACCAGGTCACTCTTAAGCCGCTTGGCATACATCTTCCTGCTGGCCACTCACAGGCCTGGGTGCTCTCTGCTCCCCACAGTTTCCAGGGAGTCCCCTAGTGTCCCAGCCCTTCTCGAGGTCACCACCTCTCTGTCAGGGTCGAGCTGCAGACTCCTCCGCCCCTGGGACCACTCGTTGACTCTTTAGCACGCCTGGACCCCATCAATCACCCTTCGTTTTATTACTCCCCGGTCACTTACTGCAGACAGTGCCATCCACGGGGTGCAGTAGATCCCACCGCTTCCACCAGTTGTCACGGAGTGTGGGGGAGTCAGGGCCCTGCACCCCTCTTCCTGAGAGTCACCGTGACTCTCAGCCAGCCAGTAAAACAGAAGGCTTATTAGATGACAGGAACACAGTCCCAAGCAGAGTGTGTAGGTACAACCAGGACCCCTCAATCAAGTCCTTCTGGGGGGTTTAGGGAGCTTAGACCCCAGCTTGGGGTTCCCTGCGTTGCACCACCCAGACCAAAACCAAAACTAAAATACAACCCCCTCCAGGAGCTTCCTCCCCCCTCCCCTCTGCCCCTCCTCTCCTTTGTTCAGTCTCCTGGGCAGAAAGTGTCAGTTCTCCCAACAACCCCACTCCTGGCTCAGGTTACAGCTCAGGTATCTTCCTTAACTCCCTTGCTACATTCCCAGGTCAAATCCGCCCCGCTCCCTGCTCCGGCACACTGTGCTATACAGGAGGCCTGTGATATCTGGGGGTGGGAGTGGAGCGAGGGGAGGGGTCAGATTAGATGATCTAATGTTCTCTTCTGGCCTTAAAGTCTACAAATCTCTGAAAACCAGAGTGTGGCACATTGAGCAGCCTCTGATGTTTTCATGTGTAGCCTGCTTGATCCCCAGAGCTAACAGTGAGTGAGTTGGGGGGTGATACAGGGGGAGCAGCTCAAACATCCAAAGGGGCTGGCCATGGGCAGGACATTCGCCCTGCAGTGCAGGGGTGGGAGTGGCAGTGACATCACAAGGGCCTTTTGCAACACCTCGGCTGATTGGTCAAAGGAGGTCGGGAGGCGGTGACCTCACAGAGAGTCCATGGCAACGGCCAGGCAGGACAGGCTGCAGGGCAGGGGCAATCTCAGAGACCCCCCTTGGTTTGCTGCAGCCAGTCTCCTTCCCGAGGTCTCCCCTTGCGGCCTGAGGGAGAATTCAGGTTCAGGTGCGTGAGCGCGAGGAGGAGCCTCTTTGGAGTTTCCCCCTTTCCCGCTACTGATTTAGCTAGAAAACAGCCGTCCCTGTTGAGAAGGTCAGAGCCTCCGAGCGGTTTGGAACCTGTTCAGCCTGAGCCATCTGGTGCCGGCCAAATTCTAGCCACTGGAAACACTAGGTTAAGGTGGGAGAATTTTTCCCCCACTGAGGCCTTTGTACCATAGAGTCACTGGGGACATTCGGGTTTGTGTCTCTTTTGTTTTCCCTTTTCCCTGCTTCTCTCCCTCCACAGGCGAGGATGGGGCTGCTCTCCAGCCCTCGTTGTGGGAGGCCCTCACAAAGCGATGGGACAGGAAGAGTGCTCTGACAGTGATCCCCACCGGGGCTCTGGGCCATCCTTTGGGCCATGTGGTGAGAACCCTCAGCCTCCCGCCCCGCAGAGTGTGAACGCTGATTGGCTGAGCTGGGGGCTAAAGCTGGACCCTTTCTACTCCATCAGTCACCTGACATGTTAGAGAGTTAAACAGGCTGTAGATCTCCTCCTGCAGCAACAGAACAGGCCTGTCCCAAGAGCCCCTCCTTGCCACTGAGTCCTGATGGCCTTTGATCAGGGCCAGGTGCCTGACAGACAATCATCTGCCCTACATGGGCTCTTTGCTTTTAAATTAACTTCCCATACGTAGCCTGGGCCCAGACTCCCCTTAAAGGGACCAGCAACCCCATGACACCTCTGCACTGACGTTGGTTCGTCTACATGGAGCTATTTATCTAGGTTTCTCAGTTGGTGCCCATCACCACAGTATCTGAGGGCCAAGTATCTGGGTGTCATTTGTCCTGTGGGGAGGCAATCTCTGTTCCCCGTAACAAGAGACTGACTTTTTTGTTCTAATTCAATATAAAGGTGCACAAGTGATAGTGAGCAGGGGCTTGTTAACACTAGAAAGTTGTAGAGCTTGAGCTCTACTAGTATAGTTCAAGCAGTACAACCCCCCTTGTATGGGGACAGTCATATCAGTATAACGGTGCTTTATACCGGTACAGTGAGGGGAATAAGCGATATTGGTGTAAGACACTTGTATGAGGCTATAACTGTGTGCACAGTAGACATTGTGCTGGCACAACTATTAAGAGAGATGTAAATAAATGCATCCCCCCCAAAATAGTTCTAGAACTACCAAGAACTGTGTGCAGACCAGGCCTTTAAACGTTAGGAAACACCAGAATGAAGGTTGCTTGTACGACCTTAGCACAGTGTCGTTGTGCGTATGTCTTATGATACAGACTCACAGGTGTGGCCTTGGGGTCAATTCTCTTCCCCTCTGCATCAGTTTCCTCCACACTACCAGGGGAAGTGGTGGTTTCTCCATCTCTTGATTTCTTCCAATGAAGACTAGATGCCTTTCTGGAGTGTGCTTTGGTCCAAAACTAGTCACTGTGCTATACAGGAGGCCTGTGATATCCAGAGAGGGGAGGGTCGGCAAGGGGAGGGGTATCATATTAGATGATCTAATGGTCTCTTCTGTCTTTAAAGTCTAGAAATCTCTGAAAACCTGAGTGTGGCACATTGAACAGCCTCTGATGTTTTCATGAGTAGCCTGCTTGATCCCCAGAGCTATCAGTGTGTGTGTGGGGGGGGGGATACAGGGGGAGCAGCTCAAACATCCAAAGGGGCTGGCCAGGGGCAAGACATTCGCCCTGCAGTGCAGCGGTGGGAGTGGCAGTGACATCACAAAGGCCTTTTGCAGCACCTCGGTTGATTGGTCAAAGGAGGTCGGGAGGTGGTGACCTCACAGAGTCTCCATGGCAATGGCCAGGCAGGGCAGGCTGCAGGGCAGGGGCAATCTCAGAGACCCCCCCTTGAGCCGGATGCCGCCCGCAGAAGAACCAGAACCACCCTTGGTTTGCTGCAGCCAGTCTCCTTCCCGAGGTCTCCCCTTGTGACTCCGCTCAGTTCAGTCTCGAAGGGGGGAGAGAAGTTGTCACGGAGTATGGGGGAATCAGGGCCCTGCACCCCTCTTCCTGAGATTCACAGGTTTCAGAGTAGCAGCCGTGTTAGTCTGTATCCGCAAAAAGAACAGGAGTACTTGTGGCACCTTAGAGACTAACAAATTTATTAGAGCATAATCTTTCGTGGACTACAGCCCACTTCTTCGGATGCATATAGAGTGGAATAAATATTGAGGAGATATATATACACACATACAGAGAGCATGAACAGGTGGGAGTTGTCTTACCAACTCTGAGAGGCCAATTAAGTAAGAGAAAAAAAACTTTTGAAGTGATAATTAAGCTAGCCCAGTACAGACAGTTTGATAAGAAGTGTGAGAATACTTACAAGGGGAGATAGATTCAATGCTCAGCCATTCCTAGTCCTTATTCAATCCTGAGTTGATTGTGTCTAGTTTGCATATCAATTCCAGCTCAGCAGTCTCTCGTTGGAGTCTGTTTTTGAAGTTTTTCTGTTGTAAGATAGCCACCTGCAGGTCTGTCACTGAATGACCAGACAGGTTAAAGTGTTCTCCCACTGGTTTTTGAGTATTATGATTCCTGATGTCAGATTTGTGTCCATTAATTCTTTTGCGTAGAGACTGTCCGGTTTGGCCAATGTACATGGCAGAGGGGCATTGCTGGCACATGATGGCATATATCACATTGGTAGATGTGCAGGTGAACGACCCCCTGATGGTATGGCTGATGTGATTAGGTCCTATGATGATGTCACTTGAATAGATATGTGGACAGAGTTGGCATCGGGCTTTGTTACAAGGATAGGTTCCTGGGTCAGTGGTTTTGTTCAGTGATGTGTGGTTGCTGGTGAGTATTTGCTTTAGGTTGGGGGGTTGTCTGTAAGCGAGGACAGGTCTGTCTCCCAAGATCTGTGAGAGTAAAGGATCATCTTTCAGGATAGGTTGTAGATCTCTGATGATGCACTGGAGAGGTTTTAGTTGGGGGCTGAAGGTGACAGCTAGTGGTGTTCTGTTATTTTCTTTGTTGGGCCTGTCTTGTAGGAGGTGACTTCTGGGTACTCGTCTGGCTCTGTCAATCTGTTTTTTCACTTCAGCAGGTGGGTATTGTAGTTTTAAGAATGCTTGATAGAGATCTTGTAGGTGCTTGTCTCTATCTGAGGGATTGGAGCAAATGCGGTTATATCTTAGAGCTTGGCTGTAGACAATGGATCGTGTGGTGTGTCCTGGATGGAAGCTGGAGGCATGTAGGTAAGTGTAGCGGTCAGTAGGTTTCCGGTATAGGGTGGTATTTATGTGACCATCGCTTATTAGCACAGTAGTGTCCAGGAAATGGACCGCTTGTGTGGATTGATCTAGACTGAGGTTGATGGTGGGATGGAAATTATTGAAATCATGGTGAAATTCCTCAAGGGCTTCTTTTCCATGGGTCCAGAAGATGAAGATGTCATCAATGTAGCGCAAGTAGAGTAGGGGCATTAGGGGACGAGAGCTAAGGAAGCGTTGTTCTAAGTCAGCCATAAAAATGTTGGCATACTGTGGGGCCATGCGGGTACCCATAGCAGTGCCGTTGACTTGAAGGTATATATTGTCCCCAAATGTGAAATAGTTGTGGGTGAGGACAAAGTCACAAAGTTCAGCCACCAGGTTAGCTGTGACATTATCGGGGATACTGTTCCTGATAGCTTGTAGTCCATCTTTGTGTGCAATATTGGTGTAGAGGGCTTTGTAGATAAATCTCTAATAATTTTCATATGACTTTACATTGTGCCTCTTCATATAACCTTGTGGTGGCTCTACCCACGTGTGACCTCTGTTTTCATGGGACTTTATATCAAAGCCTCATTTAGAAACTTTGCATTGCCCTTGGTATAATATTATAGCCCCTTATAAGGATAGAATAAGATAAAAGAAAAATTTCTTTTTGCTAGCAGTAGAACAAGAGCTCTCTCCCCCCCGCCACTCTTAATCAATTGCCCTGTTGAATGAATGAGGTGTGGATGAGCAAGGCATGGAAGGCAGCACCTCCAGACAGCCTCAACTGTTGGAGAGGGGCTGGGAGCCAGACCCAAGGACAATAAAACGTGTCAAGTGGGCTCATTAAAGACAAGCAGACATACCCACGGCCTCAGGGGTTAGAAGCAAGCACCTTCTTTTGGAAACACCCTCTTTGCAGCATTGGAACAACACTCAAAAGAAAGCAGCACAAAGGACCAATGGACACAGACACAGAGTTTGAATCTGGTATAGATTTGCATAAGAGGAAAGCTGCTATAAAAGTGAGGTGTCTTGCAGAGGACCCCGGGTCTCGTCTTGTCAACATGGGAGCATCGATCCGGATCGGCAGAAGCCCGGCTCCACCCCCTCCCCCATCTAACTCACCTGGCCAGTGAAGTTAAGGGGAGCAAATAATTGGTAACAACAAGACGGAGTGTGTTTGTGTGTGTGTGTGAGTGTAAGTGTAATATATTATATGCATATAATACAGTGTTAATGAATACATGTATTACTAATAAATGTGGCGTTTTGTCTTATTCCCCCTGAAAAGATCCTGTGCAGTACTTTAAGTACAACAGCTTCTACGTCCATAGTGGGCAGGATGGTGTTTTCTAGAAGATCACCGATGGATTGTAGTTTCCTCAGGAAGTCAGTGGTGTCTCGAAGATAGCTGGGAGTGGTGGTAGCGTAGGGTCTGAGGAGAGAGTCCACATAACCAGACAAGCCTGATGTTAGGGTGCCAATGCCTGAGATGATGGGGCGTCCAGGATTTCCAGGTTTATGGATCTTGGGTAGCAAATAGAATACCCTGGTCGGGGTTCTAGGCACGTGTCTGTACAGATTTTTTCCTGTGCTTTGTCAGCTGAGATTCACTGTGACTTTCAGCCAGCCACTAAAACAGAAGGTTTATTGGACAATAAGAACGCAGTCTACAGCAGAGCTTGTAGGTACAACTCAGGTAGCTCAATGCAACTCCCAGGTCAACATTCCCAGGTCAAACCCGCCCCGCTCCCTGCTCCGTCACAACATGTTAAGAGGAATACATGAGAACACACTCTATGTTAAAAGGCCTTGTAATGCTAATGTTGCACTGTTAATGCCTGTAAACAGTATTGGAACTTTTCACAGGAGAAAAGACATTCCAGACCTGACGTGCTGTATAAAAAGGGAAACTGAGGCACGCTACCATATTGCTTTCGTGGCTAAATGCCAAGATTTCTATACTATGGACAACATCAATATCTACATCGACCTGATGTTAACTGGGCTCCAAACATTTGCCAAAGCTTGTATGGAAAAAGTTGCTATGTTCTTTAGCTCTTGGCAAGATCACACGAGACATACAGGAACCATGCTGCAAGTGCAGATCCAATCCACTATTGTTCTAACCAAGTTTCACCTTAAGTTTGTAAAGAGATTCAGTCATGTTATTGAACATGAGTTTGGTAAAACATTTCTGTTATACACGGATACGGCTTCTAACCCAGTACAAGCTGTAGTGAGACAGAACCAGGATGGGGAGCTTTTGGGATGCAATCAGTGATGTTTGTGTCATCCCTTCCTGCATCCATTTTGTGTTGGGGGTGTGACGTTATGAGTATAATATAATATCGCATTGAAAGGTGACAGGGCCAGAATAAAGTGGTCTCAAATGAGCTACAGACCTGCTTGTCAACTCTCTGTAATGGGCCACTCTCATTACCACTACAAAAGTAATTTTTCCTCCCTTGGTATCCTACTGTTAATTGAATTGTCTGGTTAGACTGACCTCACACTTGGTAAGGCGACTCCCATCTTTTCATGTATTTATACCTGCTCCTGTATTTTCCACTCCATGCATCTGATGAAGTGGGTTCTAGCCCACAAAAGCTTATAGAATCATAGAATATCAGGGTTGGAAGGGACCTTAAGAGGTCATCTAGTCCAACCCCCTGCTCAAAGCAGGACCAATTCCCAACTAAATCATCCCAGCCAGGGCTTTGTCAAGCTGGGCCTTAAAATCCTCCAAGGAAGGAGACTCCACCACCTCCCTAGGTAACGCATTCCAGTGCTTCACCACCGTCCTAGTGAAATAGTGTTTCCTAATATCCAACCTGGACCTCCCGCACTGCAACTTGAGACCATTGCTCCTTGTTCTGTCATCTGCCACCACTGAGAACAGCCGAGCTCCATTCTCTTTGGAACCCCCTTCAGGTAGTTGAAGGCTGCTATCAAAACCCTCCTCATTCTTCTCTATGGACCCTGGACTTCAGAAAAGCAGACTTTGACTCCCTCAGGGAACAGATGGGCAGGATCCCCTGGGAGAATAACATGAAGGGCAAAGGGGTCCAGGAGAGCTGGCTGTATTTTAAAGAATCCTTATTGAGGTTGCAGGAACAAACCATCCCGATGTGTAGAAAGAATAGTAAATATGGCAGGCGACCAGCTTGGCTAAACAGTGAAATCCTTGCTGATCTTAAACGCAAAAAAGAGGCTTATAAGAAGTGGAAGATTGGACAAATGACCAGGGAGGAGTATAAAAATATTGCTCAGGCGTGCAGGAGTGAAATCAGGAAGGCCAAATCACACTTGGAGTTGCAGTTAGCAAGAGATGTTAAGAGTAACAAGAAGGGTTTCTTCAGGTATGTTAGCAACAAGAAGAAAATCAAGGAAAGTGTGGGCCCCTTACTGAATGAGGGAGGCAACCTAGTGACCGAGGATGTGGAAAAAGCTAATGTACTCAATGATTTTTTTGCCTCTGTCTTCACGCACAAGGTCAGCTCCCAGATTGCTGCACTGGGCAGTACAGCATGGGGAGAAGGTGACCAGCCCTCTGTGGAGAAAGAAGTGGTTCGGGACTATTTAGAAAAACTGGACGTGCACAAGTCCATGGGGCCGGATGCGCTGCATCCGAGGGTGCTAAAGGAGTTGGCGGGTGAGATTGCAGAGCCATTAGCCATTATTTTTGAAAACTCATGGCGATCGGGGGAGGTCCCAGATGACTGGAAAAAGGCTAATGTAGTGCCCATCTTTAAAAAAGGGAAGAAGGAGGATCGGGGGGAACTACAGGCCAGTCAGCCTCACCTCAGTCCCTGGAAAAATTATGGAGCAGGTCCTCAAGGAATCAATTATGAAACATTTAGAGGAAAGGAAAGTGATCAGGAACAGTCAGCATGGATTCACGAAGGGGAAGTCGTGCCTGACTAACCTAATTGCCTTCTATGATGAGATAACTGGCTCTGTGGATGAGGGGAAAGCAGTGGATGTGTTATTTCTTGACTTTAGCAAAGCTTTTGATACTGTCTCCCACAGTATTCTTGCCACCAAGTTAAAGAAGTATGGGCTGGATGAATGGACTGTAAGGTGGATAGAAAGCTGGCTAGATCGTCGGGCTCAACGGGTAGTGATCAATGGCTCCATGTCTAGTTGGCAGCCGGTTTCAAGTGGAGTGCCCCAAGGGTCGGTCCTGGGGCCGGTTTTGTTTAATATCTTTATTAATGATCTGGAGGATGGTGTGGACTGCACTCTCAGCAAGTTTGCAGATGACACTAAACTAGGAGGCGTGGTAGATACACTAGAGGGTAGGGATCGGATACAGAGGGACCTAGACAAATTAGAGGATTGGGCAGAAAAAAACCTGATGAGGTTCAACAAGGACAAGTGCAGAGTCCTGCACTTAGGACGGAAGAATCCTATGCACTGCTACAGACTAGGGACCGAATGGCTAGGTAGCAGTTCTGCTGAAAAGGACCTAGGGGTCACAGTGGACGAGAAGCTGGATATGAGTCAACAGTGTGCTCTTGTTGCCAAGAAGGCTAACGGCATTTTGGGCTGTATAAGTAGGGGCATTGCCAGCAGATCGAGGAACGTGATCGTTCCCCTTTATTCGACATTGGTGAGGCCTCATCTGGAATACTGTGTCCAGTTTTGGGCCCCACACTACAAGAAGGATGTGGAAAAATTGGAAAGAGTCCAGCGGAGGGCAACAAAAATGATTAGGGGTCTGGAGCACATGACTTATGAGGAGAGGCTGAGAGAACTGGGATTGTTTAGTCTCCAGAAGAGAAGAATGAGGGGGGATTTGATAGCAGCCTTCAACTACCTGAAGGGGGGTTCCAAAGAGGATGGAGCTCGGCTGTTCTCAGTGGTGGCAGATGACAGAACAAGGAGCAATGGTCTCAAGTTGCGGTGGGGGAGGTCCAGGTTGGATATCAGGAAAAACTATTTCACTAGGAGGGTGGTGAAACACTGGAATGCGTTACCTAGGGAGGTGGTGGAGTCTCCTTCCTTGGAGGTTTTTAAGGCCCGGCTTGACAAAGCCCTGGCTGGGATAATTTAGCTGGGAATTGGTCCTGCTTTGAGCAGGGGGTTGGACTAGATGACCTCTTGAGGTCCCTTCCAACTCTGATATTCTATGATTCTATGATTCTCTTCTGGAGACTAAACAATCCCAGTTCCCTCAGCCTCTCCTTATAATTCATGTGCTCCAGACCCCTAATCACTTTTGTTGTCCTCCGATGGACTCTTTCCAATTTTTCCACATACTTCTTGTAGTGTGGGGCCCAAAACTGGACACAGTATTCCAGATGAGGCCTCACCAATGTCGAATAAAGGGGAACGATCACGTTCCTCGATCTGCTGGCAATGCCCCTACTTATACAGCCCAAAATGCCGTTAGCCTTCTTGGCAACAAGAGCACACTGTTGACTCATGTCCAGCTTCTCGTCCACTGTGACCCCTAGGTCCTTTTCTGCAGAACTGCTACCTAGCCAAATACATTTGTTAGTCTCTAACACGCCAACCACTCTGAAACCTGGGCCCAACCACTGTTCTTAGTAATGATTCAGCAAATCTTTTAGAGGAACTAAAACATTAGGGAGAATCAGGAATAGCTCAGAGATAATTAATGGAGAGGAGCAGCACAATTAATCGAGGAGATGATTGGTTGTGGTTTATTTGCTGGGTCTTAAAAGAGAACAAGGTCCTGAGTCTCCTCCCTGTCACTAGTCCTCCAGCTCAGCCAATCAGCATTGAGACTCTGCGGGGCGGGAGGCTGAGGGGTCTCACCACATGGCCCAAAGGATGGCCCAGCTCACCAGTGGGGATCACTGTCAGAGCACTCTTCCTGTCCCATCGCTTTGTGAGGGCCTCCCACAACGAGGGCTGGAGAGCAGCCCCCTCCTCGCCAGTGGAGGGACGGGAAAAGGGAAAACAAAAGAGACACAAACCCCAATGTCCCCAGTGACTCTAAGGGACAAAGGCCCTCAGTGCGGAAAAAATTCTCCCACCTTAACCTAGTGTTTCCCGTGCCTAGAATTTGGCCGGCACCAGATGGCTCAGGCTGAACAGGTTCCAAACCGCTCGGAGGCTCTGACCTTCTCAACAGGGACGGCTGTTTTCCAGCTAAATCAGTAGCGGGAAAGGGGGAAACTCCGAAGAGGCTCCTCCTCGCGCTCACGTACCTGAACCTGAATTCTCCCTCAGGCCTCAAGGGGAGACCTCGGGAAGGAGACTGGCTGCAGCAAACCAAGGGGGGTCTCTGAGATTGCCCCTGCCCTGCAGCCTGTCCCGCCTGCCCGTTGCCATGGACTCTCTGTGAGGTCACCGCCTCCCGACGTCCTTTAACCAATCAGCCGAGGTGCTGCAAAAGACCCTTGTGATGTCACTGCCACTCCCACCGCTGCACTGCATGGCTAATGTCCTGCCCCTGGCCAGCCCATTTGGATGTTTGAGCTGCTTGATGGGAAGCTAATTTAAAAGCAAAGATCCCATGCAGGGCAGATGATTGTCTGTCAGGCACCTGGCCCTGATCAAAGGCCATCAGGACTCAGTGGCAAGGAGGGGCTCTTGGGACAGGCTTGTTCTGTTGCTGCAGGAAGAGATCTACAGCCTGTTTAACTCTCTAAGCTGTCAGGTGACTGATGGAGTAGAAAGGTTCCAGGTTTAGTCCCCAGCTCAGCCAATCAGCGTTCAGACTCTGCAGGGCGGGAGGCTGAGGGGTCTCACCACATGGCCCAAAGGATGGCCCAGAGCCCCGGTGGGGATCACTGTCAGAGCACTCTTCCCTCTTAGTCTTCTCTTTTCCAAACTAAACAAACCCAATTCTTTCAGCCTTCCTTCATAGGTCATGTTCTCAAGACCTTTAATCATTCTTGTTGCTCTTCTCTGGACCCTCTCCAATTTCTCCACATCTTTCTTGAAATGTGGTGCCCAGAACTGGACATAATACTCCACTTGAGGCCTAACCAGTGCAGAGTAGAACGGAAGAATGACTTTGCGTGTCTTGCTCACAACACACCTGCTAATACATCCCAGAATCATGTTTGCTTTTTTTGCAACAGTGTCACACCGTTGACTCATATTTAGCTTGTGGTCCACTATAACCCCTAGATCCCTTTCTGCCATACTCCTTCCTAGACAGTCTCTTCCCATTCTGTATGTGTGAAACTGATTTTTCCTTCCTAAGTGGAGCATTTGTCTTTGTTAAACTTCATCCTGTTTACCTCAAACCATTTCTCCAATTTGTCCAGATCATTTTGAATTATGACCCTGTCCTCCAAAGCAGTTGCAATCCCTCCCAGTTTGGTATCATCCGCAAACTTAATAAGCGTACTTTCTATGCCAATATCTAAGTAGTTGATGACGATATTGAACAGAGCCGGTCCCAAACCAGACACCTGCGGAACCCCACTTGTTATACCTTTCCAGCAGGATTGGGAACCATTAATAACAACTCTCTGAGTACGGTTATCCAGCCAGTTATACACCCACCTTATAGTAGCCCCATCTAATTGTATTTGCCTAGTTTATTGATAAGAATATCATACGAGACTGTATCAAATGCCTTACTAAAGTCTAGGTATACCACATCCACAGCTTCTCCCTTATCCACAAGATTCGTTATCCTATCAAAGAAAGCTATCAGATTGGTTTGACACGATTTGTTCTTTACAAATCCATGCTGGCTGTTCCCTATCACCTTACCGCCTGTGACGGTGCTGCCCGTGGGAGCCGGCTGAGGTCACTCAATCAGGGTGAACTGCAAACAAAACGGGGCAGACCAACCCCAAATGCTGGTGGATATTCCAATACTTAGATTTATCAAGCCAGCACAAAACAGCTTCTATAGTACCTCACTGGTTACTCAGAAGTCCAAACAACGCAGTTCCCTTAAAGTACCCAGCCTCCGTCCAGACACACCTGTCAGATACGATGATGATTACTGAAAATCTTACTTCATCATATAAAAGAAAAGGTTCTTCCAATCCCAAAGGATCAGCCACATACCCAGGTCCGATTATAACTTAGATCTTACCCAAAATACACGCTAATAACCAATTCTTATTAACTAAACTAAAATTTATTAAAAAAGAAAAGAGAGAGAGTGTTGGTTAAAAGATCAATATACAGACAGACTTGAATTCAATTCTTGAGGTTCAGGTACATAGCAGAGGTGAGCTTATAGTGGCCAAAAGTCCTTTTAGATATAGTCCCTAGGTTATAGTCCAATGTCCATATTCAGGGTGACTGCAGTCAGTGACTGGGGATCTCAATCCTTGTGGCTTAAGATTTCCCCCTCTTGAAACCCAAAGCAGATCTGAGACGAAGCAGAATCATGTCCCAGGGTTCTTATACATTTCCAGCAGCCTGTCGGCCTGAGAAAACCATAGGCTTAATTCTCCTTCCAAACATCCTGGCAATTAGCACAGGGTAATTTGTCCATTAAACAGTTCAGATACAGGTTACCACAACCTTCAAAGAGACATATAGACAATAATACTGTTTCACTCAAGTATCATCATAAATGTTAATATTCCTTTTTGATCTTCGAATTAAAGTTACAGCAATAGACAAGACTTGTTTGCTTATATCACAAGACCTGAGCAAACATCTTCCCTTGAGATCTCTAAAAAGGCAGACTTGCATTTCAAAGCTCTATTCATTTACATATCTTCCTAACCAGTTTCTACAATTCACCCATGGGTTAGGTCAGTCTGAGTTAATTAACTCTTTCTGGCCCTGTCATCTTTCAATGAAATATTATTTTACACTCATAACGTCACACCACCTTCCAAGTGTTTGCAGATGATTTCCTTAATTGCTTGCTCCATTATCTTCCCTGGCACAGAAGTTAAACTAACTGGTCTGTAGTTTCCTGGGTTGTTTTTATTTCCCTTTTTATAGATGGGCGCTATATTTGCCCTTTTCCAGTCTTCTGGAATCTCTCCCGTCTCCCATGATTTTCCAAAGATAATAGCTAGAGGCTCAGATACCTCCTCTATTAGCTCCTTGAGTATTCTAGGATGCATTTCATCAGGCCCTGGTGACTTGCAGGCACGAAAGCTTATGCTGAAATAAATTGGTTAGTCTCTAAGGTGCCACAAGTACTCCTGTTCTTTTAACTTTTCTAAGTGATTTTTAACTTGTTCTTTTTTTATTTTATCCTCTAACCCTACCCCCTTCCCATTAGCATTCACTATGTTAGGCATTCCTTCAGACTTCTCGGTGAAGACCGAAACAAAGAAGTTATTAAGCATCTCTGCCATTTCCAAGTTTCCTGTTTCTGTTTCTCCCTCCTCACTGAGCAGTGGGCCTACCCTGTCCTTGGTCTTCCTCGTGCTCAGGGCCGGCTCTAGGCACCAGCAAAGCAAGCACGTGCTTGGGGCAGCCCACTTGCAGGGGCGGCAGGGATCCAGCCTGGGGGCTGAGAACCAACAGGGGGCCCTGGGAGCTGTAGTTCCTTGGTTAGCTCCCTGCCTATAGAGCCAGCCCTGGAGCAGGGAAAGAACTACATTTCCCAGCATTCCCTTGGCCACTACCAACAGGAAAAAGTGGAGGGAGGGAGGTAGCTGAGACCTCATGCTGCAGCAGGCAGTGAATGGAGAGCTGCGCTGGGAAGGGCAGGGATACCATATTTTAACATTCAAAAAATAGGACACTCCACGGGGAGGGAGGGTAGCCCCACCCTGCCCCCATCCACTCCCTCTGACTGCCCCCCACAGAAACCCCAACCCATCCAACCCCCCTGCTCCCTGTCCCCTAATCACCTCCCCCCCGGACTCCTGCCCCAACTGCCCCCCAGGACCCCACCCCCTATCTAAGCCCCACTGGTCCTTGTCCCCTGATTGCCCCCTCCCGGAACCCCACCCTCTATCTAAGCCTCCCTTCTCCTTGTCCCCAACTTCCCCCTCCTGAGACCCCCCCCAACTTCCCCCCTAGGACCCCACCCCCTACCTGTCCCCTGACAAACCCCTGGGACTCCCATGTCTATCCAACTGCTGCCTGTCCCCTGACTGCTCCCCCCAACCCCCTGACCCATCTAACTCCCCCCTTCTCCCTGACCCTGACTGCCCCCCCAAACCTCCGCCCCTCTATGAGACAAAGGTCTAAGTGGGGGAAAAATTCTCCTACCTTAACCTAGTGTTTCCTGTGCTTAGAATTTGGCCGGCATCAGATGGCTCAGGCTGAACAGGTTCCAAACTGCTCTGAAGCTCTGTCCTTCTCAACAGGGACATCTGTTTTCTAACTAAATCAGTAGTGAGAAAAGGGGAAACTCCTTCTGGACAAGTTCCCTTCCCCCTCTGCATCAGTTTCCTCCAAACTACCAGGGGAAGTGGTGGTTTTTCCATCTCTTGATTGTTTCCAATGAAGACTAGATGCCTTTCTGGAGTGTGCTTTGGTCTAAAACTAGCCACTGTGCTATACAGGAGGCCTGTGATATCCAGGGTGGGACAGATTAGATGATCTAATGGTCTCTTCTGGCCATAAAGTCTAGAAATCTCTGAAAACCTGAGGGTGGCACATTGAGCAGCCTCTGATGTTTTCATGTGTAGCGTGTTTGATCCCCAAAGCTAACAGTGAGTGAGTGTGTGTGGGGGGGGGGTGATACAGGGGGAGCAGCTCAAACATCCAAAGGGGCTGGCCAGGGGCAGGACATTAGCCCTGCAGGGCAGCAGTGGGTGTGGCAGTGACATCACAAGGGCCTTTTGCAGCACATCGGCTGATTGGTATCTAGTCTTCATTGGAAGACATCAAGAGATGGAGAAACCACCACTTTCCCTGCTAGTTTGGAGGAAACTGATGTAGAGGGGAAGGGAATTGACCCCAGGGCCATACCTGTGAGTCTGTATCATAATACATACGCACAGCGACAATGTGCTAAGGTTGTACAAGCAACCATCATTCTGGTGTTTCCTAACGTTTAAAGGCCTGGTCTTTGTAGTTATATAACTATATAACTTAATTATATTAACAACGGTCAGGATCACGCAGCCCAGACAGGCTTCCTCCATGTGGGCCGGCAGCCATCTGAAGGTTTGTTTTGAAACTGAAACAGTCTGAAAATGGGGTCAGCTAGTGAAAACCAGACAAATTATGGGATCCCATGGAAGGAATGATGAGAATTTGAAGAAGTCCCAGAATGCCATAAGGTAGCCTTTAACTCACCGCAATATGTGACCCATTGTGCGTTGAGCTTACTGGCCACATACTCCACCTTGGATACCTGGCCAGAATTCTGTGTCCTAATTTCCGGGGTGTGTGGACACCGTTAGTTTCACAAAGCAAGCAACGGAAGCCGTTGTCGACAAAGCAGGGTGGGCGCACTCTTTGGGTTTGTGATACCTGTATAATTATAGCATAAAGAACACTGTCGAGAAGACTTCCCTGTGCACGGCTTTAGGCTGGAGCTCCTGCAGCAGCTCCAGAATCCCAGTGAGCAAAACCATCTGAAACCCCTTCTGCTCTGTCCCAGATTTTCCACCACAGAGGCCCAACATCTGTTCTGGAGCCAAACGAGCTTACGCCCAGAGTACAATGAAAACTAGCTGTGAGGAACCCTTGAAGGCAACCTAGCAGATGTCTTCCACACCGGCTGGGAATGTGAAGACAGCTTCACGGTGGGGTGGAGCTGCTCGACTCGCTGTGAGGATGGCGCCTCCTCCTGGCCGTTCCGGGGATTAGCTCTGTGAGGTCAACGCCCCTTCCTGGGGTCACACGCCGTCTCCCGCTCTTGGTCTGCAGCCCTCTCTTGCTCCAGGAGCCTCTTCATGACTCAGCCCTCCAGTCAGGTTGCTCAGCGCTCCCCTTTTCCGGGGTAGAGTCCTTCAAAGTCTCCTCTGTCCCAGGGGCGTCCAGCAGTCCTCATGCCTGGTGCCCTGACCCTGTCAGTCCTGCACACCCAGGGAGTCTTCCAGCTCACTGCCCCGCCAGTGCCACTCCCCCAGTGGCAGGTAGGAGAACCCGGGCCTGCCCTCTACTCCAGCCCAGGGACCCTACAACACCCAGCCAAGGTCCGTTCAGTCCCCAACCTTGCTGCTTGCCCCCTAGGCTGCTTCCTGCTCTGTGTCCCACAGGCTCCCTTCTCTACCCGGCTCTCTTCAGGGTCCACCCTGACCCTTCCCTCCTGGCCAGGCCCCCAGGGGCCTACTCTTCCCTTGGGTTCCCTCCTTCCCTCTCTACTAAACAGAGGGTGACCACAAACTTCCTCCCAGCCGCCTTTGCTGCTGCCAGCCTCCTAGCCCATCTCTGCTCTAATCAAGGCTCTTCGCCCAGCCTCTGTCTCCCTCGTTTGCTGCTTCATGGGCTGATTGGACCTGCCTGGCCTACTCCAGCCCTCGCAGAAGCAGCATGGGGAGTCCACCCCATCACACCTGGATGAAGAACTCCAGCCCCAGCCGCTCTCACGGGGGAGACTGACACTTCCCGGCGATCTCCAGGAGTGCGAGGCACCTCGCTTTGCCCTTGGCACAAGGCAACTTTGTCTGTGCTGCCGGGGACCAGCTGCCTGACTCCCCTGGCCAGGGACACCCAAAGTCCCTCCCTCCAGGCCTCACAGGCCCCGCTGCTGCTCCTTAGGTTAGCGACGGGCAGGCTCCAGCTCCTTCTTGTGGGTGAGGAGAATTTATTCTGTGATCCACTGTAGCCTGCTTGATCCCCAGAGCTAACAGTGAGTTGTGGGGGTTGATACAGGGGGAGCAGCTCAAACATCCAAAGGGGCTGGCCAGGGGCAGGACATTAGCCCTGCAGTGCAACGGTGGGAGTGGCAGTGACATCACAAGGGCCTTTTCCAGCACCTCGGCTGATTGGTCAAAGGAGGTCGGGAGGCGGTGACCTCACAGAGAGTCCATGGCAAGGGCCAGGCAGGACAGGCTGCAGGGCAGCGGCAATCTCAGAGACCCCCCTTGGTTTGCTGCAGCCAGTCTCCTTCCCGAGGTCTCCCCTTGAGGCCTGAGGGAGAATTCAGGTTCAGGTACGTGAGCGCGAGGAGGAGTCTCTTCGGAGTTTCCCCCTTTCCCGCTACTGATTTAGCTGGAAAACAGGCTGTAGGTCTCCTCCTGCAGCAACAGAATCGGCCTGTCCCAAGAGCCCCTCCTTGCCACTGAGTCCTGATGGCCTTTGATCAGGGCCAGGTGCCTGACAGACAATCATCTGCCCTACATGGGCTCTTTGCTTTTATATTAGCTTCCCATACGTAGCCTGGGCCCAGACTCCACTTAAAGGGACCAGCAACCCCATGACACCTCTGCACTGACATTAGTTCATCTACATGGAGCTATTTATCTAGGTTTCTCAGTTGGTGCCCATCACCACAGTATCTGAGGGCCAAGTATCTGGGTGTCATTTGTCCTGTGGGGAGGCAATCTCTGTTCCCCGTAACAAGAGACTGACTTTTTTGTTCTAATACAATATAAAGGTGCACGAGTGATAGTGAGCAGGGGCTTGTTTACACTAGAAAGTTGTAGAGCTTGAGCTCTACTAGTATAGTTCAAGCAGTACAACCCCCCTTGTATGGGGACAGTCATATCAGTATAACGGTGCTTTATACCAGTACAGTGAGGGGAAAAAGCGATATTGGTGTAAGACACTTGTATGAGGCTATAACTGTGTGCACAGTAGATGTTGTGCTGGGACAACTATTAAGGGAGATATAAATAAATGCATCCCTACCCAAAATAGTTCTAGAACTACCAAGAACTGTGTGCAGACCAGGCCTTTAAACGTTAGGAAACACCAGAATGAAGGTTGCTTGTACAACCTTAGCACACTGTCGCTGTGCGTGTGTATTTGATGCAGACTCACAGGTGTGGCCTTGGGGTCAATTCCCTTCCCCTCTGCATCAGTTTCCTCCAAACTACCAGGGGAAGTGGTGGTTTCTCCATCTCTTGATGTCTTCTGATGAAGACTAGATGCCTTTCTGGAGTGTGCTTTGGTCCAAACCTAGCCACTATGCTATACAGGAGGCCTGTGTTATCAGGGTGGGACAGATTAGATGATCAAATGGTCTCTTCTGTCCTTAAAGTCTAGAAATCTCTGAAAACCTGAGTGTGGCTGTGACGTTACTGATATAATCTGGGACCATATAGATCATTTTTGCAACCAAGGTCCTGTAGTGGCACGCAAATCTTGTATAAAGGGGGTCTTGTATAAAAGAATTAATGGACACAAATCTGACATCAGGAATCATAATACTCAAAAACCAGTGGGAGAACACTTTAACCTGTCTGGTCATTCAGTGACAGACCTGCGGGTGGCTATCTTACAACAGAAAAACTTCAAAAACAGACTCCCAGGAGAGACTGCTGAGCTGGAATTGATATGCAAACTAGACACAATCAACTCAGGATTGAATAAGGACTGGGAATGGCTGAGCCATTACAAACATTGAATCTATCTCCCCTTGTAAGTATTCTCACACTTCTTATCAAACTGTCTGTACTGGGCTAGCTTGATTATCAGTTCAAAAGTTTTTTTTCCTCTTACTTAATTGGCCTCTCAGAGTTGGTAAGACAACTCCCACCTGTTCATGCTCTCTGTATGTGTGTATATATTTCTCCTCAATATTTATTCCATTCTATATGCATCCGAAGAAGTGGGCTGTAGTCCACGAAAGCTTATGCTCTAATAAATTTATTAGTCTCTAAGGTGCCACAAGTACTCCTGTTCTTTTTGCGGATACAGACTAACACGGCTGCTACTCTGAAACTTACCAGCAGCAGGCGCTCGCAGCCATGACACCAGGCCAGAGCCAGCTGCGCTCCCCACGCTGCCCAGCGGGAGCGGCGAGCCAGAGCACGGCCCGTGCAGTGGTGTGGCTGCGGGGGAGGGGCCAGGCAGGACAGTCCCACAGGCCGTAGTTTGCCCACGTCTGGTCTAGCAGCTGGGTCTCATTCGCCAGTGCAGGTTCAGGGGGGTTATTAGAGACCGAGGCCCCGTCTATGCTTACAGCACTCGCGTAGCCACGTTATGCCGACGGGCGAGCGCTCTCCTGGCGCCATCAGAAAACCAGCTCAGCGAGCGGCTGTGGCTACGTCGGCATCTCCCACCGACACAGCGCTGGGCACACGAGCGTTTACGTCGGCGAAACGTCTGTCGCTCAGGCCCTGGGTTTTTTCACACCCCGAGCGACAAACGTTTTGCCAACATAAGTGCTGGCGTAGACGTGGCCGGGGTTCAGTGCCCGAAGGGTACAGAAGCCGTGTGCTGTGATCTGCGAGCTGCAGCGATAAACCAGCGGTCCAGGGGCCGTAATTTGAAGCGATAAACCAGCGGTCCAGGGACCGTAATTTGCCGCGTTGGTGCGATTCTTTCCAGACACTCCTACTCAGTCAGGACACGACATTCCCGAGCCTCTGCTCCACTGGACGCTCCCGGAATTCGCAGCTTCCCAGTGCCAGCTCAGCTCCCCGCTCCGCCGGACACACCGCGCGTCGGTTCGGGGAGAGCGAAAACAAGGATGTTTAGCTAACGAAGAACAGAGTCTCGAGGAGGAGCGAGGAGGAATATTGGGAACAAATGGTTCCAGATGGAAGAAAATCCTAATATGCGCTCCAGAGCCGGGACTAGATTAACAGGATATTCCTGTGTCCGCTTGTCGTGCCAGTCCCTGCTGGCGGCGTCGCTCCCAAAGGGGCAACCGCTCTGCCAGGGTCTGAGCTCTGAGCCCTGGGGAGACACAGGGGGGCTGGCGCCCGGGGGCTCCCATCTCGCATCGCCTCCCTGGACGAGGGGCGATCTACGGCCTGGCATTCCAGAGAGACAAGGTAAAGGTGGGACACCCACGGCAGAGGCAGGGGCACAGCTGGGGGCATCTTATCATTCCAGGGGAGCCTTTGCCAGGCCAGTGAAGCTGGTGCAGGTGTCTAGGTGCAGCCTCAATCACCCCCCCCCCGGGCTGGCCCACCTCCTCCCCAAAAGGGGACCCCCCCGGGCCTGTGCCGAGCCCTCCATGGGCACAGGCACCGTCGTAACACCACGTCCCCATCCTGCTCATCCCTCGCTCTCTCCGGAAGCCCCCCCAAGTAGCCCCTCCCCCAACTCACATGCAGCGGAAGCTCCGCCCCTGCTCACCCCCACCCCTGCTCACACTTCCATGGGGGTCAAGGTTTGGACTCTGTCTGGGCTCCTCTTGCTCTGGCCGTCATTTGCCCCAGTAGCATTGGCGTTTCCAGAGCAGCTGGGGAGCCAATCCCCTTGACCAGCCAGGGAAACTGAGGCAGAGAGCCCCTATGACCATGGTGGAGAGGTACACAGCTGTTGTACTCTGATTGACCGTGCCCTGCAGCCCCTGCTGAATGCCCTTGGCAGTGCCTGGACCTGCCTTACCCAGCCACGGGCGCCCAGGACGGTGTTTGCTGGCATGTTGCGCTGCTGCTGTGGGATTGTTCAGCTCCGTTGCTCGCTGAGGGGATGTCAGACCAGGCGGATGGGCAAACACTCTGAACGGACGGGACCCGTTGGTGGGCCCTCAACTGGCAGGTGTTTGGATTCCTGTAGGGCTGCCTGGTATCTGTACATACAAGCCCTAGGTTTCCCGTGGGGTGACTCTCCACAGCCCATCACCTTAATTACCCACAAGGGAGTAACCGTAACTCACTGCTCAATGGTGAAGATGCTTTGTCCAGCCAGGAACGTTCTTCAAAGCCTTCCTAGGCTAATGTTAATGCTATAATAATAAACCGAACCCTTGCCTGGGGCCCTTTCACAGCCGCACCTTAGAAAGGCGGGTTAGCGTTTGTATCCCTGCTTTGTAACACCTGGGGAAACTGAGGCACGGCAGGGCGACGGGATGTGCCCAAGGTCACTCACCGAGTCCCCGGCAGAGGCAGGAGCAGAATGCTGGGCTCCTGCCGCTGCTGCGGGATGTTAATTGCACCACACGAGGAAAAAAAGCCAATTGTGTTTTTTTTAAAACAGGTTTAATTTCAAAATATTATAAACCAGAGGCAGACGCTGCGTTTTACACACACCAGAGACGTGGGCCTGCTGAGGCTAGGGGACGGGGGGCTCCGAGTGGGGCTGGGGCACCACTGCCCGCCAGTGGGGTAGCTTAGATCTGAAATCGTTAGGGGCTGGGACAGCGTCTTTAAACACCCCCAGCCCGGCTCCCCCTCACCATCCGCCGATCTGCTTCCGAGCCACCATTCTGGGTTTGGTTCGGTTCCTGCCCTCCCCCCCGTGTTACCCAGGCCCCTTTGAGCCTTGGGAGGGCAGGGGAAAGCCAGACCTTTGTAGCCAGTCTAAACCAACCGGTGCCACTCTAAGAGGAGATGTGACTGTAGCCAGGGCCGGCTCCAGGGTTTTGGCCGCCCCAAGCAGCCAAAAAAAAAAAAAAAAAAAAGCCGCGATCGCGATCTGCGGCGGCAATTTGGCGGGAGGTCCTTCGCTCCGAGCGGGAGTGAGGGACCGTCCGCCGAATTGCCGCCGAATAGCTGGACCTGCCGCCCCTCTCCGGAGTGGCCGCCCCAAGCACCTGCTTGCCAAGCTGGTACCTGGAGCCGGCCCTGACTGTAACTGAGTGAGCGAAGATGGGAGAGAACCAGCCTTCGACAGGGTGTATTTACAGTGATACAGGGTCACAGCGGGAGTTCACGGCCGTTCTGGCCCCGGCACCTCACCAGCATGCACCCTGTTAGCGAGCGCCGAGCTCACAGTCTTTGTCTCTTTCGATTTCAACCATTTGTTGCCAAAGGAATCGAAGTTCTGAAGCTACGTGAGCAAAGCAGGGGCTTCCTCTGGGGGTGAGAACGGCTGGATTCGCCCCCGAGCCCGCTCAGTTGAACAGCGTGAGTGTTGCTGACTCTGGTGGCAGTAGTGGGATAGGTTTGGGGGATTCTGGGTATAGGGGAGCCGCATGGTGCTAGGTGCTGTACACACACGGACCAGAGACGGGCCCAGCTCGTTGGTGGAAGGAGCCCGGTGTTTCGCTGTCACAAACAGCATCTCAGCTCCCAGACAAATCCTGGTCATGCTGGGCAGGTGCTGTCCTTTGTGCCTGCGGAGCGGGAGGGCGGGCAATTCGGACACAGATGGGGCAAATGTAGGGTTGCCAGTTTTGGTTGGCTGTATTCCTGGAGGTTTCATCACACAACAGACTAATCTTTAATTCCCGGAGACTCCAGGATCAGCTCGGACAGCTGACAGCCCTCGGCGAACCGCGAACCTCGCACAAACCACGCACCCAGCCCGGCGTTAAAAAACGTCTCTTTACAAACCGGAAAGGTCAAAGGCTCCTTTGTAGCCACACCAGGCGTGCCGCGGCCAGGGACTTTGGGGAAAGACACAGGAAGCTCCGACCTGTGCCACACCAGGCCTCGGTACCGTGTGGGACGCTGGACTTTACTCTAGCGCTGTGGAACGGGGAGAGGGGTCCCCCACCCTTCTCCAGGCATTACAGGAGGGCTGGCTCCGGTCGCCAGCCACAGTCTCTGTGCTGGGCTCGGCTCCGTGCGGCCGAGGCGCTCGCCCCTCTTGGATGGGCTAACACTCTATGGAATCCTCCAGGAGCTGCATCAACGTGACCGGCATGCGGACGTCGCTGATGGGCAAGGGCGCCAGGGGGTCTTGGTACGTGGGTGCTCCGGGATTGGGGCCGTCCTCCTCCAGCGTCTCCTCGCTCACCTCCTCCAGCACCGGCAGCTTGGGCGGGGGCTCGTGCTGCCCACTCGGGGCTGGGGGCTGGAGGCTGGCGTCTGTGTGGCTGGTGTCGGCGTGGCGGGCACTGGAGGGAGCGGCGCTCTGGCTAGTCGCCTGGGCCCCCTCGGCCGGAGAGTCCCCTTCGCTGGCAGTGCAGTTAGGCAGGGATTGGCTGGCGGGGTTGGCTAGCGGCTCCTGCTCACTCCAGCCTGCGTCCCCCTGGCCTGCAGCGGCTTGCGGCTTGTCTTGCAAAGGTTTGCTCGCCCCCACCTCCGTCTCCCGGCTTCCCGCCCCAGCCTCTGTTTGCTTTTCCTGGCTGCCCAGCTGAGCGTCGTGCGGTGGGGGCTCTTCCTCCTTCTCCCCTGCCGGCTGGGACTCTGTGGTGCCCTCCTCGGCGCCGGGCTCTGCGCTGGTGCTGTACTTCCTGGGTGGCACCTGGTCTTCCTGGCAGGCGTCCTTACACCCCGACGGCTCGAGCGTCTGCCCGTTGGGGAGCGTCGCCGCGGCGCTGTCTCCCTTCTCCGTGGGCGCTAACCCTGCCCCGCTCCGTGCTCCCGGCAAGCCATGGGCCTTCTCCACGGAGTTGGCCAGGGGGCTCGCCTTGCTGGTCTCAGCCGGCTCGCTCTTCCCCGGCGGCACGGCATGGGCCACCCAGCCCCCGGAGCTCTCCGGCGTGGTGTCTCCCAGGTCGCTGTAGCCTTCGTTCTGAAAGTAAATGTTGCCAGGGTGGGGGGCCGACTTCCCGGCGTTGACCTGTGGGATGGAGGGAAAGGATCAGGCTCTGACAGCGCGGGTGTGCCAAAGGAAACCCCCCCTCCCACTCTGACGCTGGCTGGGAAGGAAGCCGGGGGGCCGATCGTCCTCCAAGCTGCCTTCGTCATGGGGGGGGGGGGGGAGGAGAACGGACACTGGCACGTCTGGGAACAGAGTCAGACCCCAACGTTCAATTCTGAAAAATTCAACAATTGACTTTAAATGATCATAAATTAAGTAACGATAAGAATCTCGAGCCTGGCCCGTCGGGGCCTGGACACGGGAGAGCTGCTCTTATGCCAGCCTGGCCGAAGGGGACCGAAGTGGGCCGAGCGCTAGGGCTGGCTGTCTGCACAGGGCAGCTCCCCACATCCAGGCTGTCCCACCGCGCCCACACGGGAGGGGGAACTAACCACACTCCCTCCCAGTCCTGGCATGGAGACACCGGGCCATCCGGGCGCAGAGCCAGCTGAAATTCAGCGAGACGTTTCCAAAGCCCAGCTGAAGGGTGCGTCTGGTTTGCCCCACACGGCCCGCCCCGCCCCTGCAGGAGACAACCCCCAACTCCCGCTAGGCTCGGGGGGAGCAGAGTCAGAACAGGGCCCCTCACCATTCACACACTGTCTGTACACGCCAGGCACCCGGTGGGGCCCAGCCTCCAGGATGAAAACACTTCACCCCCCTGCCCTTCCGCCATGCCTGGGACATTCTAGCAGGCAGCTCCTTCGGGCTGGACCGGGATCGCAGCACACTGTATCCCCTCTGGTGGGGGGGTCAGGGCAGCTTCCCCCTCCCCGGGGTAGAGACCCCAGCCCTCGTGCACCCCATGACTGTGCCTGCCCAGGTGGGGCGCTGAATATGGTGTGAGCCGCACGGCCGCCTGCAGGGGTCAGCGTAGAGCCCCAGGGCTTCCCGAATGTTTGCATACAACATCCAGCCAGCGTTTGCCCCACTGCCCCCCCCAATCTACCCCCCATCCATCAGTCCAAATCTCCCTCCCTCCAGCCCCTCAAAATCCCCATCCCCCTGACCACCCCACTCCTCTCCACAACGCTCTCCCTTCCCCTGCTGCACACCAATGCGTCCCCTCCACAGGGCACCCCCATCTGCCCTCAGGGCATCTTCCACACCCCCCAACCTCAGCAGCCCCCCCCCCTGCTCCCAGCAGGGGGGCCTGGGCAGGCCTCTGCTGCAACCCCCCGCTCTGACCCCACCCTGGAGCCCCTCCTGTATGTGATGGTGTGGGGGAGGGCTGAGTGGGGCTGCAGGAGGTTGGGGGGGGGTGACTCCAGGGCAGAGGAGGGGGTGCTCCAAAGCTTCCCCCCACTCAGGGCTTTGGGGGAGCTGGAGGGGGTGGCATGGGGGATGGGCATTCGCAAGGGAGCGAGCAGCGCATCTCCTGCCCAGTAACGGCCAGTCCCTCCAAGGGGCTCTGTAGCCAGCAGGGCCCCCCAAGAGTCACTGCCAAACGCAGCAGCCCCCCAGGGGCATTGTGGGCACCCAGCCCCAGGGTAATCTGGGGTCTGTTCCTCAAAGGTGCTGAGCACCTCGGCTGCATTTGGAGCCGGCGGTGCCGGACACTAGGCTCCTGCACTGCCTGTCCTCACTCTCAGTGACCAGGCCAATGGCCTGGCTGTCCGAGGGACACTCTACCCAGAGTTGGTTGTAGGCACCGAGTATTTAAGTGGCTGCTCCAAGGGGACGTCTACACTGCACTGGGTCTGCGAGCCCAGGGCAACTGAACCAGCTCGCGGGGCTGGCGCTCCGGGGTGAAAAAGAGCCGTGTAGACGTTCCTGCCCCAGCCTGAGCCTGGGCTCTGAGCCCCACCCCGCAGCCGGGTTTCTGAGACCGAGCGGGAACATCTCCCCTGCTTCACAGCATGAACCGAGTCTGGAGACCTGGAGGCTGAGACTGGCAGTGCAGATGCACCTGAACGGGGAGCCCCGCTCCGGTGCTGGTGCCCGCGCTATGCACCAAATGAAACCCTATCTCCTTCAGGATGGCCCCCTCTATATTACGTGTGTCACACGCCCCCATTTCTCACTGCCCATCCACACCGTGCCAGCTGCCAGCTCCACAACCCGGCCCGGGCACGTCTCTGGCGAGAGGACCAGGCAGGCCGTGGGGCTGGGGGCTCACGCCGGCCACAGGGCTGACCCTTCAAAGCGCACGGTGCTTTCGCCACAGGATCAAGCCGTGCTTGGCCCTGGTGCTGCCAAGGGGAGCCCAAGCCCTAGAACAAAGGTGTGGGATCCAGCCCGGCCCCTCTGAGCTTCCTTCAGTGCCGGGACAGACCTCGGCAGGGCTGGTGCAAGGAAGTTTTGCGCCCTAGGCAAAACTTCCACCTTGCGCCACCCCCGCACCCAGCTAACCCTCCCCACCGTGGCAGCTAACCACGCCCACCTGCCCCTCCCACCCAAGGAGCCCCCCCGTGGCAGCTAACCCACCCCCCACCCGGCGAGCCCCCCCTCGCAGCAGCTACCCCCGCTTGCAAGCCCCCCTCCACGGCAGCTAACCCGGCCCGGGGAGCACCCCCCGCCCCCCGCGGAAGCTATACCCGCCCCCCTCCACGGAAGCTAACCCCGCCCGGGGAACCCGCCCCAGCTCTCCTCCGCTGAGCATGCCGGTGTTGCTCTAATTCTCCTCCCCTCCCAGGCTTGCGGAGGAGACTTAGAGCGGGGGCTCTGTGCTCAGCAGAGGAGGCAGAGTGGAGGTGATCTGGGGCGGGGAGCGGTTCCCCTGAGCGCCGCCCCCCCCCCCCCCCGTTACTGCGGGTGGCCCTCCCCATACCCCAGCTCACCTCCACTCCACCTCCTCGCCTGAGCGGGCTTTTAGGCACCCTCAACCACTAGGCGCCCTAGGTGGCCGCCTAGTTTGCCTAAGTGGTTGCACCGGCCCTGGCCCTCGGGCAGAGGGCCGGCTCTCACCCCGGCCTGGGAGAAGCTGCTGTGAAGACACGCAGGAGAGCCCAGCCCGACGGAGCCATCACAACCGGTGGTTTTCAAATGCCACATGTGCCCGCAAAGGCGGGGGCGGAAGCCCCTGTGGTGACCCTCGAAAGGAGGCCCCGGCTCATGCCACAGGGCACCGAACAGGGCAGGTGAGCATTCACCCCCCACCCTGCGTTTGGGCCATGTGTGGCAGTGGGCGCTTCTGTGGGCCCCACCGCGCCGCCTGCATCCCGCGGTCCCCTCTGGCCAGATTCACCCCAGGGCAGTTCCCCTGGCACGGCCACCATGAAAACCAGGGCCAAAGGAGGTGGCTCCCAATGTGGCAGCCAGCCGGACACGTTTGGCCACGCGGCCGGTCAGCGGCAGAGCCAGGCCTGGGACTCGGGCCCTCCCCTTTCTTTACAGGCCACGGCTCCTGGGGCGAAGGGACGGCACCCGGGCTAAATGAAATCCGGCAGCAGGAGGAAGATGAGGGCTGTGGGCTCATCGGCCAGGGGGCTCTGCCAGAATCATGTCCCACGCTGGGACGCCTGGGGTGGATGCTGGCTCAGAAGGGAGGGGGCAGGCCCCAGCCAGGCCCCTCACTCTGCGATGCCACAGGCTCCCCAGGATGCGGGGCTGTTTCCAGACCCCGGCTCTCACTCGCCAAAGCAGACCCTGGCCTGCCCCCTACTGAGGGGCAGCGTCTCGGCCGCAGGGCACCAGGGCCGCCCAGAGGATTCAGGGGGCCTGGGGCAAAGCAGGGGAGCTGCGGTGCTTGTACTCACCCAGCGGCGCTCCGGGACTTTGGCGACATTTCAGTAGCGGGGGGCCCTTCAGTCGCTCCGCGTCTTCGGCAGCACTGACGGGCCCCCCGCTGACAAAATGCCACTGAAGACCTGGACTGCCGCCGGGCCAGGGCTCGCGGCAAATTGCCCCACTTGGCCCCCCTCTGGGCGGCCCTGCAGGGCACCCCCTCCCCACCAGGGGCGGTGGGGATAACAGGCCAGGGGAGGCTAAGCCTCCCCAACTCAGGCCATGGCCCTGCCCTCGCTCCCCCTCTCCCGGCAGGGGCTCAGCTCAGGTTGCCGGCCTGGAGCTCGGGGCCCAGGCCAGCGGGCAGCCCGGGGTGGTTTGGGCTGGCCAGTGGCTTGGGGCAGCTGTGATTGGCTGGCAGCTCAGGCTGGCCCAGGGGTCGGGGCGGTTTGGCCAGAGCTGCTCCGACTGCAGGGAGAGGCTCTGGCGGGCAAGGGGGGACTAGGTAGGGGCAGGGCCTCAGGAGGAAGGGGTGGGGATCAAGCCTCCCTGAAGTGGGGGTTCACCCGCTGCCCATGCTCCGCGCTGTGCACTCACCGGCTGGAACCACTTTAAGCTCTGTCGGGCAGCAGGGCGAGCGGAGGGCAAGAGAAAGAGAGAAGCACAAGGCATGAGAAAGCAGTGAAACAGCAACACACACCGGCCGTCACACGCCAAGGCCTCTGGCTGCAATGCCGGGTCCAGCGGCGGCTTCATCGGGGAAGGGAATTGATTCATTTTGTCTTGTGTGGAAGGCTGGTCAGCACAGCCAGGGGCAATTGCCCCCATTTTATAGGTGAAGAAGCTGAGGCCTGAAGCCATGCTGTGATTTGGCTATGGATCGTACAGCAAGTCAGTAACGGGGTTCTAAGCAGTGTATCCCATTCCATGCCAGGAGCCGGGATAGAACCCAGGAATCCTGGCTCCCAGCCCCATCTGCTCTAACAACCTGACCCAGTTCGGGAGCGCTCCTGTTCCAATCCAGGCCAACGGACCTCCTGCAGTGGGGCAGGAGCAGGCCCGCATGGTTTGGGGAGGATGTGGCATTCCTAACAACTGGCGTCTCTGCTAGGCGGGGAGCAGATGAGAGGCAGGGGTGAGGGGTCCCCAGAGCTGGGTCAGGGCAAGAGGGGTCCCCAGAGCTGGGTGAGGGGCCAGGCAGTGCCAAGGATGATTATGGATGAGGCTGTACAGCAAACGAGTAGAATGAAAGAGGAGAACAGGAGAGGGACAGCGAAAAGCAGAGGTGCCGACTCTGTGGGTGCTCCGGGTCTGGAGCACCCAGAGAAAAAAAATAGTGGGTGCTCAGCACCTCCAGCCACAGCTAATCCGGGGCGCCGCCATACAGCTGACTGGGGCCCCAGCTCAGGGAAGAGGCTCAAGCTACAGCCACTAGACAGGGCTGCATAGTGCAGTGTGGGTGTGTTGGTGCGGCTCTGAGCCCCGGGTGCGGCCGCTGTTACCCCAGGTTCACGTTGCAGTGTGGGCGCGTTGGCGCGGCTGTGAGCCCTGGGTGCGGCCGCTGTTACCCCGGGTTCACGCTGCAGCGTGGGCGCGTTGGCGCGGCTGTGAGCCCTGGGTGTGGCCGCTGTTACCCCGGGTTCACGCTGCAGCGTGGGCGCATTGGCACGGCCGTGAGCCCTGGGTGCGGCCGCTGTTACCCCAGGTTCACGCTGCAGCGTGGGCGCGTTGGCGCGGCCGTGAGCCCTGGGTGTGGCCGCTGTTACCCCGGGTTCACGCTGCAGCGTGGGCGCATTGGCGCGGCTGTGAGCCCTGGGTGCGGCCGCTGTTACCCCAGATTCACGCTGCAGTGTGGGCGCATTGGCGCGGCTGTGAGTCCTGGGTGCGGTCGCTGTAAGACCAGGCAGGGCCGTCCTTAGGCTTTATGGGGCCCTAGGCCGGATTATTAAATTGGTGCCCCTAGGCCCGACTTGCTCTTAGCGACACAAACAGAAGCTGACAGGATTGGAAAACTTGCCACGTGCACTTTATTAAAGGCAGTTTCATTGTGCCGCCTTCACCCCAACCTCTGCACTTCCCTCCCACCTGCACCCCCAAACCCAGCCCTGCGCTGCCAGCCTGCCCCGCCACACCGCCCTCTGCCCAATACCCCCCACCCCTTATCCCCAACAACCCCCATGCCCAGTGGCCCCTCACCCAGAGATCTCCACCACAGATCCCTATGCCCAGCGATCTCCCACCCACAGACACCCGCACTGCCCAGCGCCCCTCTCACAGCCCCCCCAACTGCCCAGCCCCCCATATTTCTGAGGGAATTCAGCGCCAGAAAATTAAATTCTGTGCACAATATTTTAAAATTCTGCAAAATTCTGCAAATTTTGTCAATAAATAAATGTGGAGGCTCCAGCCCGGCAGAGGGGAGCACAGGCCACTGGCTGCAGGGAGGTGGGAGATCACGCTGCAGCCTTCCCCTTCCCTTCCCCCTCTCCCTCTCCCTCTCCCTCCCCTCCCCAGAGAGGGCCTTGGCAGGGAGATACCTCTGCTCGGTGTGCAGGTCAAAAGGCCACAGGGAAGTGTTTTACATGAGGGCCAGGGTGTCAGCCATGACCCAAAATCCGTTTGACTGACAAAATAGAACTAGCTGATACCAATAGCTGAGACCAGCCCTCATCCAGGCCCTGGCCTGCCACCCCTCTGGGCCACCAACTCCCAAATGGCTGTTCCTTCTCCCTAACCTAGAGCATTCCCCTCTCACCCCGACAAGTGAAGAGGTGCTTGGGAGGTGCAGTGTAATAAGGAAAGGAATTAGATTCAGGCACCAGGCTTTTTGTCTGCCCTGATTTACACGCCTGGTTCCCACCCACGGCTCAGGGGGATTGTCCTGGTATAACTCAGCACGCAGTTTCAACAATGCGTCAACGGTGGGGCTGGAGCCATAACCAGCCAAGTGTCATGTGAACAGTGTCACGGAGTGTGGGGCAGTCAGGGCCCTGCACCCTCACTGCCTGCGATTCACCGTGACTCTCAGCCAGCCAGTAAAACAGGAGGTTTATTAGACAACAGGAACACAGTCCAAAACAGAGCTTGTAGATACAACCAGGTCCCTCAGGGGTGTGGGGGGCAGGGAGCTTAGACCCCCAGCCTTGGGGTTCCCTCTGTTTCCCCAGACTGCTCCAAACTGAAACCCCCTCCAACCGTCTCACCCAGCCTTCCCCCAGCTCCTCCCACAGCCTTTGTCCAGTTGTCACCTGGCCCCAACCCCCCTCCTGGCTCAGGTATGATCCCTCAAGTGAAGTCACCCCCTGCTCTCCCATCCCAATGCAGGCAGTCCCAGTAAAACTCCCCTGCGACATCCCCAGGTCAATCCGCCCCACTCCCTGCTCCGTCACAAACAGGGGCTCTTGTTTGGGATTATTTCAGGCCGTTTTTAAAGGTCTTTCCCACGGGGGAGGAAGAAGGTGCTGTGTTCTTGAAGGGACCTTTCAAATCCCACTCAACTCTGCACTGCTTGGAGCGCTCCCTCCTTCAACATGCTGCCAGCTAGAGAGACAGCCCGGGAGATACTTGGATCCACAAGAAAAAAAAATCACGTCCCTTTTCCCTAAATAAATGTTTTCAGCTACTCCAGCCTTGTCAAGCGCGAGTCCATCTTCCTCCCCAGCTAACAGGCGGCTCCCGCCCTCGGTTCTGCTTTTCTGCTCCGGGTCCATCCCCTCCTCCCAGTGTTTTAGTGTCAGTTTCCTTCTGCTGACATGGGAATATTGGGAATGGGCAGGAAAAGCAAAGGCCACCTGCTTTTCCTTGAACTTTCCCTCCTCCCCGGCCTGGTTGTGTGTGCGCCTCTCCCTCCTCCCCGCCCGCTGCTGCTGATCCCTGCTGGGGAAGGGAGGAGAGCAAAAGGTGACGGTGTCTGGGCTTAAACCTCAGAGCAGAGGGAGGCGGAGTGAAAAGGGGACTAGGGGAGAGATTGCAGGGAGTTGCTGGGGGGCAGGGCATGTGGGCAGAAGAGGGGAGAGGGGCAGGTACAGTGTGGGGCAGCTGCTCTCCCCAGGGGCCACCAGCCTGCTCCCCAGGAGTCCCTAGTGCGTTCGCTGCTCGCTCACTGCGCCAGACAAAGACACCCCCACCCACACCCCCACTTTTTTCCCTTCCCAGCCCGGCTCCCCCCAGCCATCCCCAACCCAGTTCCTCTCCCGCGCCCCCCCGCGAAGTCCCGTGCCCAGCTCTACCCCCTGCCTCGAGCTCGGCTCCCCCCTCTTCCCAGCCTCCAGGTATTCCCCCCCCCCCCCCGCCCCCGCTCTGTTCCCGGCCTGGCCCGGCTCGGCTCCCCTGCTCACTCACATGCAAACTTTTGCTCCTGGCCCCGTTATGCCCCGCCCGAGCTCAAGCCCTCAGCCCATGAGGAGTGGGTGGTGGGGAGGGGCCAGGGGGTTGGATGAGAGAGAAGCCTGCCGACCCAGCACGGGGGAGGAGCCGGAGAGGAGTCCGTGCCGCACCAAGCGAGGGTGGTGCCTCAAATTTTTGGGTGCCCTACACAGCCGGGTATGCTGCGTATGCCTAAGGACAGCCCTGAGCCCAGGTTCACGCTGCAGCGTGGGCGCGTTGGCGCGGCTGTGAGCCCCGGGTGTGGCCGCTGTCACCCCAGGTTCACGCTGCAGCGTGGGCGCGTTGGCGCGGCTGTGAGCCCCGGGTGTGGCCGCTGTTACCCCAGGTTCACGCTGCAGCGTGGGCGCGTTGGCGCGGCTGTGAGCCCTGGGTGCGGCTGCTGTTACCCCAGGTTCACGCTGCAGCGTGGGCACGTTGGCGCGGCTGTGAGCCCCGGGTGCACACTGCGGTGTGGAAACTCAAGCGCGGGCTTGGACACAGGGAATTCACAAGCCCAGGTGCCCCTGCCCTGGGTTTACAATGCGGTGGCGACGTACCCAAAGTGTTCAAGTAGACAAGCTCTGAGTGCCCCCACCCCAGCCCCCTCCTCACGCTGCCCTGTGCTCAGCGGTACCGGGGAGGTCCCAGGGCCGTGTCTGTCCAGCACAGAGCCCGAACAAGGGCCAGACACCCAGCACCTACTTCCCTCTCCTGCCCCTGCCTGGCCCCGGGCGCCGGGCACTGGACTCCTGCAGCGAGGAGTTAACGGAGAGCGGGGCTCAGCTTTACGTGCCCGCCGTTAGACCCCTGCCCGGAGCGTTGCTCAGCGTGCGCTCTCCAGCTAATCCCCCCCAGTGCCCTCGAGGCAGAGGGCGAGACGCAGCACTGGGCCCGGTGCGCGCCTGGGCTGGGCACGCAGCACATCAGGCTGTCACTGGCCACGGGCGTGACGCCCCCGAGACGGGGTACCTGCTCTCCACGGCATTCCTCCAGCTGGCTCCCGACTCCCAGCCGCTGGGGGTAGGAGACAGGGACCCGGCTAGGGGCGGGTGTATCTTTTTCTCCCGTCAGGCCCGGGGTCTCCTGCTGCCCAGCCTCGGGGAGGAGGTGTTTGGGAGAGCAGCAGGCCCACCCCTGCACCCTCGTAGCCTGGCCTCAGGAGGAGACCTGGGTGGGGAAACCACAGCGGCTGGACCCCACCCATCCTGCCAGCCAGGGGTTCTCCAGCTGCCACGGACCATCCTCTGCTGGACCAACCGCCCCTCCTACATGCCCCAGCCTGCCGGGGCAGGATCTCCCAGAAGCTAGCTCCGGATCCGGGGGGCCCTGATGTAAGCAACAAAGTATGGGGTGTGCTGGACATCTGGCTGGCGGATGTGTGCCCTGGACAGCCAAGAGGCTTCAAAAGCCAGCCCCCCCCCCAAAAGGCCCCCCACAGTCTTCCTTGTGGGAACGGCTGGGCTGTCTCCAGTTGTGCCAGGGGGTCCCTCCATATGTCAGCCGGTGTCCTGCCTTGGCGCTGCCCCCCACCATGCCCAGGGGGAATTTCTCCCCCACAGAACACTCTCTACGGGGCAGGCTTCCAAAAGTCACCCTCAGCCGCACCAGGGAACACCCCTAGGACTCTGCAGCCCCTCGTCCACGCGGGCAAGGCAGCCAGGGTGAGCCCGGGCACATGCCGGCCTGGGCTCCCGGGGAGGAGCCCGAGCCAACTAAACGTGCTCCCTGCCCTGGTGAGAGCGCCTAGCGGGGCTGGCCAGGGCACCTGGCTGCCCAGCGCCCCCCCAGTGCCTGCAAAGCCAGCAGAAGTGGGGGCAGGGGGCCACGCTCCGGGGGTCCTTACCACATTGGGGTGCTTCTCGATGGCCAGGGAGGCCCTCTCCAGGGCTTGCTGATGGCGCTGCCTCTTCTTCATGGCGTGCACGAGGAGGAGGAGGATGGCGGCGGTGAGCAGCAGCAGCGCCCCCAGGCTGCCGGCGAGGACCCCCACGTCCAGCGGGCCCTGGCTCTGCCCGGCTTCGGAAGGGTCCACGGGCACTGCGGGGGGGAAGGGCAGGGACCCGTTCAGAGAGGGGCTCCCGGAGCAGCAGCCACATCTGGGACCCTGCACGCCCGTGCCTCGCAGCCGACCTCCTGGCCTGGATGGGGGAGGGCTCTGGGCCCCCACCCGCTGTGGCGACCGTCCCGTTGGTTTCCTGGCTGGAAGAGCTGCCCTCGGGGGAGGGGGGAACTCCCCGGCGATCTCCTCTGGGGATGCATGGGTCAGTGCTGATGGGGCCACCCAGGTCCCTATGGACCAGACCATGAGAGGTGTGTGACTCCTCCATTTGGGGAGGCTGGGCGCATCTGGACCATGGCCCCGCCCCAAGGCCCGCCCCTGCTCAGACTCCTCCCCCCGAAGCTCCACCCCCAGCCCCGCTCGCCCCCCCATTTCCCCTAGGCTCCCCCCACCCGCTGCAAGCGCCTCTTTGCCCCCTCCCCCAGGCCCCACCCTCTCCCGTGAGGCCCCCATGTGGGCGGAGGGCGGGCGAGGCCTCGGGGCGAAGAGGACGAGTGGGAGCGGGGCCTCGGGGTGGAGTGTCTCCAAAGGTGGCCGGCCCCCGCTGCCCAGGGGCCAGACTGCATCCCCAGAGCTTCGGCTGCCTGGCCTCAGATGGCTGCGTCCCTGGAGACAGACCCGGCCCACAGGGCGTCCCGCCGGCTCCGTACCTGCCTGGCCCGGCCGCAGCACCTCCACGTTGACCGTCGTGTTGGTGGTCTCCCCGGATTCCTCGTCTCGCGCGATGACCTAGGCAGGAAAGCAGCGTTCAGTATCCCCGGCACTGAGAGAGCGCCTCAGGAGCCAGGCACCTGGGAACAGGCCCTCACAGCCGCACGCCCAGGGGGCGAGGCCTCCATAGGGCTCCTGGGAGACTTAAAACCTCTTTTCCAGGGTAAATCATACCTTGGGTTTATACAACAAAGGAGGCAGCAGGGTCTAGTGGTTAGAGCAGGGGGCTGGGAGCCAGGACTCCTTGTTTGTTCCCATCTCTGAGAAGGGAGTAGGATCTGTGGGGGTTAGAGCAGGTTGTGGGAGAGAGTCAGGACTCCTGGGTTCTATTACCATCTGTGAAAGGGAAGTGGGGTCTAGTGTTTCGAGCGGGTGTGGACAGAGAGTTGGGATTCCTGGATTCTGTTCTCATCTCTGCTACTGACTCACTGTATAACCCTAGGCAGTTTGTGCCTCAGTTTCCCATCTATAAAACAAGGACAATTTATCATATCTACCACTTCTCCTTGTGTGGCTGGGAGGGAAGGAGTAGACATGATATATCTTGATTGTAGTAAAGCTTTTGACACTGTTCCTTGCAGGGAAATGTGGTCTAGATGAAATTACTATAAGGTGGGTACACAACTGGTTGAAAAATTGTACTCAGAGAGCAGTTATCAATGGTTCGCTGTCAGAATGGGCAGGTGTAACTAGTGGGATTCTTCAGGGGTCTGTCCTGGGTCCAATATTTTCATTAATGACTTGGATAATGGAGTGGAGAGGATGCTTATAAAATTTGCAGATGACACCCAGCTGGGAGGGGTTGCAAGCACTTTGGAGGACAGGATTAGAATTCAAAATGAGCTTGACAAATTGGAGAACTGGTCTGAATTCAACAAGATGAAATTCAGTAAAGACAAGAGCAAAGTACATCGCGTAGGATGGAAACGCAAAAGCACAACTACAAACGGGGGAATAACTGGCTATGTGGTAGTGCTGCTGAAAAGAAGCAGGAGGTGACAGTGGATCACACATTGAATATGAGCCAAACATGTGACACAGTTGCAAAAAAAGGCTAATTCATTTTGGGGGGTGTTACAGAAGTATTGTCTGTAAGACACGGGCTGTAATTGTCTCTCTCTCTACTCTGCATTGGTGAGATCTAGCTAAGTACCCTGTCCAGAAAATAGATTCTGCCAGAGAGGTACTGCAGTTATACCTTTCATCCACCAGGGGCTGCTGTGGCACCAGAAGACAGGGCAACTGGCTCACGGGCCGGAGCAGCCAGCCAGAGAGAGGGAGAGGCTGCCTTCCCCATGGGGCCAGGTGAAGAGACACAGGATATGGAGGAGGGACGGACAGCATGGGGCACACAGGGCTGCTGGAGGGATCACATAGATTGGGGTTCAGAAGGACTAGTGGGGGACAGAAGGGGGCAGGGGCACAGAGCTAATGGGGTAACAGCATTGAGCCAGGGGCTGAATGGGAGTGGGGGTGCAGGGACACATGTGAACAGGGGATGGCTGAGTGGGGGTGCAGGGACACATGGGAACAGGGAGTGGCTGAGTGGGGGTGCAGGGACACATGGGGATGGGGACAGGGGGTGGCTGAGTGGGGGTGCAGGGACACCTGGGAACAGGGGGTGGCTGAGTAGGGGTGCAGGGACACATGGGAACAGGGACAGGGGGTGGCTGAGTGGGGGTGCAAGGACACACTGGGACAGGGGCAGATGTGCCTGACTGAATGTGAGAGGCTGGGGTCAACCAGGGTCTGCATGGGGGAGGCTTTCCAACTCCCTAACAATCCCTCTGCCCCCCCCCCCACAAATAGTTCCATACTTCTCCCCCCGCCCCCCACAACCAACAACCCTTCAGCTTCACCTCCAGGCTCCCAGCAATTACTTCTCTCTCCCTCAGCTCCTCCATTACCCCTGACTCCCCCAAGCCTTTGCACAGCTTTTGAGGGGGGCAGGAAATATGGTTTGGTAGGGGAGATTAAGTGAATTCCTCTGAGTTCTGTATTAATATGCCCAGTAAGGAATCTCTTTGTCAAAAAAACATTTCCTGAATCTTTTTCGTTGTCTGTATTGTTACAGATGTACTTGCCGACAGGTATTTTGAAATAAATTACCAAAATAATTGAAACTGGCGTGATTATATTGTGGTATTTTGACAAATAAAATATGCAGAATTTTGCAGAATTTTAAACTTTTTGGCGCAGAATTTTAAACTTTTTGGTGCAGAATTCCCCCAGGAGTTGGGGCATTATAAAGAGGATGGGGATCAGGTGTTCTCCATGTCCACTAAAGGTAAGACAAGCAATCATGGGCTTAATCTGCAGCAAGGGAGATTTAGGTTCAATATTAGGAAACTCTTCCTTCCTGGAAGGGTAGGGAATCGGCATCCGAGGGAGGTTGTGGAATCCCCATCACTTGAGGATTTCAAGAACAGGTTGGACAAACACCTGTCAGGGCTGGTCTAGGCTGACTTGACCCTGTCTCAGCGCAGGGGGTCCCTTCCAGCCCACCGTTCTCTGATTCCGTAACAAAGCCGCGCGCTGGCACGGGGCTTGGGGAGCGTCACGGGGGAACGGTCCCTGGGACGCATCCTGCAGCCCGTCCTCAGGCAGAGCCCCCAGGACCTGGTTTCGCTCTGGAGCTCTCTGCCTGCAGTTACCGCTAGTGACGTCACGCCCACTCGCCGCAGCAAGGACAGTGATGTCACAAGCAGCTCAGGGCCTCAGCAGCAGCCTCACATCGCCCAGGCAGGGCAAGGAGCCAGTGGGCCCTACAGGCCCCCAAGGAGCCCTGCGGACACAGCCTTGGCCGGAGCCAGTCTGGAGAAGGCAGAGAAGTCTCCAGGCCCCGCGCCCCAAGGCTCCCTGCTGCCGGGGCAGTGGAGGATCTGCTGGCAGGACGGGGCCCCCTCCCCAAGCAGAGGCGTCTGGGACGGTGTGTTGGCTCCCGGAGAGCCCAGGAAGGGCAGGTGCAGCCTGGGGCCATGGCGGCTCTGCTCTTACCTGCAGGAAGTACTGCTGGAGGGCACGGAGCCGGTCGGCTCGGGCCACGAGGAGCCCGCTCGGCGTGATCTGGAAGAGCTGGGTGTGGTTGGACTGGGGCGTCAGGCTGTACCGGACCTTCGGGTTGAAGCCCTGGAGCGGCACACGGGATGGCAGGGTGAACGCGGCGGGAGGGAGGACGGGCAGCCCCCAGGGCTGGGCGAGGGGCACCCCCAGGGACCCTGCAGGAGCAGGCCCCAGCGCCGGGATCTCACGGGGGTGGGGCGGCCGAGCGGGCACAGATTCGTGAGGGGGGACAGGACTGTGAGACAGACCCTGCTCCCCATCCCTCGGCGGGAACCATGGGGCCAATCTCACCTCTCCCCATTCCTTCTCTCAGTGGGGCCAAGTCTGCCCCCTCCCCACCCATGAACAGCCCCCCAGCCCTGTGGACCCCCGGGTTTAGCAGGAGGCCAGATGCCAGGCCTCACACCGGGCGGAGACATGCCAGAACTGCTGCCCTCCCAGCACCGCACGACGCCCGGCAGAAGGGCTGCTTGCCAAGCACTGGGGAGAGCAGAGGGCACTGGCCCTGGGCAGGGTCAGTAGGAAGCAGAGGGCCTGGGCCCAGGTTGGGGTCACTGGGCATGGGCATGGGGCGGGGAAAGGGCAGAGGGCATGGGCTGTGAGCAGGGTGTGGAGGGGGCATGGCCCTGGGCAGAGGGGCAGGGGCACAGGCTGTGGGCAGGGTGGGGGGGCAGGGGGCACGGGCCCTTGGCAGGGTGGGGAGAGGGCAAGGGGCACTGGCCATGGGCAGGGCGGGGGGGGCAGAGGGCACGGGCCCTGGGCAGGGTGGGGAGGGGGCAGGGAGCATGGGCCCTGGGCAGGGTGGGGAGGGGGCAGGGAGCATGGGCCCTGGGCAGGGTGGGGAGGGGGCAGGGAGCATGGGCCCTGGGCAGGGTGGGGAGGGGGCAGGGAGCATGGGCCCTGGGCAGGGTGGGGAGGGGGCAGGGAGCATGGGCCCTGGGCAGGGTGCGGGTGGGGCAGAGGACATGGGCCATGGGCAGGGTGGGGAGGGGGCAGGGAGCATGGGCCCTGGGCAGGGTGGGGAGGGGGCAGGGAGCATGGGCCCTGGGCAGGGCAGGGTGGGGGGCAGAGGACATGGGCCCTGGGCAGGGTGGGGGTGGGGCAGAGGGCACGGGCCCTGGGCAGGGCAGGGTGGGGAGGGGGCAGGGAGCATGGGCCCTGGGCAGGGTGGGGAGGGGGCAGGGAGCATGGGCCCTGGGCAGGGTGGGGAGGGGGCAGGGAGCATGGGCCCTGGGCAGGGCAGGGTGGGGGGCAGAGGACATGGGCCCTGGGCAGGGTGGGGGTGGGGCAGAGGGCACGGGCCCTGGGCAGGGCAGGGTGGGGAGGGGGCAGGGAGCATGGGCCCTGGGCAGGGTGGGGAGGGGGCAGGGAGCACGGGCCCTGGGCAGGGTGGGGGTGGGGCAGAGGGCACGGGCCCTGGGCAGGGCTGGGTGGCGCAGGTAGATGCGGCTGCCTTGGCGTGACTCACATCGGGGAAGTCGGCGTCGGCGGCCTGCAGCGTCAGCACCCGGTCGCTGTACGTCAGCACCAGCGCGGCCAGGCCGGGCTCCTCCCGCACAAAGGCCTGGTACTGGGGCCGGCTGAAGCGAGGCGGGTGCACGTTGGCGGCCAGGACCCTCACCCGCACCTCCGTCACCACGTACTTGTTGGCATCGTTCACCTGCGCGGCCTAGGGAGGGCACAGAGGTGGGGCAGGGGGGCGCCAGGCTGAGGCTCGGGACCAGATTGTCCCGCCCAGGTCCCCGTGGGCGCCTGAGCCCGGAGCCCGGCCCCAGCCCAACCTACCATGACGCTGAGGCTGAAGGCAGGCGTGTGGCTCCGACTCTCTGCAGGCCGCAGCATGGTGATGGCGCCCGTCACGTTGTCTATTTGGAACCTGCCGTGGTCCGTCCCTGAGGGGGGAGAGGAGACGAGGTCAAAGAAGGGGGTGGCTCTGGATCCCGGCCTGCCCCCCGGAGGGGCACTGAGCACCGGGCACCCTGGCTTCCTAGAGCTGTGGGGCACGAATGCCATGCAGAGCCACAGGCTGCCACGCAGAGCCATGGGACGTGGGTGCTGCCCAGAGCCATGGGGTGCCACCTAGAGCCACAGGACATGGGTGCCACCCAGAGCCACAGGCTGCCACGCAGAGCCATGGGACGTGGGTGCTGCCCAGAGCCATGGGGTGCCACCCAGAGCCACAGGCTGCCACACAGAGCCATGGGACGTGGGTGCTGCCCAGAGCCACGGGCTGTCACCCTCAGCAAGGCAGCTTAATGCGGGCGTGGAGAGTGGGCTGCAGGGCTGCCGTGCATGCTGGGAATCTCTATCCCATCCATCCCTCTCTAGTGCACCGATTGGCCAGCATCTTGGCCTCCCCGGCTTACCAAGACTCAGGGGCATTTTCAGCACCACTGGCCACTGGCTGAAGCCGGCGCTCAGGTTTCTGTTGTGCTCTGGGATCCTGGCCTGACACTCAGCTCTGGGACGATGCCCTGACAGAGGAAGAACCAGGCGTGCTGCCCAGAGGCAGAGACCCCTTGGGGACACAGCCAGGCTGGCTCCAGGGACCCCACGAGGGGGTCTGCTCAAAGCGACAGTGGGGACAACGCTGGGCTCCTCTTGCCCCTAAGAGCCCTCCTGGTTATGTTAAAGGAGAATCCCAATTCACCATTAGCGCTATAGGACCAATGACACACGGGGAGCTGTGCTAACTGTCCACACACAGCCCCGTTGCAATAAGAGGTTGAGTTTCCAGGCTACCCCAGAATCTGAGTCCCCCACATGCGGCCAAGCGGAGCCAATCCCACCGAAGCCAGGAAGCCCAGGGGAACATGCCCCTTAATGTAGCTCCCAACAGTAGCCACAGTGACCTTGGCAAATGGGCTGCGTTACCCCTGAGGACACTGGCCGGTTGCCGGCCGAAAAAGCCCTGGGAACAGGCTGTTTCCTGGGAATCTGCAGGGACAGGTGGGGGCGCTAGTGTGAGACAGTTTCCTTCAGTGGGGTGACTGGGTTGGGCTGGGGCATGTTCCTGCCCCTCCTCCCCGCTACCCAACTCTCCCACTCCCGAAAGCAGTGCCTGGGCCCAGCAGAGCCAGGAAGCCCCTGGAGCAGAGTACTGGGGGGAATGGGGAAGGAGAGCTGGGGGTTGTGGCAGGAGCCGCAGGAGGCAGGGAATGGCTGGGGATGCGGGGAGGAGAATCTAGCTGGCCTCCGTTTTGCAGGGTTTGGCCTTCACCGGGTCTTCCATGCACTCAGCAACTGGGGGGGGGAGGTGAAGGGGGGGGCTGAGCCTGTGCGTGTGCATGTCTGTTCACATTCGTGTGTGCATGTCTGTGACATACTGTGTGTCAGACTGTACCCCTGAACTCACCCCTTGCACACAGCTTGGCACCACGTACATCTTTTGCGGTATCATTTGAAAACTCATAAGTTGCTGATCATTATTGTCCTGGTAAAATGTGTGTGGCAATATTGACTTTATAAGGTTCCACTGTGTGGTGTTACTAACACCTCTGCCATATCTGGGAAGCGGCCAAACCAGTTCCTCAGAGACAAAGGGCAAGCTCACGCCTCAGCAGGTGTAAACAAGGCTGATGGGCCATTCCTTTTGCAGAAAATCTACATCTTAGCAAAGAAACAGCTTGGGGGTCCTGTCCACCCAGACAGCCTGTCACCAGGCTCCAGCTGGAGATGCCGCTCAAAGGGGGGGAGGACTATAAAAATGGGGAGACACCCCAAGAGCACCCCTCTCTTTCTCTGTGGCCGCTGCATCCACGTCACCTGAAGGGCAGAGGGAGCAGTGTTAGATGGGGGAGGGGTCCTGACCGAAGAGATCAGCTAGTAATCTGCTAACGCATGCGGTGAGAAAACCTTTCTTTGAATTTAACAGAGTTTGTTAAGTCAGGCGCCAGTTGCGTTTAATCTTTATTTTTCTTGGAACCATTTCTGGCTTTTATGCCTCATGCCTTATTTTTATGTTCTCCCTGAAAATCTCTCTTTGTAGCTAATAAACTTGTTTGATCTCATCCAGTGTGTTTAAATGGAAGAGTTTGGGGGAACAGGACATGTGCATATCATTTTTATTAATTCAATGACGAACTTTATATAAACGTGGACTGCCCAGGCGTGGGCTGGCAGTGCAGGACGTACATTTCTGGGGGAAATCTGAGGACTGGGGGTGTGTTGGGTCACCCTGCAGGATAACCCAGGCTGGGAAGAGCCGGGCTGTGGCTGGCTGCAGATCACACACAGACGTCGCTGGGAGTGACTCGCATGCGGGAGCTGTTTGGGAGCGGTGCAGGACTGGAGGCCACAGCAGCAACGCCGTGTAAAGAGCACCCCAGGATAGAGGGCGGGGTGACACAGCTACTCCTTGGTCTGGATTGTGTCACAAAGAGCCTGCGTGTGCATGTCTGTGCGTGTGTGTCTTCGTGTCCCTGTGTGCAGGCATGGTGCTCTGGTGGTTTGCCCCACCCTGAGGCTCTACTTGCAGAAAAGGGCCGCGTTCAGTCAGCCTGGAGCCACAGGTCCCAGGTTCAAGCCCCGGCTCCCCACAAGGGGCGCATCTGTTGCCGGCAGCACAGGTGTCTGTCCCAGTGTCCCCACAGTTCCCCCGGGCCCCTGTACCTGCAAGGATGGCGTAGGTAATGGCAGCCTTCAGCTCCCTGTCCCCATCTTCTGCGTAGACCGAGCCGGGGACGAAGTGCAAAGGCCCCACCTGGAGGAGACCCAGAAAGGCAGGTGAGGCCATGCCCCAGGCTGGGAGTGAAACAGCACCCCCGCACCTCCCCCCACACCTCCCCAGGCCATGTGTGGCTGTCCTCCCAGCATGCCCCACTCGGCCTGGAGCATCCACCTTGTTCCGATGTTGGCACGTCCTAGTCCTGCTTCCAAGGGGCAGAGCTGGCCTCAGGGGCCGTAGCAAAGGCTCTGCCCAGCGGCACCGGGGGCTCCGTCCACCCCACACCGCACTGGGCCAGTCCCCCGGTGCCTACCTTGACCTCCCGCTCAGTGACGTTTGCCGTGTAGACGGGGCTGACGCACACGCTGGCCCCGTCGTGCGCCAGGAAGTTGCACGGCAGGAACCGGGGGTACTGGTCGTCCCCGTCCAGCACGTTGACGCGGATCCTGGCGGAGGAGTTGTACCTCTCCTTGGTGTTCATCTCCTGGGAGGGGAGCAAACCACAACAGCCGATCAGCACGGTGGCTGCCTCCCGGGGCCGTCTGACCTGCCTGGCTATCAACGGGGCGCCTGGCTGCCAGGGGGCCAAAATCTGGCTTGGTCCAGGGTGTTGCCTGCTCCATCGGCCCATCCTAGCCCAGAATCTCCCTCCACAGCTTCTCTCTACCCATCCCTCGGCCGGATCTAGCTGTAGTATTTGCCTGTCTGGCCATCCACAGCGTCTCTCCATCTATCCAGTCAGCTCGTCTGTCCCTCGAGCCCACATTCACAACCCGCAGGGCTCAATAGCCCCAATGAAAGTCCCATCTCATGGACACGAGCGGAGGCTGGGCCGTGGTACAGCAGCCAGAGCGACTGGCGTCAGGGAGCAGGGCGCCTCCTGCAGGGGAAGAACAGAACCAGCGACGGCCAGCTCCACGCAGTCACGGGGAAGCGGGTAGGATGGTTGTCGCTGATGCTGCATGAATGTGGGGATCCTGGCCTGCCCATAGCTGCCTCTCCATCCTGGCCCGCCACACAGAGTTCCCATGACTGAGCGCATTCAAAATTAGGAGATTTTAGAAATTGTCAATTCCGGGCCCGTTTCTTCGCCTTCTGGCTTCCAAGACTTCCAGGGTCATGTGTTCTAGTCTTCCTTCCTTGGGTAACCATCCAGGGTAGAAACTCCCTTTTTCTGTTCCGTGGGAGCTGCGATGCTCCTGGCTTCACAGGACTCCAGGAGCTGGGGCTTTACAAAATGCCCAGAACACTCAAAGACCCACCATAAAATCATGGGCGTGGCCAGCACCGATTCTGGGGACATCATTAAACTGTCCCAGCCTGCTCTCCTGCAGCAAGCACATGGAGATTCCCGAGCCGTGTGGGGTGCATGGCACTGTGCCCCACAAAAGACCAGGCGTTTGTATAGCCCGAAGAGCTCAGCTATGGAGAAGCCTTGTCCAAACCCTCAGACCGTGTGGCTCAGGCAGCAGGGGCCCCAGGACACCCCCCAAACCCTCTCCCAGTCCACACCGGGGCAGTCAGCACCGTACCCCTCATGCGGTGCATAGGGAAATCATCTGCATGAATCCAGCGGCAGGACTGGGCGGAGTGTGAATCAGGCAGGGGACACTGGTGGGAAAATACCCTGGGATCTCGGCACGGCCTATTGCCTTCCGGGATGGCCCTAAAAGGCTGCTTGGTGGATTAGCCAGGCCATCGGGGGCTCGATACTGGGAATAAGCCACTGGCCCTTCACACGGGCTGCCTGACTTTTCTGATGCACTGGGGGGCCACGTTCTGCCCCGGTGCACTCCGAGGGCTCCCTGCCGTGCCCTTTGTTTTGTTTCTTTCTGCTGGGGGCATGCTGCATGTTTTTTTACACTGCAGCATCCAGCCCCTGGGAGACTCTGTGGATGACTGGGGATCTGGCAGGTTTCTGACAGAACAGACACCTGACGAATGGAGGGAAAGGCCTTTTTCATGCATCCTATTTAACAACGTTGTTCTCTTGAGCACCTGTTTAACTCAAACGCCCGACAAACAGTCAGGCGAAAACCTCTTTGTTAAAGAGCCGATCCCCTCCCCCCAACGCCGGGCAGACCCGACTTCCTGCTCCTGGTATAGCGAGGGTGAAATGCAAGCGGGGGGCCCACGCAGCCTCCGTCGTGAAGGAGCAAAAGAAAGCCCCAGCCCCAGGGGGGTTCCCTTTTGCTGCTTGCCCTGAAGTCGATGGGGGCCTCATGGTTGGAAGCGAGGCCTGCTGATGAAACTAACCAAGGGATGGGATGTGAGCCCCGGTAGCCAAAGCAGGCACTGCTGCGTCTCCTGCCATCTGGAGAGCAGCTAGAAATCCCCAGCACGGAGCAGGGTGTGAAGTGCCCGAGGCAGGGGGGATGCTCTCGAGGTGGGCACAGCCCCAGGGGCACACACAGGGCAGGGGCCAGGAAAGGGAGCCGGCAGTCCCTAAAAGCCCAGCCTGCCCCCCACCCCATCGTCAATGGAAGGGGCTGGTGGTGCGGAGCAGGGGCAGCGCTGGAAGGGGGCAGGCCAGCAGCGAGGTGCCGCTCAGCTTTAGCCCTATTAGGGAAATTAAAAACGGGGATTTAGGACATTCACGTTGAAAGGGGAGCTGACAAGATCACGTCGCCCCCAATTAGCCAGGGGAAGACCGGCTTAGCGAGGCCCAGGATCTGCTAAAGAGGCAGGAGAAATAGAGAGGTTGAGCCAGGCAGGGACAGAGCCAGGCAGGGCGAGCAGGGAAACTGGCAACAACAGGGAATGGAAACCACACACCCACTGATCTTTGTGTCTCACACTCGCACACTGATCTCTGTCACACACTGATCTCGGTCACACCCACCCCAGATCTCTGTCACACGCTGATCTCTGTCACACACCCCATAGATCTCTGTCACACGCTGAGAGAATCATAGAATCATAGAATATCAGGGTTGGAAGGGACCTCAGGAGGTCGTCTAGTCCAACCCCCTGCTCAAAGCAGCACCTATCCCAACTAAATCATCCCAGCCAGGGCTTTGTCAAGCCTGACCTTAGAAACCTCCAAGGAAGGAGATTCCACCACCTCCCTAGGTAACGCATTCCAGTGCTTCACCACCCTCCTAGTGAAATAGTGTTTCCTAATATCCAACCTGGACCTCCCCCACTGCAACTTGAGACCATTGCTCCCTGTTCTGTCATCTGCCACCACTGAGAACAGCCGAGCTCCATCCTCTTTGGAACCCCCTTTCAGGTAGTTGAAAGCAGCTATCAAATCCCCCCTCATTCTTCTCTTCTGCAGACTAAACAATCCCACTTCCCTCAGCCTCTCCTCATAAGTCATGTGCTCCAGCCCCCTAATCACTTTTGTTGCCCTCCGCTGGACTCTTTCCAATTTTTCCACATCCTTCTTGTAGTATGGGGCCCAAAACTGGACACAGTACTCCAGATGAGGCCTCACCAATGTCGAATAGAGGGGAACGATCACGTCCCTCGATCTGCTGGCAATGCCCCTACTTATACAGCCCAAAATGCTGTTAGCCTTCTTGGCAACAAGAGCACACTGTTGACTCATATCCAGCTTCTCGTCCACTGTAACCCCTAGGTCCTTTTCTGCAGAACTGCTACCTAGCCATTCGGTCCCTAGTCTGTAGCAGTACATGGGATTCTTCCGTCCTAAGTGCAGGACTCTGCACTTGTCCTTGTTGAACCACATCAGATTTCTTTTGGCCCAATCCTCTAATTTGTCTAGGTCCCTCTGTATCCTATCCCTACCCTCCAGCGTATCTACCACTCCTCCCAGTTTAGTGTCATCTGCAAACTTGCTGAGGGTGCAGTCCACGCCATCCTCCAGATCATTAAGGAAGATATTGAACAAAACCGGCCCCAGGACTGACCCTTGGGCACTCCGCTTGAAACCGGCTGCCAACTAGACATGGAGCCATTGGTCACTACCCGTTGAGCCCGACAATCTAGCCAGCTTTCTATCCACCTTATAGTCCATTCATCCAGCCCATATTTCTTTAACTTGGTGGCAAGAATACTGTAGGAGACCGTATCAAAAGCTTTGCTAAAGTCAAGGAATCCACTGCTTTCCCCTCATCCACAGACCCAGTTATCTCCTCATAGAAGGCAGTTAGGTTAGTCAGGCACGACTTCCCCTTGGTGAATCCATGCTGACTGTTCCTGATCATTTTCCTCTCCTCTAAGTGCTTCAGAATTGATTCCTTGAGGACCTGCTCCATGATTTTTCCAGGGACTGAGGTGAGGCTGACTGGCCTGTAGTTCCCCGGATCCTCCTTCTTCCCTTTTTTAAGGGTCTCTTTATCGCACTCAAACACTTGTCTCTTTCTCACACCCACACACATCACATGCTGATCTCTGTGTGTCTCTCACACTCACACTTCACACTGATTTCTCTATGCCTCTCACACAGAAACACACTGATGTGTGTGTGTCTCACTGATCTGTGAGTCTATCACACTCACCTGTGCCAACCTCTCTCTCTCACACCCACACAAACACCGTGATCTCTCTGTCTCACACCCTCCCACACACTGATCTCTGTGTCCCGTTTCAAGTAGCACAGTTAGCACGGGCTAGGTAGTTTTTAGAGCATGCCAGCCAAATTGGGAGATAATTGATTAGGACTGAGTGGCTAGCCAGCTAACGAGGAGATGGTTAAATGGCAGACAGGAAAGGGGGGCTGGAAGGAAGACCAATAAAGAAACCCAGAGAGCAGAGACCCCTCTCCCCACACTCTCCGGGAAAAGCCAGATGGTGCTGGGACTCACAGCTGCATAAGACATTACAGAGTCCACAGGGCAGTGAACTTCCATAAGAGCATGTGAGGGCTGCTTGCACAGAGACACCCAGGGTTGGGAGGGTGCCGGGACCTTCGAGGGCTAGGCTGGGATTTCCCACTCCAGTGTAGGCAAAGGCCCGGAGAGGGGAGCCAACAAGGAGGCCCGGTGACCCAGGCTGCGCAGAGGGACTCCTGTGCTGGGTGGTGGAGCAGCAAAGAGTTACAGAAAGGCCTCCAGGAGTTTCAACGTGTGGAGAGACAGGCCTCCTCCGCCAGGCCAGCAGGACAACAAGGGAGCCTACAGCCATCTCTTGCAGGTGCAGCAACAGCGCTTGGAGAAGCCGGTAGGTCCCTCGCCTGGGAACGATGACTAGGCGGTGAGCATGGGGCTGTGAATATGGGCCAAGCGGATGACCCCGGAGCTTTGGAGTGAACGTTTAAGAGGGCGGCTTGGGAGCAGGCTGGGAAAAGAGGGGCTGGACCCTCTGCAGCACACGGCTCCCTGCCTCTCCGGAGAACTCAAGCCGCTCTTCTGGCACTGAGCGACGAACATGCCGCGGATGAGGAGACTCTGACCGCAGCCAGTTTGGACGGGCTGGGTCTGGCGGCAGAATGATCCAGGCAGGAGTTTCTAGCAGCAAGGTGGTCGGAGGGGACGCGACCAAGGGCCCAGGCACAAAAGTTACCGGATTGGGCCACTGGGTGGCTGAGGCCAGAGGACCCAGGAGTTGGGGCGATCACGGATCAGCTGTGGCAGGGCCTCCCCGACGTCACTAGGGCCCGGGTGTGGAGGCGCCTATCTGGAAGCAGCCGTTAAACTCCCAGAAGAGCTCCCGGAGGCTGGTGACCCTGGTACAACAACATTGCCGTTTACAGGACACGGCCCGGGGAGGAAAGGTGGGGAAGTGCTGGTTATAAGACGGCAAGAGAGACAGGAGGGGAAGGAGACCCCGTCCACGGGCCGTCCAATGGTTTGTGATCAGTGTGGGGTGCAGGTCACCTGAGGGGACTGCCCCGGATGGACTGGACTCTTGCCGAATTCAGCGCATGGGGGAAACCTTTGGGAAGCAGTTCAAGCAAAAGCCCCCGGTCCCCATGAGAGCCAGGCGGAGACACAGGAGGCTGCTGTCCCATGCCACGGGGCGCTCATCACTTAGCAGAAACTGGGTGAAACCCTGATGGACGGTGCCGGGGGGATGGAGGGGGAGTGAAGCTAACCCGAATCTGGAGAAGGGGAAATCCCTCCAGTGGTTCAGATGCCTCTAGAAATGTGGGGCCCGTTTGGGTGGAAGGGGTTGGGGTGGCCAGAACATCGCCCTGATCTGCATTAATTGCCAGAGTTTGGTGCCTTTTCCTTTAAGGAAGGGGAGAAACACCAGGGACCCAAATGGCTCGAGAGCGAAGGACTGGAGAAGGAAGAAATGGGGCAGACTAGATGAGCCAAGACCCCAAAGCCCCGGGGGAGAGCCCCGAGGTAGAGAGGAAGGAAATGGGGACAGAAGAACCTACGGGACAGAGAAAGTGAGAGAAAGCGAAGGCAAAAAGGTTGTAGGCCAGAGAGACCCGGAGTAAGAGTGCCGGCGTGGTAAAATCCAGGGCGAGGGAGCGGGTCCCAGGACAGCGCTGTGCAGACACACCCTGGGGGGGTGTCTCTCTCTCACACACACCCGGCCCGGTGTCTCTCTCTCTCACACACACCCTGGTCCGGTCTCTCTCTCACACACACACCCTGGGGGCAGGAGCGGCGCCAGGGTTTTTGCCACCCTAGGCGGGGGTCCTTCCGCGCTCCCGGTCTTCGGCGGCAATTTTGTGGCAGGGGGTCTTTCCACGCTCCCGGTCTTCGGTGGCAATTTTGCGGCGGGGGGTCCTGCCGCGCTCCCGGTCTTCGGGGCACTTTGGCAGCGGGTCCCAGAGTGCGGAAGGACCCCCCCACTGCAGAATTGCTGCCAAAGACCCGGAGCACGGAAGGACCCTCCTGCCGCAGAATTGCCGCCAAGGGCGGCAAAATGCCGCCCCCCAAATCCTGGTGCCCTAGGCAACCACCTAGGTCGCCTAAATGGAAGCACCCGCCCTGCCTCGGGGGGATGTCACACACCCGGCCCGGTCTCTCTCTCTCTCTCTCTCTCACACACACCCAGCCCTGTCTCTCTTTCTCACACACACACCAGGCCTGGTCTCTCTCACACACACCCCCGGCCCGGTCTCTCTTTCTCACACACACCCCCGGCCTGGTCTCTCTCACACACACACCCCCGGCCTGGTCTCTCTCACACACACCCCCGGCCCGGTCTCTCTTTCTCACACACACCCCCGGCCCGGTCTCTCTTTCTCACACACACCCCCGGCCTGGTCTCTCTCACACACACCCCCGGCCCGGTCTCTCTCTCTCTCACACACACACCCTGGGCGGTGTCTCTCTTACAGGCACCCCCGGCCTGGTCTCTCTCATACACACACCCTGGGGGGTGTCTCTCTTACAGGCACCCCCGGCCTGGTCTCTCTCACACACACCCCCGGCCTGGTCTCTCTCACACACACACCCTGGGGGGTGTCTCTCTTACAGGCACCCCCGGCCTGGTCTCTCTCACACACACACCCTGGGGGGTGTCTCTCTTACAGGCACCCCCGGCCTGGTCTCTCTCATACACACACCCCCTGGGGGTGGCCAGTCTCTCTCTCTCTCACATCATCCCAGTCAAACAGGTTTTACATCTTCTTTCACTCCTTGGTCCGCAGCGCCGCCAGGGGCCGCTCAAGGCATTTGAGATGGCAAAGCCCCATCTCATCTGTCCCCTGCCCAGCAGGCCAGGGCAGGAGCGTCCCTTACAGCCTATTCCCCGGGGCTTGGCCCAGCCTTGGAACGGTCCCGAGTGTGGCAGCTCGTGGCCACGCGTCCCCAGCCCAGGAGATCTCAGTGGCAGCAAGATTTCCGGAGACGCGTCCTTCATTTTCCTTCCCTTCGTCCCAGCCTCCTTGCTCTCCACCCCCTCGGTCCTCCCTCCGGCTGGCACCCCACAGTGATTTGCAGAGGCCCCATCCCTGGAGAGCTGCACAGAGAGGGGTCATAGGAGGAGAGTGCAAAGAGATTGGCACCGTTACCTTTGATGGGACGGCGGGGCTCACAAGGACGGGCAATCCCTCTGAAAGGGGCATGTTTACTAGCTGATTGCCCTGATTTCACGGGCACATCTAGAATGCTTTGGACATGGGCTTACCCAGCCCTCGGTACAACCCGACAATCCACTGCAGCAGGGAGTTCCACAGGTGATTCCCACAGCACTGACTATGAAAAAGCCAGCGTTGAGCCTGGGCCTTCGCACCTCTAGGCCCAGCCCCATCTCTTTGGCCAGGGTCTCCTGGGTATAGCCCCTTGGCAGGCTGCCTCCTGGCTGGCCCCCTCTGGCTCTATCTGAGAGAGGGGAGAACACGTGAGGTGCCTCCAGATACCACGATGACAGGCCATGACGCCAGCCCACATGGGCAGAGGGAGCGGGGACTCTGCCTGGGGGGATGGGCAAGAGTAAAGCCTCAGGGACCCAGAGCCGTCCACCCTTCCCCACGGCACCCCCTTACCACGGCGTGGACCACGAACTCCAGGTGGCGCTTGGTCTCGAAATCCAGTGCTTTGGCCAGCACGATCTTCCCGCTGTTGGGCAGGTCAATCTGGAAATATTTGCCATCGGCCTGGGTGGCAAAGTGGGGATGATGCTGAGTGCCCGGCTGGAGGAACGGAGCCCCTGAGTCAGGCTGGCACCATGCCGCCCGCCTCTTGGCCAGCAGACAAGGTCAGACAGCCACACGGGATCATGCAGGGATCCCTGCCCACCCCGAACCCTTCGCCAGGCCCTGCACATCCTCCCCCTGCATGACACATGCAGCCCTGATCCCTGCCCGCCTACGCCCCCCGTCTGGCGTCCTCGCGCCGCTGGATAATCCACGCCCACTCCAGGGGCCGCTCAGGCCGGCTCAGCCCAGCTCCCCCGGCCTGGCCACAGGGTGGGGGCAGAGCCGCCGCGTGACCTTCAGGGAGCGTCCCGGTGCTAGTGCCCGCCATGCGCAGAGCCGGCTCAGCCCAGAGGCTAGGGGCCGTGGGAGGCCAGGGCGGCCCCCCAAGGGGCCAGTGCTGGCCAGGGAGGGGCGCTGGCTTGGCTGATCCAGCCCCGGCTGGGGATGCGGCAGGAGGGCCGGACGCCTGCCCCATCTTGGGGGGGCCAGAGGGGCTGCCTGGTGCATAGAGGTGCCATTGCTCTGTAGGGGCCCCTGCTGCCCCCGGCAAAGCCAGAGCTGCCCCACTGCCCTGCCCAGTTCCCCCTAGTGCCAAGCAATGGGTACGGTATCTCCGCGCACGCCGCTCATTGCCGGCTTGGCTGCCATGACACCCCTCTTCCCCATGCCGGGAAGTGCCGCGCCAGGGCGAGGGGGCGGGACTCACCGAGGTGCTATCAATCACATACATGAGGGTGTCTCCGTCCTTGTCCTCCGCCTGGGTGGTGAACACCACTGAATGCACCGCCGCCAGCTGCAGAGGGGGCAGCGCTGGGTTAGGGGCCTGCCCCCTGTGCCAGGGGGCCCCAGAGCACCGGCTCAATGGGGCACCATGCTGGAGGGGCCAGGCTTGGCCAGCCTGCCCTCCCGGCTGCACCCCACACCTGCCCAACCCCCAGCGGGCAAGTTCACGCTACCCGGTCATCACTGTTGTGAGCGCCCCCCGCACCAGCCCATCCCCCTGGGCTCTGGGCCCCTAGCCTCAGCGGCTTCATCCCTCCCCACACCCCTGCCCTGGCCCCAATGCTCAGGGACTGGCCTGGGAACCCGGGCCCCCCACCCCGCCCCACCCCGCACCTCACTGATGTTCTGGGTCGGGACGGAATCCTCCAGGAACCGGGGTTTGTTGTCGTTCTCATTCAGCACCTGGACGATGATCCTGTACTCGACCTGGGGGGAGAGGGCCCAGGGCCCGGGTGATGGGTGATGGGGCCCCCACGGGAGATGGGTGCCGGGGCCCCCCAGTGGACAGACGGCTTCCAAGGAGCCGAGAGACTGACACATCTCAGAGGGTAAAGCCCCATCCCCAGAACCCTGTATGTGCCATCGGGGAACCCCAGCCAGTATGCCTGCCCTGCGCCCCTCAGCGCCCCCTGCTGGGAGAGGCTGGGACTGGAGCAGCCGGGAGCTCCCCCCACAGCCAGCACCCCTCCCCCTCCCCTCAGCGCCCCCTGCTGGGAGAGGCTGGGACTGGAGTAGCCGGGAGCTCCCCCCACAGCCAGCACCCCTCCCCCTCCCCTCAGCGCCCCCTGCTGGGAGAGGCTGGGACTGGAGTAGCCGGGAGCACCCCCCACAGCCAGCGCTCCTGCCCCCTCCCCACAGCGCCCCCTGCTGGGAGAGGCTGAAACTAGAGTAGCCGGGAGCTCCCCCCACAGCCAGCACCCCTCCCCCTCCCCTCAGCACCCCCTGCTGGGAGAGGCTGGGACTGGAGTAGCCGGGAGCTCCCCCCACAGCCAGTGCCCCTCCCCCTTCCCACAGCGCCCCCTGCTGGGAGACGACGGGACTGGAGCAGCCGGGAGCTCCCCACACAGCCAGCGCTCCTGCTCCCTCCCCACAGCGCCCCCTGCTGGGAGAGGCTGAAACTAGAGTAGCCGGGAGCTCCCCCCACAGCCAGCACCCCTCCCCCTCCCCTCAGCACCCCCTGCTGGGAGAGGCTGGGACTGGAGTAGCCGGGAGCTCCCCCCACAGCCAGCACCCCTCCCCCTCCCCTCAGCACCCCCTGCTGGGAGAGGCCGGGACTGGAGTAGCTGGGAGCTCCCCCCACAGCCAGTGCCCCTCCCCCTTCCCACAGCGCCCCCTGCTGGGAGAGGCTGGGACTGGAGCAGCCGGGAGCTCCCCCCACAGCCAGAGCTGCCCCGCTCCCTACAGCGCCCCCAGCTGGGAGAGGCTGGGTTGGAGGAGCCCACTGGCAGCACCGCTGGCCTGTCGATCTGACCCCGTTCCCATAACCCGTGAGCCTCACACAGCCCTGGCAGGCAAGGCAGATGGGAACTGAGGCACAGACAGGCTGAGTGTCCGCTGTAGAGCAGGGACTTGAAGCCGGGTCTCCCGAGTCCCAGGCTAGTGCCCTATCCCCTGGGCTGCCCCTCGCCCCTGCCGCGGGGAGTCCGTACCGGAGAGAAGCCGTCTTCCGAGCAGGTGAGCGCCACCATCAGGACGGGGGACTCCAGCGCCTGCAAGACACAGGAGGTGCAGGGTCCTTAGAAACAATGCGCCAGCTGCCCCTGGCCACCCCGCGGCCGGAGGCTGCTCACCGCCCTGCCGAGCCGGGGGCACCCACAAGGCCCCGGCATCAGCCACAACTCTGCACAGGCCCAGAGGGCACTAGCCAGCCACCTGCCCACAGGGGCGCAGGGACGGAGAGGGGCAGCTGGGGCCCAGCCCCTCAGCACTGCAGCTGTTCTAGGCACAGGCAGAGGGACAGTCTGGTAGGGGCATCACCACCCCATGCACAGGTGGCAGGACACCCAGGCACAGGCGGCGGGACACCCCGGGCACAGACGGCAGGACACCCCGGGAACAGGCGGAAGGACACCCTGGTGGGGATGGTGCCACCCCAGCCCTGCCCCGTTCCTGAGGCTGAGACGTTACGTTCCCATTCCCGGGCGAGCTGCAGGGATCCCCGCCCCGGTATGTTGCTGAGCTGGGGCACGAACCCAGAGTCCCCGTGGTGAGGCTGGCGCTCAAGGGGCCAGCCCAGCGGTTAGATGTCTCTGTGCCCCCCCCCCAGGAGCCCTTTGGGAAGAGCTTCTGAGCTCCTGGGCACCACCCGGGCAGCCATCCTGCTTGGCAGGGCCCAGGCCAAACAGGGACATGCTCAAGGAGGACCAGCCTGAGGGCATCTCGCCAGGGCCAGGGTGGCAGGAGTATTGGGGCTGGGGCTCCCCAGGCCAGGAGGGGTGACCACTTTGGTGTTGGAGGAGGATTGGTGCTGGCACATGTCAGCCCAGCTCCCGTCACCCCACAGGGCAGCCTGGGGGCGGTCGCACCATCGGAGGGGGAGCGCTGGCGGAGAGCCGTCTGAGCGGGGGCAAGGGGCCATGTGGCACCTGGGCTCAGGCAATCCCTGGGGTTCAGCAGCTGGCGGCCCAACATGGTGCCCCCCCCCATGGGCTGGAGGTCCCAGCAGCTCCATCAAAGAAGCTGAAAGGGCACGTGGCCACGCTGAGCCCAGTGGGACTGGCAGTGCCCTCCCCCGGGCTAGCCCTCCCAGGAGGGGCCAATGCCACAGGAGGATCCTGCAGGAAGTTGGGGGGTCTCTCCTGGAGGGGCAGCTATGGAAGAAGGGTCACCCCCCCACCTCTCTGTCCAGCGACGCCCCTGGCGAGACGCTCAGCCGCACGGTTTTCCCCTCCAGATAGAACCACCCGGCGTCAGCACCGGTGAGTCCCAGCTGGACGTTGCTGCTCTCGGGCTCCCCGAAGACCGTCAGGTTGGCCACAAAGGTGCCGTGGGGGCTGTTCTCCTGCAGCTCCATGAAGATGTTGCTGCCTCCGCTGCACTGGTCGGCCACAGCTGGGTGTGGAGGAGAGTGGGTCAGAGCCTGCGGCGCCCGGCCCAACCTGGCAAAGGGGTGGGGAGTGGTCCAGCTCCTGGCCGTGGGGAAGGGGCCGCAGCTCCCTGCCCGGTGGTGGGGCAGGCGTTAATGCAGGGAAGGGCGTGGGGATCCCCGGAGGAAGGGGCAGCCTGCAGGGGAAGTGGCTCGAACTCCTTGTGCCACGGGCCTTGCTGGCCCGAATCGCCCTCTGCGGAGACCGGCTGGTTCTGATGGCAAATTCCAGCCGCGTGGGTTCCTAGGCGGCGCAGGGCCTGGGCGAGGGCAGACGGGTCAGGCCCCAGGGAGGGGTCTGCAGTCCACCTGATATCTGTGGTGTGGAGCTGCCGGCATCCCAGGAAAGAGTATTCGGCCCGTCCCCAAGCCCCCAGGACATGATATGGTACCAATCCACGTCACGCCAGCCAGCACGTCCAGTAGCCCGGCTCAGCCGACAGAAGTTGGCGCGGGCCAGACTCACTGGAAAGCGGCCTTCTCTGGCAAGGACCCGCCCCATGCTGGTGTTTCAACTGTCTCTGGCTAAATGGCACCACCCTCCGCCCGAGTCCCCTTTCCGGGGGCCAGTGCCCCTCCCTCCCTAGGGGACAGGGACTTCTCTCCATGGACAGCTGTTAGCTGGTGCCCTGGCAGGCACCCGAGAGGAGACGAGGGGTGACGGGGAGGTGGCACGTGCCAGGTACGAGCGAGCTGCCCGCATGCAGGCGAGCAAGGAGGGCATTGTAGAAAGCTGTGGATTCCTTGGCAGCAGATCGGGGGGCAATTGTTGGCATGACCCCCTTGTGCCCCGGGGAGGAGCCTGGCCTGGTGGCTGTGCCCCCGCTGGCAATACAGCGTGGCTTATCCTGGAGGGGGTGGGTGGCAGGGAGCCCCCTCTCCTGGCATCTCAGCCCTGCCCCGAAGCCCAGCCTACCTGTGGTGAGGTGGAAGGACATGCTGATGGCCAGGAGGAGAGCGCCACAGGTGGGCGTAGGCATAGTTCACCACCCCAGTGCCCAGGCGCTCTGTCCTGACGCACGGAGCCGGGGCGGGGAGGCGGCTGGGGGCCAGGCCCCTGGAGGGGTAAAAGAGAAGAGACCCCGTCAGTATGTGGACATCCCCAGCCCCGTGGGCCCAGGCCTGGCTGATGCTTCAGTGATCCCCCCGACCCGAGCTGCCCCCCTTCCCCCCAGCATCTGGGCACCAACGAACGTACCTCAAACCCTGTTCAGGAACCAGCTAGTCCCGCCCCGTGTGCCCTGCTGTCCCCTATGCCGGCTAACTGGTGTCCAGGCAGATTCAAACTCCCGGCCCCAGCACCCGGCTCACCCCCCTGGACCGTTAGCCAGGGGCACCTGCGTGACACAGGAGGGCTGGAATGCCACCACGGGGATTCTGCGCTGAGGCTGCCAGACATGGACAGACCCAGCTGGGTCACAGGGTGAACATGTCTGCACAAGCACATCACACATCTAGGACGGGGAGTCCTGGCCCCCGGGCTCTATTCCTGTCTCTGCCACTTGAGCAAGCCCCTTCCCCCCTCACAGTGCCTCAGTTTCCCCACCTGTATACATGGGGATCGCGCTACTGACCCACCTGGCAGGAGCTTTGTGAGTCTTATGTCTCGGTGTTTGTGACGCGTTTTGAGATCCTTCGGGGCTAGAGAAATGCAGAGACATGTTCATTGTCACATTGGGAGAAAGTCAGTTCCCCCACCACAGCCGTGCAGCCACCTCTGGAGAGGGAGAGGCAGCTGCCAGGCAGTGGACAGCACCACTTCACCTTGTACCAGGAACCAGCCCCAGTTTAAGCCACTGGGATTTTATTGCGGTGGAATTTAATTAACTGGGTTGGCATCTGGCCAGGACGCTGGGGCTTCCCCCAACTCTTGCCAAAAAAAACACCCCAGATCTTTATACCCAGGAGTGCCCAGGGCCTGGGGTATGGTGCAGTGGAAAGAGGGCACCTCCCTGCAGCAGAGCGCCCCCTGCGGCCGCACTGGGGTCAGTGGCTTGACCCCTAGCGAGTCACCCGATATGGGGCTTGTTTCACTTAGTGGCCATCCAGCGAAGGACCGATCACACCCGAGCCTGCTGCACTCAGGAGAACTGACACGATCCCAGCCTAATGTGATCCCACCTGCACCCCCCACAGCTCTGCTCACTACCAAACAATGGGGGGCTCGCGGACCCCCATGCCCAGAGCCGGCCCCACCTGCTCCTGGCTCCTGCAGACCGATGTGGATCAAGGGGCTCCACTCCCTTGCAAGCCGCTCCTTGATCTCCCCCCCGCCCCCGCGGTGCTGTTCTCAGGCAGCCGAGTGGCTGGGGGGGTGGGGGGTGGCCCTGGTGGTCTTCCAGGAGCAGTGAGAGTCATACTCGCTCTGCCAGCCCCTGGCACCCACAGCAGCTGGACCCAAAGGCCGTTCATGTGCCAGGCTGGAGTGGGTGGATTTATATCCTGTCACCATCTCAGACAGGGCCACCTGCCAGGAACACCGGGTCACCCCTCCAAGTACCTGACCCACCGCCTGTCCCTTATGCGTGCGGCTTGTGCCCCTGCCAGCTACACACACGTGTGTGTCAGAGCAATGGCACCGGTCACACACTCACCAGCCCTCACCCCCCAGCCCAGAGCCCTGGTCGCTCCATCTGGGGAATGCCCATCCCTTAGCCCCTGATCACCCGCCCCTCCGTGCCCCCACCACCCGCCACACTCCCCTGCAGCGGGTCCGTCTGAACACACAAGGCCACCTGCAGAACCGGGGGAGGGGGAGATCTGCACCCGCTTACCCCAGGCTGAACCTGTCCCACTTGTGCATGCCGGGGGGCGGTGCACCCCATAGGGGCCTGGCAGGGACAGGTGGGCGTCTCGGGTAACAGCCTGCTGCTTGGTCCGGCGACTGGCCTCGCTTCTGCAGCTCAAGGGAGAGGGGCTTGAATCTGGGTCCTGGGATCTGGCCCCCGCAGCAGGAAAAGGACATCAGGGCATTTTGACATGCCCACAGGCCATGATCTTCTAAGTGACTGTTCAAGCTGCAGCCACGTTGCACCTGTATTAGCCCCGGGGCTCACCCCAGCCATGCCCATCCCAGAGGGCTGCAGGCCCTGCCCAGATCTCTGTTTGCTAGGGGCACCATGGGCAGGATTTGAGCTCCCAGCCCCCAAATGAGCTCCATGCAAACCAGTGCACATCATCTGGGTGAGGCTGGGGAGGGGGCGGGGGGAGGAAAGTAGCTGCAGGAGGCCAGCTCTGGATTTCCCGACACAGAGACCCCCCAGCCGTTCAGTTGCCGGAGCCGCGTTTGCCTGGGCGCGTTTGCCAGGCCTGGTATTCCGTGACATGAAAAGCCTCCTGCAAAGTTCCCATTGGTCTGACTCACCAGCCTGGCACTGGCCCTCTTCTCGTGCCCCGAAGCCAACACCCCTGCATGGCAGGTGTGATTAGCCCCGCTGGGGAAACTGAGGCAGGGCGGGGGGGAAATGACTTGCCTGAGGTCACCCAGTGAGCCATTGGCAGAGCCAGGGACTGTTCAACATATTCATAAATGATCTGGAAAAAGGGGTAAACGGTGAGGTGGTGAAATCTGCAGATGGTACAAAACTACTCAAGATAGTTAAGTCCAAAGCAGACAGTGAAGAGCTCCAAAGGGACCTCACTACACTGGGCAACAAAATGGCAGATGAAATTCAATGTTGGTAAATGCAAAGTAATGCACATCGGAAAACATAATCCCAACTATACGTACATAATGATGGGGTCTGAATGAGCTGTTACCACTCAAGAAAGAGATCTTGGAGTCATGGTGGATAGTTCTCTGAAAACATCCACAGCGGCTGGCAGAACAGCGAACACAATGTTGGGAAACATTAAGAAAGGGATAGATAATAAGACAGAAAATATCATATTGCCTCTATGTAAATCCATGGTACACCCACATTTTGAATACTTTGTGCAGATGTGGTCACCCCATCGCAAAAAAGATATATTGGAATTGGAAAAGATTCAGAAAAGGGCAACAAAAATGATTAGGGGTCTGGAACGGCTGCCGTATGAGGAAAGATTAATAAGACTGGGACTTTTCAGCTTGGAAAAGAGACGACTGAGGGGGGATATGATTGAGGTCTATAAAATCATGACTGGTGTGGAGAAAGTAAATAAGGAAGTGTTATTTACTCCTTCTCATAACACAAGAACCAGGGATCCCCCAATGAAATGAATAGGCAGCAGGTTTAAAACAAACAGAAGGAAGTATTTTTTCACACAATGCACAGTCAACCTGTGGAACTCCTTGCCAGAGGATGTTGTGAAGGCCAAGACTATATAACAGGGTTCAAAAAAGAACTAGATAAGTTCCTGGAGGACAGGTCCATCAATGGCTATTAGCCAGGAGGGGCAGGGATGTTGTCCCTAGCCTCTGTTTGCCAGAAGTTGGGAATGGGCAACAGGGGATGGATTATTTGATGATTACCTGATCTGTCCGTTCCCTCTGGGGTACCTGGCATTGGCGACTGTCAGAAGACAGGACACGGGGCTAGATGGACCTTTGGTCTGACCCAGTCTGGCCTCTCTTATGCTCATATGAATGCAGCCCGATTCCCTGCCTCCCAGGTGGGCGCTTCAGACAGCGGCACAGGTCTCTCCCAGCCGTGGGCCCTCCAGTTTCAGCAGCCACCGCGCCGTGTCTGGCACCGGGGTGCGCTGGGGCAGCTCAGCATGGAGGGCGGGGCTGGCCGTGGCAGACAATGCACAAGGCAGGCGTGGTTGTGCTGTCCGCTGTGTCCATAATTTATTCATCCCATAATGCACTGGGATTAGACCAGCTAGCACGCAGGTCACCTTTGCAGAGTACAAGGGAACTCTCCTTTCCTCCCCTGCCAGAGCAGAGGCAATGGAACGCCCCTGGGGACTGCCCCCTGGGAACCTGCTCCCCTAGAAACGCCCACGGGAACCTGCCCCCTTAGAAACACCCACGGGAAACTATCCCCAGAACCAGCACCTCGGAACCTGTCCATGGGAACCTTCCTCGCCCCCGGAACCTGCCCCCCTGGAACAGCCTGTGGGAACATGTCCCCCATGAGCCCGTCCGTGGGAACCTGCCCCCACAGGATCCTGCCCCCCTGGAAACACCTGCGGGAACCTTCCCGTGCCCACCAGACAACATCTCTCCACTCTAAATCGAGGCGTGAGACCATTCAGCCAATTGAATGATCCAATTGGCCCCGCGCCCTGGGCGCTTTCTAATTGGGATCATCCTGTGCTTTGCGAGGTGGCTGAAGCCGAGGCGCTGGCCGAGCGGAGCGGCGATTAGTGAGCCACGTGCGGGGGCGGAGGGGGAGGGCAGGCCCGCGGCCCCCAGCCTGGCTGCTGCTGACGCACCGCACGTCCCTGCCAGCTGCTTGGCCAGGCCTGCTGGGTCCCCGCCGTACCCTGCCCTGGGACCTGGCTGCCACACTGTGGGGGGCACCGCCTCCAGGCAGTGGCATTCACCCCATAGGGCAAGACGCTCCCTGCAGGACGTGGGAGACAGGGCGAAAGGGCAGGAGCTGCTGCTCCTGTCCGTTATTACGCCTGGGGCCCCGCCGCACTAGCTGTCTTCACGTGGAACCCGCAGTAGCCCCGGGTGCACCATCTCCTCCCCTAGCGGCCAGGCCACGGGAGGATAAGAGCTCACTACTGCTGCCAGCTAACGAGTTCCGCCCTCAGCTCAGTCCAGGCTGGGGTGCCAAGCCCTGAGGAGGGTTATCACACACACAGTCTCAGCAGGAGGAGGCTGGGGGTGACCGGGCCGGGGCTGTGTTGTGAGGGGAAGGAGAGAGACTCCTCAATCCCAACCCCGGCCCCCCCAGCTGCTGGCTCGGACACGCTGTCCCTCGTGTTCAGACCAGCAGTCTCTTTGCTCCCCCAGGCCTGGCCAGCCTCTCACCCCTGCCCTGTGCCACAAGATACCCCCATCCCGACACCTCTGCCCAGCCTGGCTCAGCTCCTGCGCTGTGGATCATGTGAGCATCGGTAAGCACACGGCCTCGCCCCGTTGGTTAGTGACTGGAAAGCCCCAGGCCAGGGATCTCCCCTCGGACCAGCAATTTCCCTACACCCGCCTTGAACTCCACCCTCACCCCTCCAACCAAGATGAAGAACATACCAAGGACCAAGAATATATCAACCTGTCAGCTGATGGTTCAAATGGTGTATTTACACCCAAACTGCCCAAAGCACAAATACAGCTACCTACTGACCAAACAGGGTCTCCACAACCTAAAGGCAGTTCCCAGTGTTTGTCAGTCAAACGTTTCCCATTTATGGACATTACAAAAGATGGCTACTGGTGCACCACTGGCCAAAAAGCTTAGGAAGAAGGAAAGCTTCCCGCTGGTAAAAGTGGAGGAGCCTGGTTTGCCAGACCAATCAGCAAAGCCAATGCGGACAAACCGTGTGAAAAGGCTGCAAAACACCAAGCCTCTGGACTGCCTCGACATGCAGAAAGCCCTATAAGCCAGTCACTGTCAAAGCCCATTTTAGACGTACTTAATGAGGCTGTTAAGAATGCTGGAGACACAACACAGTTCATGCGCACAAACATGGCTGTCGCATCAGACTTTCTATTTAAGCAAGAGATACCGCACACTACAAGCTGGAGGCCAATGTTAAGTGCATTGTCATTTGTAAACCCTGAAGTTGGCCCTGGTTCCGAACAAGACCGACAAATCCTCACTATCTTTCTGCAAGCAACTCAACTGACTGGCTAGAAACATGCGGTGCAACGGTGAACAACTCGGCAGTTGAAAAAGTGAAGAACTCTCTCACCACATTCAAAAAAATGTGCATATATGGCTGATGAATGCACCCATGCAAACGGGCGTCAAGTATTAAGTCATTGCGTACGTTATCTTGATGTCAGGGATAGGCCAGTAGATGCATTTCTAGATGTGCAGCTTATAGAAGACACATCGACTGCATCTGTGACAACCCACATCTTAGAAGAGTTAAATGCTTGTCAACTGGATCCCAAACAGATGGCTGCTCGTGCATCTGATGGAGCTGCAAACTTCTCTGGAAGACATGGTGGAGTACAAGCTTTGCTCAGAGAAAAGTGTAACCCTAATCTCTCCTATACACACCACAGAGGCCATCTTACCTTCAAGAAAATGGAGCAAAGAATTAAGCAATCAATTTGCAAACACCTAGAAGATAATAAGGTGATAAGTAACAACATGGCATTGCCAAGAAAAAATCGTGTCAAACCAACCTGATAGCTTTCTTTGGCAGGGTAACAAGCCTTGTGGATTGGGGGGAGGTGGTAGATGTGGTATATCTTGACTTTAGTAAGGCTTTTGATACTGTCTCGCGTGACCTTCTCATAAACAAACTAGGGAAATACAACCTAGATGGAGTTCCTATAAAGTGCGTGCAGAACTTGTTGGAAAACTGTTCCCAGCGAGTAATCAGTGGTTCACAGTGAACCTGGAAGGACATATCGAGTGGGGTCCTGCAGGGATCTGTTCTGGGTCCGGTTCTGTTCAATATCTTCATCAGTGATTTAGATCATGGCATTGAGAGTACACTTATAATGTCTGCGGACAATACCAAGCTGGGAGGGGTTGCAAGTGCTTTGGAGGACAGGATTAAAATTCAAAATGATCTGGGCAAACTGGAGAAATGGTCTGAAGTAAATAAGATGAAATTCAATAAGGACAAATGCAAAGTACAATCCGTTGCACACATACAAACTAGGAAATGACTGCCTAGGAAGGAGTACTGTGGAAAGGGATCTGGGGGTCACAGTGGATCACAAATGAAATATGAATCAAGAGTGTAACACTGTTACAAAAAAAGAAAATATAATTCTGGGATGTATTCACAGGAGTGTTGTAAACAAGTCATGAGAAGTAATTCTTCTGCTCTACTCCGCGCTGATACAACCTCAGCTGGAGTATTGTGTCCAGTTCTGAGCACCACATTTCAGGAAGGATGTGGACAAAGTGGAGAGAGTCCAGAGAAGAACCACAAAAATGATTAAAGGCCCAGGAAACATGACCTTTGAGGGTTTGTTTAGTCTGGAGAAGAGAAAACTCAGAGGGGACATAAAAGTCTTCAAGTACATAAAAGTTATTACAAGAAGGAGGAATAAAAATAGTTCTTGTTAACCTCTGAGGATAGGGCAGGAAGCAATGAACTTAAATTGCAGCAAGGGCAGTTTAGGTTGGACATTAAGAAAAAATTCCTAACTGTCAATGTGGTTAAACACTGGAATAAATTGCCCAGGGAGGTTGTGGAATCCCTGTCATTGGAGATTTTTAAGAGCAAGTTACATAAATACCGGTCAGGGATGATCTAGATAATACTTAGACCTGCCTTGAGTGCAGGGGACTGGACTAGATGAGGTCCCTTCCAGTCCTACACTCCAATGATTCTATGATCTACTCAACTAGCACTAGTACGAGCTGCAGAATCTTCAAAAGACATTAAAAAAGCCACAAATGTAATGTTTTCATTATACTCTTTTTTCAAGAGTCTAAAAAAAACCTGGAGTCCTTGTGGCACTTTAGAGACTAACAAATTTATTTGAGCATAAGCTTTCGTGGGCTACAGCCCACTTCATCGGATGCATGAAGTGGAAAATACAGTAGGAAGATATATATATATATATATATATACACAGAGAACATGAAACAATGGGTGTTACCATACACACTATAAGGAGAGTGATCAGTTAAGGTGATCTTTTATCAGCAGGAGAGAAAAAAAAACTGTTTGTAGTGGTAATGAAAATGGCCCATTTCCAGCAATTGACAAGGAGATATGACAAACTGTGGGGGTGTGGGGGGAAATAAGCATGGGGAAATAGTTTTACTTTGTGTAATGGCCCATCCACTCCCAGTCTCTGTTCAAGTCTAATTTAATTATGTCCAATTTGCAAATTAATTCCAATTCAGCAGTCTCTCATTGGAGTCTGTTTTTGAAGTTTTTTTATTGTAATATTGAGACTTTTAGGTCTGTAATCGAGTGGCCAGGGAGATTGAAGTGTTCTCCAACTGGGTTTTGAACGTTATAATTCTTGACGTCTGATTTGTGCTGTTGTCATCATGAATAGGTCGGAATATGAACAAGAGGCTGCTAGGCAGCTCTCCAACACCACATTCTACAGGCCATTACGAGGGTTACCTAAAGAAATTACACCATCTACTCAAGAAACTGCCTGAAAAAGCACAAGAGCAAATTTGCAGACACACCCCTAGAACTCCGAGCAGGGGTATTCTATCTGCTACCCAAGATCCATAAACCTAGAAATCCTGGACTCCCCATCATCTCAGGCATTGGCAGCCTGACAGCAGGATTGTCTGGCTATGTAGACTCCCTCCTCAGGCCCTACACTCCCAGCACTCCCAGCTGTCTTCGAGACACCACTGACTTCCTGAGGAAACTACAATCCATCGGTGATCTTCCAGAAAACACCATCCTGGCCACTATGGACGTAGAAGCCCTCTACACCAACATTCCACACAAAGATGGACTACAAGCTATCAGGATCAGTATCCCCGATAATGTCATGGCAAACCTGGTGGCTGAACTTTGTGACTTTGTCCTCACCCACAACTATTTCACATTTGGGGACAATGTATACCTTCAAGTCAGCGGCACTGCTATGGGTACCGGCATGGCCCCACAGTATGCCAACATTATTATAGCTGACTTAGAACAACGCTTCCTCAGCTCTCGTTCCCTAACGCCCCTACGCTACTTGCGCTACACTGATGACATCTTCATCATCTGGACCCATGGAAAAGAAGCCCTTGAGGAATCCCATCATGATTTCAACAATTTCCACCCCACCATCAACCTCAGCCTGGACCAGTCCACACAAGAGATCCACTTCCTGGACACTACAGTACTAATAAACACCACCCTATACCGGAAACCTACTGACCGCTATACTTACCTACATGCCTCCAGCTTTCATCCACACCATATCACTCGATCCATTGTCTACAGCCAAGCTCTAAGATACAACCGCATTTGCTCCAACACCTCAGACAGAGACAAGCACCTACAAGACCTCTATCAAGCATTCTTACAACTACAGTACCCACCTGCTGAAGTGAAAAAACAGATTGACAGAGCCAGACATGTACCCAGAAGTCACCTACTACAGGACAGGTCCAACAAAGAAAGTAACAGAACGCCACTAGCCATCACCTTCAGCCCCCAACTAAAACCTCTCCAGCGCATCATCAAGGATCTACAACCTATCCTGAAGGACGATCCCTCACTCTCACAGATCTTGGGAGACAGGCCAGTCCTTGCTTACAGATAGCCCCCAAACCTGAAGCAAATACTCACCAGCAACCACACACCACACAACAAAAACACTAACCCAGGAACCTATCCTTGCAACAAAGCCCGGTGCCAACTCTGTCCACATATCTATTCAAGTGACACCATCATAGGACCTAAACACATCAGCCACGCCATCAGGGGCTCGTTCACCTGCACATCTACCAACGTGATATATGCCATCATGTGCCAGCAATGCCCCTCTGCCATGTACATTGGCCAAACCGGACAGTCTCTACGCAAAAGAATAAATGGACACAAATCTGACATCAGGAATCATAACATTCAAAAACCAGTTGGAGAACACTTCAACCTCCCTGGCCACTTGATTACAGACGTAAAAGTCGCAATATTACAACAAAAAAACTTCAAAAACAGACTCCAATGAGAGACTGCTGAATTGGAATTAATTTGCAAATTGGACATCATTAAATTAGGCTTGAACAAAGACTTCGAGTGGATGGCCCTTTACACAAAATAAAACTATTTTCCCATGCTCCGCCCCTCCCCAGTTCCTCGCATCTTCTTGTCAATTGCTGGAAATGGGCCATTTTCATTACCACTACAAACAGTTTTTTTTCTCTCCTGCTGATAAAAGCTCACCTTAACTGATCACTCTCCTTATAGTGTGTATGGTAACACCCATAGTTTCATGTTCTCTGTGTATATATAATCTTCCTACTGTATTTTCCACTACATGCATCCGAAGAAGTGGGCTGTAGCCCACAAAAGCTTATGCTCAAATAAATTTGTTAGTCTCTAAGGTGCCACAAGTACTCCTGTTCTTTTTGCGGCTACAGACTAACACGGCTGCTACTCTGAAAACTAAAAAAAACCTGTATGTCTTGGAAAAAACAGAATTTACTCTGGGATTGAAGTTCAAATTAGTCCAAGCTGGGAAAACCCTCTGGCTTTCTCATGAGTGATCCGTGGCTGTTTGAAAATTACTGTAACTGTTATTACTGGCTTTGGAAAGTATCTACCAAGATGGGACGGATCTAAGTAGTGAGGCTGGTGGACCTGCTTTTGCTACTAAGTTCAGAGAAGACTATCACCATTCTCTCTCTTGTATGTCTACTGTTAAAACCATTTGGGTCATTAAACAATGTCATCCAGGCATCTGCTACAACAATAATAGACAGAGTCATAGAATCATAGAATATTAGGGTTGGAAGAGACCTCAGGAGGTCATCTGGTCCAATCCCCTGCTCAAAGCAGAACCAATCCCTAACTAACTCATCCCAGCCAGGGCTTTGTCAAGTTGGACCTTAAAAACCTCTCAAGATGGAGATTCCACCACCTCCCTAGTATAGAGGAAAAATAGTTTAAGGCCTAAACTTTGGTCAAGTGAACTGTATGTAGGGTCAGGTGAACTGTATGTGTGGCCTGGAGGAAGGAGAAAAGCGGGGGGGAGGGAGTAAAAGGAGAAGGGTAGACAAAAATCATAAAAGCAGAACTAACTGTAGAAATTATAAAAGTAGAATTAACTTTTGTAACAGACTATGATTAATAGATGTCAGGTGACAGAGCAAGAAACCGCAAAGGACAAAACTAAGAAAAAACAGAAAAACTTGTTTTGCTTTATTCCTTATATGGATGTAAAACTTCAAGGAAGTATATGTAATTTTTGTGGTTTTATCCTATATAATCTCCCGCATTTTATCGGTCGGGGGGGTTCGGCTGCCTTGGCTGACTCCCCCATGCATGCATGTTTGATTGATCAATAAAGGAGCCTCAGGCTGTCTGATCCAAAATCAACCATGTGGTCAATTTTCCACAACAATTTGGGGGCTCGTCCGGGATCCACAGAAGACTCCCCCAGACCAGAGGACCGCGGGCAATCTCCCACCAGACCCAGGGCCCATCTGAAAGGTAAGAGACCTTTTGAAATCTCTATTGTGGGTTTCTGGTGGAGGATCTGCCCGTAGGCTCAGGGTTGGGTGAGTTGCATGCTGGATCTGAACCTTTTGCTGACAGACACGCCTGACACCCTTTTGTTTTGTCTTGTTCTGGTTGTTTTTTGTCTGTCATAGGTTCAGGGTTGGAACCCACCGAGGTAGGGGCCACTATGGACCCCGGGGAAGTGAGTAAGGTCGATTACTCTGATGCCCCTGGAGTGGCCCTAAGGTTGGCCTGCGAAAGTTCCCACCAGCGGTGGGTTGGTGGTGAATGCCGTAAACTAGCTGCCAGTAATTGGGGCTAAAAGCCAGTTTAGGGGGTGTGCCATATGTTTGTGAATGCGTGAGGGTCGCAGGGTCCCCTACCCTTGTTTTCCTCCTGGAGCCCTAGGCTCCCTTCCCTGCTTGGAGAGCGAGGAAGCCCTGGGAAACCGTCCACGAACTCCTAGGCAGTAGGGTGACTGTCTCCGCTCTCTCAAAGACAGACCCGTGCCCTTTGCTGGGGGAGGGGTGTGCGGGGACCGTGCCTTCCCTGACTCCTTTTGGTCTATATGCCCTGTGAACGAGTTTCCTTCCCCGATTCCCCTCTTGAAGCCTTAGGCTCCCTCCCCCTCTTGGAGAGAGGGGGAGCCCCTGGAAACCGCCCGCCGTACCGAAGGCAGTAGGGCAAGCGACACCGTTCTCCTGAAAATGGGCTGGTGCTCTTTGCCGGAAGGGTGTGTGCGGGGACCGCGCCTTCCAGACCCTTTCTGGTATGGATGTCTGAATGTTGGGGTTTGGGTCACGCCTCGCCGGTATAAAGAGGGGGCACACAGTGAATGTTAAATTGATGTTGTTTTGGGGCTATAAAACCAAAAAATACTTTTGCCAAACAAAAGAAACTAATATTATTTAATTTTGGTAGTTAGCATTTAATCCTTAAGGTAACTTAACGCTTTGTAAGATCTAAATTGTTTTAAATAAAGACCAAAGTTGTGGCCGCAGCAGGGTAGTCAAAGCCAGGAGAATGGACGATTTAAAATCAGTTTTGGTAACAAATAGCAAATAAAAGCTAATATCAGCTAAAAAGCCGCAAATGGTCCTTAAAGTGTTGCTGGGTACACCTTACCCCCTGATCACCTTTGGCGCTCCCTGGACGGTTGCGCCTCAGGGGCTCTGGCCCTATTTGCTCGCGTGCATCACCGCATGACCGTGCACCGTTAATTCTGCAGTTGAATAAGACTTTTCCTCTGTGGCCCAGCACTACTGCCAGTGACGTAATGTTAGGCAGGCAGCACTTTCCCCTCTCTGGGAACCTTTTCTAAATATTTAGATTAATTTTATTCAAACGTTTCAATGTTATCATTGTAAGTATGTGTTAGTTTTAGTGATGTATTTTCTTGTAAAAAGGCGGATGCCAAAACTGTTGTAAAACTTTTGCTTAAGGATTTTGCATCACAATCTGGCATATCTGGACTGATTATAAAAGAGTTATGTGCCGCTTCACAGATCCAGGATGGCCAAAGGCCCTTTGAAGGCCACTCCCAATCGAAAGACCAGACTCAGCCCTCATAACATTTCTACCAGGGCGCCCAATGCAACTACCGACACTGCCCTCCTGGCCCTGGCTCAGATGAACATTCATTTAATGGATGACACAATGCTTAATTATTGCCAGGCACTAATCAAATGTGTTAGGTCTTTTTATATATAGCCGCCCTGCCACTCGCTGAAACCAGGAGACTGGATCTACATAAAGGTTCATCATTGAGGAACCACCCTGAACCCGCGCTTCGCACTGCAAAAAGGCCCCTCCACCGTGAGAAGATTCTCCGACTAATGATTGGCTGTTTCTCCTTCTGGTGCTGCTCTTTCTTCTGGACGGCAGGAGAAAAGGACAAGATAAAAAGCTGCTTTGTCCACTGACAGACCCACTGTGCCTTTGGATCTTGCGAAGAAAACAACCTCTCCACCTGAGGACATAATAAAGCCTCCAACCAAGCCAGGTGATTGTGCTAGTAACCCCTCCCTTGCAGCCTCACTGCCGGACAGCTAAGTGAACTAGACTACGAAATCTCGAAAAATAGCTTGCGGAACCTAGCCAAAACTATCTAAACATGAAACTTTTAATATTCCTCAGCCTCTCCTCCTTAACGAACTTGGGGTGGGAATGGGATGTAATTTGTTTTTAAATCTTAGCCAATCAGTAGCCTCTGATTTAGCCTGTACCATATTGTAATATACCCCTATTTATATTATTAATATTAATGCCTTTCTGCCCTTTGTAAAGGTGTTTAACCAACGCATGTGGTATAATACTTCACAAAAAGAGCTGTGTTAGGACATCGGTGGACTGTAATTAATGCCACATTAGGGACCATTAAGTTCACGCTGTCCTTATCCAGTTTTCAAATTATCTTTATATATCCCAATTGCGCTAAAGGAGCTGCCAAAAGACCTGGGCTTCTCCCAAAAAAAGAGAAGAGATTTGACTGGATACTTGTGGGATGGGGCTAATGGAGCAGCTGTAATTTGAAATATTCACAAAAGCCAACGCCATAAGGAAAAATTAGGTCAATTAGAAAACAGCCACTGGTCTTATTGAAACACAGCTAACGCAGGTTCAGGCCGGGGTTGGTAAATTGTATGTTATTTCCACCCTTAGTTTTATAACCCAGGAGTTGCTGACGGAGATGGTCTTAAATATCACTGGCGCTGGGAAGGCATTGCAGTGGGCCTTGGCATGCTCAGAAGTTCAGGATTTCCTGAATGACCAGCTAACGGCCATTCGAAGTGATCTGGAGCACCAGGCCTGGCCCACTGCCCTTACAGACACTTCAGGAGTACCATCTGAGCTATGGCCATGGAGACGTACTTGGAGGTTCTCCGGGTGAAGGTGTGAATGTTCACAGTGCTCCTTCCAAACATACGGACCGGTTAGAGGGATGTGGGCTCCCACATACTGAATCCTGCCTGGTCCATGGGGAGGATGCATCTGGGATTGGGTTATTCACTGAGACATTTGGGAAATCAAGCCATCTGGTATGCCTAGCCAATTCATAGTCAGTGCTTCTGAAATAACACCCAATATTCGGATTGGATTAGGAAACCAATGGACACTCTGGCCAATGGAACCCCCACAGCTCCAATGTATATGTAAACTCAAGCCAGGGAAAGTTGTCATTGTCCATAACAATGTTTGTTGGGAAGGTAAGGGACTGGGAACCCTCCTGACAGGAGTCATAATCTTCCAGGCTAATAACAGCTGTGTATTTGTTAAGGCCCATATTGTACAAACGCCCATTTTAACCTCACTATGACTGCAGGCAGCCATGTTATTTATTGGCCTTTGGATAAAAATTTGCAATCAACTCTCAGGTATAAAATGCCCTTTAACTGGACAACCCTGGTACCAGACCGTTTCCAAAATCTGTTTTCAATGATACCCGAGGTCCAGAAAATTTCTGGTTTATAGGGACAAATTCATATCCTTAGAAATGTATATCAAACAGAAAAAGGTGCCTTTCAGACAGCCTACAGGTTGTCTTCTTTGTGTATTAGTTGGGATTTGCTGTGTGCGGTAACCAAAATGATATGCAAACCCCATCGTATTGTTATATTGAGTGGGCTAACAGTTGTGGTGATGTTGCTTGGTTTGGGATTGTGCCTTTGTTATTGCTGTGGATATCATTTTTTTGCTAGGCAAGGAAACACGTGGCATTAATGATTGTTAATAAATTTTTTGATAAAAGTTGGGATGAGAAAAGGGAAAGAAAAAAGGAAGGAAATCAATGGGCTTATAAATGTTAAAGTTTAGGCCAAAGGTGGTGCCAAAAAAGCGCCAAAGGGGGGAATTGTGGAGGAAAAATAGTCTAAGGTCTAAACTTTGGTCAGGTGAACTGTATGTAGGGTCAGGTGAACTGTATGTGGGGTCAGGTGAACTGTATGTGGGGTCAGGTGAACTGTATGGAGGAAGGAGAGAAGGGGGGGGTGGAGTAAAAGGAGACGGGTAGACAAAAATCATAAAAGCAGAACTAACTGTAGAAATTATAAAAGTAGAATTAACCTTTGTAACAGACTATGATTAATAGATGTCAGGTGACAGAGCAAGAAACCGCAAAGGACAAAACTAATTAAAAACAGAAAAACTTGTTTTGCTTTATTCCTTATATGGATGTAAAACTTTAAGGAAGTATATGTAATTTTTGTGGTTTTAGCCTATATAATCTCCCGCATTTTATCTGTCGGGGGGGGGGGTGTCGGCTGCCTTGGCTGACTCCCCCATGCATGCATGTTTGATTGATCAATAAAGGAGCCCCAGGCTGTCTGATCCAAAATCAACCGTGTGGTCAATTTTCCACAACATTAGGTAATCCATTCCAGTGCTTCACCACCCTCCTAGTGAAATAGTGTTTCCTAATATCCAACCTAGACCTCCCCCACTGCAACTTGAGACCATTGCTCCTTGTTCTGTCCAGCAATAGACGCTACGCCTGGATCAATCAAAGAGAGATCCATTGAAAACGTACTGGAAGAAGCAAAGACTTCAGTCCAGAAGTTGACTAATGAAGGCATTTATATTGACTCCTTAAGTGAAGAGGACCAGAAGTGTGTGTTAAGCCCACTGAAAAAGAACACAGCTTGATTCTTACAAATCTACAACAGCGACTGCTGGATTCTACTCAACATCTGCCTAGCTTTTACAGATGTTTGTCTTCTAAAACCCCGGCAGTTGTGTGGAGTGAGGCGCTACCAGCAATGGGGCAGATTAGACAGAATAGAAAATTGGAACATAGAGTGGAATGTCAATGATGAAGGAAGATTTGACTTCAACTTTTTTTTTTATCCTCACTAGAGGCTCGACCCGAGCTTTGTGCTCTGTGTCCTGGGATGAAAGAAGGAGGAATTCACCTCTTGCTTCTCCCAACAGCTACCGTTGAGCGTTCTTTTTGGTCATTGAAGAGAATTTTGTGTTCTGGACGAAGTCGCCGTCGGCCTGATCATGTGAATGAACTAATGAGCGTATCAGCCGAAGGGCTGGAAGTACTGGACACGCAAGAAGCCACCAAAGATGAACGCGTTGCATTTGAGAAGTTCATTAGCAGTTGTGCAAAATTACAACGAGGAACCAAGAAGGGTGTAGACGTCGTGCTTCACAGAAGGCTTGAGTAGCCAACCTTAATTTGGGTGGTGATTTTAAAACATGAGTTAAAGCTAATCAAATGGCTGTGAAATATTTTCCAGTTTTTCCTATGGTGCCGTATGGCCCATCTTCACCCTCACAGTCTCACCCCTCGGCCCTCACCCCCCTCTACGTTCGAACACCTCCCTAATTTCAATTCCCGGGGGAAATGCTGGCTGGGACACCCCAGCTCGTGGGTCTGGCTGGCATGTGGGCAGCTCCAGGGAGTGACTCCAGCCCGAGTCTCAAAGGGGCTGGTCTCCAGTCTTGCGAGGTTCCGCAGGACTCAACCCAGCCCATGTTATTCCAATCCCAGTTTCTGGCATTTCCCCAGCCCCAAGCCCCAGCTGCTTTTGACCCTCTGCACATTCGCTCTGGCCTCTGGCCAGTCCCCTTTCCCAGCGCATGCTCTTTCGGTCCCACACTAAGACCAGAAGGGACCAGCTCATCCCATCTGAGCTCCTGTACACAGCAGACCACAGACCCTCATCCACCCACTCCCCCAGCCTCCCCATAACCTCCAGCTGGACTGAAGCCCTCAAAGCTTGAGTCAGATGTCAAGTCACAGCGACTCCACCTTGTACTGTAGTGGGCAGAGAAAACACTGCCTGGTTTAGTGATGCCTCAAATCTACAAACTGACTCCATCGATTTACAGCCGCTGAGGATCTGGCCCAGAGAGCGGGAACTCGGGCCCAAATCGCTTTCCGTTCCCATGACTACACGAAACAAACACAACATAACCCGCCAGCCTCCCCCCTTCTGCTCGGCGGCGCCACCTGCTGAAATTCAGTGGCACAATATCTTAGACCCTATTCAAGTGTCACTTCACCCACCACTGGAAAGCAGCCACCTCTGCAGTGGAACGTGGCAGCTGTTTAAAAGACAGGAGCAACCACAGCAGCATACAAACATGCAGACCCCTTAGCAGTCACAGAGCGGGAGCCCCCTTTGTGGTGAGCCAGTAGAAAACCATTTTACTGAAAGGAGGCGAGACAATTGCACGTGGACGAAAGCCAGTGCATGCCAGCCATGGAGCAGTGGCGGACAGGGAGAGAAGACGACTGCAACATCCAGCGTGAAGCCACCAGGGGACTTGGGGAGGTGCAATGGAATCGCCCAGGCTGGAACGTGGCCAGAGCAGGGAGACGAACAACCCAACTTGCAAATTAACATAATGGCATTAGTCAACCCAGGACTGGGCACGGCCTTGAGTTTATGCCTAATTAGGAAAAGCATCCCAACATCCTAGCAACACAGGGGACAGCGCCCCTTTGAGCACCTCACTGTGCTCCCTTCAGCACAGCGCCCCCTAGTGCTTCACTAGGGCATTGGGACCAGCACTGACTGCCAGGGCAGAGCGCCCCACTGAGCCCTCCACCCCCTGCAGCACAGCGCCCCCTAGTGCTTCACTAGGGCATTGGGACCAGCACTGACTGCCAGGGGAGAGCGCCCCCTGCTGAGCCCCCCACCCCCTGCAGCACAGCGCCCCCTAGTGCTTCACTAGGGCATTGGGACCAGCACTGGCTGCCAGGGAGGAGCGCCCCACTGAGCCCCCTGCCCTGCTCCCTGCAGCACAGCGCCCTCTACTGTGTTACCCTCCGTGGTCCCTACAACATCTGAATTTCCCTTGTAGGTTTCTAAGCCTGGTGCTGCCCCAGCAGCTCTGCTCGGTACCTTCTCTCCCTCCCCATTCATAACACGCTCATCACCCAGTGGCAACACTGCCTGGCTAGGGCCGGGGAGGGGCAACCGGGCTGCACCAGAGCAGAGGAGGACTGGAGGGCACAGCTCCGGCTCTGGCGGATCCTCTCCCCCGGGGAAGGGCTGGGAACCCCATTGCGTGGGAAGGTTACAGGAGACAGTACTGGGGGATGGGAATAGAGGGATACTCAGCACCATCCCTGAGCGAACCAGCCAGCTCCTCATTCAGGGGGGAAATCCGCCTCCGTCCTTCACACATGCACTGGTGCGGCCCACGCTGGAGAAACCCACCCGGGGCACGTCAGGCCTGACCAGCTCTCGCCCGGTGTCAGACCTCCTGTTCCCTGGGCACGCTCAGAGAGAAGCCAGCCAAAGGCCAGCTCCAGGCTCCTCTAACCGCAGCCAGCAGGCGAGACCCGGCACCAGCTGGCTTCAGGCCAGGACACGGAACAGGAGCTGGTTTCATGGCCCTGATGGCTGAGCGCCTCCTGTCAGTGGGGAGAGGGGCAGCCATCCGGGCTCAGCCCCTGGGCCTCTCTGCAGCGTTCCACACCATGGGCCATGAGCTTCCGCTGGCTCCCCCGAGAGGTGGCAGGGTCCATGGGAAGGTGCTGAAACGGGTTGAGTCCTTCCAGGCGGGACGCCCCCAAATAACAGTGATGGGAAACTGCCCCTCCCCCCCCAGGCCCCTCGCTTGTGGGGCTCCACCAGGGTCAATTCTCGCTCCGGCCTTTTCCAACATCTACATGCAACCACCGGGCGAACGGGCCAGACGACATGGACTCAAGTGCCAGCAACATGCCGATGACGCACAGCCCTGCCTGCAAAAACAACAAGGAGTCTGGTGGCACCTTAAAGACTAACAGATCTGTTAGTCTTTAAGGTGCCACCAGACTCCTTGTTGTTTTTGTAGATACAGACTAACACGGCTACCCCCTGATACTTGACAGCCCTGCCTGCGCTTCACCGCATCTGATCACACCGCTGCCACCAGGACGGCCCAGTGCTTGGGTGAGATCAGCTCTGGGATGAAGAGCAGCTGGCCGAAGCTGAACCCGAGCACAACAGAGGTGATGCTGGTGGACAGGGGAAGTATTTGGAGGAATTTGCAGCCACGGTGAAGTCTCCTTCAACTGAAGGTTCCCATCCACAATGGGTCAGTTCTGTCCCTAGTCTAGAAGTACTCTTGGATTCCTCGCTGATGCTGAGCTCTCCCATCGCAATGGCCACACGTAATGCTTTCTGCTGTCTCCACTTGGCTGGGAGACTCCATCCCGTTCTGGACGATGAAGACCTGGCCTCGGTTATTCCTGCCTTCGCCACCTCTCCACTGGACGACAGCAATGCGATTTACCCGGGCACGAAAACGTCAGCATGTCGGACACTCCAACCAGTACAGATGCTGGCATGCATCTCCTCAGCAACTCACGCATAGGTGAGCCCATCACACCTATCTTCCACTCCCCACACTGGCTTCCCATAGAATAGTCACATTATGTTCAAGGCCTCAGTCTTTATCTTCAAAGCACTCCATGGGCTGGGCCCAGGGGTATCTAAAGGACCATTTAAAGCTCTGGATCAAAAACTGTGGTGGAAATCTTCGCTCCTATGACCCAATGAATTCTCAACAATAACAGCAAAGCTAGTCTGTGCAGGAGACAGAACCTTCTTTGAGGGTGGTCTGAGACTGTGGCATGAACTCCCCCAGGGACTGCCACATTCTGCTCCAAGTCAAGGGCGCCAGAAGAGGGGGGACCAAGGGGCCGTGGCCCCTCCACTTTTTACCGTCCATAAGGGCGAACAACGGGGGGAAGGGGCAGAGAGGATCAAGCAGGGGGGTGGGGTCTTGAGGGAAGAGGCAGTGCAAGGGTGGGAGTCTGGGGAGGCGGTTCAGCAGGGGGGGGCACGGTTCAGGCACCTGTGCCCTCCCCCCACACACTTTTAGGGTGTTTCCGCCGCTCCTGCTCCAAGTGCCAGGTGCATTCCCTTGACCAGCCTTCTCTAATATAACGACCCAGCAACAGTTCTATTTAACAACAACAACCCTACCAAAACAAGCCACTCCACACGTGTCTAGCAGATGCTCAGATACTGCGGTGATAAAACCCTCTGTCGGAGAGAAGGAAGCTAGGAATTACACAGGCAATATCTCCAATCCGGGTCCCCACCTTCCCTCCCTACTCCTCCTCCTCCAGCCCTGGTTTCAGGGAAAGCTTCGTGCGCCCTGGGAAGCGTCTGCCTTCAGGGGGTGCACCGTGGCAGGGAGCCCCAGGTCTCTCGGACACGCTCGCCGTTGGGGCGCCCTGGCTGACTGCCTGATGGTTGCCCCCAGGAGCCGGCCCGGTGTGGATGTTCGACTGGCTGGATTAGCGGAGGGGCTGATGCATAGATACAGCAGAAAGCTGTTAAACGCATAGCACCGGCGCTCTTGGCCGGCCGCCACCACGCCCTGAGCTGTCGGCTCGTCAGAGCGCTCAGGGACAGGCTAAGCCAGGATGGGCCTGGCTAGTCCAGAGACTGGAGACCTCCGAGCCAGAGCCGGGGGCTGCAAGATGTAGGACGGGAGATTCGGTGACCCCTGCCATTCCCCGAGTCACTGCTGCCCTCAGTGTCCCAGACTGGCACTAGGGGGCGCTGTGCTGCAGGGAGCGGGGCGGGGGCTCAGTAGGGGGCGCTCTCCCCCCTCAGTCGGTGATGACCCCAATGCCCTAGGGTGGCACTAGGGGGCGCTGTGCTGCAGGGACCAGGGTGGGGGCTCAGTAGGGGGCGCTCTCCCCCCTCAGTCGGTGCTGACCCCAATGCCCTACAGTGGCACTAGGGGGCGCTGTGCTGCAGGGAGCAGCGCGGGGGCTCAGTAGGGGGCGCTCTCCCCCCTCAGTCGGTGCTGACCCCAATGCCCTAGGGTGGCACTAGGGGGCGCTGTGCTGCAGGGAGCAGCGCGGGGGCTCAGTAGGGGGCGCTCTCCCCCCTCAGTCGGTGCTGACCCCAATGCCCTACAGTGGCACTAGGGGGCGCTGTGCTGCAGGGAGCAGCGCGGGGGCTCAGTAGGGGGCACTCTCCCCCCTCCATCAGCGCTGCCTGTAACAGCAGGATCATCAGCGCAGGGCAGGCGAACACAGCGGCAGATCAACCAACCCCACTTCCAGCACCGCAGCTTAGCAGAGACACATGAATTAGCCACAGCGGCAAAGGCCAGGGGTCCGTCTAGCCCAGCGTCCTGTTGTTACACAGCTGCCTAGCGCAGGTCACATCCCCCCTCTGGTGGCTGGTCCGTACAGAGGATAACAGCCTGCTGCTGCTGCCAGCTAAGGAAGTGGTTCCGTTGCATGAAGTAGTGAGGTCTGCATGGTGGAGCTAAACGACTCAAGACCCGTTGACGACCCCGGGATTGGGGTTGTTACACCATCCCCAGCAGCGGCCAGCACTGATTGCAGCAGATGAAGGTGTGACAGCTCCCCAAGTCCCTGTGATTCCCCAGGGTGGAGAGTTCTTCCTGACCCCCCGCTGCAGAGCAGTTCGTGCCCTGGAGCATGAGAATTGATGGCCCTTGTCACCTGTATTCCGCAGGCTTTAATGGTGGGTGCTCTCCCAGTTCAGGTCCATGTCTAAGTCTCTTTGTCACATCTTGCCTCCATAAAATCATGTGGCAGTGAGTTCTGCGGGTTAACTGCGTCCCAGGTGGGGACAGCAGACCCCTCCCCCCCCCCACTGCAGACGGCCAGGCCACCCTTGGGCCCGGGGTCACCCTCTCCTGGGCACCTTTCCCAGCATGCACCATGTCTTCTCTGCCCCTGTCCCGAGGAGGGGCCCAGCTCTGCTCCTGCCGGGTTCCCTACACAGAGGCGAGGTCCAGGAAGCTGGTCTGCCACATGCCCCCCCACCCACCTGGCCACTGTTCAAAGCAGCAGCCCTATAACGCCCGCCTGGCTGCCCACCTCTAACGCCCGTGACCCTGTCGCAGCATCTTTGTTTCCTGCAGCGGAGCCAAGAAGCAGGAAGATTCTTCTCTGCTCATCACAGACCTGTAACGAGAGCCGCCTTGAGAAACCCAGAGAAACCAGCTCAAACGTCTTATGATCCCTGATCTGAAACTCTCCAGGGCCTCACATTTGAATAGTGCCCAGCACAATTATTATTCTTTGCACTGTGAAGACGCGTTAGTTGCCCTTCCCCCCCACTCCGTACAAAAACCTGGGCTCACCCCAGGAAATTCACAGGCCGCTGGTTTAATACAAACCAGAGGAAATACTTGTTCGCACTACGCACAGCTAACCTGTGGAACTCATTGCCAGGGGATGTCGTGATGGATTCAGAACAGAATTAGATAACAGGACGGGTCCATCAATGGCTGTTAGCCAAGATGGTCAGGGATGCAGCCCCATGCTTGGGGCGAGTCAAAAGCTCTGACTGCCAGAAGCAAGGGTGGGGGGCGGGGGAGGGGACAACAGGGGTGGAGCTCTCAAATTTGCCCTGTTCTGTTCACACCCCTGAAACTGGACCAGACCCTCATGGTGCTAGGTGCTGTACAAACCCAGAACAAAAAGCCAGTCCCTGCTCCAAAGAGTTCACAATCCGATCCTAACTCGACTGGCCCGTTTTCCGAGGAGCCGGCTGATCTGGAAAGGAATCAAGGCCTCCTGTATGGTTTGCGACGCAGCATCACGGCACAGGAGAGACGGGCTCCAGCGTCAGCGAGGCGGCCAAAGGTTGTTATTTGCACCAGCACGGGGCCACCTTGGTGATCTGGGGACGTTTCACGCTCCCGTTGCACAGGTGCAAACACCAGCACGAGGGGCAAGGCACGGACAAGGCCGGCCTGGGAAGGGACAGGAACAACGGTCCATCTTCTGTTTGGTGTGTTTGTGCGGTGCCCAATGCGCTGGGGTCCCAATTCTGGGCACCACTGCAGCCCGGCTAGTTGGGGACCAATGGGGAAACTGAGGCACAGAGCCGTTAAGCGCCTTTGGAAATCAGACCCCGAATTTAGTTGCAGTTGGAAAATGCCGGCCTCAGTGATGTGCTGAAGGTCACCGGGCATGGTGGTCCTGACGCCCAGCTCCACCCTCAACACCCCGGACCACAACTGCCCGGTGACCAGGAAAAGTGGCTGGCGGGTGGGACGCTCTATCTTCAATGCCAGTGCCTGGCATTGCCCCCGCTACAGGGAGGCGGCAGATGGCTCAGCTGAGGCTGCCCGGGCACTGCGTCACTGGGACGGGGCTGGCAGCCCTGGGCTATGGCAGCAGGGGATGGCCCCAGGCAGGGGGAGATCGTGCCCCCGGATGCCAGCTAGAACTGCGGGACTCCCATCCAGCAGTGCTCACACCCCGACATTCCCCACCCCCACCTGTCTTCCCCTAGAATTAAAGGGCCAACGCTCAGAAGCATGGCGGAGGAAGGCTCCGGGACGTGGCGGATCCGAGCCGGGGGGCTCAGTGCCGGCCGGGCAGTCAGAGAGCAAGGAGAGCTGGAGGAAAGACAGCCTGGGGTCCCCGTGTTGGCCCTGCTGTGCGAGGCGTCCGAGCTAGGCCACTCCTGCTGAGATCGGAAATCCCCATGGCCCTTTTGGATGTCACCAGCTTCCTCCGCTGGCCTCGGAGAGGCCATATGGCCACGGGGCCCCCCGAGCCTGGGGCCTGGCTCTGACAGCGGCCAGTGCCAGCTGCCTTCCCCTCCCCCCGCGCGTGGGGTTTAGCCATGTTAATCGTGGGGAGGGGGATTTCTCCCCCACTCCATCTGGCCCTCAGCTTAGCGCTCCCAGAGCCAGAGCCCTTCTCACTTTCCTCCCAGTCTCAGTGGAGCTGATATTCGGAGTCATATGAATGGCTGCCCCCGTATGCTGAATCCACTTGCCTCTGTCCCATCCTGCAGCGCTGAGTTCCTCGAGTTAACGGGGGGAATACTGCCTTTTCCCTGGGGAAGTACGACCCTGACAATAAACGGCCTGGAACAACGTCCGTGCTGGGCAGATCCTGAGGCAAAACCCCCTTGGACTAATAGTGCCAGGATTTGGCACAGACGTAGGATCCAGAAGGGAATAAGAGCCTACTACTGGTACCAGCTAAAGGACTGGCTTCTTTAGCCCAAGGGGCAGCAGTCTGGCTGTGCTCTGGTGCTGAAGGTCCCCGGTTTGATCCCTGTGTGGTGGGAGGAAGACATGCAGGCCAGTCGCCTCTGTGTCCACCCCTCCCCAGAGCAACAAACTGCAGCCGCTCACCACCTCTAGATGTGCTGACCCCACTGCCCAGGAGCTGGCACAGGGCACCCCATGCTTCAGAGAGGGTGGGGGGGGCCCAGCGGGGTCAGCGAGATGCCCCCTCTGCACGATCCCCATGGGTGCTGCAAGGCCCCCTCACACTGGGCCCTAGGGTGCCCGCACAGAGAGGCAGTGCTGGGGGGAACCAGGCCAACTTCTCCCAGCACTGATTATGCCCAGGATACCCCTGCCAGCTGCACGTGGGACAGAGGGGGAAATGGGGCGGGGGGGGGGCATGGGCCTCAGCTCACACAGGGAGCCCCTAACAGAGCTGGGGAGAGGACCCAGGAGTCCTGACTCCCACTCCACTCTAACCACTGGACCAGACCACCTCCTGCTCTGACCACTAAACCCCGCTAGACTCTCTCGAAGTGAGAGGTGGGGCTGGGCCCTTCTCCCGTCACTTTCCCAGCATGCCTCAGCGGGTGGGGAGACCCCTAAATGCCTGCCGGGGGCGGGTCTGTATTCAGGCCGCTCCCCCGAAGGGGCGGGGCTTGGGCCGTGGACACGTCCCTGGCCTCTCGGGCCTGACCCCATGCGCCAGCTGCCCGGAGCAGGGCTCCCCCACCCCCATTCACCAGCACCCCATACGCTGCCCGTCACATACATTGTCCTACCCATAGAGCGTCAGGCTGCACCCCAGATGGGCCCCCTCCCTGCTGAAGGGCTCCGAGCCAGCAGATGCCCCCAGGGCTCCGTGATGGGTCTGCCCCAGAGAAGCAGCGGGTAGTTTTCCATGCCAGCCAGCCAGGGCAGATCCACTGGAGACCAGCTTCTTCTGTTCCCCTAGCCCCCTAGAGCAACAGCTGGGGGGGGCATCCAGCCATCCACGGGGAGCGGCTCCATCTGCACACACACACCACGTCCATCTCCCTGGGCAGGGCTGCCTTCACGGGCAATAGAACCCAGGCGTCCTGGCCCCTGGTCCCCCCCACACATCCCTGATCTATCAGCCGGACACACACACAGCCCACTCCCAGAGAAGGGTGGGGAGTGGGCAAGGAGCTGCAGGTCCCCCCCAGATGCCCATGCCGGGCTCACGGTGCCAGTGATCCGGGGCTGGGAAGGGTTGCTGGGTGCAGGAACCCTGGCTGCTGGTGTGGGGCAGTGGGGGAGCCAGGCCCCCTTGTGCTCCTCCCTGCAGGCTGCCACCCGGCCCCAATGCCTTACCTTTGGGCGAGGGTCCCACGTGCCACCTGCTGCCTAGCACACTGATCCGCGCCAAGGAGCCAGCCGCCCCCACCAGCCACTGGGCCTCATGGCCCCGTCGCCCGCCCCAGCATAGCTCCGGGTGCCGCTGCCCCACGCTGCCCCACGGCACGCCGGGCGCTCCACACCGGCGGGCGCTGGGCAGAGACAGGCTCACGCCGGGCGCCAGCTGCTGCTGCTCCGAGGCTCAGCGTTAACCCTGTGAGGCCTGGGCGGGTGGGCGGCCGGCTAATGCCCTTCCTGCAGGCCCATAATTGGATTCGGCTTCTCCTGACACTAATGGATTGATCCCTTTTCCGTCATGTGCTGGCCTGCCCCCCCCCCCCCCCCCCCGGCGCAGCCGCCTTCAGCTTCAGGCCGCTGCGGGGCTGTGGGAACAGGGCACGACACCCAGCTGCCTTTCTGCAGGGCCTGGAACTTGGTGGGACCAAGAGGCAGTGGGGTCTAGTGGTTAGAGTGCGGGGGCTAGGAGCCAGGACTCCTGGGTTCTATCTTCGTGGGGTCTAGTGGTTAGAGTGCAGGGGCTGGGAGCCAGGACTCCTGGGTTCTATTCCAGGTTCCACCACCAACACACGCAGGCAAATCTCTCCTTGCCCCGCATGCCTGTCGCCCTCTGTAAAATGGGGGTGATGAAATGTCCGGCCCCCAGAGAGGGGCTTCGGGCTTCGTTCAGGATGGTGAAGCACTTCGGGATCTTCCCCTGGAAGATGGTACAGTCGGGCCGAGGGTTACTGGGGCGGCCCCAGACCTGACTTTGCTCCTGCTTCTTAAAGCCTGAAACGTCCCCTCACCGCTGAGAGAGACACAGAAGGAAAGAACTAGCAATGGTTTGTGTAGGTCCTACCAAAACCCCACCCATAAGGGCGCTGGCGTGGCAGATGCTGCCCCGCGAGCCATGAACCCAGCGGCGTCCCGGCAGGTTTCCTCCGCCTTGCCCGCTATCTTGGGACCCCTTAAAGGAGCCATTCCTAGGGAGCAGGAGCCCCTGGGTCCCAGCCAGCCGTAGGTCTGGTGACTATAACTCCTACCAGCCCTGCAAAAGGGGGCCTAGCCCTGCTCCCCAAAACGATCTAAGGAAACCTCCGTGGGGACCGTGTGGAGTTTCTCTCCCCTCCCCCACCGGTAATGCTGGGGGTCGGGGGAGGGGGCTCAGGAGCGGGGCCCGGGGCCCGCGCCATGTTTGCCAATGGCCGGTTTTACGCAAATCTTCTTCCACGTTTCCTGCTGCTGCTCGAAATGTGTTCCCTGGGGCTGCCCTGCCTGGCGTCTCCTGGGCCGCTCCCCCCGGGCACAGCTCAGCGTTCACCCCGCTGGGCCCCCCGGGCAAACGGCCACAGGTGGTCCCCTCCCCACAGCATGGACCCCAGGCTGGGATGGCAACCCCAACGGCCCAAATCTACCGCTCGGCTTCACCTGCCCTGTCCTTAGCTGGCCCGCCAGCACCTTTCATGGCCACCCGCTGCGGGCCCCCAAAGGCCGGTGAGTCCCGGTGGCCAAGGAGCCTCCTGTGGTAGCCACAGGCCATTCTGGAGCCCCAGCAAATTCTGCCACGGTCAGGGCATGTTTTGAAGCAAAGCCCCGTCGATCGGGCTCCCCGAGCGGCCGTGCTCAGAGCGGCCCCCGCTGGCCGGGCATCCGCGGGCACAAGGAAACCTGCCCCCAGGAGCGGGCGCGCTCCCCCAGGGATGACGCCTCAGGAGATATTCGCGGGGGGGGGGCACATGCCCCGGCAGCGGGACTAGACTCATGCTGGGGTTACACGTGCCAAGCTGGGAGCGATTCTACACAGCAGCCGCCTTGGCCGGGCTCGTCCCGCAGCCGGAGACGTAGTCGGCAGGAGACAGACAAACCGGCTTCAGCTTCCCTTGGCCTCCCCGGGGTGAGGGTCGGCTCCCTCCTCCCCCGCCTGGCCCTAGCCCCTGGGGTTGGAGGAGCCGGAGTCAAGTGAGAAAAACAACAGCTGTGCACGACGAGCTCCAACTGCACAGCCCTGCAGGAGCCAGGACAGCTCGGCCGGGTCTGGGATCCCTGCCCCAAGCTCCCCTGCAGGACAGAGCCATGCTCCAGCCGCCAGACACCAGGGCACGCCGTGCTCAGGGGCACCAGGCCCTTAGCAGAAACTCCTGCAGGCTGATGGCCCCCTGGCGGGACTGTTCCTGCAGCCCCCCAGCGCAGTACCCTCGCCCGGCCGCAAGACCATCTGCATCGCCCCCAGCGCCCGTTCCCGCAGGCCCCCGGCGCGGTACCCTCGCCCGGCCACGAGGCCGTCTGCATCGCCCCCAGCGCCTGTTCCCACAACCCCCAGTGCGGTACCCTCGCCCGGCCGCAGGGCCATCTGCATCGCCCCCGGCGCCCGTTCCCTTGGGCCCCCGGCGCGGTACCCTCGCCCGGCCGCAAGGCCGTCTGCATCGCCCCCGGCACCCGTTCCCATGGCCCCCGGCGCGGTACCCTCGCCCGGCTGCGAGGCCGTCTGCATCGCCTCTGGCACCAGTTCCCGCGGCCCCCCGGCGCAGTACCCTCGCCCGGCCGCGGGGCCGTCTGCATCACCCCTGGTGCCCGGTCCTGCAGCCCCCAGCGCGGTACCCTTGCCCGGCCACGGGGCCGTCTGCATCACCCTTAGTGCCGCAATGCAGGAAGCACACAACCAGCCTCCACAGCTCCATGCCATGGCGGCTTAACGGGGGCCGAGGAGTGGGCAGGAGAGACGCCGGTGGAGTTACAGCAGGGCTGAGTTTGGCCCGATGGGCCCAGGGCTTCGGGAAGTTGGCCCCAGCAGAGCCCTGGCACTGCAGCTGGTCTGTGTCTGGGCCAGTTTTATTGTGTACACAGTGGGTCCCGTTCAGTAACTCCCCCCCAACACCGGGGTGGGGGGCCCTGGGGAGGGGCAGCAGGGGAGTTGCTGGACTGCTGATGGTTACACTGCACAGGGGACGAGCCCAATGCTGAATAATCCCCAGCTCCCGCCCGGGCACTGCCAGCCGTGGGTACCCCCCTGGCACTCTGGGGGAGCAGCGCCCGTCAGGCCCAGACAGTTTTGGAGAATCTCAGGTCTGAAGCCCCTGCCAGGCACCCAGAGCTGTTACCCTGTAGCAAAGCAGAGCTGTCTCCGGGATCCCGGGCGCGAGTACCCCCCAGCCCAGCTGATCTGGGGGCCGGGCTCCGCTGACGGCACCGAGGTGTGTCCTGTTCCCAGAGTCTTTGACTTTTCCCACGCCCTGGGATGCTGGCTGTCTCGGCCTGCTTCTGCCGGCTCCCTCACCGTGGTATCTGGCCTGGTATCCCGCCTCCTGCCAGACGGGATCGCCCCCTCTGTTCAGTTAGGGGCAGATGAGCTCAGCTCCCAGTGGGACACTTTGGAACTCTGGCCCCCACCATCCAGCCCCTCCGCCCCGACTCCAGGCCCTTGGCCCAGGAGGTCTGTGGAGTCCCATGTCCCACCCAGAGGAGTGGCCCAGACCTGCTGGGTTTGGCCAGGCAGGCGACATTCCTTCCTGACCCCTTCGGGCCACCAGCCGCGACCCCCAAATGCCAGGGGGGAGTCCCCAGCTCTAGTGCTTTAGCACCTGGGGGCTCAGCTGGGTGGCCCCCCGGGGTGCTAGACGCTGTCCGCACACACACCAGGGGCCAGACCTATCAGCACAAGGTGAAGTGGGTGCCAGGGACGTGTGTCGAGGGCAGGGCGGACGGGGCCTTTCTCTGCCGTCTCCCCGTGAGGGTTTCTTTCCTCTGAGGGTGGCACACCCCCCCCCGATCCTGTTCAGTGGATATGGGGAAGGAGGGAAGGTGCCAACCCTCCGCTTCCCGGTGTAACCAGTACCCCCTCGTTTCACCCCCATCTACCTCCCGGTGCCTCCCCTTAGTGCTTCCCCCAGAGTCAGCTGCTCCTTCCCGACCCTTGGGGGGCTCTGGGTAGTGGGGGGAGGGCTGTGGGGCTGGAGAACAAGTTGTTGTGCCCGAGAAGATCCCGATTCCATCTCGGGGGGCCCCAAGAGTTTAGGAGAGGCCCCGGCTGGCTCCAGGGTGGGCGGGGAGAGGCAGGCGCCGGGCAAGCCGGGATCGTCCCCTTGCAGCTGTCGGTGCAGGGCCGGGTTCACCGTCCCCACCAGCATAACCCCGTCCAGTTGAGACATCACGGAGCGGGGCAGACACGGTCCGGCGCACCCCAGCCCCCGGCTCCCGAGCGTCTCGGAAATGACTCCGTGAATGAGGTCTCCCAGGCCTCAGAGCCTCCAGGGCGCAGGCCAGGATCGGAGCCCGGGTGCAGGGTGTCGGAGTTGTTCGAAGTTCCCCTCCCCCCACGCGCACACCTGGGTCTCCCGGCTCGGCTCCCGGCCGCTGGTGGCTTGTGTTTGTAGCCGGCGGTGGGGTGCGCAGCCGGCTTGACCCTGGGCGGGGGGTGAGTATTAGTAGGTGTGTCCATTCTGACTAGCCCTGATCTCTCGCTAATGAGCTTTGAGGACAAAGAGGATTAGGGCTCCCAGCAGCTGGAGGGCTGGCGGGGTGGGACGCGTCCCTGGGATAAAGGGGGCCAGCGGGGGGTTAGTGGGCGAGCCCAGCGGGGAGGTGAACAGGTGAACGCTCGCCTGGCTCCACACAGCGGGTGAGGGAGACGGAGCCAGGTATCAAACCGGCCTCGGGGGACGGAGCCTGGCAGGGGTCCACGGGAGGTGGGGGACTAGTGGGGAGAGCTGCAGTGTCTGGGCACAGAGGGGCGACCCGGCACAGACCGAAGGGGGCTCTGCTACTGTCCGCACAGGGGTGGGCCCCGCGGGGAGAGCGGATCCCAGCATGCACCGCTCCACTGGAGCCCACTGCCCTTCCCCCACTCCATCCTCCCTGCCCTGGGACCAGCCGCGCCCCCTCTCTCCTCCGGACCCCTCCTTCTAACCCGCTTCGCCCACAGCTTGCCCCCCTCCCTGCTGCCTCGGCCCTGCTACCCTGGGGTGAGTGGGAGCCAGAGGTGGGCGAGAGTCCATTGGGTTCGCTGGCCCCTTCTTTTCCCGACAGCGACCGACTCACTGTAGCCAGTTGCCAGCACCCCAGTGCCCCGGCCATGCCGGTAGGGGTAGGACCCCTGAGCCCCCTCTCCCTTGAGCTGCAGGAGAATCTCCGCTAGCAGGATGGGGCCTATGACACGCAGCCAGAGGGGTCTGTATCTGACCAGCACAGGGCTGCCAGCTGCCCCAGATGTTCCAGGCAATGCCCCAAATGGATCCCTTCGGATCCCAACGTGCCCCTGATTCCCGGGATGTTCCCCGGTGCCCTAGAGAGGGGGACATGCTCTGTGTAACTGCTGGGCCAGAGGGTGGCACCAGGCAGGGGCGTCGGGCTCCTCTGCTGCCGAGCGGCCCCCTGACACCCCCCGCCCCCCTGAGCTGTGCTCCCAGCGCCCCACCCCGCCCTGCTCTGCAGCCTGGGGGCGATGGGGGCAGAGGAGAGAGACGGCAACACAGGGCCGGAGGGAGAGAAATGTCCCCAGTGAGTGCCGAGAGGCCCTGATTGTAACGTCTCTGACTACCCCCTTGATCCGAGCCCCCGCCACGCCCCCAGCCCCACACACGGGGATCCCAGCCCCCGCCACGCCCCCGGCCCCACGCACTGCGATCCCAGCCCCCGCCCCCACGCACGGCAATCCCAGCCCCCGCCACGCCCCCGGCCCCACGCACGGCGATCCCAGCCCCCGCCACGCCCCCGGCCCCACGCACGGCGATCCCAGCCCCCGCCACGCCCCCGGCCCCACGCACTGCGATCCCAGCCCCCGCCCCCACGCACGGCAATCCCAGCCCCCGCCACGCCCCCGGCCCCACGCACGGCGATCCCAGCCCCCGCCACGCCCCCGGCCCCACGCACGGCGATCCCAGCCCCCGCCACGCCCCGGGCCCCACGCACGGCAATCCCAGCCCCCGCCACGCCCCCGGCCCCACGCACGGCGATCCCAGCCCCCGCCACGCCCCCGGCCCCACGCACTGCGATCCCAGCCCCCGCCCCCACGCACGGCAATCCCAGCCCCCGCCACGCCCCCGGCCCCACGCACGGCAATCCCAGCCCCCGCCACGCCCCCGGCCCCACGCACGGCGATCCCAGCCCCCGCCACGCCCCCGGCCCCACGCACGGCGATCCCAGCCCCCGCCACGCCCCCGGCCTCACGCACGGCGATCCCAGCCCCCGTCATGCCCCACGCACGGCGATCCCAGGTCCCAGAGCAAGAGCAGCATGATTCCAACGCCGGCTCTCCTCCCCCGCCCCACACACAGCTGTTCAGGCCTAGGCAGCGTGGGGGGAACCTGAGTCCTGTCCGTGCCCATGTGCCCAGCTCAGGGCACCACTCCATGCAACGCGGTCAGCTCAGAAGGCTTCTACGACACCATGCTGGGCACTTTCCAAGGGGTCCCGATGGGTTACCCTGCCATCAGTGCAACAGGGACACCTTGCCAGGCCGCCCGCGGGGCACCGTGCCGATACAGCACGCAGGGCCAGAGCTGAGCGGGCCATGAGTGGGCTGGGCTGGGCAAAGAGCGCTGAGAAATGTGGCGTTTGGGCTCCCACGAGACCCATCAGAAGAGGCACCGTAGGGGATCCCAAATCACGTCTGGGGGCAAGAGTCTCAAGAAAGGGGGACAGAGCAGGGATGTGGCAACGGAGTTGGCGGATGTGATTGTAGAGCCATTGGCCCTTATCTTCGAAAACTCATGGCGATCGGGGGAGATCCCGGATGACTGGAAAAAGGCTAATGTAGTGCCCATCTTTAAAAAAGGGAAGAAGGAGGATCCGGGGAACTACAGGCCAGTCAGCCTCACCTCAGTCCCTGGAAAAATCATGGAGCAGGTCCTCAAGGAATCAATTCTGAAGCACTTAGAGGAGAGGAAAATGATCAGGAACAGTCAGCATGGATTCACCAAGGGCAAGTCATACCTGACTAACCTAACTGCCTTCTATGAGGAGATAACTGGCTCTGTGGATGAGGGGAAAGCAGTGGATGTGATATACCTTGACTTTAGCAAAGCTTTTGATACAGTCTCCCACAGTATTCTTGCCGCCAAGTTAAAGAAGTATGGGCTGGATGAATGGACTGTAAGGTGGATAGAAAGCTGGCTAGATCGTCGGGCTCAACGGGTAGTGATCAATGGCTCCATGTCTAGTTGGCAGCCAGTTTCAAGCGGAGTGCCCCAGGGGTCGGTCCTGGGGCCGGTTTTGTTTAATATCTTTATTAATGATCTGGAGGATGGTGTGGACTGCACTCTCAGCAAGTTTGCAGATGACACTAAACTGGGAGGAGTGGTAGATACACTAGAGGGTAGGGATTGGATACAAAGGGAACTAGACAAATTAGAGGATTGGGCCAAAAGAAACCTGATGAGGTTCAACAAGGACAAGTGCAGAGTCCTGCACTTAGGACGGAAGAATCCCATGCACTGCTACAGACTAGGGACCGAATGGCTAGGTAGCAGTTCCGCAGAAAAGGACCTGAGGATTACAGTGGAGGAGAAGCTGGATATGAGTCAATAGTGTGCTCTTGTTGCCAAGAAGGCTAACGGCATTTTGGGCTGTATAAGTAGGGGCATTGCCAGCAGATCGAGGAACGTGATCGTTCCCCTTTATTCGACATTGCTGAGGCCTCATCTGGAGTACTGTGTCCAGTTTTGGGCCCCACACTACAAGAAGGTTGTGGAAAAATTGGAAAGAGTCCAGCGGAGGGCAACAAAAATGATTAGGGGTCTGGAGCACATGACTTATGAGGAGAGGCTGAGAGAACTGGGATTGTTTAGTCTGCAGATGAGAAGAATGAGGGGGGATTTGATAGCTGCTTTCAACTACCTGAGGGGGGGTTCCAAAGAGGATGGAGCTCGGCTGTTCTCAGTGGTGGCAGATGACAGAACAAGGAGCAATGGTCTCAAGTTGCAGTGGGGGAGGTCTAGGTTGGATATTAGGAAACACTATTTCACTAGGACGGTGGTGAAGCACTGGAATGCGTTACCTAGGGAGGTGGTGGAGTCTCCTTCCTTGGAGGTTTTTAAGGCCCGGCTTGACAAAGCCCTGGCTGGGATGATTTAGCTGGGAATTGGTCCTGCTTTGAGCAGGGGGTTGGACTAGATGACCTCCTGAGGTCCCTTCCAACCCTGATATTCTATGATTCTATGAGGATAGATGCACCAGCCACTCTGGAATGAGCAGGGAAGCAGGTGGGCCATGATTCCATCTCCGTGCTATATAGCAGCCATTGGAGCTGGCTGGTTGTGGAGGAAACATTAGAATATGCCCTCTAAAGGAGTGTGGCAGCTTCTGTATCCCCATAGCATGTCAGAGAGCTCTAGGAGGCATTATGCCTTGTTCAGATACAGTGACTCCTTGGAGCGTCCCATAGGAAGGGAGGCTATAATGTACAATGGAGACCTACAAGTAGAGTGATAACCCAATGAAATGCACTCAAATAATTTGGGACTTCAGTGTCGCTTGCCTATAAATGGAATTCCATTATATTCAAGTATGCTATAAGGATCTTGTGGTTCAGAATCCCCATTTCCAATATTCACCTTTTTGCCCTAGAGGATGATGGGAGGGGTGGGGGGAGGGAAGAGCCCAAGGCCTGTGACTGCCGGATCTGAGATCAGGGCCCCATTGTGCCAGGTGCTGCACAGACGGCAAGAGGCAGCCCCCGCCCCAGAGATCAGGGCCCCATTGTGCCAGGTGCTGCACAGACACATAGCGAGAGGCAGCTCCTGCCCCAGCTAAGATCAGGGCCCCATCACGCTGGGCCCTGCACAGATGCACAGTGAGAGACAAGCCCTGATCACTCACACTCTCAACAGACAAGAATGGAGGAGTTTCCTTACCCCTTGGGACACAGTGGTAATTTTCCGTAATGTTTGTATGAATATTGTATGTGCCTCAGTTTCCCCTATGTGCTGTGTAACGATGCTGCCTTTGGTAGGACACAACTGAGAGTATCAGTTCAGGACAAATTGCTTAGAACAGGGCAGTCACAGCCCCAGGCTGGTGGTTCTCCACCTCTAAGGCACCAAACCAGCCGGACAGAGAGGACTTTGGTCTCACCCCACTGGCTAACCACAAGTCACACAAGCAATTCCCTCAGACACTCCAGTTTCCCAGTATCAACACCAGGGCCTCTTGTTATGGGGAGGAATGGTTATGAAAACCAATACCCCAGTAAAAGAAAAAAGGTTCTCCTGATCCCAAAGGACCAAGCCCCAGACCCAGGTCAAATGATAACTTAGATCTTACCCAAAATACACCCTTAGAGCCAATTCTTATTAACTAAACTAAAATTTATTAACAAAGAAAAGAGAGAGAGAGAGTTGGTTGAAGGATCAATATACAGACAGATTTGAATTCAATTTCTTGAGGCCCAGTTACCTAGCAGAGATGGTGAGTTTGTAGTTGCCAAAAGTTCTTTTAAAAATAGTCCAGAGGTTATAGTCCAATGTCCATATTCACGGTGGCTCCAGTCAGTGACTGGGGATCTCAATCCTTGTGGCTTAAGGTTTCCCCCTCTTGAAACCCAAAGCAGATCTGAGATGAAGCAGGATCATGTCCCAGGGTTTTTAGACATTTCCAGCAGCCTCTTGGCCTGAGAAAACAATAGGCTTAACTTTCCAACATCATGGCAATTAGCACAGGGTAATTTATACATTAAACAGTTCAGATCCAGGTTACCACAACCTTCAAAGAGACACATAGACAATAATACTATTTCCCTCCAGTGTCTTCCTAAATGTTAATATTCCTTTTTTGATCTTTGAATCAAAGCTATAGCAATAGACAAGACTTGTTTGCTGACATCACAAGCCCTGAGCGAACATCTACCCTTTGATCTCTAACACTACAGGCTGCATTTCAAAGCTCTGTTCATTTACAGATCTTCCTAACCAGTCTCTAAAGTTCGGCCATGGGTCACGTCAGTCTGGGAGGTAATTAACTCTTTCTGGCCCTGTCACCTTTCAGTGAGATATTATATTACACCCATAACCTCACATGCTGTATGGTAGGTAGGTGGTGGGGAAAGGTTGTTGACTCTCTGCAGAGACCGAGGTGTGACTGACCCCACCTGCCTGGGACCTGGGCCCCCATGGAGAGTCCGAGAAGACAATGGCCACTCCAAGGGAACATTTGGCCCCGGCAACTAACGCCCATGGAGCCCCGGCAGGAAGCCAGCCGGGTGACCAGTTGGGGACCCAGGGCTTGGAGGAGGCCAGGTGATGATACCCACAGAGAGCGCAGGAGGGGCCAGGTGGGGGCTGCTGGATGGAGGAGACGCTCCTGGCCTGGGACTAAGGCAGGCTCAGGGGGCTTGGGGCCAAGCCAGGTGGTAACTTCCCCTTCTCTGGGCTAACCAAGGACTTTCCAGGCCGTGTCCAGACATCTAATAACCCGACTGCCTGACCCCGCTGGCTGAGTCCCGGCAGGTGTGAGGGGCCACTGCTCCCTTTGGGGGTGCGGGTCTCCCCCGGTGTCCAAGCCAGGAGGACTCGCTGCAGGGAGCTCCCGGCGTGACACAGGGGGACTGGGGCGCCGAGATTGGGCCCCAGGAGGCAGTGAAGCCAGGTGAGTGTGTGACCCTGCCGGGGCTACCAGCTGAAGGGGTCCGGGGTCTGGCCCAGAGCACCGGGCGAGGGATCCGTGACCCCCCCCCTCCCATTTCACATCCAGAACCGAAGCAGGGAAACCAGGGGTCAGGTTTTCACAAGAGCCGGGGCTTGGCCCGCAGGGTTCTGGCCCCTGCCCGGGCAGGTTCGGGCCCTTGGCCCGGGGCTCGGCTCTGTCGCGTTCCGGGCCGAGCTGTCCCCGGCCCCCGTTGCGGGCAAGACGCCCCCGTTGCCCAGCTCTGAGCGGGTCCCTTCCGCGCTGCCTCTCGCCCGGCTCCGCTCCGGGTTTTTGCTCCGGCCCCCAGAGGGTCCCGGCGCCGGCCCCCTTCCCCGCAGGGAGGTCCGGCCGCTGCATTTGCACCGAGGGGCGCACGGAGACCGGAGCGCGCCCGGCTGCTGCTCGCCCCGCCGCCGCCCCACCAGCTCCGCTCCCCCGCGGGCCGCCCCGGCTGTGCCCCCAGCGGGGACGGGCGCGGTCCCGGGCGGCTCCTGCTCCGGGCCAAGGCAGAGCCCGGCTGCGCTGCGCGGGGTGGCGCGGGGCCCCCCATCCCCGTGCGCCCTGCGCCCTGCCCCGCGCTGCCGCCTGGCTCTGCCCCGGGGGCTCCCTCCCCCCAGCGAAACGTTACAGGGCGGGACCCGATCCGGCCCGTGCCCCGGCCCCGATCCGGCCGCCCTTCGCCCCGCGCTCCGTGCGCCTGGCCCCGGGCGCTCGGCCCATGGCGCGGCTGCCCCTGGCCCTTTGGCTCGGGCTGGCGGCGCTCTCCCTGCAGGCCCCGCCGGGCGGCGGGCCGGGCCCCGAGCTCCCCCCGCTGCACTACGGCGAGAACGGTGAGTGAGCCCCGCTCCGACGGCCCGGGCCGAGGGGACCCACGTGCCCTGGCCCCGCTGCCCCATGGGGCCCGGCTGGGCTCCGGCTTCCCCTGCTGGAGCGGGTTGCTGGACTTGCCTGGAGGGGTCTCAGTTTGGGGCTGGCCTTGGTGGCACCTAGGGGGGTTCCCTGCTGGAGGGTCTGGCGCTGGCTCTGGAAGGGGGTGAGCCACTGCTGGGCTCAGTGCATTTCCCTGGGGCGCCAGGCAACACTTTGGGCCTAGTCACGTGTCTTCTTCCCCTTGGGGTCAGGCTGGTCCCCTGCATTCCCACCCGCTCCACGGGGTGACGGGGCAGGGAGAGTGTGACATGAACCGTGGCCGAGAGCCCCAGGCCGGGCGGCCTGTCCTGGGCTGGATTCCCAGGTGATGATTCACTCCAGAGGGCCTGCCGGCTGGGACCCTGGCATTCGGGTGCCCCCGGTGACGTGTGGCTGAGAACGCTGGTGCCGCTGGCCTCCCACGCCCCTCCCGGGGCCATCTCCAGATGTTCCTACCTCTGGGATCTCACCAGATGTGGGGACACTAAAGACCTGAGGGCCAAACCCAGCCGTGGTGGGAGCAGTAGCGTTGGTGTCGCTGACACCAGGGCCTGGCTGGCCCGTTCCCTTTATTGTACTAAGCGAGGCCGGCGGGTTTTGTACAAGTTGCATCATTTCAACTTCATTTATGGCTGGGGGGGGGCAGAAAAAAGCCACCTTAGGGTGGCGGTTTCCTGGTGTGCCCTTGGTTGGTAAACATTCCCCATTCGTATTGAATCATTAAAGTGCAGGATGCAATAAGCCCAACTTAGTTTCCAGATTCGCACTTTTGCGCTACGTCTACACGACGATCAAAGACCCTGGAACCTACCAGTCCTCCGGAGGTCTCCCCAACGGGGCCAGGCAACTCCTTTCTATAACTAGGGTTACCATATTTTGTGCCTCCTAATGGAGGACACTCCCGGGGGGCCCGGCCCCGCCCCCTCCCCCGCCCCAACTCCGCCCCCTCCCAAAGTCTCCGCCCCCTCCCCTGCTTCCCGCGAACATTTAATTCGCGGGAAGCCTGAAGCAGGTAAGGGGGGGGGGGTGTGGGGGGGAGGAGGCGCGGCCCCGGCCGACCACCCCCGGCTCCCAACCCCGCGGGCCCGGCCCCCGGCTCCCCGAGCCCGGCTCCCGGCCCCGCGGGCCCGGCTCCGCGCCCCCGGCCCCGCGCCCCCGGCCCGGCACTGCGACCCTGGCCCGGCCTGGCCTCCGGCCCGGCACCGCGCGCCCGGCCCGGCTCCCGGCCCGGCACCATGCCCCCGGCCCCGCGACCCTGGCCCCGCACAAAGAGGCCCCGGCCGAGCCTCCCGATTTTCCCGGACATGCCCGGCTTTTGGGGATTTCCCCCCGGACGGGGATTTGAGCCCCCAAAAGCCGGACATGTCCGGGAAAATCCGGACGTATGGTAACCCTACTATAACCCATTTCTAGGCTAACGTGCAGGAAACCGACCCATCCCCAGAGTCACATTTCCACCACCTCTGCCTTGGCTCTTTCCACTGCCAGGGAACTGAGTTACCAGCAGCCCCGGCGTCTTTCCCGCGCGGTCGCTGGAGACGCATTTTAACAAAACAGCCCAAATTCTCAAATCCGCTCACTAAAACCCCCGTGACCCCAGTACAGCCAGGCCAGCCGCAATGTAACTGGGCCCGGCCTTGCTAACTGCCACGGTCTCCGGTCGCCTCTCTCTGCCTCCAGCTTCTCCCTGGCGTCGCTCCCACTAACAAGCTCAGGTTCCCATACTCCTCTGGGCTTTGCCTAACTGGGAAAGGGGGGAGAGGTGGGGGATGGAGGTTGGCTGTTGGGGGCAGACGGACGACAGACGGAGCCTGACTCCGAAGCTCCCTGCGGCCTGGCTGGGCTCTGGGCTGCCCTGAGGGCTCCTCTGCTGCCAGCCGGGGCAGCGGCACCGCAGATGCTGGGTGGGGTGCGTGGTCCCCAGAGGCGCACGGCTCCCGCGTGGGCTGTCGTGGTGGGACTCACTGAACGGAGCTCATGGGAAGGGGGAGCCCGGGGGGCTGCAGGCCCAGCCTCAGGGCGCAATGAGACCGCGGGGATTAGCCTGGAGGCCGAGCGAGCCCCCTTGGGGGTCTGCCCCACTGAAGGGCTCCTCCCAGAGACTGAGCCAAAACTGGCTGTGCCTGTGTGTACAGAGTACCCAGAACGCCAGCTCCCTCCCCCCCCCCCAGGACAGCTGCCCCCCTCCACCAGTCCCCCACCCCCACAACCACCCTGCAACGGGAAACCAGCCCACGTCGGACCTCGCGGCCACCCCTTCTCTGCCTGGCTGTCCTGCCACCTGTGTCGTGGCCGGGCCGGGCCCGGCTCTGGGGCCCGCTCGTTTCCGGAGGCTGGGGCGAGGGGGTTGCTCTGTGTCCTGACCGAGGAGCCTTGCAATGTGCCGGCCACTAGCCCGCTGGGGAGAGTTGCTGACTCAGCGCGATCCATAGCACTGGCTGTTGGGGACCAGAGTCCAACCCCCAGTTCCCAGAATTGGGGCCAGTCCCCCCCCAAGGGGTCCTGCTCCTCTTCTGGGCCCAGCCACACGGCCTCGCAACCTCCGAGTCTGGGCCTCCCTCCCCCCTGCGAGCTCGGCCCAGCGAGTCCCACAGGCCAGGCGGGCTCATTAGTCACCACGGAGGCCTCGGGTCAGCACAGGGAGAGGCAGGTCAGAGCATCGCCCAGGCGGGTCAGGCCAGCGCCAGTCACAGACCTCGGCTCTCTCTGGCCTCCCAGTCTCTTCCTGGAGCCATCGCTGTCCTGTCCTGGGCACGGCTCAGTCCTTTGCTCTGCAGGCCAGGCCACGCTGAGCTCACAGCCCTTCAGTCCCACCCTCACCCCCCCGCCTTGAGTCAATTAACAAATCTTGCCCTGGCCCTCTGGCCCCCTTGTTGATCTGGGTCAGTTTCAGCCAGTTCTGATCTTAACGACTCTTCATTCCACCCCCACAGGGAGGTGACCCCCCCCCATCCCCCACATCCTGCCCTGCGACCAAACGTAGCCTTTTTCCCACGCTGGGGAACCACACGACGTATAAGGGGAAACCGAGGCACACGCAGGCAGCGTAAAAATATTCCAGAAAACTCCCCCTGTGTCACGTCTCTTCCAACCGGAGCAGGGTCACTTTAACCAGTGACCTGGGGAAGTCGAACCCTAACGGTGAACCCAGCGTCTCTCCCGGGCCCTTGGGAGCTGGTCTGCCGGGCACTGCCAGGGGTCTCACTCAGTCAAACTGACGCTTCCCAGTGCACGGTTCCTGGCCCCCACGAGGGCTGGCCTGTTCCATATCACATGAGGAGCTTCCTTGTGACCCTCCCCTCCCAGACCCTTTGGGTTTGAAATGGGGCTGGGATCCTGCTACTGCCCCGTCCCCATTGTCTGCCGGGGAGTGAGGAGGGCCATGAACCCACCTTCCTCCGGGCCGCCACCCCACCAATGTCTCCCCATTAACCTTCCGCTCCCTCTGGGGATCAGATGGGTCTGAGCCCAGGCGAGTTCAAGAGGACGTGGTTACCGGTACCGGGAGTGGGAGCCCATCTGTCCCCACCCTCTGTGCCCCCGAGGCTGGGTGCCTGCTTTCCTCCAAAGGTTCAGCCCTGGCTGGACAGCCCCTCTGCCCACGCAAACCCTGCGCCATCCAGCCTGGGGCAGCCTGCCCGCTGATACCCTGATTCCCTACAAGAGTTGCACCCCCAGTCCTGGTGATCCCTCGGTGGGGGGTCTGCCGGGCCGGTTGCTCCCCCCACTCTTGGTTTACCCGAGTCCCACTCTTGGGACCCCTCCGCTGGTTCCCAGTCCCAGCACCCAGCGTGGGGTGCCTGGCACTGCCTAGGGAAGGCAGAGCGAGACAGGGCCAGAAACTGGGGGGTTCTCCAAGAGCCTGTATGAAGTTGGGGTGTGGCCCACACCCTGTGGTGCCGTGACATGCCCCCAAAACACGTAGACGCGCCCCCTGCTGGTTTGTACGCTCTGGCAGAACCAGGAGTGTTGCGTGCAGGAGAACTCCCCCACCCTCCCAGCCATGAAATGTGAGGGAGGGGCTGGGGCTAGCACAGGTGTTGCAGTGCCCCCTACAGACAGGCTGCAGAGCGGCGCCCATCAGGGCTCGTTGGCGCTGGTAACCGCTCAGGGTAGGGTGCGGGCATCACATGTGTCACAGCCCCTCCCCTCTGGGGTGTGGTCTCAGCCCGCTCGGGAGCCGGGAGGGTGCCAAGGGGGAGCCCCACAGGAAACCGAAATGAGGGGGGCTGACAGATGGGGAATCCTCCCCCAGCTCCGTCCAGGCGGGTGTGGGTCAGTGGGTGGAGGGAGCGGGCAGAGCCCCCCACCCAGCGTGTCCGGGAATGCTGATGGCCTGCTGATGGAGCCGCGCTGGCACCGGCAGCCAGCCGTCCTATCACCCAGGGCTTGGGGTACAGCCAGCGGGGCTGCAGCTTCCCGCTCACAGAGCCTGAGCTCCACACGCTGCCAGAGCAGGATGGAGCCGCCCGGAGCTGGCGACTGCTCCCTGCCCCTGCTGGGCCGCGTGGCGGAGGGGAGCTGGTGACAGCCGTCTGGGGTGTGCGGGCGGTGAGGCCCCGGTGCTGGGCACCTCGTGTGGCTGACGCTGTCGCTGGCTCGGCTCCGGCCGGGCGGAGGCAACTGGGACAGAGCTGGGGAGAGGGCTGTGACGGGTTAGGTCACAGAGACCCCCTTGGGACTGCCACCTGGTGTGCTGAGACTACCTCTGAGCCCGTTTTCCCTGCCAGCTTGGGACTGCAGAACCCTGCCTTGTTGAGCCAGACACGCCAGCCTGCTGCAACACAGACCCAGGTCTGAACCATGTCCCCACAAAGCTGCAGACTTAACTGAAAATGGCTTAGCAAGTGCTCCTGTCTCCAGCACCCAGACACCCAGTTCCCAATGGGGTCCAAACCCCAAATAAATCCATTTTACTCTGTATAAAGCTTATGCAGGGTAAACTCATAAATTGTCCACCCTCTACAACACTGATAGAGAGATATGCACAGCTGTTTGCTCCCCCAGGTATTAATCACTTACTCTGGGTTAATTAATAATCAAAAATGATTTTATTAAGCATAAAAAGTAGGATTTAAGTGGTTCCAAGTAATAACATACTGAACAAAGTAAATTACCAAGCAGAATAAAACAAAACACGCAAATCTAAGCCTAATACATTAAGAAACTGATTACAGATAAATCTCACCCTCAGAGATGTTCCAATGAGCTTCTTTCACAGACTAGACTCCTTCCTAGTCTGGGCCCAATCCTTTCCCCTGGTACAGCCCTTGTTCCAGCTCTGGTGGTAGCTCGGGGATTTCTCATGACTGCAGCCCCCTTTGTTCTGTTCCACCCCCTTATATACCTTTGGCACAAGGCGGGAATCTTTCATCTCTTTGGGTCCCCACCCCTCCTTCTAAATGGAAAAGCACCAGATTTAAGATGGATTCCAGTACCAGGTGACATGGTCACATATCCGGCGAGACTCTAAGCCTCCATTCTTCCTGGCCTGACTCACAGGAAGGCTTGCAAGTAAACAGAGCCAGCTACAGTCCATTGTCCTGGTTGATGGGAGCCACCAAGATTCCAAGCCACCATTAATGGCCCACACTTTGCATAATTACAATGGGCCCTCAGAGTTATATTTTATATTTCTAGTTTCAGATACTAGAGTGATACATTCATACAAATAGGATGACCACACTCAGTAGATTATCAGCTTTGTAATGATCCCTTACAAGAGACCTTTTGCATGAAGCATATTCCAGTGACATTATATTCACACTCATTAGCATATTTTCATAACACCATATGGAGTGCGCCGTCACAGGGGCCGTGTGGCTAGCACGGCTGGGCAGCAGGGGGCTGCAGGCCGGGGGCCCAGGCCGAGAGAGGTTGGGATGCGGGGCCCCCCAGTACGAGGGCAGGAGACCAGGCCTGGTGCCTGGGGGTTGCACTCGAGAGGGACTCAGGCTGCCTGTAGCCGTTCCCCGGTCTCTAGAGCTGCAGGGCTGACAGGAGGAGATGGGAATCCTGCTGCTGGTGCCCTGGGGCCTGGATCCCACGGGGCTGGGAGTGGGGGATCCCCAGGCACAGACCCTGCTGGGCTGGGGGGCGGAGTGAATCCCAGTGAGATCCAAGGCCTCTCTCTCTCCGCCTCTCCTCCCAGTGCCCTCCAGGCAGCCCTCCCATTCCCTCTGCCCCCCTCCACCTTCCTCAGCAGGGCTCCCACGCACAAGGCTCCTGCAGGCCGCATGTGAACACAGCCCCTGGCTGGGCCGTGGGCCAGTGCCTGGCGCGCCATCCCCAGCACAGCTGCACAGAGCTGTCAGGGACAGCCGGGGAGAATCCTCAGGCGACCCCCCAGCTATCCACCCCCCAGCCCAGCGGGGGCTGTGCTTGGGCCCCGGTATCCAGCCCCGCACTGGGGTGAGGGGATGGGGCCGGGGGGGGGGGGGGGGATGGCTCTTTCTTCCTATTCTGCCTCTCGGCTCCCACTGGGTCGCCGTGCACAGGGGCAGCGGCCCATGGCTGGCTGGGGGCATGAGGGTCCCCAGCTCCCTTTTGCTCAGGGTCGGCTCCTGGCCCCTTGGGATTTGGCATCAGTCTGACCAGGGACTCAGTGTGAAAGTGGGGACCAGGGGCTCCCGCCTGGGCCGACGGCTCTGCAGACGGAGGGGGAGCGGGAGCTGGGGAGAAAGCAGGGGCCGGGGAGATCCGCATTGCTAACCCCCCCACACCCCGCTTGCTTCGCAGTCATTGACCTGCTGGAGGCACTGAACGTCACCCGTTCCGTCCGGGGCGTCAGCAGGGCCGCGGGCCCCAAGCCGGGCGTGCCGGCCTGGAAGTTCCGCCAGCGGGTGCCCCACCTGACGCTGCCCTGGGACTACGCTGTCTACCTGCTGGCCAGCTCGCAGGGCGCCCTGGGCTTCCACTTCGTGGCCAGGCAGAGCCGGGGCTCGGCGGGCACCCTCATCTCCCTGGTGTCTCCAGCTGCTGCCGCGCGGGACGGGCGCCCGCTGCTGCAGCTGGCATCCAGCGCCCGCGCCAACCAGCTGCGTCTGGACTACCGCGCCGAGCCCAGCATGGAGCCCGCCTCACTGCTCTTCCCCGGAGGCAGCCCCTTCGCCCGGGGCCGCTGGGCCCGGCTGGCCGTCGACCTGCAGCCCCACCGCCTGGCGCTCTTCGTGGACTGCCGCCCGGCCGTGCTCCTGGAGCGGGGCGGCCCGCGGGACACACTCAGCCTGCTGCTACCCCTCGACCTGCAGATCACCTTTGCCAGCCTGCCCGGGGACGCAGCCAGCAAGTTTCTGGTGAGCCCTGCGCCCGCAGGGAGCCGCCCCTGCCTGCCCCGGCTCCGGCACCCAGGCTGCCCTCCGTGGGGCTCTGCCAGTGTCCTCCCTGAGCTAGGGCCTGGCAGCAGCGGGAGGGTCCCCCGCACTGCCTTCTGCCCCCTAAGCTCAGAACTGTCTCCCTCTCCAGCTCTGCCGGTGCCCCTCAGTCCTGACCCGCGGCCCCCTGCCACCCCAGGCCTGGGCACCCCACCCACCAATCCAGACCCTCACGCACATCCCGGTTTCATGGGCGCGGTGACATTTGGCAGGGGGCAGCACCTGTTCTCTCTCGCCCCTGGTGCTGGCGGGCGACCCGGAGCCTGACGGGCTTGGCTCTCGCTGCAGGGTTATTGGCAGACGGCTGAGATCTCCCCCAGCGGGTTCCCACGCCGGCCGTGGCACTGCGAGAACCTGGCAGGTAGGAGCCGGCCGAGGCCGCTGGGCTGGGCTGGGCTGGGCTGGGGGTGCAACTCCAGGGCTGGGTGGGGCCCCACGGCGGAGAGAGCTGCATACATCAGCATTGCCCCTGCTTAGCAGAGTGCAGGAAACCGCAGAATCCTGCCTCCCCCCGGGAGCGCTTGGCAGATCTTGGGGTGACACGTGAGGAAGCTGAGAACGGGGGCGCGATTAGGGCGAGGAAGGGGGCTTGCCCCTGGGCTGGGATAGAGCTGGGCAACCCAGGCTGTCCTCCCTGGGGATCTGGGGTCAGCTGGTCACCGGGGCTGGGGCCTGGCAAGGCGTCTAGCCAGCCCTGGCCATGTGATGGCCCCCCAGCCCTTCCCCAAGGGCTGCTCCGGGCCCTTGGACCCCCCCCCCTAACCACTAGGACCCTCTCCCTTCCCAGAGCTGGGGATAGAACCCAGGAGTCCTGGTTCCCAGCCCCCACTACTCTAACCACTAGAGCCCAATCCCCTCCCAGAGCTGGGGATAGAACCCAGGAGTCCTGTCTCCCAGCCCCCACTACTCTAACCACTACAGTCCACTCCCCTCCCAGAGCTGGGATAGATCCAGGTTTCTGTTCTCAGCGGCGTGGCTGCAATCACTCCTGTCCCTGTCCCCCGGCCCGTCCTTCCCCCACCAACCGCCCTCCCTTGCCTCCTCTCTCCTCCCTCCCGCCCCCGCGCATCTCTCCCTGCTGGCCTCAATTCCGGCCCTGGCAGCCGTAACAACGGCTGCCCCCACGGCTGCCCCCGGCCTCATCTGCTAACGAGCTAGGCCCTGGGCAGCCTCCAGCGCTAATTGCTGGGGCCAGCTCCACTCCACTGCCCCCACTGAGGCCAGGGGGATGGGCCCTCAGCTGCGCCGGGTGCAGTCTCCCGGCCACTGCATGTGGGTTAACCCCCCTCCCGCGCGGCCCCAGCCTGCCCCCCTCCGGGCACTCAGACTGGGACGGATCCGGGCGCCCAGCCATAGAGGCCGGCTAGAGCCCAGTCCCCTGGAGCCTGGGCCGGAGGACAAGGAGGAGCTGAGGATGGGGGGCGGGGAGTGGAGAGTTCAGGGTCTGGCTGGATGTGGGACAGATGGGCAGGGCCCGGCTCTGAACGCTGCCCACGTGCTCCTGTCCCCGGGCCAGGCGGCCGCGTACTGCTCCAGCTGCCCCTCCGCACCAAGGCCAGGCGCCGGGGAACCCTGGGCAGCCCCCCATCCTCCCCTGCCCAGCCCCCCATCCTCCCCTGCCCCTCTGATCTGCAGCACATTCCCCTCCCCCGTCTGAGCCCAGCCTTGAACCAGCTGCCGGCCGCTTACCATGGCCGGTGCCACAGGGTACGGTACCATGGCCGGTGCCACGGGGCTGGCCAACAGGCTGCCCTCGGCACTGGCTGCTGGACAAGGGGGAATCAGCTGTTGGCTATGCTCTGGGTGCTGGGCCCATCCTCGGCTCGGCTGGCGGGCGCTGGGTGCAGGGTGGGATTTGGTGCCCTCGGGAGATGGGCGTGTGTGTGCATAACATGTGTGAGCTGAGCATGGATGGGGTGTATCGGGGCGAGGGGCCCCCATGTATCAGCCCCCCCACTCCCGCAGCATGGAGGTGATGTGGGCTCGGCCGCTGAGGTCTCTGGGGAAGGTCTCTGTATCTGTCCCCGCCGCAGTCACCAAAGGCCCCATGGATGTTGCCCACCCTAGCCCGGGCCTTGCCCAGCCTCCTGGCGGGTACAGGTGCAGGTCCCTGGCTCCCAAGCAGCAGGCCTCCTTTGGAAGGGGAATCCCCACTAACTCCTAGCAGTCTAGAGCCCATGACACGCATCAGGGCAGCTCTGCATCCGTCCAGCAGAGGGCTGTGCTGTGCGCCAGCCATCTAACTGGTGCCCTGGTGGCTGCGGGGAACCAGCTTTGAGATATTTGGGGGGCAGCAGGTAGGAGAGGGGTTCCCCAGGGGAGCAGCGAGGGCTGGGGCACATGGAGCCCCCATTTATCCTTTCCCTCCTCCCCACAGCTCTGGGTACGCCCTGGGTCCCAGAGTCCTGGAGTCATTGGGCCTCAGAGTGGGTGCGGAGGGAGCGCAGTGCCAGGCCATCAGCGGAGCCGGGGGAGAAGTGGCACCAGTTGGGGGGTGGTTCACAGAGTTCCCTGGGACCCAGGCTTCCACCCAGCAAACCCCTCGTATCCGGCCCCCAGGCAGCCATGGGCTTCCATGGGGACGGGCGAGCCAGGCCAGGTGGGGGGTGACGGGATTGGACCCAACTCCCCCGTTCCCGCCCTCCCTGCGGTGCCTTGCAGACCCCTTCCCCGTGCCGTACACCCTGGCGGAGGAGGGGGACCTGGCCGAGCCCCCCTTTGATCAAGGATCCCCCCTGGCCCCGGAGCCGCCAGCCCTCGCCGACATCCGCAACTACCAGCAGCAGCCCGGCGAGCCTGAGTTCCCCGCCCCGGGCGCCCTGGAGGAGAGGGTGCAGCAGCTGGAGGAGCTGGTGGATGGATTCGGGGCCATGCTGGACATGGTCAAAGCGCAGGTAGGACCCGGGGGCGCGGCCCAGCGGGAGGAAAAGCTCCGGGGAAAAGGCGTTCTGGAGAGCGGGCAGCTCCTCCGAGACGATAGGAGAGGTGCCGCTGCAGACTGCCCCAGGTGAAGGAGCCGGGCAGGAGAGCTGACGGGTTTCACGCACGCTTGGCTTCAGTAAGGCAGTCAATGTGAGCGGATACTTCACACGGGTCATAGCACACGCCGCCAAGCAAGGCCCAGGGTGAAGCATGTCTAGACAAGTGAACTGTGTTCAAGTCGGCAGGGCCTGATGAAATTCACCCCTAGATGCTTAAGGAACCAGCCGAAGCAATCCCAGAACCGCTAGCGATGAGCTTTGAGACCTGGCCAGCGGGTGAGGGCCCGGGGCCTGGAGAGAGGAAAACGTGGCACCTGTCCTGAGAAAGGGAAACGAACAGGACCTGGGGAATTAGAGACCCAGCAGCCTGACTTTGGTGCCTGGACGCTAGGGAAGGATTGGCTTGTGAGCACCTGGATGAGTGGTTCTCAAACATTTGTACTGATGACCTCTTTCCCATAGCAAGCCTCAGAGGGCAACCCCCCTTATACATTAAAAACACTTTTAAATATATTTATCAGCAGTATAAATGCTGGAGGCAAAGCGGGGTTTGGGGGGGAGGCTGACAGCTCGTGACCCTCCCATGTAATAACCTCACGACCCGCTGAGGGGTCCCGACCCCCAGTTTGAGAACCACTGACCTCGGGGATCCAGGAACAGCCAGCGGGGTTTGCCTGGAACAAAGCAACCTACTTGCCTTCTTGGATGGGTTACTGGCCGACGGGTGGGGGGCGGAGCTGTAGATGGGATGTAGCTTGTCCCATGTGACATTCCCTAGAGAAATGGGGTCAAGATTAAAGTGCTATAAGATGGCGTGAAACTCATTGAAAGCCTGAGCTGGGATAGAACCCAGGAATCCTGCCCCCCCTCACCCACTAGACCCCACTGCCTTCCCAGAGCTGGGATAGAACCCTGGAGTCCTGGCTCCCAGGACACACACCCCCAACTGCCCACTAGCCCCCCAGCCTGCGCTCCCGGCTCGCCCGCTGTCTCCTGCAGAGCTCGGAGCTGCTGGCCCGCGTGAAGTCCCTGGAGAGCTGCGAGTGCCGGAGGCCGGCGTGCGTGTGGGAGGGGACGCAACGCGAGGACGGAGCCACCTGGGACAAGGACGACTGCACCACCTGCATCTGCCTGCAGGGGGAGGTGCGGTGCTCGGCGCGCCAGGACCGCCCCCAGTGCCTAGGTGAGCAGGGAAGGTGGGCGCGGCGCTGCGCGGGGCAGGTCACATGGGGAGGAAGGGGCGGGGCTTCCCAGGGCGGGTTACACGGGGAGGAAGGGGCAGGGCTTCCCAGGGCGGGTTACATGGGGAGGAAGGGGCGGGGCTGCCTGGGGCGGGTCACACGGGGAGGAAGGGGCTGCCCGTGGGAGCCAGCTGAGGTCACTCAATCAGGGTGAACTGCAAACAAAACGGGGCAGACCAACCCCAAACGCTGGTGGTTATTCCAATATTAGATTTACCTGCACAAAACAGCTCCTGTAGTACCTCACTGGTTACTCAGAAGGCCAAACAACGCAGTTCCCTTAAAGTGCCCAGCCTCAGGCCTCCGTCCAGACACACACGTCAGATACGATGATGATTACTGAAAATCTTATCTCATCATATAAAAGAAAAAGTTCTTCCAATCCCAAAGGATCAGCCACATACCCAGGTTCAATTATAACTTAGATCTTACCCAAAATACACGCTAATAACCAATTCTTATTAACGAAACTAACATTTATTAAAAAAGAAAGAGAGAGTGTTGGTTAAAAGATCAATATACAGACAGACTTGAATTCAATTCTTGAGGTTCAGATACATAGCAGAGTTGAGCTTGTAGTTGCCAAAAATCCTTTTAGATATAGTCCCTAGGTTATAGTCCAATGTCCATATTCAGGGTGACTCCAGTCAGTGACTGGGGATCTCAATCCTTGTGGTTTAAGATTTCCCCCTCTTGAAACCCAAAGCAGATCTGAGACGAAGCAGAATCATGTCCCAGGGTTCTTATACATTTCCAGCAGCCTTTCGGCCTGCGAAAACAATAGGCTTAATTCTCCTTCCAAACATCCCGGCAATTAGCACAGGGTAATTTGTCCAGTAACCAGTTCAGATCCAGGTTACCACAACCTTCCAAGAGACACATAGACAATAATACTGTTTCACTCAAATATCATCATAAATGTTAATATTCCTTTTTCGATGTTTGAATCAAAGCTATAGCAATAGACAAGACTTGTTTGCTGACATCACAAGCCCTGAGCAAACATCTCCCCTTCTACCGCTAACACTGCAGGCTGCATTTCAAAGCTCTGCTCATTTATGTTTAGGGGAGGGATAGCTCAGTGCTTTGAGCATTGGTCTGCTAAACCCAGGGTTGTGAGTTCAATCCTTGAGGGAGCCACTTAGGGATCTGGGGCAAAATCAGTACTTGGTCCTGCTAGTGAAGGCAGGGGGCTGGACTCGATGACTTTTCGGGGTCCCTTCCAGTTCTAGGAGATAGGTATATCTCCATATATTAGAAACATATCTTCCTAACCAGTCTTTAAAATTCGGCCATGGGTCAGGTCAGTCTGGGAGTTAATTAACTCTTTCTGGCCCTGTCACCTTTCAGTGAGATATTATATTACACTCATAACGTCACAGCAGGGAGGAAGGAGCAGGTCGCACGGGGAGGAGGGCGCAGGGCTGCCCAGCGCCCCCCACTGAGCCCCTGCCCCGCTCCCCCCAGCCAAGCGTCCCCCGCCGAGCCTCCTCCCCCAGCCCCCGCCCCGCTCCCCCCAGCACAGCGCCCCCTGCCAAGCCCCTGGCTCCCTGCAGCCCCGGGGGGGGGGTGTCCGTGTCACCCACCCGCTCTCCTGTGCCCAGGCTGTGAGTACGACGGGCAGCGGTACCAGGACAGAGACGTCTTCCTGGCGCCATCCAATTCCTGCATGAACTGCTCCTGCTTGGTGAGACCCTGCGCTCTGGGGAGGACAGAGGAAGGGGGGCCAGGGCGGGGGTCACAAGGGCTATGGGTCAGGCCTGAGGGGCACCGGCAGAGCTGGGGTCCCCAGGGTTGGGCCCCCCCAGCTCCAGAACAGCCCTTCGGAGGGGCCCCTCAGTGGGCCAGGCCCCCAGGGGTCCTGCCCTCCCGCCAGGGTGGCCATGCAGCCTCGCCACCCCGTATCCTGATCCTCCGGGGCTACAGCCAGGCCCCAGCGACCTCCGGGATTGGGCCCTGTGTCTCTGGCATCCTTAGCCCCCAAAAGAGTCCCATAGGGCCAGGATCCCCCCAGGGGACGGGACCCACCAGGGGACGGGATCAGGATGGGACCCCCCCAGGGGCCGGGGTGGGGCTGGATCCCCCCAGGAGATGGGATCGGGATGGGACACCCCCAGGGGACGGGGTGGGGCTGGATCCCCCCAGGAGATGGGATCGGGATGGGACACCCCCAGGGGACGGGGTGGGGCTGGATCCCCCCAGGGGATGGGATCGGGATGGGACACCCCCCCCCCGGGGACGGGGTGGGGTGGGGTGGGGTCGGGACACCGGCTGTGTCTCTCCTGCCCAGGATGGGAACGTCCAGTGCTTCCGACTCGTCTGCCCGCAGCTCCACTGCGCCACCCAGGAGGAGGTGCCCGGGGCTTGCTGCCCCCGCTGCCAGGGTGAGCTGGTGCCCCTCACTCCTGACCCGCAGCCCCTGCTATTCCAGCCCTGGACTCTCCCCCCTACCCTGCTGGTGCCCCTCACTCCCAACCCGCAGCCCCCCTGCTAGCCCTGTCCTGGGCTTCCCCCTCCCCACCCCACCCTGCTGGTGCCCTTCATTCCTGACCCGCAGCCCCCCTGCTATCCCCATCCTGGGCTCCCGCGCGCAGCTCCGCCGGTGCCCCTCACTCCCAACTTGCAGCCCCGCTCTCCCTGCCCCCACTAGCCGCGGTCTGGGCTCAGTGATGGCCAGGGGCCCGGTTGATGCCAGTTCTCTCCCGCCCAGGCTGTGTGGATGGAGCCGCCCGGCGGGAGCACGGTGAGGAGTGGGCGCCGCGTGCCGACCCCTGCCAGAGCTGCCGGTGCTTGGTAAGGCCACGCCCCCCCGTGTCGCTGGGCAGGGCCTGGGGGCCCCCATCCCCACTGGCCCCAGGCCTGAGGCGCCCCCCGCTCCTCAGGGCAGCACTCGATCCCGAAGCTCCGCCCCCAGCCTGGCACAGGCTCCGCCCCTGCCATTATTTGGCTGGACCCTTTCCAGGGGGCCCTGGGTCTGTCTGGGGGTCTGGGTGGGGCGGGAATGCCCCGGGTTGGGAGCGGCTGCCCCGCGAGTGGCCCCCGGAAGCCCTGACCCCCCCTCGCCCCACACAGGATGGCCGCGCCGTGTGCAGGAAGAGGCAATGTGCCAGGCTGTGCCGCCACCCTGCCAGCCCCCGGCCGGGCACCTGCTGCCCCGTCTGCGACGGTGAGTGAAGGGAGGGGCTCCTCATGGGGGGCGGGGCTGTGCTCCCTGGGGCCGTGGGGGGCGGGGCAGGGTCGATGGGGAAGTGGGTCTGTCCCACGGGGCCATTGGGGGGCTGCCCCTCTCCCATTGCTGGATGGCTCCCTGGGGTGAGGGCCCTGGAGCCGCTGGTCCTGTTGGGCCCAGGCCAGGTAATGCCAGAGCCAGTGCTCCCCTCCCAGCCCTGGGGGCCCCTGAGGGGTGCGGGCTCCGTGGTCCCTGCGTGGGGGCCTGGCTGGTGCCAAGCGGGGCGGGGGGGTGAGGTGGGCACTGGGCTGAGGCCCAGCAAACGTGCTGCGTGCCCTGGCCGCGGGCCCAGTGCCCTGAGGAGGGGGACGGTGTTGGGCTGGGGATGGGACTGTCCCCGAGGGGGTGGGGGGGGCTAGGGACTGGGGGGGCACCCTCAGGCTGCATCACTCTCTCTCCCTGCAGGCTGCTCGCTGGATGGCCGGGAGTTTGCCAGCGGGGAGCCGGTGCCCAGCGGGGAGCCCTGCACCCAGTGCGCCTGCTTGGTGAGTGCGCGGGCCAGGGGCGCCTGGCACTGCCTGTCTGCACAGCAGAGGGGCTGGGGAGGGGGTGGGGGTGCCCCAGCAGGGGGGGAAGGGCCTGGGCTGGCAGGGGCTCCCGGGTGGCAGGGCTGGAAGGGGTCAAGGCAGCATGTGGGGCTGGGCTCTGGGGCTCCCCCAGACTGGGCGGGGGGTCAGACTGGGGCAGCGTCTGGTAAAGTGGGGGGCACATGTGTCGTGCAGAGCGGGAACGTGTTGTGCAAACCCACCGGCTGCCCGGCTGCCCCCTGCTCGGAGCCCATCCGGAGACCTGGCGAATGCTGCCCGCGGTGAGTGGGGCTGGGGGGAGGGGCACTGCCTGCGGGTGAGTGGGGCTGGGGGAGGGGCGCTGCCCGCGGTGAGTGGGGCTGGGGGAGGGGCGCTGCCCTTGGTGAGTGGGGCCGGGGGAGGGGCGCTGCCTGCGGGTGACTGGGGCTGGGGGAGGGGCACTGCCCTTGGTGAGTGGGGCTGGGGGAGGGGCGCTGCCCGCGGTGAGTGGGGCTGGGGGAGGGGCGCTGCCTGCGGGTGAGTGGGGCTGGGGGAGGGGCTCTGCCCTTGGTGAGTGGGGCCGGGGGAGGGGCGCTGCCTGCGGGTGAGTGGGGCCGGGGGAGGGGCGCTGCCCGCCGTGAGTGGGGCTGGGGGAGGGGCGCTGCCCGCGGTGAGTGGGGCTGGGGGAGGGGCGCTGCCTGCGGGTGAGTGGGGCTGGGGGAGGGGCTCTGCCCTTGGTGAGTGGGGCCGGGGGAGGGGCGCTGCCTGTGGGTGAGTGGGGCTGGGGGAGGGGCTCTGCCCTTGGTGAGTGGGGCCGGGGGAGGGGCGCTGCCTGCGGGTGACTGGGGCTGGGGGAGGGGCGCTGCCCGCCGTGAGTGGGGCTGGGGGGCTGGTAAGGGGGAACACTGCCTGGAGTGAATGGGGGGCTGGGGGCAGGTAGCCAGGTGAGGGGAGGGCTGGGCAGTCCAGGGGGTGCTGTTTGCAGTGGGGGCTGGGGGGCGCCTGTGGCGTCACTGCCCCCACTGTCACGGTGCCAGGGCCGGGGCGCCCAAGCTGCTCTTCCACCGCCTGCCTCGCCCTAGGTGCCAGGACTGCCTCTACGACGCCCAGCCCGTCCCACACGGCGCCGTCTTCACCCCCCCGCAGGAGCCCTGCCTCCACTGCCGCTGCCAGGTGAGCCGGGCACAGGGCAGGCGCCCCCAGGAGCCCTCTCCATGGGCCACCCCCGGCCCTGCGAAGCCTGGGCCAGCTCCTGTCCCCACAGGCCACGGTGCCCCGGGACGGCACAGCCCCTCCCCAAGGCTGCGGAGGGGGCCGGGACACTGGCTGCGGGGGGGGGGGGGGGGCACTGGGTGCAAGGGTGGGGGCAATGGCTGCGGGGGGGGCCTGGTGGCTGGGCATGGGGCCGTGGCGCGCTGGCGGAGGCTCTGTGCCAGGGGGCAGGAGCGGGGGCCTCTTGCCAACGCCTGGCTGAGCTCTGACCCCTGCCCGCAGGCCGGGGAGGTGTCGTGTGAGCACCTGGAGCAGAGCTGCCCACCCGCGCCCTGCAGTCACCCGGGCACCGCCCAGGGCCAGTGCTGCCCGGCCTGCCACAGTGAGTAGCTGGTGGGGCGGGGGGAGGTGACGATGCGGTTCTGGCGGGACCCAACTGAGAGTGCCAACTCGGGACAAATTGCTTAAACAGGGCAGTTATAGCCCAAGGCCGGGGTTTTTCCACCTCTAAGGCAAACCAAACCAGCCAGACTAGGAGGACTTCGGTCTCACCCCACTGGCTAACCACAAGTCTCACAAGCAATCTCCTTAGACACTCCAGTTTCCCAGAATCACCACCAGTGCCACTCGTTATGGGGACAAATGGTTATGAAAACCAATACCCCAGTAAAAGAAAAAGGTTTTCCTGATCCCAAAGGACCAAGCCCCAGACCCAGGTCAATATACAAATCAGATCTTACCCACAAATCACGCTGTTGCCAATCCCTTAGAATCTAAAATCTAAAGGTTTATTCATAAAAGGAAAAAGATAGAGATGAGAGTTAGAATTAGTTAAATGGAATCAATTACATACAGTAATGGCACAGTTCTTGGTTCAGGCTTGCAGCAGCGATGGAATAAACTGCAGGTTCAAATCAAGTCTCTGGAATACATCCCCCGCTGGGATGGGTCCTCAGTCCTTTGTTCAGAGCTTCAGCTTGTAGCAAAGTTCCTCCAGAGGCAAGAAGCAGGATTGAAGACAAGATGGAGATCAGGCATCAGCCTTATATAGTCTTTTCCAGGTGTAAGAACATCTCTTTGTCCTTACTGTGGAAAATTACAGCAAAATGGAGCCTGGAGTCACATGGGCCAGTCCCTGCAAACTTTGCTGAGTCTGAAGGCATATTTGCCTTCTCTCAATGGGTCCATTGTATAGCTGATGGTCCTTAATGGGCCATCAAACAGGCTAGGCAGAGCTAACACCAGTTTGTCTGGGATGTCACCCAGCATAGCATAAATTTGCCATACAGACAGTATAGAGCCAATATTCATAACTTCAACTACATCACTGATACACACATATAGACAGCATAATCATAACCAGTTACCCATAACCTTGTCTTAGACACCCCATTTGACCCCCTTTATACAAGATTTGGTGCCACTACAGGACCTTGTTTGCAACAATGATCTATATGGTCCCAGTTTATGTCAATAACGTTACAGGGGGAAGGGCCAGCAAGGGGCCTCTGGAGCCGCTAGCCTCAGAGAGAGACCCTGGCCCTGGCAGCAGGGCATGGGGGGGACGGGGCCCCCAGGGCTTCCCACAGAGCCAGCTCCTACCCCATCCCCCGGCGCGGGGCCCAAGAACCCCCCCAGGTTACGGGTTGGGCCAGCCTCCAGCGGGGCCTGAGGGAGTTGGGGGAGGGCCCACATCGGAGGCCACGCCTGGCGAGGGGAGCTGTGTGCCCCTCTGTGTCTGGCCCAGGTGTCCCAGCCCCTGCCCTCTCGGCATCCCTCCTGCTGGCGCTTCCCTGTGCCCCTCCTGCCCGGCTGCGCTGGGAGGGGGGCCACGGGGCCCAGCCCATCCAAACCCCAGGGGTCTGAGGGCACTGGGGTCTCTAAGCTGTTGGGGGGGCTCTGAGGAGCTGGGGTCTCTGAGCGGGCAGGGGGTCTCTGGGGGTGCTGGGGTCTCTGAGCAGGCGGGGGGGTGTTTGGGGGTGCTGGAGTCTCTGAGCGGGGGGTGAAGGCAAAGGAGGCCCTCTGAGGGCTCTGGGGTATCAGAGCCGGGGGGAGCGCTGGGGTCTCTGAGCCGGCCTGGGGGTCTCCGGGGGTTCGGCTGGGGCTGGCAGGCTGCCCCCTGTGCGGGGCTGTTCACCCGTCTCTCTCCGTGGACAGCGTGTGAGTACGAGGGGCACCCGTACCGGCACGGAGAGACCTTCACGCCCCCGGGCCACGGGCCCTGCGTGCGGTGCACCTGCTCGGTGAGTGAACCAGTGGACTACTGGGATGGTGGGTTGGAGGGGGCTCACCTCCACGTAACCAGCCCCTCCTGGTGCCAGGGGGTGCCCAGCCACGCGGGCACAGAGAGCAGGGGATGTGGGTCACTGACACCAAGCTAGGGCAGAGGGGTGCTGGGCTAGGGGAGGGCGGCTCTGGGGCTGAGGGGGGCATGGGCGGCCCTGGGGCAGGGGCAGACCTGCCGAGGGCGCCATGGCTGGGCTGTGTGGGGACACTGGCACGCCCGGGTCTGTGCCCACGCACTGCTGACCCTGGCTCTCTCATGCAGGCTGGGCACGTGCAGTGCCAGGAAGAGGGGTGCCCCCCCGTGCCCTGCGCCCAGCCCATCCGGGACCCCCAACGCTGCTGCCCCGTCTGCAAAGGTTGAGTAACGCCCGGTTCTGGGCCAGCCCCGGCCTGCCCCCTGCGTGAGCCAGGGGACATCGCCGAGGCAGTGCGCTGGGTGCTGCCAGCCCACGGGCATTGCCTGGGCTCGCCAGCCCTGGGGCAGCCCCCGGCTGCTGCACCTCTGGGCCTGTTGGGGAAGTCTCCTCGCTCCCCAAGAGCAGGTCGTGGGGGGGCAGGGGGCCAGGAGTGCAGGGCCCGGGGGTGGGGGAAGCTGGGAGCGCAGGACCTGGGGGGCGGGACCATAGGGCAGGGCCCTGTGGGGGCCGGGAGCACAGGGCCCTGGGGGGTGGGGCAGGAGGGCAGGGCCCATGGGTGCAGGAGCACAGGGTCGTGGTGGAGGCCTGGGAGGGCCGGGAGAAGCTGGGGGGGCTGAGACTGGAAGGGCTGGGGGGGAGGAGGAGCCAGGGAGGTGTGAGCCGGCTGGGTCCCTGAGGGCTGCGGCAGGGAGGCCCCCCCTCACGGCCTGCGTCTCCCAGTGTGCGTGCTGGCCGGGGAGGAGTTCGAGGAGGGGGCGCAGTGGGAGCCGGACGGGGACCCCTGCACCACCTGTACCTGCCTCGCCGGAGAGCCCGTCTGCGGGGCCCCACCGTGCCCGCCCATCGCCTGCCAGCACCCCGCCCGGCTGAGCGGTGAGTGCCCCCCAACTGACCCTTGCTTCCCCACTCCCCCCACTGAATCCCCCTGCTCCCGCCCGGCTGAGCGGTGAGTGCCCCCCCCCACTGACCACCCCACACACACTGCCCCCTGCTCCCTCCCTCCCCCCCCGAACCCCTCTGCTCCCGCCCGGCTGAGCAGTGAGTGACCCCCACACACACACTGCCCCCTGCTCCCCTCCTCCCCCCACTGAACCCCCTGGCTCCCGTCCGGCTGAGAGGTGAGTGCCCCTCCCCCCACTGCCTCCTGCTACCCACCCACTCCTTGTAGAGTGCCCCTGCCCCCCATTGCCCTCCCCGCACTGTCCCCATCCTCCACTGCCCCCTACTCCACCCAGCTCAATGGTGGGTGCCCACCTGGCCCCACCCCCTGAGTTCTCTGGTCCCCCCCAACGCAGAGGTGGCTGCTCAGTGCCCGGTACAGTCCATGCCCCACTGCCCCCCATCCCTGGCTCCGCACCCCTGAGCTCCGGGGGTCTGGTGGCACTGGTCCCATGGCAGACACTGGGTGCTGTGGGTCCAGCCAGCGGGGGCAGCCTGTAGAGCCGGCCAGGTAGTGGCTGGGAGCGACCCCTCAGCACCTCCTGCTGGCCCAGCCCCCGCCTGCCCTGGGACCAGGCCATGGGGCGGGTGGGATCGGGGCACCCCACTGTGCTAACCCGCCTGTCTCTCCTCGGCCAGGGGACTGCTGCCCGACCTGTGCCCAGTGCGCCTACCACCAGCACGTCTATGCCAACGGGCAGGCCTTCGCCGACCCACACAGCCCTTGCCAGCGCTGCCAGTGCACGGTGAGGGGGCTGGCCCCCGGAGCAGCCCCTCCCCGCTGGCCGCAAGCACAGACCCCCCCAGTGCCAGGCTGCAGCCCCATGCCCCCATGCTCCCCCGAAGGGTACCTGTGCCTAGGGTACGGAGCCCAGCGGGGGGGCTGGAGCTAATGGGGGGGTCTGAGCCATGCTCAGCTGGGGGCCCCACAGGGTGGGTCGAGGGAGGCTGGGAGCACAGGCCCTGGGGGGATCCGGGGTCGGGGGCAGAGTAGGATGGGGGTGGGTCTGGGGGCCCCACAGGGTGGGTCGGGGGAGGCTGGGAGCACAGGCCCTGGGGGGATCTGGGGTCGGGGGCAGAGCGGGGGGGGCGCTGAGGGCCCCACGGGGTGGGTCGGGGGTGACTGGGAGCGCAGGCCCTGGGGGGCTCTGGGATCGGGGGCAGAGCGGGGGGGCGGCCCTGGGGGCCTCATGGGGTGGGCTGGGGAAGGCTCTCGGGAGCTGCCATGACCTGGCCCCCTGCCCACAGGCCGGGACCGTGCAGTGCTCGCCTGTCGCCTGCCCCCCGCCCAGCTGCCCCCGCCCGGAGAGGCAGCCCGGCCAGTGCTGCCCCACGTGTCCGGGTGAGTGGGCCGCTGAGGGGCTGGGCGCTCCTGGGTTCCCTACCCAGCTCTGCTGGTGAGACCCAGCCCCAAACGGGGAGATGGCGCTGAGCTCCCCCACACCCCCCACACGCCCCCAGAGAGCCTGGTTCCCCAGGGGACTCCCCTGCCCCTTGCAGAGGCAGCGAGTGGCCACCAGAGGGCACTGTGACCCCAGGGCACTGCCGTAGTGCAAACGTGCGGGGCTGGGGGGAGGGGCACGGGGCCGGTGGCCCCCTCGGAGCTCCCTGGGGGGCACGGGAGGCACCAGCACCTCTGCGGGGGCTGCAAACAGTGGTGGGGCTGGGGTGAGGGAGCCAACCCTGGGGGGCTGGGCCTGAGGCCCCGTCACACCGAGCAGCTGCCTGATCCCAGCCAGGGGGGCAGGATGGGAGGGGGCAGGGCAAGGCTGGGGGGCAGGACAGGGTGAGGGTCGTTGGTTGCTGACGTCTGCCCCCCACCCCCAGGCTGCAGTGTGGAGGGGGCCGCGGTGGCGACGGGCGAGCGGTTCCCCAGCCCGCGGGACCCCTGCCAGCTGTGCATCTGCACCGACGGGGTCGTCAGCTGCTCCTCCCGCGACTGCCCTGGTGCCCTGTGCGCCCGCCCCCTGCCCGGCTCCTGCTGCCAGAACAACTGCAACGGTGAGGGGGTCCCGCACCCCGACCTCTTGCCTGTGGGGGCCACGGGCCAGTCCTCCCCCCCCCCCCGATCCCCTGCCCGTGGGGGCCACAGGCCAGTCCCCCCACACCCCGATCCCCTGCCTGCGGGGGCCACGAGCCAGTCCCTCCCCCACCCCAATCCCCTGCCTGCGGGGGCCACAGGCCAGTCCCCCCCACCCTGAACCCCTACCCCCCAATCCCCTGCCCGCGGGGGCCACGGGCCAGTCCCCCCATACCCCGATCCCCTGCCCACAGGGGCCACGGGCCAGTCCCCCCCCCAATCCCCTGCCCGCGGGGGCTACTGGGCCATCCCCCCCCCCACCCCGATTACGGGGGACCCCACCAGGCCAGTTTCTCCAGCCCCAGTGGACATGGCTCTGCCTGGGCGGGGGGGCAGATCGGGCGTTGCTGCACTGGGCACAGACCCACTAGATGGAGTCTGGGCTGGCACTTCAGGGGCCCTCGCCCTCCGCCCCATCCTCCCAGCATGCATTGCAGAGGCAGGGTGCCCCCCGTTAACTTCCCGGGTCCCCACTCGCTCTGCCCTAGGCTGCAGCTACGGGGGGAAGGAGTACCCCAACGGCGCCGAGTTCCCACACCCCACGGACCGCTGCAAGCAATGCCACTGCCTCGTAAGTGCCCGGGGGCGAGCGGGGGGCCCGGCCCGAGGACAGCTCACCGTGACCCACCGGACACCTGGGTCCCAGCCTGGCCTCTGCTGCTGCCTTGCTGGGGGAAGCTGGGCCGGTCGCTTCTCGTTAGCCTGCAGCATGGGGACCGATCGGGCAGCCAGCACCCCGGCCGGGCCCGCTCCCCGTGTTACAAGTGGGGAAACTGAGGCATAGAGCAGGCACGCATGGCAGAGCTGAGAATAGAACCCTGGTGTCCTTGTCTCCAGTCCAGTGGCTGATCCACGGCCCCCGAGGGAGGGGCCCATTTAACCCCGTCCCTGCCGCACTGGGGGCCAAGGTGTCGCAGCGGATGGTGGTTTTCACACTGCTGAGCAGGCAGGGGGTGCGGGGTGGGGTTGAGGGCTGGGCTGGTGGGCGGAGGCCCGGTGCTGGGGGCACAGTCTGGGGCAGGGGGCACGGGATGAGTGGGATGCTGTGCTGGGGCACGGTGTGGGGTGGGGGCTGGAAGGCAGGACTCCTGGGTTCTCTCCCCGGCGGTGCCTGGCTGGCTCTGACCTGCATCTCTCCCCTGCAGAACGGCAATGTTCAGTGTCTGTCACGGCGCTGCCCCCCCCTGCTCTGCGCGGAGCCCATCCTGGTGCCCGGCGGGTGCTGCCCCCAGTGCCCAGGTAGGCAGGAGCCCGATCGCTGCTGTTTCCTCCTCTCCGGGGGAGTGGTCTGGGGGAGGTCATGGCCCCTTCGCAGCAGCCCCCCATCTGTCTGGGGGAGGAGGGGCTGGGAAGTTCTGAGGGGCTGTTCGCTGGCAGGGCCGAGCTGAGCCCGGCCCATCTGGGCTCCTGGGAGGTGCCCCCCAGCACTGAGCCCACTGGCTAAACTTTCTGCTGCCTTGAAACCCGCCCCCACCATGGCCAAGGTCAGAGAGCCCATCCCTGTGGCCTCCCGCCTGCCCAGCTCTGAGCTCTGCTGGTGCCCCTCACTCCCGACCCACAGCCCACTGCTACCCCGGCCCCCACCCCGGTGCCCCTCACTCCCAACCTACAGCCCCCTGCTATCCCAGCCCTGGGCTCCCCACCCCGGTGCCCCTCACTCCCGACCCACAGCCGCCTGCTACCCCAGCCCTAGCCCCCACCCCCGGTGCCCCTCACTCCCAACCTACAGCCCCCTGCTACCCCAGCCCTGGGCTCCCCACCCCGGTGCCCCTCATTCCCGACCCACAGCCGCCTGCTACCCCAGCCCTGGGCTCCCCACCCCGGTGCCCCTCACTCCCAACCCACAGCCCCCTGCGACCCCAGCCCCGTCCCCCACCCCCGGTGCCCGACCCAAACTCCCGTGTAACGATGCTGCCTCTGGCGAGACACTACTGAGAGTATCAATTCAGGACAAATTGCTCAGAGCAGGGCAGACACAGCCCAAGGCTGGGGTTTCTTTGCACACCAAACCAGCCAAACAGAGAGGACTTCGGTCTCACCCCACTGGGTAACCACAAGTCACACATGCCATTCCCTTAGACACTCCAGTTTCCCAATATCACCACCAGTGCCCTCGTTATGGGGACAAATGGTTACGAAAACCAATACCCCAGTAAAAGAAAAAAAAGGTTCTCCTGATCCCAAAGGACCAAGCCCCAGACCCAGGCCAATATACAAGTCAGATCTTACCCACAAATCACGCTACTGCCAATCCTTTAGAATCTAAAATTTAAAGGTTTATTCATAAAAGGAAAAAGATAGAGATGAGAGCTAGAATTGGTGAAATAGAATCAATTCCATACAGTAATAGCAAAGTTCTTGGTTCAGGCTTGTAGCAGTGATGGAATAAACTGCAGGTTCAAATCAAGTCTCTGGAACATCCACACCTGGGATGGGTCAGTCAGTCCTTTGTTCAGAGCTTCAGTTTGTAGCACAGTCCCTCCAGAGGTAAGAAGCAGGATTGAAGACAAGATGGAGGAGATGCAGCAGTTTTTTATAGTCTCTTGTCATGTGGCCTCTCTTTCTTTGGGTAGGTCTATACTTACCCCCGGGTCCGGCGGTAAGCAATCGATCCCGGATCGATCCCGGAAGTGCTCGCCGTCGACGCCGGTACTCCTGCTCGGTGAGAGGAGTACGCGGAGTCGACGGGGAAGCCTCCCTGCCACGTCTGGACCCGCAGTAAGATCGAACTAAGGTACTTGGACTTCAGCTACGTTATTCACGTTATTCGGTAGCTGAAGTTGCGTATCTTAGTTCGAAGTGGGGGGTTAGTGTGGACCAGCCCTTTGTTCCCTAGACATTCATCCAACACATGGCAAGAAAAAACCTCAGAGTTCTGTCCATAGGCAGGTCCCTGCATACTTTGCTGAGTGACAAGGCGGATCTGCCTTCTCTCAATGGGTCAGTTGTATAGCTGATGGTCCTCAATGGGCCATCAAGCAGGCTAGGCAGTGCTGGGGCCAAACTGTCTGGGGTGTCACCCAGAAGCACAGCAGAAGTTTGAAATACAGACAGTATAGAGCCAATATTCATAACTTCAACTACAAAACTGATACACACATACAGACAGCATAGTCATAACCAGCAAACCATAACCTGGTCTTAGACACCCCATTTGACCCCCTTCATACAAGATTTGGTGCCACTACAGGACTTTGGTTGCAACAATGATCTCTGCGGTCCCAGTTCACATTAATAACGTCACACCCCAGTGCTCCTCACTCCCAATGCGCAGCCCCTGCTGTCCCAGCCCTGGACCATGGATTGGACTGAAACTTGGGGATTCCCTTCCCTCCTGTCCTGGGCTGCACCTGTGGGTGTCGGGCGCTCTATCCCTGGCACCCCCCCAATCACCCCTTTCTCCTCCCAGAGCCCCCGGCTGGCTGCCTCTACGCGGGCGTCTCCTACCAGCACACGCAGCGATTCTACGACCCCTCGGACTCCTGCCGCCACTGCATCTGTGCCAACGGGACCGTCACCTGCCAGCGCCAGCCTTGTGCCCCCGTTCTCTGCACCCACCCCCTGCGGCAGGACTGCTGCCGCTCCTGTGATGGTACCCCCCACTGGGCCCCCCACAGGCCACACTGGGCCCCCCCGGTCCCGCTGGGGCCCCCATGGGCTTCCCTGGGCCCCCTGGATCCCCTGAGGCTCCTGCTGACCCCCCCCCCCCCCCCGTGTTCTGCACCCACCCCTGCGGCGGGACTGCTGCCGCTCCTGCGACTGTACCCCCCCGAACCCCCCGCTAGGCCCCCTGAACCCCCTGCTGGGCTCCCCGAGTCCCCCCGTGGGGCCCCCCAGCCCTCTGCACCCACCCCCTGCGGCGGGACTGCTGCCGCTCCTGCGACTGTACCCCCCCGAGCCCCCCGCTAGGCCCCCTGAACCCCCTGCTGGGCTCCCCGAGTCCCCCCGTGGGGGCCCCCAGCCCTCTGCGCCCACCCCTGCGGCGGGACTGCTGCTACTCCTGTGACGGTACCCCCCAAGTCTCCTGCTGGGCCCCCCAAGTCCCCTACATCCCCGTGCTCTGCTCCCCCTTGCAGCAGGAGAGCTGCCTCCTACAACAGGAACACCTCCCGACGGCCCCTGCCCCACGTCTCTGCTCCTGTCCCGCTCTCGTGCCCAGTGCCATCGCCCGCTCTGCCCCCAGGCTGCCTGTACCAGGGGAAGGAGCTGCCCAACGGGGAGCAGTTCCCGGACCCCGCGGAGCCGTGCCGCGTCTGCACCTGCTGGGAGGGCAGCGTCTCCTGCCAGCCCAGGGCCTGCCCGCTGCTCCAGTGCCCCTTCCCTGCCCGGGGGCCGTGCTGCCAGGTCTGCGAAGGTGGGTTGGGCGTGAGGCGTGGGTGGAGGCCGGGCTGGGCTAGCCCAGGGGGGTGCTGGGCTCCACCAGCTGGAGTGCCAGGGCTGGGGGGTGCGTCAGCCCCTGGGGGGTGTCTTGGGCTCTCACCCCCCAGCAGCGCCTGGCACTGGGCTCACTCTGTCCGGCCCCCCACAGGCTGCGAGTACCTGGGCGAGGGTTACCTCAATGGCCAGGAGTTCCTAGACCCCCAGGACACCTGCGGCCGCTGTGCCTGCCTCCGCGGCTTCGTCACCTGCACCAAGACGCCCTGCGACCCGCCAGGCTGTCGCCACCCCACCAGTCCCCCCGGCAAGTGCTGCCCCGTGTGCCAGGGTGAGTGGGACTCGGGGGAGAGCGGGCACTGCATGGCAAGGCCACTGTCTGCCGCCACCTGGCACGGCTGGGGAACCTCAGTCCATGTTAAAGTGAAGGGGTACGGCCAGCGCCCCCCAGCCCCACTGGTGCCCCTCACTCCTGACCCTCAGCCTCCTGCTAGCCCAACCCAGCTCTGCCCCTCCCCAGCCCCACTGGTGCCCCTCACCCCTGACCAGCTCTGGGCAGAACCATGGGGCAGGATGGAGACAATCGATGGCTCCAGCGTTTCCGTTCCTCATGGGCATCACAGGCAGGCCTGGCCCGGGTACTGGGTTGAGCTGGTTCGGCCATTCCCAGTGACATGGCAGGCACCGGGGAGGAGAGGGGAGGGTGGGCCAGTGGTTAGGGCACTCGCATGGGGTGGAGGAGGCGGGTTTTACTCCTGTCCTGCTGCCGATGCCTTGCTTGACCCTGGGCAGGTTCTGGGCCTCAACCTCCAGCCTGGCCATCGTGATGCCAGCCCGGCCTGGCCCCCCCGAGCGGAGCCTGAGGCGACGCCAGCCCCGGCCTGGCCCCACCGAGCGGAGCCTGAGGCGACCCCAGCCCCGGCCTGGCCCCCCCGAGCGGAGCCTGAGGCGACCCCAGCCCCGGCCTGGCCCCCCGAGCGGAGCCTGAGGCGACGCCGGCTCTGGCCTGGCCCCCCCGAGCGGAGCCTGAGGCGACGCCAGCCCGGCCGGGCCCCCCGAGCGGAGCCTGAGGCGACGCCAGCCCGGCCGGGCCCCCCGAGCGGAGCCTGAGGCGACGCCGGCTCTGGCCTGGCCCCGGAGCTGAGCTTGAGGTGACGCCAGCCCGGCCTGGCCCCCCGAGCGGAGCCTGAGGCGACGCCAGCCCCAGCCTGGCCCCCCGAGCGGAGCCTGAGGCGACGCCGGCCCCGGCCTGGCCCCCCGAGCGGAGCCTGAGGCGACGCCGGCCCCGGCCTGGCCCCCCGAGCGGAGCCTGAGGCGACGCCGGCCCCGGCCTGGCCCCCCGAGCGGAGCCTGAGGTGACCCCAGCCCGGCCTGCCCCCCCCCCCGAGCGGAGCCTGAGGCGACCCCAGCCCGGCCTGGCCCCCCGAGCGGAGCCTGAGGCGACCCCAGCCCGGCCTGGCCCCCCGAGCAGAGCCTGAGGCGACGCCGGCCCCGGCCTGGCCCCCCGAGCGGAGCCTGAGGCGACCCCAGCCCGGCCTGGCCCCCCGAGCGGAGCCTGAGGCGACGCTGGCCCTGTTCTGGCCCCCCCGAGCGGAGCCTGAGGCGACGCCGGCCCCGGCCTGGCCCCACCGAGCGGAGCCTGAGGCGACGCCAGCCCCGGCCTGGCCCCCCGAGCGGAGCCTGAGGCGACCCCAGCCCGGCCTGGCCCCCCGAGCGGAGCCTGAGGCGACGCTGGCCCTGTTCTGGCCCCCCCGAGCGGAGCCTGAGGCGACGCCGGCCCCGGCCTGGCCCCACCGAGCGGAGCCTGAGGTGACGCCGGCCCCGGCCTGGCCCCCCGAGCGGAGCCTGAGGCGAGAGCAGGCACAGGCTGGGTCTGGGGGCGTTGCTGGCTCTACGGCGGGAAGGTGCTGGGCCTGGGCACAGGATCGGGGCCACATCTCCCAAGTGCTGGGGGGGGCTTGTGATTGGCGGGTGTGGGGGGGGGACCTGGGATGTGGGGGTCACGGTGTGGGAGGCTGGTTCTCCCCCACCCTCAATGTCTTTCCTCCCCTCCGGTGCCAGGCTGCCACTTCCAGGGTCAGGACCTCGCGGACGGAGAGACCTTCCCGGCCCCCGGCGGGCGCTGCGAGCAGTGTCGCTGCCTGGTACGTGGCAGGCTCTGTGGGGAGAGGGCCGGGCACAGCCCCAGGGGGTGCAGGGAGCCTTGCACAGGGCTTGTGCCAGGGGGGATGGAGCCCGAGGGGAGCGGCGGCACTAGGGAGGGGGCTCAGCATGGCTGAGGACTTGCCCCCCTCACCGCCGTGCCTTGCCCTGCCCTCTTGCAGCAGGGAGAGGTGTCCTGCGGGCCCCTGTCCTGCCCTGGGGTGAAGTGCCCCCACCCGGCCGTGGGCCCCTGCGACTGCCCCATGTGTGACGGCTGCAGCTTCCAAGGGCGAGCGTGCAGCAACGGAGAGCGCTTCCCCGACCCCCATGATGCCTGCCGCCTCTGCTCCTGCCTGGTGAGTGCCCCGTGTCCACCCCCGAAATGCAGCCAGCTCTGGGGAGGGCCCGAGCAGCAAACAACGCCACATGGTGCTGGGGACGGGGGCACAGTCCTGGCGCCAACTGCCTCTGCCGGGGATGCTGGAGTCACCCCGGGGCTTGGCCCAGGACAGTGGGCCGGTAATAGCCACAGATGGGCAGGGCCTTGGGCTCAGCTAAAGGCAGTTTCTCCAACAGCACAGTGCCCACTAGTGCCACCCTGGGGCCAGCACTGAGTGCCAGGAGAGGTGCCCCTGCAGAGCTAGCCCCTCCCTGCATGTTTCCCAGCGCTGGCCCGGCCCTGCCTGTGGGCACCACGGGGGCTTGAGGTCCCAGGGACGGGCTGCTGGGTCGGGGGGGACGTTCGGTCCCTTGCCTGCCAGGCTGGGAGCCCGGCTAGCTGTGATGCCAGCGGCTCTTGCCCCGCAGGATGGCAGCGTGACGTGTGTGCCCGTGCCGTGCTCCCCCGCCCCGTGCCGGAACCCTGTCAACCTGCCCGGCCAGTGCTGCCCCCAGTGCTCCGGCGCCTGCCGCTACCAGGGCCACCTCTACGAGAGCGGGACCACCTTCCGCCCCCCGGCGGGGGACCCCTGCTCCACCTGCACCTGCCTGGTGAGTGAGCCAGCCCGCAGCGCCCACCTGCTCCACCCCGAGCCCCCCGACCTCTACCCGGTTCCCCCTCCGACCCCTGCCCTGATACACCCGGATCCCCCCGACCCCCGTTCAGTTCTTCCCTCCGACCCCTGCCCTGATACACCAGATCCCCACAACCCCTGTCCCGTTCCCCCTCCGACCCCTGCCCTGATACACCCGGATCCCCCCGACCCCCGCACAGTTCTTCCCTCCGACCCCTGCCCTGATACACCCGGATCCCCTCCACCCCTGTCCCGTTCCCCCTCCGACCCCTGCCCTGATACACCCGGATCCCCCAGACCCCCTTGCAGTTCTTCCCTCCGACCCCCGCCCTGATACACCCGGATCCCCCCCACCCCTGTCCCGTTCCCCCTCCGACCCCTGCCCTGATACACCCGGATCCCCCAGACCCCCTTGCAGTTCTTCCCTCCGACCCCCGTCCTGATACACCCGGATCCCCCCCACCCCTGTCCCGTTCCCCCTCCGACCCCTGCCCTGATACACCCGGATCCCCCCAACCCCTGCTCAGTTCTCCCCTCCGACCCCTGCCCCTGTCCCGTTCCCCCTCCAACCCCTGCCCTGATACACCCGGATCCCCCCGACCCCCACGCAGTTCTTCCCTCCGACCCCTGCCCTGATACACCCGGATCCCCCCCACCCCTGTCCCGTTCCCCCTCCGACCCCTGCCCTGATACACCTGGATCCCCCCCACTCCCGCTCAGTTCTCCCCTCCGACTCCCGTCCCACTCTGCCTGATCCCCCTGTCTGACGCCCACCTCGATCCCCCCCAACCCTGATCCCCCGACTTCCGCTGGGTTCCCCCCTCTGATCCCCGCCCCACTCTAGCCAGATCTGCCCTTTCTGACCCCCACCTGGCTTCTCCCAGATTCCACATGCTCTGCCCGGATCCCTCTCCAAACCCCTCCTGGTTCCCTCCCTCCACCTCCTGGCCCCTGCTCAGACCCCCCCAACCGGTGCTCCACCCAGATCGATCCAATAATCCCTCCCCATCACTGCCCAGCTCCTCCCAGATCCCCCCCCTCCAGCCCTGCTCTTCTCAGACACCCCCTGCTGTCTCGGGTACCCCTCCCCCACCTCTCTTGCGAGCCCCCTGCCCGCAGCCTAGCAGCCCCGTGTGCCCGCAGGACGAAGCAGTGACGTGCCAGCGCGAGCCCTGCCTGCAGCAATGCACCCACCCCGTGCCGCCCGCCGCCCCCTCCTGCTGCCCCGACTGCAACCGCTGCCTCTTCGAGGGCCAGGAGCTCGCCAGCCGCCAGGCCGTCACCCCGCCCTCGGACCCCTGCCAGCGCTGCCGCTGCCTGCATGGCAACGTGCTCTGCGCCCCCGTCCTGTGCCCCCAGGCCGCCTGTGCCAGCCCCGTCCGGCGCCCGGGCCACTGCTGCCCTGAGTGTCCAGGTGAGGAGCCCGCTGCCTCCTGCCTTCTAGCTGCTGCTGCGGGCGGCTGGGCAGGTTCGGGGACAGCAGAAGCCACAGAGGTGCCAGCTGAGCTGCCTCCACTAGGGGGCGCTGCTGGCAAGGCATAGCCTGGGGGATGGGGCAGAGCGGGGGGGGGGGGAGAGGCACAGCCAAGGGCGGGGGATGGGGGGAGGGGTGGGGGCACGGCCCAGCCGGGGGGGTTGGGGGAGAGCCAGGAGGATGGGGGAGGGCCGTGGGGATGGGCAGCCCCCTGCAGTGGTTCACTTCAGCACATCTGGCCAGGGCGAGAGGGCGGCACTGACCCCCCCTCTCTGTCTCAGTGTGCCGGCACGGGGGGCAGGAGTATCCCGAGGGCTCGCACTGGCCGTCCCCGACGGACCCCTGCCAGCGGTGCTCCTGTGCGGTAAGAGTCCCCTAGAGCCCCCCGCCCCCGTCGGTCTGGGCCCCCGCACATCTCCCCGGGCCTGGCCCCACCCTCCCGGTGGGAACTCACTCCCTGGCAGGACCAGGCCAGGCGCCCTGGGGTTCAGTGCAGCGGGGGCAGAGGGGCAGTGACCCCACACGTGCCGGGCCTGCCCCGAGATCCCCTGCACCACGGGGCCGTGGCAGGGTGGGGGTGGAGATGCCTGGATCCCCCTGCGGTCTCCCCTACCCCTGGGGGGGCAGCTGGGCTGCCTTCATCCCCCAGCCCCCCCATGCCCCAAGATTAGCTGCCAAGACTAGCCGGCTCCCCCTGCAGCCCCCCAACCTACCCCCCACCCCTCCCCTGGCTGCACCACCCCCTACTTGCCCACTCTCCTGGCCTCGTTGCCCCCTACCTGGCTGCACCGCCCCCAGCTCCGCTGGTGCCCCAGCTCCCCCCCCCCCGCACCCACAGAACGAGGTACAGGCTGAAGTAGTGCCCAGGGCTGGGACCCGAGCATGGCTCCTGTCTCCCCCCGCCCCCCACCCCGGCTCAGCAGGCTGGCTCGGGGCATTGGTGCCCGGCTGGCTCAGTGCCGGGCGTTCCTTGCCCAGGTCAGGGTGGGCGTGTCAGCCAGACCCCCCCCAGCACCACGCCCATCTCTGGGGCACAGACTGGGAGGGCAGCGAGAGCCGCGGGCGGGGGCCAGCCAGCCGTTCCAAGGCTCCAGGGAGCTGGGCACTAACGCCACATGGGCTGAGGCCACCAGGTTCCTGGGGGGCTGGGGCGGGGACTGTGTGTGCAATGCCCATGAGCACCGGCTGGTTCTTCCCTCATGGGAGAGCCCCCCACGGCCCCTTCGCTGTGCCCCGGGGGTACTGACCCCGCCTGGGCGTGTGTAGGTCACAGTGTGGGTTACATGTGTGGGTCACAGTGTGCCCGGGGAGGCAGGTTGGACCCGGCTGTACTGGCCCCGCCTGGTCGTGTGGGTCCCAGGATTTGATTGTTTTGCAGGTGTTTGTCCAAGCCCCCCAAGCGGCACTGTCCCAGGCCCGGCGACAGGCCCCCCGGCTGGGGTGGGTTTGCTGGATGTTTTGCACTAGGTGGCAGCCACCGGGGACTTGGTGCAAATGTTCTGCCCAAACGCCGCTGGTCAGCGAAGACACGGTCCAGACGAAGAGCGTTCGCCATTCGACCCTGGGCACCAGCACCCCCAGCTGGGGCAAGAGCTCCATCGACCTATTCTCCAGCCCCGATCTTCAGCCCCCGTTCGTGCTCCGGACGGGTTGCCTCCGGGTGGAGGGGGGGTATCCCAGGCCGGGGGCTCCCCCCACGCTGACGGCTTTGCCTTTCCCCTCTCAGGGCGGGGACGTGCTCTGCGTGAAGGCCCCGTGCCCCCCGCTGACGTGCACCCACCAAGTGATAGAGCCCGGGGACTGCTGCCCCCGCTGCAAAGGTACCACATGCTCCGGCCGCTGCCCGCCCAATGTCCCCCCGGGGGTGGCGGGCCTATCCCTTTAAGAGAGGCGGGCCATCTACATAACTCTGCCCCAAACATCGGTCCCTATCAGTCAATAATGATTCTTTAGCATGGGGAGTCGGCGACTTCTGTTGGTCCATATTGGGCCGATAGTGCCCCCCCGGGCAGGCCGCTGCAGGCTCTGACGTGGGACAGTGGGCGCCCATTGGTCTATATCGGCCTGATGCTCCTGTGCAGAGTGCACAGGCGTGACATTGGCGTGAGTCTGACCGGCTGCTCTCCCGGTGCCCGCAGGCTGCATGTACGACGGGCAGGAGCACGCCAACGGCACCAGCTGGTTCTCCTCCCCCTGCGTGTCCTGCCTGTGCACCCACGGCATCGCCACCTGCGCCCAGATCCGCTGCCTCGGCTCCTGCCTCCGCCCCGTCCAGGTGCCCGGGGAATGCTGCCCACTGTGTGCAGGTGCGAGGGCGGGCGCGGCTCTGCCAGGCCCACACAGGGACGGGGAGGGGGCACAGGGGCTCAGAGGTGGACAGCTGCTGCAGAAGAGGGCACGGGCTGGAGCCGTGGGGTCGTAGAGTCAAAGGCTGGACAGGACTGTCTGACACCCCCCTCTCCCCCCCCCCCCCGCCTGGCACAGGCCAGAGAGCTGTCCCTGTTACCCCCATATCAAACCCAGAGACCTGCGGCCAAAGCGCCTCTGTGACAATGCGGTTCTGGCGGAACCCAACTGAGAGTGCCAACTCAGGACAAATTGCTCAAATAGGGCAGTTACAGCCCAAGGCTGGGGTTTTTCCACCTCTCAGGCAAACCAAACCAGCCAGACTAAGAGGACTTCAGTCTCACCCCACTGGCTAACCGCAAGTCTCACAAGCAATCTCCTTAGACACTCCAGTTTCCCAGTATTACCACCAGTACCACTCGTTATGGGGACAAATGGTTATGAAAACCAATACCCCAGTAAAAGAAAAAGGTTCTCCTGATCCCAAAGGACCAAGCCCCAGACCCAGGTCAATATACAAATCAGATCTTACCCACAAATCACGCTGTTGCCAATCCTTTAGAATCTAAAATCTAAAGGTTTATTCATAAAAGGAAAAAGATAGAGATGAGAGCTAGAATTGGTTAAATGGAATCAATTCCATACAGTAATGGCAAAGTCTTGGTTCAGGCTTGCAGCAGCGATAGAATAAACTGCAGGTTCAAATCAAGTCTCTGGAATACATCCCCCGCTGGGATGGGTCATTCAGTCCTTTGTTCAGAACTTCAGTTTATAGCAAAGTCCCTCCAGAGGTAAGAAGCAGGATTGAAGACAAGATGGAGATCAGGCATCAGCCTTTTATGGTCTTTTCCAGGTGTAAGAACATCTCTTTGTTCTTACTGTGGAAAATTACAGCAAAATGGAGTCTGGAGTCACATGGGCAAGGCCCTGCAAACTTTGCTGAGTCTCAAGGCATATTTGCCTTCTCTCAATGAGTCCATTGTATAGCTGATGGTCCTTAATGGGCCATCAAGCAGGCTAGGCAGAGCTAATCTCAGCTTGTCTGGGATGTCACCCAGCAGCATAGCATAAGTTTGAAATACAGACAGTATAGAGCCAATATTCATAACTTCAACTACAAAATTGATACACACATATAGACAGCATAATCATAACCAGTAAACCATAACCTTGTCTTAGACACCCCATTTGACCCCCTTTATACAAGATTTGGGTGCCACTACAGGACCTTGGTTGCAACAATGATGTATATGGTCCCAGATTATATCAATAACATCACAGCCTCCCAGACAGGCCCCAGGGGGCGGAGCTCTGCTGGGCGTGTCCGGCTGTGCACACGTTCGTGCCCCAGGGACGTCCTCACGCCCGGTGGCCCTGTGTGTGCGCCCGAGAATCACAGCCTGGCGCTGGGCGTGTGGAGTCGCTTATCGACGTGAGCCCTGGATCCCGCCCAGCGTCTCCGCTCTGCGGGGTACAGGCCCCGCTCTGTGCGGCCTGCGCCTCTCGGTCCTGCACGGGGGACTTTGCATTTGGCTGCATTGACCCATTTTGTTTGAACGGGCCAGGCGAGGCAGATGGCACCATGGGACGGCCCCTCCTCAGCATTATTAACCTCCCCGCCCCCCAGCCGCAGGCGTTATCAACAGTGATTCCACATTTACTGTTTCTTTGACTAGTGGCTGATCTGAGAGCCAGGACTCCTGGGTTCTGTCTCCAGCTCTGAGAGGGGAGTGGGGTTTAGTGGTTAGAGTGGGGCAGGGCTGGGAGCCAGGACTCCTGGGTTCTGTCCCCGGCTCTGGGAGGGGAGTGGGGTCTGGTGGTTAGTGGGGCAGGGCTGGGAGCCAGGACTCCTGGGTTCTGTCCCTGGCTCTGGGAGGGGAGTGGGATTTAGTGGTTAGAGTGGGGCAGGGCTGGGAGCCAGGACTCCTGGGTTCTGTCCCTGGCTCTGGGAAAGGAGTGGGGTTTAGTGGTTAGAGTGGGGCAGGGCTGGGAGCCGGGACTCCTGGGTTCTGTCCCCAGCTCTGGGAGGGGAGTGGGATTTAGTGGTTAGAGTGGGGCAGGGCTGGGAGCCAGGACTCCTGGGTTCTGTCCCCGGCTGTGGGAGAGGAATGGGGACTCCCCCCACTGCGCTGAGCAGGTTCTCTCCCCAGACTGCGTGTTCGAGGGCCGGCCGTACAGCCCCGGGGAGAGCTTCCAGCCGTCGCTGGACCCCTGCGAGATCTGCACCTGTGAGGTAAGGGAGCAGGGGGCAAACACTGTTCTGTCCCCTCCTCCCAGGCTGGGGGCTCCCCCAGGCCTCCCACACTGTACACTCGCCCTGGGGTGCCGCGGCTTTGGGGGGCTGCTCTCCCGTCTGGAGGCTTTTGGGGGGGTTATTCCGACTGGGCTGGCAGGGTCTGTGCTGGGGGTGGGGGGCAGGACAGTAACCAGCCTGGCCTCTGCCTTTCGTTCCAGCTGCTGGCGGCCGGGGGGCTGCACGTACGCTGCTACCGCAGACAGTGCCCCAGCCTGGTGGGCTGCCCCAGGAGCCAGATCCAGCCGCCCGGGCCGCACCACTGCTGCCCCACCTGTGCCCGTGAGTACCCTGCGGGCACGCGCCAGGGCTGCTCAGCCAGGGCATGGCACAGGGCGGGCATTGCTCTGGAACGCCCCGTGCCTACCCCCGCACCCCACAGTGCCCCCTGCTGGGCGAGGCCGGGCTGGAGTCTCCAGGAACTCCCCCCACAGCCAGTGCCCCCACTGTGCTCCCCACAGCCCCCCTGCTGGGCTAGGCCAGGCTGCAGGCATCAGGAGTGCCCCCACAGCCAGCGCTCCTACCCCGCTCCCCACAGCGCCCCCTGCTGGGCGAGGCCGGGACTGAAGTCACTGGGAGTGCCCCCACAGCCAGTGCCCCCACGGTGCTCCCCACAGCGTCCCCTGCTGGGCGAGACCCACGGCCAGTGCCCCACGGTGCTCCCCACAGCGCCCCCTGCTGGGCGAGGCTGGGGCTGAAGTCACTGGGAGTGCCCCCACAGCCAGTGCCCCCACAGTGCTCCCCACAGCGCCCCCTGCTGGGCTAGGCCAGGCTGCAGACATCAGGAGTGCCCCCACAGCCAGTGCCCCCACGGTGCTCCCCACAGCGCCCCCTGCTGGGCGAGGCCGGGGCTGAAGTCACTGGGAGTGCCCCCACGGCCAGTGCCCCCACGGTGCTTCCCACAGCGCCCCCTGCTGGGCGAGGCCGGGGCTGAAGTCACTGGGAGTGCCCCCACGGCCAGTGCCCCCACGGTGCTCCCCACAGAGCCCCCTGCTGGGCGAGGCCGGGGCTGAAGTCACTGGGAATGCCCCCACGGCCAGTGCCCCCACGGTGCTCCCCACAGCGCCCCCTGCTGGGCGAAGCCGGGGCTGAAGTCACTGGGAGTGCCCCCACGGCCAGTGCCCCCACGGTGCTCCCCACAGAGCCCCCTGCTGGGCGAGGCCGGGGCTGAAGTCACTGGGAGTGCCCCCACAGCCAGTGCCCCCACGGTGCTCCCCACAGTGCCCCCTGCTGGGCGAGACCGGGGCTGGAGCAGCTGGAAGCTCCCCCATGGCCAGCGCCTGCTCCCTGTAGTGCCCCCTACTGGGCCAAACCAGGGCTGGAGTTGCCAGGAGCTCCCCCCACGGCCAGAGCCCCTCCCCACAGCGCCCCCTGCTGGGCGAGGCCGGGGCTGAAGTCACTGGGAGTGCCCCCACAGTGCTCCCCACAGCGCCCCCTGCTGGGCCAAACCGGGGCTGGAGTCGCCAGGAGCTCCCCCCACGGCCAGAGCCCGTCCCCACAGCGCCCCCTGCTGGGTGAGGCTGGGCTGGGCTGTTTCCCGTCACACAGGTGTCTGGCCCTGGCTCCCTCCAGCAGGGCAGGGCAGCGTGGGGCTGGCTCTGGTGCCCCAGCCCCTCGCCCGGTCCCTCACTCCGCTGCCTTTGTGACTTGCAGAGGCCTTGAGTAACTGCACGGCGGAGCTGGCCGGGAACGAGCTCCAGGTGGCCGACGACCCCTGTTACACCTGCCAGTGCAAGGTACGTGGCCCGGGGCCGGCTCTGTCCCTCTGCCGGGCACGGCTGCCTTGGCGCCTGGCTCAGCTGAGCGTGGCCCTGCTGTGTGATCAGACCCCCAGGCCGGCGCCTGCCCTCAGCCCTTCGCGTCCCGATTGCTCCACTGGGCTCTCCGTGCAGCAACTTCTGCACTTCTGTGTGTGTGTGTGCAGGGGGTGCCGTGGCCCCGTCCCATGCGTGTGTGTGTGTGTGTGTGTGTGTGTGTGTGTGTGTGTGTGTGTGTGTGTGCAGGGGGTGCCGTGGCCCCGTCCCATGCGTGTGTGTGTGTGTGTGCAGGGGGTGCCGTGGCCCCGTCCCATGCGTGTGTGTGTGTGTGTGCAGGGGGTGCCGTGGCCCCGTCCCATGCGTGTGTGTGTGTGTGTGTGTGTGTGTGCAGGGGGTGCCCCGTCCCTGTCACGTGTGTGTGTGTGTGTGCAGGGGGTGCCCCGTCCCCGTCCCGGGGGTGTGTGTGCTGTGGCCCCGTCCCAGGTGTGTGTGCCCATGCCGTGGCCCCGTCCCATGCGTGTGTGTGTGTGTGTGTGTGTGTGTGCAGGGGGTGCCCCGTCCCTGTCACGTGTGTGTGTGTGTGTGTGTGTGTGTGTGTGTGTGTGCAGGGGGTGCCGTGGCCCCGTCCCATGCGTGTGTGTGTGTGTGTGTGTGTGTGCAGGGGGTGCCGTGGCCCCGTCCCATGCGTGTGTGTGTGTGTGCAGGGGGTGCCGTGGCCCCGTCCCATGCGTGTGTGTGTGTGTGTGTGTTCAGGGGGTGCCCCGTCCCCGTCCCGGGTGTGTGTGTGTGTGTTTGTGTGTGTGTGTGTGTGTGTGTGTGCTGTGGCCCCGTCCCAGGTGTGTGTGCCCATGCCGCGGCCCCGTCCCGTGTGTGTGTGTGCAGGGGGTGCCGTGGCCCCATCCTGGGTGTGTGTGCCCATGCCGCGGCCCCGTCCCGTGTGTGTGTGTGCAGGGGGTGCCGTGGCCCCATCCCATGTGTGTGTGTGTGTGTGTGTGTGTGCGTGTGTCCATGCCGCGGCCCCGTCCCGTGTGTGTGTGTGTGTGTGTGTGTCCATGCCGCGGCCCCGTCACGGGTTGGCACCTGTGCCATGGCTGAATCCCGGCCCCCGCTCTTCTCATTGCAGGATCTCACCTGGGTGTGTGTGCGCCAGGGCTGTCCGCAGCTCAGCTGCCCCCTTGCCGAGCAGTTCACCCCCCAGGGCACCTGCTGCCCCGTCTGCGACGGTGACGTATGGCCAGCGCCCGCTCACGCCCAGAGGCCTTGCCGATGGGCACCTCGGTGCACATTTCGTTGTGGGGGGGAGGGGGAGCAGCATGGCAGCAAGAAGTGGGGGGCTGGGATCTGGGGATCCCTGCGTTCCAGGCATCAACTCCCCCCTTCCCAGCTGGCACGGAGCCCTGTGGCTGGGGTGCTTGGAGCTGGCCACAAGGCAGCTGCCCCTAATGGGACAGCAGAGGCCAAGCGGACAAGGGGGACCCCGAGGCAGTGACGCTGGGTTAGCTTCCCCCAGGTCTGTCTGTCCAGGCACCCGTCCCTGCAGACAGACAGCGCAGCACTAGCTCTGAGCCCCGCCCAGCCCAGGGCTGGTAACTCTGAAGCCTAGTGATGGCTATGTACCAGTCAGCACAGGACTGACTGTGTGAGAATCCCGCCCCATCCCATCATGTGCCCCCCCGGGAACCGTCCTGCTCTGTCATTGGGCGACTGTCTGCCCACGCAGTTCCCAGTGCCCGTCCCCGTGGGTCTGGGGGCAGCGGCTGACCCCCCCCCCTTGCAGAGTGCGTGATAGAGACTGGAGGGCGCCGGGTGTCGGACGGTGAGAGCTGGACGGACAGCGAGGGCGACTGCGTCAGCTGCACCTGTAATGTAAGACTCAGCATGGCCCAGCGGGGGCAGCCCCCACCCCAGCCCAGTGTGTCTGTGCCCGGGGGCATCCCCTCCCCCCGACCCGGTACGTCTGTGCCCTAGGGCATCCCTCCCCCCCCCACCAGGTGCATCTGTGCCCTGGGGCATCCCCTCCCCACCCGGTGCGTCTGTGCCCTAGGGCATCCCCTCCCCCCCACCCGGTATGTCTGTGCCCTAGGGCATCCCCTCCCCCCAACCCGGTACGTCTGTGCCCTAGGGCATCCCTCCCCCCCCCCCACCAGGTGCATCTGTGCCCTGGGGCATCCCCTCCCCACCCGGTGCGTCTGTGCCCTGAGGCATCCCCCCCCCACCCGGTGCGTCTGTGCCCTGGGGCATCCTCTCCCCCCCACCCGGTACGTCTGTGCCCTAGGGCATCCTCTCCCCCCCACCCGGTACGTCTGTGCCCTAGGGCATCCCCTTGTGACAATGCTGTTCTGGCGGAACCCAACTGAGAGTGCCAACTCAGGACAAATTGCTCAAATAGGGCAGTTACAGCCCAAGGCTGGGGGTTTTTCCACCTCTAAGGCAAACCAAACCAGCCAGACTAAGAGGACTTCAGTCTCACCCCACTGGCTAACTGCAAGTCTCACAAGCAATCTCCTTAGACACTCCAGTTTCCCAGTATTACCACCAGTACCACTCGTTATGGGGACAAATGGTTATGAAAACCAATACCCCAGTAAAAGAAAAAGGTTCTCCTGATCCCAAAGGACCAAGCCCCAGACCCAGGTCAATATACAAATCAGATCTTACCCACAAATCACGCTGTTGCCAATCCTTTAGAATCTAAAATCTAAAGGTTTATTCATAAAAGGAAAAAGATAGAGATGAGAGTTAGAATTGGTTAAATGGAATCAATTACATACAGTAATGGCAAAGTTCTTGGTTCAGGCTTGCAGCAGCGATGGAATAAACTGCAGGTTCAAATCAAGTCTCTGGAATACATCCCCCGCTGGGATGGGTCCTCAGTCCTTTGTTCAAAGCTTCAGCTTGTAGCAAAGTTCCTCCAGAGGTATGAAGCAGGATTGAAGACCAGATAGATATGAGGCATCAGCCTTATATAGTCTTTTCCAGGTGTAAGAACATCTCTTTGTTCTTACTGTGGAAAATTACAGCAACATGGAGTCTGGAGTCACATGGGCCAGTCCCTGCATACTTTGCTGAGTTACAAGGCGTATCTGCCTTCTCTCAATGGGTCCATTGTATAGCTGATGGTCCTTAATGGGCCATCAAGCAGGCTAGGCAGAGCTAATCTCAGCTTGTCTGGGATGTCACCCAGAAGCATAGCATAAGTTTGCCATACAGACAGTATAGAGCCAATATTCATAACTTCGACTACAAAAGTGATACACACATATAGACAGCATAATCATAACCAGTAAACCATAACCTTGTCCTAGACACCCCATTTGACCCCCTTTATACAAGATTTGCGTGCCACTACAGACCTTGGTTGCAACAATGATCTATACGGTCCCAGTTTATGTCAATAACGTCACACCCCTCCCCCCCACCCAAGCCCAGTGCGTCTGTGCCCTGGGGCATCCCCTCCCCGCCCCACCCAGTACGTCTGTGCCCTGGGGCATCCCCCCCCCCACCCAGTACGTCTGTACCCTGGGGCATCCCCCCCTCACCCGGTACGTCTGTGCCCTAGGGCATCCCCTCCCCCCACCCCGTGCGTCTGTGCCCTGAGGCATCCCCCCGCCACCCGGTGCGTCTGTGCCCTGGGGGCTCCCTTCCCGCCCCCAGCCTGGTGTATCTGTGTCCCTACCCCTCTCCCTCCAGCCAGCGATTCCCCAGGCGCCAAGCAGGGAGGGGCTGCGCCTGGGTCCCGCGGCAAGGCCTGGAGGGGAACCCAGGAGTCCTGGCTCTGTGGCAGGGATTCCCAGACAGGCCATGTGGAACCTTGCTTGGGCTGCCCCCTCCCGGCCAGCGGGGGTGGGGTACTGAACTGGCGAGGGGCGTGCCCGCCTGTGTGCCTGCAAGGCCAATGGGTGTGTTTGGGGGGCAGAGGGCAGGGCTCTCAGTGTGGAAAGGATGGAGCAGCCCCCCCCGCAGCAGGCGTGCCCTCTGCAGACTGGCTACCGTGCCCTCTGCGCCGTGGGGGTGCCTGGCCGGGGTGGAGAGGGGCAGAGGGCTGCCAGGTGCCCTGCCCGAGGGCCTGGGTGCCCACTCCTCTCTGGTGTCTCTGCCGTGCAGCGGGGCCATGTGGAGTGCCACATCGCAGAGTGCGAACCCGTGGAGTGCCAGGGCGGCCTGCGGAAGGTGCAGATGCCCGGCTCCTGCTGCTACAAGTGCCAAGGTAGGAGCTGCTCTTGGTGGGCTAGCCAGGTGCAGGGCCCACATCCCAGGAGAGGAGGGGTGCCAGGCCAGTGACTCCACAATGCCAGGCTCCCTAGGGGTGGGGGGGGTGCCCAGTACGGTGCCAGCCCCTCGCTGGCAGATCCCGGAGGGCAGCACGGAAGAGGTTAGAGGGGCTGTGCACAGATGGCGCCTTCGGCTTCGTTGGTGCCAGTCTGAGCGGGGTTAACATCATAGCCTCTTAGGTGACCAGATGTCCTGATTTTACAGGGACAGTCCCAATTTTTGGGTCTTTTTCTTATATGGGCTCCTATTACCCCCCACCCCGTCCCGATTTTTCACACTTGCTGCCTGGTCACCCTACAGCCTCTGTGCTGCGGCTGACCAGTGTCAGCCCTACACCCCAGATGGGGAAACTGAGGCACAGAGCAGGGGAAGGGGTCAGTGCTGGGAGTAGGACCAGGAGTCCTGGCTCCCATGGTGTGCCCTGCTTGAATCACCAGCCACGCTGCCTTCTGCGTTCACACACCGGCCCCTCACTGGGCGGGCCAGACCTGGTGCCCCTGCCTGCGCCATGCCAGTGCTGCCACCTTGTCAGGACCCGGCGCTGCCCCCAGGCCGCTGTCTTCTGGACCTGGGGGGGCCCCACAACGCTGCCTCCATGCTCTGCCCCCAGACCCGGACGGCTCCTGCTCCTACCAGGGCCAGCAATACCAGGCCAGCGAGCACTGGCAGGTGGACACCTGCACCGCCTGCACCTGCGTCTCTGGGGAGGTGCACTGCCGGAGCCAGCGCTGCCCCCCGCCCGCCTGCGCCGCGGTGAGTGGGGCGCTCGGGCCGGGGCCCGGCTAGACCCTCCCCTCCCTCTCCCCGCTGGTCGAGCTCCTTGGCTGGCCTTCCCCTCCAGCCCATGGGGGGCGCGTCAGGGGCCCCAGTGAGGACTTGCCTTGGCCACTGGGGTGTGAGTGGTGTCCCACTGCCCACCCCATTACCCCGTGAGGGGTCCCATAGCCGTGCCGGGGGGTGGCAGCCAGGGTGGGAGGCGGTGGGAAGGGTGGAAGCCAGCGGCAGGCGTCACGGGGCCGGGAGGGGGATGGGAGAGTGGCAGCCAGCCGTGGGCATTACAGGGACAGGAGGGGGCAGAGGCTGGCACCCGCATCCCCGTAACGGCCCCTGTGCGCCCAGGATGAGACGCCCGCGCTAACGCCAGGCATGTGCTGCCCTCACTGCCTGCCCCGCCCCGCCACCTGCCTGGCCTTCGGCGACCCGCACTACCGCACCTTCGACGGGCGGCTACTGCACTTCCAGGGCACCTGCACCTACGTCCTGGCCCAGGACTGCCAGGGGGGGGACTTCAGGTGAGAGGGGGCGTGGCTGACCTGGGCAACAGCCCCGGGCCAGGCGCCTGGGGGGAAGGGAAAGGCTGCCTAGTGGTGAGAGCTGGGGGCCAGGGCCAGGACTCCTGGGTTCTGTCCGAGCTCTGGGAGGGGAGTGGGGGCTAGTGGTTAGAGCAGGGGGCTGGGCGCCAGGACTCCTGGGTTCTGTCCCTGCTCTGGGAGGGAGTGGGGGCTGGTGGTTAGAGCAGGAGGCTGGGGTCCAGGACTCCTGGGTTTTATTGGGAGTGGGGGTTAGTGGGTTAGACCAGGGGGCTGGGATCCAGGACTCCTGGGTTCTATCCCCAGACCTGGGAAGGGAGTGGTGCCTAGTGGTTAGAACAGGGGGCTGGGGGCCAGGACTCCTGGGTCCTATCCCCAGTTCTGGGAGGGGAGTGGGGGCTAGTGGTTAGAGCAGGGGGCTGGGGGCCAGGACTCCTGGGTTCTATCCCCAGCCCTGGGAGGGGAGTGGGGTCTAGTGATTGGAGGTTTGGAGCCTGGACTCCTGGATTCTGTTCCCAGCTCTGACCCTAGCCGACTGAGGAAAGCCCCCCCTCTCACACCCTGGCCTACTGACCCTGGGCCCGTCTCCTGCCCGCAGCATCCACGTGACCAATGACGACAGGGGTCGCCCGGGCGTGGCCTGGACCAAGGAGGTGACAGTGCGAGTCGGGGACGTCGTGGTGCAGCTGCTGCAGGACTGGCTGGTCAGGGTGAGATGGGCAATGCTGCCGGGCCGGACACCCACTGCACCCCAAACCTCTGCCCGCCACTGCCTGGGGTGGAGCCGGGTCTGGAGCCCGTGCTGGGCGGGGCAGGGCCTAGTGTGGTTACAGGGAGGTCGCCGGGAGCCCGTGCTGGGCTGGGCGGGGCCCTGGTGCGGTTACGGGGAGGTCGCCTGGAGCCCGTGCTGGCGGGGCGGGGCCCTGGTGCGGTTACGGGGAGGTCGCCTGGAGCCCGTGCTGGTGGGGCGGGGCCCTGGTGTGGTTACGGGGAGGTCGCCGGGAGCCCATGCTGGGCTGGGCGGGGTCCTGGTGCGGTTACGGGGAGGTCGCCTGGAGCCCATGCTGGGCGGGGTGGGGCCAGGGAGATTGCCCGGAGCCCGTGCTGGGCGGGGCGGGGCCCTGGTGCGGTTACGGGAGGTCACCTAGAGGCAGGAGGGAGCCAGGCTGCACAGGTGGGACCCCGGTGTCCTGTGGTGCCCGCTGAGGCCCTGCTCGCCCCTCCCAGGTGGACGGCCAGGTGGTGGCCCTGCCCTTCCTCAAGGAGCCCCACCTCTACGTCGAGCGCCAAACCAACACCGTCCTGCTCAACACCAACATCGGGGTGAAGGTAACGGCCGGGCGTGGGGGTCCCCTACCTGCTGCTGCCCACTGGGGTGCCGTCGCCGGGCCCCCAATCCAGGCTGTGCCAGCGGGAGGGCGCTGCCACACGGGTATTGCAGACCCTTCCTGGCAGTGCCCGATCCAGCCCTGGGCCTGGCAGGTGGAGTGGCACGTGACCAGCAGCTGGCTGGGCTCTGTGCCCCGCATGGCGGGGTGCTGCCCATCTCCTTCTCCCCCCAGGTCCTGTGGAGCGGGCGCTCGCAACTGGAGGTCAGCGTGCCCGGCACCTACAAGGGGCACACGTGCGGCCTGTGCGGCGACTTCAACGGCCACCCGCAGGACGACGCCCGCCTGCGCTCGGGGCAGTTGGCCCGCGCCGAGGCCGCCTTCGGCAACAGCTGGAGGGTGAGTGGGGCCAGGCAGGGCCGCCCCAGAAGCAGAGAGACAGGTCCTGCGGCCGCCCACGGCCCGGCTTCCTTCCCCCCATAATCCCCCCGCAGCCCAGCTCTCTAACCCCCAATTACCCCCCCAACCCGGCTCCCTTCTCCCCATTGCCCCCCGGCCCTGCTCCCTTCCCCCCATAACCCCCCGCCCCAGCCCAGCTCTCTTCCCCCCCCCAACGTCCCCCGGCCTGGTTCCTTCCCCCCATTGCCCCCCCCAGCCCGGCTCCCTTCCCCCCCCAACGCCGCCCCAGCCCTGCTCCCTTCCCCCCATAACCCCCACCAGCCCGGCTCTCTAACCCCCCATTGCCCCCCAGCCCGGCTCCCTTCCCCTCATCACCCCACAGCCCAGCTCCCTTCCCCCCATAACCCCCCCAGCCCAGCTCCCTTCCCCGCCATCGTCCCCCCCGGCCCTGCTCCCTTCCCCCCATAACCTTCCCAGCCCCGCTTCCTAACCCCCCATTGCTCCCCTACCCCTGCTTGGATCCTTTCCCCCCATCACCCCCCAGCCCGGCTCCCTTCCCCCCTATCGCCCCCCCCGGCCTCGATCCCTTCCCCCCATAACATCCCCAGCCCAGCTCCCTTCCCCCCCATCGCCCCCCCAGCCCTGCTCCCTTCCCCCCATACTCCCCCCAGCCCTGCTACCTAACCCCCCATTGCCCCCCCACCCTGGCCTGGCTCCCTTCCCCCATCGCCCCCTGTCCCAGCTCCCTTCCCCCCCATTGCCCCCCCTCCGGCCCGGCTCCCTTCCCTCTATAACCCCCCCCAGCCTGGCTCTTTCCCCCCCCCATTGCCCCACTGGCCCTGCTCCCTTCCCCCCATAACCCCTCCCAGTCCAGCTCCCTGCCCCCCCATGACCCCCCCGGCCTGGTTCCCTTCCCTCCATAACACCCCCCAGCCCGGCTCCCTTCCCCCCATAAACCCCCCCAGCCTGGCTTCCTTCCCTCCCATTGCCCCCCAGCCTGGCTCCCTTCCCCCCATATCACCCCCCAGCCCAGCTCCCTTTACCCCATCGCCCCCCCCTCCCAGCTCCCTTTCCCCCCCACATTGCCAGCCAGGACCGGGCCGGCGGAGGAAGCTCTCAGCATCCCTCTGGGGTGCCCATCATGACCCCCAGGTGCTCTGGAGTGAGGGCTGCGCCCCCGACTAGGGCGGATTCGAGGCAGAAGGGAGGAGACAGCCAGGACATGGGTTAACAGCCCCGCTTGCCTGCTCCCTGCAGCGCCCCCCAGTGCCACACCAGGGCATTGGAACCAGCACTGGCTGCCAGGGGAGAGCGCCCCCTCCCGAGCCCCCCACTCCCTGCAGCACAGCGCCCCCTAGTGCCACATAGGGGCATTGGAACCAGCACTGATTGCCAGGGGAGAGCGCCCCCTCCCGAGCCCCCCACCCCCGCAGGACTGCGCCCCCTAGCGCCACATAGGGGCATTGGAACCAGCACTGGCTGCCAGGGGAGAGCGCCCCCTCCCGAGCCCCCCCACCCCCGCAGGACTGCGCCCCCTAGCGCCACATAGGGGCATTGAGGCCAGCACTGGCTGCCAGGGGAGAGCGCTCCCTGCTGAGCCCCCCACCCCCACAGGACTGTGCCCCCTAGCGCCACATAGGGGCATTGAGGCCAGCACTGGCTGCCAGTGGAGAACGCTCCCTGCTGAGCCCCCCACTCCCGGCAGCACAGCGCCCCCTAGTGCCACATAGGGGCATTGGAGCCAGCACTGACTGCCAGGGGAGAGCGCCCCCTGCTGAGCCCCCCATCCCCGCAGGACTGCGCCCCCCTAGCACCACCATGGGGCGCTGGCCCCCCACCCCCTGCCCTCCCTCCCTGCAGCCCCTGGGCTCTGCTGGGTCCCCCAGAGAGCCAGGCGGCTGCCAGGCCCAGGCTGGGAGGGTGCTGGGGGCGCTGCCCCCTGCCGGCGCTGACATCGTCTCTGGGGCAGGTGCAGAGCGGGAACGGCACAGGCGGGCCGTGTGCCGACGGGCGGGATGTGGATCCCTGCAAGGAGGCCGGCTACCGTGCCCGCAAGGAGGCCAACGCCCGCTGCAAGGTGCTGAAGTCGGGGGCCTTCGAGCCCTGCCACCCCCTGGTGCCCCCGGAGCCCTTCTTCGCCGCCTGCGTCTACGACCTGTGCGCCTGCGGGGCCGGCGCCGACCAGTGCCTGTGCGACGCGCTGGAGGCCTACGCCGCCCTGTGCCGCCGGGCCGGGCTGGCTCTGCGCTGGCGCTCGCCCACGCTCTGCGGTGAGGGGGGGTCAGCGCTTCCCAATCCTCCCCCCAAACCCTCGCAGCCCCTGCCCGGCACTGACCCCCACAGGTCGGGGGGCAGGACCCATGCTGGCTCAGAGCGGGGGGAGCCCTTGGGGGGCAGGCCCTGGGCTGGTTCAGATTGGGGGCCAGGCCCTGGGCTAGCTCAGATCGGGGGGGGAGGAGGGAGCCCTGTGGGGGGCAGGCGCTGGGCTGGCTCAGATCGGGGGGGAGGAGGGAGCCCTGTGGGGGGCAGGCCCTGGCCTGGCTCACATTGGGGGACAGGCCCTTGGCAGGCTCAGATCGGGGGGGAGCCCTGTGGGGGGCAGGCGCTGGGCTGGCTCAGATTGGGGGGAACAGGACCTGGGGGCAGGCCCTGGCCTGGCTCACATTGGGGGACAGGCCCTTGGCAGGCTCAGATCGGTGGGGGAGCCCTGTGGGGGGGCAGGCGCTGGGCTGGCTCACATTGGGGGGGACAGGACCTGGGGGGGCAGGCCCTGTGCTAGCCCAGATGTGGGCACAGAAACTGCCCCACCCCCCTGAGGCAATTCAGGCGGGCCTCATGGCGGCGGGGGCAGTTCTGGCTTCTCACCCTCAGGGCTGAGCCTGGGGTGAGGGGATAGGCAGGTCCCAGCATTGCCTCCCTCCGCCCCGAGCCCTGGCACTGACCCCCCCGTCTCCCCGCAGCCGTCGGCTGCCCCCAGGACCGGGGCTACGTGTTTGACGAGTGCGGCCCGCCCTGCCCCAAGACGTGTTACAACAAGGACGCACCGCTGGGGGCCATCGAGTCGCGCTGCTTCACGCCCTGCGTGCCCGGGTGCCAGTGCCCCGCCGGGCGGGTGGAGCACGAGTCCCACTGCATCCTGCCTGAGGCCTGTCCCCAGGTCGTCTACGGCAACCTCTGAGCCCCCGGAGCCCCTGCCCCGGGACGCCCATGCCATCCGCCATGGCCCCGGGCCCGGCCACCCTCCCTCTCTCTGCCCCTGTGACCCCGACGCTCTCCGCCATGGCCCCAGGCCCGGCCACCCTCCCTGCCACAGCCCCCAGGACCCCCACACCCTCCGCCATGGCCCCAGGCCCGGCCACCCTCCCTGCCACAGCCCCCGGGACCCCCACGCCCTCCACCATGGCCCCGGGCCCGGCCACCCTCCCTCTCTCTGCCCCCGGGACGCCCGTGCCATCCGCCATGGCCCCGGGCCCGGCCACCCTCCCTCTCTCTACCCCTGGGACCCCGACGCCCTCCGCCATGGCCCCGGGCCGGCCACCCTCCCTCTCTCTGCCCCTGGGACCCCAACACCCTCCGCCATGGCCCCGGGCCCGGCCACCCTCCCTGCCACAGCCCCCGGGACCCCCACACCCTCCGCCATGGCCCCAGGCCGGCCACCCTCCCTGCCACAGCCCCCGGGACCCCCCACACCCTCCGCCATGGCCCCAGGCCCGGCCACCCTCCCTGCCACAGCCCCTGGACCCCCACACCCTTCGCCATGGCCCCAGGCCCGGTCACCCTCCCTGCCATAGCCCCCGGGACCCCCACACCCTCCACCATGGCCCCGGGCCCGGCCACCCACCTTCTCTCTGCCCCTGGGATCCCGACGCCCTCCGCCATGGCCCCAGGCCCGGCCACCCTCCCTGCCACAGCCCCCAGGACCCCCACGCCCTCCGCCAGGGCCCCGGGACCGGCCACCCTCCCTCCGACAGCCAGAGGGACCCCCGCGCCCTCCCCCATGGCCCCGGGCCCGGCCACCCTCCCTCGCTCCGCCCCTGTGACCCCCACGCCCTCCACCATGGCCCCGAGCCCAGCCACATTCCCAGTTGGTGCCCTAGACATGACCCCTGCAGTACCCGTGTGGGGCCCGCAGCGAGCCCCGCACCTCCAATAAACCCCCCCCACCCACGGGGAGGAGGCAAGGGCCTGCCACCCCCTTGTCCCCCCATTTTCCCCTGGGATTCCCCCCCAGGCTGCCCCAGCCAAGCTCAGAGACGCCTCGAGGGGCAGGAAATGCCAGGCACTGCTGCCCCCTCAGTGGCTCTGTGTGGGGCAGGTCTGGCGCCCCCTCCCCGTCATCGTACCCAGGCTGTGCTCTGTGCCCATGGAGGTGGCTGTAGTACGGGAGGGGCAGGGTGCCAAGCTGGGAGGGCACGGCCCCCACACACCCACTGCAATGGCTTCAGGGCCCTCTCCTCAACCCGGCGGCACAGAGTGGGGAGCCTGGTCTCCTGGGTTCTATCTCCGACGCCCCCTGGGCCTCGGTGTCCCATCCATGCCATCAGCATCGGGTCCTGCAGACCCCTGGGGTAACAGTGCCCTGGCACTATTGTTGCTGGGCACGCAGGCTGGCATGGAGTCCCCCCATCTGGATCCACCCTGCCCAGCACCCAATGGCTGAGTTGTGTGCCCGGGGGCACCGCGGGTGCCATGAGCCAGTCACACGGGTGCTGAGTCCTGGCACAGACGGGCTGGCCGTCCCCCTGACCTTGGGGCAAGGCACCAGGGGCGGTGCCCCATTTGGCTGGACGCGGGCGGGTGTATTTATTAGTGTGGTGGGGGCTGAGCCAGGCCTCGCCCCCCCCCGTGCCCACGACAATAAAAGTGGTAACCACGGGCAAGTGTCTGGTCCTTGGGCAGCGGCTTCTTGCCAGTGGGGGCCTGTGGCCCATAACCCAATGTGGGCAGCTAGCTCGTGGCAGTGTGTAGCCCCGGCCGGGCGCCTGCCAGGGGTGCACTGGCAGCCGTGGCTCCCTGCTGCCCGCCTGGCCCCCACGGGTTGCGGTGCAACTCCCTGGCCAGGTGCCAGCCATGCCCATCCATATCGCAGTGGGTGCTCTGCTGTGGGCAGAGATTCCCACCCCCCGCAGTGCTCTGGGCACCAGGGGCCACGTTCTGGTTATGCCCCTTCCAGGTGTCTTCCAGATCCTCACCAGATGCCAGCGGGTCGTCTCCCAGGGCACTGTGCCCTGCCCCGCCCATGCCCCTGGGCCCTGCTGCTGTGAAATCACTAGTGGTGCCTGCCTGGCACGCTGCGGAGCTCCCTCTCCCCGGATGGCAGCTTGTCACTGCCTCTATAACCTCCCCCCATTTCTCTCCGTCCCCCTGGGGTTCCACTGATGCTCCGGGGGGAGGCTGCCTGCAGCTGGCACAGAGCCCAGTGTCACGGAGTATTGGGGAACTCAGGGCCCTGCACCCCCGGCTTCCTGCGATTCACCATGACTCTCAGCCAGCCAGTAAAGCAGAAGGTTTATTTGGATGACAGGAATACAGTCCAAGACAGGTCTTGCAGGCACAGACAACAGGACCCCCCCAGTTAAGTCCAGCTTGGGGTCCCAGGGCATTCCAGCCCACCCCCCTTCGGGGGGTCAGAGCCATCTCTGTCTCCCAGCCATCTCTCCAGCTCGCTTCCAGCAGTCTGCCTTCAGCGACCCCTCCCACAGCCTTTGTTCAGTTTCCCAGGCTCAGGAGTCACCTGGCCTTCAACCCCTTCCTGGGTTCTCATGTTACACACTCAGGTATGCGCCTGGGGAAACTCCCATCCCCCAATGCAGACTATCCCAGCCCCACTCCCCTGTCAGCATTCACAGACCACAGTGAGAACAGGCCCAGTTCGTCACACCCAGCGCCAGCCCCTCGGAGCGATGCTGCCATCAGCCAGCGCCCCATTCCGGCAAAGGAGAGTCCAGCTCAGAGGGAGAGCCGCAGAGAGCGGGAAGTGATCTCCCACAGTGTGGGCCGCCGGAGCCAGGACTCCTGGGTTCTCTGCCCGGCTCTGGGAGGGCAGTGGGGCGGTTAGAGGGGGCTGGGCGCCAGGACTCCTGGGTTCTCTGCCCGGCTCTGGGATGGAAGAGGGGCCATTGGGGGGGGGGTCACAGACTCCCCGGGCGATGCTCTTGAACTGCTCCCTACGAAGCCAGGCAGGACTCTGGGGAGCCTCCTCTCCCTCGGAGCAGACTGGCTCCACAGCTTCGCCCTTCCTGGGTCTGACCTTAGAATCAGGGTTGGAAGGGACCTCAGGAGGTATCTAGTCCAACCCCCTGCTCAAAGCGGGACCAATTCCCAACTAAATCATCCCAGCCAGGGCTCTGTCAAGCCGGGCCTTAAAAACCTCCAAGGAAGGATTTAGAGTAGCAGCCGTGTTAGTCTGTATCCGCAAAAAGAAGAACAGGAGGACTTGTGGCACCTTAGAGACTAACAAATTTATTAGAGCATAAGCTTTCGTGGACTACAGCCCACTTCTTCGGATGCATATAGAATGGAACATATATTGAGGAGATATATATACACACAGAGACAGAGAGCATAAACAGGTGGGAGTTGTCTTACCACCTCTGAGAGGCCAATTAATTAAGAGAAAACAAACTTTTGAAGTGATAATCAAGCTAGCTCAGTACAGACAGTTAGATAACAAGTGTGAGAATACTTACAAGGCGAGATAGATTCAATGTCCAGCGCATCATCAGAGATCTACAACCTATCCTGAAAGATGATCCTTTACTCTCACAGATCTTGGGAGACAGACCTGTCCTCGCTTACAGACAACCCCCGAACCTAAAGCAAATACTCACCAGCAACCACACATCACTGAACAAAACCACTAACCCAGGAACCTATCCTTGTAACAAACCCCGATGCCAACTCTGTCCACATATCTATTCCAGTGACATCATCATAGGACCTAATCACATCAGCCATACCATCAGGGGCTCGTTCACCTGCACATCTACCAATGTGATATATGCCATCATGTGCCAGCAATGCCCCTCTGCCATGTACATTGGCCAAACCGGACAGTCTCTACGCAAAAGAATTAATGGACACAAATCTGACATCAGGAATCAAAATACTCAAAAACCAGTGGGAGAACACTTTAACCTGTCTGGTCATTCAGTGACAGACCTGCGGGTGGCTATATTACAACAGAAAAACTTCAAAAACAGACTCCAACGAGAAACTGCTGAGCTAGAATTGATATGCAAACTAGACACAATCAACTCCGGTTTGAATAAAGACTGGGAATGGCTGAGCCATTACAAACATTGAATCCATCTCGCCTTGTAAGTATTCTCACACTTGTTATCTAACTGTCTGTACTGAGCTAGCTTGATTATCACTTCAAAAGTTTGTTTTCTCTTAATTAATTGGCCTCTCAGAGGTGGTAAGACAACTCCCACCTGTTTATGCTCTCTGTCTGTGTGTGTATATATATCTCCTCAATATATGTTCCATTCTATATGCATCCGAAGAAGTGGGCTGTAGTCCACGAAAGCTTATGCTCTAATAAATTTGTTAGTCTCTAAGGTGCCACAAGTCCTCCTGTTCTTCTTTTTCCAAGGAAGGAGACTCCACCACCTCCCTAGGTAACGCATTCCAGTGCTTCACCAGCCTCCTAGTGAAATAGTGTTTCCTAATATCCAACCTGGACCTCCCCCACTGCAACTTGAGACCATTGCTCCTTGGTCTGTCATCTGCCACCACTGAGAACAGCCGAGCTCCATCCTCTTTGGAACCCCCCTTCAGGTAGTTGAAGGCTGCTATCAAATCCCCCCTCACTCTTCTCTTCTGCAGACTAAACAATCCCAGTTCCCTCAGCCTCTCCTCATAAGTCATGTGCTCCAGACCCCTAATCATTTTTGTTGCCCTCCGCTGGACTCTTTCCAATTTTTCCACATCCTTCTTGTAGTGTGGGGCCCAAAACTGGACACAGTACTCCAGATGAGGCCTCACCATTGTCAAATAGAGGGGAATGATCACGTTCCTCGATCTGCTGGCAATGCCGCTACTTATACAGCCCAAAATGCCATTAGCCTTCTTGGCAACAAGGGCACACTGTTGACTCATATCCAGCTTCTCGTCCACTGTGACCCCTAGGTCCTTTTCTGCAGAACTGCTACCTAGCCATTCGGTCCCTAGTCTGTAGCAGTGAATGGGATTCTTCCGTCCTAAGTGCAGGACTCTGCACTTGTCCTTGTTGAACCTCATCAGGTTTTTTTTGGCCCAATCCTCTAATTTGTCTAGGTCCCTCTGTATCCTATCCCTACCCTCTAGTGTATCTACCACACCTCCTAGTTTAGTGTCATCTGCAAACTTGCTGAGGGTGCAGTCCACGCCATCCTCCAGATCATTAATGAAGATATTAAACAAAACCGGCCCCAGGACCGACCCTTGGGGTGCTCCGCTTGAAACCGGCTGCCAACTAGACATGGAGCCATTGATCACTACCCGTTGAGCCCGACGATCTAGCCAGCTTTCTATCCACTTTACAGTCCATTCATCCAGCCCATACTTCTTTAACTTGGCGGCAAGAATACTGTGGGAGACTGTATCAAAAGCTTTGCTAAAGTCAAGGTATATCACATCCACTGCTTTCCCCTCATCCACAGAGCCAGTTATCTCCTCATAGAAGGCAATTAGGTTAGTCAGGCATGACTTCCCCTTGGTGAATCCATGCTGACTGTTCCTGATCACTTTCCTCTCCTCTTCAGAATTGATTCCTTGAGGACCTGCTCCATGATTTTTGGAGCATTCAGCATCCTCTGCCCCTCCGTGCGCTTCCCCCAGCGAGTCCGCCCGGGCGGGGTCCTGGGGCAGCCAGAGGTCCTGCCCCCCAACTTCGCAGTCAGACGTGACTCTCAGCCAGCCAGTAAAACAGGAGGTTTATTAGACGACAGGAACAGGGTCTAAAACAGAGCTTGTAGGTACAGAGAACAGGACCCCTCAGCCGGGTCCATTTTGGGGGGCAGTGAGCCAGACACCCCCGTCTGCCCTCGCTCCTAGTCCCCAGCCGGCTCCAAACTGAAACCCCCTCCAGCCCCTCCTCTCTGGTCTTTGTCTTTTTCCCAGGCCAGGAAGTCACCTGATCTCTTTGTTCTCCAACACCTTTAGCTATCCCCTGGCAGGAGGGAAGGGCCCAGACCTGGGCCATTAGTTGCCGGGAGACAGAGTGTCGGCCATTTATGTGCACTGGCCTTTATCCCACCACCTAGAGACTTAAGAAATGCATAAGGGAAACTGAGGCACCCACACAGTATTTAATTTTTTTTTAATTAATGGACATCTCCTATCTCCTAGAACTGGAAGGGACCCTGAAAGGTCATTGAGTCCAGCCCCTGCCTTCACTAGCAGGACCAAGTACTGATTTTTGCCCCACATCCCTAAGTGGTCCCCTCCAGGATTGAGCTCACAACCCTGGATTTAAGCAGGCCAACGCTCAAACCACTGAGCTATCCCTCCCCTCAATATTAAGAGGAAACTTCATCACAGTGGGGCTGGGCGCCAGGACTCCTGGGTTCTCTGCCCAGCTCTGGGAGGGGAGAGGGGCGGTTAGAGGGGTGGGGCTGGGCGCCAGGACTCCTGGGTTCTCTGCCCAGCTCTGGGAGGTCAAAGGGGCTCGCTGCTGCTATAGAAATCCTGTGTTATTCCTCCCTGAAGGGTCCTTGACGAAATGCCCTGATGGGTGGGGCATATGGGCCATTCTGCCTCCTGCCCTAATGCCAGGAGCTCGGCCAGGGACGCTCAGCAAAAGGCTTGGCGCCAGGGGCAGCAGGCCATGTGCTGGGGGAGGAGCGGCAGAGCCGTGCCAAGCTGCGCCCGTCACGCTGGGTCAGACAGGCCGTCGCGGTGCCCAGCCCCAGAGACGCTCACCAGGCAGCCGGGGCCTGGCACCCCCCAGCTCCACAGGCTGCCCACTGGGGTGGGGCACCCCCTGGGCCAGGCAGGGACAAGAGGGCACCTGGCAGAGCCCCGGGCAGGGGAGGGAGCTGCCCCCCCAGCAGCTCAGATGTCCCGAACCCGACACCTGCTACCCATGTATAATTGAGGAGCTGCCAGCAGCCGGGGAGCCGGGCGCTCGACACAGCCACCACCAGGTACGATCCCCCCGGGCACCAGCTGCCCCCAGGCACGGCCCAGAGGCTGGGGTGATGGGCGCAGGGCAGCATGACAGGCACCTGCATCTGCTCAGGGCTGAAGCCTCTCGGACGCCCCTCGTGAGCATCTGTGGGGCATTGCTGCAGGCTGGGGGCACAGGCATTGCCCACTCGGGGGGCATCAGTCCACTGCCAGTCCGGGCCAGGCTCCCAGCACCTGCACCCTTCGGGGCCCTCCCTGGGTCGGTCCGGCCTCCCCCCAAGCTACCCGTCTGTGGGCCCGGTGTGGGCTGCCCAGCTACCTCCAGGCTTTGAGCCCCCGGGGGCCACGGTGCCAGGGGGACCCCATCACTGGGATCAAACCATCAGCGCCAGACATGGGGGGGAGTCCTGGGGCCCGATGCCGGGGAGCTGTGGGGGGTGCCCTGCGGTAGGTGCCATGGGGGGGGGGGGCAGGGTCCTGGCTCCGAGCCCCAGGGGAGCTGATCACCACCTCCCCTACAGGCCGGCTGACCACCAGCTGCCCGAGATGGACCCAGTGCCCCAGGGGGCCCCAAGCCTACAGGAGCTGCGTGGCCTCCACCCGCGGGGGGCCCAGAGGCCACGGGCCATGCTCCAGGTGAGACAGGCCCTGCACAGCTGCTCTGTCTCTCAGCACCCATCACTGCCACATCTGGGCAGCTGCCACATGGGGGCTGGTCTCCCCCTCGCCCCCATGGGCCGGACTGGCTCCCGGAGCTGGGCCCCACAGCCCCCTGCCCCAGCTCTGCCAGTGCCCCTCACTCCCGACCTGCAGCCCCCTGCCCCTCCCAGCTCTGCCAGTGCCCCACAATCCTGACCCACAGCCCCCTGCTACCCCAGCCTTGAGCTCCCCCAGCTCTGCCAGTGCCCCTCACTCCCGACCCGCAGCCCCTGCTACCCCAGCCCTGGGTTCCCCACTCAGTCCCCCTGGGGCTGACCTTGCCTGCCAGTGCCCAGTTTGCATGTTGCCGTGATGCCCCCTCCCGGGGCCCCCGCTGTGCCCTCCTGCAGCAGATGCTGGGGAGCAGACGGCTGCTGCTGGCACAGTCCCCACCCCTCTGAGTCCTTCTCCCCCCAGGGCTGTGGGGCTGGGCCCCAGGGCAGCTTCTGTGCCAAGATGCTGCTGGAGACGCTGCTGGTGGCAGGATGGCGGCATCACTTACGGGCACAGGTGAGCTGGGCCGGGGTTGGGCTGGGGCAGACCCTGTAGAGTGGGGCAGGGATCTAGGCAGGGCTGTGACCCGTGGAGCAGCCAGACCCCAGGGAAGGGGGCAGCCCCTGGCTCTCTAGTGCCCCCCTGTGGCAGCGCCTGTCACCACGTGGCCTGTCCAGGCCCTAGCCAGCGCCCGCTCCACCAGTGGCTGGGAGGCAGTGCCCCCATCACAGGGCCCGTCCTGGGTGGCAGAACGGGTGAGCTCTGGGCTCCCGTGGCCCTGGGGGTCCAGCCGCGTTCGCCCCCTGGCTGCCGCCCTGCGCTCACTCGGTGGCGCTCAGAGCTGAGCTGTAACATCTCTTCCCCCCACCCCCAGCCCCGTCTGCATCCTGCCCCCTGGGCTCCCCCCGGCTCTGCAGCATCTCCCCACCATCTGCCCCCTATGCTCCCCGGCTCCGCAGCGTCTCCCCACCCGTCTGCCCTCTGCAGACACCCCGCGGGCATCTGCGGCCAATGGGGGCCTTGGATCCAGGCTGACACGACCCCTTGGCCTCATCTCCCCAGGGGCCCCACATCTCCCCCACCCACGACAGCCCGACTCGGCACAGGGGCAAGGGGGAGCTACCGTTGATGTGATCCAGGGCAGAGCTCATTGCCCCCCATGCTGGGATAACAGCCCACTACTGCTGCCTGCTGGCAGGGGCTGGCCCTGGGCCAGCGAGCCGGGGGGAGGGGGGCCTTTGACTTCAGCCTTGTCCCTTATGCCCCCCCCCCCCCAGCTTTACTGGGACTTCCAGCTGCTGGATTCCGATGGCGACGGCCGCCTGCCCGCCCGCGACGCAGAGCTGCTGCTCCAGGAGGTGCCGGGAACGAGCGCCAGTGGGCAGGCCTGGCACAACTTCCTGCGGGAACACAGGCCTGGCCTGGCCTGGCAAGACATTGAGGTACCCAGGGCTGTGGGGAAGTGGGGACTAGTGGGCAGAGCACGGAGGTCGGGGGGCTGGGAGCCAGGACTCCTGGGTTCTATTCTCTGCTCCGCTGCTAGCAGTGAGTCTGCCAGTGCCCCCGCCTGGCCAGGCGTTGAGGTGCAATCTGGGGAGGGGCGGCCAAGGGCAGCAATGGAGTCAGGGGGCTGGACTGAGTGCAGGAGCAGGCTGAGGGGGCAGTGGCCACAGGGCTGGGTGGGGGCCTGGCACTGACCCCCCCGTCTGTCTCCTCTCCCCAAGGCCTGGCTCTCTGCAGCCCCTCAGCCACACCCAGAGCTGGCCTGGGCCTCCGGGCAGAGACGCCGAGTGGAGCCGGAGACAGGCTGCCCCGGCGGGACGGTAAGGAGCGGGCGCTGCCAGGGGGCCGAGGGAGAGTGCATCGCCAGCGGGTGCCCAGGGCTTCCCCCGGGGGAGTCAGGACCCCCCGCCCCCAAACTGGCATTCAGCCTCACTGGCTGGGCCACTGGGTCATGGGGCCTCGTCCCACGGCTGCCAGCCCCCTCATAGCCCTGCGTGGGCTGCCAGCTGCTCTAAGGCCGGGTAGCTGGGGCTCCGGGACCCGTTCACCCTGAGAATGATGCCCAGGGGATACCGGGGATGCCTGGCCTCCAGGCTGAGACCCCACGAACTCACCGCATGCCTGGTCTGCCTGAGAGCCAGGACCCAGAGCCAGCTGTGCCATGGGGGGGTTCATCCCTGGAGAGCCCCCTCTGTGCCCCCTGCCAGACACTCACCGGTCACCTTCTCTCCCTGCAGGGCGCGGGCACTGAGGACAGCAGCCTTCTGTGGCCCTGGGCAATGCGCCGGCACTGGCAGGTCCTGGATGGGTACGTCTGACCCCCAGCCCCGGCACTGCGGCCCTCCCCTCACCCATGTCTACCAGCACGGTGCCCCCCAGGCCCTGAGCCAGGTACAGCCAGGGGGGCAGCCCAGGGTGGGGGGGGAGGGGCATCGCCGACCTGCCCCTGCCCCATGGTAACCCGGGATGTGCCATGGTGGGACATGTCGGGGGGTCCGGGGTGAAGCCCCACCCCCAGCTCCCCGTCCCCAGGCACACGAGACGGCCCTGCGCTGCCTGCAGGAAGCCGGGCCCCCGGACACCAGCACCTTCTCGGCCCCGGAGCCCCTGGCACCAAGCCAGGGCCCAGGGGAACCCACAATGGCGCAGGAGCCCGGCCAGACGGGCACGATCCAGGCCAGGGGGCAGGAAGCCAGGCTGGATAGGCCCGATCCAGGGCAGGGGGCGGGACACGGGGCCAGATGGGCCCGTGGGCCTGACCCCGGGCAGGGCGTCTGTGGGGCACTGGCCCCACAGGAGGCCACGCTCTGCTCTGGGGGTGCCCCGGTGCCCTGGTCGACTGTGGGTCTGTTCTTTCAGTAGCAACCTAGAGGCTTCCCTGCGTCTTCTCCAGCCCCATGGCCGGGCGGGGTGGGTCCAGTCCCACGCCTCCCTCCAGGCAGCAGTCGCAGTGCTGGGGGGCACCCCCACAGGGAGGGGGAAGCAGTCATGCAGAGCCCCAGAGCTGCCTTTCACTGGGGGAGACTCCTGGCCCTGCTGTATCGCCCCCTCTTCTCCGGCTGGGGCTCTCACTGCCCCCCAAGCCCCATGGCACTGCTGCACCGCAGGGCTCCCTGCGGGACCAGGCCGGGCGGGACAGAGCACCTCACCTGGCCCCTCCTTGGACAGGATCTGGGACTCGGAGCCCGTCCCGGTGGCGTCGTGGCGGGAGGCGCTGGCCAGGCCCAGGCTGGTGGCGGGGCAGCGAGCAGTGCCCAGCTGGACGGGCGCGGCAGAGGCTCTGTGGAGTGGAGCTGCACAGGTAGGAGCCGGGCGGGGGTTAGGGTTACCATATTTTGTGCCTCCAAAAGGAGGACACTCCACGGGGCCCCGGCCCCGGCCACGCCCCCCGCCCCAACTCCGCCCCTTCCCCAAAGTCTCCGCCCCCTCCCCTGCTTCCCACGAACATTTGATTCGCGGGAAACCTGAAGCAGGTAAGGAGGGTGTGGGGGGGAGGAGGCGCGGCCCAGGCTGGCCCCCCGGCGGCTCCAGCCTGGGTCGGCTCCGGCCCTGGGGTGCCGGCCCTGGCCGACCACCCCCGGCCCGCCCAGCACTGACGGCCCCTGGGCCCCCGGCTGAGCACCCCGGCCCGGCCCCCGGGTCCCCGGCCCAGCACCCCTGGCCTGCCCAGCACCCCTGGGCCCCTGGCCCGCCCAGCACCGCCAGCCCAGCACGGCCGGTCCCCGGCGGCCCGGCGCACTGCCCGGCACTGCCGGTCCCCGGCGGCCCGGCGCACTCCCCGGCCGCCCGCCACCCCTGTGCCCCTGGCCCGCCCAGCACCGCCAGCCCAGCACCGCCGGCCCCCGGCTGCCCGGCGCACCCCCCGGCACCGCCCATCCCCGGCGGCCCGGTGCACCCCCCGGCGGCCCGGCGCACTCCCCGGCCACCCGGCACCGCCGGTCCCCGGCCGCCCGGCACCGCCAGCCCCCGCCGGCCCGGCGCACCCCCCGGCCGCCCGGCACCGGCGGCCCGGCGCACTCCCCGGCCACCCAGCACCGGCGGCCCGGCGCACCCAGCACCGGCGGCCCGGCGCACCCCCCGGTACCGCCGGTCCCCGGCGGCCCAGCACACCCCCCCGGCGGCCCAGCGCACCCCCCGGCCGCCCGGCACCGCCGGCCCGGCGCACCCCCCGGCCACCCAGCACCGCCGGCCCGGCACACCCGCCGGCCCCGGGCCAGCCCCTGGCCCAGGATTTTCCCGGACATGTTCGGCTTTTTGGGATTTCCCCCTGGACGGGGATTTGAGTCCCAAAAAGCCGGACATGTCCGGGAAAATCCGGACGTATGGTAACCCTAGCGGGGGTCCAGCCACAGCCCGAAGATCTGACCCCCCCCACACCCCCCTGTGACTGCCCTGGGCCCTGTCTTGCTGTCAGAGGCTCTCCTGGGTCCAGGTGGGGCCCCCCTTGCTGCTCTGCCTGGCACCGTGATCTGGGCAGGGCAGCCCCGCTGAGCCCGCTCTGCCCCCTCTTGTCTTCCCATGGCAGGCACGCCTGGCTGGGCTGCAGCCACCACAGGACCAGGCCCGAGCCTGTCCGCGCCAGCCCCTGCTCTGCTGTGCCCCGGAGGAGGTGGCCGCTGCGGGGGGGCCCCTGGGCGAGGCGGCCAGGCAGGCAGCAGGTACGTCGGGGAGGGGGCTGTGCTGGTCTCAGCACCGGGAGCGGCTCATCGACTCAGGCTCTGCCCGGCACCCTCTGCTGGCCGGGAGCTGTGCGGGTAAAAGCTCTACTACTGCTGGCGCCGCGGGGGATCCCCGGAGCTGGGGCGGAAGGGTGTGCCCAGGGCCATCCTTAGGCATACGGCTGCACCTGAAAATTTGGGGCACCCCTGGGTCTTAGTGTCCACCGTCCGCCTCTTCCTATCCCTGTTCTGACCCTTCCTGCAGCTCCCACAGCTGGCCGCTGCAGCCTGGGGATGTTCCTCCGGAGGGATCTAGTAACTGAAAAGTGCAAAAGCCTCCGGTCACCAGAGCTATCAGCACAACATCGAAACTGTTAACGAGCCGGTCAAGGGGTAATGGAGCCGTTTCACAGGCATCTGCCAACCCCCAGGTGTATACGGTCAGTTTCTGAACTGACTGACAAAACCAGTTGTGCGTCACTGTCCCATTTCCTCCGAACATGTCAGTCTACAGGACCTTCGTGTAAAATTTGCTCTAAAAATATTTCAGTAGTGAGTTGGTGAAGGTGATAAAACCACGTCTCTAAAAAATCCTTGAAGAGAGAGAGCCCTTAATGGGACAACACCCCTTTCCTGCCAGACGAGTCTCCCTTTCCGTACTTCTGACTAGCCGATGAACTAGTTTTAAGCGAACCCTCCAGCACAATCTACCTGGTAGGATAGCAAATCCTCAGTTACGCCTGCAATCTTTGGAAACATCTTTTTTAAAGTTGGCGAAATGTCATAAACACGTCTCTTGTTATGGAGATCACACCCAGTAAATTAGTTTCCCTTTTACTAAACGCAATGAACATTGTGCTGAACGCACGAAACCCTCTGTGACTGGTTGATTTAAAAGAATGTCTTTGGTTCCGTGAGTTAAATATGCAGTAAGATGGACTGATTACTGTCTGAAGGCCTAAGCGCACGTTTCAAATATAAAATCGGCTCAGAAATACTGATTGAGAAAATGTAAAACAGAGGAGAGCTGCATCAGGTATTCCAGAATAGTTAATGTTGTATTCAGGACAGCTGACTCGCCCTTAACACAAAGTTTTTGCAAATAAATCTCTGACAAACTTCAGGGCAGATGAAAAAACCCAGGACTGACATTTTTTATTCCCAAATTTAGTGCTTTTAATTCGGTACCTTCTGCATGTCCAATCGTCACCGTCTGGCGGGCAGTGGAAAACAGGCCCCATTTTCTTTAGAAAGAAATTGCAGAAGAGTGTTTTTTTCAAATGTCATTTGCTTCATTTGGGTTCAGGGATTTGGCTGGAAGGGGGTGAGCAAGGTGGGGGAGGGAAGAGAGGAGGGAGACAGCGGGGAGAGGGCGTGGCCTGGGTGGAGTAGGGGTGGAGCCTGGGTGGATTATGGGCGGGGCCACAGGCAGAAGAGGTGATCTGGGGCGCTGGCCTCCCCAAGTGGCAGCTTCACCCCCTACCCATGACCGCGGGTCAGAGCGGGTCAGCTCCCACACACCCAGCACGCACTGCAGTGTCCTTAGGCAGGATGCGCCGGCGCGGTGCATTGTGCGTGAGGCAGAGGGTCTGGGGGGCTCTGTGGGGAATGGTGACTCTGGGCTGCGAGCCTGGGCTGCTGTGGGGCACAGGGGCACCAGTCTAATAATCCAGCGTAGGCCCTGGGTGTGCCCGGGAGTGTGAGCAGCCCTGTGCCAGCAAGTGTGTGCGAACGCCGCAGCAGGTGCCAGGCCAATGCCCCGGGGATGGGCCATGGCAGACCCAGAAGAGGCCGGGATGCCCCTGTCCGGTCAGTGCAGCCCCCGGAGGCGACAACGCGTGTGGGTCGTCCTGAGCCAGTGCAGCCGGTGGGTACAGGCAGGAACGCAGCAGCATGGCACCGTCCTTCCGGGCCACTGGCTGCAGCCCGTTCAGTTCCCCGCCCCTGCCGGGGGCTTCGAACTACGCCCCCAACCCACTTCCAGTTCCAGCCCCCGGAGCCCCAACACGCCAGTCCCCCCGTGTGTTCTCCTAGCTCCGGTTCGCGCCCAGGCCCGGCTCCCGCCCTCTCTGCCGGCTCAGTGACTCTGCTCCTCCCCTGCAGGAGGCTTTGGGGCCCTTCCTGCCCCCCCGCGGGAAACCGGCCCCCGCAGATGGCGGCTGGAGGCGAGCGGGCAGGCGGAGGCCACGTGGCAGGACAGCGCTGGTGCCAGCCTGTGGGAGTTAAAGCACATGCAGGAGGCTGAGCTGAGTGACGCCATCGAGGGGCTGGTGGGCACGGTGAGCGGGCGCGGCCGAGGGAGGGGCTGGGGGCACGGGGCACGGCTGGGGCTGGGGGGGGCACAGGGAGCGGGCACTGCTTTGTGGGGCACCAGGGAGGTGGTGGCCCCAGGGAAGTAGCGATGTCTGGTGCCAGGGTGGCTGCAGGCCTGTGACCCGGGTTGCACCAGCGCCTCCTGGTTCTTGCTCCATCCTCAGGTGTGAGCCCAGCCCAGCTCCCTGGGCCGGCCTGGTGCTGAGGAACTGCCTTGGTGCCAGGCTCTGCCACTGGAGCCGCTGGGCCGTTGGCCTGGCTGCGCGGCTGGATGTGGCGTGGCCCGTGGGGGGCAGGACCAGCACCTTGCACGGCCATGGGGCTCCGGGCAACGTGTGCCGGGCACCTCACAGCCACGTGCTGCGCCAGGGGGTCCTGGGCACAGTGCGGTGCCATGCAGGGGGTCCTGGGGACAGTGCGGTGCCATGCGGGGGGGCTGGGCACAGTGTAATGCCATGGGAGGGCTGGGATGGTCGCGGAGCCACCGGGTGGGGGGTGGGAGCTGCTGTGGGGAATATCCAGTGGCCGTGCCAGGCAGGGGGCGTTGGGCCGTGCCTGGCCTGCGGAGCCGCTGGCGGATCCCGCTGCCCCTGTGCCATGGCCCCGCATGCCCAGAGAAGGGGGACAGATCTGGTGGCGCCAGGCGCCGGCTGGTAGTGACAGAGGGATCCCCGTGGGGCCGGCGTTCTCTGGGACTTCCTTCCCCGGAGCTAGGGCTGGGGCACGGGCTGGCTCACTGGCCCCCCCGCTTGGCTGTCCCCTAGCCCCACGAGTAGAGCCCCTCAGCAGCTAATGGGTGGCAGCGAGGCCATGGGGGGGGAATGCCCAGATGAACCTGCACAGTTATACCCGCTGTGGGCACCGTGCCCTCTCGGGTCGGCAGCCTGGCAGTGCTGGCAATGGGCAGCCCAGGTGTGGACCCTGCCTCATTCAGGGGGGGGGTGCGAGCCCCCAGAGAGCAGCCCCCCGTCGGCTCAGGGGGACAAGACCCCCCCCCCCGATCACCTGACTGTTCGGTCCCAAGAGCCTCGGCAGTGAGGGTCCATCACTCCGGGGGCAATCGGGGGGTAGGGGGGACCATGCTTCCGAGGGAGACAAGGAGGGGGTTGGGTTTTACAGCACGGATTAAGCTGGGGCTAGAAGGGCCCAGGCCCCCAGCTCACCCGCCCCCCACTGTCCAGCTCCATTAGTGGGACCCAGCCATCGGCTCTCAGCTGGGACTCCCCCCAGCCCCTGTCTCCAAGCATCGGGTCCCTCAGGGCTGGAGGGGGCGATGGAGCCCTTGCCTCCCCGAGCAGCTCGGTGTCTAATGACTGTCCCTGCCCCTCCTGCCGGTCCATACAGCAGCGATATGACCCCCATGACCGGCTCCCTCACTCCCCATTTCCTTTCATCACAGGCTGCGTCCTCCATCCCGATAGGCCCCGAACCAGCGGCGTTGCGGCCCAGCTCCCGCTGGACTCAAGGCGTGAGCCACGAGGGGCACCCCTGGCACTCAGCGGGCAAAGGGGTGGCAGGCCAGGGTGGCGCCGGAGCCAGCTGTGTGCAGGTGAATGGGACGCGTTCCAGCCTCATTCCCAGGGTGCCGCGGGGCGGGGGGCGGGTCGCCCCCAGCAGAGCCAGCGGCCATGTCCCGGCCTGGCATGATGCCCACGCAGGGTGACCCTGCTGGTTTCGGGCAGGCAGCTCGGGACAGCGCCCGTGTGACCAGGGCCAGGGGCTGCACGGGCAACACGCCAGCCCAGGGAGCAGAACCCAGGCTCCTGTCGGCCCCGACCACCGGCTCCGCCCTGGGACACAGGGCCCAGCGCCTGCCTGGCTCCCATCCAGCTCGCGTGGGCGCCCCTGCTCCGGCCTGCACCCCGTGTCCTAGCTAGGTACCATCAGGGCAGGCACTAGGGGGCGCTGTGTCCAGCCTAGCCCCCACCCACTGGCTGCCCTCCCGTTCCTGAACCTCCCCCACATGCTGCTCTAGGGCAGGGCTCCCCATGGCTCTGGGGAGACCCCCCAGGAGACCCCCCCCAGGCAGGGCAGTGGGTTTATCACCGGGCCTTGAGGGGGGTCTCCTGGGGTTTGGGGTCCATACAGGGTCTATAATGCCCGGCTGTGTCTCATCTAAGCCCCAGGAGACGCCGTGCAGCGAGCCGGGGGCCCTTCCCGCCTGGGAGCTGCCGCAGAGGGAAACGGGGGCCCTGCAGCCCCACGAACGGAGTCGGCTGGAGGCCCCGGGACCCCCCCAGAGGGGACAGCGGCTCATCCCGGCCCAGAACGAGCTGCACACGCTTCAGCCGCAGGAAGCGCCACAGACGGCGCCAGAGGCCCAGGAACGGGGAGAGCCGGAAACTCGGCAGCCGCGGGGGTCTCCGCCGACGGCCCTGCGGGGGCTACAGAGGGAGCCCGAGGCCCTCAAGTCCCAGGACCAGGGGGAACCCAGGGCCCAGGAACCCCAGGGGCACCCACACGGGGAGCAGGGGCCCCGTCAGGCCCAGGGGACCCCACAAGGGGACCCAGCAGCTCTTGAGCCCCCTGAACAGAGGGAGCCACTGGTCTTTCAGCCCAGGCAGCTGGTGGGGCTGGACCCCCCTGAGTCCCCACACAGGCAGCTGGAGACCCGGCAGGCCCCAGGGAGGCTGCAAAGGGAGCCGGGGGCTCCTGAGTCCCTGGGGGTCCCTCAGCCCCAGGGGGTTCTGCTGAGGGAGCCTCAAGGACAGCAGGTGCCGCGGGCCCGTCGGCTCCGGGGGGCTCCGCAGTCAGAACTTAGCGCTCCACAGGGATGGAGGGAGGCGCAGGCCAGTCAGCTCCACCGGGAGCCCCAGGGCCCTGCACCCCAAGAAGTGAGGGGCCCCCCAGATCCCCTTCAGCCTCAGGGATCTCTGCAGAGGGAGCAAGGAAGGGCCCAGGAAGGGAGGGAGCCAGCGGGCCCCGTGCACCAGGGCCTGAGGGTGGCAGAGCCCCTTCTACCCTGGAACACTCCCCAGAGCGAGCCGGAGCCGTGGGGGACCCAGGGGGTTCAGCTGATGGAGCCCTCCAGAGCCCCTCGGCCCCAGGGAGCTGTGCTGAGGGACCCCCCCGGGGATCATACCCAGGGACCGAGGGAGCTGAAACCAGCCCCGCTGCTGGGGCCAGGGAGCGTCCAGACCCTGGGGACGCTGCACAGGGAGGAGCTGCCGGCCCCTCAACTCCAGCCAACGCTGCTGGGGGAGGCCCCCCGGCTCAAGCTGGGGCCGCTCCAGGCCCAGGGGCACCTGCAGGGGGACTCCGAAGTGATCCGGCCCCGGGAGCTGGGTAGGCCACAGGTCCCACAGCTCCATGAAACGCTGCTGGGGCCACTCCAGCCCCGGGAAAGTCAACTGCTCCAGGAGCTGAAGGGACAAGAGGCTCCCCAGGTCCCTGAGCTCAAGGGATGGGGACCAGGGGCCTGTCAGCCCCAGGGAGCGCTGCTGACAGAGACTCTTGGGCCCCGGGAACTTGGCGGTCCCCAGGTTCCTCTGCCCCAGGCACTGATAGGACCAGAGGCGGCCCAGCCTTGGGGAGCTCCGCTGGATCCCCGGGAGCCGGAGACTGAGGAGCCCCGGAGGTCCCCGCAGGGGGAGCCGGAGTGTGAGGAGCCCCGGGTGTCCCGGCAGTGGGAGCCGGAGTGTGAGGGGCCCCGGGTGTACCCACAGCGGGAGCCGGAGCGTGAGGAGCCCCGGGGGTCCCCGCAGGGGGAGCCGGAGCGTGAGGAGCCCCGGATGTCCCCGCAGTGGGAGCCGGAGTGTGAGGAGCCCCGGAGGTCCCCGCAGGGGGAGCCGGAGTGTGAGGGGCCCCGGGGGTCCCCGCAGGGGGAGCCGGAGACCGAGGAGCCCCGGATGTCCCCGCAGCGGGAGCCGGAGACCGAGGAGCCCTGGGTGTCCCCGCAGCGGGAGCCGGAGTGTGAGGAGCCCCGGATGTCCCCGCAGCGGGAGCCGGAGACTGAGGGGCCCCGGGGGTCCCCGCAGCGGGAGCCAGAGGGTGAGGAGCCCCGGGGGTCCCCGCAGCGGGAGCCGGAGACCGAGGAGCCCCGGGTGTCCCTGCAGCGGAAGCCGGACCATGAGGGGCCGCAGGGGCCCCCGCAGCGGGAGCCGGAGACCGAGGAGCCCCGGGGGTCCCTGCAGCAGGAGCCGGAGTGTGAGGAGCCCCGGGTGTCCCCGCAGCGGAAGCCGGACCGTGAGGGGCCGCAGGGGTCCCTGCAGCGGGAGCCGGAGACCAAGGAGCCCCGGGTGTCCCCGCAGCGGGAGCCGGAGACTGAGGGGCCCCGGGGGTCCCCACAGCGGGAGCCGGAGACTGAGGGGCCCCGGAGGTCCCCGCAGCGGGAGCCAGAGGGTGAGGAGCCCCGGGGGTCCCCGCAGCGGGAGCCGGAGACCGAGGAGCCCCGGGTGTCCCTGCAGCGGAAGCCGGACCATGAGGGGCCGCAGGGGCCCCCGCAGCGGGAGCCGGAGACCGAGGAGCCCCGGGGGTCCCTGCAGCAGGAGCCGGAGTGTGAGGAGCCCCGGGTGTCCCTGCAGCGGAAGCTGGACCACAAGGGTCCGCAGGGGGCACCGCAGTGGGAACCAGAGACCGAGGGGCCCCGGGGGTCCCAGCAGCGGGAGCCAGAGACTGAGGGGCCCCGGGGGTCCCAGCAGCGGGAGCTGGAGCGTGAGGGACCCCGGGGGTCCCGGCAGCGGGAGCTGGAGGCCCTGGAGCCCCTGGAACGAAGGGAGCTGGCGGCCCAGGGGGCGAGAGGGCCAGTGACGCTCCAGCTCCGGGACACCCTGCGGAGGGCTCCAGCAGCCCTGCTGCCCTGTGGGGTGCTGCCGAGGGATCCAGGAGCCGCGGAGTCCGTGGAGATGAAGGAGCCGGAGGTTGCTGAGCCGTTGGAGGAACTGGAGGCAGCGGAGCCCCAGGGCCCTGCCCCGATGGCGCTGGAGCCCTGGCGGGGCCAGGGGACGCTGCAGAGGGAGCCTGCGGATTGTGGGCCCCAGGAGCTGCAGGCCCAGCGAGCCCGGCACGGGAACCAGGGGGTGTTTCAGCCGCAGGAGCCTGTGCAGTGGGGCGGGGAGGCGCTGCCAGCCCAGGGTGCTGCCCAGCGGGGGCCACAGGCCCGTCAGCTCCTGGAGCCAGCGGAAGCCACTGGGCCTTCCCCACCCAGCCTCGGGCGTCCTGGCCAGAGCCCCAGGGATACCCCAGCGTGGGATCAGGCAGCCCTCGGCGCTGGAGGCTGTGGGGCGAGCCCCGGCTGGGGGGCCCAGCACGGCGAGCGTGGAGGGGAAGCCATGGGGCATTGCTGGGTAAGGAGGGGCAGCGGGGAGGGCAGCCCGGGGGCAGGGGATGGAGGCGGGGCCCATGGTGGGGAGGGGGTGTGGCCTTTGCCATGGGTTGGGGGGACCCCAAGCCAGGCAGGAGAGGGGGTTGGTGGCTGGGGTGGGAAACCTGCTCAGGGATCTGGTGATCCCCACAGCGCCGCAGCCCTGCCCCCCCATGCCTGGAGCCCCCCCGACCTGAGGGGAGCAGACTGGGGCACCGAGTGCCGGGAGCTGCCGCCGGAGCCTGCCCTGGAGACAAGAGGGATATGCAGCTGCCCCCCACCAGAGCGGGCACTGCCAGCTGGGGAGCGAACAGTGCTGCTTCTCACCCCTGGGAGCGGGGGTGTCCCAGCTCAGAGCGGACAGGGCCCAGGTGCCACCCCCCAGCTGACCCTGGCATGGGCCCATCCTATGCCCGCTAGCCGCGTCCCAGCCCTGTAGAGTCACAGCTGGACCATGGCTTGGTGCCAGCCCAAATGCCCATCTTCCCTGGCCCGGGCACTGCGGGGTTAGCGCGGTGCCCGTCACGGTGCCACCTGCACAGACCCATGGGCAGGATGGGGCCCTGGGGGGGGGGTGGCCTGGGAAGCCCAGGGGATTGGGGGTTGGGCCGTGCTCAGGGGTCACCCGTGGGGGGAGAGGCACATGGGGGAGGGTGTCTCGCACAGCTGGCCAGGCCCCCCCAGCTCCCTGTCCCTAACGCCTCTGGTGTCATTGCAGCCCGGCCTGCCTGCCCCATGGGGCCGGCTGCGGGGCAGCCCCCTGCGCCGGGAGAAGGCCTTTATCCGCCCCTCCAGGAGGGAGCAGCAGGAGGCCGTGTGCAGGCTGGCGGAGCTGCAGCTGGAGGGGGGGCGCAGGCACCGGCGCGACAAGGAGCGGCAGCTGCTGCGGGTGAGGTGGGGGGGCTGGGCCCTGTTGGGGGGGGGCAGGAGGTGTCCTGCCCAAGGTACCCCCTGGGGGTGAGGCTGGGGTGTATCACTCCATTCTGGGCCCGGCCCCTGCGGCGTGGGGGTCAGAGAGCCCAGCTGCCCCCTAGCACTGTCCTGGGGGTGGGACGGGATCCTCGAGGCACAGACTGGGCCAGGCAGGGGTGCGACTCTGGGGCAGGCTGGCACCCCACCCGGCGCTGCGCCCTCTGCCCTGGCCTGTCCAGAGCTGGGGGACGGCTGGGTCCCACCCTGGCCTCTGGGCTTTCGCCAGCCCCATGGTGGCTCTGGTCCCCTGCCAGGCCCCGGAGCGCCCCGGGCTGCGCTGTGCGCCTGGAGAAGGGGACACGCCTCACCCAGCAGGGTGGGCCCTCACCACGTGCCCCCAGCGCTGCCCGCTCCCCGGTCTCTCTCGGGCTTGGGTTCAAGCCGCCCCCCCCTTCTCCCCCCAGTTCCAGGAGCGACTGTCCATCGCCAGGCACCGGTCAGTGGAGACTCTTCCGGGGAGACCCCAGACCCCTGCGGAGCCTCAGCTGCAGGCAAGGGCCCGTCTGCTGCCCAAGGGGGGTCCCGCCCGGCATGGGGCCGGGGGGAGGTGCTCAGCAGGGGGTGGGCGGAGGGATCCAACCCAGCATGGAGGGCAGGGGAAGGCAGTTGCCCGAGGGGATGATGGGGGGTGGAATCCAGCCCGGCGTGGGAGCAATAGGAGGCTGTTGCCCCTGGGGTGGGATCCAGCCCGGCATGGGGGGCAGGGGGCAGGGCACAGATGCACCAGCAGAGTTGGCACCTCCCTAGGTGGGGCAGGGGCTGCTGGGACGGGGCAGGGGGCTGCCTGGGGCTCACGGAGGTGGCCTGCCCCCCTGCCCCGCGCTCTCTGGGGCTCTGCTCCCCCATGCTTGAGGCCCTTGGCTGGCCGGAGAAGTGCCCCCACAGGCGGCCGGCAGTGCCTGGGGGGCAGGCTGGGTGGGGCAGGAGCCCGGGGCCAGCCCGGGCAGCATTGGCTCAGCATGGCCGGTTCCCCTGGCAGGAGGCCCGGGCGCAGCAGAGGGAGGCGCTGAAGCACCACCTGGAGCAGGTGAAGCGGGAGCGGACGCACGGCCTGCAGGCCAGGCGCCACAGGCAAGTGTCCGTGGGGAGCGGCGCGGCTGGGGGGGCCGGCCGGGGGGGCCAGAGGAGCAGTCCTGCAGCGCAGGGCCGGGGAGCCAGCTGCCGGGGGTGCCCTGGCGTCTTGGCTCTCGCTCCAGCCCACTGGCTGCTCCGAGGCAGGGCTGGGGTCCCTGCCCCCCCCCCCCGGCATCTCGGCCTGGGGGTAGGTGGAGCATGGGGAGGGGGTTGAGACCCCCAGCTCTGGCCTGGGCCATCCCACTCCTGTGCTGGCCATCCTGCCCACTTCCCCCCAGGCTCATTCTGGCCCCAGGGTGGCCCAGACTGTCCAACCACAACCCCCCATTACCCTGCTCCCCCAGGGCTGGCTGCCCCTCCCCCATGCTGGCCCAAGCTCGGGCCAGGCTCTGCGGCCCCACACTGACCCACGCTGGTCTCTCCGCAGGAACACGCTGAGTTTCCAGGAGCTCTTGGAGCCGCTGGTGGCGCCGGGTGAGGACAGCAGCGACCTGAGCCGGGCTGGGCAGGCCTGAGCGGGGGTGGGCACCCGGAAACAGGCAGCCCCCTCCCCTCACTCCCAGCCGGGCATTGGCCAGGGGACCACCAGCGCGCAGTCTGGGATGAAGTGGGGGATTTGCATAGTGTGTTGTATGAATAGTGTGTGCCTCAGTTTCCCCAGTGTGCGGCACCATTACCGAGGTGGTGGGACTCAGGACAGAAATTCTGTAACTTAGCAGCTGACAGCTGGGGCAAGAAGCCAGCTGGCCCAGCGGTGCCCAGGTGACTGGTTTCGCCGGAAAGACAACAAAGGACGGAGGAGGGGAAACTGGGCATGACTGGGGTGGGGGGCAGACTGTTGGCTGCAGGACACTCCGGGTTTGGGACTCGGGGAGAGCCCAGGTCTCTGGTCCCCCTCCAGATGGACTTTGCTGTAACTTCCTGCTTTCTGTGCTAACAAGTTCTGTTCCACGCCGTGTTCCCGACCACTAATAAACCTCCTGTGTCCCACGCTGGCTGGGCGTCACTGCTGGCTGCAGGGGGGGGGTGCAGGGCCCCGTTGGGGGCGGGGGAGGCTGCCCCAGGAGTCCTCACTGTGGGGAGCATGGACAGGGGGGCTGAACGCTCCGAGGTCAGACCCAGGAGGCGCTGTAGCCCAGGGGGCTTGCCCTGGTGAGCGCGCGCCCTGAGGGGTGTCACACTGCCCCATGGTCCTGTCGGGGCCCCCCGAGAGCGGTGCCAGAGCTCCAAGCGCCTGGGGAGTCCAGGGAGCCAGAAACACCCCCCAGCACCTGCTGCAGGCCCCATGGCCAAGCCCCACAGCTGCTGCCCAGCCCCTCCAGGCGTTGACTGAGGTGGGGCAGATCCCACGGCCGGGTGTGTGCAGGGCTGGCCCATCCTTCCCTAGTAACCCCCCGGCTTGGTGCTGTGGGGCTGGCAAGCTCGGACCATGGGGGGGCGCTGTGGGGCTGGTGAGCCCGGACCATGGGGGGCGCTGTGGGGCTGGGGCACAGGGAAGGGGCCATTCCCAGGGGCTGGAGAAAGGGCTCAGGGGTGCTGTGGGGCTCAGGCCCCCTTCCCCCCATGTTCGCTCTCGGGAGGGTCCCCACCAAGAGGGTGAGGGGCTTCAGGTGAGGACAGTGGGCAGAGCCCCAGTGGATGGCGGCACTGGCTGGGCAGGGGAGCCCCCGGCACTGCGGGGGGCCCTGGAGAAGACCCCGCAGAGCTATGCAATGGCTCTGCCCACGTGCAGCCCAGCCTGGCACGGCCTACAATAAAGTCACCCACCGTCCACCTGCCCCCAGCCCTGGGGCTGTTACCATGAAGGACGCGCTGGGCCCTGCTGGCCACCTGTGCCCACCCTGGTGCCCAGCCCGCCCCTCGCCAGGTGCCACTCCCAGAGCCCCGCCCCTGCTCCGAGGGGGCCTGTCAGGCTGGGCAATGGTCAGGCGGGCTTGGGCCCTGCCAGAACCGGGAGCCGGGCCCAGCTGCCTTGGCATGCAAGCAGTGAAAGGGGAGGCCCCCGGGCCCTACGTTTGCTTAGTGCCCGGCCAGGTGGCTGAAGGATGCGCAGAGCCAGCGGGGTCAGCACCAGGCGGTCGTGTTAGGAGAGCCCAGTGCCCCAAGCAGCCGGCGTGGTCCAGGGGTGGGGGGACTGGCCCGGTCCCAGGCCCAGAGCCCCGTGGCGGGGAGCCCGGGCTCTCACATGGCCACGTCGCGTGGGTCCAGCAGCGAGAAGGCCCCGTTCTTGCGGAAGAAGCTCTCGATGCGGCACTTGGGTGACGGGGGCACGTAGACGGTGGTGGCTTTCCCTGGGCAGAGACACAAGGGGGGGCGATGAGCTGTGGGGGGCCTATTAGAACCCCAGACCCCCGCCCCAGAGCTGACTCATTGCCAACCTTCTCCCCTGGCAGCACTGGGCTCCCAATATCTCGCTCCGGGGAGGGGGTCCCCTGACACCCCAGAGCGGTGATGCTGCCCTGCCCAGGTCTCAGCATCCCCACTGCATGCCCAGCGAGCCAGGAGGGGACCCCGGCTTTAACCCCAAGCCCTGGCGCCCTCCTGGGCAGAGCCACTCGCTGGGCTATCAGCTGGCAGCTGGTGCATGCCAGGTCCCCTCAGCACTAGAGCCTCCTGGCCAAGAACTACGGCCCTGCCTCTTGAGCCAGAGGGGAATCTCCATCACATCCCAGCACTATAGGGCCTATGACACACAGCGGAAGAGATCTCACCCCATCCAGCAGAGGGCAGCGCTTCTCCCCCCCCCAGGTGATTGCACTATTAGCACAAACCCACCCTGTGCCAGCCAGGTGCCCCCGCCTGGCGGGGGGAGCTGGGGAACCCCTGACAAACAGAGCCAGCTGCTGCCACAAACGATTTGCAGTATGCAAATGAGCACAGGCCGGTTATGCTGATTGGCCCAGCCTGCTGCGAGGTCACAGCCGGCGTCATGGAGCCGTTCCGGAGGCACTGCCCCTAGGGGAGAGCGCCACCTAGTGGACCCCCCCACCTCTGCCCCCCCCACGCCAGCGCGGCCCAGGGCTATGGGGCGAGCTGGTCCTGTGGGCACAGACTTCAGCCGCGGGCAGAGCTCTGCCCCCCGGTGCCTGCTGCCCCGGCTCACCCATCTGCCAGCCATAGACGAAGTTGGTGGTGACGGGGGTGTAGTACTTCTCCTCGGGCGCGCGGGCCGTGCGGAGGGTCAGGTAGCGCCGCCGGCCCTCGCCGTCCTGGGAGATGCCCTGGTACAGCAGCTGCCGCACCTCCGGCGCCACGGGCATCATCTCCCCCTCCTGGATGCCCCCAGCGGCCCTGGCGGGCTCCTCGGGCGGCTGCTCGGCCTGGGGCACGGGCGCCGGAGACTGGAGGGCGGGCAGCTTGAGCGGCTGCCCGGTGGCCTGCCGCCGCTGGCGCAGCTGCTCCTGCCTGGCCTTGACGGATGCCCCGTAGCGCTGGTGCCAGCGGAAGCGGATCATCAGCTCCTTGAGGTATTCCTCCTTCCAGAAGTCCTGCTGCAGCGTGTCCATGTTCAGCTGGCGCGCCATGGTGGCACCTGCCGGCCGCCCCCGGGTTCCCTGCGCTCAGACACCCCCGCGGCTACCCCCGTCTTCTGCCACGGGCCGGAGTGCTGCGGGGTGCCCCCCTGTGGCCAGGCTGAGCTGCGCCCCAAGGGCCTCCTGCACCAGGTAACCTGTGGGCACAAGTCTGGGGCTTGGGTCCCGTCCCTGCTGCCCTTCCCCGCCCCCAGCCCGGGGCAGCTGGTACCATTGTCAGCTGTGTTGCCATAGCAGCTGCATCACAGAGGCCGGGGGCAAGGGGCTGCCTGGCGCTGACCCGGCTGCCCTGCTCCGGGGCCCCAGCAATGGCTCTAGGGCAGGGATGTCTGAATCTCACCCAGAGCAGCCCCCCAGCGGTGCCCTCCATCCCCACAGCTGCCCGCGGCCCCTGCTGGCCAGCCCAGGGGCCACTGAGGCTGGGCATCGCTGTTCACATGCTGCCTGTCCCTGTGGCACCTCTGCCCCCTCGGTGAGTGGGGGGGGACACCAGCTGCCCCCAGGATCGGATGGGCCAGGGCTGTACTGGTGCTGATGGGAAAGGGGGCGTTGCTCTGGGAGTCACTTCCCCATGATGTTATGAATGTAGTCGTCACAGACTCACAGGTCGTGCCCACTCTTGGCCCCGTGTGGTCCATGGGGGGAGCCCCCTTCAGTGCAACAGCCCTTCTCAGGGGTCCGCTCTGTCCCGGGGTCAGGCCCCTCCACCTCCTGGAGCCGCACCTCTCTGCACCTTAGCACGTCTGTCTCTGCCGTGGGCCCCCTCAGGGAGTCCCCTCGCTCTGTAACCCTGGGGCCTCCACCCCCGAAGGGGTTGATACAACCCTGTTCTCTAGCCCGGAGTGACTCTCAGCCAGCGTAAAACAGGAGGGTTTATTGAGTGTTGAACCCAGCACAGGAAACTCTCCAGCCCTCAGGCCTGGCCTCCGTCAGCCCAGCACATCCCAGTCTCTCTGCATCCAGGTGAGCTCTGCCTGCTCCCCCTCTCCAGCCCAGAGCCCCCCTGCTACTTCTCACAGTAATATAATATCTCATTGAAAGGTGACACAGGGCCAGGAAGAGTTCATTAACTTGATTGTCACTACAAAGGGTTTTTTTTCTCCTGCTGATAGCTCATCTTAATTAATTAGCCTCTTAGAGTTGGTATGGCAACTCCCACCTTTTCATGTTCTCTGTGTGTGTATCTCTCTCCTCACTATATGTTCCATTCAATGCATCCGAAGAAGTGGGCTGTAGTCCACGAGAGCTTATGCTCAAATAAATGTGTTCATCTCTAAGGTGCCACAAGTACTCCTGTTCTTTTTGCGGATACAGACTAACACGGCTGCTAATTACCTCCCAGACTGAGGTGACCCATGGCCAAACTTTAGAGACTGGTTAGGAAGATCTGTAAATGAACAGAGCTTTGAAATGCAGCCTGTAGTGTTAGAGATCAAAGGGTAGATGTTCGCTCAGGGCTTGTGATGTCAGCAAACAAGTCTTGTCTATTGCTATAGCTTTGATTCAAAGATCAAAAAAGGAATATTAACATTTAGGAAGACACTGGAGGGAAACAGTATTACTGTCTATGTGTCTCTTTGAAGCTTGTGGTAACCTGTATCTGAACTGTTTAATGGATAAATTACCCTGTGCTAATTGCCAGGATGTTTGGGAGAAGGAGAGTTAAAGCCTATTGTTTTCTCAGGCCAAGAGGCTGCTGGAAATGTATAAGAACCCTGGGACATGATTCTGCTTCATCTCAGATCTGCTTTGGGTTTCAAGAGGGGGAAACCTTAAGCCATAAGGATTGAGATCCCCAGTCACTGACTGGAGCCACCCTGAATATGGACATTGGACTATAACCTCTGGACTATTTCTAAAAGGACTTTTGGCAACTACAAACTCACCTCTACTATGTATCTGGACCTCAAGAATTGAATTCAAGTCTGTATGTATATTGATCCTTCAACCAACTCTCTCTCTCTCTCTCTTTTCTTTTTTAATACATTTTAGTTTAGTTAATAAGAATTGGCTCTAAGGGTGCATTTTGGGTAAGATCTAAGTTATCATTTGACCTGGGTCTGGGGCTTGGTCCTTTGGGATTGAGAGAACCTTTTTTTTTTTACTGGGGTATTGGTTTTCATAACCATTCATCCCCATAACAAGTGACACTGGTGGGGATCCTGGGAAACTGCAGTGTCTGAGGGAATTGCTTGTGTGACTTGTGGTTAGCCAGTGGGGTGAGACCAAAGTCCTCGATGTTTGGCTGGTTTGGTGCCTTAGAGGTGGAGAACCACCAGCCTGGGGCTGTAACTGACCTGCTCTAAGCAATTTGTCCTGAATTGATACTCTCAGTTGTGTCCCACCGAAGACAGCATCGTTACACCCCCCCTCCCCCCCCCAGCATGGCCTGGTGCAAAGCCCAGCCCCTTCCTAGGAGAGGGCTCGGAGGCGGGAGGGGTCTACAAGCCCCAATGGATTAAACCTGGGCCTGTACTTGTGGCTGCTAGAATACTGCCCCCCTCCCCGCGAAGGACTTGCAGAGGGATCCAGGGCAAATGGCACCGGCCAGCAGATGCCAGCCCGAGGGGGCAGGTGCTGTGCCTGGGGTGGGCGCTAGCAGCCAGGACTCCTGGGTTCCCAGCTCTGCCACAGACTGACCTTGGGCAGGTTACTGCCTGGCTGGAGAGTGGGTGGGTCAGTGCCTGGCTGCAGGTATTTGGGGCCGGGATCCAAGGCTCTGCTGGGGGCAGCTTGAGGCTGTACGGAGGGCAGGGGCAGATCAGGGACAGGTAGGAAGCTTAGGCCAGCCCTCAGGGGGAGCAGCACGGTGGGGGGTGCAGTCAGAAATCAGGGTGACAGCAGCTGGCTGGGGGGACTTTTGCCCCACAGGGAGGGGGTCCCCACAGCCCCAGGGAGGGGAGCGACTAACCCACAGTCACCCACCTGGGCTGCCCTCCAGGCTCAGACTGGGCAAAGCCCCCAGCCTGCATGCCCCACCCGATGGGCAGTGAACCAGGGGGGCGGCTGGGGGCCAGAGCACAGACAGGCCCCCCAGGGCTCACGGGAGGGGAGCAGCACATGCCGCATGCCCCAGGCTGGCACCTAGGGGCTGGGGAAGGCTGTGCTGACAAACTGTGGGAGGGGGCTGCCGGCACCAGGCTGTTGGACCTAGAGCCTGGCTGGTAGGTGTGACGAAGTGGGACTGTTCTTAATGTTTCCTCTGAATACTGTGTGGGTGCCTCCGTTTCCCCTATGCAGTTCTTAAGTCTCTAGGTGGTGGGGAAAGGCCAGTGCACATAAATCCCTGACACTCTGTCTCCCTGGCAACAAATGGCCAGGGCCCCTTCCCCCCTGCAAGGAAATAGCTAAAGGTGAACAAAGAACAGGTGACCTCCTGGCCCAGGAAAGAGACAAAGCCGGAAGGAGGGGCTGGAGAGTTGGAGCTACCTGGGGACTAGGAGTGAGGGCAGACGTGGGTGTCTGGCTCTCTGAACCCCATAATGGACCCGGCCGAGGGGTCCCATTCGCCGCTGTACCTACAAGCTCTGTTTTAGACCTTGTTCCTGTCGTCTAATAAACCTCTGTTTTACTGGCTGGCCGAGAGTCACATCTGACTGCGAAGTGGGGGTGCAGAACCCTTTGGCTTGCCGGGGACCCTGCCTGGGCGGACTCACTGTGGGAAGCGCACGGAGGGGCATATGCTGAATGCTCCCAGGAGAGACCCAGGAGGTGAAGCTGTGAGCTTGTCCTGAAGACAGTCTGCTCCAAGGGAGAGGAGGCTCCCCAAAGTCCTGACTGGCTTGGTGGGGAGCAGTTCCAGAGCATCGCCCGGGGACTCCGTGACAGTAGGCAATGCCCCAGGGCAGAGCATGCCCCCTAGAGAGCACCTGGGCTCCTCCGGCCTGCCCAGGGAGCAGGGGGGCCCTGGAGGGGGCAGGCTGCGAGGCTCCCCTAGCAGCACCCGCCTGAGGGCAGACCCAGAGACCCCCTGTGATCAGCTCGCCTGAGCCCAGCTCCCAGCCCCGCCCCACGCGCGTTCCTAAGGCAGCCCCGCTCGCTGTATAAGCCATGCCTCCCCCCGCGCTGTGCCAATGGTTAATTCATCGGCACTGAGCCGCTCCCCGGCCACGCTGGCCCCAGCTCAGGGGCCTGCTGGCTCATCTGCCAGGCAGCTCTAGCACCCCCCTGCCACGCGGCACCACGTAACACGGCTTGTGGAAGCTCCTGGCCGGCTCGCAGCACCACGGGCACAGTGGGCTGGCTAACAAGCCCCAGGACCTCCCCCACTCGCCCTCCGCTCCGCAGCAGCAGACAGCCGGCCCACGTGGCTCAGCACATCCACCGCCCCAGCCCTGCCGGCAACAGCAGGGGCCCACTGGGTCTGTCCCGCTCTGTGCTGGGGCCAGAGCCAGAGCTGCCAGCAGGCAGGAGGGCAGGCTCAGACCCAGGCTGGGACCGGCCCCGGCTGGCTGGAGCTGTCCCAGGCGGGCAGGGAGCTGGCACAGGGCGGCTCCTCCACTCAGGGCTCTGCCCAGCATTGCAGCCAGCTGGGACACGGCAAAACTGAACCCCGGAGGCAGGAAGCAGCCAGCGCAGGGAGCGGAGCAGCCAGCAGCTTCCCTGGGCCCGAGGGAGAGGGAGGGAGAGCCCAGGAAGGAGATAGTAGCACCCGTATTCAGTCCCCCTCGCCGTGTTTAGGAGCAGGAGATTCACCAGCCACTGGAGCTCCCCAGCCAGCACCTGCCTTCCTGGACTCAGCGCTGGCAGCCTGGACGGGCAGAGGGCACCACACGCTGGTCAGCTACGGGGGCCGCAGCCCGTTTCTCTGGGGCCATGGCAGCCTGAGCGGGGGAGCGCCACGCGCAGCAGGCACCGAGCGCGCCCGCTGTCAGCAGGGGGCAGGTCGCTGCACATCCCTCCGGCGGCCTAGGTCAGGCCCACGAGCCAGGCTGGCCTGGATGCCGCGGGCCTAGGTCAGGGCCACCAGGCCTGGGGCTGGTCCTGAGGACGAGACAGCTGCTGGCTCCTCAGAGCCGCCTGCGGATGAGTCACAGGCACTTCCCCTTTCGGGATCACGGGACGGGCTCAGAAGCAGCCCCCCTGGCCAGGGCCAAGCCAGGGCCTGCCCAGAGAGGAGGTTTACTGGCAGAGAGTCACTGGGAGCAAAGGCTGGTGCCTGTTGAGAGCCGGCAGCCTCGTCGCCACCCCGGCCAAGGGCAGGTGCACACAGAAGAAGGGGCAGGTGGGTGGGTGGGAGAAGAGAAGGTCAGGATTGCACCCCCCCCCCCCCCCATCGCTGAGTGACCGGTGTGACCAGTGAGCTCCCAGCAGGCAGGAGAGCACCAGTGCAGGGCCAGGGCGCTGGGCTGGGACCGGCCCCGGCTGGCTGGAGCTGGAGCTGGCCCGGACAGGCAGGGAGCCCAGCACACAGCAGCTCCTCTGCCTGGCTTGGTTGTAACTCCTTGCCCTCCAGCCGCGCCCCCTCCCTGCTGGCTCTCTGCCCACACAGGGGCTTTGGGGCACAGCACGCCTCGGGAGGGTGTCTGCCCCCAGCACAGAGCACAGGAATCGGGCGGGGGGTGGGACTACTCTGATTTAATGTAACAGCTCAACCGTCACAGGAACATAGACAAGGTGGATCCGGCAGCACACGGAGGGCGGGGGGAGCCAGGGCCCTGGGAAACAAGAGGGGTGTGGCCGAGCAAGGGGCATGGGCCAGCTCTGGCACCCTCCTTACCACTGCACCCCCCCATGCCAACTGGCATGCAGCCCCTGCCCCCCAGCACACAGGGGTTTGGGGGCAGCCGGTGGGAGGCCCCTGCAGCCCCAGAGGGGGTCAGAGGGGCAGGGTGGGGAGGAGGAGGAGCGCCGCATAGGCCCAACACGAGCCCCCGGGGAGCCAGTCTGGGCCCGGATGCCCCGGCACAGGGGGCTGCCGCAGTTCACCCCAGAGGGGGTGGGTGGAAGATGCTTTTCATCGCCCCGAAGGACTGCAGGAGCAGCCGCTCCCCCGGGGCGACCAGGCCGAGGAGGGAGGGAGCCGGCATGGGCGGTGCCAGACAGCGCGGCCCCTAGCGCAGGTCCTCGGCGGTGAACATGCCCCGGGCGCGGCGCAGGATGGAGTCCTTGGTGGCGTCGTAGGGGTGCTCCTTGGAGGGGATCTCCAGCACGGCGGGCAGCGAGCGGGTGTGCCCGTCCAGCACGTGCCGGATCAGCTCCGCGATGAACTGGTTGATCAGGATGATGCCGATGTCCTCACGGGCCAGGAAGCTCCTGCGGGGGGGGGGGGGGGGGGGAGGCAGGGATGGGTGGGGGAGCCTGCACTAGGGGAACAGACACCCCTGAGCCAGCACCTGCCCCCCCCCAAGCCAGGACCTGCCCCCCCCATCCTCCCAGAGCCATCAACTACCCCCCCAAGCCAGCACCTGCCCCCCCCCATTCTCCCGGAGCCAGCACCTGCCCCCCCCCCCCCCCATTCTCCCGGAGCCAGCACCTGCCCCCCCCCCCCCATTCTCCCGGAGCCAGCACCTGCGCCCTCCACTGGCTAGGCAGAGCCGGACTCCTGGGTCCCCCGCAGCTCCAGGCTCAGCTCTCTCCTCCCCCTCCCCCGCCCCCGCGCGCCCCGGTGGTCTCGCCCGGCTACTCCCCGCGCGCCCCGGTGGTCTCGCCCGGCTGCCCCCCGCGCGCCCCGGTGGTCTCGCCCGGCTGCCCCCCCGCGCGCCCCGGTGGTCTCGCCCGGCTGCCCCCCCGCGCGCCCCGGTGGTCTCGCCCGCGCACCGGAAGGTCTCCTCGATCTCGGTCAGGCTCGTGTCCTTCTCCACCACCAGGAAGTTGGGCTTGCGGTGCTTGTTGAGCTCGCCCACCCCGCCCAGCAGGAAGCCCGTCACCGTGTCCTCGTCCCCCAGCACCGCGATCAGCTTCCCCCGCCCGGCCATGGCTCCAATCCACTGCCGTCTGCCGTCCGCCGCTTATACCCTCGGCGCATGCGCGGCCTGCCCCTGCAGCACCCGTCTGCGCCTGCGCTGCTGGCTTCCCTCCCCGACCATTCTGAGCATGCGCATCTCGCACCGACCGCTCGGAGCCCGGCGGAGCGCTTCTACGCATGCGCCGGGGTGCTGATGGCTCGCTGGCCCCTGTGTCTATGCTCTGTGCCCCCCCCCCAGAAGAACCCAGGAGTCCTGCCCCCCCGCTTTCATCCCCCAGACCCTGTAACGAATTGGGGATTATTTGTAGTATTTCTTATGAAGCCTGGCCGTGCCTCAGTTTCCCTGGGTGCTGCGTTGTTCCCAGCGGGGGAAGGGTCGGGCCGACACCCCAGGGTGGCCCCAGCTGGCTGGGTGCTGTGCCCTGGACATGGCCCCCAGGCATTTAGTGCCCCACGGAGCTCAACCCCCTGCCTGGCCGCAGGGCCGGAGCTGCAGGAACACAGGACTCGGGGGGGGGAGGGGGGATTCGGACCATGGAGGTCAGACGGACGGACAGACGGAGCCTGAGCCCAGGGCTCCCTGCGGCCTGGCTGGGCTCTGAGCTGCCATGAGGCCTCCTAGGCCGGGCGCCAGCTACCGACTAAACCTGTCTCTGCTGCCAGCCGGGGCAGCGGCACCGCAGATGCTGGGCGCAATGCGTGGTCCCCAGAGGCGCACGGCTCCCGCGTGGGTGGGACTCACGGAGCAGACCCAGCTCAGGGCGCAATGAGACTGCGGGGATTAGCCTGGAGGCCGAGCGAACTCCCTTGGGGGTCTGCCCCACTGAAGGGCCCCCTCTCAGAGACTGAGCCAAAACTGGGGACATAGCACTGACCATGTGGGTCCACGACAGACCCCACTCCCCTTCCGAACCAGGACTAGAACCCAGGAGTCATAGAATCATAGAATATCAGGGTTGGAAGAGACCTCAGGAGGTATCTAGTCCACCCCCTGCTCAAAGCAGGACCAGTCCCCAACTAAATCATCCCAGCCAGGGCTTTGTCAAGCCGGGCCTTAAAAACCTCTAAGGATGGAGATTCCACCACCTCCCTAGGTAACGCATTCCAGTGCTTCACCACCCTCCTGGTGAAATAGTGTTTCCTAATATCCAACTGTCACGGAGTGTGGGGAGACACCAGGCCCTGCACCCCCGGCTTCCTGCAATTCACCATGACTCTCAGCCAGCCAGTAAAGCAGAAGGTTTATTTAGACGACAGGAGCACAGTCCAAGATAGGTCTTGCAGGCACAGACAACAGGACCCCCCCCCCCCAAATAGGTGCAGCTTGGGGTCCCAGGGCACCATAGCCCCCTTGGGAGGTCAGAGTCCTGTCTGCCTCCCAGCCATTCCACCAGCCAGCTCTGCCACTCGCTCTCCCTTTGTTCAGTTTCCCGGGCAAAGGTGTCACCTAGCCTCTAACCCCTTCCTGGGTTCTCATGTTACATGCTCAGGTATTCTCCCTCACGGCCAGTCTCCCATCCCCCCATGCAGACCATCCTAGCCACACTCCCCTGCCTTCCCAGCCAACACTCCCCACTCAAAGACCACATTAAGAACAGTCCCAGTTCCTCACACCAACCTAGACCTCCCCCACTGCAACTTGAGAACATTACTCCTTGTTCTGTCATCTGCCACCACTGAGAACAGCCGAGCTCCATCCTCTTTGGAACCCCCTTTCAGGTAGTTGAAAGCAGCTATCAAATCCCCCCTCACTCTTCTCTTCTGCAGACTAAACAAGCCCAGTTCCCTCAGCCTCTCCTCATAAGCCATGAGCTCCAGCCCCCTAATCATTTTCGTTGCCCTCCGTTGGACTCTCTCCAATTTGTCCACATCCTTTCTGTAGTGGGGCCCCAAATCTGGACGCAATACTCCAGGTGTGGCCTCACCAATGCCGAATAGAGGGGAACGATCATGTCCCTCGATCTGCTGGCAATGCCCCTACTTATACAGCCCAAAATGCCGTTAGCCTTCTTGGCAACAAGAGCACACTGTTGCCTCATATTCAGCTTCTCGACCACTGTAACCCCTAGGTCCTTTTCTGCAGAACTGCTGCCTAGCCATTCGGTTCCCAGCCTGTAGCGTTGCATGGGATTCTTCTGTCCTAAGTGCACGACTCTGCATTTGTCCTTGCTGAATCTCATCAGATTTCTTTTGGCCCAATCCTCCAATTTGTCTAGATCACTCTGGCCCCTATCCCTACCCTCCAGCATATCTACCTCTCTCCCATCTTAGTGTCATCTGCAAACTTGCTGAGGGTGCAATCTATCCCATCATCCCGATCATTAATGAAGATGTTGAACAAAACCGGCCCCAGAGCACTCCGCTTGATACCGGCTGCCAACTATACGTGGAGCCATTGATCACTACCCGTTGAGCCCAACATCTAACCAGCTTTCTATCCACCTTATAGTCCATTCATCAGCCCATACTTCTTTAACTTGCTGGCAAGAATACTGTGGGAGACCGTATCAAAAGCTTTGCTAAAGTTAAGATAAATCACATCCACCACTTTCTCCATATCCACAGACCTAGTTATCTCCTCATAGAAGGCAATCAGGTTAGTCAGGCATGACTTGCCCTTGGTGAATCCATGTTGACTGTTCCTGATCACCTTCCTCTCCTCTAAGTGCTTCAGAATTGATTCCTTGAGGACCTGCTCCATGATTTTTCCAGGGACTGAGGTGAGGCTGACTGGCCTGTAGTTCCCCGGATCCTCCTTCTTCTCTTTTTTTAAAGAGGGGAACTATATTTGCCAATCCTGGCAAACGTCCTGGGAGTCCTGGCTCCCAACCCCACCCCACCCCACACGCTCTAACCACTAGACCCCACTCCCCTTCCAGAGCCAGGGATAGAACCCAGGAGTCCTGGCTCCTAGCCCCCTGCTCTAACCCCTCCCCTCCCAGAACTTGGCTAGGGCCAGGCCCACGTGTGCCATGGGGCATGGGGTGTTGATGTGTTGGTGCTCAGCTGCCCTGGGAGACGTTTGCAGTGCCTCCTTTGTTCAGTGCCGAGCCAGGGCCTGGTTCTGGGCCCCGCCGCGGCATTCTGTTCTGGGCGACCTGGCTGGCAAACCCCCGGGGAGAGCGCTGCCCGGGAGCCTGGCGCACCCGCTCTGCTCAGGGTGGCAGCGACACCTGGCAGCACGTGGAGTGGGAGGCGGAAACGCTGGGCCCCACCCTGGCAGACGGGGAGACGCAGTGATGCCATCACGCTACAGAGCCACCTGCCAGCAGGCCAGGGCTGGCCCAGGGAGCCAGCTCAACCCCCACCCGCTGTGTGTGACCCCAGCCTGGGGGGGGGGGGGGTCAGAGGTGCCTGGCTCTGACCAGCTGGACCACACGGTACCAAACTGTGCCAGCCACGAGGCAACCAGCCTGGGTTCTCCCCAGCTCTGGCTCCATCGGGCAGGGACCCAGCTAATCCAGAGTAGTCCAGCCCGTTATTTGGGTTCTGGCGAGCCTGGTCCTGTGTTTAGGGCCCACAGCCAGCCCCCACAGTAGGGGGCACCATGGGGGTCGGCTGCTGGCCCCTCTAGGGGGATCCACCCCCAGGAGCAGGACACCACTTTTCTCAACCAGCTCTAACTGGGATCCCCGGGCAAGGCCCGGCTGGCTGCCCCATCCTTGGGGGGCGCAGTGCAGCTGGCAGCAGGTGGCCAGGTCAGCCCCACTCATGGAGAATCGAGGGGGGGACGCAGGGAAGAGAGGGGCTGCACCAGCCGAAGGCTAACGTTACACAGGAGGGGGGCCAGCCGCTCCACCTGCCCCTCAGCTCCCTGAGCTCAGTGGGTGCCAGAGCACTGGGGGGCTCTGCTGGGTGGGGCCAGGAATACCTGGCACTGGGAGCAACATCCCCAGACCACAGAGGCAGCCCTGGTGCTGGAGAGCGGCCGGGGCAGGGGCCTTTCCGTCGCCCCATTGCGGCGCAGGACACACAGACAGCAGCCCGGAGCATCTTAGCAAGTCACTTTATTTCCCTGGCAGGGTGGCCGGCCACGGCGCTCGGCAGAGAAACGGGCCGGGAGTGCCAGGGGCTCCCCTCGCCCCTACAGACCCGGGGACACCCGCAGACCGCACACCAGGGGCCGGGCACCTGGGGGAAGGGGGATTTTAGGGGGTGTGTTTTTCAAAAAGCATCAGGAGTCAGACACTGAGCAGCTCAGGGAGGCAGTGGGCAGCGCCGGAGGCCAAGGAGGGGCAGAAGGGCGCAGTGGGCATTGGCCAAGGGCAGGGGCTGAGCAGACACCTACCAGGCCCCCAGCACCCTTGGGAGCTCCCCCCTTCCCTAGGGCTTGGCTCTCTGGGCTGTGTGTGTGGGGGGGCAGTGGGCTCCGGCCCGGGGGGTGGCGGGCATCACCGCCCACTTGGTTTTCCCCTCCCTAGTGCCGGCTCCACAGCCTGCTGCCCTGGGCTCTCCGAGCAGCCCCCAGACCCTTCCTGTGGGGCAGGGCCCCCTCACCTGGGCTGAGCTGGTATGTCCTGTGGGGGCACCCCCCTGTCCAGCCCCTCCCGGGCCCCTCCCTCAGTCCTCAGGGCTGGGCTGCTCGCTCAGAGCGGGGAGAGAAGCCCTGGGGTGCACGCCGACCCCCCCCCCCACGGCAGCAGCTCGCCCCTCGCCTGCCTACAACCAGGGGCCCCAACCTGGGAAAGCGGCTTCCTGCCCCTGCCATGTCCCCCAGGGGGCGACACACAGGGGCCCCTTTCCTGCTCATACCTAGCCCGTCTCCAACCTCATTTGCCCTCTGTCATGCCCTTCGCCCTGGGCCATGCCCTCTGCCAGTCTGTGCCCAACCATCCCTCCACCCATCTACATCCCCAGCTATGCCCTCTGCCACTCTGTGCCCAACCATGCCCTGTGCCCCATATGTGCCAGGTCTGCACCCCAGCCATGCCCTCCACCCCTTTTGCACCCTAGCCAAGCCCACCTGTGCCTGGTGTGCATGCTGGCCATGCCCTCTGCCCCTCCAGCTAGGCTAGTACTGGAGGAAAGCGAGAGAGGAAGTGATGAAAAACTGCTATAAAAAGTTCCTCTCTTCCTTTCACCCAGCCCAGTGCCCCCATCACGGTCCCGCAGAGGAGCATTGTGGGTAGCAGGCGGGCACCCCCGCGGACGAGCACTGTGGGTAGCTGGTGGGCGCTCCCGCAGGGGAGCATTGTGGGTAGCTGGCGGGCACTGTTTGGCAAGAACAGTCCTTGGTGCAGGGCAAGACAGTGGAGTCCATGGCTGATAGCTCTTCACCCGCGGGTGGGACGGAGTTCGGGGGGCACGGGCCTGGGGGTGGAAGCGCGCACGCGTATGTGTGTGTGAGGAGGGGAAGGGGGTGGGCGCCTCACCGTGCCCGGGGGAGGCGCCGCAGCTCTGGGCGCTGGCTCCTGGCTATGGCACGGTGACCTGGTAGGGGCTGCCTGGCACGCCCTCGTCGCCCCATTTGAGGATGAGGACGTAGTCTCCCTTCTCCTTGACAGTGTAGGTGACGTTGTAGACTCGGTTGCCCACGTGCTTGACGTACACCTCCTCGCAGGGCGTCTTGGGGCCGTGCACGCCCACCATCAGCATGTTGGTGCCTGCGGGGGGCAGAGAACGCGGCGGGGGGTGAGGAGGAGACAGCGTCCCGGGGGGGGGGCCCAGGGGTGCAGCTTGGGCCAGGTCCCTGCAGGGCACAGTGCCCCCAGCACCAGAAACCCCATGGAAACTGGGGAACCGGTGCTCCCCCGCTATGCCCTCCGCCCCGCTCTCAGGGGCTCACCCTGACCCCCGGCAGTGCTGAAGGAGACCTGGTTCTGAGTTAACTCCTGCGCCCCACGTTAGCGCCCCGCCCCCAGCCACGTGACCCACCAATCCCGTCCCCTGCTGGACAGGCTCTTCCCATCCCCGTTAAGCCCCACCCCTCCCCACCAGGTCCACCCCTTGTGGCCGGAACCCGCCCTTCCCACTAGACCCCGCCCCTTGAGGTCAGGCCCCGCCCCTCCCATACCAGCCTTGCTGCAATCCACGGTAAAGGTGTTCTTCTGGCCCACGAAGGCCTTGGTGAGCCCGGGCCCCCGGGCCACCACCTTGCTGGCGTCGGAGGAGAACTTGGGCATGGAGCTGAAGCTGCTGCCCACAGAGGACGAGGACTTGGTGACTGTCTCCACCAGGACGGTGGAGGTCTCATGGAGGCTGTGGCCGCCGGAGAGACGTGGCCCTGGAGAGGGGCAAGGGGACATGTAATCAACCACCCCCGCACACACGGTGACCCCCTTCTGGCCCGTAGCCTCCAGCCAGCCAGCCCCTGGTGCCTGAATCCCACACCCGCTTCTCACAAGAGGCCTTGGGGGGCTGCCCCCAGCCTGGACAGGATCCTCCCCTGCCCCCCAGCCACTGGCATGGCTGGGACCCTGCCCCCGCACCATGCTTGGCCAAGCTCTGCCCCTCTCCCCGTGCGTGGCCAGGCTCCGCCCCTCCCATGTGGCCGTACCTGTGACCTTGGCTTTGAAGGGGCTGCCCACGATGTGCTGGGGGCCGCCATACTTGATGGAGATGAGGTAGTTGCCGGGCGCCATGGGCGTGTAGGTGACCCTGTGGCCCTCGGGGCACTCTTGGCAGTCCAGCTTCACCTTGGAGGGGCCGTCGATGGTGACAGCCAGAGCGCCCGAGCCAGCGTTCACCGTGTTGACGAAGAACTCCGAGGACACGCCTGGGGCGGGATGGGGGTTAGCGGGCAGCAGGGGCAGGGCCTGCCGGACCCAGCCCCTGGACCCCAGGAGTAGGGACCCTCCACAACGGGCACCAGGGGGCTGCAGCGCCAGAGGCTAAGCAGAGCCGGGGATAGCGAGGGCCATGGGACCACGGGTACCCACAAGGGGGAGAGGCCAACCTCCGAGGGTTACACCTCTGGGTGTCGGGAGAGAGACGGGCACAGCCCGCCAAGAGCCACCGCATGGGGGGCGGCCCAGAGCCAAGCGTCCCCTTCCCCGACCCACTGGATCTCCTTGGTGGACTCCCATCCAAGTGCTGGCGCTGCCCGGCTCGGGGACCAGCTCCGGCGCCTGGATCCCCTCCCACGTCCCAGGACATGGCACAAGGGCACCAGCCAGGGCCGCGCCCTGCCCCCCTGCAGAGAGCAGCCAGGCATGGGGTTGGGAGGGGGCCATGCGCCCCTACCTGTGATGCCGCCCTCCAGGCCCGGGCCGTACGCCGAGACGAGGCCCGGGTCCCCAGCCTGGCTCTGCTCCCCCACGCGGATCTTGAAGGGGCTGCCCGGGATGTGGCGCCCGTTGAACTTGACGTCGATGGAGTGCACGCCGTTCTCGCGCGGGATGAACCGGATGGTGGATTTATCTGCGGGGAGAGCAGGGCTTAGAGAGCTCAGCCTGGCCCCTTGCCGGCGCCCGCCCAGCCCACCCGAGGCTCAGGGGCTCTGAGAAACCCGCCCGGCCTGGCACAGGCCGCTCGCTCTGACCCTGAAGGCACCACCCTCAGGCCAGTTACCGGCTCTGCATCTCCTGAGTCTCCAGGCCCCGTGGGGCAAAACCACTCCCGGGCTGGAGCCTGGGTGCAATCACCCATCCGGCCAGCCCCGGGCACCTCCCCCTGCCCATGGCCAGACCCTCGCGCCTGCTCTGAGCCCGGGCGTCCTCACCGCTGTCCAGCTCCGAGATGTAGCACTCCTCCACCATGCCCGAGGGCGTGTGCACCTTGGCGTCGATCACACCCCGCGCCCCGTTGAGCTGCACCGCGAAGGACGCTGGCTGGTTGACCTTTAACCCCGTCTCCTGCGATGGCAAAGCGGGGTGAAGCCAAGGCCCGGGCGGCGGCCAGCGGAGCCTTGGGTTAACCCAGGTTGGGACCATCACCCCCCAGCACAGAGGGGGACGGGGGAGACCCGCACCAGTGGTCACGTCAAAGCCCTGCACCCTGCTAGATCCGCCCCCCACAGACCAGACGGACACATGGTCGCGGTTCTGGGGTCTTCCCAGGCTGCAGGGACCACGGCCCCACTGCAATCACCCCATCTGCTGGGGGACATGCAGGGGACTATGGGTTGGGACTGAGGGTCAGGGTTGAGGGGTACCGGCAGAGCTGGGAGGGGGACTCCAGGGCTGGGCTATCAGGGGGCTGCGGGTCAGGGTTGAGGGATGCTGGCGGGATTGTGGTTCGCGTCCCTCTGGTGCCAGCACCGCGTGCGCTGGCCCCTGGCACCGAACACTGTCCCTCCCCCTCCCGCCAGGCTGGGCGCATGGTACCTGGAGGCTGGTCACCGTCAGCCTGCGGGCGTCGTCGGAGAGCGAGGCCACCGGCACCACGAAGGGGCTGTCGGGGACGTGCTCCTCATTGAACTTGATGGACACCTCGTAGTCCCCTGGGGAGCAGAGCCAGCAGTTCGGGTCAGGCTCCGGCCCGGCAGCCCGGGGCACCGGCGCAGCTCCAAAGGCCAGGCTGCCGAGCTGGGCTGGGTGCCATGGGCCCAGGGCTGGCACCACGATGGGAGCAGGGATTGGGGGGCTGGCTCCAGGGCCACTGAGTCCCTGGGGGCTGAGTCCTGCAGCTCCCAGGCCAGAAGCCCCCGCCCTGGGGGACCCGCAGAGCTGGCCAGGTCAGGTTCAAGGGGCTCCGCAGGCAGAGGGGGCCTGGGGGTCGAAAGGGGCAGGCTGATCTGTTGGGGGGAGGGCTCCTTTGCCCCTCAAAGCTGCCAGGAGATTGGGAGCAGGAGGCTGGGGGCGTGGGGCGGCTGTGAGGACGTGCAGGGCCCTCCATGGCCGTGGGGGGATGCTTGGGAACGACATGCAGGAGACGGAGCCCAGCGACTGGCTGGGGATCGGCTGCCTTTGCACTGCCGGCCCTGCACCCCCAGCCGCCCCACAACGGGACACAAGGGGTCTGAGCCATGGGCGGCACCAGCCCAAGCTGCTGAGGACAGCCAGGCAGATGGGGGGCTGGTGGGGCAGTGAGGAGCCAGGGCCCCGCCTCGTGCACCCACCTGGCTCCTGCACGATGTAGGAGACGCCGCAGGAGCCGTCCTTCCGGTCCTCAAAGGCGATCTCGGCCTTGCTGGGCCCCTCGATGGCGATGGAGAGGCCCCCGGCGCCTGCCTCCCGCGTCCAGATGCTGAACTCGGCTGGGGGTAGAGAGCGCTGTCAGGGGCGGGCCCTGGGCCCAGAGCGCCCCACACTCCAGCGCCCCAGACCCCCTGGCGCCCCAGCCGTCCCCAATGCCCCATCCCTGAGCCACACCCAAATGCCCCAGCCGGCGCCTTCCCTGAGCCGCCACCAAATACCCCAGCCGCCCCCAAACGCCCACGCCATCCCCATCCCTGAGCCACCCCTCAATGCCCCAGCCACCCCTAAATGTCCAAGCCGCCCCCATCCCTGAGCCACCTCCATCCCAATGCCCAAGCCCCCCAATCTCTCCCCCCTGCCCCCCAATGCCCCATTCTCCCCTCCAGCCATGTGGGCTCTGGTGCCCACCTGGCGCAGGCCCCACTACCTGGCACTCCAGCGACGCCCCTCTCCAGGCCGGTGCCCCCAGCCCGCACCTTGTGGGCGCCCCCCTCGCCCATGGGCCCCACGGTGAACTGGAAGGGGCTGCCCGGCACGTGCTGCCCGCGGTACTTGACGTGGACGGTGTGGGCGCCCATCTCCTGGGGCACGAAGCGCACGCTATAGGCGCTGTCCTCGCCCTCGATGATCTCCGCGTCGGCCGTCTGCCCCGACGGGCTGGTCACCTGGGCTGTCATGGTCGGGGCGCCCGCCTCGCCTGGCCAACGAGAGACGGGCGGGGCCGTCAGCCAATCACAGCCCTGCGGCCCTCCCACTGCTGCCAGCACTGCCATGCAGCCACCTCTGGGGCGGGGCACCGCCTGCCTGACACCCCCACACTATGCTACGGGATAGAGCTGCAGCCCAGACCACCCGCACGGCACCAGCGGGCACAGGCTCTCCCCGCCACGCTCGGGGAGTGCGGCCCCTGCCCCCAATTTGGGACAGGCAGCGAAGGAGGATCCTGTGCTGAACGGGCACTGAGTGGGCATGGAGTCACCTGCCCTGGGATCTGGGCAGGGTACCAGGGCTAACGCCCCTGTGAGGCAAAGAGCCAGGAGGTGACAATGGCCAGAGATGGGGCCAGCAGCGCAGCGCCCCCTAGTGCCACCCTGGGGCATTGGGGCCAGCACTGATTGTGAGGGGAGAGAGTCCCCTGCAGCACAGTGCCCTCTAGTGCCTCGTGGGTCGCACACCCGGGCACATTTGCTTGAGACGCGTGTGCAAACCCGATGTGACTGTGAGACCCCCTGCAAGACACCCCCCCCACAGCCAGGCTGCTGCCCACGGACAAGGCACACACATTCCCCCGTCCCCCCCGCAACGGCTCCACAGTTTGAGACACTTTCCCCCCGTGCCGGGCACGCACCCTCCGGGGTGCGGGCGATGCTGCCGAAGGAGCCGAGGCTCTCGCGGCCCAGGAAGTCGCTGAAGACGTTGTGGAAGGGGGCCCCGCCGACCTGCGTGGACTCCTCCACCCGCACCTCCCGCGTGGTCTCGCCGCCCCGCGTCTTGCTGATCTCGGTGCGCTCAGTGCGCGTGTACGTGTGGCTGCTGCGCGTGAAGGTCCGCGTGAGCCGCTCCTGCGCCGACACCATCTGGAACCAGTTCCCTGCGCCGCACGGGGTGGGGGGGGGAATCAGAGAGGGGGCGCTGGGCCCCTGCCCCCAGCCCCTCTGCCCCGCATGGGCCTGGACCCCCCACCCGCCCCCAGTGCCTGCTCCTCCCCAGAGCCAGCAGCGTCCCACTGCCGGGGAAGGGCCCTCCCCGTCCTTTCCACCCCCCAGCCCTGAGCCCCGCGAGGGCTGAAAATGGCTCCCAATCCTGGCTCCCCATCCACAGGGCTCAGCCTGCCTGCTGGGGGTCCAGGCAGGGCAGGCGGGGGTCCAGGCGGGGCAGGCAGGGCCCCCCCCCCCGCAATCAGTGTTCAGTCCCGCCCGGGTGCATGGGGCTGGGCGTGTCCCCCAGACTCGGAGCAGAGCCCCCCCCCAGGCTGTACCTGGGATCTTGAGATTGAGGTCGCAGGTGCTGCCGATGCTGGCGATGGAGGGCGCCTGGCGCCGGCGTGTGATGCTCTCCTTCATGCGCCCCTCACCCGTCACCTTCACCGTGAAGGGGCTCCCTGCACATGGACACGGCAGTCAGCCGCGCCCCTTGCCCCGCCCTACTCACGGCTCCCACCCCTGCCCCGCCCATGGCACCCACCCCGTCCCCCGCCCCGCCCACGGGGACGGCACGACGCCTCGGGGAGCATGACACAATGCAGCCCCCCGCACTTCCAAACAACTTCACCCTGGGGCTTGGTGCCAGCACCCCCTGGGCTAAGGGGAAACAGAGGCACCAAAGCTGCTCCCCTAATGCCCAGGAGCCACCTGGGCTGTTTCTCTGCCTTCAGCGGCAGAGCTGGGGATAGAACCCAGGAGTCGTGACTCCCAGCCCCCCTGCTCTAACCACTAGGCCCCACTCCCAGAGCTGGGGAAAGAACCCTGGAGTCCTGGCTCCCAGCCCTTCCCCCCGCTCTAGCTGCTCCACTGAGCGACATTCCCCTTGGCAGGCTGCTGTCCCCAGGGGCCAGTCTCAGCCAGTCTGGCTGTGCCCTGGCCATGCCCCCCGCACCTGGCACGTGCTTGTCGGCGAACTTGATGTTGATGATGTAGTTGCCGGGCTCGGTGGGGCAGTAGGTCACCTTGCACGTGCCGTCCTCCACGTCCTCGCAGTTAATGTCCACCTTGCTGGGCCCCTCGATGGACAGGCCCAGCCCGCCGTAGCCTGGGGGCAAGTGAGCATGAGCGTTGTGGGACCGCGCCAGCTGGAGCCCCCCACCGGGCACGCTGCCCGCCAGCACGGCGCCTGGGACCCCCCCCAGCGCCAGCCAGAGCCCCCCACCGGGCACACTGCCCGCCAGCACGGTGCCTGGGACCCCCCCAGCGCCAGCCAAAGCCCCCCACCGGGCACGCTGCCTGCCAGCACGGCGCCTGGGACCCCCTAGCGCCAGCCGGAGCCCCCCACCGGGCATGCTGCCCGCCAGCACGGCACCTGGGACCACCCCCAGAGCCAGCCGGAACCCCCCCGGTGGGCATGCGGAAGTCGGCCACACTTTGTTCCCCAGGGCTCAGACTTGGCTAGACCTAACTGCCGGAGCCGCCCCTTGTCGGGGGCAACGGGGTCCTCGGTCCTTCTAACACGGCTGCTACTCTGAAACCTCTGGGAGTGATTCCCGACCGGATCCACACCCCTCTCCGGTCAGGACGTCCCCCAGAACCCAGCCCTGCTGGGAGCCCCCCGGCTCCGTGACACCAGCCTCACCTGCGGTGCGAGTGTCCACGATGAACTCGGACACCTCGAAGGTGCGTCCCTCCACCAGGCCCTGGCCCCACACCTTCACCTTGCTGGCGTCGCCGATCTCCGACTGCCCCACCAGGATCTTGAAGGGGCTGTTGGAGACGTGCTTCCCGCTCTTCCGCACGCTCACCACGTGCTCCCCCACCTCCTTGGGGGTGAACGAGATGCCTGGGGGAGACGGGACGGTCAGCGCCCGCGGGCGATGGGAACCGCCAGCCAGAGCCACGGGCCCAGCCAGCCCAGTGCCCTTCCCCCCCACCCACAGCCACAGGCCCAGCTGGCCTGGCTCCCCCTCCCCCCACCCAGAGCCACGGGATCAGCCGGCCTGACGCCCCCGCCACAGCCACAGGCCCAGCTGGCCCGGTGCCCTTCCCCCCACCCAGAGCCACGGGCCCAGCCGGCCTGGTGCCACCCACCCCCCGCCACCAAGAGCCACGGGAACAGCCGGCCCGGTACCCCTCCCCCGCCACAGTCACAGGCCCACCCGGCCCGGTGCCCCCTCCCCTGCCACCCAGAGCCACGGGATCAGCCGGCCTGGCGCCCCCTCCCCCCACCCAGAGCCACGGGCCCAGCCGGCCCTGCCCCGGCGCGTACCGATGTGGCGGTTGGGCAGTCTCTTGAGCAGGCAGGGCTCCTCGTGGCCAGAGGGCGCCCGGATGGAGGCCGTCAGCAGGCTCAGGTCGCTCTCGCTGATCTTCAGGGACACGTCGGTGGAGGTGCCCACGTTGAGCTGGGACGTCCGCATGGAGTCGTCCCCTGCGGGGCGGGGGGGCTGTTACTGGGCAGCACGGCCAGGGGGGAAGGGATGGGGGGGTGCAGCTGGGCCACAGAGAGGGGCCCCTTGCAGGGGGCAGATGGTGGTCCTGGGGGCTGGGTGGGGGACAGCTGGGGGTCTGTCAGGGTAGGTGGGGGCCCTGGGGGCTGGGTGGGTGCAGGTAGTTGTCCGTTGGGGGTGGCAGGAACCCCAGGGGTGGGTGGGGGACAGCTGGGGGTCTGTCAGGGGTAGGTGGGGGCTCCAGGGGCTGGGAGGGAGTCCATCAAAGTGGCAGGGGCCCTGGGGGCTGGCAGGGGGCAGGTGGGGGTCCGTTGGCGTGGCGGAGGTCCCGGGGGCTGGCCAGGGGCAGGTGGGGCTCTGTCAGGGTGGCGGGGGTCCCGGGGGCTGGGTGGGAGCAGGTGGGGGTCCGTCGGGGTGGCGGGGGCTCCAGGGACAGGCGGGGGCCCCAGGGACTGGCTGGGGGCAGGTGGGGGCTCCAGGGGACAGGCAGGGGCCCTGGGGGCTGGCCGGGGGCAGGTGGGGCTCCGTCAGGGTGGCGGGGGCTCCAGGGACAGGTGGGGGCCCCGGGGCTGGCCGGGGGCAGGTGGGGGTCCGTCGGGGTGGCGGGGGCACTGGGGGCTGGCCGGGGGCAGGTGGGGGTCTGGCGGGGGCCCGGCGGGAGGCTCACCGGTGATCTTGGCGGTGAAGGGACTCCCCGGGACGTGCTGATCGTCGAAGCGGACAATGACGCTGTAGTCGCCGGGCGCGGTGGGCAGGTAGGACACGGTGCAGGTCCCGTCCTTGTTGTCTTTGCAGGTGATCTCGGCCTTGGACGGGCCCTCGACAGCCAGCGACAGCCCCCCTGGGGAGCCGGCCGTCAGGGGCGCCATGACCATGGCCCCCAGCCCTTTTCCCCCAGCCTGCCCTGCCCTCCCCCCCCCCACCAGCCTCCCACCCCGCCTCTGCCTGCCCCCCTCCCTTCCCCGCTCTTCCCTCCCAGCCCCCCACCAACCTTCCCCTGCCTGCCCCCCACCCTTCCACCCCAGCCTGCCCTGCACTTGCCCCCACCAGCCCCCCAACCCCCCCACCCCGCCATCCCACCAACCTTCCCCTGCCTGTCCCCTCCCTTCCCCCCAGCCTGCCCTTACCCCCACCATCCCCCCACCCCTGCATCCTTTCCCTGCCCCACCCCTCCTTTCCCTGTCCCCAGCCACCCCCGGTACCTTCGCCGGCGCCCTTGGTGACGATGGTGAAGGTGGCCGGCCTGTTGACCATGCCGTGGCTGAGGCCGGGCCCATAGGCGCTGACGTGGCGGGTGTGGATGGCGTCCACGTAGAACTGCAGGGGGCTCCCTGGGGAGGGGGAGGCAGGGGCACCGTGACTGGGGGCTGGTCGGGTGTGTGTGGGGGTCCTGGGGGGCAGAGGCTCATGGGACACTGTGGGTGCTGTGGGGCAGGGAGGAGGCGAGGGGACTGGGAGTGGGGGCTTGTAGGGGGGTCCTGGCCTCAGGGGTTGGGCCCAGCCCGGCAGGAGAGGCTGGCTCTGAGCCCTGGGGACCCCAGGCTGGGCAGCTCCAGGGGCGCGGTGGGCGCTCGGCCTCAGACTCGGCGGGGGGGGGGGGGAGGCTGTGTGATGAAGTGGGACTGTTCTTAATGTTTCCTCTGAATACTGTAGGGATGCCTCAGTTTCCCCTATGCATTTCTTAAGTCTCTAGGTGGTGGGATAAAGGCCAGTGCACATAAATGGCCAACACTCTGTCTCCTGGCAACTAATGGCCCGGGCCTGGGCCCTTCCCCCTGCCAGGGGATAGCTAAAGGTGTTGGAGAACAAAGAGATCAGGTGACTTCCTGGCCCCGGAAAGAGACAAAGACCAGAGAGGAGGGGCTGGAGGGGGTTTCAGTTTGGAGCTGGCTGGGGACTAGGAGCGAGGGCAGACGGGGGTGTCTGGCTCACTGCCCCCCAAAATGGACCCGGCTGAGGGGTCCTGTTCTCTGTACCTACAAGCTCTATTTTAGACCCTGTTCCTGTCGTCTAATAAACCTCCTGTTTTACTGGCTGGCTGAGAGTCCCGTCTGACTGCGGAGTTGGGGGGCAGGACCTCTGGCTGCCCCAGGACCCCGCCCGGGCGGACTCGCTGGGGGAAGCGCACGGAGGGGCAGAGGATGCTGAATGCTCCGAGAGAGGAGGCTCCCCGGAGTCCTGCCTGGCTTTGTGGGGAGCAGTTCCAGAGCATCGCCCGGGGACTCCCTGACAGGCTGATCTCCAGCCACTCCCCACACCAGGCCTGGGCTCTCAGCCCCCTAGGGTGCCGGCTCCTCCGAACCAGGCTGGCGCTAGGGGGTGCTGGCTCCGGGGAGGGGGCAGAGCCGGGGGGTGGGGCCTGGCCCCCGCTCTGGCCACATCAGGCAGGGGAGGAAGGGGCCATGGGGGACATGGCACCAAGGAGGGGGGGGATCATCTGGGGGCTAGGGGTGGGCCAAGGGCTGTCTGGGGCCTTCTCCCCATGGGACCCCCTGCCCCTGGGGCCTGGCGCACAGGGCAAGGCCCTGTCGGGAGAAGCCCGTCCCAGCAACAAGGGGAAGGGACGGGGGCGGGACGCTCCCATCACCCCGCATTGGGAGCTGTGGCTGGGCCGGTCCCGGGTGTTCCCCCAACCGCCCCAGGAGCCGTGGCTGGGCCAGTCCTGGGCATCCCCCCATCCCGCCCCAGGAGCCATGGCCGGGCGGGTCCCGGGGTCCCCCAGCTGTGGGCGGCCAGTCGCTCACCGGGGATGTGGTTGCCATCGTATTTGATGTCCATCTCGTGCAGCCCCTTCTCCACAGGTGCGAACCGCACGGTCACCGTCCCGTCCTTGTTATCCGTGATGCTGGGCCGGGCCGTCTTCCCTGAGGGCATGCGCACCTCGCCTGGGGGCCGGGGGAGGGGGCGGCACCGTCAGCGGACACCTCCGCCTGCCCTGGCACTGCCCCAGGCCTCCCACCCCCCTAGCTCTCCCACCCCTACCCGCTCCACCCCCTGAGCTCTCCTCCCGCTACTACCCCCCCGGACCCTCCCGCTACTACCCCCCCGGACCCTCCCACCCCTACCCCCTCCCTCCAGCCCCCCCCAGGTCTCCCACCCCCCCTGCTCTCCCCCCTCAACACCTGCTCCGCCCCTGAGCTCTCCTACCCCTTCCCGCTCCACCCCCGCTACTACCCCCTCAACTCTCCCACTCCTACCCTCACCAACCAACCCCCCAAGCTCTTCCACCCCTCCGCTCTAACCCACCCCAACCCCCGCAAGCTTTCTACCCCCACCCCTTCAATCCTCCTAAGCTCTCCCACGCCCAAACTCCTCTCCCACCCACCCACTCCAACCCCGCGATCTCTCCCCCCAAAGTGGCGTCCCGCCCTGCCCAGGCTGGTGCCCCGTTGCCAGGCTCCCCCGCCCGTACCGGTGATCTCCCCTTTCTGCACGGTGAGGGGGATGACGAGGTTGAAGGGCCGCAGCATGGTGTCCAGGCTCTCGGCGGGCGCGACGGGCTGGTCCGTGGCCTGGCGGGGTGGAGGGAGGGGGCAGAGAGAGAGAGAGCATTGGCATGGGAGGCAGGGTGCCTGAGGCGGAGCAGGAGAGGAGCAGAGAGCGACAGGCCCAGGGCCCCGCACGGGCCCATGGGAGACAGAGCTGCAAGAGAAGGGGGGCATGAGGGCGCGGGCACCTGGTGCAGGTACCCAAGCTGGGTGGAGCTCATTGGCGGGGGGGAAAATCACTGCACCCAGAGCTTTGGGGGGAACCCTCATCCCGTGGCCCCGAACCCCTCTCTTAAGGGTGTGAGACAGACATTGGTGCCAGCTCTGCATGGCCATGGCACACCAGGCACCCAGGGGATTCGCCCATGGGCAGATGCACGGGCACCTATGAGGGAGGGGCCGGTGGAGGCTGGTGCGTGCCCTGCTGAGGGCAAGGGGGGCCCAAGCGAGCCCAGGGCAGAGATGGGGAGAGGCAGCAGGATAGGGCAGAGAGAGGCAGCAAGGCCGAAGGGAGCTCCTGGTACCCAGCGTGCTGGGGAGCCGCCACCCTGGTGCGGCGAGAAGGGCTGGTGCAACTGGAGCGAGTCGCACGGCTCCTCGACGTGGGGGATGGTCTCGCACGCCTGGCGGGAGGCAAGGAACAGGTTAACGCGGGTGGCCATGCTGGCTCCACGGCTCATAGCCACGCTGCTGGGGGGTGCCCAAAAGGATCCCACAGCCCAGGCGCAGGGGTCGCTCGCCCAGCACCAAAATGCAGCCACCTCTGGGGTGGGATGCGGCAGCTGGCTAACAGCCCTGCAGCAACAGCGTCCAGCGAGGAAGGGGCCCCGCAGCCAAGGCAGGGCTCCCCTGCAGTGCCCCGGCCGGGGGACCTGTAACACCCAGGGTCCCCCCATGCTGAACGATGGCAGCTTGGGCAGCAAAGTGCCCCCTAGTGCCACCCTGCGGCACTGACAAGGGGCATACGCCCCCTCCTGAGCCCCCTCTCCCTGCAGCACAGCGCCCTCTAGTGCCGCACTGGGGCCAGCGCTGACCCCAACAGTCCCAGCGGGACCCCCAGCCCCCAGGTTTCCCTGCAGGTCTCCCCGCTTGCCGCCAGACCCACCAGCACGTGGAAGGGGCTGTTGGGGATGAGCTCGCCCCCAAAGCGGATGGTGATGACGTATTTGCCTGGCTCGGGCGCCGTGTAGTAGATGTCGAAGGTGCCGTCGTGGTTCTCCACCACGTCCACGTCCAGCTCGGCCCCGTCCGGCGTGGACACCTTGCACGTCACCTTCCCCTTGCCCGCCGCCTTGGCGTCCACGGTGATCACCGTCTCCTCCCCGATCTGGATGGTGGGGCCCAGGCAGGCGCCTGCGGGGCGGAGGGGTATGGTCGGTGAGAGGGGGCGGGTGCCAGGGGCCCCGCCAGCACCAGCCCCACTGCCCAGCCCAAGGGAGCTGAGCCTGGCTGGGGGTGTTGTAGGGGCCGGCCACCAGAGGGAGCCGTGATCCCTGCCCTCAGCCAGGGGTTCAAATCCCACCCCAGGCAGCCCACGCCCTAGGAGTCGGCTCAGAGCAGCCCGCAGAGGCCCAGGCATCCGGCCGCATTGCCCTGCTTAGCCTGGCTGTGCAGGAATGGGGGGCGGGGTGTCAGTCCCAGGTCCCCCCCCACAGCTCACAATGGCCAAAGCCGCCCCCAGCAGCACAGAGCAGGACTTACCCAGTCCATGGCCCCCAATGGACACTGCAAAAAGAGGGAGGGAAAACCTGTGAGAACGCGGCCGGCCATGGGGCAGGGGCTGAGGTTCGGGAGTGAGGGGCAGAGGCCAGAGGCCATGTGGGGTGGGGGGGCGGAAGCCACAGAGGCCACATGGTGGCGCTGGAGGCCGCATGGGGCGGAGGCCATGTAGGGCAGGGGTCAGAGGCCGCATGGGACAGGGGCACTGGATGTCACATGGGGCAGAGTCTGGGAGCCTGGGTGGGGCAGGAGGCTGCTTGGGGTGGAGTCTGGGGGCTGCGTGGGGCAGGGGCTGGAGGGCATGTGGGGCAGAGTCCGGGGCCTGCATGGGGAGGGGGCCAGAGGGCACATGAGGCAGGGGCCGGAGGGCGCAGGAGGCGGGGGGCGGGGGCCAGGGGCCACTTCGGGGGGGGGCAAAGAGTGCATGGGGCAAAGGCTGGGGGCTGCTTCGTGGGGGGTGGGGGGGGGAGGCTGGAAGGCATGTGGGGCAGGGGCCGGGGGCCACGTGGGGCGGAGTCCAGTGGCGCGGAGACCGTAGGGCGCATGGGGGGGGGACCCACCTGTGACCAGGCACTTGCTGGCGTCGCCGCTGGGCTGGGCCAGGGTGCGGAAGGGCGAGAAGGGGATCTCGTCGCCACCATACTTGATGGTGATGGTGTAGCGCCCCGTCAGGTCGGGCACGTAGGACACCGTGTAGGTGCCGTCCCCGTTGTCCCGGATGTTGGCCTTCTTGGGCTTGCCCTCGGGATCCTGGCCGGGCACAGATGGGTCACAGCCACTCAGCTCCCCAGCCCAGGGCAGTGGGCAGAGCCTGGCCTGGGTGCCCTCCCTGCCACCCCGAAGGGGGCTAGTGCCCAGGGACGTACCCCCATCACTGCCATGATCCCCCCAGCCCGGTACCCCCCACAACAGAGCCATGGGCCCCCCAGCCCAGCATCCCCCCATCAGAGCTGTGACCTCCCCAGCCCAGCATCCCCCCATCAGAGCTGTGACCTCCCCAGCCTGGTACCCCCCCATCAGAGCCTTGGGCCCCAGCCCCCAGTTGCAGAGCACCCCAGAGCCGTGCCAGCACTCACCAGGATCTGCACGGTGAGTAGCCCCTCGCCAGCGTCGCGCGCGTCAATGGTGAACTCCACGGGCAGGCTGGCGGGGATGCCCGCGGCACTGAGGCCCGGCCCACTGGCCCGCACCTTGCTGGCATCGTGGGCCGGCAGCGCCTTGATCTTAAACGGGCTGGAAGTGGACAGGCCAAAGTCAGAGCTGGGCCGGGGCCAGCACCGATCCGAGGGGGAACCCACCCCCCAAGCCTGGACCTGCTCCATGCACTGGCACTCGATGGCCCTGCCCCGAGCCCCAGGGGCGCGGGCAGGATCTGGGCCCTGCTGCCGCGCTGGTACCGGGAGCCCACCGCCCACTGGGCTGGGCCTCTGGGTCTGGAGGGGCCCCTCACCCACCTCCGCTGGCCTGCCCAGGGAGGTGCTAGGCCCCCAGGTCCCAGGGGGCTGGTTCTAGCAGCCCAGTTGGCAGCCCTGAGCCAGGGGCAACGTCCCAGCCCGAGCCAGAGGCCGCTGCTGCCGGGGTGGGGGAGGGCCAGGTCTACACGGAGCCCTCAGCGAGTGTCGGGCCAGGACTGGCCAGGGCACGGCTCTCATACGTCTGCCCCCGGGAGCACCCAGCAGGAGGGGCGGGTTGAGGGACGGGCACAACTGGGCTGGGGGGGCTGCCTGGCAGAGCTGCTAGTGTGACAAAGTGGGAATGTTCTTAATGTTTTCTCTGAACACTGTGTGCCTCAGTTTCCCCATGTGTTACTGGAGTGTCTAGGTGGTGGGATAAGGGTATGTGATCGGTGCAGAGACCCCTAGAGGGCAGGTGTGATGCCGACTGGCTGCCTGGGCACAGAGAATGGCCGATACTGTGTCCTGGTAACGGATATATACCTCCTGTGCCCTAGGCTAGCTGGGAGTCAGTGCTGGCTGCGGAGTGGGGGTGCAGGGCCCCTGTGGGGGCGGGGGAGGCTGCCCCAGGCGTCCCAGCCCGGTGGACTCACTGTGGGGAGCTCACGGGGTGAGCGGGGGGCTGAATGCTCCGAGGTCAGACCCAGGAAGCGCTGAAGCGGAGGAGGCTCCTTGCCCTGCGGGGAGTGGCCCTGCGGGGAGACCCGGCGCCAGAGTCCTGCCTGGCTCCGATCCCAGCGGGGCCAGAGCCCCGAGCCTGGGACTCCGGGCCGGTTAGGACTCAATCTGACCTTCTCCGGAGCCTGCCCCAACCCCCTGCATCCGGCCAGCTGTCCGGCCAGCCAGGCCCCAGCGGCCATTGTACTTTGCCCTTGTGCCCCCCCCCCCACTAGCCCCCTCACCCCACACTAACCCCCCTGCCCGGCTCACCTGCGCGGCACCTCCTGGTCGGCGTATTTCACGCCCACGGTGTAGGGCCCGTCGCTGGCCGGGGTGTAGTTCACTTTGTGGGTGCCGTCCCCGTTGTCCCGCACATCCACCGGCTCGGCCAGGCCTGCGGCAGAGGCCCCGGCGGGCTCAGTGTGGGCGCCAGGGGAGCCCCCGCCCCCTGGGTACCGCCGCGGGGGGGCATGGGAAGGGGACCTCTGGGTAGGAGGGGCTGCCCCAAGCCCCCTCTCCCCATGAGCCATCCCATCCCCTCACACCAGCCCTACGAGCCATCCCATCCCCCACCCCTCAGAGCCAACCCATCCCCCACCCCATGAGAATCCCATCCCCCTACGAGCCATCCCCAGGGGATTTGATGCCCCATTCCCACCCTGCGCCCAGCCCTGGTATGCCTGGCCTGGCACTGCCCAGCCGTGGTGGGGACAGCCCAGGGCTCTGCTCCGGGTACCTGAGGGCCCGAGGACCGTCACTTCCAGGGGCGCCAGCCCGGCCTTGCTGCAGTCGACGGTGAAGGTCTGGGGGACGCGGGCCCGGACGCCAGCCCCCAGCCCGGGGCCCGAGCACTTCACCTTGCTGGGATCCACCACGTCCTTCACGGGCACTCGGAAGGGGCTCCCTGTGGGGAGAGGGGCGGTTACCAACTGGGGGGCAGCCGGACCCCAGCCCCTAGAGAGGGGCAGGGAGCCTGGCCTGCACTAACTTTGGGGGGATATCACCCCGGATCGGGAACGAACCCCACACCCCAGGGGCTGCCAGCCCAGCCAGGAACCACCACAGCAACCAGCACAGAACCTTCCGCCCCGGACCAGAGCCGGGGGCCCAGCCAGCCCGGTGCCCCCCACCCCAGACCAGAGCCGGGGGCCCAGCCAGCCCGGTGCCCCCCGCCCCGGACCAGAGCCGGGGGCCCAGCCAGCCCGGTGCCCCCCGCCAGCTCCTGCGCCGCACCCAGTCCATCCAGACACACCCCTGGCCAGCTCCTGCCAAGCCACCCTGCTGCACTCCGGCCTGAGGCGCACATGGACGAGGCCCCAGCCCCGCAGCCCAGCTGCAACCCCAGCTCCCCCACGCAGTGACCCTATCCCCTGTCCCCCGGCCCAACCTGGCTGTGACTGTGACAAAGCGGGGATTTCCCCTTGTTAGGTTGTATGGGAGTCTTACTGTTTTGCATGAATGCAGTGTGTGCCTCAGTTTCCCTGTGTACTGCACCGATGTCTAGGTGATGGGAATAGGGGTGGGTGACCTCCGTGGGGGTTGCTGTAGCTGCCTGCAGGGATGCTATGGCCGCCCCTTCGGAACCTGAGGCCCAGGAGGGGGATGCGACCAGGTGACTCTTGGCCCGGGAAGCGAGACAAAGGCCGGAGGAGGAGCAACGGGCAAGGCAGGGGCCAGGCAGCTGGAAGCGAGTCATTCTTGGCTGGCTTGGGGCTCAGGGGGAGGACCAGAGCCCTGGCTCTGGGCTCCCCTCCCCCCAAGATGGAGGGATAGCTCAGTGGTTTGAGCATTGGCCTGCTAAACCCAGGGTTGTGAGCTCGATCCTTGAGGGGGCCACTTAGGGAACTGGGGTTAAAAAAAAAAAAAATCTGTCTGGGGCTTGGCCCTGCTTTGAGCAGGGGGTTAGACTAGGTACCTCCTGAGGTCCCTTCCAACCCTATGATTCTGTCCTATGAAGGACAGAGAAGCGGCCTGATTGCATTTTGGGGAGGGGATAGGTCAGTGGTTTGAGCACTGAACTGCTAAACCCAGGGTTGGGAGTTCAATCCTTGAGGGGGCTGTTTAGGAATCCGGGGCAAAAATCTGTCAGGGACAGTACTTGGTCCTGCTGTGAAGGCAGGAGACTGGACTCAATGACCTTTCCAGGTCCCTTCCAGCTCTGTGAGATGGGTATATTGCCATATAATAATAAAAAAAAGTCGCTCTGGGCGGACTCGCTGGGGGAAGCACAGTGGGGCAGGGGAGGCTGAATGCTCCAAGGCCAGACCCAGGAGGTGAAGCCGTGTGAGCTTCTTGCCCTGAAGCCAGTCTGCTCCGAGAGAGGAGACTCCCCGGAGTCCTGCCTGGCTTCGTCGGGAGCAGCATCGCCCGGGGACTCCGTGACAGTGACCCCATCCCCCGGCCCAGCCTGGCCGCAGCCCCTACCTGGGATGGGGCGCCCCCCGAAGGTGATGTTGACATCGTAGTCGCCGGCCGTGAAGGGGATGTACTCCACACTGCAGCTGCCGTCCTTGTTGTCCTTGCAGGACATCTTGGCCTCCGAGGGCCCCTCGATGGCCAGGCCCAGCCCGCCGGTGCCAGCGCCCCTGCCAGGAGAGCCCAGGGCCGGTCAGAACCCCCGCCAACCACCCGGGAAATCCAGCTCCGCCTCGGGGGCGGGTGGGGGGAGGGGATCTGGGGCCTGGTCCCCCAGTGCAGAGCTCCTAGGTCAGGGGGCTGAAGTGGGGCTCTGGCCAGGAGCAGCTGATGCCAAAGGCGGCATAAGGGGTGATCTGCCCTGGGGAGCCCCCTCCCCGCTGCCAGTCCTCAGTTATCTCCGGTGTGGCTGCTCTGAGCCGGGAGGGGCCCATTAGTCCCAGGCATGGCACAGGCTTGCTAGAATTCTGCTCAGCTCTTGGCTTCTTGTGGCAGGGAGTTCCACAGGCCGATCGGGGCGGAAGCATTTAGTAAGCGTCTGTCCTGGCCCTATGCTGTTACCCAGAGTCCCCAGCCGGACCCTCCGGGGCTAGGCCACGGGCCGGCCAGCAGTGCCAGGACGGGGTCTTCCTTCCCGCAGGGCTGTGCCCGTCCCCTCTGGGGGCTTTCACACGACAGGAGCCGCCCACCTCACGGGGCAGGGAGCGGTGTGGGAACAGGACCTGGGGAGCCATCCCCCACCCCTGGCCTGGGCCGTGACCACGGCGGCTCCCTGGTCTCCCCTCTCCCCGGCGGGACGGTACCTGGTCTCCACGGTGAAGCGGTTGGACTTGTTCACCAGCCCCCCCTCCAGGCCGGGGCCGTAGGCGCGCACACGGCCGGGCTCGCAGCCCTCGGCGACGGCCACGCGGAACGGGCTCTTGGGGACTGGCACCTCGTCATACGTCACCTCCACCCGGTGCAGGCCTGGTGTGCCAGACAGGGCAGGGAGAGATCAGGAACTGCTCCTGCCCCCACCCCATCCCCCCCCAGCTCCATACAGGGGTCAGGAAGCCCCCCCCCCCCAATGCCTGCAATGCCAACTAGGGGGCAGGGAGCCATGACAGCCCTCTGTCCCCAAGGGGTGCTGTTCCCCCAGACCCCACTGGGATTTTGGAGATGGGGGGGCCCTGGTCTCTGCTCCCCATCACGAGAAATCCGGCCAGGTTTGACATGGGGTCCTTCCCCTCCAGCCCAGGCATCCCCATGGGGTATAGAGGCCCCGGGACACCCCCTCCCCCCACAGCTGTGCTGGGACCTGCTGTGACGTTATTGACATAAACTGGAACCGTATAGATCATTGTTGCAACCAAGGTCCTGTAGTGGCACCCAAATCTTGTATAAAGGGGGTCAAATGGGGTGTCTAGGACAAGGTTATGGTTTACTGGTTATGATTATGCTGTCTATATGTGTGTATCAGTTTTATGGTCGAAGTTATGAATATTGGCTCTATACTGTCTGTATGGCAAACTTATGCTATGCTTCTGGGTGACATCCCAGACAAGCTGAGATTAGCTCTGCCTAGCCTCCTTGATGGCCCATTAAGGACCATCAGCTATATAATGGACCCATTGAGAGAAGGCAGATACGCCTTGTAACTCAGCAAAGTATGCAGGAACTGGCCCATGTGACTCCAGACTCCATTTTCCTGTAATTTTCCACAGTAAGAACAAAGAGATGTTCTTACACCTGGAAAAGACTATATAAGGCTGATGCCTCATCTCCATCTGGTCTTCAACCCTGCTTCATACCTCTGGAGGAACTTTGCTACAAGCTGAAACTTTGAACAGAGGACTGAGGACCCATCCCAGCGGGGGATGTATTCCAGAGACTTGATTTGAACCTGCAGTTTATTCCATTGCTGCTGCAAGCCTGAACCAAGAACTTTGCCATTACTGTATGGAATTGATTCCATTTAACCAATTCTAACTCTCATCTCTAGCTTTTTCCTTTTATAAATAAACCTTTAGATTTTAGATTCTAAAGGATTGGCAACGACGTGATTTGTGGGTAAGCTCTGATCTGTATATTGACCTGGGTCTGGGGCTTGGTCCTTTGGGATCAGGAGAACCTTTTTCTGTTACTTGGGTACTGGTTTTCATAACCATTTGTCCCCGTACGAGTGGCACTGGTGGTTATACTGGGAAACTGGAGTGTCTAAGGAGATTGCTTGAGAGACTTGCAGTTAGCCAGTGGGGTGAGACCGAAGTTCCCTTAGTCTGGCTGGTTTGGTTTGCCTTAGAGGTGGAAAACACCCCAGCCCTGGGCCGTAACTGCCCTGTTTGAGCAATTTGTCCTGAGTTGGCGCTCTCAGTTGGGTTCCCCCAGAACCGCATTGTCACACCTGCCCCACCCCCACCCCAGTGAACTCCTCCTTCAGGAACCCCCAAATCCACCACAGCCACCCCCGCCAGGGTCGGGCCATGGACCCAGCTCCCAGGCGACAGGTGCACCCAGGGCCCCGCCCGGGCCGGAGCTCGCCTGGCGGCTCTAACAATAGTCACAGCCTCAGGGCAGCTGGCAGGGCCTGGGGCACCAGAATGCCTGCCCGGCCCAGGGCACCTGCTCCCTACGTCCCAGCAATAAATCATTCCCCGTCTCGGCCACGGCGTCCCAGCCTTCCCAGCTCTGACACTGATTCATAGCAGGACCTGAGGCCGGTTGCTGCACCCCTAAGTGTGCCTCAGTTTCCCGCTCTACACTGGGGATAATTACCCTGACCCTGGGCCTATATAGTGCTGTCTGAAAGTGCAGGGCTACCACCTGCCTGGCCCAGAGCTGGAGCTGTGGGGGGCCCGTCGGCGGGCAGGGCTCCTTACCCTCCTCGTAGGCCGTGTAGTGGACACGGTAGGTCCCGTCGCCGTTGTCAGTGAGGTAGGTTTCAGTCTTTGCGCCAGAGGGGTTAATGACACGCGCCTTGATGTGGCTGCCGCCCGTCTTGGTGAGCGAGCGGGCGTCCACGGTGAACTCAGTGGTGACCTCGCGCAGGACGCCTGGCAGAGCGAGCGGGCGGTGAGTGCCAGTCCGGGGCCGCTGCTGCCCCCCAGAGAGAGCCGCACCAGCCTATGGGAGCGCTGGAGCCCAGGCTGTGCCAATCAGCTGCCAGCATCCTGGCCGAGGTGTCACCCGCCAGGGCATTCGGTGGAACCCCCTTCCCTGGCAATGGGCCCCGGGGGCCCCCATCCCACCCCGGAGCCCAGCAGAGCTGCACTGGCCACGGGGTCTGGGAAAGGACCCCAGGCAGCCCCCTGCAGGAGGGAGCAGGTTGGCCTGGCCACACCCGGAGGGTGGGTACGGGGACATACGGGAGGGGGGTATGGGGACAGAGAGGGGGAGAGGTGTGCGTGTGTGGGGACATATAGAGGGGCTTGTGGGGCAGAGAGAGAGAGAGAGGTGTATACAGGGATGGATAGAGAGATAGAAAGAGAGAGAGGAGGTGTACAGGGATAGATAGATAGACAGACAGACAGACTGGTAGATGGGGTGTCTGGGGATAGACAGGTAAATGAGGGTGATTGGGGACAGACAGACAGGACCCTCACCTCGCGGCTCCACGCCGGGCCCGAAGACCTTGACGGCGCTGGTGTCGACGGCGGGCTGGACGTTGACGCGGGCGGGGAACTTGGGCACGGCGTGCCCGCCGTACTTGATGGTGATGGTGTAGGTGCCGGGGAAGGCGGGGCTGTAGGTGATGGTATAGGTGCCGTCGCGGTTGTTCTGGATCACCACCTCGGCCTTGACCCCTGCCTCGGAGACGATCTCGATGGTGAGCGCGGCCTCGCCCGCCTTGGAGCAGTCCACCAGGAAGGTGGCGGTCTCGCCCGCCGTGCCGCGCTCCAGCCCCGGCCCGCTGGCTGTCACCTTGCTGGGGTCGAAGAGTGGCTGGATGTTGGCCTTGAAGGGCGAGCCAGGGATGTGGGCCTCGGCGAAGAGGATGTTGATGGAGTACTCGCCCGGCTCCGTCGGCAGGTAGGACACGGAGCACGACCCGTCCCCGTTGTCCTGGCACTCGATCTTGGCCTCGCACGGGCCTTCCACGGTCAGGCCCAGCCCGCCAGTGCCCGCGCCCTTGGTGTCGATGGCAAAGGGGGCCGGCTTGCCCACGAAGCCGCCCTCCAGGCCCGGCCCGTAGGCGCACACCTAAAACGGGAGCGGACGCACGTCAGCTGGGCGGGAACGGCTCCGGGGCAGCTGCCAGCAATGTCTTCTCTCCCTGCATGGTACAGGGGGTACCCCAGCCTGGCTGGGCAGGGGCAGACCCTGCCCCTCAAAGTGATCCCGGATCCTGCCCCAGGGACCAGGCTGGGAAGGACCCGATCAGGCCCAGCTCTCCGCCCCGGCCTCTGAGCCTGGGACACTGCCTGGCATCTCCTTAGCCGGGCAGCGTCCTCCTGTGTCCTGCAATGCCCGCTCTCTGCCTGGCACCAGAGCACGGGGGTCAATTCCTCACTGCCGTGCGTGGGACCGTGTGAGAGCCGGGAGCACAGCCCCCTGGAGTGGAGAGGGAAGCTGGGGGGCACCGTGAACACACCCCAGCCACAGAGCAGACCCGGCGGGCGGGGGAGCCGGGGTGACTCCGAGCAGCTGGGCATGGAGCAGCTCCACCCGTGGCTCACTACCCCCTCTGGGGGTCACAGGGCGACAGGAGATGGTGCCCGGCCCACAGGCAGCCCCCACCGCTCACCTTGGACGGGTCCGGAGGCATCACCCCCTCGACAGAGAAGGGGCTGCCCGGCACGGGGTGCCCGTCGTAGGCCACGTCCACCTTGTAGGGCCCCTCCTCGGGGGGCATGTACTTGACGGTGTGGATGTCGTTGGTGGTGCCCGTCTCCACCTTGCAGGGGATGGGCCGGCGAGAGGGCGAGGTGATCTTCACGTCCACCAGTCCCTGTCCCCCGGCACCGCGGGTGTTCACTGCGAACTCCTGGTCCCGGCCCACGTCCACCTCTGCAGGGCGAGAGCGTCAGGGCAACAGAGCCACGCCACGGTGCCAGCCCCTCGCTCGCCACGCCACACAGTGCCAGCCCCTTGCCCGCCACACCACACCCTGCCCCTGCCTCGCCTCACAGCGCCACGCCCTCACCAGCCAAACCCCAACTGGGCCACCCCCTCGCCCACACCGCCAGCCCCTCGCCCGCCACACCCCACCGCCTCGCCCACCATGCCCACAGTGCCAGACCCTTGCCCGCCACGCCCCAACCACACCCCACGGTGCCACGCCCTCACCCGCCACGCCCCATGGTGCCACACCCTCACCCGCCATGCCCCACCATGCCCCTGCCTTGCCCCATGGTGCCAAGTCCTCGCCCGCTGCACCCCAACTGTGCCACCCCCTTGCCCGCCACACCCCATGGTGCCAGTCCCTCACCCATGCCCCACCACCACCGCCTCGCCCAACTGTGCCACACCCTCACCCAGTGTGCCCCACAGAGCCACCCCCTCACCTGCCACGCCCCACGGTGCCACCACCTCACTTGCCGCACCCCATGGGTGCCACCCCCTTGCCTGCCATGCCCTCACTCACCACACTCTGCGGGGCCACCCCCTCACCCGGCACACCCCACCATGCCACTGCCCCACCCTATGGTGCCACCCCCTTGCCCACCATGTCCACAGTGCCAGCCCCTAGCCCACCACGCCCCACTGTGCCACTCAGCCCACTCACCTGCCACACATCGTGGTGCCCCCTCCATCTGTGCCCACTCCTCCCGCACCCTGTTCAACCATCACCCTGGCATTTTCCAGCCCCTCCAGCCCATCCCCCGCTCCCCTGCCCCCACTCACTGTTGTTCAGTCCCTGCACTTTGACCTTGCTGAGGTCCAGGGGAGGGGCCACACTGACGGTGAAGGGGCTCTTGGGCACGGGGTCCCCCCCGTACGTCACCGTCACGGCCAGATTGCCCTGCGCGGAGAGAGCAACCGAGTCAGGGAAAGGACGGCGGGCGGTGCCCGGCAGGGAGCCACAAAGCTCGGCTGTGAGTGTGCAGGGAACCATGCCCAGCTGGCGCGTGTGCTGGGGGGCGGGGAGGGGGGGGGGGAGATGCCCGGCCCTGAAGGGGGGCGATGCCCAGCTGGGGCATATGCAGGGGGGTGTGATGCCCAGCCCTAGAAGGGGGCGGTGCCCTGCTAGCGCATGTGTGTGGGGGAAATGAACAGCCCTAGACGGGGCCAGTGCCCGGCTGGTGCGGGTGCATGGGGGCAATGCCAAGACCTGGAGGGGGGTGGTGCCTAGCTGGGGCATATGCAGGGGGGTGCAATGCCCAGCCCTAGAAGGGGGCGGTGCCTTGCTGGCGCATGTGCAGGGGGGTGCAATGCCCAGCCCTGGAAGGGGGCGATGCCCGGCTGGCACATGTGCAGGGTGGTGTGATGCCCAGCCCTGGAAGGGGGTGGTGCCCAACTGGTGCGTGTGCGGGGAGGCGATGCCCAGCCCTGGACGGGGGCAGTGCCCAGCTGGCGCATGTGTGGGGGGGCAATTCCAAGCCCTGGAGGGGAGAGGTGCCCAGCTGGCGCATGTGCAGGGGGGTGATGTCCAGTGCCCGGCTGGCGCGGGGGTGGGGGGTGATGCCCAGCCCTGGAAGGGCGCGGTGCCCGGCTGGCACATGTGTGGGGGGGAAATGCCCAGCCCTAGACGGGGCCAGTGCCCGGCTGGTGCGTGTGCGTGGGGGCAATGCCAAGACCTGGAGGGGGGTGGTGCCCAGCTGGCACATGTGCGGGGGGGGAGATGCCCAGCCCTGCATGGGGGCGGTGCCCTGCTGGTGCATGTGCAGGGGGGTGCCATGCCCAGCCCAGTAAGGGGGCGATGCCCGGCTGGCACATGTGCAGGGTGGTGTGATGCCCAGCCCTGGAAGGGGGCAGTGCCCGGCTGGCGCGTGTGCGGGGAGGCGATGCCCAGCCCTGGATGGGGGCAGTGCCCGGCTGGCGCGTGTGCGGGGAGGCGATGCCCAGCCCTGGAGGGGGGAGGTGCCCAGCTGGCGCATGTGCAGGGGGGTGATGTCCAGTGCCCGGCTGGTGCAGGGGTAGGGGGTGATGCCCAGCCCTGGAAGGGGGTGGTGCCCGGCTGGCGCGTGTGCGGGGAGGCGATGCCCAGCCCTGGATGGGGGCAGTGCCCAGCTGGCGCATGTGCAGGGGGTTGATGTCCAGTGCCCGGCTGGCGCGGGGGTGGGGGGTGATGCCCAGCCCTGGAAGGGCGCGGTGCCCGGCTGGCACATGTGCAGGGGGGGCGATGCCCAGCCCTGGAAGGGGGCGGTGCCTGGCTGGCGCGTGTGCGGGGAGGCGATGCCCAGGCCTGGAAGGGGACGGTGCCCAGCTGGCACGCGTCCCGGCCCCTCACCTGCTGCACGGCGGTGTACTTGACGGTGTAGGAGTAGTCGTGGTTATCGATGATCTCGAAGTCCCGCACGGCTGGGCCCTTGGCCGCCCCAGCGAACTGCACGTCCAGCTTGGCCTTGCCAGCGCCCTTGGTGAAGACGGTGAAGTGGGTGGGTTTGCCGACCTCCACTCCTGGCGGGAAGGGGAGCGAGGGGCCGGGTCAGCGTCCTGCCAGCCCAACTTCCCCTGGCGCCCTGGACCCACCCACCACACAGTGCCCCCCACCGAGCCCCTGCCCCTCTCCCCCTGGACGGCGCCCCCCCACCGAGCCCCCACCCGCTGCCCCCCCAGCACAGCGCCCCCCACAAAGCCCCCACCCCGCTCCCCCGAGCCCGGTGCCCCCCGCCGAGCCCCCCATACCTGTTCTGCTGAGCCCGGGCCCCTCAGCCTTCACCTTGCTGGCGTCGTGGGACGGGTCCACCTTGATGCGGAAGGGGCTGGTGGGGATTTCCTGGGGGGCACAGGAGAGAGAGAGGGGTGAGGGCTGGCTGGAACCTGGAGTTGGGGGCCAAGCAAGGGGAGACCCTCCCGCCTCTCCTCCTGGAGCCCCCCGCCTGCCCGGCAATCGCCCACCGGCTGCAACATGCTGCCCCCCTCTGGGGTGGGACGCGGCAGCCGGGCAGGATCCGCCAGTGGGGACGTGAATTCGCAGCCGTGGGTCCCAGAAATGCCCTGGCCAGGCCCCTCCGGCCGCACAGACGCCCCTGGGCATGGGCTCTGTGCTGGCCCCAGGGCTCCCATCCCTCTCCCCCCGAGAGCTCAGGGAACAGCCAATGGCAGGTCCCTCCCAGGATCCCCAGTGCCGGGGTGAGAGGTCACAGGGAGCCCCCTACAGAGCCCCTTGAGCTGCTCCCTTGGGTGGCACCTGGGGATAACGGTGGCTTTGGGACGCTGGTCTGAGCCCTCCTGAAAGGAGATGGCCCCATGCGCCGTTCCGCTGCCCTGGGCCCAGCACCAGCCCGTACCTGGCCGGCGAAGAGCACCAGGATGGTGTACCGCCCGGCGCCAGCCCGTACCTGGTTGGCGAAGAGCACCATGATGGTGTACCGCCCGGCGCCTGGCGGCGTGTACTTCACTGTGAATGTGTCGTTGTCATTCTTGATGATGTCGAATTCGATGTCGGCCTCCAGCGGCCCCACCACGCCTGGGGCGCACTTGATCCCAATGCTCACGTCCCCTGCAACACAGCCGGGGCAGCCCCGTCACAGGGGAGCCAGACCAGCCGCAGGGGGGGCTGGCATGCAGGGTGCTGGTCCTGGGGAGCGTGGCCAGCTGAGCCCCAGGGCAGGGGGGGCTGGCATGCAGGGTGCTGGTCATGGGGAGCGTGGCCGGCTGAGGACCCAGGGCAGGGGGGGCTGGCATGCAGGGTGCTGGTCCTGGGGAGCGTGGCCAGCTGAGCCCCAGGGCAGGGGGGGCTGGCATGCAGGGTGCTGGTCGTGGGGAGCGTGGCCGGCTGAGCCCCAGGGCAGGGGGACTGGCACGCAGTGGGGGCCGGGTAACAGAGGGGGACTTGCTCTCTAGCCCTGGGGGAGGGCGAGGAGGCTGGAGGACACAAGCAGCCCCCATTGCCCCCTAGGCCTGCCCAGGGCCAGTATAACCACTAGGGGAACTAGGCGGCCATCTAGGGCGCCAAGATTTGGGGGCGCCAAAAAGCTGTGCCGCAAATTTTTTGTTTACACTACAGTGGAGTCACATCTTACGCGGGGGTTAGGTTCTAAGATCAGCGCGTAAGAGGAAAATCGCATATAGTGAAAATCACCATCAAGTACAGTACACACCGTCTACACTAGAACAGGGGTCTTCAACCTACAGCACGTGTGCCAAAGGTGGCACGCGAGCGGATTTTTTTTTTAAATGGCAGGCTGTGGGTCCCGGCTGCCGCAGAGCCCGCTGCCGGTCTGGGGTTCTGGCCGCCGGCTCCTGCCAGCCGGGGTTCTGGCCGCCGGCCCCGCTGGGCCCCGCTGCCGGCCCCGCTGGGCCCCGCTGCCGGCCCCGCTGCCAGCTGAGTGAACGGAACCCCAGGCCGGCAGCAGGCTCAGTGGCGCCAGGACCCGCAGTCTGCCATTAAAAAAAAAAATCAGCTCGCGCGCCACCTTTGGCACACGTGCCGTAGGGGGGGGGTGCAAGGTGGAAGTTTCGCCTAGAGCGCAAAATATCCTTGCACCGACCCTGGACCTGCCCCCAGAGACCCTACGTGGGCAAGGGGCAGCTTGCACTCTGTGCCCCATGTAGCCCGCGGTCCCTCGACCAAGCTGCCCAGTCCAGGCCCCACAGACACGGTGGCGTTTGCGCTAGGGGTGTGCCCATCCGGCCAGAGACCGAGCTGAGACCCGTCACACTCACTACACACGTGGGCCCCCGAAAGCTGTGGTGCCCTGAGCAAAGCTAGTGTCCCAAGGGAGGAGCAGGGACACCCCACGGCCCCTCGGCCGGCCCTACCTTGCCCGGCCTCGCTGCAGTCCACAGTGAAGTAGGTGGGTTCGTTGGCTTTGAGCCCCGTCTTCTCCACGCCGGGGCCGTACACCTTCACCTTGTCCGGGTGGCTGCCCTCGCCCACGGTCACCTGCCGGGAGCAACATGCCGTGTCCATGGGCTTTGGCTAGCCGGGGGGGCCCTAGCCCCCCACCCCACACCCAGAGGGGGCTGCTCCATCCTTGGCAGGCTGGGCAGGACGCCTGGGCCAGCTCCTTTGGGACACCGCCAGGAAGGGGGGGGTCTCCAAGCCACATGGGGGCTGGGATCCCCCCTGAATCCAGAGCCCCCTCAGTGCTCTGCCATTGCCTCGGTGCTCCTCTAGGAGCTTGGCTGGGCGCCGCTCAGTCCCCCAGCGGAGGGCCAGCGAGAGGCGGGGTCACTCACCCGGAAGGGGCTCTTGGGGATGTTGACCCCGCCCCAGGAGATGATGATGGTGTGTTTGATGGGCTTGGTGGGCACGTAGACGCAGTGGAAGGTGTTGTCACCGTTGTCCTTGATCTTGATGTCGATGGGGAAGCCCTCGGCGTCCTGCGGGCACAAACGGGAGCTCAGCCACACGGTGGGCACCAGACGGCAAAGGTCACCCCCGCCCCAGGCTGTGCGCCCACCCTGCGGGCCAGAAAGAGCCACCCCTCCTGCTCCCCGGAGGAACCTCTGCTTCTCCCTGTGCACCTGGTACCGCACAGGACGGGGCTCATGCTGGCAACCTGCTAATGCCATGTGCTCTGGGGGATTCCTCACATTGGATTGGATTTATGGCCGGTCTAACTCAGATCAGATCATGGGCCTGTCCGGCCCGGCATCCCGCCCGCCCGCCGCTTCCCACCATGGGCCCGTCTGGCCTGGCATCCCGCCCGCCCGCCGCTTCCCACCTTGGGCCCGTCCGGCCTGGTATCCCACCCGCCCGCCCACTGCTTCCCACTGTGGGCTCATCCGGCCCGGCATCCCGCCTGCCTGCTGCTTCACTCCATGGGCCCAACTGATTTTCCAGTAAAGATTTTATCATTTCATAGTAAAAATCACAAATGAATCAAACTGTCCCATAGACTGTCTGGATAGACATTCCAGGCTGGAATAATAGGAGTATAGCTGTGGGGATGTGCTACTGACCGCCTGACCAGGGTGGCGACAGTGACTGTGAAATGCTCAGGGAGATTAGAGAAGGTATAAAAATAGAAATCTCAGTAATAATGGGGGATTTCAACTCTCCCCGTATTGACTGGGTACATGTCACCTCGGGACGGGATTCAGAGATAAAGTTCCTTGATACCTTAAATGACTGCTTCTTGGAGCAGCTGGTCCTGGAACCCACCCGAGGAGAGGCAATGCCTGATTTAGTCCTAAGTGGAGCCCAGGATCTGACCCAAGAGGTGAATAGAGCTGGACCGCTTGGTAGTAGCGACCATAGTGTAATGAATTGTAACATCCCTGGGGGGGCTGGGAGGTAACACGAAAGAAGCCCACCCAGCCTTTAATTTCAGACCGGGAAGCTACACAAAAACGAGGAAGCAAGTTCAGTGGAAATGAAAAGGTAACCGCCCCCAAAGGGAAATGCCTGCAAGCTGCATGGAAACTATTCAAAAACACCCTAATAGTCACTGCCATTAAACGTAAACCCCAGCTTAAAAAAACCACAGGAAGAGAACCAAAAAAGTGTCACTGTGGCTAAACAGCAGAGTAAAGGTGGCAGAGGCAAAAGCATCCTTCACAAACTGGCAGTTAAATCCTAGTGAGGAAAATAGAAAGGAGCCGAAACTCTGGCAAGTCAAGCGGCAGAGTAGAATTCTGAAGGCCAAAAAAGAATGTGAAGAGCAACTAGCCAAAGACTCATAAACTAACAGCAAAACATTTGTTAAGTACATGAGAAGCAGGGAGCCTGTCAAGCAGTGGGGCCCCTGGACGATCGAGGAGCTAAACGAGCACTCGAGGCCATTGCGGAGAAACGAAATGAATTCTTTGCATTGGTCTTCACTGCAGAGAATGAGAGGGAGATTCCCACACCCGAGCCATGCTTTTTAGGTGACAAATCTGAGGAACTGTCCCAGACTGAGGTGTCAACAGAGGAGGTTTTGGAACAAATTGATGAACTAAACAGCAATAAGTCACCAGCACCAGATGGTATCACCCAAGAGTTCTGAAACATGAAATTGCAGAACTACTAACTGCAGTCTGTAACCTATCATTTAAACCAGCTTCTGTACCAGATGACTGGAGGATAGCGAATGTGATGCCAATTTTTAAAAAGGGCTTCAGAGCTGATCCCGGCTATTACAGGCCGGTAAGCCTGACTTCAGCACTGGACAGGCTGGAGAGTTAAGGGGGCACAGTGGTCCCACAGTCCCGGGCTGCACCCCGGAGATCCCGTCACATGGGCGGCAAACTAGCAGATGAAATACAATGTTGATAGATGCAAGTACTGCACATTGGAAAACATGATCCCGACTACACAGACAAAACGATGGGGTCTAAATGAGCTGTTACCACTCAAGAAAGATCTTGGAGTCATGGTGGAGAGTTCTCTGAAAACATCCACTCAATGTGCAGCCGTCAGAACAGTGAACAGAATGTTGGGAATCATCAAGAAAGGGATAGATAATAAGACAGAAAATATCATATTGCCTCTATATAAATCCATGGTACGCCCACACCTTGAATACTGCGTGCAGATGTGGGTCCCCCATCATAAAAAATATATATTAGAAATGAAAAAGTTACAGAAAATGGCAACAAAAATGATTAGGGGTCCGGAACGGCTGCCATATGAGGAGAGATTAATAAGACTGGGACTTTTCAGCTTGGAAAAGAGACGACTGAGGGGGGATATGATTGAGGTCTATAAAATGATGACTGATGCGGAGAAAGTAAAGAAAGAAGTGTTATTTACTCCTTCTCATAAGAGAAGAACTAGGGGTCATCAAATTAAATTAATAGGCAGCAGGTTTAAAACAAGCAAAAGGAAGCTTGTTTTTCTTCACACAACGCACAGTCAACCTGTGGAACTCTTTGCCAGAGGATGTTGTGAAGGCCAAGACTATATAACAGTGTTTAAAAAAGAACTAGATAAGTTCATGGAGGATAGGTCCATCAATGGCTATTAGCCAGGACGGGCAGGGATGGTGTCCCTAGCCTCTGTTTGCCAGAAGCTGGAAATGGGCGACTGGGGATGGATCACTTGATGATTACCTGTTCTGTTCATTCCCTCTGGGGCACCTGGCATTGGCCACTGTCAGCGGACAGGATACGGGGCTGGATCGTTCTTACGTTCATCTAACCCAGTCTCCCAGCCCCCGGCTGCATCAGACCTGACCCTGGGCCCATCTAGCCCGGTCTCCCGGTCTCCAGCAGCGGCCGATGCCGGCAGTGAAATTCCCACAGTGCGCCCCACGGTGCAGCGCAGCCCACAACGCTTTGGTCCTCAGCAGGGACTGGCCCTTGGGCACTGCCCCGGATGCCCTGCCAGGGCTGGTCCCAACGAGGTGCCCCGCGCTGAGACCCCCGCCGGGGCCCCTCCTACCTGGGCGTAGATCTTGAGCTCGGCTTTCCCTGCTCCCCGCGCGTCGATGGTGAACTCCGCCGGCTTGTCCACGATGCAGCCGGTGGGCTCCAGGCCAGGCCCGAAGGCTTTCACCTGCCACGGGAGAGTGGGAGAACTCAGTCTGGCCAAAGTTTTTTAAAATTTCTTCTGTCCCTGTCTCCTGAGACCCCCCCAAGCTGGGTTCCTGGGGGAGGGGACCCCAACACCTGGAATAGCAGGGGGAGAGGGGACAAGCTGGAGTGGGGGAGCAGACAGGCAGCAGAAAGGTCCGGCTGCAGATGACGTGTCATAGGCCCCCTACTGCACAGAGCTAATGGAGAGTCTCCTTCAGCTCAAGTGGCAGGGGCAGGGACTGGGGAGGCCGGGCAGGGCTGGAGGGGCTCTACCTTCTCTGGGAAGTACTCGTTGGTGGCCGGCTTGATGTGTGCGATGAAGGGGCTGTCCTTGATGTCCTCGTCGTCACAGATTACGTGCACGGCGTATTCACCGGGCTCCGTGGGCCAGTAGCGCACGTCGCATGACCCGTCCCCCTTGTCGTCGCACTCGATCTTCGCCTGCGACGGGCCCTCGATGGAGAAGCCTGCGAGGGAGCCGCGGGCCAGCGTCAGCGGCAGGGCCAGGGCTCCCCCCCATGCTGCAGCTGCCCCCCGCGGCCCACGAGGTACCGGGACAATGGCGAACGCTGCCCAGTCCTATCACTTGCTCCCCCGGATCCCTTGCCCCCACTGGGCCCCGCCGCCCGCTCCCCATAGATCCCTCCCTCCCCCCGGGGCCCCGCCGTCCACACCCTTCAGATCCCTCCCTCCCCTGGGCCCCGCCGCTCGCTCCCCATAGATCCCTCCCTCAGATCCCTCCCTCCCCCCGGGCCCCCTGCCCGCTCTCTTACCCAGTGTCCCCACTTCGGTGCCAATCGCCTCCACCACGAAGTCGGCTGATTTGCCCACCATGCCAGTCTCCAGGCCGGGGCCCCAGGCCCTGACTTTCTGGGTGCCAGGCTCCGGCGCCACCTGCACTTCGAAGGGGCTGTGAAGAAGACAGGGGGTCAGAGCCAGGGGACCCCGGGCGGCCAGGCTGCTGCTCTGCGACCGTGACACCACTAGTGTAACGAGCGTGCCAGGGCTCAGGCCACTCCCTGGCTCCAGAGCACAGAACGACCCTGGGCAGGTGGTGCCACCAGGGCGCTCCGAGCTCCTCCTCCCGCTTCACACGCGCGTGCAAGACTCCGGCACTAGTGCAGACAGGGCTCCAGTCTTGGCCCCAGCCCCAAGCGCCAGGCCGGCAAGGGGCATGGGCCGGTCCCTTACCTGCGGGGGATGCTGTAGCCACCCCAGGAGATGGCCACCACGTATTTGCCAGGCACCACGGGGTAGTAGTCACATTCGTACACCCCCTCGCCAACCTCCCGCACCTTCACCGGCTCCTCCGTGCCTTCTGCAGAGAGAGGGGCAAGGTGGTGAGAGCCGAGCCAGGCCGGGGAGCTCCCTGCCCCACCTGGGCGGTACCCGCAGCAGTACTCCTGCCCGTTGCCAGCCGCCTGCATGGCAGAACCCGGCGCCTTCCGCTCCAGAGTCACGGAGCTAGAGAGAGCCAGCCAGTGTGACATGCTCTGTCCAGCAGGGGGCAGCAGTGACACCCACACACCACCACCACCTCGCTCTCCCTACTCAGCCCGTGACTCAGTTTCCCCAGTGCGCTGGCCCGGGTACTGCTCTGCTTCAGCCGAGGACAGGCTGACAGAGAGAGATGGGTCTTTCCCGTGACACTCCAGGGCAATGGCCCTCTCCTCCCGCCTCCCGGCTGGGCCCCACACGGCTCCCCCTCCTGCCCGGCACTCACTTGGCCCCTTGACCACGACCTTCAGCTTCCCACTGCCCGCGCCCTTGGTGTAGACCTTGAAATCGGCCACCTCCTTGACCCGTACGCCCTTGGGCTGGAGGCCCCGGCCCGTGGCCCGGCAGGCGTTGGGGCTGCAGGCTGTGGGGACAGAGAAGAGAGCGCTTAGTGGGGAGGTGCCCCTGGCTGCCACCCTCCTGCCCCTCACCCAGGCCGCCCGGCTGGCTTGCTGGCCTGGGACTGCGCAGCGTGTGCGGTGGGCCAGCACCCGGCCGTGTCACCCGGGAGCTCTCTCAGCCTGGGCGGCCTAGACCCCACGCAGCCAGGGCACCCGGGGGTCTGTGCGCAGGCCGGGCAGCCCGTGGGCCCAGAGCAGGGGCTGGAGGAGGATTAAAGTGACCCTCCCTCCGGCCTGCAAAGGAGAAGAGGCTGTCTCACTGGGGGGCAGATGGACCCAGACCGGCCCAGCCTGGGGGGAATAGGGGCACCAAGCTGGGGGAAGGAATGGGGGGGCAGGGCTAGCCGCAATGAGGGGCACTGAGCAATGGGAGAGGTGGCTGCTCCCAGCAGGCAGCAAGGGAGTCCTAACCCCGGCTTGCCCTGTGCCTCAGTTTACCCATCTGACGAATGGAGCCTCCCACCCCACCCCCAGCAGGCTAAGGAATATCTGGGGCTGTTATATGTAGAGCACTGGGGGCAGGGGGGCACAGCGCAGGGCACGGGCGTGGGCCCCCCCCCGCTTACCCCAGCCTGGCAGCACCGTTCCCCCTGCTCCTGCCAGTGTCCCAGAGACCTCCCCCCCGGCTCACTGCCCTCCTCCTGGGAAGGCGCTGGGCCCCACAACCCCTGCTGCGCGGGCATCCGACCAGCCACGAGCTGTTGGACCCTCCTGGCCCACGGGGCTGGAGCTGGGCTGCCCAGGACCTGGGGGGCACCATCGGGGGCCTTGCTCCCCACCCCCCCGGGCAGGGTGGAGTGTGAATGGGGCGGGGGAAGCCGTGTCAGGGCGGCCGGGCAGCTGGAGGAAGCCGCGGTGAGTCAGGGATTCCTGTTTGCGCCGTGGGGCTGGAGCTGGCGGGATGGGGAGGTCGCTCGGGGCTTCCGGGTCACAGAGCAGCCCTGGGCGCTGCGGAGCAGGGACAGGTGCCTCCTGCCGGCCGGGGGGGTCAGCACCGCCACAGGGTGGGGGGGTGGGGGGAGGTGAAGAGCCCCCCTGCCCCGAGGCTACAGCACAGGGACAGAGGCTGTGCGGAGCACCCAGCAGGGGCAGAGGCTGCCCTACCACCCCGCTCTCTGAACGGGATCCCCTCCGTGCCCCGGCCCCAGCCCCACCGGCTGGTCGGGGAGGGGTCAGCCAGCGTCCCCCGGCAGGCTGTAGGGTTGGCACGGAGGGCGGGCACCAGCCAGGGGGGTGTGGGATGGGCTGGGGGCTGGCATGGAGGCCAGCACTGGCCAGGTGTCATGGGGGGGCTGCAGGGCTGGCACAAAGGGTGGGCACTGTGGGAGGGGGTATGGGGCTGGCACAGAGGGTGGGCACCAGCCAGGGGGCGTGGGGTGGGCTGCTGGGCTTGCACAGAGAGTGGGTGCCAACCAGGGGCACGGAGCAGGCTCTCACCTTCGGAGACGTTGACGGCAAAGGGGCTCCGGGGGATCTGGGTGCCAGCGAAGGTGACGCAGATGGTGTGGGGTCCCTCCAGCACGGGCCGGTAGGTACAGCGGAAGGTGCTGTCGCCTTTGTCCTCCAGCACCACCTCCACGGTGTCGCGACGGCCCTGCGGGTCCACGATGACCACGCCCACATCGCCCGTGCCCGCGCCTGGCACAGACAGGCAGAGTGAGCGCCAGCCCCCAGCAGGGCTCCCCTGCCCCACCCAGGCCCTGTCCTCCGCCCCGCGCCCCTACCTGCGGTGTAGATGTCGAAGTAGGTGGGCTTGTTGGCCACGTTGCCCACGGGCTCCAGGCCGGGCCCCCGCGCCGTCACCTTGTTGGCATCACCCAGCGCCATGCCCACGTGGACGTCGAAGGGGCTCTTGTCGATGTTCTGCCCGGCAAACAGCACCGTGACCTGGGCCGAGAGAGCGCTGGGTGAATTCCCGCCCGGGCCCTGGGGAGCGGGCGAGGGCCAGCCGTGGCCAGGGGGGCACTGGGGCGGGGGCACAGCCCCCTGACCAGGACGGGGCTGGGCTGCTGTTTGCATAGGGCCTGTGATCCTGCCAGAGCACTTCTGAATGCAGCCACCTCTGGGGGTGGAGGGGGGGACACAGCAACGAGGGCAGGAGAACCCCCCATCAAGCAACCGAACAGTCCCCTGTGACATTATTGACATAACCTGTGACCGTGTCGATCATTGTTGCAACCACTGTTATATATCTGCAGCAAATATTGTACAAAGGTTGTCGTGTGAGGTGTCTATGGAAAGGTTATGATTTGCTGGCTATGATTACGCGGTCTGTATGTGTGTATCGTTTTTGTGGTTGAATTGGCTAGGTACTTGTATCTCAATGCCATTTGATTCTAAGCAGCTCCGAGCTCTGGTCAAGTGAAAAAATTCTCTAAGCATTTGGTCAGCTCCTTGAGAAAGGAATTTGCAAGTTAAGTGCCCTATCAAGAAACACTTAACTGACAATGGCCCTTGGGAGACGCCAATCCACATCGGAGATTTCCTGGGAACGTTCAAACTAAGGTCAGGCTTGACAAAGCCCTGGCTGGGATGATTTAGTTGGGGATTGGTCCTGGTGAGCAGGGGGTTGGACTAGATACCTCCTGAGGTCCCTTCCCACCCTGATATTCTATGAACATGTCAACAATGGCGGACGCCTGTAAAGAACTGAGTCATGCATGGACATGTGACTTGCCCATGTGACTCCAAGCTCCATCTTGCTGCTGTGAATTCTACAGGAAGGAAAAGCGGGGTCCTTCCACCTGGAAGAGACTATAAAAGGCTGATGCCTCATCTCCTTTGGTCTTCAATCCTGCTTCTTGCCTCTGGAGGAACTGTGCTACAAACTGAAGCTCTGAACAAAGGACTGAATGACCCATCGCAGCTGGGGATGTTCCAGAGACTTGATTTGAACCTGCAGTTTATTCCATCGCTGCTGCAAGCCTGAACCAAGAACTTTGCCATTATTGGATGGAATTAATTCCATTTAACCGATTCTAGCTCTCATCTCTATCTTTTTCCTTTTATGAATAAACCTTTAGATTTTAGATTCTAAAGGATTGGCAACAGCGTGATTTGTGGGTAAGATCTGACCTGTATATTGACCTGAGTCAGGGCCTTGGTCCTTTGGGATCAGGAGAACCTTTTTTCTTTTACTGGGATATTGGTTTTCGTAACCATTCGTCCCCATAAGGAGCGGTGCCGGTGGTGATCCTGGGAAACTGCAGTGTCTGAGGGAATTGTTTGTGTGAATTGTGGTTAGCCAGTGGGGTGAGACCGAAGTCCTTGATGTTTGGCTGGTTTGGTGTGCAAAGGACCCCCAGCCTGGGGCTGTAACTGCCCTGCTCTGGGCAATTTGTCCTGAATTGATACTCTCAGTGGTGTCTCGCCAGAGGCAGCATCGTTACACCCCCCGGAACATGGGGAGCCCCCCAACCCTCACACAGCAGCTGTGTGGCCCTGAGCAGAGGGGCCAACTGGGCCCAGCCAGCGGTACCAGCCCTCCATCCTCCCCCAGCACCCCCAGGGGGCTCTGGCCGGGCGGGCAGCTCACCTTGTGCAGCCCGGCCACCTTGGGCACATAGGTCACCGAGTACGTCCGCTTCTTGTCGTTGTTGGCGACCACCTTGGCCTGCGGAGGAAGGCCCCAGAGGTGAGGCTGGGGCAGAGGCTGCGCCGGGGGGCTGCAAGGGCACCTGGGGACTGTACCCCAGCACCCCACCCACTGGGGGGGCCCCGGCCGTGCCCAGCTCCACCCCAGGGCAATGCACTCACATGGCGCCCACCAGAGAGATGAGGAGATGGAAGCAGCGAGGTACAGGGCATCGTTGAGAGTCATACAGGGAATCAGGGTCAGAGCCGGGGATAGAACCCAGGAGTCCTGGCTCCCAGCCCCCTGCTCTACCCACAAGGCCCCACTCCCCTCCCAGAGCCGGGGATAGAACCCAGGAGTCCTGGCTCCCAGCCCCCTGCTCTATCCACTAGACCCTGCTGCTCAGAGCTCCTGCTCTCTGTGCCCTGGCCCCACCAGAGGGCAGGGGTATCCCTGGGCAGGGGGTACGGGAGCAGCAGGCCGACCCCCAGGAGCCCCTACCTCCTCGGTGTGTCCCTCGGGGTCCTCGATGTAGACCAGCACCTCGCCCAGCCCCGCCTCCAGGGTCTCCACCGTGAACTGGGCCGGCTTCAGCACCGTGTTCCCCTGGGGCTCGATCCCTGCGGCACCGGGACAGGGGACTCAGGGGGGGCACCAGCTGGGGCTCCCCCCCATAGCCCTGCCCTGAGTGCTTCTACCCCCTCCCCCCGTGTCCCCCATTCCTGCCCCTTCCCCTCCCCTGTTCCTGTCCCCTCCCCTCCCGCTGGGCCTGCTCCCCCTCCCTGCAGCCCTGGCTCCCAGGAGCCCCTCCCACGTGGGGCAGGGTGTGGAGGGAGAGACCGCTGCCCCAGGTCCCCCCCAGGCTGGTCCCTGCAGCGGGTGGGGGTGGGGCCCTACCGGGGCCATAGGCGATGGCCTTCTTGGGGTTCAGCTGCTTGGAGCGCAGGGGGGCCCCGGGCTTCAGCTTGGCTTTGGGGAACTGGGACAGGTAGGTCATGACGGAGTGTTCGTCCACGTCGGGGTCCACAATCTCCTCCGGGGCGATCACCTGGGGGGAGGGAGTGGGGCCTGTGCTCAGGGCATGCCCCTGAGAGCCCCCCAGCCCCACCGAGAGTGCCCCGGACCCCAAGAACTGGCCCCCAGCCCCACCGAGAGCGCCCCGCCCCGACGCAGCCCTGCCCCCGAGAGCCGACCCCCAGAGCCCCCCAGCCCCACCGAGAGCCCCCCGCCCCGACGCGCCCCCGAGAGCCGACCCCCAGAGCCCCCAGCCCCACTGAGAGTCCCCCACCCTGACGCGCCCCACCGAGAGCACTCCGTCCCTGAGAGCCGGCCGCCAGCCCCACCAAGAGCGACCCCCCAGAGAGCCAACCCCCAGCCCCACCGAGAAGTCCCCCACCCTGACGCAGCCCCGCCCCCGAGAGCCGACCCCCAGAGCCCCCAGCCCCACCAAGAGCCCCCAACCCTGATGCAGCCCTGACCCCCAGAGCCCCCCAGCCCCACCGACACCCCTCCACCCTGATGCAGCCCTGCCCCCGAGAGCCAGCCCCCCGCCCCACCGAAAGCACCCTGCCCCCGAGAGTCGACCCCCAGCCCCATCGACAACCCCCCCCACCTTGACATAGCCCTGCCCCGACAGCTGACCCCCAGCCTCCTAAGAGCCCCCAGCCCCAATGTGCTGCTCCCCAGGGCTTCCCTGACCCCAGCCCTGACTTGGGGGGGGCCGAGGGGGCAGAACTGGGTTCCAAGCAGCTGACCGGCATGCTGAGTGGGAGCTGCCAACCCCTTCACCCCGAGGTGCCAGTGCAACTCCCACCCCCCAGCTGCATTCCCCAGCGCCGGGGACAGGCCCTGTCTGTGCCCCAAACAAGGCTGGGGTGACACCCAGAACTGCCCAGCCCCAGGGGCAGCTCTCCCATGTGTACCCCAAGACTGGTTCCCGGGGTGCTGGCTTGGGGAGCTGTGCCCATGCCTGGCTTCCCCGCCGGCCCCCAGCCCAGAGAACAGCCCTGGAGTGCCCAGGGGTGCCCCCGTCTGGCCCCCACATAGGGAGTGTGCCCCAGCCCAGAGAATGACCCTGGAGTGCCCGGGGTGCCCCCCTGTCTGGCCCCCACACAGGGTGGGGGTGCCCCAACCCAGAGAATGACCCTGGGGGGCCCCCCTGTCTGGCCCCCGCATGGCAGGGGGTCCCGTACCTGGGGTACGCCCAGCCAGTCGTCCGCCTGCTGCATGGCTTCCCGGGCATTCTCCACGGGCTGGTTGGGGTCCCAGGTCTCCCAGTCGGGGCACAGGCCTGTGGGGACGGAGCGGGGGGGATGGCGTCAGACCGGTGGGCGGGGCGGGCATGGCCTTGGCAGAGAGATACGTCTCGCCAGGAGCCCTGCTGACAATGGGGCATTGTGGGCTTCCCTGGCACTGAGCCAGCTCCGAGCTGGGGGCTCCTGGATCCTCACTGGGGTCCCCACGGGCATGGGAGCCCCCACTCTTGGGGGGGGGGAGGAGACAAACCGGAGCCAGATTCCTGTGGCCCCCCCAAACTGCACTCAGGACGGGTCCTTCCTCGCTCCTGTCCAGCCTAGAGCTGCCCATGGAGTGCGCCTAGTGGGTAGAGCCAGGCCTGACCCTGGGTGTGCCTCAGTTTCCCCATCTGTGCCATACAGCAGTGGTGGGGGCGGGTGTATTGGCCCAGCCAGACTGGGAACCTGTCAGGCAGCGAGAGCTGGCGAAGGGCAGAGAACCGGCCCGGTCCAAATAGGCTCAGAGCCATGTGCCTCTCTGAGAGCCACCTTCCATGTGGTGCCGCGCTCCCCCCCCACCCGCCCAGCGGCACCCGACGTGCCTGGATAAGCTCAGCCGCTGCCAGGCACCACGCCCCCAGCGCTGAAATGCAGCCCCCTCTGGGGTGGGACACAGCAGCTGTCTGCCAGCGCAGGGCAGCCGGGCAGGATGTAAAGGGAGGATGGGGGGCCCACAAGCCGTGTGCACGGGGGGACGGGGAGCCAGGAGTTATGGGGGTACTGGGCAGGTACAGGGGATATGGGGGGTACAGGACAGGTCTGGGGATACGGGGGGTACAGGACAGGTATGAGGCAGGTACAGGGGGAGTATGCGGGGTGTACGGGGGTACAGGGCAGGTATGGGGTGGTACAGTGCATGTCCAGGGGTTCCAGGGATGTATGGGTGGATATAGGGGGGTCCGGGGCAGGTCTGGGGGTATATGGGTGGATACGGGGGGTCCAGGGCAGGTCTGGGGGGTCCAGGGCAGGTCCAGGGGTGTATGGGTGGATATAGGGGGATCCAGGGCAGGTCTGGGGGGTCCAGGGCAGGTCCAGAGGTGTATGGGTGGATATAGGGGGGTCCGGGGCAGGTCTGGAGGGTCCAGGGGGTGTATGGGGGTACAGCGCACATCCAGGGGTGGATACAGGGGGGTCTGGGGCAGGTCTGGGGGGTCCAGGGGGTGTATGGGGGTCCAGGGGGTGTATGGGGGTGGGTACAGGGGGGTCTGGGGCAGGTCCAGGGATCCACTCACCCGGGGCGCAGTTGTCCACCAGGGCGCCCAGGGCTTTGCCGTCCTGCCAGTCCCGGTGGAAGTTGGTGATGGGCAGCTGGGGCACCTTGTTCTGGATCCAGCCCAGCAGCCGCTGCTTCGGCGTCTGCTTCTTGGCGTCCTCCTCGTCCTCGTCCTCCCACATGGGCATGGAGATGGAGTAGTGCAGGATCAGCGTCCAGATCAACCCCAGGATTAGCTTCAGGTTCCCGTCCACGATGGCTTTACTATCTGTGGGGACAGGGGGGTCAGGCGGGGGGGCCGGCTGCCCCTTCGGGGGGGTCTCACGGGTATCAGCTGTCCCCCGTGGGCACCGGGCTGTGAGCGCCAGGGGCACGGCTGGCGGGTGCAAAGCAGCCCCCCCGGTGCCCCTCACTCCCGACCCGCAGCCCCCTGCTGTCCCATCCTGCCCCCCCACCTGGGGGGAGAGCCAGAGGCAACTTGCTGAGAGCGGGGGCGGGAGGAAAGACCCCCATAGCCAGTACCCCCCCCACCCCAACAGGATCCTCAAACTGGGCAGCTGGGCCCCCCCACCCCCAGCCCATGACTCTCCAGGGGGGGTGCATGGGGGGGCTGTGTGCCCCTCCCCCCACCCCGTGCTCTGGCAGCGCGCCAGGCCTGGGCCCAGGGAACAATGCGCCCGCCCGCCCCTTCCTGCTCCTCACTCTTTCCATAAACACTGGCCGGGCGGAGCCGCAGGGGCCAGGCCGAGAGCAGAGCTGGGGCGGGGGGGGGGAAGGGAACAATGGACCCCCCCAGGCTTTAGACTCAGCTGGGACAGGGGGTGCCCTGGGGCAGGGGGGCGCAGTGCAGGATGAGCACTGAATGCCTCCAATCCAGCCTGCTCCCCTCCCTCACCCCACTGCAGCTCCTCTCCCCTCCCTCTGCGCCTCTGGTCTCTGCCCTGGGCCGCCCCCCCTGCCCCACATGCCAGGCATCCTGCTAAGCCCACGCTGCGGGAGACTCCCCGCCAGCGCGGAGCGCTACGGAGCTTCTGACACAAGGCCGCCCGGTCCCGCTCCCAGCCAGCAGGGGGCAGCGCTCCTCCGGGCAGCACTGCATCACTGCCTGTGGGGATGGGAACGCCGGCCCGGCTTGCTTCACACACCCAGCAGGCCCTGCGCTTCTGCCCGGCTGAGGGGGCACCTGGGCCCTGGGGGAGATGCCAATGCTGGAGGAAGCGGCATTTCTTGGTGGGCCCGTTCCTGGGTGCTGCACAGGCTGGGTCTGTGCCAGCCCCGTGCCCCAGCTGGGCTGCATTGTGAGTGCTCTGGTGGGTGGGCCATATCCACGCGGGTGCCCCCGCTCAGTGCCGCTGCCACGCGGCTGGTTGTGAACCCTGCCCTCCCGGCACTTGTTGGCTCTGCCGGCCATGTTCTGCCCTCCCACGGGGCAGAGAGGGACAGTCTCAGACCCAGCATTACTGGGAGCGTTACACATCGGCTGCATCTCACCCCAGAGGTGGCTGCATTTCAGAGGTGGAGGCCCAAAACACGTGTGGGTCTGAGATGTCCATGGGCCAGCTCCACTACGGGCATCCCAGGCCTGGCCCCATGGATCCCCCCATGCCAGGGACGCTAGCCGGGGGCTGCCGGGCTTGGGGGCTCTGCAAATCATTAGTGGCCTGCCAGCGGAGCAGAGCCTGGGCTCCCGGGGGCATCACTACACAAACCTTCCTCGCCCAGACGAACAATGGTCCCCCGCCAGCACCGGCCTGTGCTGTGCAACCATGCTGGGAGGGGAGAAACTGAGGCAGGGCGACTGACTCCCCCAAGACAAATCAGCGATTCAGTGGAAAAGCCAAGAACAGAACCCAGGAGTCCTGGCTCCCCCGCACCTCCCCAACCATTAAACTCCACTTGGAATGGAACCCAGGAGGTGGGGGGGGGAAGCCAGGACACTAGGTGAGGAGGGTAAGTCGGGGAGGGGAGGCAGGACGCTAGGTGAGGGGGGAGGGGAGCCGGGACGCTAGGCGAGGGGGGTGAGGGTGGGAGGGGAGCAAGGACGCTAGGTAAGGGGGGGAGGGGAGGTGGGACGCTAGGTGAGGGGGGCGAGTGGGGAGGGGAGGCGGGACGCTAGGTGAGGGGGGGAGGGGCGCCGGGGCGCCGGGACGCTAGGCGGGGGGCACTGCGCTGCAGCCCCCCACGGGTGGGGGAGGGGAGGCAGGATGCTAGGTGAGAAGGGTGAGGGGGGGAGGGAGCAAGGACGCTAGGTGACGGGGGGGAAGGGAGCCGGGACGCTCGGCAGGGGCGGGGGGCTCTGTGCTGCGGCCCCCGGCAGGTGGGGGAGGGGAGCCAGGATGCTAGGTGAGGGGGGGAAGGGAGCCGGGACGCTCGGCGGGGGTGCTCTGCGCTGCGGCCTCCGGCGGGTGGGGAGGGGAGCCGGGACACTAGATGAGGGGGGTGAGGGGAGCTGGGAAGCTCGGCAGGGGCGGGGGGCTCTGCGCTGCGGCCCCCGTCGGGTGGGGGAGGGGCGGTGGACATGGAAAAAGCAATTGGATTTGGCCCAGGGAGGAAATGGGCTGCAGATGTTCCCAGCCAGGCTCCATCGATCCCGGGGGGTGGGGGGGAGGGGAGCGCGGGGGAGGCCGCTGAGCGGGCGCAGAGGGGCCGGGTCCCTGGCGCAGGCCGGGCGTCCTGCCCAGCCAGCCTCTGACCTTGAGGAAACCTGGGGGAGCTGGTCCCTCTCTGGCAACTGGGGGCCAGGTCTGGGAGATCAGGGAGCACCCCCGCGGTCAGGCCTGGATGGGGCAACTGTGGGGGATGCGGGGGACAAGAGACTGGCCCAGAGCGGCCCAGCCCTGCCAGCCGCAGTGCCAGGGCTCCAATCCTGATTTGTTCTGGCTCGGAGAGGGGCTGGGCGGGGGGGGGGGGGGGGGAACAGCTGCTGTTCCCAAGGCCCCCCCCCGCCTTTGTCCACCAAAGGGAGCCGCTCAGCTGTTGGCTCCAGGAGGGGCAGCAGCTGGGGGGTGGGGGGACGCTGAGAAACTGGCTCCTTTGTTCCATGTTGCCAGGGGTCTGAGCAGAGCAGCATGGGCCCGATCCTGCACCCAGCCCGCCGAGCCCCCGCCCCAGGGGATGCACCCCACAGCTGGGGCGTTAGGCACCCGGGTTTGAAAATGACCTGTGCATCCCCCCACACCTCCCCAGTGGTTATTGCTTGGAGCCTTGCAGAGAGGGGGTCAGTGTCCCAGGGATTTAAACCCAGGGGCACCAGGTTTAAATCCCTGGAGGGGGGAACAGCCCCCCTTGAGCTACACCTGCTCTGGTCCGACCCTCACCCCCATGTCTAGGCCCTTGGGACTGGGGCAGGCCACACTCAGATCCCCCTTTTCCGTCCCCGCACTAGGAGGATCCCCCCAACCTCCCCCAGAAGCACCCTGGTCCTGCAGGGGATTGGAAGGTGGGGGGGGTCAGTTCTGCGGCGGGATCGGAGGGGCCGGTGCGCAGGACGGCACGTCCACGGGGCCCCAAAACGCGCCCCAGGACAGGGCGGTGGCTGGAGACGGCGAACATCTGCGCCCAGCTGTGGGGTCCCCTGCCCGCCCGGCTCCCCCCGCCCCGCCCTGCTGCTGCCTTTCTGACGGCTGATCCCATCCCAGCACGTCACCCGCTTGGCAGGTGCTCACGCCAGCACCACAAGCTCTGCCCCCTGCCCAGCCCCCCAGAGGAGGGGAGAGACCCGAGGCTGCACAGGGGCCCCCCTCTGGGGCGTAACCCCCCTGGACACGCCAGCTCCATGCGTGTAACGAGTTTACAAGGCTCAGTTACACCAGGCAGGGGGGCGATCAGGCAGGTGGCTGGGGGGACCCTGCCACCCTTCCCCCAGAGGGCTTTGCGGCACCGCTGGGCCAGCAGGAGGCGCTGGGTCCCCGGGCCGAGGGGCTGGGAGGTTTCCCGGGGCTCCGAGCAGGGAAAACAGCCCCAGCGAGAAGCTCGGTTTCCCAGCCCCGCGGCTCCGGCCACCCCCCACCGCTCTCATTGCTGACGCCTGAGCTCAGCGCGGAGCAGCCCAGCCCGCCGTCTCCGGAGGGATGAGCTCACCACGGCGCTGGAGGGAGCCAGCGGGCGGCTGGGAGCGCAGCCGGGGGCGGAGGGGGCCTGATGTGCGGCGTGAGGCCTCCCGCAGGGCTCCCCTCCCGGCACCAGGCCCCGGCAGGAAGCCGTGCCGGCCGCCCCAGGCCTGGACCACGGGGTTCACTGGGGGACACGCAGCTGCCCGGCCCTGCCACCTCCCGGAGGGGCCGCCCTGCCGGCGGTCACTGCCTGCTGTGTCCCGGGGGTCTGCCACAGCCGCCCTGCCCATGCACTGCACCACGGCCCGGCTGGCTGGCACAGCCGGTCGGGAGGCAGAGCCGTGGCGGCAGGGAGGGTGGATGGGGATGAACAGCAGGGGTGGGGTCACTGGGGAAGGGACTGGATGGACAGACAGACGGACGGAGCCGCGGTGGGAGCGGGCGGGCGGCTGGATGGAGGGAGGGACTGACGGAGCCAGGGTGGGAGCGGGTGGGCGGCTGGACGGAGGGACAGACGGAACCGGGGTGGGAGCGGGCAGCTGGACAGAGCCAGGGTGGGAGCGGGCGGGCGGCTGGACGGACAGACAGAGCCGGGGTGGGAGTGGGCGGGCGGCTGGACGGACAGACAGACGGAGTCGGGGTGGGAGCGGGCGGGCGGCTGGACGGATGGAAGGAGCTGGGGTGGGAGCGGGCGGGCGGCTGGACGGACAGACAGACGGAGCCGGGGTGGGAGCGGGCGGGCGGCTGGACGGACAGGTGGACGGAGCCGGGGAGGTATTTCAATGTCGGGAGGCGTCAGCCCTGGCGTGTGGGACTGGCCCCTTACCGGGGAGAGGGGCTGCATGATTCACCCGTCCCCAGACCCCACGCTGGGCACCAGAACCTGCGAACTCTCGACCGCACCCCCCCTGCTTGAGAACCAACCCGAGGGCAGTATGTCAATGAGCTACCAGTCAACAGTGTGCTGATTGGCCGTTTCCTCTGACATCACAAGCCCGCCCCAATGGGTTGTGCCCAAAATTGTCCCTCTGTTTGACCCACTGATGTAACCCACCTGTTCCCTGACCCGTGACCCCATCCCAGCAGCCAGTCCCAGCCACCCCCCAGTGACCCCGCCCCCTTCCCCAGTGACCCCGCCCCTGCTGTTCATCCCTGCCCCCAGTGACCCCGCCTCTTCCCCAGTGACCCCGCCCCTGCTGTCCCTGACCTGTCCCCAGGGACCACACCCCCACATTTGTTCCCCCCCCAGCCCCATTGGCACCCACTCTGCCCATTGCCCTACCACACCCCAGCTTCCCCCCAAACAGCCCCCCCCCCGGCAGCTCCCAGGCTCCTGGGCTGCGCAGGGGGAGCTGCCAGGCCTGGAGGGATCGGGGATGGGGGAAGGGGGGACTGGGTTTGGGGCAGATGAACCGAGCTCAGCTGCTCATGACAGCTGCCCCAAGCGAGCAGGGGCTGGGCCCGGCAATGGGAGCAGGCAGCGGGATTAGCCGGAGAATGTTCCCCCGGCCCCCCCAGCCCCTGCCAGCTGCTGCCCGGCCCCACGCTGGGGCCCCGCCCCAGCCAGGCACCGGCTGTCCTGGGGAGGGGGTTGTCTCCACCCCCCGCCAGCCCCAGGGGCCATCGTGCTGAGGACTGGCCCCGAGCGTCCCCCAGACACGCTTGAGAGCCCCCCGCCTCCTCCCCCCCGCGCTGCCCACCCAGCCTCCCCGGGACACGCCTGAGAGCCCCAGCTGCCTGGCGCCCCCGACAAGACCCCGGGGCCGAGGCCGGGCAGCCAGGCCGTGCTCCCGCGGCCACCCCCTAGCCTCCTGCCCCCCCGGGCACAGCCCACCCCAGGTACAAACCCCACAACCAGTCACCCTCTCCAGCCCCCTGCCCCCCCAGGCACAGCCCAGCTCCAGGTTCAAACCCCACAACCACTCACCCCCCAGGCACAGCTCACCCCAGGTACAAACCCCACAACTAGTCACTCCCCCCAGGCCCCTGCCCCCCGAGGAACAGCCCAGCCCCAGGTACAAACCCCACAACCAGTCACTCCCCCCAGTGCCCCTGGACGCAGCCCCCCCTGGGTACAAAGTTCATCCCCACCCCCTGCTTGTACGCTGGGCACAGCCCACCTTATACATCCCACAACCATTCACCCACCATCACCTGCCCACCGTCTCAGCCCCCAGTAACCTCCAGTGCCAGCGGCCTGCAGACACCCCCCAGCCCAGCCCCTCAGCAACATTCCCGTAGCCCAGCCAGCCTGCCTGCCCCCCAGCTAGCCAGAGGGAGCGAGCCCCACACCAGGGCGGGGCGGAGGGGGCATGTCAGGCAGCACCAGTTCCCTGGGGTGTCCCCAGCCGCTCTCGGCCCCACCCTGCAGGCAGCCCTCCCGGGCCCAGACCCCATCCTGGCTGCTCTCACTCGCTCCCATCCCAGCTGCCCAGAGCTCGCAACATCTGCCCTGGCCCAGCAACCCCGTGCCCAATCGCCGGGGGAGGGAACCCGTTTTGGACGCCAAAGGGTTAACTCCACAGGCTGAGCCCGGCTCCCGGGAGGGAGAATGGGGCCAGGCCGTGGGCTCTCAGCGCGGCCGGGCCTGGGCTGGGACCTGTGCGGGGGCCTGGGCCAGGCTGCAGCCACCCCCTCGGACTTTCCAGAGTGAGAGGGAAGCCGGGCGGGGCGGGGCGGCGTGGGTCCGGCCTGGGCGAGGGGCCAAAGCTCTGTCCTGGCTCAGGCAGGGATGAAATCACAAATGGACAGTTGGGGGGTGGGGGGGTGGGTGCAGCTCCGTGGCGCTTCGCAAACGGCCACTCCGACCCTCAGTGGCCTGCTGCCTCCGCAAGCGGCTCTGGGCCCAGGGGAATCGCTCGCCCCGCGCCGGAATGCAGCTGCCTCTGGGGTGGGACGTGGCAGCTGTTTAACCGCCGCACGGCAACGCCACATGTTTGAGGGCTGAGCCCCCTATGGAACCAGCGCTGGGCAAACAACAAGGGCCAGAGGTGGGGCTGGATCTGCCCCACGCTTCGAGAGGTCCCCTCTCTGCTCAGGAGGCCAGGGCTAGCTCCACGCGCAGCTGTACAGCCCCATGGGTCAGATCTGTGAGCCCTGCCCTTCCCTTCGCTCTGTGAGCCAGACAGGGAGCTCAAAGACGCTGGGGAACAAGTGTGCGGGGGGAGGAGGGGGGGCAGGCTGCTCCAAACACTCCCTCCCTCCCCTCCTATGAAGGCTGACCAAATCAAAGCCCCAGACCGCCCAGAAAGCTCCCTTTGCTGCCCCCTCTCGCTTTGCCCCCATGCCCCCTGCCCCACAGCGGCAGCCTGGCAATGCCCCCCAATGGATAGGGCAGGCACAGGTCTCCCCTCACCCCCCCAGGTCTGTATCCCAGCTGGGTGCCGCCTGTCACGGGGGAGACCCTCGCCCCTTGCCAGGTGGGGTGGAGCTAGCCGGGGGGGGGGGAGATCAGAGAACAGGAGCCCCCTGCACAGAGATGGGGGCCTGGTTCTGATCCTGCCCCGGGCAGCTTTCCCCCAGGGGCCCGGCGGGTTCCCAGCGGGGGCTGTGAGAGCCGGGACCCTCAGAATCGTTTGTTTTTCCTTCCTGCCCGTGTGGCTCCAGCCGGCTAATCCCCTTCATTCCCTGGGCCAGCTCCCACACAGCAACGGGCAGCAAGCGCCGGGCCCCCACGCTGGCCTCCTGCTGCCTGCATCTGCCTCGCTGCCCAGCCTGCTGGGGCAAACTCTTGGCGGGGGGGGGGGGGTTGGGAGGCTGGTATGGGGAGCCCCACCCCCCCCCCCCAAGAGTGTCACTGTCCCACCAAACACACACAAGCAAAACCAGGACAGGAGAATCAGCCGCCTGGGCCCGGAATTGACCTCTCCGAGCCAGGGCACTTGGCTGGCCTGCTAGTGAACTGCATAACAGGGAGATGCAGCAGCTGTGTGTGTGTGCGCGAGAGAGAGAGAGAGACCTCGGGGGTGTACGTGTGAGATCAGCGTGGGGGGCGAGAGCTGGGGGTCAGGGCGCAGTGTGAGCAGTGTGTGTCTAGGGGAGAGAAAGCGCGTGTGTAAGGGGGCCATCGGCTTCAGTGTGTCTGTGTCCAATCAACTCAGCGCCATGTGAAGGGATCAGGGGGTGGGGAAATCGGTATGTGTGTCAGGGCCCCAGAGATCAGTGGGTGTGTCAGTGACAGAGCACAGTGTGCGAGAGAGATCTGTGTGTGTGTGTGTAAGGGGAACAAGGGCATTTGTGACACACATAGATCAGTGTGTGTGTTAGTGACATGCAGGGACCAGCGGGTGTGGGGTACGAATGTATCAGTGTCACACACAGATCAGGATGAGTGAGTGTGTCGGGGGCACACAGATCCCTGTGTGTGAGCAGGTGTGTCAGGGACACCCACAGATCAGTGGATGTGAGCGACAACACGTTGTGAGAGAAAGTAGCAGGTGTGAGTAGGTGTGTCAGTGTCACATACATATCAGTTTAAGTCAGTGATTCTCAAACTTCTGTACTGGTGACGCCTGTCACACAGCAAGTCTCTGAGTACGACCCCCCCCCCCTTATAAATTAAAAACACTTGTTTATATATTTAACACCATTATAAATGCTGGAGGCAAGCAGGGTTTGGGGTGGAGGCTGACAGCTCGCGACACCCCACATAGTAACCTCACGACCCCCTGAGGGGTCCCGACCCCCAGTTTGAGACCCCTTGGTGTAATTGAGTGTGTAAGGGGCACACAGATCACTGTGTGTGAGCAGGTGTGTCAGGGTCACAGGCAGATCAGTGGGTGTGAGGGTGTGTGCCAGAAAGAGCACAGTGTGTGACAGATCAGTGTGTGGGTGAGTGGGTTGAGTGTGTCTGACACGCAGATCAGTGGGGGGGAATGTCAATGGCACCACACCAATCAGTGAGTGTGAGGGGGTGTGTCAGTGGCACGCTCAGATCAGGGTTTGTGCAGGGGTGTCAGAGACAGAACACAGTGTGTGACAGATCAGTGTGTGGGTGAGTGGGTTGAGTGTGTCTGACACGCAGATCAGTGGGGGGGAATGTCAGTGGCACCACACCAATCAGTGAGTGTGAGGGGGGGTGTCAGTGGCACACTCAGATCAGGGTTTGTGCAGGGGTGTCAGAGACAGAACACAGTGTGTGACAGATCAGTGTATGGGTGAGTGTGTCTGACACACAGATCAGAGTGCGTGAGGGAGAGGTCAGTGGCACACACAGATCAGTATGTGAGTGTGTCAGGGGCACATGCAGATTGGTGACTGTGAGTGGGTGTGTCAGCGGCATGTGCAGATCAGTGAGTGCGAGCGGTGTGTCAATGGCACATGCTGTCCGTGGCACACTCAGATGAGTGGGTATGAGTGAGTGTGTCAGGAACGTGCAGATCAGTGGGTGTGAGTGGGCATGTCAGGGGCACACTTAGCGCTGTGAGTTTGAGTGGGTGTATCAGGGGCACACCCCACACTGGGTGTGAGCAGGCGTGTCAGGGGCACACTCGGCACAGTGGGCATGTCAGGGGCACACTCGGTGCTGTGAGCATGAGTGGGGGTGTAGGCGCAGTGGGTCAGGGGCACACTCGGCGACACGAGCATGAGCAGGCGTGCCAGGGGGCACACTCGGCGACACAAGTGTGAGCAGGCGTGCCAGGGGGCACACTCGGCGGCGCGAGCGTGAGCAGGCGGGCCAGGGGGCACACCATACACTGCGGGTGTGAGGGGCGTGTCGGGGGCACACTCGGCGCCGTGGGCGTGTCCCTCCGCCCGGACTCACCGATGGACACCAGCTTGATGTGCTCCCGCTCCAGGAACTCCAGCGCCACCGACACGTTCTCCAGCTTCATCTGGCGGAAGTTGGGGCGCGCGTGGTACTTGCGGTACATGCGCTTCTGGCTCAGCACCTCCAGCAGCGCGATGAGCCGCAGCCCGTCGCCCAGGTCGCGCTGCAGGTCGCCCAGGCGCTTGTGCACGCACTTGAGGTGCTCGTTGCACCAGCGGGTGAACGTGTTCTGCTGGATCTTCTTCCAGGGCGCGTCCTCCGCCAGGTCCTTCTCCGTGGCCGGCATCTCCTCCGCCTCCTCGCCGGCCGCCGGCGCCTCGGGGCAGCTGTGGCTGTTCATCTCCGCCGCGCGGGGGGCTCGCCGGCCCGGGAACGGGGGAACTCACCGGCCCGGGAACGGGGGGACTGACCGGCCCGGGAAGGAGGAGGGGGGAACTGAGCGGCCCCCGCGGCGAGCTCCTGCCCCACGCGTGGGCTCTCCCCGTGCGCGGCGGTCGCGAGTGGGGCTGTGCCGGCGGCTCCCGGGTGCGCCCCAGTGAAGCGGCGGCCCCGCGCCGGGGGGTTTTAAGGGGCCGCCTCCCGCCCGCCCCCCCGGGCCCCGCGTCAGGACGCAGGACTCCCAGGAATGCCGGGCCCTGACCATATACAAGTAAGAGCCGAGCAGGAACTTTCTCTTCCTCCCCGCGGAGATAACGCCCGGGCCGGCGATTGGGCGCTAAGGATAGCGGGGGGTTGGGATTGGCTCGGCCCCCGCCCCCCCGGGCTGACGCCGGGGACATCTGGCTGCTATTTTTAACCTGCCCCAAACCAGGGGGAGGGGAGGATCCTCGCTCCTTGTAGACAATGGGAGGAGGCCCCCTGCACCCCCCCCCCCCAACCGCCGAAGGACCCCGGTCGCCGGGAGGCACCATAGGAAGAAGTGGGGCCGGGCATGTGGGCCTGGAGGGGGGACCAAAGATGAGCACCTGGAGTTCTGGCCCCCGGCTGGCTGCACACAGGGCTTTGCTCTGTGTCACTCCGTGCCTCAGTTTCCCCATCTGTCACTCGGAGGGGGGGATCCCAGACCCACGTGGGCGGGCGGGCCGGACTTCATTCATTCAGGTGAGCGCCCAGCGCTTGGGGATCCTGGTGGAAGGTGCTAGAGTGCGGCCGTGTGTGCTCAGCGCTCAGAAAAAGCCCTCTCATGGAAAGCCCTGGCGAGCCGCGGGGGAGGGGACGGGCCCGGAGCGCGGGAGGGGGCAGGGAGCCCGGAGGTTCATATTTCTCTCATGATGCGCCGCTCAGAATAACCCATGAGCTGTGTGGTCACAGTGAGCCCGCAGCTCGATGCGTGACGTGACGCGGAGCCTGGCCGGCCGGCTGAGCAATGGGACGGCTCAGGTCCGACAGCGTGGCCGGGGCCTCACCCGGTAAACGGCTCCCACGCCCGGTAAACGGCTCCCACACCCAGTAAACAGCTACAGGGCCCGATAAACGGCTCCTACACCCGGTAAACGGCTCCCGCACGGGGTAAATAGCTCCCACACCTGGTAAACAGCTCCCACTCCCGCCCCAGTAAACAGCTCCCACTCCTGCCCCTTGTAAACAGATCCCACACCTGATAAACAGCTATGGGGCCTGGTAAACAGCTCCCACGTGGGGGTAAACAGCTGTGGGGCCTGGTAAATGGCTCCCACCCCTGGTGAGCAGCTCCCATGCCTGGTAAACAGCTTCCACACTCCCTCCCTTGGTAAACGGCTCCCACGCCCAGTAAACAGCTACGGGACCCGGTAAACGGCTTCCACGCCTGGGGTAAACAGCTCCCACGCCCGGTAAACGGCTCCCATGCCCGGTAAACCGCTATGGGGCCTGATAAACGGCTCCCACGCCCAGTAAACGGCTCCCACACGGGGTAAATAGCTCCCACACCTGGTAAACAGCTCCCACTCCCACCCTGGTAAACAGCTCCCACTCCCGCCCCGGTAAACAGCTCCCACGTGGGGGGTAAACAGCTCCCGTGCCCGGTAAATAGCTTCCACACTCCCGCCCCTGGTAAACGGCTCCTACCCCTGGTAAACAGCTCCCACTCTTGCCCAAGGGTAAACGGCTCCCACCCGAGGGTAAACAATTCCCGTGCGGGGGTAAACAGCTCCCACTCCCAGTAAACAGCTGTGGGGTCTGGTAAACGGCTCCCGCCCCTGGTGAGCGGCTCCCACGCCGGGTAAACAGCTCTCGCGTCACTGGCACAGGGTGGGCAGCCCAGCACAGGGGACTGGACCCCGTGCAGCTACTCTCTTTCCCGGGGCGGGGGGAGGGGAAAGGCACCGGAGCTGGTGGCCAACCCCTAAGGTTGCAGGGGGCATCTGGGCATCTCCTAGACCCCTGGCAACGTCTCCAATAACACCAGCGCCGCTCCTGGGACATGGGGAACCTGAGGCTTTTGAGTTCTTGATGGGCACATGGGCCTGGCGCCTCTCTCGGGGCCCCACGTGGGGCGTCAGGGCCACTCCCGCCTGCTAGCGGGCCTTGCCGGGGTCACGGGGCCGGAAGTCCGGCTGCCAGGGAGGAGCAGGAGTCGTTAACCAGCAACTTTGCCAGGCAGGAATGGCCCCGGCCCACCAAGGATCCTCCCGCCACAGTTCACCACAGTTGTTCTGCCTGTTCCCTGTGCTCTGGGGCTGGCCATGGGATCCCGGGCGCTGGGGGGGTTCCCATGTCATGTGGTGGGGCTCCCCCCGCCCCCAGGTGAATGCTGGCAGGATGTCAGTGGCACACCCACTCCCCACCCCCAGCTCCCCTGCTGAGTTTGGCGCAGGTTTCTCCCCTTTCAGCCCTGCCCTTTTCCCGTCTCTTCCCGCGTGCTAGTTTGAGCCCAGTGGGAGCCACCCCCCACGTGCCGCGGCGGGGTCCGTCCCTGGCGGACGGGATACTGGCGTGTGGTGGGCGTTCCGCTCGGCCCGCCCCGGCTTGGCTGGCAGCACAACCCCCGAGGCAGCAGATTGCATTCGACCCAGTTCTCCTGGCTAGAAATAACCCGCCTGGTCACCCAGGCCTGAATCAGAGCGGATAGAATATCAGGCTGTTTCCTCAAGGGACAAAGCACACGGAGTGTCTGAATGCCCCCCCCCCCCCATGTCATCCCATCTCCTCCCCACGGCCCCGCTGAGCTCCTAGGGGCAGGGATGCCCTGGGAACCGTTCGTTCCTGCTCCGGCTCGTTCCTTACCACATCTGCGCCCTAGAGACTGCGTAAAGCTGGCCACTGGGGTGATGGGCCCGGGCGGGGGCGTGAGTGTGTGAGAGACGCCACAGCTCTGCCGCACAGACCCAGAGCCTCCCCACTGCGCATCCCCGGGGCCCTGCTCGTGGGGGGCCAGGGCAGCTCCTCCCGTGGGGTGGCCAGCATTGGTGGCTGCCGACGGGCCAAACCCCTGGAGGATCTGAAAGGGGTTGAAACTCAAGGGGAGGGCGTGCAAGGGACACCCTTGAATTACAGGGGTTTCTGCTCTGGGCTGGGGGCTCCTTAGGTGAGAGAGACCTGGTGCGCGTCGGTCACAGGCTGACGGGCAGCCCCTCGGGGGCACCGGGGAGGCATTTCCAGCCGAGGTGGGGCCGGGTTCGTGCCGTCGGACAAGGCACCGGCCAGATGTCCTGCATGCAGTGCGGCTCAGCCGCGTTCGGGAGAGCCGGCTGCGTGGGGGCGGACAAGGGCTGGGAGGGGGCCTGGCTCATGAAAGGAGAGTGGGCATGCCTGGGAGGGGGGGACCGGGGTAAACAGCAGGGACAGGGAGAGCCGGTGAAGCTAAAGGACAGAGGCGGCTCAGGACCAAATAACTGGCCAGGAGGGAGCTGAAACTGGCAACAAGAGGTGGGTTCTCACCCCAGGGATCAGCCTCCCGTGGGGCGAGGAATGAACCGGCCTGCAGCTGGAGGCGGGGAGATGTGGGAAGGGGATCGCGCAACGGGGCTGGAGTGACCCAGGAGTCTTGTCCGGTCCTGTGTTCCCTTCCTCCCCCAGCCCAGCTCCCGGCCGCCAGTGCGTGCCCATGAGCGCGTCAGCCCGCCCGCGCCCACCGCTGCACCCCCTGGCATCGCAGCCCTGCCCTCCCTCGCCGCCTGGCCCTGGCCTCGCCGCCCACCCAGCCTCAGCCCTGCACCCTGCTTCTGGCCCCAGGGCCCACTCCTGCTCCTCAGCTCCCGCTGCCCAGCCCTGCCTCCCTCTGACCTCGGCTGTGCATGTCTCTGCCCAGCCCACCATCACCTCTTGTGTTTGCTTGTGTAACCGCCCCGAGTTTGCGATGCTACCTGCCCGGAACAGCTTCCCCTGGGCTGCAAAGAGAGGGGGTCCAGGGACAGGGGTCTAGCAAGGGAAACGTCCAGGCTGGAGTTTGGAGAGGAAATGAAGAGGAGGGGGCATTGACAACATTGGCAGGGGGCAAACGACACCCTTGTTTACACAAGGCAGAGTTGGCCTGTGGAACTCCTTGCCACAAGATGGAATGCAGGCCAAGAGCTGAGCGGGGGGGCCGGACAGGCCTGGCCATTAGTAGGGATAACAAACATCCCCAGGGCAAGGGTGGGGGGCCCAGGCGTGGGGCATCGGCTCACAGCCAGCGGGGACCAAGTGTCCCCGTCAGTTCCGGTTTCTCACTCAGACAGCAGCTCGGGTTTAAAGCGGCTCCTGTGACCAGGCCATGAATCATCACCTGGCCCTGCCTCGTTACCCAGCCCCTCCGATCTCCCGGCTCCCCGCCAGCCCCTGGAACCTTCCCGCCCATGGAGAGCCAGCGTGTGCCCGGCTACAGCAAAGGGCAGCGGGCCTCCCAGTGCCATGGCCGCAGGGGCCTGGGGCTGCTCTGCCACCCCCCCAGAGCTGGCAGGTGGTGACTACAGTCACCCCCAGGGGATGGCTAGAAGGAATGGGGTAGGATGGAATTAGGAAACTATCCAGGTGCTGTACAGTACATGGGGGCAGGAGGCAGTGAAGTGTAGTGGTTAGAGCTGGCTTGTGGAGGGGAGTGCGGTCTGGTGGTTAGAGCAGGGGGGTCAGGACACCTGGGTTCCATCCCTGGCTTGTGGAGGGGAGTGGGGTCTGGTGGTTAGAGCAGGGGGGTCAGGACACCTGGGTGCTATCCCTGGCTTGTGGAGCGGAGGGGGGTCTGGTGGTTAGAGCAGGGGGGTCAGGACACCTGGGTTCTATCCCTGGCTTGTGGAGGGGAGTGAGGTCTGATGGTTAGAGCAGGAGGGTGGTGGGGGTCAGGATGCCTGGATTCTATTCCCCGCTCTGGGGGAGTCCTCCGCACACTCTGCCTTGGTTTCCCCAGCTGCGATACAGGGACCCATCCCGCTGGCCGCCCTTGCTGGGGGAACGGATTGCTTGCCAAGGGCGCTGAGCGCCTTGGTGGCAGATGCTGGAGCCAGAAATGGGCCTGTCGGTATTTCAGAGCCAAGGTGACCCCCCGGCTGGTGCTCCATCGACCCAGCCGAGCAAAGAACCGGAACAAATGAGCAGCCGGCCGAGCGCCTGACAGCCCAGCCGATCCCCTTGCCATGAGGCCGCAGCTCCCCCAGCTCAGGGGTGGATGGACGGACAGACAGCAGGGCACCCCCAGCTCCCAGGCCCTGCACTCAGTCCGCAGGGGATCAGCCAGCCCCAGGTCCGAGCTGCCTGGGTGGCCCCCAGGGGCTGGGAGATGAGCCCCCCTGGGCGGGCAAGGATCAGACACAGTGGCCAAGCAGGTGCTGGAGGATCTGGGCACCGTCTGCCCAATGCCATGGAGCAAACACCACCCTGCCCTGTGTGAGAGACGCTGCCTCCCAGGTAGGCCCGGGGCTGAGTTTCCAGGCCACACCAGCCCCACGTCTCCCACCCTGTGGCACTGAAGCAGGCCATCAACCCACGGAGACTTGAGGGGGGGTCTAGCCCTGGCCAGCGTGGTACAGAGTGAGGAGAGCCCTGCAGCGATCAGCCTGAGCTTTGACCTTATCCTAGGCTGCCCAGCTCTGAACGCTATCCAGCAGCAGCATCCCCTGCAGCAAGGAGTTCCCCAGATCAGCTCCACGCAAGAGATGGCGCCTTGTGCTTGCTCTGTGCCCGCTGCCCCAGGCGTGTCCTCTCCATGGGGTGGGGACGAGGAGCCGGGGCCCAATGGGAGCCAGACCAGAGAGAGGGGGGCTGCCCGGCAGTATCCCCAAGCGCGGCGTCATGTGAGGACCCAAAGCCAGGGAGCTCTCCCGAGATGGCGAATCCCGCAGTGCCCGGTTTCTGATTTGAATTGGTCCAGCTCCAGCGCCCGGCTGGGGCTCTCGTGCCACCTTTCCCCACCAGCTCAGAGTTTCTCCCCATGGACGGCCTCCGGCCCGGTCATCCAATCACCGCCCGCTCTCCTTTGGGTGTGCTGGACCCACCGAGGTCCCTTCAGCCGCTGACTGACACCGATTTTCTCCAGCCTTGACTCACTTCCACGACTCTGCTCTGCACCCTCTGCAATCGTCCCACAGCCTTTCACCACCTGGCCCCCAGAACGGGGCGCGGTGTTCTCCCGGCAGCAGGTGGCCGGCCCACCGGGGTGGAGGCTAGTGAGAGAGGCCGCACGGGCTAGTGGACTAAGCAGGGGATCCGTGGCCAGGGCTCCTGGGTTCTATTCCTGGTTTGCTGGGTGACCTCTGGTCGATCACCTCCCCTGCACTGTGCCTCAGTTTCCCCTCTGTACAGTGGCGAGCTTGGCCTGACTGCCCCCCTCCAGGGCTGGCTATTGGGGTGGGGTGGGGGACTGTGTTGGGGAGGGGCCTGGACAGGGAGGTACCAGGAGGCTGGAATGGGCCCAGTGGATTCAAGCCCCAGCTAACCCCCCCCCCCAACCGTTATCTTCAGGCTGCAGTCCCAGCATTGGGTTCATCAAGGAGAGTCCAGAGCAGGGCCCTGGGGGAGGGGAGCTCCATGCTCAGTGGGGGATGGGTGAGCGTCTCTGCAGCCGCCCGCCTGGGATGCCTGAATGACCGGGAGCAGCGGGAACCCGAGCCGGGGCCGCTATTAATAAGGGCCGAGTCAGAGCGGGTCGGCATCAGCAGCCAGAAATACTCCGCGCCCTTTGCACACTCACGCCAGGCGCTGGGGACAGTCCCAAGGCAGCCAGTGCAGTGTTAACGCAGCACTACGAGGGGTGTGGACAGAGAGATGGGGATAGATAGATTAGATACATGTGGTATACCTTGACTTTAGAAAGGCTTTTGATGCTGTCTCTGTGACCTCCTAAACAAACTAGGGAAATACTATCTAGCTCGAGCGGCTATAAAGTGGGTGCAGAACTGTTTGAAAACCGTTCCCAGCGAGTAGTTATCCGTGGTTCACAGTCACCTGGAAGGATAAATCGAGTGGGGTCCCGCAGGGATCAGTTCTGGGTCCGGTTCTGTTTAATATCTTCATTGATGATTAGATAAAAGCATAGAGTACTTACAGAGTTGGTAAAGAGCGACAGAGAGTCCTGTGGCACCGTATAGACTAACAGATGTTTTGGAGCATGAGCTTTCGTGGGTGAATACCCACTTCCTCAGATGCGAAAACTTATGCTCCAATACGCCTGTTAGTCTATAAGGTGCCACAGGACTCTCTGTCGCTCTTTACAGATCCAGACTAACACGGCTACCCCTCTGATACTGGACTTACAGAGTTTGCAGACGCTACCAGGCCAGGAAGGGTTGCAAGTGCTTTGGAGGACAGGATTAAAATTCAAAATGATCTGGCCAAACTGGAGAAATGATCTGAAGTAAAGAGGATGAAATTCAATAAGGACAAATGCCAAGTACTCCACATGGGAAGGAACAATCCGTTGCACACACACAAACTGGGCAATGACTGCCTAGGAGGGAGAACTGCGGGAAGGGATCTCGGGGTCAGTGTAACACTTGCAAAAGAAGCAAACCTCATTCTGGGATGAATTAACAGGAGAGCTGTGAGCAAGACACGACAAGTCATTCTTCCGCTCTACTCTGTGCTGATACAACCTCAGCTGGAGTATTGTGTCTAGTTCTGGATGCCACATTTCAGGAAGGATGTGGACAAATTGGAGAAAGTCCAGAGAAGAGCAACAAAAATGATTAAAGGCCCAGGAAACATGACCTAGGAGGGAGGATTGAAAAAATTGGGTTTGTTTAGTTTGGAGAAGAGAAGACTGAGAGGGGACATGTTAACAGTTTTCAAGTACATAAAAGGTTGTTACAAGGAGCAGGGAGAAGAATTGTTCTCGTTAACCTCTGAGGATAGGACAAGAAGCAATGGTCTTAAATTGCAGCAAGGGCGGTTTAGGTTGGACGTGAGGAAAAACTTCCTGTCAGGGTGGTTAAGCACTGGAATAAATTGCCCAGGGAGGTTGTGGAATCTCCATCTCTGGAGATTTTAAGAGCAGGTTGGACAAACACCTGTCAGGGATGGTCTAGAAAATACTTGGTCCTCCAGCTCCATCCTTCCCATGTCACCTCCCTGGCCAGCCCAGGAGCGCCCTGCCGGCCCCACTGCTGGCGACACTCAGGCCCTTCGAGGTCCAGGGGCCCAATCCTGACCGGCAGCTCTCGGCCCCACGGCGCTGAGGATGAGGTGTGGGAAGTGGGGAAGAAGACTGCAGGTGCCAGAGGCGGTTTTATAGGATGGTAAGCGGGGGGGGCACGGTTGTTTGAAAGTGGAGAGAGATGTAGAGGGGGTGTGTGTGCTGTGTGTGTGTGTGCACGTGCCCTCAGCCTTCCCCCTGGCTCTGCCCCACAGGACTGACCCCCCCCCCCCCCGCGCCACTCAGGACGTGGCTCTTGCTGTCGTCGGGCCCTGGCTGGTGCAACCGCTGGACTCACTCCTCCAGGGGCCGCCTGGGGTCCAGCTCCACCAGGGCCAACGCTACCCCCTTGCCTGAGTCGCCCAGGTGCTTCCAGTGCTTGGCCTGCTCCAGCCCCCGGCTACTGGGGGGGGCTCTAGCATCGTCCCCTCTCTCCATGCAGCCCCCTCCCGGAGCCCATCCCTTCGGCCCACCAGCCCGGGCGGGCTCCCGGCTGCTCCCCCCAGCCTGGGGCCTAGCCAGAGAGGCTCAGGTGGGACCTTCTGCTCCAGCATGAGCTCCAGGCACCACCTGCACAGACGGCCAACCCGTCCTGTCCCCCGGGGAGCCGTTCCCAGGTAGCACTGTGGGGCCAGCATCTGCCTCGCCTCGACACCTAGTCACCGGCTCTCACTTGGCCTCCATCAGCTGGGTCACAGAGCCCCCCTGCTCTCCGAAATCCCGCCCCCGAGGGGCCTGCAGATGGGATCCGGCCACCACAGCCCACTCTTGGTCAAGCCGGCACACGGGACTCCGCTGGCGCGATGTGATTCCCACCACACGGGGCGGCAGGAGGCTGGGAGGGGAACCCCGGGGCAGAGGGGGCGCTGGGTGGGTTCTGGCAGCGGGGCGGAGGCTACGCCAGGATGATTTAGGGGCCGGCTGAGAACCTAGAGCCTTGCTGGGCACCTCCAGCCGGGGCCGCCTGCCGAGCACTGGGGCTGGCCAGGGAGGGCAACGCGACCTGGACCCTCCCGTTCTGGGGGCCCCCTGGAGCAGACAGCTCCGCTGGGGGCGATCTGCCATGCAAGGCCCCGTCCTCGAACACACTCAGCCCCCCGGGCTGCTGAATCGGGGGGGGGGGGGCAGCCCCCATCAGACAGTCACACACTGTGCCTGACCCGCGCGGCTCAATATAGCAGCTGAGCACTGCCCGAAGCACCTGGCTGGCGCGGCCGGGGGGAGTGAGCCGCTCCCTGCCAGCCGGCAGAGAACACCGTGTGCTCGGCACGGGTGCCAGGCCAGAGAGGGGCGTGCGTGTCAGAGCTCAGGGGAGGGGGGTTCGGCCTCGCAAGGGGCATTTCACCAGCCAGCCAGCCCCTGCCTCGGCAGCCACAGCGGGGTCCCACCGAGCAGCCTCCAGCCGTGGGTGGGGGGAGTAGAGACCCTAGACTCATGCCAGCACTTCACAGCCCAGCTGACCTGGCCCGGCCCAGATAGCCCCGATCCCCGGCCCGGGGCAAGGGGGAGTGTCCTGGCTTGGGGGGCCGTGCTCAAGGCTCTTACAGTGCGAGGGGGGCAAACTGGTCCAGGCGGGACCCTGAGCCTGCTCAGGAGGGGCTTGGACAAGGACAGGCTGGGCCAGAAACCTGGAGCTGAGGAGAACAGCTGGGGGCGCTCTGGGTCCTGCCTGGGCTGGCTCCAGGGAGGAGCCGGAGCCCCATTATTCCAGCCTGGCGTTCTCTCCACCGCCACCGGCCAGCCCCCGAGGAGAGCACCCCGTGCATCCCCCGCAGCCCTCAGCCAGGAGCTCCTTCGTGGGTTCGGCTTCACGCTGCCTTGGAGGGGGCCCATCCCCACGGCGTCTGGGCCATTCTAGCCGGGGCCCACGCTTGCAGTCGGGGGGACGTTTCCCATCCACTTCCCCAGAGCAGGATCCCGGCCCAGGGCTTCGGCTCCCCTGAGGGCTGTCTCCAGCCCCCTCGGGGGTCCCCGAGCTGGGTTCTCGCTGTACCCCGGGCGCAGCCCCCGCCCAGCACGAGGCGACGCCTAGGACAGACCCAGGCTCCGTGGATTTAGGAAGTTCTTTTACCAAGTTACAACATTCAACAACCACAAAGAGGGGGAGCCCCCGAGCGCGTGAGTCGGGGGGGCAGCCGCGGCTCCAGTCGGAAAGCAGGGACGCAGGGCTGGGCGGGGACAGAGCAGGAGCCGGCCGCAGGGGCCACGGGGCCAGGTCAGCCCCTGTGCAGGCGCTTCAGGAATACATGCCCAGGGAAAGGTGTCACGGCCCGGGTCCCGCCAGCCCAAGCCGTTTTGAAGCCCCCCCCCACCGAGAGCCCCTTTCTCGTCAAGGACCCCGCCCTGCCCATCTGCGCCGACCATTCACGAGCCGTCGTGACACCAGTGAGTGTGCAAACGCCAGCCGCCCAGGCCTGGGGCCAGCGCCCACGGCTCGCCCACCGAGGGCAGAAGAAAGGGGGGTGCTAACATTGAACTGACGTGACGGGGGGAAGGTTTGCAGCCGGGGCCCTCGGGCGAAGGGGTGACAGCGAGAGGCAGGGCAAACCATGGGGGCTCCCCCTTTAAAAAGAACGAAATGTCCCTCCACTGGGCCTTCCCTGCCGAACGGCACCGAGAGCGTCCAACCTTCCCGGGCACGGAGCACGCATGTAAAGACATGTTCAATGTTGCCAGCTAAACACTCCAGCCCAGGCTTCCCACATGACCGCCTTGGGTTTCAGTTTATTGCAACAGATCACGCCAAGCGCCGGGGCGGGCGCGCCGGGCCAGCAGGAGGCAGGGTTCTGGCGGGTGGGGCGGGGAGTGGGGAGCATTGGGTCTGGGTCTCCAGCGCCGCCCTCTGGCCGACCGGGAGAGGAGCCGATGTGCTCTGGAGAGGGGAGGAAGAGGTGGCCGCGGGTTCGGAACGGCTGGGCTATGGTGGAGGTGCAGGGTGGCGTCTACCTGGTCCCTGGCAGAAGGGGGGTGGCAGGCTGGTACCCATCCTCCCTACCCCAGCCAAGGCCCATCCTGCCACTCCCAGTCTGTCGGCAGCTCGTCCGAGGTAACAACATTCCACAGCAGGGGCCACAGGGGGGCGCCGAGAGCCAGGCAGTGGGAACCTCCCCAAGGCGGGGCGCCCCGGGCAGCGAGGCTGTTAACCAGACTAGCGCCGGCCATGGAGCCAATCAGAAGGGACCGGACCAGAGCCCTGCCTGGGGCTCCCTTGGGATCCCAGCACCCCCATGGTGGGGTGGGGGTGGGATGGAGGGGGGCAGTGTGGGTCAGGGTGGGGGCTGGGATGGAGGGGGGCAGTGTGGGTCAGGGCGGGGGCTGGGATGGAGGGGGGCTGTGTGGGGGCTGGGATGGAGGGGAACAGTGTGGGTCAGGGTGGGGGCTGGGATGGAGGGGGCAGGGTGGGGACTGGGATGGAGGGGGCAGTGTGGGGCAGTGTGGGGGCTGGGATGGAGGGGGGGCAGTGTGGGTCAGGGCGGGGGCTGGGATGGAGGGGTCAGGGTGGGTCAGGGCGGGGGCTGGGATGGAGGGGGGAAGTGTGGGGGCTGGGATGGAGGGGGCAGGGTGGATCAGGGCGGGGGCTGGGATGGAGGGGGGGCAGTGTGGGTCAGGGCGGGGCCTGGGATGGAGGGGGGGCAGTGTGGGGGCTGGGATGGAGGGTGGGCGGTGTGGGTCAGGGCGGGGGCTGGGATGGAGGGGGGCAGTGTGGGGGCTGGGATGGAGGGTGGGCGGTGTGGGTCAGGGCGGGGGCTGGGATGGAGGGGGGCAGTGTGGGGGCTGGGATGGAGGGGGGGCGGTGTGGGTCAGGGCGGGGGCTGGGGCTCCACCGGAACAGGTTCAGTTTGGGGAGTCGATGGCAGGGGCCCCTCGTACCCCCCCCCCCACTAGCTGGCGCTATGATCCAATGGGACCGGACCCAGCCCAGAGCCGGGGGCCCCAGGGATGGCTGAGGCTGCTTTCAGGGAGCCCCTCACTCTCCCATGCAGCCTGCAGCCCACCCGCTCCCTATCCCAGCCGCCCCCCACATCCACGCACCCCTCCAGTCTCCCTTCCCTGCCCCACAGATCCAGCGTCCCTGACCCTGAGCCCCGAAGGATGGAGAGAGCCAGTAACGTGGGGGCAGATGCTGCCATGGTGTGACTGACCGGGGGTGGGGGCTGGAGCAGGCTGGGGGGGGCGGGGGGCCTATGTGCGGATCTGGTGTGCGTGCGTGGCATGGCCCGGGCGCGGCGCTCCTCAGGCCGGCACGGCGCTGGCGCAGGACCGCTTCAGGCAGGGGTACAGCAGCAAGACGGCTGCAGCTACTGCAAAGAGGATGACGGGCTTCAGCCCCCCGGCCGGGACCTGTGTGGGGGAGACGGGGAGGAGGGGAGGTCAGTGCTGTGCCCTGCAGCCCTCCCCCGCCTCCAGGGAGCCCGGGCTGCTCAGTGGCTGTGGGGTGGGGGCCAGGCTGGGAGGCACCTGGAGCCTGGGGGGGCGGGTTGTGCTGGAGCCCCCGTTCCCCAAGACCCAGCTGCAGGAGCTGACCCCGGCCAGCAGGGAGCGGTGGAGTTCACCAGCCGCCCTGCAGAGCTACTGGCTAGCTGCTAACAGCTGGGGGGGGGGAGCAGCCTTCCCCAGGGGAGCACAGAGAGATGGGATCCCTGGGGCTCCCCCTCTCTGGGGGGACCCTGGGATCAGCCCCAGTGGGCCCCCATCTCCCCCGTCTTGTTTCCCACGGCCCCATTGATGGGGCACCCGCCCCTCCCCTAGCCTAGCCCGCTGGTTCCCAACCCTTGGGGCCAAACACTGTCCCACGAGCCTTGGCGGCCACAAAGGATTGTGGGATTTGAGTGCTGGGAAGAAACCATGGGCGGCGGGGGGATGCTGTGAGGGGGTGGGGGGATGGTGAGGGGTCTGAGGCATGCGGGGGGCTGGCTGCTTAGCAAGGGGACTCATGCTGCGCTCCCCTCCCTGCAATGGACACTCAGGGGGCTTTGCCCGGGGATCCCAAAGCCTCTCCCCAGGGCAGGGGCCTGGTGCTGCAGCCCATCTAATCTGCTCTGGCCGACCCCCAGTGCTGAGGGCCTCACACCGCATTACATCACAGTGCCCCCTGCTGGCCACCCGGGGCGCAGGCACTGCCACTGGGCTCGGAGGGGCAGGAAGGGCCTGGAGTGGCAGCAGGGGAAGGGAGTTGGTTGCCCCAGTACCACGCACCCCTACACCGGGGCAGTGCCCGGGGGGGCACCTATTGCCCTCAGCAGTGGGGACGAGAGGCCACGTCTTGAGCGTTATCTGAGCAGCTCCTTCCCCCAGGGCGTGCCCCTCCCCAGCCCTGTCTCCGGCTGGCAGCCCTGGGGCCAAGCGGGCCGGGGCGAGGGACTCTGCCCTCGCTCACTGCTCTGCCTGGAGCAAGCGCCTGGGGAGATGGAGAGCAGAGGGGGTGGATGAGGGGAGAGGCGAGGGGGCAGGTGCTGGGAGCTGCCTGCCATGCACGGGGAGAGCCAAGCAGGGGCCTGGGCCAGGCCGAGGGAAGGGGAGATACCAGTACCTGATCGGCATTAGGAAGAGGTCTCGGCCCACCAGCACCAGAGCAGAGCCACTATAACAACCAGTCCTATGAGGGGGAGGGAGATCACGGGGGCGTCGGGGGCGGGGCGGCTCTATGGGGGGAGAGCGGGGAATGGAATGGGGCGGCAGCCACAGGCCGGGGTGGGGGGTGGATGGAGATGAGAAGGGAGAGAAAAGAGAGATTAAATCGCAGGCTGCTCGGCCTCTTTTCGGGGTCTCCCTAGTCCTGCCCCAGCGGGCTGTGGGGAGCCAGGCCACTTGGGGCTGAGCCATGGGAGGGGACGTGGGTCAGGCTGGGCCGCGGGCGGGGGCTCCCTGGCGGGGTGTCCTAGGCCCCGTCTGCACCAGGACCTGCCCAGCGCGTCTGGACGAGCCCCAGCTCCAGCGGCTACTGACCAGCCCCGGGCTCAAACCGCCGCCGTCTGGGTCCAGGCAGCTCCTGTGCCCGGCTGGTACCTCCCCCCAGCACTGGGCACTGCTTCCTGCACGCCGCTGGCTGCGACCCCCATCTCGCCCTGCTCAGGTCCCCCACTGGCTCCCTGGAGCAGCGCCCCCCTCTGCCTCAGCCAAGAACGGGATCTGTGGGCACCCGGGAGGCGGCAGCTTGGCACAGCCGTCGCCCACAAGCCCGATCCCTCGCGGGAGCGTGGCACAGTCAGCACCTACGGGGCACCCCCCACGGCAGCGTGGCACCGTCACTACCCACGCCTGTCGTCGACAACGCCCCTGCCCGTGCGGCACCCCTGGGGCACACCTACCCGCCCGTCAGCGGGCACGATGCCTTTGAGTCTCTGGATTTCCGCCCGGCACAGCTTCAGCTCCTCCTGCAGCTGCTGGCGCTCCTGCTGGATGGCCTGGTACTGCCGCTGCAGCTCCCGCAGCTCGGTCTGCATGTTGTCACACTGCAGGGGCAGGGAGAGGGGCATGAGCGGCTGCCCGGCCAGCGAGGCCAAGGCCCGGGGGAGCCCCTGGGAGACACTCCCCGCTGCCCCGCAGCGCCCCGCCCGGGCAGGGCCAGGAGGGGGGGGTACCTTGCTCTGGGCCAGATGCACCTTCTCCTCCTCACTCTGCAGCTGGAAGTGCAGGCTCAGCTCGGAGTCGGACTCCTCGGCCTGGCTCGGGGGGTCCTTCTTGCAGCTCGGGCTGCTGATGGTTCTTATGTCGTCCACCGTCTTGAAGGAGACGCTGCCGCTCAGGCGGGGGCTGGCGCGCCGGGGAGAGAGGGTCCGGCGCACCGGGGTATGGATCACGTCCGACTCCGTCGACTTGCGAGACTCTTCCGACCTGCTCCTGGATCTGCCAAGAGAGCCCGCGGCCCCGGGCAGAGACTGCAGAGCTGCTCCTGGCCTGCCTGGCCCCCATTGGGGGGAGGCGCCTGGCCCAGCCCGGCCCAGCGCAGTCCTGACCAGCCCAGTTCAGCACTAACCAGTCCAGCCCTGCACAGCCCCGCCTGGCCCAGCCCAGCCAGGGGCCTGCCCACCTGCTCACAGATCCCCTGAGGATTCTGGTTCAAGCCCCAGCTGCCATGGGGAACAGGAGGCAGGTCCTGAGCCCAGCCGCCCATGGGGTCTGAAGCTGGGCCCCCCGGCCTGCCCCGCCCTGTTGCCCCTTCCAGCCCCGTTACCTGTACTTCTGGGCTTCCAGGTTCTCCAGCTGGTGCACCATGATCTTGTTGCTCTCTTGCAGGGTCTGGTACTCCTCCATCAGGTCCCGGTACTGCTCCCGCAGGGCCAGCAGCTCCTCTGGAAACACACAGGCTGCAATGGGACGCAGCCCCCACCTCACAGGAGAACCCTGCCCCCAGGAGACCTTCACCCCCACAGTGCCCCCATTGCCCCCACTTCACAGGAGACCCCTCCCCCCAGGAGACCTTCACCCCCACAGTGCCGCCATTGCCCCCACCTCACAGGAGACCCCTCCCCCCAGGAGACCTTCACCCCCACAGTGCCCCCAATGACCACGACCTCCACAGCTCCCTGCGGCTGCTTTCCATGCGCCCATTCCATTCCGATGGCACCAGCCCACGGCGTCCGGGGCTGCGTCTGGCTCGGCCCTGGGACTGGGGGTTCCTACCCACCCCGACCCCTGCCGCACAGCGCCCCCTAGTGCTGTGCTGGAGCATTGGGGTCAGCATTGACTGTGAGGGCAGAGCGCCCCCTGGTGAAGCTCTGCCCAGTGCCCTACAGCACAGTGCCCTGGGACAGAGTGGGAATGTTGTTAATGTTTTGTATGAAAACAGCGTGCCTCGGTTTCCCCTGTGTGTTGCACAAATATCTAGGGCTAGGAGGTGGGACAAGGGGGTGTGGTTGTTGCAGAGACCCCTAGAAGGCAGGTGTGACATGGCCGGGGGCCCATCCTCTGCAGGAGCAGCCGGAGGTGTTAGAGAACAGAGAGGTGGAGCCCAGGTGACCTGTTGGCCCGGGAAAGAGACAGAGGAACAAAGGAGGAGCAATGGGGCGTGACTGAGGCTGGGTTGGTGGAAACTGGTCAGTCTCCGGGTTTGGGACTCAGGGAGAGCCCAGGGCACTGGATCCGCCCCCAAGATGGACTTTGCTGTAGGTTCCTGCTTTCTGTGCTAACAAGCTCTGTTCTACGCTGTGCTCCCGACCACTGATAAACCTCCTGTGTCCCAGGCTGGCTGGAAGTCAGTGCTGGCTGCGGAGTGGGGGTGCAGGGCCCCTGTGGGGGCGGGGGAGGCTGCCCCAGGCGTCCCAGCCCAGTGGACTCACTGTGGGGAGCGGGGACAGGGGGGCTGAATGCTCCGAGGTCAGACCCAGGAGGCACTGTAGCCAAGGGGGCTTGCCCTGGTGAGCGCGCGCCCTGAGGGGTGTCACACTGCCCCAGGGTCCTGTCGGAGCCTCCCGAGAGTAGTACCAGAGCCCTGAGCCTGGGCACCCGTGACAGGCCCCTAGCGCCACGCTAGGGCATCAGGACCAGCACTGACTGCCAGGGGAGAGCGCCCCCTGCTGAGCCCCCACAACTCCCTGCAGCACAGCGCCCCCTAGCGCCACGCTAGGGCATCAGGACCAGCACTGACTGCCAGGGGAGAGCGCCCCCTGCTGAGCCCACCCCACAGCGAAGCGAGGATCCCAGCGGCGATACCTTGGAGCATAGCCACCTCGTCAGCGCGGCCCTCGGCCCGGGCCTGGCCGCTGCCCTTCATCGTGATCTCGGCGCGCAGGGTGGTGATCTCCGTCTCGTACTCCTCACGGACCTGCTGGACGCGCTGCAGCTCGGCTTGCAGCCGGCACAGCTGCTCCTGCAGGGCGGCGATCTCGTTCTCGTGGATGGCCGCCACCTCCTCCGCCTCCAGCTGCAGGCCGTGGATCTCTTCGTTGGCCTCCTGCAGCTCCCGCTCCACCTGCTCCAGCTCCGACGCCTTCGTCTCCTGCAGGGAGCTGAACTCATCCTTCAGCGTGCGCATCTGAGCTGCACGGGGCGGGGCGGGGAGGGGGGTGAGAGCCTGGCGCCAGAGCACCATTCCTGCCCCTTCACCCTGGCCAGGGGACCGCGGCGAGGGGCGCGTTCCAGAGCCCGAATGATCCCAGAGCACCTGCCAGCCTGCATGCACTAGGATCACTTCACCCACCGCTGAAATGCAGCCACCTCTGGGGTGGGACGAGCAGTTTGGGACAGGAAGTGAGATATAACCCCATAGCCAATTGAATCTCTGGGCAGTGGATCCAGGGAGGCAGGATGAAAAAAAGGGGAATGACGTGCACCTCCCAGGCTCCACAGAACAGCCAGGCCCCCCAAGAGACACCCCTCACCTGAGGGTGCCTGCCTCCACCTGCTTTGCCTCCCAGCCCATCTGCTGGCTGCCACAGGGCCTCCTGCTAACCTGTGCCAGCTCCACCTCCGGGCTAGCTCCTGGTCCAGCCCCAGGAACCGAATCCCTGGCCAACCCACCTGCCCCCTGCCGGGGCCTGCTCTGACCACCAGGCCAGAAACGGACAAGCAGGGAGGAGTGATGCCTTGGGAGCACACATGTGGGGAGGGATCCAGCAGTAAGTGAAGTGGGTGAAATGAGGAGCACAAGCTGGGGGGGGGGACCCCTGGGGACAGTGGGGGTGGGGAGGCAGTGGGGGAGCCCCTGGGGCAGCTGCAGGGGCGGAATGGATATGGGCCGGGCAGGCTGTGGAGGCAAAGTGCTGGGGGTGTGGAGCAGGGGGGGACCCATGGCGTGATAGTGGTGAGGGAACCATGGGGCACGTGTTTGGGAGTGGCGGGAGGGTGTGTGTAGGGGGGAAGAGAGCCGTGGCGGGTGCTGGGGGTGACGGTTTGGGGGGAGGGGGAAGTTGGGAGGGGCGACCCCTGGCAGGTGCAGGGTGGATCCCCTGGGAGCAGGGGTGACTGGGGGAGGTTGGGGTGGGGCTGGGTGGGGGCAGGGAGTACCCCCTGGAAGGTTGACCTTGGGGTTAGGGTCCTCTGAGTGAGTGGTCCCTGGGGGCCTCTGGTGGGTGGGGGGACCCTGGGTGAGGGTGCCAGGTGGGGGTCCCTGGGCAAGGGTTGTCAGGGAGGGTTCTCTCGTGGGGGGATTCCCGGGGCAGGGGTTGCTAGGCGGGAGAGTGCCAGGGAGGTGGTTACTGGGGTGGGAGGGTCCCTGGGAGGGGTGGTTGCTGGATGATTACTGGACGGGGGGGCTCCCTGGGAGGCAGATCCCCATGGGTTAGTTGCCAGGCAGGGGGTCCCTGGGGGGTAGGTCCTAAGGGGGGGCTGGTTGCTGGGTGCGGTGGTCCCCAAGGGGTGGTTGCTGTGCTATTGCCAGGTGGTACTGGGGGGTGGGGGGGCTGTTGCTAGGTGGGGCAGGCCCTGGCGACAGTTGCAGTGTGGTTGCCCAGGAGATCCCTGGAGGGACGGTTATTGGGCAGGGCCCTGGGGGCAGGGGTGATTGCAATGTGGGGTGGGCCCCAGGGGTGGTTGCCATGCAATTGCCAGGTGGGGTCCCCGGGGGCTGTTGCCTGATGGGGAGTTCCCAGATGGTGGTTGCCGGGCAGGGGGCAGTTGCTGGGCGGTGGGTCCCCAGGGCAGTTACCAGGTGGGGACTCTGCGGGGGGTGGTTGCTGAGGGGGTGGTCCCCCAGAGGGTGGTTGCCATGCAGGGGGTCTCTGGGGGGCAGTTGCCAGGTGGGGGCTCCCTGGGGGATGGTTGCCAGGCAGAGGGTCCCTGGGGGCAGTTGCCAGGTGGGAAGGACCCGCGGGGATGTTTGCCAAGCGGCGAGGACTTGGGGGGATTGCTGGTGGGGATCCCGAGGGGGAAGTTGCCAGGGGGGATTCCCAGGGGGTGATTGCCCGGGGGACCCTGGGGGGCGGTTGCTGGGGGGGGGTCCCCGGGGGCAGTTGCCGGGGGGATCCCCAGGGGGCAGTTGCCTGGAGGATCCCCAGAGGGTGGTTGCTGGGGGAGGTCCCCGGGTCGTTTGCTGAGGGGGATCCCCAGGGGGCGGTTGCCGGGGGGACCCTGGGGGTCGTTTGCTGGGGGGATCCCCAGGGGGCAGTTGCTGGGGGGGTGTCCCCGGGTCGGTTACTAGGGGATCCCCAGCGGATGGTTGCCAGGGGATTCCTAGGGGGCGGTTGCTGGGGGGATCCTCAGGGGTGGTTGCCGGGGAGTCCCCAGGGGGCGGTTGCTGGGGGGATCCTCAGGGGTGGTTGCCGGGGAGTCCCCAGGGGGCGGTTGCTGGGGGGGTCCCCGGGGCGGTTGCTGGGGGGATCCCCAGGGGGCAGTTGCCGGGGGGGTGTCCCCGGGTCGGTTACTAGGGGATCCCCAGCAGATGGTTGCCAGGGGATTCCTAGGGGGCGGTTGCTGGGGGGATCCTCAGGGGTAGTTGCCGGGGAGTCCCCAGGGGGCGGTTGCCGGGGGTCCCCGGGGGGTTGCCGGGGGTCCCCGGGGCGGCTGCACTCACTGCCCACGGAGGTGGAGGGCGTGAGCTCCATGGCTGCGTCCCCTGGCTCCAGGCCGGGCTGGCCCCTGCGCGCAGCCCGGGCGACCCCGTGCGGTTCCAGCTGCTCCGGCCCGGCCTGCGGCTCACGCCCTCTGCTGGCAGGGCCAGGCCCGGGGAGCGGCAGGGCCGGGGCCTTCTCCTCTGCCCCACCAGTGCACGCCCTGGCCTGGTGCCCTGGGCCCAGTGTGACACGGCCCCCATGGGCTACAGGCCCCAGCGCAGCACGGCCCCCATGGGCTACTGGCCCCAGTGCGGCATGGCCCCCTTGGGCTACAGGCCCCAGCGTGGCATGGCCCCCATGGGCTACAGGCCCCAGCGCGGCATGGCCCCCATGGGCTACAAGCCCCAGCGTGGCACTGCCCCCATGGGCTACAAGCCCCAGCGTGGCACTGCCCCCATGGGCTACAGGCCCCAGCGCGGCACGGCCCCCATGGGCTACAGGCCCCAGCGCGGCATGGCCCCCTTGGGCTACAGGCCCCAATGTGGCACGGCCCCCATGGGCTACAAGCCCCAGCGTGGCACTGCCCCCATGGGCTACAGGCCCCAGCGTGGCACGGCCCCCATGGGCTACAGGCCCCAGCGCGGCACGGCCCCTTGGGCTACAAGTTCCAGTGCGGCACGGCCCCCATGGGCTACAGGCCCCAGCGCGGCACGGCCCCCATGGGCTACAAGCCCCAGCGCGGCACGGCCCCCATGGGCTCCAGGCCCTGGCTGGTGCCCCGCGCAGCTTCTCATGGACTCTCAAGCCAGCAGGGACCATCTAGTCAGCCCCTCAACCCCCGCTCCTCACTGGGCTCCCCTGGGCTGTCACTGAGCTCCCCAAATCTTCATTCATCGGCTTCAAGCTACAGAGAATCCACCATTGACTGTCATTCACACCAGGCAGTGCCCTGTGCCCCATGCTGCATGGGGCCAGTTGTACAACACACACAGCCCACTGGCTGCTGGTGTCACATGGGGCAGGTCTGACCCCTGGAACCCTATAGGGTTTGGTTCCTGGCTCCCCACCCAGGGCAGCAGGGCATTGTCACTGGCAGGCCCCCAGGATGGGAGACAGGGGTTTGCTTAGATCATCAGAGCCCAAGTGTGCTCAGGTGAGAAGTTGGGTTGATAAAGACGGGATGCTGGCAGGTCACGTGCCAGCTCATGCCACGGTCCCCTTGTCTCAGCTGAACAGTGACAAGCTCGGTATTAGAACTGTAAGACTGTGTTGAGTGTTTAACCGTCAGGGCGGGTTGTGAGTTGCTGCCGACATTAATCCCACCTGTAACATCTGGGTCCCGTATTGTACAGCAATATTTGAGCAGTTGTGTTGTGAGCCTCGGTGACTGTAAATCAACAGCCGGGAGAGAGACATTAACTCGTGGGAAGGGCTGAGCTCCAGCAGAAGGTGTCACACCCTGCCCAGCAGGAAAGGTCCATCGATACCAGACAGACTGTTCTGGGATGGGAATTTCCCTACACACCATCAACAAGAGGACAAAAGTCTTTTGTTGTTCTGCTCTCCTCCCAGTGGAGAGGAGTCAGGCAAGTGGACTCCTCCCATCAGCTGAGTTTGCAGCTCAGAGCACATGGCAGGAAGGGGATAAAAACCCCAAGCCAAAAGGACCTAGGACTCTGGAGGGGACAAGGTGTTTGTAGGCATAAGCAAGAGATCCCCAGTGTTTAGCCTGGGTTAACCCTGAAGGACGTACAGAGCTTGCTTATTACAGAAACTTCTAGTACTTTGTGAAACTAACACTGGAACTCACTTAAAAAGAAGAACAGGAGTACTTGTGGCACCTTAGAGACTAACAAATTTATTAGAGCATAAGCTTTCGTGGACTACAGCCCAACTCACTTGTGTATCTATGGTTACCTGCTTTAACCTGATACATAACTCTCTGGTTTCCTTTTCCCATCTTCAGGTAGTTTATTATAAGATTGGCAACAAGTCTTGTCTTTGGTGTGAGATCTAACATGCAAATGACCTGGGGTAATTGACTAGTCCTTTGGGATTGGCAGTAACCTGAATATTGTTAGGTTTCAGGGTAGCAGCCGTGTTAGTCTGTATCCTCAAAAAGAACAGAAGTACTTGTGGCACCTTAGAGACTGTTTCACTCTATATGCAACCGAAGAAGTGGGTTGTAGCCCACGAAAGCTTATGCTCTAATAAATTTGTTAGTCTCTAAGGTGCCACAAGTACTCCTGTTCTTTCTGAATATTGCTCTGATTCTTGGTGCAGAAAGGCAGGCTCCCCTGGGTGGCGAGAGAGATCGGAGCACCCAAAGGGACTGTCTGGGACTCCTTGGTAAGGCTGAGGAGTTTACACTTTGATAATTGGCTGGTGAAATCGAAGTATAGAACTCGCAGCTAGTTTGGGGTTTGTGGGGTTTCTAAGAGTCCGCTCTGAGGTTGCCAAGTATCAGAGGGCAAAAAATAAACACTAGGGGTTTTTTACCCACGAAAGCTTATGCCCCAATAACTCTGTTAGTCTTTAAGGTGCCACCAGACTCCTCATTGGTTTTTTGCCCTGAGGTTGGGACCTGAGTCACTACAGGCAGCGTTACAAAAGGGAATCGTGTTGTCACGTCCTTAGACTTCTGTACGGCGTTTGACTTGGTACCCGTGATGAAGTGGGGTTTTATCCGTCTTGCTATGTTGCATGTGAGTCTGTGTGCGCCTTAGTTTCCCTGTGGACTGCACCAATACTTGGGTGTAATAGTGTAATATTTTGCTGAGGCCCTCAGGGCAGGTGTGGCTGCCCAGCTGTTTGCACCTATGTAACCTGAGACCCAGGAGGGGGGTGCGACCAGGTGACACCTTTGGCCTGAGAAGGAGGAGGGGCATGACGGGGTGTTGGAGGTCAGGTCGGGTGGCTGGAGGTTGGCAGTCTGTGTTGGGGGACTGGAAGAGGGGGAATCCAGGGCGTCTGGCCCAAGATTCCCAAGATGGACTTGGCTGAAAGTCACTGATGTCTGTAATAGCAAGCTCTGTTCTACACGGTGGTCCTGATGACGAATAAACCTTCTGTTTTACGCTGGCTGAGAGTCACGTCTGACTGCGGAGTTTGGGGGCAGGGCCTCTGGCTGCCCCAGGATCCCGCCCAGGCAGACTCGCTGGGGGAAGCGCACGGAGGGGCAGAGGATGCTGAATGCTCCGAGGTCAGACCCAGGAAGGTGGAAGTTGTGGAGCCAGTCTGCTCCGAGAGAGGAGGCTCCCCGGAGTCCTGCCTGGCTTCGTAGGGAGCAGTTCCAGAGCATCGCCCGGGGACTCCATGACAGTACCTCAGGCCATTTTGATTAAGATACAACAGTGATATAAAATTAACCCAGCACATGTTCAATGGCTTAAAAGCCAGCTCACTGATAGGACTGAAAACATAACTGTAAAAGGGGACTCCTGGTTGAGTGGGTGTGTTTCTAGTGGGGTCCCGCAGGGATCAGTTCTGGGCCATTTCGCTTTTTTATCAGTGCCTTGGAAGAAAACCTGAACTCGTCACTGGTACAGTTTGCGGGTGACACAAAGCCGGGGAGAGCAGTACATGAATAAGAGGACAGGTCACTGATTCAGCGCGATCTGGATTGCTTGGTAGGCTGGGCACATAACAATATGCGTTTTAATACGGCCGAATGTAAAGTCACACATCGAGGAACGAACAATACAGGCCAGATTTTCAGGACAGGGGTGGGAGTGGGACCAAATGGGAATTGTCTGTCATAGTTTTATGACCCTTTGTGACAGGTTGTACCAACCCCACACAGGAGAGGCGAGGGTTAACGGACTGCTCTGGGCCCAGGAGGCCATGCCCCTGTGGAGGGAGCATTCAAAAGGGAGCACGAGGCTCACAGGAGGAGAGCAGCTGGGAAGCTCCAAGCCACCAGGTCACGCCTCTGAGCCGCGCCGCAGGAGGCCAGTCAGCCGCAGGAACCAAAGGGGACGACCTGCTGTGGCCAGCGGAGGAGACTCCAGAGACTAATCAGAGGGAACTCGAGAGGGACCCCACAGCCCACGCCAAGACGCCACCGGAGGGACTGGAATGAAGGTAGGAAGCGACTCAGGGAACGCGCTTGTGGGTGTTGGGACCTGAATCCTGTGGCAGGATCTACTGTTTCAAAGGGCCCTGGATTGGAACCCTGTGGAGTAGGGTGAGTCCAGATGCTCCTACTTTCCCCCACCACTAGGCGACACTACCCCCTGAACTACAGCCACTCGCAAAGAGGCCTGTAGACTCTCACCGTGACATGGCACACTCCAGAGTGTTGCCATTAGGCGGCGCTGTCAGCCCAGAGCACTCAACTAACCCCTATGCGTGCCTCAGTTTCCCATCTATGCTGCATGGTTACCCAGTGTGGGGAAAGGGACTGTTTGCTCTCAGGGCAGGCTGGATGACCTAGGCATGCATGTCGCCCAGCTCTCTGAGCTGGGATGGGCCATTAAAAAGGGCTGGCCGAGGCCACCTCATATCAACGGAGGATCTGAGAGGACAATGGCCCAGACATGGACACCTGGCAGCCAGTGCCCCAGAGGTCCGTCAATCCTTGTGGAGTGGCCAAGTCTCTCCCAGCAGGCTGTCCCTGAGCGGAGCTCCCGGTGTGAAACAGAACGGCTGGAGCCCCACAGCTTGTCTAGGAGGCGGTGAGGCTGCGTGGCCAACGCTGGAGAAAGAGTGAGACCCCCTTGGCGGGCTGGCCCACCGGAAGGGCTCCTCCTAGAGACCGTTCCAAAGCTGGGGGCGAAGCCCTGACCCTGGGGCTCTGTGACAGGGCGATTCTATCCTGGGAAACGGAGACTCTGAAAAAGACTGGGGGGGGCGTCACGGAGACCCTCAGCTGAACACGAGCTCCCACGAGCTGTGGCCCAAAGGGCTAATGCGCTGCCTGGCTACGGAAGCAGGGGCCTCTCAAGTAGCAGGCAGGTTCTACGACCTCTGTCTTGGGCACCGGTGCGACCGCTGCTGGGCTTCTGTGTCTGGTTCTGGAGCCCGCAGTTCAAGGAGGATGTTGGTAAACTGGAGAGGGGCCAGCGAAGATCCACCAGAAGGATGAAGCAGGCTTCCAATGCCAGCCTCCAGGAGCTCCAGCTATCCAAAGCGAAGGGGTGACGTGATCACAGCCCGGGAGTACCCACACGGATAACAGAGGCTCTTCTGCCAAGCAGACAAAGGTCTAACAAGCTGCAGTGGCTGGAAGCTGACTCTAGCCCAATTCAGGCTGGGAAGAAAGCGTCATTTTGAACAATGAGGGTAATTGACCTTTGGACCAATTCACCAGGGTCGTGGTGGATTCTCCATCGCTGACCGTTTCTATAGCCAGATTGCATGTTTTTCCCAAAGATCTCCCTTCTCCCTCTGGCCAGGGTCACACAGGAGATCAGACCAGATCATCACATTGCTCCCTATGTCCTTATGATTTAGTCATGGAGGTTGCGGAAGTCACGGAATCCATGACTTCCAGCGACCTCCGTGAGTTCAGCCTGCGGCGGTCAGGAGCTGCAGGGTCCCCCACCGCCCGCGGGAGCAGGGAGCTGCAGGGTACCCCCACCGCCTCTGGTGCCCCCAAAGCTCCAAGATGCTGCGGGTGGTGGGGGACCCCCAAGCTCCTGGCCGCCGTGGCTGCAGGGGAACCCCCGAGCTCCCCACCACCGCAGGCCCTTGGAGCTGTGGGTGGTGGGGGTACCCAGCAGCGCCTGGCTGACACAGGAGGTGGGGGCACCCCCAGCTCCCGGCCCCCACAGGCAGCGGGGGGACCCCCGGAGCTGCGGGTGGCAGGGGTACCCCACAGCCCCCAACTGCTGCAGGCGGTGTGGGCTCCCGCAGATCCCCATTTTGTCACAGATATTTTTAGTAAAAGTCACGGGCAGGTCACGGCTTGCATGAATTTTTCTTTTTTGTCTGTGACCTGCCCGTGACTTTTACTAAAAATATCCATGACAAAATCTTAGCCTTACTTATGATCTACAAATCTCTGCCCCGTAGGGCCCGGGTGAGGTGTCAGAGTGGGGAGGGGGCTATTGTGCGCAGAGAAGCTTTTCGGTTAAGGTTGTAACGATTCTACCCCCAGGCAGGGCTTCGGCACACTTGGAAGCAGTGGGGATAACTGCTCCAAAAGCCCCACCTGCGGGGAGCAAAAGAAGAATCCCTGTCAGTTGCTAGCAGTATAGGGCCTATGAAACACACCTGAGCAGTTCTGATTCCACCTGGGGGAGCACAGAGGCTACGTGTGATCTCTACAGTGCTTAGCTCTGGTGGGAAACCAGCACTTCACCAGCAGAGGCGCTGCAGGCCGAGAAGGTTTGAGTTGCTCTGAGGAGGCAGCGCCTGGAGCACTGTTCTCCGGGCTGTGTGGGGTGACCACCGGCCCCTTATTTCATGGGACTGTCCCCAATTAGTTACGTTCAAAGCTGACTCCAAAGACTTCCAAAGGGATCTCATAGAACTGGCAGATAAAATTAACTGCTGATAAACGCAAAGTGATGCACATTGGAAAACATAACCCTGACTACACAGAACAAGAGGGTCGAAATGAGCTGTTACCACTCGAGAGCGAGCTCTCGGAGTCACCGTGGAGAGTTCTGTGAAAACAGCCACTCCATGGGCAGCGGCCGGCAGAACAGCGAACAGAGTGTTAGGAACCATTAGGAAAGGGACAAACAACAGAAAATACCGTAATCCACTGTATAAATCCCTGGCACACCCACACCTTGAATAGCGCGAGCAGCTCTGGGTGCCCTGTCGCCGAAAAGATCCATTAGAATTGGACGGGGTACAGAGAGGGCAACACAAATCATTAGGGGTCTGGAACAACTTCCAGGTGAGGAGAGATTAAGAAGCCTGGGGCTGTCTGGCTTGGGGAAGAGACGACGGAGGGGGGATGTGACAGAGGCCGTGACGGCTGGAAGAGGGCAGTGGAAGGCAGGAGTATTAGCCTGAGAATGATAAAGGCCCTTTTCCCTACAAGCTGAGAAGGGGTCACCTCAGGTCAATTAGGGACCCAGAGACCAATTAAGGGCTGCCTGCGACCTTTGCGGCCCCCGCCCCCTCCAAAGGAGAGTAGGAGAGTTATTCCCCTTTGGTTTGTAGTGGAACTTGTTTCTTTTTTTCCTTCAGTTGGCGGAGGAACACTGCGTGGGCCTGCCTGAAAAATACTGGGAAATACGCCTCCCCTTGTCAAGTGGGAGAGTCAACACCGTCCAGAGAGGGGCTGACTTCCTCCTGGCCCCCCACCACCCGAGGGGGGAGCGCTGAGCCTACTGTGGTGGGGGGAGGTGCCTTGCCACAAGGGCTATAAAATCACGACTGGTGTGGAGAAAGTGAGTAGGGAAGTGTTATTTACCCCTTCCCATAACACACGAACCAGGAGTCCCCCAATGAAATTAATAGGCAGCAGGTTTAAAACACACCTAAGGAAGTATTTCTTCACACAACGCACAGTCAACCTGTGGAACTCCTTGCCAGGGGATGTTGTGAAGGCCAAAAGTATAACAGGGTTCAAAAAGAACCAGACAAGTTCCTGTAGGACAGGTACATCAATGGCTATTAGCCAGGATGGGCAGGGATGCAATCCCATGTTCTGGGCGTTCCTAAGCCTCTGTTCACTAGAAGCTGGGACTGGACGACAGGTGGAGGCGTGGATCACTCAATAATTGCCCTGTTCTGTTCATTCCCTCTGGGACACCTGGCATTGGCCACTGTCGGAAGACAGGACACTGGGCTAGGTAGACCATTGGGCTGACCCACCATGGCCATTCTTATGTTCTTGATCTGTCCCTTAGCGCGACTGTCCCTTATTTTCGGCTGCACTGAAAGGTGTTCAAACGGAACCGAAGGAGCCTTTCAAACATGACATTGAAGCTCCCGAGAACTGTGTGGTCTCCTTGAGGGTGGCAGACACGTACACGCCCTGCTAAGGGAGCTGGTGTTCCCCTGAAACGTCCCTTCCAAGAACGCGCTGTCCCTTGCTTTTCACATGGCTTTTCCTTTATTTCCGTCCCGCGAAGGGGATCGCCCCAGCCAGCGCTGCGCCCAGCAAGGACAGACAGGGACAAAGCACAGGGGGCTGGGAGACCAGGCGGTCCCACGAGAACAGCTCTGACCACATTTGGCTGGGCTAAGCCATGCCTCGGGGGAGGCAGAGGGAGCAGCGGGGCAGGGGCGAGGGGGTGTGACTCGGAGTGAAGGAAAAGGGAAGTAGAGGGTCAGGAAATCGCTCTCTTTCTCTGCATAATGCAGCCGCTGGCGTGGTGCACAAGCGCCCTCCGGAGAACTACTGAGCTGGCCCGGGGTGCTGGGAGCCCCCTTGCTGGGAAGACCCAACCGCACACAGCACGAGCAGCAAACACACCGGAGAGAATAATTCTGCACTGGCCGAGGGCTGGGCTGCGGGGACCCACCAGGCCAGGGGAGGCCTGGCTCACCAGGATTTCAAATCAGACGGGCTCTGAACGCCCAGCGCCCTGCGCTCCGCCCGGTCCCGCAACAGTCAGACAATTCCTGACGCTGAAAAGCGACAGCGAGGTTCCCCCTGGCAGGGAATCGATTTTCCCTGCAGCCAGGGGAGCATGGGACCTGTCGGGGGTGGGAGGGTCAAACTGATCAGAATAAAAAGGTGCCAGTGAGTGATCAAGCAGGTCCCCCACATACCACGTCACCAACCGTTTTAGGAGCGTCCTCCACCCCGCCTATTTGTCCTAGTGTGTAACGTAGGAACAGCCAGACCGGACGCAAGCCAACGAACGTCCCTCGAGCCCAGCGTCCTGTCACTGGCAGTGCTTCAGAGGAAGGTGTGAGAACCCCACAGTAGCAGACGTGGAATAATCGGCCTCCCACTTTAGGGGTCTACTAGTCAGAGACCAGTTCAGGCCCTGAACCAGATGCTCTGCTAGCCCTGCCGAAATGTCTGTTGTCATTAATAACGCTGCAGAGTTTTGTTATCCACAGCCATGGCCAATCCCTTGCTGAAGCTTGGATGAGTTCTTGGCCTCAACAACTTCCTGTGGCAGGGAGTTCCACGGTCCAAACCACAACCAGCTGAGTGCGTGGTCCTGGGGCGAGCAGAGCTGTTTTGTGATTGAATTCAAGGGAAACATTCCCCAGAAAGAGAGAAAAAACCAAACCAAAACAAGGTTCATGCTTTTTTTAAAAATGAGCTGGGGAGGAGGGGGAAGGGGAGGAATAAAGCCGAAAATACAATAAATCAAAGGAAGTGGAAGATCCGAAAGGGGAAACGTTCTTCTTATGCAGACAGAGGGTCCCCCGTGCTACCTTTTACAGATGGGAAACTGAGGCACAGGGTAGCTCAAGTGATTTGCCCAAGGTCACACAGGGAATCTGTAGCAGAGCTGACTACAGAACCGAGATCTCTGTGCTGGCCCCACTCCCAGGGCCATCATGGCTCTGTCTCGGCTGAATGCGTCGCAGGGCTGGGGCTGTGCTCAAAGCAGGGAGCTGTAGAGTAAAGGGTCTTTGTAGCACCTTGAGGGACCATTGTGATCACCTCGTCTGACCGCCCAGGAGCGGCACCAGGGTTTTTAGCACCCTAGGAGGGGGTCCTTCCGCACTCCCGGTCTTCGAGGCACTTCGATGGTGGGCCCCGGAGCGAGTGAAGGACCTGCCGCAGAATTGCCGCCGAAGACCCGGAGCGTGGAAGGACCCCCTCCGCCGAATTACCGCCCCCCCCAAATCCTGGTGCGATGGCAACCGCCTAGGTCGCCGAAATGGAAGCGCCGGCCCTATGACCGCCCCTATAACAAAGGCCAGAGAACGGCCCTCAAGTAAAGCCTGGAGCAGAGCTTTTAGAAAAACATCCCGTCCTGATTGAAAAATGGTCAGTGAAGGAAAATCCACCACGACCCTTAGTAACCCAGCCCAATGGTTAATTGCAGACACTGGTCGAAATGCCCACGCCTTAGTTCTAGTCTGAATTTGTCGAGCTTCACCTTCCAGCCACTGGGTCGCAGGACACATTTCTCTGCAAGGCTGACAAGCCTGCTAGCAGATACCTGTTCCCCCGGTAGGTACTTACCGACTGAGATCACTTTGTGGAGCTCCTTGAGTCTGTCACTATCACAGACCAGAAGAAGAGCTCTGGGTAGGGCGACCAGATGGCAAGCGTGAAAAACTGGAGCACTTTTCTTTGGCAGGGGTCTAGCTGTGTATATAAGACAAAGCCCCTAATATGAGGATGGTCCCAATAATCCCAGGATGTCTGGTTACCCTAGCTCTGTGTGGTACAAAAGCTCGTCTCTTTGGCCAACAGAAGTAGGTCCGATACAAGATAATACCTTGCCCACCTTGTCCCCTCTATCTCCCTAGGGCATGTTTTCTAATCCAGGGGCTCTCAACCCTTCCAGACGACTGGACCCCTTTCAGGAGTCAGACGTGTCTTGTGTACCCCAAGTTTCACCTCCCTTAAAAACGACTTGCTTACAAAATCGGACATAAAACTACAAATGTGACCCAGCACCCCAGTCCTGACAAATTGCCGACTTTCTCATTTCATCTGGGTGAAATTTGAGTTTGTACTGACTTCGCTAGTGCTTTTTACGTAGCCTGTTGTAAAACTAGGCCAGTATCTAGATGAGTTGATGTACCCCCGGAAGACCTCTGTGTGCCCCCAGGGGTACATAAGAACATAAGAATGGCCCTGTGATGAAGTGGGAATGTTCTTAATGTTTTCTCCAAATACTGTGTGTGTGCCTCAGTTTCCCCATGCCGTTCTTAAGTATCCAGGTGGTGGGATAAGGGGGTGTGATTGTTTCAGAGCCCTAGGCAGGTGTGATGCTGTCTGCACAGAGAATGAGCCCTGCCTCCTGGCAACTGATGGCCTGGGCCCCTCCCCTGCAAAGGTGCCAACTGAAGGTGTTGGAGAACAAAGAGATCAGGTGACCTCCTGGCCCGGGAAAGAGACAAAGGCCAGAGGAGGGGCTGGAGGGGAGGGGGGGGGGTCAGTTGAGATCTGGCTGGGGAAATGGAGGGAGGCCCAGAACCGGGGTCTGGGCTCCCTACCCCCCCCCCCCCCCCAAGATGGACCTAACTGAGGGGTCGTTCTCTGTACCTACAAGCTCTGTTTTAGACTCTGTTCTGTCGTCTAATAAACCTTCTGTGTTCCCGGCTGGCTGAGAGTCACGTCTGACTGCGGAGTTGGGGGGCAGGACCTCTGGCTGCCCCAGGACCCCGCCCGGGCGGACTCGCTGGGGGAAGTGCACGGAGGGGCAGAGGATGCTGAATGCTCCAAGGTCAGACCCACGAAGGTGGAAGTTGTGGAGCCAGTCTGCTCCGAGAGAGGAGACTCCCCAGAGTCCTGCCTGGCTTCGTAGGGAGCAGTTCCAGAGCATCGCCCGGGGACTCCCTGACAGGCCCTACTGGGTCAGACCAAAGGTCCATCTAACCCAGTAGCCTGTCTTCCGACAGGGGCCAATGCCAGGTGCCCCAGAGGGAATGAACAGAACAGGGAATCATCAAGTGATCCATCCCCCGTCGTCCATTCCCAGCTTCTGGCAAACAATAACCCCAGTTGAGAACTGCTCCTCCGATCCTTTATCGTTCTCCTGCTGCTTCGCTGGCCCCTCTCCAACTTCTCAATATCCTCTTGAATTGAAGACTCCAGAGCAGGACCCAGGATTCCAGCCGTGGCCGCACCAGTGCCGAACTCAGACGTAATTTATCCTCCCTGCGCCTACTTCTGCATCCAAGGATCGCACGAGCCCTTCTGGACACAGCCTCACCCCGTACCAGGGCGACTTGCCCCTTACGGGCGGGCGGATCTGGGGCTAGCTGAACTACTGAGGCACCCCTGGGCTGGATCGGGTGATTCCTATGAAGGGCAGTAGGTGGCTGGAGCGCAGGGCAGGAAGAAGATGGGTAGAAGACCCTGACACCGGGGGGTTGGACCCCTAGGCCAGGAATCTGGCTCCAGCCAAAGCAGGAGGGCCTGGGGCAGGGTGAATTGGAGACTGCCGGGCGTGGGCACGCTCCAGCCGAAAGGCCTGAGCTCTGGGGTTCCCCTCGTGAGGCTGCAGGCAGGGAAAGCGTGGGAGGACCCGAGGGGAGGCTCACACCAGGGGGGCCGTCCTGGGACTCTGCAGTTCCTTCCAGAGCAAAGGGCTGGGGGGTGTGCGAGGCAGTTCCTGGTGGAGTTTGGAAGGAACTAACAGGGCACTGCAGAGCCACCCCTGGCCATGAGGGGGGGCCCTGGACGCAGAGGACCCCACTTCGGCTGTATTGAAATGCACTTGTGCCCAGTAACCCAGCTTGCTCCGTGTCTCTGGCCTGTCCTCTTCGCCCCCCTGCTCCCCTGTCTCTGGGCCCTCTGCAAGCTGCCAGGGAGGAGTGACTGTTTCCTCCCGGGTCATTAATGAACTAGCACAGGGCCAGGAGCCCACTGGAAACACCCCGTCACCGCTGGCTCCCTGTTTACACCGACAGCGGGCGACCCGAGTCACGGGGGACGGGGATCATTTGTTTTCTTCCGTTAGTGGCCCAGACAAGCTTCTGTGCTCCCCTGAGCGCCTCCTGAGGTCTGGGGAAGGGAACCAGAGCCTCCCAGCGAAATACTGGGCCAAGCTGGGCCAGGCCGTCCCGGGCGTGAGCCCCGTCTGCCTGATCTGGCCCACCTTGTATTTCGCTCGCCTGCTCTGGTTCCCTTCCCCGCCCTAGAGAAGAGCTCGGGGAAGCCCGAAGCTTGTCCACGTCAGCAGGGCTCCGCTAAAAGACATTCCCTTCCCCCCCTTGTCTCTCGAATACCCTGGCACCAACGTGGCTACCCCATGGCGAGCAGGGCGAGCCCTAGCACTTAGCCAGTTTTTAATCCATGTAAGCCACCAGCACAGATCAGAGCAGCCCCAAGGCCTGCCCCAAGTGATAACCAGCAGTCTGGGCCCCCACAAGCCCGAGGAAGGCCCCACAGACCTGCCGTAGGGGGTGGGGTAGAGCTGGATGCATGGGGTATTGCCCTTTGCGCCGAACTAGCCAGTATACAGCCCCCTGAGTTTCTGGGGCACCGGTCTCCTATCTTACGAGCGCTTTGTTTAGAGCAGCAGCAGATGGCTCAGCCGTGCCTCCCCTGAGGCCTCTGAGCTGACACCCCTAGGGGGCGCTGCGTGTGCCTGGGAGCAGGGGCCATCGGGGAGCCCGGGGCGTGGCCCCAGAGTAGGGAAAGGCCCCGTTTCTCGCACTGGCTCGTGACCGACAGTCTCCAAACACTTTGGAGGCCAGTGGCAGCTGCGTGATGGGGAACTGGCAAGCAGCCCTGCCTGTCCACACTGCCCCACGGGTTAAATGATCCTGAAAGAGAACCGCAAAACCAACTGGTCACCCAGCCAAGCAGTGATGGGCGGCCACTGCTGGGCCGGGGCCTGGCAGCTGGTCAAAGGCACACAGCAACGCTGCCTAGCCGTTCAGGACAGGAAGCGACGGGGAATCTTGTTTCAAGGGGATGGAAGGAGCGAGAATGGAATTGCCTGAGTTGGAATTTGGCCAAGACATTGGGATTAACTGTCTGTCGAATGAGCCCATCGCCAGCCACGGCACCGTCTAATTTCCAGGCGAGTCAGAACACTATGGAAGGCAAGACATGTGAAAGGCCATTCGCTCAGGGAAGGCCCCAGTGTAAATATCCAGGTTTGGGAACAAGCGCACCACGGCATGCCAGTAAAGTGACCAGGAAGCAAAGGAAACTGTTTTATCCCCAGCACGGGCAATAATTAGCCTGTGGAACTCACTGCTGGGCGGGGGGGGGGGGGGGGGGGTTACCTTGAAGCCTCTGGATCTGTTTGGTGAAGATCTCAGCCTGCCGGGCGCTGGCCAGTCGCTCGTCCTCCAACAAGCCTGCAGCAGAGAGGGCGAGGTCAGCAGAGAGCACGCGGAGGCCCTGCTCCTGCACCCGCCCTGCCATGCTGATCAGAGGGACGGGGCCCCCAGGGCCTCAGCTGGGCCACGGTGCACAGGGAGGGACGTCCCTGGGGGACATGAGTCCAGCTGAGCACTCCACAGGGGAGAGGGAGAATCACCCCCAGCCACCCTGCGAGCGAGCGTCTGGAGAGAGGCAGAAGGGACATGGGAAGGACAAGGACAGCTGGATCTCTGGGCCCCTTGCTGGAGGGGCTGGGAGCCCTGCGTGGACCCCAGCCCGCCCAAGGGAATGGGAAAGCACATGGCACTGAGGGGCCGTGCATAGGAACCTGTGCAAGCACAAGCCCCCCGTGCCCCACAGTGCTCACGAGAGATCACAAGACCCCCTGGCGCCCCATGCATGGGGACTTGAGAGAACATGACAGAGAGCTGGTGAGGCCACACCTGGAGTATTGCATCCAGTTTTGGGCCCCCCACTACAAGAAGGATGTGGACAAATTGGAGAGAGTCCAGCGGAGGGCAACAAAAATGATTAGGGGGCTGGGGCACATGACTTACGAGGAGAGGCTGAGGGAACTGGGCTTGTTTAGTCTGCAGAAGAGAAGAATGAGGGGGGATTTGATAGCTGCTTTCAACTACCTGAAGGGGGTTTCAAAGAGGATGGAGCTCGGCTGTTCTCAGTGGTGGCAGACGACAGAACAAGGAGTAATGGTCTCAAGTTGCAGTGGGGGAGGTCCAGGTTGGATATTAGGAAACACTATTTCACTAGGAGGGTGGTGAAGCACTGGAATGGGTTCCCTAGGGAGGTGGTGGAATCTCCATCCTTAGAGGTTTTCAAGGTCAGGCTTGACAAAGCCCTGGCTGGGATGATTTAGTTGGGGTTGGTGCTGCTTTGAGCAGGGGGTTGGACTAGACGACCTCCTAAGGTCTATATGATTCTGTGAACATGCACCGTGCCACGGCCCGTGCCAGGAGTTCACGAGAGCTGACGCCCTGTGCACACAAGTCACCTTCCTGTGCTCTCCTGCTCACACGACTCCGCGTGGCCCCGAGCCAGCGCGTGCCGCCCTTACCCTGTAGCTCCAGCGAATCGTCCTCGTGCTTCACTGCCAGCTCCCGCGCCTCCTCCAGCTCCTCCAGGAGCTGCAACAACTGGGCCCTCAGGTCTTCCATCTCCTGGTCCGTCAGGTCCAGCTCTTTCTCGTCCTCTTCCATGGAGCCCAGGTTCCCCACATCCTCCTCCTCTTCTTCCTCCGGGTCCGGGGCATCCACGTCACCTGGCAAGGAACGCTGCATGAGCCACCTGCCGCTGGCCTCCAGCCCCTCGCAATGCACTCGCTGCTTGTCCCCCGGGCCACGGCTTGCACCAGTGCCCTCTGCACCAGGGAGCCAGGCCCCCCCCGGCCATGCCAGCCTGAGCCCTCGGCAGAGACAAACCTCTGAGTCGTTGCAGTGCGGAGGGGCAAAGGTCACCCTGGCCCGGCTGGAGAAGCAGCTTCCGCCACGCCGCACGTGACCCACTGACTCCACCTGATGGTAGCGGGTGGAACTGGGCCCACAGGCAGCCACACGGATGAAGAGGGGGGGTGGCTACCTCCTGAGGTCCATCCAGAGCTGACCCCAGTCCTGGGTGCCCCACCCAGCTCTGCCCCCCAGGTCCATCCTGCACCCCTCCTACCGCCGTTACTGCAGCCCTGGGCTGAGCCAACACCCAGAGCCGGGCTGGGCAGAGCCGGGCAGTGGTAGCAAGGCTCTCACAGACACATGCAGCCAGCTCCCCCAACAGAGCTCACCCTTCGAGATGCCCACCTGGCCTGGCAGCGGGGCCCACCGGGGGACACCGAGCTCCCCACACCCATGGGCCAGGACACCCCTCTGGGGGCATGAAGCAGGTGTGCCCTCACCATGCCCACTCCACACGTTCAGGCAGCCTCCCCCACACTCTCAATCAGACCCAGCCCGACAGGGGCACCGTGAGGGGGCAGGTCTCCGGGATGGTTCATTCAGCCTCTCGCCCCCCACTAGCCTATTGGCTATTTTTAACACTGATCTATTTTTTGCACTGGGCCCCCGCTGTCAATTACGCTCCTGTTCCCATGACAACCGAGGGGAACCCAGAGACATCAGCTGCCAGAACCTGTGGGAATTTCACCTTTGCCACCTACTGGCTGGGCCCCTGGGGGCAGCTTGGACCCCCCCCCCCCCCCGGGAGTGTGCTCAGGGGAGGGGTAGGGGGTTGGGATGCCCAACAAGTCGACATTTCCCCCACCACCACCCTCCAGCTCTGCCAGCACCCCTCACTCCTGACCCATAGCCCCGGGCTCCCCCCACCAGCTCTGCCAATGCACCTCAGTCCTGATCTGCAGCCCCCCCTGCTATGCCCCTCTTGGCCAGGCCCTTCAAGGGCTGCACAGGCTGCAAACTGCTGCCCTGTGCATGGAAGGGAGAGCGTGGCTGGAGCAGGGGAAGAGACGAGAGTGAATCGAGGGGGGGGAGCTGACAGTGAAAGTCGCAGAAGGAGGGGAGATGAGGCAGGTGCACGCAGGGCCCAGCCTGGGCGACGAAGTGCCACCTGCCTGTGCCTGCAGACAGCTCGGCGCGATGGGCACCGCCACCAGCCCACCCCAGGGGCACTGACTCTGAAACCTACTGATGGCAGGTACCCAAGCAACCCGCTGGTGCGCTCAGGCCCAAGTGGGAGGAGCTTGCATCTTGGGCGGAGCTTGGGAGAGTCCATCCCCTTGTTCTTTTCCAAGCTGACCCTTGGTGCAGAGCTGCTGCCCAGCAAGGGGGAAGTGATGGCAGGAAATCAGCCCGGGTCCGGCCCCGCACAGCCCCTGCCCCAGTGGGAATGGGCAGCCCAGAGAGCCCATGCTGACCCTAGCCAGGATGCTGCACTCAAAGGGCAACTCCCCCCACACCCCCATCACACCCCTATCCGCTGCTGGGCTGTGACAGCACATCTGAGGTGTGAGCTCAGGGACTGCTCCCTGGCACCCCCAATCTGCCCCCCAACACACATGTGCTCTGGGGTTCTGCCCCCAGCTCTGGGAGGGGAGTGGGGTCTGGTGGGTAGAGCAGGGGGCTGAGAGCCAGGACTCCTGGGTTCCAATCCTGTCACCGATGCTTTTCCCTGAGTTCGCAGGGGCAGGGGATTCTGAGGCTGAATGTCTGTAATGCGCCTTCATGTGCTCAGATGCCATGGCAGGACAGAGCACCATGGTGCCATCGCCTCTACTCACAGACTGGGGGCAGTCTATTTTCCAGGGCTCTGATCACCTACTGGGCAGGGGCCCCTCCATGCCCCACACACAGACCCATTCCAGCATCTCCTCTCCCTCCACGTAGCCCTGGTCACCCTAGGGAGGGTGGAGGCTGCAGGGCTGGGACATTCGGCCCCCCAGACCCAGAGATAGCGCCTCGTCTGTGACCACAAGTTAATTACATAACTGGGTCACGTGCCATTCCGGGGGGGGAGAGGGGAGGGAACACAGCCAATGTGCGTTGAGCTCCCAGGGATGGAGGGGAGTCGCCCGGCACAGAGCCCGGCTGCAGGAGCCCCATCATACCGCCCCGCTGTAGTCAAGGGGCACCAGGCCTCCATTCTAGGGAGTCAGGACTAGAACCCGAGTCCCTTTGCAACAAACAGCTGGGCTGCTCCCACCGGAGCTAAAGGAGCGCTCCCTCGGCAAATGCGAGCAGTGAGCCCTTATCCCCTTGCAGGGTGACATGCACAGATGTGCCCCCAGGGGAGCTGCACAGCCCTCCCCCGACACTGCCAAGCCACGGTGCCCCTAAATGCCCATCACCATGCCGGCAGGGCAGTCCCATCCAGACAGAGCGTTGTGCTAGGCACCTCGGCCCCCAGTGCCAGCCAGACACCCCCAGGTCACCGCAGCCCGGCCCCCAATCCCAGCCAGGCACCCCCAGGTCACCGCAGCCCGGCCCCCAATCCCAGCCAGGCACCCCCAGGTCACCGCAGCCCGGCCCCCAGTGCCAGCCAGGCACCCCCAGGTCACCGCAGCCCGGCCCCCAATCCCAGCCAGGCACCCCCAGGTCACTGCAGCCCAGCCCCCAATCCCAGCCAGACACCCCCCAGGTCACCGCAGCCCGGCCCCCAATCCCAGCCAGGCACCCACAGGTTACCGCACCCCAGCCCCCCAGTGCCAGCCAGGCACCCCCAGGTCACCGCAGCCCGGCTCCCGGTCCTAGCCAGGCAGCTCACTCCCATCCCATCCCCTCCCTGCACGGTGGGGCACTGTGAGGTGGAGGGCCCAGCACGGGAGGCAGCCCAGCAGCAGAGGGATGAAGTGATGGGGGGGGGGGGGTGGAGAAATGCGGGAGGGGGGAGATGGAGAGATGCGGGAGCGGTGGAGGGATGCGGGGGGGAGGGTCCGGCGGAGGGATGGAGAGATGGGGGGGCTGAAGGGTCCGGCGGGGGGGGGGGGCGGAGAGATGCGGGAGAAGTGGAGGGTCCGGCGGGGGGGGGGCGGAGAAATGCGGGAGAAGTGGAGGGTCCGGCGGGGGAGAGGGGGGGCGGAGAGATGCGGGAGAAGTGGAGGGCCAAGCGGGGGGGGGGGTAGCCCAGCAGCGGAGAGATGGAGAGATTGGGGGGGTGAAGGTCCGGCGGGGGAGGGGGGGGATGGAGAGATGCGGGAGAAGTGGCGGGGCAGGCGGGGAGGGTCCGGCGGGGGGGCAGCCCAGCAGCGGAGGGATGGAGACATGCGGCAGGGGGTCCGGCGGAGAGATGGAGAGATGGGGGGGGGGGTGAAGGTCCGGCGGGGGGGGATGGAGAGATGCGGGAGAAGTGGAGGGCCAGGCGGGGGGGGGGGGGGGTAGCCCAGCAGCGGAGGGATGGAGTGATGGGGGGGTGGAGAGATGGGGGGGGTGGAGAGATGCGGGGGTGAAGGGTCCGGCGGGGGGGGGTGGAGAGATGGGGGGTGAAGGGTCCGGCGGGGGGGGGGGGGGTGGAGAGATGGGGGGAGGGGTGAAGGTCCGGCGGGGGGGTGGAGAGATGGGGGGGAATGGAAAGATGGGGGGGGGCTGCAGCCCCACTGACCTGCACGCTCCTGCCTCCGGCCCGGCTGCTGCGCCATGGCCGCTCCCCGAGCCGCTGTGCGGACGCGGAGCCGGGGCGGGGTGGGGGGAGCCGGGGGCGGAGCAGGGTCCCCCCCCCCGCCTGGGGGCGGGGCTCCAGCCGGGCCCCCGCGGAGCCGCTGCAGGAGGAACCCGGGGACAGGACGCTGCGCCCCCCCCCCCGACACCCAGCCGGGGCTGAGCCCCCCCGGGCCGAGCCGAGCTGAGCCGGGCTGCTCCGCTCCAGCTCGGGGGGGGGAACTCAGCCCCCCCCCCGGGGGCCTTTAACTCTTCGCCGGCTGGGCCCTGCCCTCGCACACAGGCTGGGGCTGGGGGCTTTGGTCTGCAATGACCAGGAATGGGCGGGACGGCGGGTCCCTGCCCCCTTAGCTGCTCTGGGGCACTGGGGTCAGACTGGCTGCCAGGGGAGAGCGCCCCCCCCCCCCGCTGAGCCCCTGCGCTGCCCCCCCCCCCCCCCCCCCGCTGAGCCCCTAGCGCCACACCGGTGTCAACACGGAATGAGCGGGGAGGCCACATCGGGGTTGCACAACTGTATGGCAGGCCAGGTAGGGAAGGCTGTGCCCCCCCCCAAACAGCCTGCCCCCCCCCGCCCCCAGCCAACCCCTCCCACTTCCCGCCCCCTGACTGCCCCCCTCAGAACCCCCAACCCATCCACCCCCCCTTCTCCTTGTCCCCTGACCGCCCCCTATCCAACCCCTCCCACTTCCCGCCCTCTCACTGCCCCCCCGGGAACCCCACCTCCTATCCAATCCCCCTGCTCCCTGTCCCCTGACTGCCCCTCCCCTATCCACAGCCCCGCCCCCTGACAGCCCCCCTGGGACTCCCACCCCCTATCCAACCGCCCTCTGCCCCTCGTCCCCTGACCGCTGGGCTCTGTGCTGTGGTTTGTTATTGTAGGGTTGCCCCTAGGAGCACTGGACTCCGTGCTGTGGTTTGTTATTGTAGGGTTGCCCCTAGGAGCGCTGGGCTCCGTGCTGTGGTTTGTTATTGTAGGGTTGCCCCTAGGAGCGCTGGGCTCCGTGCTGTGATTTATTATTGTAGGGTTGCCCCTAGGAGCACTGGGCTCCGTGCTGTGGTTTGTTATTGTAGGGTTGCCCCCAGGGCTGCTGTTGATTACGATGTCGACAATCAAAGGGGGCTGAAACATTTGATAACGGTCACATGGCGCTTGCTGATGGACCTAAGAAACCCCACTGTGTGGGGAATGGCCGCGAACCACTCAGCAGCCCCCAGCACTGAAAGGTCAGTGCCGGCCTGGAAAAACCAACTCAGCCCGTCAGCGACGGGGACCACCCGGCCCAGCTCTGCGCTGCTTCCCCCGCGCAGCGGGCAGTGCCCGCGAGGCCCCTGGAGCATCAGTGACCCAGCCCCTGCTTTTTGAACCCCTTCGCTTCGCCACAGACCGGGCGCTGCTCCGGAGAGGTGGCTGCCAAAGCCGGGCCCGCCGTAAAGAACCTTTGGAGCTCCCGGCTGCCCAGCCGGGCAAGGGCGAGCCCACGGCCAAGCTCACGGGCCTGGAACTCGCTCCCCACTCTCCGTCCCTGCCAGGACTGGAGGGTGAGGCTCCAGCTCCCCTTGGCAATGCAGGGTGACCCCCCGTGGGCAGGGAATTCAGCACACTTCGCTGTGGCTGCCCCGAGTGAGGTTGGCATCGGCTCGGGTCCCGGCAGGCTCAAAGACGTGTGCCAAGTCTTAAAACATTGTACCAAACTAGCGTCCTTCTGAAAGCCTGATCGTTTTCCAGGCTGCACGGCCGAGTCACTCCCAGCGAGAGCAGGGTGGGACCTCACAACCCCTGACCCCCCTGGGACAAAGTGAGAATGTTCTTAATGTTTTCTCTGAAGACTGTGTGCCTCAGTTTCCCCATGTGTTACTGGAGTGTCTAGGTGGTGGGATAAGGGTGTGTGATCGGTGCAGAGACCCCTAGAGGGCAGGTGTGATGCCGACTGGCTGCCTGGGCACAGAGAATGGCCGATACTGTGTCCTGGTAACGGATATAAACCTCCTGTGCCCTAGGCTGGCTGGGCGTCAGTGCTGGCTGCGGAGTGGGGGTGCAGGGCCCCTGTGGGGGCGGGGGAGGCTGCCCCAGGCGTCCCAGCCCGGTGGACTCACTGCGGGGAGCTCACGGGGTGAGCGGGGGCTGAATGCTCCGAGGTCAGACCCAGGAAGCGCTGAAGTGGAGGAGGCTCCTTGCCCTGCGGAGAGTGGCCCTGTGGGGAGACCCGGCGCCAGAGTCCTGCCTGGCTCCGTTCCCAGCGGGGCCAGAGCCCTGAGCCTGGGACTCCGGGGCACCCCCAAACCCGCCGCTTCTGCCCCAGAACTAAAGCAGAATTGCCATTGGTAGGAGCCATAGCAGAGCAGTTCCCCTTCTGTCTGGCGGTGGGCAGTCTGCCATGACGCTGCTGTTCATGACCGGTTCTAGTCCCCTGTGCCGTAATTAAGGAAGTCTGTGTTATTAGTTAAGGAGAGTGCACCTTTCATTGCTGTGGCATCTTCCAAGCCAAATGACCCCCAAACACCTCACTCACCGATTGCTACCTCTCTAATCCGCTGGCATGCAGCCACCTCTGGGGCGGGACGGTGGCGCTGGTAAACAGTGGCCAGCAATGCTCTACGACAGGAAGTGGAGAAGAAGCCAGTTGAAACTGGAGGAGCCGATTTGTTAGCCCAAGAGAGGAATCACTAAATGGGAACCTGGTGGGGGCATCAGGGTTCACACCCTGCGCCTTGCAAAAATTGTCAGGGGATCTTCCCTGGGCTCAGGACCTTGTTTTTATCTTGGATCGTTTGAACAGTGGCCTATCTAGCCACAGAGCGCCCTGCAGTGTCACGCCCACTGGCACAGGGGTGAGCACCAACTCAGCTGGGGGGCACCTCTACTGAGTCCCCCACTTGCTTCTTTCAGGAACCCCCTAGCACCAGAATGGGGCACGAGGGTCAGCACTGAGGCAGAGGGGTGACTGCTCCCATACTGAGCTCTGCACCCCACTCCTTGCCACACAGCGCCCCCTAGTGCCACCCTGGGGTATTGGGGTCTGCACTGGGGGAGCGCCCCCTACTGAGCTCTGAATCCCACTCCCTGAAGCATAGAGCCCCTAGTGCCACATGGGGGTATTGGGGTCTGCACTGGGGGAGCGCCCCCTACTGAGCTCTGCACCCCGCTCCTTGCCACACAGCGCCCCCTAGTGCCACACGGGGGTATTGGGGTCTGCACTGGGGGAGCGCCCCTACTGAGCTCTGAATCCCACTCCCTGAAGCACAGCGCCCCTAGTGCCACACGGGGGTATTGGGGTCTGCACTGGGGGAGCGCCCCCTACTGAGCTCTGCACCCCGCTCCCTGAAGCACAGCGCCCCCTAGTGCCACACTGGGGTATTAGAGTCTGCATTAGGGAGCGCCCCCTACTGAGCTCTGAACCCTGCTCCCTGAAGCACAGCGCCCCCTAGTGCCACTCCGAGGTACTGGCTGTGGGAAGAGCGCAATGGAGCTCCTTGCAGTATGCGGATTTTCTCTCTAGGACCCGCCAGTGCTGCTCAGCTCATGAGATCCGAGTCCCCCCTCGGTGCGGGACATACTGCAGCTGCTGAGGTCCCTGGCTCTGCTCACACTTCTCCCCACTAGCCCCCGTGTCTCGAGAGCACTTACCCAGCGGGAGAGATCCCAGCTCCCGCCGCCCGGCTCGCCTGGGGGCCGAGGCCTGGCTCCAGTTGCCATATACCTACGTGCTGCACTCCTCCGGCCTGGCCATGCTACTGCCCCGGGCTGGGACTCGAAGCTGCTCACCGCCCTGCTGGAGAAGAACAGTAAAGCAGGGGCCTGTGCACGCGATAAAACTCCACCTGTGCATTTAGTGCCGCTCACCGCCCCAGGGGGAGACAGGCCCGGTCCGGCTGCAGGGCCTGCCACCCCTCAGCCCACCACTATGCTGGGGGAGCTCCCCTATGCCGGGGCTGCCGGTCGGCGGGGGGATTGCAGTGGGCGCCAGTTCCTGGGATTTGCACCCAAAACCTCCAGCTTCTTTCTGGATTGGCAACCCCTGGCAGCTGGAGGGGGAAAGGTTCGCTCAGGCCCTCTGCCTCTGTAACCGAGTGGCTCCAATGGTCCAGTCCAGCCCCTTGCGCCACCCAGTCCTCTCTCCGGTCGCTGCAGTCAGTGGATGGGCAGGGGCTGGTTCTCGGGGGGTCTTTCCCTAGCAGCCAGGCAGTGCTGTGTGAGCTAAGGAGGCCTCCCCCATCCCACTTCTCACTTCCGCTCATGGGGTTCATGTAGCCCAGGGGCGGGCTCTGCCTCCGGGTGAGGGAGTTTGAGCCAAATTTAGGGGGAAGGGGGGGAGGGGCGGAATCCATTTCCCCACGATAAAAAAGAAAATCTTGTGGTGTTCTTCTGAACAGCTGTGCCATCCAAACGGCAAGGGGATGGGATGTGAATGGTGAAATGGGGCCAGGAGGCCGCCCTGCCAAAGGCACGGAGTCCTTGCCGGGACCCTCCATATTGCTGGGACTAAGTGATGGCTTGTTCACCTGCTGCCTTTTTATACCTTTCTAAAAAGGAACCCCCCCCCCCCCCCCAGCCCCGAGGCAATTCCACCTTAAAACCCAGGGCTAAGGGAGTATTAGGGGTGCACAGATAAGTGCTCAAAAATCAGGCTGTGACAAAGTTAAGTCGGGGCACCCATTAGGAGGGGCTGGGGGGGGAATACCCCCCCCACACACACACACACGAATTTTGCACTTGCTCAAAGTTCAATAGGCTGCCGGGGGGGGAGAGGGGGCATGGCTCTATCGCTTTTAAGCCATGGTCCCAAACTAACCCAGTACAGCTGCTGCTGGAGAGCTCTGGACTGTCGCTCTCGCTGTGTGGTCCCACTGAAATCTGACCCAGCCACCCCTGTCCCAGATGGAGGGGCAGCCGGGCCAAATGGCACTGCGACCTGGCGCACAGACACTCTGATCTGGTACAGTCCAGTGTAGGGAACTCTGCCAAGACCTCGACTCCTGGATCACCGTCTCATGCACTGTGGGGGCAAGAGCGAGGGGAGGCTCCCCTGCTGAGGGACACCCGGATGCAGGGGGGCAGACCAGAATTTTCCCCCTCATCACAAGAAATATCTGAATTGGCACCACTGAGGTTAGGTCATGGGCAACCTTAACTCTGCCCCCTTGCAGGCATCCTTTATGCTATAGCCTGTAGGTACATGATCACATACAATTTCTCAGCTATGACAATGTTTCACTGCAGCCTTAGGTACCTGGGTAGTGTCTTGTAGCGCTGCATCCTACTCTGTATGACGGAGTGCCCAGAAAAGTCATTTATAGTTAAGTACACCGGGTAATGTTCTTATATGACATAGGACAGATTACGCGGAACAACACGGACTTGGCTGGCAGATGTACGCCACCCAAGTTAGCCTCCTGATCCGCTGACTCACACCCCAGAAAGGCCTTGCTGCGGGTGGAGAAAAAAAATGCACAGTTCTTATCTGCTAAGGTAACGATTGTGCTACATACCTTGGAGCAAAGATAACCCAGCGCAGACCAAGACAATGACCAGTATGATAATGAAACTAGTGCCAGGATAAAAGACTAGAAAACATGTTATGAGATGCTGCATATGATATTCTATTTTCTTTTCTGAGTACCCAAAAGTGATCATGAAATTAAAGCCTGCACCATAACAATGCATGTGTGCAAAGGGGGCAGAGTTAAGGTTAAGTGAGCAACCTTAACTTTGGCCTTCCCTAGCATTTGCACCATTATTCTTGCAACCGTACTAGTCACTTAATGCAGTTATGGATGGGATATGCACATGATGCTATATTAATAGACCGTTGCATCTCATCCCATCACACAGCGCTATGCAATGCCAGGGGGCAGCAGCTCCCACACTGATCGGTGCCCCTCTGCCATTCCAGTCGCTAAGAACCTCTGCCCATGTGCTCTAGAAAACCAGGCAGACAATCCAGAAGGCCAAACATTTCCGAACAATCAAGAATCTAGGAAAATAGGAGGAGAGACTCTTTAGAGCAACACTGGTTGATCACACGGAGAGGTGCTCTAGAAAGGCACACAGTCTAGCCAGAGGCTCTCGAAAGACATCCTAGATGGAGAACAATGTTAGAGAAACGCACTTGGCCGATTACTAGCTAGAGATGGGGCTGGATGGGGGTGGGGAGCGAGGCTGTCCTTTCCATTTCCGTCCAGCACAATGCGAGCTCGGGCTATCCTGTAGCATCCTCCGATTCCCTTCTATCCTTCTCTGACCTTGCTAGAGTGCCCGTTGCCACGGTAACAAGGTGAGGCAGGAATATCCCATCCCTGAAAGCCAGAGCGAGAGGAAGATGCGCTGAAGGCCCAAGGTGGGCCGGCCACTGGGGCTGAGACGCAGATACACACCGAGGGGAGGGACACGTCACAGACGAGCCCCGGGAAGGCCGCCGAGCGAGATCTCGGCGCCAGGCAGGGGGAAGAGAGAGGGAAGGGGGGAGCTTATGGAACTGGGATCATTTCTAGGGCTAGGCGGGTTCGGCCGAGTGCGGCTCTTGTGGGTCCGTTTCTGCTCCGGGCTCCGATTAGCCTGCTGGGCTGGAAATGGGAGTTTGGGGTAAGCAGCTCAAGGGAGCCCTTTGTCCTTAATCCTCCTTCGATCCCCCCCCCCCCCAAAGGGGTCAGGGGCTGAGCCAAGCTCCTCTCATTAAGCTGATTTCACCTGCTCATCCTTCCGGGGAGGGGGCCGCTCCGCCTCGCAGCTCCCCACCGCCTGCCGCGTCCCTGCTAGCGCTGAGCCCGATCTTGTCCCAGGGACGGGGCAGGGGAAACAGGGCACCGGGCCAGCTCCAGGGTTCCCCCAGTAACCCAGCCTGGAAGGAGGTCAGCTTTTGCCTGGCCTGGCCAGGCTGGGATCTCCAGGGGTGGGTGCACGTGCCGCCTCCTTCAAGCAGAAAGGAGGGCGAAGCTCGGCTCACCCCATTTCCCGGGCACAGCCTGCGATCTCCACTGTGGGCCAGGGCGGCCGGAGGACGGGGGAGCTTTGCATGAGGGTTACTGGGGTAAGGAAAGCGGCTGCCTCCGGGCAGGCCTGTCACACAACGCTCCAGGTGCTGCATGGCCCATCTCCCGGCCTCTCCTAGAGCCATCTTCCATCTTCACAGGCCTCCGTGGGCCGGGACTGGCTGCTTCAGCCCTCATCGCCCCCAATGACACGAGCGCTGCGAGCGACCAGGGCAGAGCCCAGGGTCGATGTGGGGCTGCTGGGGGTGGAGGTTTCTAAGATGCCCAGAGATCTGGGTAGCGAGGGACTCTGGTAGCCCAAGGGGCTCAGACTTTCTCCAATTTGTCAATGTCCAGTTGGAAGTGCTCTCTGACGGCCCTGTCAGAAACAACGCGGGCGCGAGCGTGGTGGTGAATGGTCCCACCCCCTCGAACGGCCTGGAAGGATCACGAGGATCTAACACGGAGCTGTGTTTTTAGGGGACGCCAGGTGGACAGCTAGGCCAGTCTGGTAGTTACACTAACAGGCTCGGACGTGACAGAGCTACGGTGACGGCCCAGCCCTGCCCCAAACACGCCGGCTGAGTTGTTTCATTGCTCCCTCAGCCCCGCCTGTAAATATGGGGATATTAAGGCTCCCTTCCGGGTACCCTTTGTCTGCTTCAGTGTGGAGGAACAGGGGACAGGAGTGAGCGTGTGTCTGTGCACAGCGGGGTCCTGATCTTGGCTGGGTTCTGTAGGTATGACTGGACTATAATAAAATGGGCCTGTCGCGGATCCCACAGCTTTTAAACAGGCCCTTGGAAGAACCCTTCAGTGGACCTGACCCCCAGCGGGCCCTTCTCGTCTTTCAGGGCAGGCCACGCGGCCTCCGAGATGCCAGCCCTCCCGTTTCACGCCGCGAGCTCTGCCCAGTGCGTCCAGCTGAGACTTGTCCGATCTGCAGGGACCAGGGCACCTCAGCCAGTATTTGCAGGGGCGCCAGGCAGCCTTTCCCTAACAGAGCAGGGTTCATTAGTCAACTGGACGCGGCCTTGGGAAGTCCGTAGGTCAGCGCAGAGAGATGAAGGAGAAGACAGTCCGTGCCGGCCAAGCCCACGCACCACCCGGCCAAGCGGCCAGGGAATCCTTTTCCAGCGCTCTCTCCGTGCCCCTTGTCTCTGCCAGCCCCAGGTGCGAGCTCCTGAGTCTCCCCAAAGGCCAGGTCTGAGCCCCGCCATAAGCGGTTATATGGACCCGTGGTGCCCGCGCTTCACCAATATTCAGGAACGTGGGCCCGGTGTAACGATGCTGCCCTTGATGGGACACTTCCAAGAGGGCCAATTCAGGACAAATTGCTTAGAGCAGGGCAGACACAGCCCCAGGCTGGGGTTTCTATGCACACCGAGGCAAACCAAACCAGCCAGATAAAGAGGACTTCGGTCTCACTCCACTGGCTAACCACAAGTCACACAAGCAATTCCCTTAGACACTCCAGTTTCCCAGGATCACCACCAGTGCCACTCGTTATGGGGATGAATGGTTATGAAAACCAATACCCCGTCCCCAGTAAAAGAAAAAAGGTTCTCCGGATCCCAAAGGACCAATCCCCAGACCCAGGTCAATATACAAGTCAGATCTTACCCACAAATCACACTGTTGCCAATCCTTTAGAATCTAAAATCTAAAGGTTTATTCGTAAAAAGAAAGAAAAACAGATGAGAGCTAGAATCACTTAAATGGAATCAATTCCATCCAGTAATGGCAAAGTTCTTGGTTCAGGCTTGTAGCAGTGATGGAATAAACTGCAGGTTCAAATCAAGTCTCTGGAACATCCACACCTGGGATGGGTCAGTCAGTCCTTTGTTCAGAGTTTCAGTTTGTAGCACAGTTCCTCCAGAGGTAAGAAGCAGGATTGAAGACAAGCTGGAGATAAAGCAGGTGCCTTTTATAGTCTCTTCCCGGAGTAAGGACACCTCTTCGTTCTTACTGTGGAAAACTACAGCAAAATGGAGTTTTGGAGTCACATGGGCAAGTCACATGTCCATGCATGACTCAATTTTTTACGCCTGGCAGCCATTGCCCACATGCTATCTTGAATGTCCCCAGGAAGACTTCTTATGTGGATTGAAGTCTCCCAAGGTCCATTGTCAGTTAAGTGTTTTTTGACTGGGCACTTAACTTGCAAATTCTTTTTTCAAGAAGCTGACCAAATGCTTCACTGAGGCTACTTAGAATCAAAACACATTGAGATACAAGTACCTAGCCAATTCAACCACTACAACGATACACACATACAGACCGCGTAATCATAGCCAGCAAATCATAACCTTTCCATAGACACCTCACACGACAACCTTTGTCCAATATTTGCTGCAAATATATAACAGTGGTTGCAACAATGATTTACAAGATCACAGGGCATGTCAGTAACGTCATACCCGGCTCCACAAATGTTTGGGCCTATATTTTCCGAGCCATCCTGTCCATAGGATGGACCAAGGCAACCGCCCCAGGCCCCACGCTTTGGGGGGCCCCGTGCTTCAGGGGGACACAGGGTCAAGAGTGGCAGCAGCGAGCAGCAGCCCCAGCATGGCCCACCCCACCTCTTCCCGCCCCCACTCCACCCCCTTCCCCCAAGCCGCTGTCCCCGCCCCTGCCCCGCCTCTTCCCACCTCTGCTCTGCCCCCATCCCGCCCCCATTCCACCCCTTCCCCCAAGCTCCCGCCACTGCCCTCCCACTTTCAGGCTTCCGCCCCCTCCCCCAAGGGAGGCAGCAGGGCGGGGCAGGCTGGGGCCGGGTCACTCACTGATGCCGGTACCAGGCCCCCCGCTAGCCCACCAGGCCACCCTGGACCCTGTGTCCCCCTGAATCACGGGCCCCCCCAAAGCGCGGGCCCAGGTGGTTGCCTTGGTCCATCCTATGAAGGGGATGGCTCTGCTTAGACCCGTTCTGGGCACCACCAATAATTATACAAACCTGGCACCCTGATCCCAGCCGCCTGTCCCCTCTTGGTCCATTGTCCTGCTCCTGCAGCCCCACGCTGAGCTCACACCTTCCGCCTGCTGGAATTTCCCGATTTTGGGGTTCCTAGCGCCTTTCCAGACTCTCCCTTGCTCTGGGTCGGTCTTGGCCAGCCCATTAATCCCACCCCAGACAGTCACGTGACACCCTCCCTCGGCCCCCAAAGCAGCGTTCGAGCCCTTTCGCCCCCGTGAAGTGGGGCCGATCGCTGGGCAAGTAAGTCAGTGCCACCATGTGTCTCCTTCACCGACATACGACAGGAAATTCCCACGTTGCCACAGGGACACATGCGGACCTGCTGCGGCAGCACCCGGCAAAGTGGTGTCTTTGCCCCGGCAAGATCTGGGGAGAGGATTTTTCCTGAATGAAAATAATAAATTAATTAATGAAGATATCCTATCTCCTAGAACTGGAAGGTCATTGAGTCCAGCCCCCTGCCTTCACTAGCAGGACCAAGTACTGATTTTACCCCAGATCCCTAAGTGGCCCCCTCAAGGATTGAACTCCTAACCCTGGGTTTAGCAGGCCAATGCTCAAACCACTGAGCTATCCCTACCCATCAAAGGCCTCTGGCTGGACCCAACAATTCAGGCACATGACCACCAGCATCACTGACCTCTGGGGTGTTCTCACAACCCCACCTCGAGCGAAGGGGAAATTCCCTGGGAAACCCTCCCCACACTAAAATGCAAAACAGGGCTCGTCCGGGATTTGAACCCGGGACCTCTCGCACCCTAAGCGAGAATCATACCCCTAGACCAACGAGCCATGCTGGAGCACTTTTTCCAGCTGTTGCTGTAGGTGCCACCTCTGCAAAGCAGCAGCCCGGTGATCAGGTTACACTGAGGTCTCGCTACCCGGCAGCACTCGGGGCTGGCTGCTGCCTCATCCCGCCTTCCCGCCTGGGGAGTCTGCAGAGCAGACGGGGAACTGCCAGCTGCGGCTGCAGCCCGGACAAACAGCCACTGAGTCGCACTGCACCCGCTGAGCCAGGATTCGCTACAGCTGGCAAGGGAGGCTTTTCGTACCCAGCCCCCGCTTCTCACTTCCTTCCTACTGAGCCTCCGGCACTCGCCTGCGATCGGCCTGCGCCCAGCCAGCCTGCCCGGCAAAGTACTGCGTATCCCCCGCACACGCCACACAGCCCCGCACCCGCAGCAGAGCCCTGCGCCCAGCCAGCCTGCCCGGCAAAGTACTGCGTATCCCCCGCACACGCCACACAGCCCCGCACCCGCAGCAGAGCCCTGCGCCCAGCCAGCCTGCCCGGCAAAGTACTGCGTATCCCCCGCACACGCCACACAGCCCCGGACCCGCAACAGAGCCCTGCGCCCAGCCAGCCTGCCCGGCCAAGTACTGTGTATCCCCCGCACACGCCACAGCCCCGCACCCGCAGCAGAGCCCTGCGCCCAGCCAGCCTGCCCGGCAAAGTACTGCGTATCCCCCGCACACGCCACACAGCCCCGCACCCGCAGCAGAGCCCTGCGCCCAGCCAGCCTGCCCGGCAAAGTACTGCGTATCCCCCGCACACGCCACACAGCCCCGGACCCGCAGCAGAGCCCTGCGCCCAGCCAGCCTGCCCGGCAAAGTACTGTGTATCCCCCGCACACACCACAGCCCCGCACCCGCAGCAGAGCCCTGCGCCCAGCCAGCCTGCCCGGCAAAGTACTGCGTATCCCCCGCACACGCCACACAGCCCCGCCCCCGCAGCAGAGCCCTGCGCCCAGCCAGCCTGCCCAGCAAAGTACTGCGTATCCCCCACACACGCCACAGAGCCCCGCCCCCGCAGCAGAGCCCTGCGCCCAGCCAGCCTGCCCGGCAAAGTACTGTGTATCCCCCGCACACGCCACACAGCCCCGCACCCGCAGCAGAGCCCTGCGCCCAGCCAGCCTGCCCGGCCAAGTACTGCGTATCCCCCCCACACGCCACAGCCCCGCACCCGCAGCAGAGCCCTGCGCCCAGCCAGCCTGCCCAGCAAAGTACTGCGTATCCCCCGCACACGCCACAGCCCCGCACCCGCAGCAGAGCCCTGCGCCCAGCCAGCCTGCCCGGCCAAGTACTGCGTATCCCCCGCACACGCCACACAGCCCCGCACCCGCAGCAGAGCCCTGCGCCCAGCCAGCCTGCCCGGCAAAGTACTGCGTATCCCCCGCACACGCCACAGCCCCGCACCCGCAACAGAGCCCTGCGCCCAGCCAGCCTGCCCGGCAAAGTACTGTGTATCCCCCACACACGCCACAGCCCTGCACCCGCAACAGAGCCCTGCGCCCAGCCAGTCTGCACATCAAAGTACTGCGTATCCCCCATGGGATGACACGCACACGCCACACAGCCCCAGAGCTCTGCGGGGCTCAAAAGCTCGTCTCGCTCACCAATGGAAGTTGGTCCAATAAAAGCTATGACCTCCCCGGCCTTGTCTCTCTAATGTCCCGTGACCGACACGGCTACCACAACGCTGCAGACGCCCAGTGACTGAGTTCGGATTCTCCCTCTGATCTGTGCAACAAAAGAGTTACGAATAATTGAAACAAACAGTTGAAATATTCAACTGTCCCAATGCAATGCTAAGTCCCTCTCAGCACGTCACCGGCTCCGTCTACCTTTCAGCCGCTGGGCCCCATCGGTTTTAGCCCATCTGACCTGGTTTGGGCACCAGCATTCCAGGAGCAGCTGCCGAAATATCTTTTGTCTCACTGTACAATTACTTCCACTCCCTTTTTATCCAGTGGAGGAGAAGGGCAGGCCGTGGTTATGTCATGCACAGACATGTGCTACTTACATGGGGTGGAGGGTGGAGAAATAGGCTGATCTGGGATCTACCCAGAGCAAGATTCATACTCCTAAAGCAACACGCCAACTGAAGCAGGTTGTACCTAGGGGCTTTGTAAGATGTTTTATAAGCAATGTTATTAATCTACATGGGTTTTAATAGTGTGATCACCAGTGTAGTCTGAGCACCTTGCGTCATGCATTTAGCACTGGGACGACACATGTCACACTTTGGTTCCTTCATCCTCTCCCCAGACCCAGAGGGAGACGCGTGAGGTCGGGAGTGTCTTGTTTTGGTCGGGTCTCCTGTGTTTTGTTAAACAGACCTATTGCCCTGGGTTTACGGTAGAGAAGGGAAGGTCCGAGAAATGCACCTGGTAGGGAAGGTGGTGAGGTCTGTGATGGGGGACTTTGTTCTGTGGTCTGGGACTTCCCCCAGGGACGGTTCTGTCTGCCCCACAGACGAGCGGCTCTCGTATTGTTGAGAGCTCCATTGGGCCATGGTTTTCCTCCAGGAGCCTGAGACGGTCTTTTAGGTATCCTGGGTCCAGGCCATACAGTGCCTTGAAGATAAAGACTGAGGCCTTCAAGTGGGTGTGAAGTTCTCTAGGAAGCCGGTGCAGGGAGTGGAGGGCAGGTGGGACGTGCCCACCATTGCTGAGGAGACGAGCTGCTGTATTCATTTAGAAGGAACAGATGGGCCCAAAGAGTCACAAGGTGTTTGCGTGACCCTGAAACTGTCCCACTCTGAACACTGCGAGACACACTTTGGGGTTTGCTACGCAGAGACCTCAGCTGGCTGGGTGCCCTGGCAGACGCAGCACGCAGCTCATGCCGCAGGTTGGACATTCATTGCAGTGATGCAAAACAATCAAACCTGGTGTTGGATACCAGGTAGCGTTTCCCCCTCTGCCACAGTCCTTGGTGGGGGAGGACAGGTTAGCTCTGGGAAGAACAGTCACCTTCCTGCTTTCAGCACAACAGCCAGACACGAGGGGGAGAAGAGACGGGCTAGCCAGGGGAGATGGCGCTAGGCTGATGCCCTCAGGATACCAAGCGGCTGCTCAGTCACGGACAGGTGTCCTGGGCGGGCGGGTCGGCCATGACAGCTGTTGGCCCAGAGCTTGCCTCCTTGGCCAGGGACATCATCTGGTTGGTCTGGCCGCGTCAGTGTCCTTCGCAGGCCGAGCAGAGCTGGGGGACGTCTCACTCGGCCGTGCTGGCGCCGGGCAGTACGGCTGATTTCAGGGTCAGGTGAAAAGCCGAGAGAGAGATCAGCCAGCAGGAAGATAGTGGGGGTCGGAAAGGGACACACGAGGGAGGGACTCGGAGCAGGACCTCACACGTATCAGGCTGAGGTTCTCGCTGCTGGAGTGATGCTGGCCAAGCGTCCCCTGTGGAGGACCAAGGCCGGGGCTCACGGCAACAGTCCTGCTGCCCCAGCCGGGGTGATGGTCAAAGTTCCCTCTTTGCCCCCGAAGCCTCTTCTTACCGGCCCCAAGAAGGTGCCGACAGGTCCATCCTCTCATTATTTTGCCCACCAATTAGGCCTAATTTCCCAAGCACCAATTGTGGTCCATTGACTCCGGTGCCCTCCCTCTCTTGTCTACCCGTCACAGTCCTAACACAGCCCTGGAGTGGTACCGTTAGTGCCTTTCCGTTTACATTAATTCCCTCTTACGTTTATCTCTGACACGGTTTGATACAGCCGGCACCACAGCTGCTCACGCACATCCACCCGCTTTCCGCCAGGGAGCCTCACAATGACCATAGACCTGCCACAGCGCGGCGGCTTTCTGGTTGGAGTGTCCGACGTGCTGACGTTTTTGTGCCCGGGTAAATCGCATTGCTGTCGTCCAGCGGAGAGGAGACAAAGGCAGGAATAACTAAGGCCAGGTCTTCGTCGTCCAGAACGGGATGGAGTCTCCCAGCCAAGTGGAGACAGCAGAAAGCATTACTTGTGGCCATTGCGATGGGAGAGCTCAGCATCAGCGAGGAATCCAAGAGTACTTCTAGACTAAGGACAGAACTGACCCATTGTGGATGGGAACCTTCAGTCGAAGGAGACTTCACCATGGCTGCAAATTCCTCCAAATACTTCCCCTGCCCACAGCATCACCTCTGTCGTGCTCGGGTTCAGCTTCGGCCGGCTGCTCTTCATCCCAGAGCTGATCTCACCCAAGCACTGGGCCGTCCTGGTGGCAGCGGTGTGATCGGATGTGGTGAAGCGCAGGCAGGGCTGTGCGTCATCGGCATGTTGCTGGCACTTGAGTCCATGTCGTCTGGCCCGTTCGCCCGGTGGTTGCATGTAGATGTTGGAAAGGGCCGGAGCGAGAAGTGACCCTGGTGGAGCCCCACAAGCGAGGGGCCTGGGGGGGGGAGGGGCAGTTTCCCATCACTGCGTCCCGCCTGGAAGGACTCAACCCGTTTCAGCGCCTTCCCCTGGACCCTGCCACCTCTCGGGGGAGTCAGCCGAAGCTCCTGGTCCGTGGTGTGGAACGCTGCAGAGAGGCCCAGGGGCTGAGCCCGGATGGTTGCCCCTCTCCCCACTGACAGGAGGACTCAGCCATCAGGGCCATGAAACCAGCTCCTGTTCCGTGTCCTGGCCTGAAGCCAGCTGGTGCCGGGTCTCGCCTACTGGCTGCGGTGAGAGGAGCCTGGAGCTGGCCTTTGGCTGGCTTCTCTCTGAGCGTGCCCAGGAACGGGAGGTCTGACACCGGGCGAGAGCTGGCCAGGCCTGACGTGCCCAGGGTGGGTTTCTCCAGCGTGGGTCGCACCAGTGCACGCGTGAAGGACGGAGGCGGATTCCCCCCTGAACGAGGAGCTGGCTGGTTCGCTCAGGAGCGGGGCCAGTTGCACACGACTCTTTCGCCAGCCAGGGAGGGCCCGGGTCGGATTCACGGGTCTCGGCTAGGGGCTGAGCACGGCAGGCCCACGCTGTTTGAGGAGGTTGATCGTGGTCAGTTCAATGAAGGAGGGTGACGGTTCTTACACTGCTTGGTGCTCAGCTCTGCGACAGGCCCTCAGGCTGGAGGAAGTCATTTACCCCTCTAGAGACCTCCTTGAGGTGGGATTTGGCCGCCTCGGTGGAGGGAGGGAGGAGCCTTTTGGGGGCCAGCGGGTCACCAGGTCCTCAACTCCTTGTCCCATGGGTGGGGTCCAGGTGTCTTTTAGCAGGCTCTGGCATTCGTTGGAGTCCCTGAGTCTTCGTGGTTGAATCAAGGTCTTTCTTGATGCCCAGGTCCTGGAAGGTCTCTGAGCACTGCCCTAGTCGGAGGGGATGCTCTGTGGGTCCAGGGGTGACCAGCTGTGTGGGCTGGACCGAAATGCCCTGTGAAAGTCCTAGGGATGGGGCACTCGCTGGGGAGGGCTCTGAGTTACTACAGAGAATTCCTTGCCGGGTGTCTGGCTGGTGGGTCTCGGCCACACACTCAGGGTCTAACTGATCGCCAGATTTGGGGTCAGGAAGGAATTTCCCCCCCGGTCAGATTGGCAGCGGGGTCTTTTGCCTTCCTCTGCAACTCGGGGCACGGGTCACTTGCAGGTTTAAACTAGTGTAAGTGGTGGATTCTCTGTAACTTGAAGCCTTTAAACCAGGATTTGAGGACTTCAGGATCTCCCAGGACGACAAGGCTGAGGTGCCTCTCCACGCGCCACTGAGCTCCTGCGTGTTTTTCTCTGTGATAATCTGGAAATCCACCTAAAATCAGTGGGAGCTTTGGCTCTAGTTTCTCCTGTCAGGTGCATGAAGTTGTCTTACCAGAGGCACCTCTCTTGCGTTTGATGTTTGCAGAGAAGATGGATGCGGCGCCACCCGCCTTCTCGGCCTCTCCAGCTCCACGAAGTATCCTGGGGGGGCCAACTGGGCTAGCACAGGGCTTGCGGGATTCTCCAGCCAGGTCTCAAAGGGACAGGCTACATCAGGGGCATCCTCCCAGATGAGGCCGTGCATCGTTTGTTAGTGGCAGTTCTTGCACTGATCAGCATCGGCTTTCATTTGCGGTGCGTTCCTGGCCCGTGCCGAGGCGGTGGGCCTGTGCCGTGTGCCGGCGTCAGTCGTGTAGAAACTGGTTTCTTACTTCTGTTTCCTTGGACGGCTCCTCCCAGCCTGAGCGGTGGGAGGCAGTGAAGTGGCTGTGGCCTTGGGATGTGCGGAGGGATGCTTGTCTGGTTCAACGGATGCAGTGGGAAAGGCAGGTCTGTTGGATACCTTTGGGGGCTGTAACCTGCCTGAGTCCTGGCAATGGGTGGAGCTGGGGTGGTGTGTCCCAGGAGCGTGAGTGCCAACCTCAGGAACCAGAGCACAAACCCCACATTGGCTGTGAGGTCTACACTTCGATTTCACCAATTATCACGTCTAAACGCCTCAGGCACTTTAACAACCTCACCATGGAGTCACAGACAGTCCCCTGGGGTGCTCCGATCTGCCTCGCCGCCCAGAGGAGTCCAAGCACCAATGAGATCCAGCTCCTCCTTGTTAGGGGGTTTTATTCCCTCCCCCCCCCACACTTCGAGTTGCAAACGCAGCCAATGGGAGGAATTCACTTGCAAGACTCCTCTTCATGGGGCAGGGGATTAGTAAACAACAATGTCTTTCGTCCTCTGTAACGTTCCACTCTAGTCCGTCTGGCATCGTGGGGCAGGGCAGAACACCTTCTGCTGGAGACCAGCATTTCACACGGGTTAACGCCTCTCTCCTCTGCTGAGTTACACTGGCACAGAGCGAAACTCTCGAACATTACCTTACAGTACAGGTGTGACGAGTCCCCCGCACCTCCCCGGATCCACCTGGAACTGGGGTACCACTGAGCCGCCCAACCCACCGGCCTGGCTCCCTCTCACACTGCACTGCTGTGACAAGCTGCAAAGCCCTCTCCAGCCTGCACGTTCACCAGCATTCACACAGGTAGAGATACACCCAGCTGCAGTTACATGCAGGCTCGTTGACCAACCCCTGCATGGGAAGGCTACAGTTAAGGCAACTCCCAGCTCCCTAGGCACACACCCCTCTGGAGTATAAACCTAGAATTATACCGTCTTCAGCTGCACAGGGAACTGTACAGCGTAAGCTCATAAAATTCACCCCCTCCCTCAATGTGGAGAGGAATATGCAACAGCCTTCTGCCCCTGGGTTATGATTCCCACACACTGGTTTAGAGAAAGCAAAACCAAGTGTATTAACTAGAAAAGACAGATTATAAGGGATAGCAAACAGATCCAAGCAGATTACCTAGCAAATAAACGAAAAACTCAAACTAAACTTAATATACTAAGTAGATTGGATTTGAATTTAGCAGATTCTCAACCTAAGAGATGATACCAGCCGGCTGCAGATCCTTAAGGGACAGCTTGGAGTCCCCAGGTGTTCCATTCACAGGCTAAAAATCCCTTTAGCCTGGGTCCAGCACTTCCCCCAGTTCAGTCCTTGTTCCTCAGGTGTTTCCAGGAGTCTCTTTGGGCGGGGAGTGAAGAACCCCAGACGATGTCACTCCCTGCCTTATAGAGCTTTGGCATATGGCGGGAACCCTTTGTTCCAAAGCTTGGTTCTCAGACCAGTCTGTGGAAAAACACTGACATCCAAGATGGAGTCTAGAAACATGTGGTCTCATCACATGTCCTTGTAGAGTCCTAGCAGCCATAACTCACAGGCGGTTCGTTGCATTCTCAAGAAGGCTCCCCAAGTAGGAGATAAGCTTCTCCTAAGGCCTATTGTTTTTTCCTAATGGCTCATTGCCCTGAATAGGCCCGTCCCCACCCACAGTCTAGACCGACAGCATCTTGTCTAGTGGGTGTTCCCCAGGGGTCACTACATTGGAAATGCAGAGACATAGTCAATATGCATAACTTCAGAGACCAAAATGATACAGGCAGACAAATAGGAGAATCATATTCAGCAAATCACCTTTCCAATGACACCTCCCATGACTTATCTTGCATAAAATACATCGTAACGACGTCATAATCATATCCTGCTAATATCACTGTGAAGAATACGGGGTGCGGTATCACACTGGGATACAGCTGTTACAGGTGAGATGAATGCCGGCAGCAACTCACAAGCTTTCAATGACGTCTGAACGCTCCACACATCCTGATCATGCTGATCCCTGTCTGAACAATACCACATCCAGGGGAGCCGACCATGGAGCCGTCAGCGGTCCACTGAGGGATGGGGACCTTGGCATGAGCTGGCACCTGGCCAGGCTGAAAAGTGGGGTGTTGGTGGAGGCTGGAGGAGCAGGGCTGGGATTCAGGGCTCCTTCCCCGGAAAAAGACAGAGCTCTTAGGCAGTCTGTCCCTAGGGGGGTGGGAAAGCAGCTAGGGGAACAGGACCTGCCCCTTTAAGGGCTCTCTGGATCCCCTGCTCTGGCCCTGCCGGCGCTGGCCCCGTGCAGGGCCCCCTGGAGCTGCCCCCCACTGGAGCTGCAGGCCCAGCTGTCAAACCATCACTTTCTTCAGGACCACCCAGGGTGGGGGAGGGGAGGGACAGTTGGCCCCAGGCCCTGTATTTGAGAGGGCCCCAAAACCCAAGCAGAGCACAACGCCCAGAGCAGCGAGCCAGCCCAGCCCCACAAGGCCACCTGGGGTGGGGGGGAAAGTGGGGCAATTTGCCCCAGGCTCCAGGCCCCACAGGGGCCCCCACGGGAATATAGTATTCTATAGTATTGCAACTTTTTTTTATGGAAGGAGCCGCCGAAATTGCTTTGCCCCAGGCCCCCTGAATCCTCTGGGCAGCCCTGCAGCCCCACAGGATACCAGAGCCACTGTTGTGCGGTGAGGAGGGATAGCTCAGTAGTTTGAGCATTGGCCTGCTAAATCCAGGGTTGTGAGTTCAATTCTTGAGGGGGCCATTTAGGGAATGGGTGTTTTAAAAAAAAAAACTGGGGATTTGTCCTGCTTTGCGCAGGGGGTTGGACTAGATACCTCCTGAGGTCCCTGATATTCTGTGAGTGTGGGGCAGGCTTCTTCCCCAGCACACACCCTGAGCCCCTCTCAGGGCACTGTTTCAGAAGGGTGGGGGCCTCAGTTTCATATTTTGCCCCAGGCCCCCCAGAACCTCGGTGCAGCGCTGAGCCCCACAGATCAATGGGTTTCTGTAGCTTATCCACTGCCCTGGCACCGGGGTGTCCGGTTCACCACAGTGCACGGGAGCCGGCAGCTCAGGCCGAGCTAAGCTGCCACTCGGGACTGAGCCCAGAGCTGGGCTCTCCAGGCCAGGACAACAGACCAGCATGGGAAGACGACATGCCCATGACAAAGCAGCAGTACGGTCTCGTGCTTGGGGGCAGAGCCGGCTACCAAGGGGGGATGCCGGCCTGGAAGGCAGCGTGGCCTGGGGGTCGGTTCATAAGGCATGTTCCTCCGAGCACCATCCCCATCACCCAGAGGTGAATGCTCTGCAGCAGGGTCACGCCCAGGAGTACAAATTTGGCCACTTTTGGAGGGGCACTTCCTGTGGCCAGAGGAGCTGACTCTCTCCCCCTGCCCCCCACAGCTGGAGGAGCTGCCTCTCCCCTCACAGGGGTTCTGATGGTGGGGGGGCAGTAGCTATGCTCCTGCTTGCTTCCCCCTCTTGCACACACCCCTGCTCTGCAGCAAGCAGCACCAGCCTCTGTTAGCCACACAATGGGCACAATCAAGATAATCCAGAGGGGTGGAGATTTCATTGGTGGCCAGGGAGCCTGCAGCCCCCCCAGCAGGGCAGCAGAGCAAGGGAGGGGCAGCTTTACAGCTGGGGAGATGAAGTGGCAGAAGCAGGATTAGAACCCAAGTCTCCCCAGTTCTTAGTCTTGTGCCTATTCCACTACACCACAGTGCCAGACTAACACAGAGCCCTCTGCACTGCCTTAGTGCACCATGCACTGCAGGGGGGTACAGTGCATAGGGCAACCCCCAGGGACATAGCAGATGTGGGTTCTAATCCTGGCTCTGACACTTGGCCAAGTCTCTTCCTGTGCCCCTGCTGGGGATAATGGTGCTGCCCTTGGGCAAAGGCATTGTGGGGGGAGGGGGTGTTGGGAGGCCAGGCGGAGATGGGAGCTGCCTGCCAGCAGTGCATGGGCTGATAACTTGACAGCCCCATGCAGCTCTGCTGGGGTCTGAGTGCTGGCCAGGAACAGGGGGGAGTTGTGGCCCAGGAGCTGGGTATACTGGGGGGTGCAGGAAGATTCTTGGGACGGCAGGAGAATACAGAGTGGCCCCACTGAATGCCTCCTTCAGTGGCAGTGCCCCCTGTAGGCCAGTGAGGGGAGTCCTAAACCTAGTGCCCTGCCTGAGAACTGCTGAGTTCTGTGGGGCTTGGTACAGCTGCTCCACGGGGGATCATAACCAGCCCCTGCAGTGGGCACCCAAAGAGATGGGTAGGGAGCGCACACCTGGTGCTGCTCTCATTGCCTACCGGACAGCAGCGAGATAGGGACCAGCCCAACCCTTGGAAATGCACCTTCCTCCTCCGGGCCAGCGTGGCCTTTTATCAGCCCTCAGCTTTGGACTAAAGAACGAACGCAAAGGCAGAGAGAAGGAGACAATCGTGACATTTCCCTTCGCATAGACGGTCCCCCCTCCCCGCGACTCCACAACTGACCTGCTCTGGAACTGGCCTGGCCTAGAGTCGAGATTTTAGAGGCTGAAGCTGGAGACCTTTCCCCAGTAACTGCAGTGGCTCAAAGCCGTAGCGTCGCCAGTTTTGTGAAGGGGCTAAACTGTAGCCGGGCAAATCACATCTACAACGGAGTTTTCCATCCTGGCAGCTTCAGCGGGGTGAAAATCCCAGTGTAGCGAAGGCCATAAATTGTTCTCTCCAGTGTGTCTGGGAGCCTGGGGAAAGAGTCAAGGGAACATCCTGCTGCCAGATGTGTGTGGAAAGTCATATGATCCCCGAGTGCCAACGCAGCCAATGGCTCGTCTCTAAAAACATCTGGAAGAAAGGCACTGCTCAGCTGGCTCGTTGGTCTAGGGGTATGATTCTCGCTTAGGGTGCGAGAGGTCCCGGGTTCAAATCCCGGACGAGCCCATTTTCTTAGCACGTAGCAGCACCGTGACGGGCAGTGGGACGGATGAAGATTTTGCGGAACAAACTGACTTTCCCCACATAAATAATGTACGGAAAGTAAGTGAGACTTTTTATCTACAATTCCCCAATGACAGAAAAGTGGTGAAGTTGGATTAAAACACTCGCCTTTTTCCATTGCAACCCCACCCTGCCGTGCCGCCTGCTAGCGGCCCAGGAGAATGGGTATTCCACGCCCTGCCCTGGGCGGGGGCTGAGCGGGAGGGGAAGGGGCCCCTGTAACGCAGCAATAACAAAGTCAGGCCCATGACCAAACACTTGCCGATCAGCTGTAAAACTTTCCACCCAGAAAGCAGCTCGTACTCGTTTGTTTCTGATCTAGCCAGGTGTCTCCGTCTATTTGGACAAGCAACAGAGAAGCTTTGGGCCCGATGTTCCAGGATCTGAACACAAGACAGTGTTGGCCCCCGGCGGGATCTCATTCAGAGGGGCGAGGGGCAGAGCATCGCGCCTACCCAAAGGGAGCGACACGTTGGTTAAACTGGGCAGGAAAGGAAAGCTGTGGGCTCGGGTGGGGTTTGAATCTGGCACCTCCCAAACCTGGACACATACTTCTAGACCAACAAGCTAGCCAGGAAGACAGGGTGCTGGTGGCTTTTCTGAATGTCCCCCAAGCCACACTGAGACGGACGCTACGTATTAATGTGCTCAGCAGAGGCACAGGAGGGTTCCCGTGCATTGGCCTGGAACACAGTCAATATCCTCGCACCACAGGCGTCATTTACATCAAAACCTGCAGCCGTGTGGGGAGAGGGAGACTAACTGGCTGTTGAAAGCAACATTTCTCAGTAGCCTAGTAGATAGTAAAGGCTAAAGAGTAGATCTGAAGTCTCCCTAGCTTGGTAAGCCATAGCCCGGAGCTGGAGAAAGGAGACTTTTGTGCTCTGGCAGACCAGGTACCAGCTCCTGCCGACGTTCTCATGTGAACACTGACACACACATGGCTAGGACCAGTCTGGCTCAATGAGTGTTAGATTCATAGACGTTAAGGTCAGAAGGGACCATCATAGTCATCTAGTCGGACCTCCTGCACCTCGCAGACCACAGAACCTCACCCACCCACTCCTGTAACAGACCCCTCACCTCTGGCTGAGTTCCTGACGTCCTCAAATCATGGTTTAAAGGCTTCAAGTTACAGGGAATCCACCATTTACACTAGTTTAAACCTGCAGTGACCCGTGCCCCATACGGCAGAGGTATTAGAGTTATGAGAATGTGCTGAGACGTTATGGCAGGCCTGTGAGTTGCTGCCGGCATTAATCTCACCTGTAACATCTGTCTCCCGTATCGTCAGGTCATCTTTGAGCGTTTGCATTGTGAGCCTCTGTGCCAGCGTAACTCAGCAGAGGAGAGAGCCGTTAACCTGTGGGAAATGCTGGTCTCCAGCAGAAGGTGTTCTGCCCTGCCCCACGAGGAGACCCAGCGACGCCAGACAGATGATAGTGGAACGTTAAAGAGGACGAAAGATTGTGTTGTTTACTCTGCTCTCTCCCCCCATGAAGAGGAGACGTGTAAGTGAATCCCTCCCCTCAGCTGAGTTTGCAACGCGAAGTAGCATGGGGGGAAGGGAATAAAAACCCCTAACAAGGAGGAACTGGATCTCATTGCTGCTTGGACTCCTCTGGGGCTCAGGTTTCTAGGCATAAGCAAGGGATCCCCAGCTGCTTAGCCTGGGTTTGCCCTCAAGGACATACAGAGCTCGCTTATTACAGAAGCTTCTAGTACTCTGTGAAACTTCAGACTGGAACTCATTTGTGTATCTACCTGCTTTAACCTTGTAAATCACTTTCCTGTTTCCTTTCCCTAATTAATACATCTCAAGACCATTTACTGTAGGATTGGCTACAAGTATTGTCTTTGGTGTGAGATCTAAGGTGCCACTGACCTGGGGCGAGCGACTGGGAGTAACCCGAATATTGCTGTGATCTTTGATGTAAGGGATCATCTATCACAAAAAGAAGCTCACTGGGGTGGCCAGACAGATCAGCATATCCCCAGGGACTGTCTGTGACTCTACGTGAGGGAGTTTACACTTGATAATTGATGAAACCGAAGTATAGCACTCACCACCAAATTGGGGTTTGTGGGCTGGTTCTTAACAGTCTGCGCTGAGGTTGGGACTCGTGCCCTTGAGCCATTATGGGACATTTTGACAACTTTAATTATAGGCTCCATATACACAGAGAATAATTTGTGCTTTTGGTTTCCAGCGATGTTCAGAGCTTGTTGGTGTAGGGATGTGATTCTTGCTTATGGTGCCAGCAGGCTACGTCTCTCTCCCTCCTGACCAGGGTTTTTCAGGCTGCAAAGTTCCACACCTATATTGTAATATCCCCAGCAAGCCAGACTGCCTGAAAGGCCGGTGTCTGCACTTTGCTCTCTCCCCAAAGGCTAGTGTATCGGCTGCGGTTATGTTACACCCGACTCTTCGAAGCAGCCCCATTTATTCTTAGGGTGAAAGCGTTACAGAGAAGTCTCGTGGAGACAGACCCTGGAGAGACCTGGCCACTCCGCAGGGACCAATGCACCGCCCGAGCCTTCGCAGTGACTCACATGGCGTTGTCACACCAGTCGGGGGCGTTAGGCAGCAGGCGCAGGGCACAGGGGCCTTCGGTTGGCACGGTTAGAGCATGGCCCAAGTCCATCTGGCCAGCCCAGAGCGCAGCCAAGCTGCGGTGAACGCTGTGGTCCAGCTCTGTCTGTCTCAGTCTGACCTCCTTGGGCGGGTCCCAGATGAGAGCCCCGTCTCTCTGCAGCCGCCGGCTCTTACCTGGCACCTCACCCCTTCCCAGGCCTTTGTGCTCCAGCTGGGGTCTTTGCTCAGGTCCCTGCTGAGGGGCCGGGAAATCCATCTTCCTTGGGGGCGCTGGCTGCCAGGGGCCAATGTCCTGCCGACTGGATTTGCCAGTGACTTCTCGGATCCTCCACTGATACAGGGTCGGCCTCGGCCAGTCCTTTTTAATGAACCATCCCAGCTCAGAAAGCTGGGTGACATGCACGCCTAGGCCTCGTAGCCTGCCCTGTGAGCAAACAGTCCTTCTGCCCCCCACCCCCGCACTGGGTAGTCAAGCACAATATAGGGGAAACCGAGGCACATATCGGCTTAATAACAATATTACAGTCAATTCCCACTTTGTCCCAACACCCAACCCACTGCCCGAAAACCTCCCATTGCCCCCAGCTGGGACCTGGTTAGTTGTCTAGGGCCCCAGTGATCTTGCCCCGTCCGTGCAGTGAGCACATTGAGACGGACGAGGGAAGGTCACACCTCTTCCTACCCAACGCCGCTCCCTTACCAGCCGCTGCGAACCGAGGGGAACGTGGCAGCTGGGCACAAGCGCCAATACCCCTGAACTCTGGGCATGTTCTGCTCTCGGGGTGGGCTGACCGGGAGCGGGGCTGCAATCCACCCCGGGCACCTGGCTTCCCTCCCCCAGCTGTAGAATGGGCTCGTGTGCTGTACCCAGGGCACAATCCAGACCAAGGAGTAGCTGTGTCACCCCTGCCCTGTAACCTGGGGCGCTCTTTACACCGCGTTGCTGCTGTGGCCTCCAGTCCTGCACCGCTCCCGCATGCGAGTCACTCCCAGCGACGTCTGTGTGTGATCTGCAGCCAGCCACAGCCCGGCTCTTCCCAGCCTGGGTTATCCTGCAGGGTGACCCAACACACCCCCAGGCCTCAGATTTCCCCCAGAAATGTAGGTCCTGCACTGCCAGCCCACGCCTGGGCAGTCCACGTATCTGAAGCCTATTATTACTGAAAGGGCCAATATCCCAGCTTTTCAATAGATATCCAGACAGCTCAGCGTAACACACTGGATTAGCTACGACAACAAACCAAGTGTATTAGCTACAAAGAGAGCGATTTTCAGTGAGGCCCAGCAAGGAGGGGGAAGAGTCAGACACGGTCGCAAGAAACATAAAGATAAAACAGTTACAGGTGCCCAACTTCACAAACTCTATTAGAGTCAAAGCAAAGTTGTCTGGCCAGGTGCCTCCAGCAGTCTCCCTGACCAATCCCTAGAGGTCAGGACGCCGCCTCCTGCAGAGTCCAGCAACCGCTTCCTTTGTCTTTTCCGGTGCAGAGAATGCGATGGGCGGGGGGAGAGAGAGGGGCGTCTGCCCCTCCTTTTCATAGTCCTGTCCCCCCAGCTCCAGCTGGGAGCCTGACGACAGGCCGCCTGTGAGGACGGGAACCCTACGCCGCTTCTTTGCTAAGATGTAGATTTTTGCCCCTGCCCAAGAATGGGCACTGAGCAGGTAATGTCACACGTCAGGCTGCTCCATGCACTTCGCCAGGATTTACTCATCAGCAAATGCTGAGTTTTTAAACGCCTCCCAAGGCATTCCTCAGGGTGTGAGCACAGGGTATATTCTGTCACAGCTCCCCACTCACAGCATGGCCCATCACGAACGCAGCATCCTTCTAAAGGGAGACGCAAGCAACGGGCCCCTTATGCAGCCGGGGACTGGTTTTGTGGGGACTCTGGTTTGCTTGAAGTGGCTTGACTCAGGGTCTAGGGGATATTGTGTCTGAGCCACCCACGGTGTAAACTCTAAGTGCTGTAAAGTCAGGGCCGAGGAGCCGGGGAAAGAACCGTTCAGCTGCTTGAACCTCAGAGGCCACATGGGCTTGTGGTTTCCAGCACTGCCAAGGTCTCCTCTAAGAAAACATCTGGCAGAAACATTTCCCAGCTGGCTTGTTGGTCTAGGGGTATGATTCTCGCTTAGGGTGCGAGAGGTCCCGGGTTCAAATCCCGGACAAGCCCACTTTTGATGGCTGGGGGGATCTGCCAGAACGAAGCGATTTCCCCCAAGAAGAGAAGCTTGGTGAAAAGGGGGAAGTTTATTGCCTAAAATCCACGGCAGTGCCCAGCCTGGCTGCCAAGCCACATCCCAGCTGGACGCGTTCGATTAACGTTCCCCCGTCGCACTTTCCTGATGCTCAATAGAGCCAAATGTTTTGGGGTCTCCTCCTGCCTGGCCGACCTTAGAGCAAAAGCCACGGGTGGCCCTTGGAGTCTCTCAGGGCCTCCCCCAAGCTCCCCCCCATGTTGCTCTGACACCCCACACCGCGGGTGGCTGGTTTCCATCGCCGGCTCCGCTACCGTTTCTATTCGGCTGCCAAAGCCGAGCTGATCTCCTGGGTGGGAATGTTTCAGCTGGTGCCAGTTAACACGCAAAGGAGAGACGACCCCGTAAGCCGTGATGTGGCCTTGGAAGCCAGGTTTGGGCACTGCTGTGCTATCCCTGGGTATCATAAGGGCCCTGCTGCACCGGGCAGCCGCATGCCCCCGTCACGTCCCCGCCGCGCTGGGCAGCCGCATGCCCCCATCACGTCCCCGCCGCGCCAGGCACCCCAATGCCCCCATCACGTCCCCGCCGCGCCGGGCATCCCAATGCCCCCATCACGTCCCCGCTGCGCCAGGCACCCCAATGCCCCTGTCACGTCCCCGCGCACTGAGCAGCCGCGTTCCCCTATCACGTCCCCGCCACACTGAGCACCCCAATGCCCCCAGTCATGTCCCCAGCGTGCTGGGAACCCCAATGCCCCCATCACGTCCCCCCTGTGCTGGGCAGCCATGTGCCCCCGTCACGTCCCCCCTGCGCTGGGCACCCCAATGCCCCCATCATGTCCCCGCCACGCCGGGCAACCGCATTCCCCCGTCACATCCCCGCCGCGCCGGGCAGCCCCGTGCCCCTGTCACGTCCCCGCCGCGCTGGGCAGCCGCGTGCCCCTGTCACGTCCCCACCACGCTGAGCACCCCAATGCCCCCGTCATGTCCCCGCCGTGCTGGGCAGCCGCGTGCCCCCGTCACGTCCCCGCCGCGCCGGGCAGCCACATGCCCCCGTCACGTCCCCGCGCACTGGGCAGCCGCGTTCCCCTGTCACGTCCCCGCCACGCTGAGCACCCCAATGCCCCCAGTCACGTCCCCACCACGCTGGGCACCCCAATGCCCCCGTCACGTCCCCCCTGTGCTGGGCAGCCGCATGCCCCTATCACGTCCCTGCCGCGCTGGGCACCCCAATGCCCCCGTCACGTCCCCCCTGCGCCGGGCACCCCAATGCCCCCGTCACGTCTCCGCCGTGCTGTTCCTCTCCCCAGACTCCGTTTTGGTGCCACGCACAGTGTGGCCAAGCCTGCAGCTGTCTGGGCACGTGCCGAGCCCGGCGGGACGGGAGCGGAGGGGAAAGACGGCAACGGGAAATGTAGGCTCCAAATCTCTCCTGCCGCGAGACCCCAGCGGTGCCACAGACCCCAAAGGGAAGGGCTGGGACAGGGTCCGAGGGGGAACGCGCTGGGGTGCACGGGGCAGGACGCCCCTGCGGGGCTGCTCTGTCTCCTGGCGGAAAGGAGGGGAGCAGGTGACAGCCGCCCACTGGGATGCCTCTGGATTCACGGCCCCATGACCCACCACCCTGAGGCCCTTCCACCCAGCCCCACTGAACAGGAGCAGGCTGCCAGCCGCCCCCTGCCCTTTCACCCCCCGGAATCCCCTAGAGTCCACACAATCGGCTCTCGGCTGCGCGGCCAACAAGATTACCCTCTCAGGGGGCTTAGGGGACAGGAGGTAAGGGGCTTAGAGCCCCTAATCCCAAACTTTGTCCGTAGGAAGCTCAGGCTTAATGCCTGATCCCCCCATGAGCCCTTAAGTGGCTTGTCCCCCTGGGGATTGTATATTAGAAGGGGGGAGGGAGCCGGGGCAGGCTCCGTGCAGCGCTCCCGGCCGGCAGGATGTCGGGGGAAGAAGACTTTTACCTCTTTGAGAACGTCTCCTCGGTGGGGCCCTGGGACGGGCCCCAGTACCACATCGCCCCACTCTGGGCCTTCTACTTCCAGACGGCCTTCATGGGCTTCGTGTTCTTCGCCGGCGTGCCCCTCAACGTCATCGTCCTCGTGGTCACCATCAAGTACAAGAAGCTGCGGCAGCCGCTCAACTACATCCTGGTCAACATCTGCCTGGGGGGCTTCATCTTCTGTTCCTTCTCCGTCTTCATGGTCTTCATCTCCAGCTCCCAGGGCTACTTCATCTTCGGGCGGCAAGCCTGCGCCCTGGAGGCCTTCCTAGGCTCCGTTGCAGGTAACGCAGGGAGAGGGCCTCGTGGGCGAGCCGGGAGGGGGTCCCAGAAGCTGAGGGCTGTGGTGTGGGCTCAGAGGGGTTGCCGGGGGGCACTGTGGGGCATCCGTGAAGCCAGAACCGTTTGCACCAGCTAGGCATCTGCCTCTAGTTTTTATTTGTTTCCCTCCTTCCCCTGCCTGGGCCACAAAGGGGCCACGCTCCGCAGCGGGGGCTGCTCTGGGGACGAGGAAGATCCGAGCAGAGGCAGGAAGCGCTGGGCAGCCCAGGGGTGAAGATCCAAGCACACAGCTGCTCTGGGCTATCGGCACCCGTGATCACAAGCCTCTGACTGCCAGGAGCTGGGAATGGGCGACAGGGGATGGGTCACTTGATGATTCCCTGTTCTGTTCATTCCCTCGGGGGCACCTGGCACTGGCCGCTGTCGGCAGACAGGAGACTGGGCTAGATGGACCCTTGGTCTGACCCAGTCCGGACGTTCTTATGATGCTGTGAGCACAATTAGGCAGCTGATTTCTTTTAATGCTCAGGCCCGAGTAGAACAGAATGGGGGAGGGCCGCCCCCGGGGGAAATCAAGAGCAACAGTGGGGGACTGTGACGGAGCAGGGAGCAGGGCAGATTTGACCTGGGAATGTTGCAGGGGGGTTGCAGTGGGGATGTGGGACTTCCCTTGAAGGGAGCTACCTGAGCTGTAACCTGAGCCAGGAACGGGGGTGGGGAGAATTAACACCTTCTGCCCGGGAGACTGAACAAAGGAGAGGAGCAGCGGGAGGGGCTGGGAGTTTAGTTTCAGTTTGGGCTGGGTGGTGCAACGCAGGGAACCCCAAGCTGGGGTCTAAGCTCCCTGAACCTCCCAGAGGGACCTAATTGAGGGGGGTCTGGTCGTACCTACACGCTCTGCTTGAGACTGTGTTCCTGTCCTTAAATAAACCTTCTGCTTTACTGGCTGGCTGAGAGTCGCAGTGAATCTCGGGAAGAGGGGTGCAGGGCCCTAACTCCCCCACAATCCGCAACAACTGGTGGCAGCGGCGGGATCTACTGCACCCCGTGGACGGCGCTTCCTGCAGTAAGTGACTGGGGAGCAGTAAAACGAAGGGGGATTGACGGGGACCAGGCGTGCTGAAGAGTGAGAGAGAGACGGTTATTACCCCTGGGAGTGTGTGACCAGCGAGAAGGACTTTTGCAGTAACAGGGTCCCCCGGGGGGATCGCAGCGAGTGGTCCCAGGGGCGGAGGAGTCTGCAGCTCGACCCTGGCAGAGAGGTGGTGACCTCGAGAAGGGCTGGCACACTAGGGGTCCCCCTGGGAACTGTGGGGAGCTGTGAGCACACAGGCCGGTGAGTGGCCAGCAGGAAGATGTATGCCAAGCGGCTTAAGAGCGACCTGGTGGAGCTGTGCAAGCAGAGGCGGCTGCGCATTGGGAGGCTCACCAAAGAACAGCTCATTGCCCAGCTGGAGGCGGAAGATCGTGCGAATGAACTGATCCCTGTGTCTCAGGGAAGCAGCCTGGCAAATGCAGCGCAGGCACCAGTGTCTGTCCCAGCTGGGAGTGGTCAGCCCGCTGCTGAGGGCTTCCCGAGACCCCTCCTTCCTATGCCTAGGGGAAGGGTGGGGAGGAGCCCAGCAAATACCGAAGGCGCTGTGACCCCCCCGGCCAGCAGGGGGTCCCCCCGGCGAAGCTCGCCGGCCAGCAGAGGATCCTCCCGGCGACGTTCGGCATCCGGGGAGCGGAATTGGCTGGAATGGGAGAAAGAGCTAAAACTGAGAGAGCTGGAGGATCGTGAACGACAGAGACAGCATGAACGGGAGGAGAAAGAGAGACAGCATCAGCGTGAACGGCAGGAGAAAGAGAGACAGCATCAGCGTGAAGAGAGACAGAGACAGCATGAACGGGAGGAGAAAGAGAGACAGCATCAGCGTGAACGGGAGGAGAAAGAGAGACAGAGACAGGAGAATGAGAGACAGCGTCAGCATGACCTGGAACTGGCGAGATTGAAGGGCAGCGAACCCCCGGCTGCGGTGAGTGAGGGGGGACCCAGGACTGCACGGAGCTTTGATAAGTGCATCATGGCCCCATACAAGGAGGGGGAGGACATGGATGACTTCCTGGAGGCCTTTGAGACGGCCTGCGAGCTGCACCGGGTGGATCCCGCGGACAGACTCCGGGTCCTTACCCCCTTACTGGACCCCAAATCCGTGGCATTGTACCGCCAACTGGGAGAGGCAGAGAAAGGGGACTACGAACTATTCAAAAAGGCCCTGCTACGAGAGTTTGGGCTGACTCCTGAGATGTACCGGGAAAGGTTCCGGGGTCAAGATAAAACCCCTGAGATCTCATATTTGCAACTAGCCGTCCGCATGGAAAGATACGCCAGCAAGTGGGCTGGTGGGGCCCAGACGAAGGAGGACCTGATTAAACTGCTGGTACTGGAGCAACTGTATGAGCGGTGCCCATCCGACCTGAGGCTGTGGTTGGTGGACAGAAAGCCAGAGAACCCGCGACACGCCGGGCAGCTGGCTGATGAGTTTGTAAAGAGCCGGTCAGGGGGTGGCAGGGAGGAGCCCCAAAGGAACAGGCCCGCCGCGATGCAGAGAGAGAGTCACCCTGGGACCTCCCAAAGGGGGAATATGGGGAATCCCCTCCCACGGGGAAGGCCCAGCATCAGGGACAACCGACCGGCTCGAGGGGACCCACGGGACCTGAGCTGCTATTACTGCGGCCGAAGAGGCCACGTTCGGGCCCAGTGCCCCAAGCTCAAGGACAGACTGAGCAGACCGAACCCGCACCGGGTTAACTTGGTAGAGGCCCAGACGGACGAGGGGCAGGCTTCCCACGCAAGAGGGGCTGGCAGCTTATCAACTGCTCAAGAGAGAGAAGGGCCCCCGGCCAGCTTCTCTGGGGGGCCAGATGCTCCGGATTCAAAGTTCTCCGTTTACAGGGTTGGCGCGGGGCTGTCCCTGCGGAGCGAGTGCCTTGTTCCCCTGGAGGTGGATGGGAAGAAAGTTTATGGATACTGGGACACGGGCGCAGAGGTGACACTGGCCCGGCCCGAGGTGGTGGCCCCAGATCGGGTGGTGCCCAACACCTTCCTGACCCTGACCGGGGTGGGCGGGACCCCATTCAAGGTTCCCGTAGCGAGGGTACACCTGAAATGGGGGGCCAAGGAGGGCCCCAAGGACGTGGGAGTGCACCACCATTTGCCCACTGAGGTGTTGATGGGGGGGGACCTAGAGGACTGGCCAAGCAGCCCCCAGACCGCCTTAGTCGTGACCCGTAGCCAGAGCCGGCGAGGGGCACTACGCCCTGACCTTGGGAAGGATGTCCCACCGGAGGCACCGAACCCTTCCCGGGTGGGGAGGGAACACCCAAGGACAGGCCGCGGGGTGGCTGGGGCTTCCGACCCAGCCGACGAGAGGGAGCAGGTCCCCATCCCTTCCTCAGCCGCCGAGTTCCAGGCCGAGTTGCAGAAGGACCCCTCCCTGCGGAAGCTAAGGGGCCTGGCTGACCTCAGTGTGGGACAGACCATGAGGAGAGGATGCAAGGAGAGGTTCCTGTGGGAGAAGGGGTTCCTGTACCGAGAGTGGGCTCCCCCGGGGGAAGTGGAGTCGTGGGGGATCAGGAGGCAGCTGGTGGTTCCCCAGAAGTTTCGCCACAAGCTACTGTACCTGGCCCATGACACCCCTCTCGCAGGGCACCAGGGGATCCGGCGCACCAGGCAGAGGCTGCTACAGAACTTTTACTGGCCCGGGGTCTTCACCAACGTCCGGCAGTACTGCCGATCCTGTGACCCCTGCCAGAGGGTGGGGAAGGCCCGGGACAAGGGGAAGGCAGCATTGAGACCTTTGCCCATCATAGAGGAGCCTTTCCAGAAGGTGGCCATGGACATAGTGGGACCTCTCAGCAAGACGACCCGGTCTGGGAAGAAATACATCCTGGTGGTGGTAGATTTCGCCACCCGCTACCCCGAGGCAGTGCCCTTATCGTCCATTGAAGCAGACACTGTGGCGGATGCGCTGCTGACCATTTTCAGCCGAGTGGGGTTCCCCAAGGAAGTCTTGACGGACCAAGGGTCCAACTTCATGTCGGCCCTGCTCCGGTGCTTGTGGGAGAGATGTGGGGTCCGGCACAACTGGGCCTCAGCATATCACCCCCAATCCAACGGGCTGGTGGAGAGGTTCAATGGGACGCTAAAAATGATGCTGAAAACATTTATGAATCAGCACCCGCAGGACTGGGACAAGTACTTACCTCACCTGCTGTTTGCGTACAGGGAGGTACCCCAGGAGTCTACCGGGTTTTCGCCTTTCGAACTGCTATATGGAAGGCGGGTAAGGGGGCCCCTCGACCTGATGAGAGACGAATGGGAGGGGAAGGCCACTCCTGACGGAGAGTCGGTGGTGGAGTATGTCCTGACCTTCCGGGAACGACTTGCCGAGCTCATGGGCCTGGCCAGGGAGAATCTGGCCAGAGCCCAGAGGAAGCAGAAGGTCTGGTATGACCGCACAGCACGGGCCCGCGCCTTCGCCACTGGGGATCAGGTGATGGTCCTCATCCCCGTGAGGAAAAACAAACTCCAGGCCGCCTGGGAAGGGCCCTTCAAGGTTGTCAAGCAACTAAACGAGGTAAACTATGTGGTGGAGCTGTCGAACCGGGCACACCACCACCGGGTGTACCATGTGAATATGATGAAGCCATATTATGACAGGGGGAATATGGTGTTGGCCGTGTGTGGACAGTGGGAGGGGCAGGGAGATGACCCTTTAGTAGATCTATTCCCTGGGACAAGAGTTGGCTTCCCCCTGGAAGCAATTCCCCTCTCTGATCGGCTAACCCCTGCCCAGCGAGCTGAGATCGGAGGGGTGCTGCATCTGTACCAGCAGCTGTTTTCCAACCAGCCTGGACGCACTAATCTGACTGTCCACCGGGTGCAGACAGGATCGCACCCGCCTATAAAATGCTCCCCCTTCCGAGCCACAGGGAAAACTGCTCAGGACCTGGAAAGAGAGGTCAATGACATGCTGGCTTTGGGGGTGATCCAGCCGTCTTCCAGCCCTTGGGCCTCGCCGGTGGTGCTGGTCCCCAAAAAGGACGGGTCGATCCGGTTCTGTGTGGACTATCGGAAGCTCAATGCCATCACTGTAGCCGATGCCTACCCCATGCCCAGGCCGGACGAGCTCCTAGACAAGCTGGGAGGTGCTCGGTACCTTACCACCATGGATCTTACAAAGGGCTATTGGCAAGTGCCGCTGGATGCAGATGCCAGGCTGAAATCGGCCTTTGTCACCCCTCTGGGGCTCTATGAGTTCCTGACCCTGCCCTTCGGCCTCAAGGGAGCGCCGGCCACCTTCCAGCGCCTGGTGGATCAGCTACTGAGGGGGATGGAGAGTTTTGCCGTGGCGTATATCGATGACATCTGTGTCTTTAGCCAGACCTGGGAGGACCACATATCCCAGGTTAGACAAGTGCTGGACCGACTCCAGAAGGCTGGGCTGACCGTAAAACCGGAGAAGTGCAAGGTGGGGATGGCTGAGGTATCCTACCTAGGCCACCGGGTGGGAAGCGGCTGCCTAAAGCCGGAACCAGCCAAAGTGGAGGTGATCAGAGACTGGCCCGCTCCTCAAACCAAAAAGCAGGTCCAAGCCTTTATTGGGATGGCGGGGTACTATCGGAGGTTCGTGCCCCACTTTAGCGCCATAGCCGCCCCCATCACTGAGCTGTGCAAGAAGGGGAAGCCAGACAAAGTGGTCTGGACCGAGGAGTGCCAGGAGGCTCTCCGGGCGCTGAAGGAGGCTCTGGTCAGTGGCCCAGTTCTGGCAAACCCAGACTTTGACAAGCCCTTTATGGTGTTCACCGACGCCTCAGACACAGGACTGGGGGCGGTGTTAATGCAGGAGGATGAAAAGGGGGAGAGACACCCCATCGTGTACCTGAGCAAGAAGTTACTACCCCGGGAGCAGAACTACGCGGCCATCGAGAAGGAATGCCTGGCCATGGTGTGGGCCCTCAAGAAACTAGAGCCATATCTCTTTGGGCGTCACTTCACCGTGCACACCGACCACTCTCCCCTGACCTGGCTGCACCAGATGAAAGGAGCCAACGCCAAGCTCCTGAGATGGAGCCTGCTCCTGCAGGATTATGACATGGACGTGGTCCATGTGAAGGGACGTGACAACCTGATAGCGGACGCGTTGTCCCGGAGAGGGAGCCCTGAACTTCCCCAGGTCACTGGTCAGAGTGACCCCGCTCAGCTCAGTCTCGAAGGGGGGAGAGATGTGACGGAGCAGGGAGCAGGGCAGATTTGACCTGGGAATGTTGCAGGGGGGTTGCAGTGGGGATGTGGGACTTCCCTTGAAGGGAGCTACCTGAGCTGTAACCTGAGCCAGGAACGGGGGTGGGGAGAATTAACACCTTCTGCCCGGGAGACTGAACAAAGGAGAGGAGCAGCGGGAGGGGCTGGGAGTTTAGTTTCAGTTTGGGCTGGGTGGTGCAACGCAGGGAACCCCAAGCTGGGGTCTAAGCTCCCTGAACCTCCCAGAGGGACCTAATTGAGGGGGGTCTGGTCGTACCTACACGCTCTGCTTGAGACTGTGTTCCTGTCCTTAAATAAACCTTCTGCTTTACTGGCTGGCTGAGAGTCGCAGTGAATCTCGGGAAGAGGGGTGCAGGGCCCTAACTCCCCCACAATCCGCAACAGGGACGCTGGCGGGAAGTGAGCGGGGATCGGGCCCCCAGGCTTAGGGTGTTGGACCAACCTTCTGTGGTTCCCCTGGGATGCCCGCATGACCTGCGGCTCTGGGTGGAGCTGGGAACTGGGAGGGGGGTAGGAGAAGAGAGCAGGCACCCCCATATTCCCAGAGAAGCCCCAGGGCGGGCAGGCCTCTTCAGCCATCCTGTCGCTGTCCTTTACTGCATCTTCTCCGGTCCCCTGCAGTGCCAGGCATCAGAGCGGGCGCAAGCTCCGGATACATGGCAGTGTCATAGCTTCCGAAGGGCCCAGCACCCGCGAGGGGCGATTTCCCACTGCCTTCCCCGGCGGCTGGACAGAGCCAGTCCAGGGGGAGCCCTGGGCAGCCAGGCTGCAGCGCTGGGAGGGGCGCTGCGCTAGGCTGCAGAAGACCAGGTGACCGTGGCAGCCTCGCAGATCCAGTTGCAGGATCGGGGCCGGAGATTTTCACCTTCCTTCACAAACTGGCCCCTGGGGTGACCAGGCTGCTGTCACTGCTGGCTTCGCTCCGAAGCCAAACCCGGAGACTTTGCCGCGTTCCCCGGGTCTGGCGGATACTCCACAATCCAGGGGGATGAGGCGAAGGGGGACAAAATGACTTTCCAGGCAGCCTCTGCTGCGACCCGTCCCCAGACAAACTCACCCGGCTCCCCAGCCCCGCTGAGAGGCGAGAGGAGTTTCCGTCAGCTGTTTCCCCGGGTCGCTCTGCCTGCAACAAATGCATGTGGAGAAAGGGCCGTTCCTCTGCCCCCCACCAGTGTCCAGAAGCGTCTCTGGCGGGGAAGCAGGGGGTCCGGCTAATGGGGAAACAGGGGAAACATGGGGCAGAGGTTCAACAGGCCAGCTCCACATCGGCTGACCTGCTCTCAGCATCCTGCCCCAGGAACCCAGGATGCCAGCGAGGTGGGTTCGGGGGTCCCTGGGCGCAGGGCGGGGCTGAGGGCGCAAGGGGATGCTGGACTCTAGGGCTGTATGAGTTAATCTCCCTGTGCCTTCCCCAGGCCTGGTCACCGGGTGGTCCCTGGCCTTCCTGGCCTTTGAGCGCTACATCGTCATCTGCAAACCCTTCGGGAACTTCCGCTTCAGCTCCAAGCACGCCCTGATGGCGGTGGCGGCCACCTGGGTCATCGGCATCGGCGTCTCCATCCCGCCCTACTTCGGGTGGAGCCGGTAGGAGCCGGGGTGGGGGCTGGGGGCCGGGGCGTCCGAGAGGAGAGAAGGAGCTCCCCCCGCCAGCCGCCCCAGTGTGCCCTGGGCCTGCCTCTTTCCAGTCCCTTTGCCCAGCCTCGTGGCATCGCCTGGCAAATGCCCCTGCCAAGAGGGAGCAGATGTTTGGGAGCCTCCCTAGCCCCATGGCAGAGTGCCTGGCAGGCTGACCCACTAGCCGGCTCTGCAGGGAGCTGGTGGTGTGCAAAGCCTCTCGCTCCAAACGGGTTCAGAAGCAGCTTTGCCAACCGCCAGCTTGGCACCCCGATGCCAGCGTGGGGGGCTGGGCTATTTGGTCTGATCTCTCGGCTCAAGCTCGGGCTGGGCAGGGCACGCGCTGGCCCCAGGAGGTCAGGAGCCGCCAGGCCTCAAAATCTCGTCATTCTGAGTCCTCTCTTGCTCGCCCATGGCTGGAGTAGCCAGGCTCACGATCGGCCGGGGAGCAAGGAACCTTCTCCCACCTGCCGGTGCAATAGCTGTGCTGCTGGGAGCAGAGGGGCCGCTTTCTGCTGGGGAACGAGCCACGCCAAACGGGGCAGAGGGTGGGTGGCCCTGCCTATCCCCCCAGCCCTGGCCAGCGGAGGTGTTGGGCTGTGCCGGCTGCACAAGGCCGAGCGAGCTCTGGGGAAGTGCTGTGCCCTCCGTCTTGCAGGTTCATCCCCGAAGGCCTGCAGTGCTCCTGCGGCCCGGACTGGTACACGGTGGGGACCAAGTACAGGAGCGAATATTACACCTGGTTCCTCTTCATCTTCTGCTTCATCGTGCCCTTCTCGCTCATCTGCTTCTCCTACTCCCAGCTGCTGGGCGCCCTCCGAGCTGTAAGTACCCGCTGCACAGAGACAGGACGTGGAGAGCCAGGTCATGCTGCCAGTTCCCAGGGCACCTGTCTGCTTGCAAGTGTGCGGTGTGCGTGAGACGGGAGGGCTGCACACTGGTGAGTGTGCGGTGTGCATGAGATGGGAGGATTGCACGCTGGTGAGTGTGCGGTGTGAGTGTGAGATGGGAGGGTTCACCCTGACGAGTGTGCAGTATGCATGTGACAGGAGGGTTGCACGCTGGCAAGTGCGCGTGTGAGACGGGAGGGTTGCACGCTGGCAAGTGTGCAGTGTGCGCATGAGACGGAGGGGTGCACGCTGGCAAATGTGCGGTGTGCGTGAGACGGGAGGGTTGCACACTGGCGAGTGTGCGGTGTGTGTGAGACCGGAGGGTTGCACGCTGAGTGTGCAGTGTGTGTGTGAGACGGGAGGGTTGCACACTGGCGAGTGTGCGGTGTGTGCGTGAGACGGGAGGGTTGCACGCTGGCGAGTGTGCGGTGTGTGTGTGTGTGAGACCGGAGGGTTGCATGCTGGCGAGTGTGCGGTGTGTGTGTGTGAGACCGGAGGGTTGCATGCTGATGAGTGTGCGGTGTGTGTGTGAGACAGGAGGGTTGCACACTGGCGAGTGTGCGGTGTGTGTGAGACCAGAGGGTTGCACGCTGATGAGTGTGCATTGTGTGTGTGAGATGGGAGGGTTGCACGCTGGTGAGTGTGCGGTGTGTGTGCGTGAGACGGGAGGGTTGCACGCTGGCGAGTGTGCGGTGTGTGTGTGAGATGGGAGGGTTGCACGCTGATGAGTGTGCGGTGTGTGTGTGTGAGACCGGAGGGTTGCACGCTGGCGAGTGTGCGGTGTGTGTGTGAGACCGGAGGGTTGCACGCTGATGAGTGTGCAGTGTGTGTGTGAGACGGGAGGGTTGCACGCTCATGAGTGTGCGGTGTGTGTGTGAGAGACCGGAGGGTTGCACGCTCATGAGTGTGCGGTGTGTGAGACCGGAGGGTTGCACGCTGATGAGTGTGCGGTGTGTGTGTGTGAGACGGGAGGGTTGCACGCTCATGAGTGTGCGGTGTGTGTGTGAGAGACCGGAGGGTTGCACGCTCATGAGTGTGCGGTGTGTGAGACCGGAGGGTTGCACGCTGATGAGTGTGCGGTGTGTGTGTGTGAGACGGGAGGGTTGCACGCTCATGAGTGTGCGGTGTGTGTGTGAGAGACCGGAGGGTTGCACGCTCATGAGTGTGCGGTGTGTGAGACCGGAGGGTTGCACGCTGGCGAGTGTGCGGTGTGTGTGTGAGACCGGAGGGTTGCACGCTGATGAGTGTGCGGTGTGTGAGACGGGAGGGCTGCACGCTGATGCATGTGATTGCTTGGCAGCTCTGACAGTCTGACTGGGTTGATATTTTGCCTCTAGCTGTCTCTGATGTTAGAAAATGCTGGTCCGTCTAGTGAGGAGCGTGCCAAAGAGGCTCCCAGACAGACAGACGGACGGAAGGGTGTCCACAGAGCCCCCGCCACCGGGCCAGTTCAGAGTTGCTTGTCTAACACCCATGGCTGCAGGGACCGGTCCGTGGGCTTGGTCTGTAACATTGTCAGGGCCTGCTGCCCCCACAGGGAGAGCGGCTCATGCCAGTGGCTGCGAGCAGCCGGCTCTCAGGCTGGGGCTCGAAGGCACCATCCCATCCCAAGGACCTGAGGGAGCGTGCCTTTCTGGTAACTAAATCCAGGGTGGACGGGGCGCTGTGACTCCTGGAGGAATCCCCCGGGTACGACTTCTCCCCGTTGGAGTCGGAGCTGGGGCCAGGCGAGCGGCGGGGAGGGAAATCAGACCTGCCACGAGGGGGCGAGGGACCGTCCGGCCGATCCAACCCTGGTTCAGCAGCCCCGCTCTCCAGAGCTACCCCGGTGGAGGAGGGGGCTAGGGAAGGGGTGCCTGGGACCCTGCCGCTCATGGTGGGTTGCCTGCAGGTAGCGGCCCAGCAGCAAGAGTCGGCCACCACCCAGAAGGCGGAGCGGGAGGTGTCCCGCATGGTGGTGGTGATGGTGGGCTCCTTCTGCGTCTGTTGGGTGCCCTACGCGGCCATGGCCATGTACATAGTGAACAACCGCAACCACGGCCTCGACTTGCGCCTCGTCACCGTCCCTGCCTTCTTCTCCAAGAGCTCCTGTGTCTACAACCCCATCATCTACTGCTTCATGAACAAACAGGTGAGCGTTCCCTTCCTTGGCGTGCGCCACGGACCAGGCCTGCCCCGGCCCAAGTCCCGTGGGGTCCCTGAGAGCGGGGTCTGGAGCAGCCCAAGTCCCTTCCCAGGCGCAGCCAGGATCGGAGCTGGAGAAGTGGGTGGTTGCCCAGAGAGGTGCATGGAGCCTGCCCTGGCAGTCACTGGGTCATGATATGAACCACGGGCCCGACCTCCGGCCTGGCTGAGAGCACGGGCAGGGCAATGGGGCTGTGCTGACGCCAGGTTCTGCTCGGGTCCCTGCTCTGAGTCCCCAGGAAATGGCTGGGGAGGGCTAGGGGGCAGAGGGCCTGGCCAGCACTGTGCCCGGGCGGAGAGCAGAGGGCAGGCAGAGGGTCTGCACCTAGGAGTCATAGAGTTTAAGGCCAAAAGGGCCCGTTAGTTTATCTAGTGTGAGGCCATCACCAGCCCCCAGACGCCCTCTGGGGAGCCAATGACTTCAGTCCTCAGGTGACACAACTGTCATGAGCCACAGGCAGAAAACAGGGGAGACTGAGGCCTGGTCTACATGACAAAGTGAGGTCGGCTTAGCCACGTTGCTCAGGGCTGTGAAAAATGCCACGCCTTGTGCGAGGTAACTAAGCCGGTGTCAGCCCTGGTGTAGACAGTGCTAGGCCGCCGGTAGAAATTCCTCCCTCAACCTAGCTGCCACCTCTCAGAGAGGTGGATTTACCCGAGCTGATTAGGCGTGAGCTGCCCAGGCGATGCCAGCAGGAGACCCCGCCCCCTGCTGCTGAGGAAGGTGAGCCTCCCCCCCCCACACACACACAGGTCCCTGCCAATCTGTGGGGAAATTCCTTCCCCATCCCAACTCTGGGGTCAGCTGAGGATTAGCCGGACCCGCCGGGCGGGCACTGAGAGAGAGGGTTCTCGGGAGAACAGGCCTACCCTGGCCGGTCTGCTGCTGGCAATGCAAAGACTCCCAGGGGTCCATGCGTGTGGACACTTCCTTGTGGAGCCCGCGAGCCGAGGCCAGAGGGCTAGCAGCAGCCGCCTGGCCTGGATGGGGGGCAGCGCAGCAGAACCCAGCCCCCCTTCAGGATGCTCCAACCCACAGCCAGGAGCAAGTGCTCTACAAAACGGCGTCCCTGTGGGGCGGGAGGGGGGAGGAAGGGGCCTGCGAAGTCCTGCTGCGACCCTTTGATGCTGTGACGGTGCTGCCCGTGGGAGCCCGCTGAGGTCACTCAATTAGGGTGAACTGGAAACAAAACGGGGCAGACAAACCCCAAACGCTGGTGGATATTCCAATACTTAGATTTACCTGCACAAAACAGCTCCTGTATTACCTCACTGGTTACTCAGAGTCCAAACAACACAGTTCCCTTAAAGTGCCCAGCCTCAGGCCTCCGTCCAGACACACCTGTCAGATATGATGATTATTGAAAATCTGATCTCATCATATAAAAGAAAAGGTTCTTCCGACCCCAAAGGATCAGCCACACACCCAGGTCTGATTATAACTTAGATCTTACCCAAAATACACGCTATAGTCAATTCTTATTAACGAAACTAACATTTATTAAAAAAGAAAAGAGAGAGAGTGTTGGTTAAAATATCAATATACAGACAGACTTGAATACAATTCTTGAGGTTCAGACACAGCAGAGATGCGTTTGTGGTTGCCAAAAATCCTTTTAGAAATAGTCCAGAGGTTATAGTCCAATGTCCACGTTCAGGGTGACTCCAGTCAGTGACTGGGGATCTCAATCCATATTGCTCAGGATTTCCCCCTCTTGAAACCCAAAGCAGATCTGAGATGAAGCAGGATCGTGTCCCAGGGTTTTTATACATTTCCAGCAGCCTCTTGGCCTGAGAAAACAATAGGCTCAACTTTCCGTCTCCCAAACATCCTGGCAATTAGCACAGGGTAATTTATCCACTCATAACGTCACAGGAGCAGGTCTGCTGTGTGTGGGGGGGGGGAGGCGGATGTGGTGGGGGGGCTGGACGGAAGCATCCTGCGGGCAGATGCAGCCCGGGGGGCTCCAGTCGGTCTGACAGTGCAGGGGGGTGGCGCTCTCTCCCCTACAGTTCCGCGCCTGCATCATGGAGACGGTGTGTGGGAAACCCATCACAGACGAGTCCGACGTGTCCAGCTCCGCCCAGAAAACCGAGGTCTCGTCCGTGTCCACCAGCCAGGTCAGCCCCAGCTGAGGAGACTGCGGCATCTCACGGAGCCCTTCCCAAGGGGAGCAGGCACCGGGCTCCAGCGCGGGCTCCGAGAGGAAGCCCTGAGGCCCCACAGCCCAGCCCCACGGCTGCGCCTCCGACACTGAACTATAAATTTCAATTGGTGAGCAGGCCTGCGCTCACCGACCCCTGATGGGAGGACGGATCCAACCGGCTGGGGAGAGCAACCCCACGCTGCCCCTGGGGGCGCCATGCAGCCCCCCATTGACCATCCACAGCTGCTGCCCCCCAGGCTGAGTCTGCCCCTGGCACCGGCAGCACAGGGGCAGGCTGAGTGGTGAGAGGGGGGCAGAGCAGCTTTGCCTTCTCCTACCTTCCCCCCATCGGGTCTGCTGACCAGCCGTCACCGCTCCTTCGTCCAAGCATGGCCCGGGACTGCTGACCCAAAGGAGACGGCCCCAGCTGGGAACCAGCACCCAGTGCTTGGGAGGGGGAGTGGGGCAGAGGAAGGGTAGAGAGGCAGTGTGTGGTCAGTGGTTAGAGCTGGGGTGGGCTGTGCATCAGGACTCCTGGGTTCTATCCCTGGCTCTACAAGGTGAGTGGGGTACACAAGAGGAGTGGGGTTTAGTGGTTAGAGCAGGGGGGGCTGGGAGCCAGGACTCCTGGGTTCTAGCCCCAGCTCTGGGAGGGGAGGGGAGTGGGGTCTAGTGGTTTATGGGGGGGAGGTTGGGTGTCAGGACTCCTGGATTCTATCCCCGGTTCTGCCACTGACTGACTGTGTGAAAGTCACTTGCACTTTCTGGGGCTCAGCTGAGAAATGGGTGGATGGAGCCGACGCCCCTCACATTGGTGAGGTCACCCCCTGGCTGTCAGGTGCTTTGAAATCCCTCCCTGAGCGGTGCTCATGTTGAGCAAGGCACCAGCGGTGCTGTGAGGGCAGCCAAGAGGGAACCTTGCAGCGGCAATTTCCTGCTCCCCTTCGGGAGCTAAGCCCGTGATTCTGGGGACAGGCAGCATCCTCTGGCCAGCGCTCTAGGGCCCATTCCACCACTGCACCCCCTTTCCCCCCCTCTCCCTATGGAAATCAGAGCAATGTGGGGCTGGAAGGGCCCTCGAGAGGTCACCTAGTCCAGCCCCCTGCACGGAGGCAGGACCAGGTAATCCGAGATCGTCCCTGACAGGTGTTTGTCCAACCAGTTCTTAAAAACATCCAGTGACAAGGAACCCACAACCTCCCTTCCAGAGCTGAACTACCTAGGGAGGTGGTGGAATCTCCTTCCTTAGAGGTTTTTAAGGTCAGGCTTGACAAAGCCCTGGCTGGGATGATGTAGTTGGGGTTGGTCCTGCTTTGAGCAGGGGGTTGGACTAGATGATCTCCTGAGGTCCCTTCCAACACGAATCTTCTAGGATTCTATGAACACCCTGAAAGTTAGGAAGTTTCTCCTAATATCTAACCAGAATCTCCCTTGCGGCAGATTAAGCCCATTACATCTTGTCCTGCCATCAGCAGACACAGAGAACAACAATCCCCATCCTCTTTATAACAGCCCTCATAGCTGAAGTCTGTACCAGGTCCCCCATCAGCCATGGGCAATGCTTCCCCAGGTTTCCCCTGCCATGTGGTCCCAGGTCTGCAGAGCCATCCCCTGCTCTCCCAAAAACTCAACAGAAAGGGGTTCCAGGAGCAGGGTCCGGGCGCCATGTCCCTCCCGGCCTTCCCCAGCCCTTTGTCAGCATCCTCCCATTCCAATAGGAAAGGCAGATGAGAAAGTGAAAGAAGTAGATCCAACCTCTTGTTCTAGCCCAAAGAGCCCAGAGGCCAAAAGGGTGGGATTGACATCGTCTTCCAGGTGCCCAGGGGAGGGGGCGGGACACCAGCGTGAGCCCCCCCGGGCTCTCTTCAAATGAGAATCGTCCCCACTTCCTGAGTCGCCCCTGAAGTTGTCCTGCTCAGCCTGAGTGCCAGAGAATTGAGTGCCCCGTCTTACCCCCCTGAATTCAGCGGGGCTTGCAACAGGCTTGGAGGGCTGGGATCTGCCCCTCAGCCCAGGTGGGATCTGCCCCTCAGCCCGGGTTAATTCATTTGCATGCTAAGGAGCCAGAAGACAGGAGTGTAGCAAAAAAACTCAGCTGACCGGAGGTCAGAAGTCCAAGCTGCCACCTCCTTGCTGTGACTGACCCCTTCGAGGTGGTTGTGAAGGTCTGAGCACCCCGCCCCCATTAGTGGATTTCCCCTCACCAACTCCCTGGGAGGTGGGGCGGTCCCTGCACAGGGGGGAACAGCCCCAGAGCGACTCGGCCAAGGTCACGCAGGGCATCAGTAGCAGAGCCGGGTCTCGAACCCAGCTCTGGCATCCCAGCGCAGTGCCTTAACCACAAGCTCCGCCCCCAACACAACCCCCCTCCCAGGTGACGAGGGGTATCAGCAGGCGTAAGGGAGTGGCAGGCGCCCAGAGACCACAGTGGGGGCACAGCATGGGAAAAGAGGCTAGACAGACACAGACCTTCCAGCCGCACCGAGACTGACCCTGGAGCGGTGTTCGGGGCGGGGGGCAGTATTTATACCCCCTGCTGGGAGGTGGGGAGAGAGGATGGAGGAGGCTACACCCAGGCACGGTCTAGGAGAGGGTGAGACAAGTTAGGCTCGGGAGGGAGCTAACCCTCAGGGGATGGAGAGGGTACCATGGGGCTGGCGGGGAGCCCTGGCTCGCTCTCTCTGTGTCTCTGTTGTACTCCCCGAGGCAGCTCTGGGGCAGGCGGGACTCAGCCCCCCGACACCCCTGGGCAGTGCATCCATTTCAATAGCTCGACCACTGCCCCCAGCTCGGTTGCAATCACTAGATCTCCCCCCACCCCGGTCCTTCTAACTCACTGGGCACAGACATGGGGAGGGGGGGGTTTCTAAAAACCCCAGGCCCAAGCCCACCCCCTTCCAGAGGCCCATTGGTCCTGTCTGTTCTTGGGGGACGTTCCGCACCCCCCAGCACTTCTGGGGAGGCATGTGCCATCCTGAGCTAGGCCCGCAGTGCCTCTCCCTGCAGCCCAGCAGGGCTGGGCGCATGTGGTTTATAAAACACCTGGGGACCCCAGCAATCAAAAGCCCTGTGTGCACGGGAAGGCAGCTTCTCGGCTCCATGCCCTCCCGCCGTTGGTGGGGTCAACACCAGTAGCTTCCCCACCTGGCCCTCTGCGAGACCCCGCCAAAGCACGAACTTCTCAGCAGTCCCACTCATTACACGGAGGAACATCCGTTATCTTACAACGCTGGGGTCCAGGCTCTGAAATCCAAAGTATTTCCTTCTACAACGAGCGATTAACCTCAAGCCCTGGATGCCGCGGGCTCGGGGACAGTCCCAGAGCGGTCCTCCCAACATACGTTTGTATTTAAATGTACAGAGCATGCGCAATCCCTGCAAAAACCTGCATCACAACTTGTACATTTGCCTTGTATTCATCCTTGTAGCGCAGGGTAATACTCCAGCGGCCCAACGTAGGAGCGGTTCTGACAATAAAATAATGCGAATGGGCTGAACGCAACCCGGTGGTGGTGAGCCGTTTTGTACCCGCAGTAACTGGGAGGGCGCTCCCAGGGCTACCTGTTCCCATGCGATGGACCGGTGGCAACTCCCACACCAGGATTAGGTGGGCCTGGCCCCGTTTCCAATGGCTTCAGTCCGGGCAGCGTGCTCACTTGCAGACCCGCACCTGTGTGTACAGTTAAACCCACGAACTTCTCCATTAACGCACCATCAGGTTAAAAAAGGCAAACGATCCTTCCCCAAGAACGCGTGTGGCTTCAGCACGAGCTCGCATTCCTGTGTTCGCAGATCACAGCGCCCTTAAGGTCTGGCCTGCAGCCGGAGCCAACGGTCAGCCCCAAACAAAATCCAAGCCTGTGACGGCTTCGGTATTTGCCTCGTGCAATCGCTGCTTTCAAGGGCACGCACCTCAACCAGACGGCTGCCTGCCCCTCTTGGCAGCCATATGCTTTGCGTTTCGCTGGGGGTAACAAACCTTCACAGGTTAGCAGAGCCGGGGCAGGGCCTGTTACTTCTTCAACCTCGCTAACGTTGCTACAAATCATCCCAACAATGACATTTGGACTACCAGGGTTCCAGGGCCAGCCCTAACCCACGGCTGGGCCGGCTCCCTACGGAAGAATTACAGAAGCTCAAACCCCCTATGGCCAAACGCTTCCTTTCCCCCAGAGCTGAGCAGAACGTGAAGCCAAGCCCCAGATTTAAAGAGACGGGGAGGTGGAATTATAGAACGCTAGGTAAATGCAGGCGTTTTATCTAGGCACTTATAAGCCTTTCTTCACCGTCGTGTCTGACCTCCTCACAAGCGCTAATGGATTTTGTCCTCACCCCCACCCCCTCCCTGAAGTAGGGAGGCATTATCCCCAATTTAAAGATGGAGAACTGAGGCACAGGGTAGGTGAAGTGACTTCTCCAAACTCAGGTTCAGAAGCCAGGAACTGAACTCATCCCAGTGCAGTGCCCTGATCACTAGATCCTCCTTCCTAACATCAGGCAGGACAAACGCTACCTTTCAAAAGAGCAGGGAAAGGATATGACAGCGCCCAGGGCTCCAGCCAGCTGTGTGAAAGGGCTGCTAACGAGGAGGCATGCAGACCAACTTGTTAAACTAGAAGCCGCAGTCGCTGTTAATTGGCTCTCACTTCCTCTGGTGGTGGGACATCAGATCAGGGTGGACATCAGATCCCACTCGGGCCTTTTCGATGAGTTTGGATCCAGTTAGCGACACGGTCGGGTCTAAATCAAGTTTGGGCTCAAAACCCATGCTCAATACTCGGCTAGTAACCATAGCGATTTACCACGTCAGCCTTGGTCTTCCTCAGAGACGAGACACCTCTTCTGAGTGTGGGCTGGGCTCCTTAGCCAGGCTGACCGGGCCTTCCCGCCATGTTCGCTGGGGGCAGGGCATCGCGGTCGGCATGTCCTCTGGGCCCTGCTTTCCCAGCAGCACCGAACGTCTGGCTGCACAAACGTAGCTGAGGCCCGTTTTCGGCGGTGATGTAAAACACGCCTTGCCCCCAAGCTGAGCTGGTGAAAAGGACTCGGATGAGGGCGTCTCAAAGAAGTTACCTTAAGTCCTCAGCCCGGAGGAATCCTATGGAGCTGGGACATATAGACCCTTCCCCCAGGGAAATACGTACATTACATCAAGGCACCATATCGAGAGAACGTCAAGCATTCATACATAACAGCCATACTGGGTCACAGCAATGGTCCATCTAGCCCAGGGACCTGTCACCAGTACCAGGTGCTTCAGAGGGAATTAACAGAACTAGGCCATTTATTGAATGGTCCATCATCCCCTGTTGTCCACTTCCAGCTTCTGGCCGTCAGAGGCTTAGGAACACCCAGAACATGGGGTTGCATCCCTGCGCAGCCTGGCTAATAGCCATTGATGGACCTGTCCTCCAGGAACTTTAGTTCTTTTTTGAATCCAGCATTCATTATGGCCTTTGCAACATCCCCTAGCAACCAGTTCCAAAGACTGACTGTGTTGTGGAAGTAAGTTCTTTTGTTTGTTTTAAACCTGCTGCCTATTCATTTCATTTAGTGACCCTTAGGCCTAGTCTTCACTTACCGGCTGGTCCGGCGGCACGCCATCGATGTTCTGGGATCGATTTATCGCGTCTGGTTAAATCGATAAATCCATCCCGGATCGATCCCGGAAGTGCTCACAGTCGGCGCCGGTACTCCAGCTCGCCGAAAGGAGTACGCGGCGTCGACGGGGGGAGACTTCCGGCCGCGTCTGGACCGCGGTAAGTTCGGACTAAGGTACTTCGAATTCAGCTACATTATTAACGTAGCTGAATTTGCGTACCTTAGTCCGAAGTCCGGACTAAGTGGGGACCAGGCCTTAGTTCTTCTACCAGGAGTAAATAACACTTCTTATTCACTTTCTCCACACCAGGCAGGATTTTATAGACCTCTATCATATCCCCCGAGTCGTCTATTTTCCAAGCTGAACAGTCCAAGTCTTTTAAATCTCTCCTCCCACGGAAGCTGTTCCAGCCCCCTCAGCATTTCTGTTCCTTTTCCATTTCTAATGTATCTTATCTTTTTGGAGATGGGGCAACCAGAGCTGCACACAGTATTCAAGGTGTAGGCGTACCATGGATTTATATAGTGACATCATGATATTTTCTAATTCTCTCTCCCTCTCCTAATGGTTCCTAACAGCGTCAGCTTTTTTGACCGCTGCTGCACATTAAGTGGATGTTTTCAGAGAACTATCCACACATTTGCAATTTCCGACGGGCCCCGTTCAGGATGTTGCCGGCTGAGGCTAATACTTTGGGGGAAGAAAGGGAAGTCCAGTGGACGCAGGAGGCAGCAGGTAACGGAACGCTTTCCCTCTTCTCTTTGGACACACATGGACACAGCACGGAACAGTAGCCAGGTACCGGAGGGCGAGGGCTGAAACGCAGGCATCATAGATCAGGGCCGGGGAGCGAAAGGGGCTGGGGGAGGCAGTCAAGTGCCAAATCACCCTCCATACTGAAATAGGAGAGATTGGTACCTAAGCCAGGAAGTTTCCATCACCGCGATGAGAAGGCACAAACGTCCTAGAGCCTTTGGGTTTCTTTCCCCAGGAGAGGCCGGTGTAGCCATCCTCGGCATGCTTGGGGACTTTACCTATTTACCTCCCTCCAGCACATTTTAAAATCCCTGCATTGCAGCCGGGGTGGGGTGCTAAGATCCCTCTGGACCCTCAACCAGAGTGGATGCACAGCAGGTGCTTGTTAAAATAAGGCTAGTTGAATAAGGATCAGTTGCAGCCCCAGCTCTCGTGGTATCACGATCCCTCTGGTCCTCCAGCAAGAACAGGAGAGACAAACGCTGCTATTTGAAGCACAAACACAGGCAGAAAGGACTTTTAACAAGAGTTTCAGGCCTTTACACAGCAGGGGTGGGAAGGGGAGACCTTCTTCCTTTGCAGGTCACCTCAAACAATCCGAGTACAGAACAAAGTCAGCAGAGCGGCACAGGGACGTCAGAGGCATAAGCAGCAGAGATCTGAAATGGGATGGGGAGTTGCTGAGGCAGAGACACGGGGAGATGATGCCAGCTGGCGGCGAACGCAGTGGAGGTGTTTGCATCAACAGGAGTCGTTTGTTCTCGAACAGGCACAAAGGTGGCCAGTGGCAACTGAGCACAGAGGGGAAAAGGGCGACAAAGGCCCTGGCATAAACTGAAGCAGGTCTCGGGAGCAGTTTTTATAGCCAGGGTCTGACCAAGGAGCAGAGTGTGGAGCTGGACCCCCCACAAAAGCGAAGGTAGCGGAAAGGTTTGAGAATGGGAGCGACGTGCCATGGCTGCTACGGACGTGCAGTCCTAGCCTGGGAATCCTCTTCCTTTCCCAGCACAATGAAACCTCCATTAGTTCAGATCTCTCATCCCCCGCTTGGGTGTGGGCATATTAAGTCCCTAAAGTAGTGGGTGAAATATGGGGACCTATACAGGGGAAATCCTGCAGCCAAACTTAGGGCAGGGATCAGGTCTTTCTCTAGGTCTAAAGCCCTGAACACACCAGCACTTCTGCAGACCACATGCAGGAAACCAAGCCCCGGCACTGTGCACAGGCTCTGTTCTGGAGATGTGGCGAGAGGGAAGGAAGCTGCAAGAGCTGGGACCGGCCATCCAAAAAGAGCAGAAAGATCAGTGTAGCCAAGGCAGACACACACACATGCACAATGCTGCAGAAGCAGCAATATGCAGTGTCTAACCACAGGAGATGGAGGACTGTGTGCTCTGGGTGTCCCTACACCTCCAACTGCTAGAAGCTGGGAGTGGCCGACAGGGGATGGGTCACTCGATAGTTGCCCTGTTCTGTTCATTCCCGCTGAAGCGCCTGGCAGTGGTCACTGTCAGAGGATGGGAGACTGGGCTCGATGGACCACTGGTCTGAGCCAGTCTGGCCGTTCTCATTGTCTTAGTCCATTCGGGATGCAAGTCCATAGACTCAGCACGGTGCAGTTTTATGTAAGTGCACGGTTTCTTAGCGATGACAGACCACAGACCATTCCAATACAACCAGTAGATCATTCCGAGTCGGAGTTGCGGAGTGATAACACACCACACGTTTGGAGCCACAGTGAATGTAAACAGTTTTATTGAGACAGATTTACGTCTGACATACATTATAAAAATCTGTTTACACTCTACAAAAAAACCTAGAGGATTAGCATTCATGGGAACAGACACCTTGGGTGTGCAATCTGTTTTTCACCAGCTTTACATGTGCTTTGTCAACATACAGTAGAAGTGGGAACACACTGAGATTAAAAGGACGTGCATCGCAGAGCACTGAATATGGCCAAACCTCTGCTGATGCTGAACATATGAACTAGGTTTTACTTTACTGGTGAAAGAATTGTAGTGTTTATAAAGTGTCTGCACCAGTCGTTAGTGCTGACAGCAGCTGTGCAAACTTCCGCCACATAGCTCTGTAAATGCATCTCAATTGTGACTTCGAACAGCACTAGCCCATTTCAAAGTCCTGAGCCTCACATGCAAAGACGCCCAACTGTGTCAAGACCACATGGAGCTTTTGTGATGGGACGAATGGAGGTCAGGAGAAAATGGAATTAATTTTAAATGTGAGACCCAAAAGCAACTTGGGTCACCAGAAACGTGAGGGTAAGGCCTTCCTGTAATGAGCCCTATCTGGCCTTCATCCCCTCCAGATTCCTTTGCTATGCGTAAGTTTTGTTTATTAGAGTAGGATTCTTCCTGGCTTTATCCCAAAACCATAAAGCACATCCAAGGGTCAGAACATCCATACTTCAGGGGTGAACACTAAAGGCACGTATACCATACAAATCTCATATACAATGCTTGATTATGATGTGATTCATAGTCTCAAGTTATATCGAAAGTGTGTTATTTGTAGAAAGTTACATGAAATAATAGGAGTACACATACTTAACGTTTCAAGCCTTTAACGCTTGAAACAAACCAATTTAAAGAAAAAGAGGCCCAAGTTTATTACAGTTAAGGGGCCAGAAGAGGCTGGCATTAGTGTTTACAGGACAATAGAGTGAAGGAAATGACCTATGTTTGCAAACACAGTGATTGCTTTAGACTAATTTCAACTCCCCCCACTAGGCCCCACACATGAGAAGGGCAAGTGACCCACTAAGCTGTGCAAAATGGCACTCCAAGGAAGAGTCCCCAGCTAAAGTAGAGAAGTCAGCTCTTGGCAATCACTTATCTCTGGCTCTCTAACAGCAGTTCTCCCTGGTTAAAGAAAAAAGCATAAGGAAATACCTCAGGATACAACGAAGTAAGTGGTTTGCCTTCTGAGGTAAAAAAAATCCCTGGTAAAATAGGCAGCATATGGTTAAAAATTCACAAGAAGGTAAGAACACTGCTGCAAAGATTTCTACTAATACTGCTGTTTAACCACTGCACAGGCGCAGAACACACAAAGGGTAATTTCAATCTTCAGAGTCTTTATTCTCTGGTTTGCTGTAGCCTCGTTGTTTTCTTAGTTATCCTCTTTTGGCGCATTTCATCTCGAGGTTCCTAAACTGACAACCTAGCCCCGGTTTGTTTTTGTTTTGGTAGGTAAAGGCACTTCAATGATGTATGATTTGCAGAAGTCTAATGGCTGAAATAAAAAGGGAGCCCCTCCCATTTCCATCCCCTAACCCCATGGAGCAAGCTGCACTCATCCACTGTTCCTTGCCTTAAGGGACCAATTTAGGATCAGTCACTTTTCCTGGTTGATTTCCCTGTATAACATACAGAGGGTCACATCACATCAGTTTCTTGCCTCATCTAGTCGGGTCACATGGCTTTGATTAACTATGTACAGGGAAGCCAGATGGATTCAAAAGAATGTAATGCACAAGTAATTCGCATTTACAGAGACCCTGCGGCAAACACAAAACTCAGGCTGAGGATTTTAGCAGCATCTGCAAGACGGCCCCACCTCCCACCTATTTCTGGATTGAAAGCTCCGGATCACACTTGCTGTAGATTCGTTCAAATTACTGGAGCTCCGAGAACAGCAAAGGCCTCACGAAGGAATGCTCTGGAGAAGAGCAAGCACAGATTTGTCTTGCTGCTGCCATACACCACGGGGCCTATTTTGAAGGGGTTTGCAAAGCAGGAATGGCCGAACGGCAGTCTTCAGTCAAACAGAATCCCCAAATTCTACAGAGCAGTCCAGACAGACAGCTCCCAGCATGCAATGTTCTTGACTTCACGGGACAAGATACAGCATTGCATTTGGGGAGAATGTCTTTTATACTGAAGATGACTGCAAAGGGCTCAGTTGTGGCAAATTGCGTGTTGCCCTTGGGCTCTGAACAAGCTGCCTTTGTGGCCCTCAGGCTGAATTTGCATGCTCCAGTCTAAAGAAACATTATATAGCCTTGTTGCTTGGCCTTATTGTTCTGTGGCTTGTAAAAAATTCTGTAGCTATGTCTAGATAACAGTAAGGGGGAGAGAGGGAGGTGGGGCACTGGGGAAGGAACTAACATTGCTCTGCAGCTAACTTTTCAGGATATGCATTCTTCATTTCACACAGAACCCAAACAAATACAAAAATAAACAGAACTTGTTAGACATAAAACAAAGTGGAAATCTAAAAACCACAAGTGTTCTCATTACAGAGTCACTTTTCAGAACACCATGTCCCCATCCCCTTGGAAAAGGGAAAGAGGACAGGACAGGATTTTTCACCTGGTAGCCTGAAATAACAGTCTCAGTAGCGAAAACGTTTCTCATGTTAATCCAGAAACTGTAAAAAATAAATTACTTTTAAGAAACAGGTTTCTCTGTACAGGTGTTAAAACTCATCATGTCGTACTAAGGCTTCCCCGAAGTCTGTGGCCTGGCTCCCCACGAACAGGTCATACTTGTCAACGATCTCCTCTTTGGTGAGTTTGCCATCCTAAAATTAGAAAGAATAGGTTAGTCAAGTTTATTATAGTGGTGGCTAAGGAGCAGCCAAGCATTCATCCCCCATTGTGCTAGGTGCTGGACAAACACAGCAGAGGAGACTATCCCCACCCCAGAACGGACCAGACAGACACAGGGTTGGAACACACAAGCAGAGTGAACAACGTGATGGTGGTAAATGTCATGGTAGTGCCACAAGTTGCGTGTTGTGGGTTTTTTTGGGTGGGATTTCCTTACGAGGGGAATGGGAAGGGAAGGGGGTAGGAGGGACCGGTGTTCAGTGAAGCTGGAGTAAAGGGGGGGGAGGAGAGGGGAGGGCTGGATCAAGCAACCAATCACTGCAGGGCAGAGTATCCAGTCACAACTGTGGAGAGTTCTCTGAATGGCTGAAGGGCCCAGTTTTCCTGGTCTGCTCCTAAGGCTGGAGTCTCTGGCTGGCTCCTCTCTCAGCATTCCCCCAAGGCCACATGCAGGGAGCAGGCACCACCTGGGCCCTAGTTTCCCCAGAGCGTGTGCGCACGTCTTCCCTGCCCAGTTCAGTGAGCTCAGATTCACACAGCAGCCACGACATATGCCCTTCCTCTTAGTTAAATGGAGACAATTGTAGAGACCACTGCATGTTTTCACCCTAGGCATTTTGGGGTGGGTGGGGTGAAGAGAAGGGCTGATGTTTTGTTCTCCAACATGGCAGAGATGTGGCTGCCTCCCCAGGCAAGAAAAGGGGAATCTAATCAGATTGCTCAATAAGACAACTTGCCAAACATTTTAAATCGTCAGTGCTAGCTCCAGGAAAAAAGGGCCCCACCGCTGTTAAGTTTACTGAGGTAAGCCCCCAAATCACTACTGAAAGGGAGCACATCAGTGGAGCTGCTCACAGTAACTCAGGCTTCTTGCCAAAATTACAAAGTGATCCTCAGAGACGATTCTGAAGTGGCTTTCGAAGCCTCCATCCTGCACAGGCGAGACACTGAAGGGGACCAAGCGCCTCTCACCTTGTTCTGATCAGACTCGTAGACAAGGTGCCGTGCTTCTGCCTCAGCGTGGTCGTAGTCCGAGGGGAGGATCCAGTCTTTTGTCTCCTCCTTGTCCATCTTCCCATCTCGATTCTTGTCTCTAAACTCCACAAACTGCTCCCGCTCGGTCTTCACCCACTCTGGCTCATCAGCATCGCCATCATGACTGTACATATCCCCTGAACAAAAACACAAGACAGCTGCTGATGCAAGAACACCCCCTCACCTCTTTGTTCCACTTGGGACTGTGCAAGCAAATCGTAAAGCAAGGTGGTTACACCTAAGTTAAGTAGAGAAATTGCAGCAGTCATCCTCATCTTCAGTACAGACACACAGCCAGTGGAAACTGCAGATCCCCACATGCAGTACTACAGCCTTCCTAAAACATTTGCTGCAGGGTGCAGCCCCTCTATTACATAGGACAGCGACCACAGGCCACAGCACAGATCTAGGGGGCTGCAGATTTTCCACCCATGAGTTAACGTCCGAGTGGCCACCTAGCTTGGATCTCGTTACTTTAGCGAGATTAGGCCAGACATTTAGGTTTAAAAAGGTTACTTTAAATATGTTTAGAGAAATGTGCAGAGGGTCTATATTGGCATATATTTTAGAGTCAGATGCATTTATCATCACACTTATTCAATGCCAATGCTTTCCATTAAAAAAATAAGAGCTAAAACGACAGCTGCTCTGTTACTTACTACTGCCAATTGGCAGGCCCCATCATATATCAGAGAACAGCCTATGGATTTAGAGCAGATGTTCCCTTCTGCCTAGGGTTCTGTGATTATACCTGCATTTTGTCCAGTTACACACACACACACACACACACACACACACACCTCCAAGCAAATTATGTGTGTCATTTTGGTTATGCAGTTAATTTGGAATTACATAGCAAAGACTGACAAGGGAAAAAAATATCAAACTCAGTTTCAAAGTTAGGGAGCAAAGAGGGACCCCAGAGAGTAAGAAAGGAAGAAGAGATTAAAGAGCACGGCTGCTTTGGCACAAATAACTAGTCACAAGAGGCTGCAATGTAATTTCTTTTGGGAATATCTTTTTACAAAGCACTGATGAGAAGTGAACACATTATCATCAGACTCAAGGAGGAAAAAATGAAGTTGAGCAAGTTGCTTACCGATGTATTCTTCCAAGTCAATGACGCCATCCCTATTCTTGTCGATATCTTCCATCGTTTCCTATTTTAAAAAAGGACTAGGTTAGCCTCAAAGTTCATGGACAAAAAAGATCTTTTTATGGCTCTCTACCACTTAGAGGGGAAAACATGAGACAGCAAACGTATTTACTAGTAAACTGAGTTATCGCTGTATTATTAGACTCAGGGGTGACTTGCTCACAGCCTATACATACCTACATGGGGAACAAATATTTAATAAAGAGCTCTTCAATCTAACAGACAAAAGTATAACACGATCCCATGGCTGGAAGTTGAAGCTACACAAATTCAGACTGGAAATAAGGTGTATATTTTTAATGGTGTAATCAACAATTGGAACAATTTACCATGGTGGATTCTCCATCACTGACTATTTTAAAATCAAGATTGGATGTTTTATAAAAGATATGATCTAGGCATTATTTTGGGGCAGTTCTGTGGCCTTGTAATACAGGGGGTCAGCCTAGATGATCACAATGGTCCCTTCTGGTCTTAGAATCTGTGAATCTATTGTCTCTCCACGTCTACTTGGCGGAGGTGAGTACCATGCCTGGGTCACCACTCTAAGAGGAAGGATCTGCAGAGGCCATTTCACAAAGAGTTTCAGAAGACCTCAACCTCTTTCTATTATTAAGGAAGTGTCAGTTGTGACTTCATACTGTAAAGGCTATAACCAGGCTTCCATTAGAAACCTTCTTTTAAACCTCCCTCTAGCTTTTGACAGGAAAAGTGGTAGCTTCAAAATCTGTGTGATAATTGGTTCCACTTGAGAACTCGAGTTTTTGCTTTTACTGCAAGTAAATATATTTGAAGATTTAACAATTTAAAAGAGGACATCTTTTTGAGGTGTGTGTGTGTGTGTGTGTTCAAGTTTTTTGCACCCTATTACTGAAAGAAATGCAGAATGTTTTTTGTTTGTGTTAATTACTGTAAAAACTGAAATGCTACGCTTTTTGGTAACTATGCCTATTATGACTTTTCAGATCTGAAATTTTGTTACAGTGTATGACGCTTAAGGGAACTAGAATCTAGCTATATTCCCATACTAGTCAAGGTTTAGCTTTATTAACTGTAACAGAAGTATGGTTTGATTTTGGGTAAGATTTGCTTACTGTAGCAAGAGAAAGTGTTTTGCGGAGACAGATTATGTTCAGTTTAATGCCTTCTCATCTCTGTGCAGCCAAGCACATAAATACTACTTTTGGTGCCAAACATGAGCGCCAGAAAAAAAAGCCATCATGAATTATGCAGCATCAAATAGTGAACTTAACTGAATGCTATCTAAGTATAGTAACTCTTCACTTAAAGTCATCCTGGTTAACATTGTTACGTTGCTGATCAGAGAACATGCTCGTTTAAAGTTGCCCAATGCTCCCTTATAACATTGTTTGGCAGCTGCCTGCTTTGTCCACTGCTTGCAGGAAGAGCAGCCCGTTGGAGCTGGCTGGTGGGGGCTTGGAAGCAGGGTGGACCGGCAGCCCCCCATCAGCTTCCTGCTCCCCTAAGTTCCCTGTGCGGCAGCCGCCCAGCAGCTATCAATTGCCAGCAATTCAGGTGTCCCTCCTCCCACTGCCATGTGCTGCTCCTGCCTTCTGCCTTGGAGCTGCTTCCGGGAGCCTCCTGCTTGCGGTGCAGAGGGCAGGGGAAGAGGGGTGCTAATGTCAGGGTGTCCCCCCCTCCCCGCTCCTGTACCTTCTCTCCACAGAGCTGCAGGGGAACATGATAGGAGCTTGTTGGCAGCAGCTGCTTTCTCAACTTACTGATCTACTTAAAAAGGCAATGTACTTAGAGTGGGGTCAGCGTACTTAAACGAGCAATGCGTGTCTCTCACACACACACGGTGTGTCTCTGTCTCTCTCTGCCATGCTGTCTCCTCTCCCTCCATTTGTGCTGCCTTGTACAGTGTGAGGCTACATTAACAACGTTTTAATCATAAGAACGGCCGTACCGGGTCAGACCAAAGGTCCATCTAGCCCAGTATCCTGTCTACCGACAGTGGCCAATGCCAGGTGCCCCAGAGGGAGTGGACCAACAGGCAATGATCAAGTGATCTCTCTCCTGCCATCCATCTCCATCTTCTGACAAACAGAGGCTAGGGACACCATTCCTTACCCATCCTGGCTAATAGCCATTAATGGACTTAACCACGATGAATTTATCCAGTTCTCTTTTAAACGCTGTTATAGTCTTAGCCTTCACAACCTCCTCAGGCAAGGAGTTCCACAAGTTGACTGTGCGCTGCGTGAAGAAGAACTGCCTTGTATTTGTTTTAAACCTGCTGCCTATTAATTTCATTTGGTGACTCCTAGTTCTTGTATTATGGGAATAAGTAAATAACTTTTCCTTATCCACTTTCTCCACATCACTCATGATTTTATAGACCTCTATCATATCCCCCCTTAGTCTCCTCTTTTCCAAGCTGAAGAGTCCTAGCCTCTTTAATCTCTCCTCATATGGGACCCGTTCCAAACCCTGAATCATTTTAGTTGCCCTTTTCTGAACCTTTTCTAGTGCCAGTATATCTTTTTTTAGATGAGGAGACCACATCTGTACGCAGTATTCGAGATGAGGGCGTACCATCGATTTATATAAGGGCAATAATATATTCTCAGTCTTATTCTCTATCCCCTTTTTAATGATCCCCAACATCCTGTTTGCTTTTTTGACCGCCTCTGCACACTGTGCGGACATCTTCAGAGAACTATCCACGATGACTCCAAGATCTTTTTCCTGACTTGTTGTAGCTAAATTAGCCCCCATCATATCGTATGTATAGTTGGGGTTATTTTTTCCAATGTGCATTACTTTACATTTATCCACATTAAATTTCATTTGCCATTTTGTTGCCTAATCACTTAGTTCTGTGAGATCTTTTTGAAGTTCATCACAGTCTGCTTTGGTCTTAACTATCTTGAGCAGTTTAGTATCATCTGCAAACTTTGCCACCACACTGTTTACCCCTTTCTCCAGATCATTTATAAATAAATTGAATAGGATTGGTCCGAGGACTGACCCTTGGGGGAACACCACTAGTTACCCCTCTCCATTCTGAGAATTTACCATTAATTCCTACCCTTTGTTCCCGGTCTTTTAACCAGTTCTCAATCCATGAGAGGACCTTCCCTTTTATCCCATGACAACTTACTTTACTTAAGAGCCTTTGGTGAGGGACCTTGTCAAAGGCTTTCTGGAAATCTAAGTACACTATGTCCACATGTTTGTTGACCCCTTCAAAGAACTCTAATAGATTAGTAAGACACGATTTCCCTTTACAGAAACCATGTTGACTATTGCTCAACAGTTTATGTTTTTCTATGTGTCGGACAATTTTATTCTTAAGCCTTAATCCTTGAGGGTTCAGTCAAGTGCTAGTTCATTAATTTAGCAGTAAGGCATTCCCCTGGAAATATCTCACCCTCTTCCATCCTCTGACTCCACCACCTCAGCCAAGCTTCACAGTCATCATTGCCATGTACAGAATTCAATTGTTTGTTTAAAACTTATAGTGTGTGTGTGTGTGTGTGTGTGTGTGTGTGTGTGTGTGTGTGTGTGTGTGTGTGTGTGTGTGTGTGTGTGTGTGTGTGTGTGTGTGTGTTTTGTCTGGCGAAAAAAATTTCCCTGGAACCTGAACCCAATTTACATTAATTTTTATGGGGAAATTGGATTCGCTTAACATAGTTTGGCTTAAAGTAGCATTTTTCAGGAACAGAACTACAATGTTCAGCGAGGAATTACTGTACATACTTTATTTCTAGAAGGATTAGCTGGCACACCTGTACTTCAGAAAACAGCAATTGCTAAATGGAAAAATCTCCAAAAGCAGCCACCAAAAGCAGATGTGTATGGAAGGTCTGCTCTGGTGCACAGCACAAGACAGACTGACTGACAAAGGAGTTTAAATGTGCTCTGAAAGTGGAACATAATTCCGCCCCCTTCAGCAACTGTGTGCTCCATGCCAAGTGAAGAGGAGCCACTCAGCATGTGAATAGAAGCATCTTTTCTTCTCTTAGTTCTTGCAAAGCCCAACAATGCTATGCCTTGATGTCCCATCAGGGCATTCATCAGGTTTGCAACACTATCCATCACAGAACTGGTTGCTGCCTGGAACTGCTGCTTACGGGGAGGAGGGTTCAGTCAAGATTTTTTTAAACATTTGGAATAGTGTATAAAAACTTCAAAACTTTAGGATAAAAAAGTGAAACCTTACAAAAAGCTGTGCCCACCAGTAAGTAAACCTTTACACAGGACTCCCCCCCACCCAACAGGCCAACTATGTGCTCCTGTGAGATCACTGGTAATTGGGAGGTCCAGACTCTTACTAGCCTGAGATAGCAAGTATAAAAACTCTATCATCTCAACCTAAATGGCACCCACCTGTACTACTATATCTTTCATGTAGTCATATTCTTCTGGATGCAGAAAGGCAGTGAATTCTTCCTTGGTAGCAATCAAGTCTCCATCCTTGTCAGCCATTTTGAATCTTCGTTCATCCCTCATCATCATCTGTTTGTAGTTGAACCCATCATCAGGGTCTGGATCATCTGGGCAGAAACAGACAAGTTATACCCATTTTAGACTCCAAAGCTCATCCACAAAACAATTGCACCAGTATTGCATGTCAAATTTTCCTTTTGCTGTTGACTAGGGAAAATTCACAATGCGTGTCAGGAGAGCCCAAACTTTGCACATCCAAGGGTTACAGTGAAAACTCATTAGGATTCCAGAGACTGCACCTGTTTTGCATGGAGTGGAAAAGGTCTCCACTGGTTCTACATTTTAACAGAGGGGCATCTTGAAGAGAGAAGCGGCAACATGAAATGCTCCCAAGCTTATCTCAGCTGAGGACACTTTGATTAAGATAAACATTGTATTCTGACAGCTATAATCTCATTGGGCTGCAGTCTTCTTTTTTGGCTACTCCTGGAATAGAATAGGTCATGGGATAATGCTCTCCCACTGAGGTGCAACAGGCATTTTCAAAGCAAGAGCAACACTGCTGACTGTCCAAATCTAGATACTTATATGCTCCCCCAAAGTATCGGAGAGCTTATTAGGGTGATTAAATTTAAGCAGACTTCAGTAATTTCAAATAAAAATTATATATCTATTTATGAGGCCCCTGTTTGTAGCAAGGTATTTTAACTAACAGTGAATACTTGAGGACCAAGTACATTTAATAACTAAAATAGAAATAACATACAGGTGCCCCTTTGTCAACAGAGTAATAATCATATCCTGGGCTAACAAAAGCCCAGTTTAGAGTTTATTTAGTCCAGAATGTGGTTACCATCTTGTGAACATGAAACATTAAATTAAATAACGACACTAAAATTCTGATATTAGGCAAATATTAAAAATAAAACAGTAAAAGGATTTTTGATCTGGTGAATGCATGTTCAGTTGTGACAGTTTGGGGGCTATACTATTATTGTCCATTTATCTGCTAAAGCAAAAACACTGTATCTCTGTGGGTAAGTTAGCACCCAAGCTATACAATGGGCTGGTTCACCCGCCATTTGCTACAACTGCTGCAAATGGCACCTTCAATTCAAGTTGTGAGGTCACCAGTCTCACGTTCATTTTTACATGGAGCAGAAGGAAGAAATCCCCTTTAAGTGTAATTTAAAAGACAAGGATAACTGCTTAGAGAAACACACGTAACAACCATGTGAATTAATTAAGGGTAAATTAAAGGAAGCAAATAACGAGCTTGCTCTTTTTTTTGGCTGTGTCCTCATGTCATGCTAGGCTAAACTAAGTGCTTTAGTAAAATACCTGCACATGTTGGCAGAAAAATTCCTATGCTTGTTTACAAAAGATTAAGACTCTCCAAACAATTGGCGTTAAAGAGCTATGAACCAAGCCAAGACTTAGCCCTGGTCTACACCACGAGTTTAGGTCGAATTTAGCAGCGTTAGATCGATTTAACCCTGCACCCATCCACACGATGCCATTTTTGTAGACTTAAAGGAGTCTTAAAATCGATTTCTGTACTCCACCCCAATGAGGGGGATTAGCACTGAAATCAACATTGCCGGGTCGAATTTGGGGGTAGCGTGGACACAATTTGACGGTATTGGCCTCTGGGAGATATCCTAGAGTGCTCCATTGTGACCACTCTGGACAGCACTCTCAACTCAGATGCACTGGCCAGGTAGACAGGAAAAGCCCCATGAACTTTTGAATTTTATTTCCTGTTTGGCCAGCGTGGCGAGCTGATCAGCACAGGTGACCATGGAGTCCCTAATTGCAAAAGAGCTCCAGCATGGACCGAACAGGAGGTACTGGATCTGATCGCTGTATGGGGAGACGAATCCGTGCTATCAGAACTCCGTTCCAAAAGACGAAATGTCAAAATATTTGAAAAAAATCTCCAAGGGCATGATGGACAGAGGCTAACAGGGACCTGCAGCAGTACTGCGTGAAACTTAAGGAGCTCAGGCAAGCCTACCAAAAAACCAAAGAGGCAAACGGTCGCTCCGGGTCAGACCCCCAGACTTGCCGTTTCTATCATGAGCTGCATGTAATTCTAGGGGGTCTCCCTACAACTACCCCACCCCTGTACGTGGACTCCTGCAAGGGAGTCTCACGCAACAGGGATGAGGATTTTGGGGACGAGGAAGATGTTGAAGATAGCACACAGCAGGCAAGCGGCGAAATCTTTCTCCCCGACAGCCAGGAACTGTTTATCACCCTGGAGACATTACCCGCCCAACCCGGGCTCCCGAACCTTGAAGGCGGAGATAGGGTGACCAGACAGCAAGTGTGAAAAATCGGGACAGGGTGTGGGGGGTAATAGGAGCCTATATAAGGAAAAGACCCAAAAATCAGTACTGTCCCTATAAAATCGGGACATCTGGTCACCCTAGGCGGAGAAGGCACCTCTGGTGAGCGTACCTTTGTAAATATAATACATGGTTTAAAAACAAGCATGTTTAATGATTAATTTGCCCTGAAGACTTGGGATGTATTTGCGGCCAGTAAAGCTACTGGAATGCAGTCAAGCAACATCCGTTCTTTATCTCTCTGTGTTATCCTCAGGAGAGTGATATTATTCATGGTCACCTGGTTGAAATAGGGGAATTTTATTAAGGGGACATTCAGAGGTGGCCGTTCGTGCTGGGCTGTTTGCCTGTGGCTGAAAAGAAGTCATCCCCGCTGTTAGCCACGCGGTGCGGTGCGGGGTGAAGCGATCATCCCGGAGAATTGGGTGTGAAGGGGGGTTTAGTTGGGTTTATGCTGCTCGTTGATCTGAAAACCGCAGCCCCTCCTTTTAAATAGCCAACCCTTTTTAAATGGTCAACACAAATCTCCCTTATTTCCCTCCCAGGCTACCTTGGCAGTTATCCCCCCATTTCTGTGACTAATTAATAAAGAATGCATGAATTTGAAACAAAAAATGACTTTATTGCCTCTGCAAGTGTTGATTGAAGGGGGGGAGGGGAGGGTGGTTGGCTTACAGGGAAGTAGAGTGAACCAAGGAGGCAGGTTTTCATCAAGGAGAAACAAACAGAACTTTCACACCGTAGCCTGGCCAGTCACGAAACTGGTTTTCAAAGCTTCTCTGATGTGCAGTGTGCCCTGCTGTGCTCTTCTAACCGCCCTGGTGTCGGGCTGCGCGTAATCAGCAGCCAGGTAATTTGCCTCAACCTCCCACACACACCCCCAAAAAACGTCTCCCCCTTACTCTCACAGATATTGTGGAGCACACAGCAAGCAGTAATAACGATGGGAATATTGGTTTCACTGAGGTCTGAGTCAGTAAACTGCACCAGCGCACTTTTAAACATCCAAATGCACATTCTACTGCCATTCTGCACTTGCTCAGCCTATAGTTGAACAGCTCCTGACTACTGTCCAGGGTGCCTGTGTATGGTTCATGAGCCATGGCATTAAGGGGTAGGCTGGGTCCCCAAGGATAACTATAGGCATTTCAACATCCCCAACGGTTATTTTCTGGTCTGGAAAGTAAGTCCCTTGCTGCAGCCGTTCAGACAGACCACAGTTCCTGAAGATGCGAGCATCATGTACCTTTCCCGGCCATCCCACGTTGATGCTGGTGAAACGTCCCTTGTGATACACCGGTGCTTGCAGCACCATTGAAAAGTACCCCTTTTGGTTTATGTACTGGCTGCCTTGATGCTCCAGTGCCAAGATAGGGATATGCGTTCCGTCTATCGCCCCACCACAGTTAGGGAATCCTATTGCAGCAAAGCCATCCACTATGACCTGCACGTTTTCCAGAGTCTACCCTTGATAGCAGCAGCTCAGTGATTGTATTGGCTACTTGGATCACAGCAGCCCACACAGTAGATTTGCCCACTCCAAATTGATTCCGGACTGACTGGTAGCTGTCTGGCATTGCAAGCTTCCAGAGGGCTATTGCCACTCACTTGTGAACTGTGAGGGCTGCTCTCATCTTGGTATTCTTGTGGTTCAGGGCAGGGGAAAGCAAGTCAAAAAGTTCCAAGAAAGTGCCCTTACGCATGCAAAAGTTTCGCAGCCACTGGGAGTCATCCCAGACCTGCAACACTATGCGGTCCCACTAGTCTGTGCTTGTTTCCCAGGCCCAGAATTGGCGTTCCACGGCATGAACCTGCCCCATTACCACTATGATGTCCAAATTGCCAGGGCCCGTGCTTTGAGAGAAGTCTGTGTCCATGTCCTCATCACTCTCGTCACCATGCTGCCGTCGCCTCCTCGCCTGCTTTTGCAGGTTCTGGTGCTGCATATACTGCAGGATATTGCACAAGGTGTTTACAGTTCTCATAACTGCCCCAGTGATCTGAGTGGGCTCCATGCTTGCCGTGGTATGGCATCTGCAGGAGAGCAGAGTGGCAGTAGAAGCGTGACGATGGTTTGCAGCCCTACTGCACCGTCTGCTGCCAGCAGCACCCAGGACACAACAGCAGCAGCTGAGCGGGCTACATGCTTGTCGTGGTAAGGCGTCTGGGTGGAAAAAAAGGCACCAAATGATTGTCTGCTGTTGCTCTCACAGAGGGAGGGGCAACTGACGACATGTACCCAAAACCACCCACAACAATGTTTTTTCCCCATCGGGCAGTGGGAGCTCAACCCAGAATTCCAATGCGTGGAGGAGACTGCGGGAACTGTGGGACAGCTACCCACAGTGCAACGCTCCGAAAGTCGACGCTAGCCTCAGTACTGTGGACGCACTCCACCGCCTAAATGCCCTTAGTGGGGACACACAAATCGACTGTATAAAATTGCTTCCTAAAAAAATCGACTTCTATAAATTTGACCTAATTTCATAGTGTAGACACACCCTTAGCGATTTGCAGTTAATGGCTTCAACTGCACAGCTCGTTAGAACTTCGCAGAGCAAGGCCACGACAGAAATAGATGTAGAAAACACTCACTAAAATTCAGGTCAATTAGTGGCACTGTTAACACTCCAGCAGCAGCATCCAGCGTTGTTCTTGAGCCGGCCAGATGAAGTACTAAAGAGCACTTACATCTAACAACCCTGGCTCACCACAGCATGGAGTACTTGAGAGTGTATATGGGAAAATTCAGAAAGCTGTCCTTGGGGCGTAAAGAGCCACAGATGGAAGAGAATGCAGATCCAGAGATTAAAACAAAAAAATCACTGTTTACGAGCAACATGCCAGCAAAGCCAGGTTCCAGGTTCTGAAGCCTGCATATGAAGTTGGTGCCATTTAGAGCCGATATTAAACATAAGCAAGGAATATACTGGCTTTGTTATTTAACGAGGACATCAGATCATAATCTAAGCAAATCTTCCACAGAGAGCTATGCCTGCTTATTGTATCGTGCACAGCTTGGGTCCACAGAAATTCCTTTTGCATTTTGGTGAGGTACTCAGAGGGTTACACACTCTATTCAAATGCAGCAGTGAAGTGACCAGCATGGTCTTGGCGCTTACTAACGGGCTGTTTCATTAGGATCACAAAAATCTAATGTTATAAATCCTACATACAACAGCCAAAAGAGATGCAGTGACAGAGGATGGTGTCTCAGCTCCTGCAGTATGGAAGATGTATGTTCTCCATTAGGTAAAGGGATCGGTTAGCTTCCTGGCTGTGCGTCAAACATTTCAGAGGCATTTCCAAATTTGTTCATGCCAGAGAAAGGGAAAACAGCTTTTCACAACAGACATGAAGATCTTTCACCAGAAATGTATTATGGAAAAGTATTTACTTTTTAACAGAAGTGGAAAGCCAAGCCATTACACATACATGGCTTTGTCAGGGACAGATCAGCATTGTTGTTATGAAAGGAAGACCGGAGTATATATTAACTATTCAGTAGAAAAATAGATCTGTTATACACAATTTATAAATACAAAGTGAGTAAAAGGTGGTGCAAGTGCATTCTGAAGGTTTTATCAGCATTAGCCCAGGGGACTGGTGAGTAATATGCCCATCCCGAACTCCTGGGATTGAGATCTTTATGGCATACCACCCGCTCATGGGCGCTACATATGCCACATATGTTACAAAAAACCACTTGAGAAATATTTTGAGTATATTACTTTTTCTTCATTAGGACATTTTAAAAATATACCTGAAGAGACAGGTGTCCGATCCAACTGCATGGGTTTCAGAGAAAGCCATAAAAACCCTCGAGATGACCCAAGATAGTTTTCTATACTTAACATTGTCAAATTGTGAAGATCAGATAACTTGGGACGTCCCAGGGCTAGAAACAAGTGCTGGTATTTTCCCTTTCTAGTTCATGGTATAAGACTTGTTTCTAGTTCTACAGGGTCACGGGATCTTTGTTCTTAACCAGTCATTGGTGCTGGACTGAAGATTGCCAGTCTTGAGTTTTAACAGGTTATTTAAAGGGGGTGGAGGGGAAGCCCCAGACCTCAGAGCTGTCTAAAACTGTTCAGCAGAGTGAAGTGATAGAAACGGTCCTGGAGGGACACGGATTAGCCAGAAGAGAGCAGACAAGATGCAGCATACGTTTTGAAAGCATGTAATAAATTTATGATGTAGATCCACAAATAGTCACACTGCTCTGCAAAATTTATTCCATCATACCACACCTGTATGCAATCAGGTTACAAGTCCCTTTGCTAGTCTTCGTTCTCCCCCACCCTTACACAAAATAGCTCCTCCCCCACCAACTCTCCCCCCTTCAAAGGTCTCCACAGCTACTGCCAGTCTCTACTTCTTGGTAAACCAGCTCTAGGCCCTATGTCATAGGGGCATGGCTAAAAAAAGGGCGGGCCCCCACTGGAAGTGGGGGTGGAGTGGAGAGGATAAGACACACATTTTATTCTTTTCATCCTAAGTTTAAGAAAAGACAGTCGATGTTGTTCAAGAGCTTCAAATTCCAGACGTGTAGCTGCTGTTAAAAGCCAAGTGAACCACACTTTATACAAACAGAGACAACATACCGTACCTTGCTACAGCATGGCTGCATTTCCACAGCCACATATATATTTCTGCAGATGCTGAAGACCACCAGTGGATAAATATTGCTAGGGAAAAGCTTTAGAGCTTCAAGTGGGATATTACAAGCAATGGAGAGTTAAACTAAGTATTAAACAAAGGGTTTGCCCAGAAGCCTTGAATAAAACTGTCAAGATTACTGTTCAGATTCAATTTTAATTTTTTCAATTTTAGATTTTTAAATTAAAATGAATCAATAAAGCAGAGTTACAAAGCTGTATCTTCATACAAACTTTAGCTTTTAAGATTTTTCTGCGTGCTTGCCAATTTCACATGGACTTCTTACTAATATGAAGGAAAAGACTGTTCCCAGTTGAAAGAGCTCTCCATGCTCTGTGTTACACAACACTTCTGCTTTATTGATTAGAGACTACCGTGTCTGCAGGTTTGACATCTCGCCCCTTACCCAGGTAAGTGCCATATGTCACGTTTCTGTACTCATCCCAGGAGATTAATCCATCTTGATTCATGTCAAACTCCTGCCACTGGCGTTCGACATTGTCATACACGTACTTCTTCTGGGCCTTCTTAATCCAGGCTTTCAGCTCCCCCTCCGTCACAAACCCATCCTTATCCGTGTCTATTTTATCTACAATCATTCTACAAGACAAAACAGCAAGTTTCAAGGTGCCAGCTCCACAAAGCTTTTATCCCAAGAATAAAGACCTACCTAAGATGTAGCCGTAGGTGGCATTTTTATACTCTTCCCAGGAAATGAGGCCGTCCTCATTGAGGTCGTGCCCCTTCCACTGGCGCTCTACATCCTCGTAAATCCAGCGTTTTTGTGCAAATTTAATCCAGTCTCTGAGCTCCTCCACAGTTACAAACCCGTCCTTGTCTTCATCTATTTTACTTACAATCTTTCTGTAGAAAATGCAGAGAAATGCAGGAAAAGTTAAGGGAAATAAGCGCATTTTAACTGGCGGCACACTGCACCTTTAGGCAGGAGTGAACAAGTCAATTCCAAACTGTAACCCAGCAAGCTACCAAAAACTGCTTTCCAGCTGGTGTCATCCAATACTCTTGCCAGTCACACAATTTTAGAAAGTGATTTACCAGATTGATGTAGCGAACACTTGATTCAAAATGGATGGTGCACAGTTCAGCCTCAGAATGTCACGTTACTGGACTACTGACTTGTTCATTCCTAAGATGTTCAGTTTTTGTATTCTTCATGAAGTGTACGTCTTCTACTACTGAAGCATCTGTCATTTGTCTAAAACGAACCTGGCTGCACATTTTAGCAAAATTATAATTTGCAAAGCTGTTAAGCAACAACTTGTGTGTATTTAAAACAAAATGAAAAGACTCCACTGCTGAAGAAATACAAAAAACCACTATACCCAGTCCTAGCTCATTTACATGCTCAAGCCAATCAATGTAATAAAGATCCTACAGCCACCGAATGATGAAAAACTATCACACAGAGGTCACTGATCAGAACATCTGAGTGTGATGTTCACCACTCTATAAAGCAAGAAATTAAAGATGTGTGGTTTATAAAACATGCTTTGAGACGGCATACTTTTTTCAATGACAGCTGTGAAGAAAAGCCATTGAAGGAATGCAAATATACATTCACAAATGTATGTATTTCCCCTAGATGGAATTTGAAGATTAATGTCTGTACAGCACTTTGCTATGTAAATGCAAATTGCTGTACAGAAACTGGAAATTGCTATGTAAGTGCAAATACACCTCTACCCCGATAGAACATGACCCGATTTAACACGAATTCGGATAGAACGCGGTAAAGCAGCGCTCTGGGAGGCGGGGCTGCTTTACCGCGTTATATCCGACAGCAGGGCTTGGGTGGAGATTGAAAGGGCCTGGGGCTCTCTGCAGCGGCCGAAGCCAGGGGCTCTTTAAATCACCGCTGGAGCCCTGCTGCTGCTATCCTGGGACTCCGGCAGCAGGGCTCGGGCGGCGCTTTAAAGGGCCTGGGGCTCCGGCTGCTGCGGGGAGCCCCGGGCCCTTTAAATCACTGTCGGAGCCCTGCCGCCGCCCCGATATAACAGTTTCACCTATAATGCAGTAAGATTTTTTGGCTCCCAAGGACCGTGTTATATTGGGGGTAGAGGTGTACATTAATTACAATGTTATTAATGCAAAGAGAAGTTATGAAAACAGAGCAAGAGTTAAATCTGGAGTGGTTCAATATGATCAGAATCCTTTCCCCTTTCCACCCTTCCAAGATAAGCTCTAGCCTTCTGAGCAGTACCCATTCTTAATAGCACGTACATAGCTGATGAACCATTTGTTGTTAATATTATTCACCAGAATTATAAATCAAATGAAAATTTCCCCACCTTCCTGCCATTCTCCCAAGCAGTGGCACCTAGCTAGTTTTTAAACAAAGCCAAGATACAGCACATTCATCTTAAGAGAGCTTTGTTTTCAAAACCTCCCTTGGAATCCATGCAGTCATGTCTTTTGTTACTACTTCACTTGCAACTGGTTGTACTAGAATTTAAGGTAGTGTTTTTAAAACTAAGTTATTTATTGCAAAACTTCTTGTGTTTTAAAAACAGAACAAAAGTCTGATGGTTTAGAACAAAGTACGGGGCTTTTCTATTCCCAGGATTGCCCCAAATCAGTGTTTTACTTTAATAAAGGGACACTCGTTTAACAAAAAGGTAACAAAGTATAGTTTAAGCTAGCCACTTTGAAGTAATGACATTTAAATTTCATATATTAAAAGCTACTATAATATCTGAGTGTAATAATACCTCCAGCAAGACACTGTTTACTGTCTGTGGGAGGGGGTGACAACTGAACTCCATTATAACATTCCTATTCTTTCATGCAGACAGACTTGTGCAGACAGCATGGTACAATCCTAAACGTTCTCAGCCATTTCATTTATAAACATCACATCAACTCCACTCTCTACAGGTGTAATCAGTATCAGCGGTCTAGAAAGTATATAGATAACAGGCCCATAAACACTGACATAGCTGTGAAGAAGAAGTATGAGATACTTAAACTTCCTGTGATAACACTTTCCAATGATAATGAACATGTTGCAAGCGACTGACTTCCCCTCCCCAAAGAGGCATAAATTGGATAAACAACACACTAGTGTTTTATGAACAATATGTGGATTCAGTGTCAATACAAAACATACTAGTAGATTTGCTCTGTCGCTGGTCTAAAACTAGCAACGCTGCACCCATTGTTTAACCTTGTAAGTCATACAACACTCAGCACATCATCTACTATATTCCTTCTGGAAATTATGAACATTAGTCTTCATAAGCTTTTGGCTAGAGGGGATATTAAGGGCCTAATTCAGCTCCTAGTGGGAGACTTTCCACCTACTTTAATGGAAGTCAAACTAACTTACCAGAATAGCTTTGTATCAGTGACTCATTTTTGTAGATGAAGCTGTCGAACAGCTTACAGTACAATTTAGCCAAGAGGGGGTGGGACTCTGCTCTAAACTCTGGAGCGTCTAACTGTCAGGTTTGTGCCATTTGGTTGGTTCCTAGAATTCCAGCAATATTGGTCCAACCTAGAATCATTTTTTAATCATCCTGTCAGAGGCACTCAGCCTTAAGGAATCTGAGAATGAAGTCACTGAAGGGAGTTGCAGAGAACTGTAAAACAGCAGCTGCATAATGCCCTGATGTTCTACTTGCCTAAGGATGTTGCATGGTCACTAGGGCTAGTGGTTTGCGATAGGATACGCCAAGTCACAGGATTGTCAGGACAAAAGGTAACAAGCATGGTTTTACAGAAAAAGTCAGACACATCTGATACTTTTTCAATAATAGTTTACAACCATTTTACTAATAGTTTTAGTTCATCCCCACTGGAGTCCATGACAAGTCAGTCGCCCTAGTTTACAAGAGTTGTGCTCTGAGCCTCCCCAGTAGAATAAGTTTTAACTCGGGCAGCTATTAAGGCTTTGGGTAAAGATGGTTCCATTATTTGATACCACATCCAGCTACCTATGGGCAAGACTCCCAAATCAGAAGTCATGGATATTTTAAAAACACAAGTCATGGAACTCTTCATAGCCATAAGGAAAATGCAGCTTCATCACATATTGATGCACAATGCAATGCATCACAGCACAATTAAGACACGATGCTTCAGTTCTTTTGTGATTCCTTACAACTCTGATACATTCCTTTCTTTCCCACTCTAACGCCCTGCCTGCTGGGAAGGACAGGCCTCATCAGGGTCCCATTTCCTCAGCACTCCCCTCATCGCCTCATGTCTTATGGAATGCTTATGGAATGCTCCTGGAGTCAACACTCCATTCACTTTCAGCTCAGGCAGAGCACAAGGACCTGTTCCAAATACATCCGTGGAGTCTATAAGAACGGCATGTTAGACCTCATGTGGCTCTCATCACAGGGTGAACGCCAGTTCAGTTGACAATGTGAAGATCACCAGAAAGACAGTGACTTCAGGGAACAGCCAAAAGCAGTTCTGTAAAAACCCTGGAGCAAGAACCTTCTCGACTCCGAAGGCTGTGCTCTTTCAACAGCAGAGACACACAAACATGCCAGCCACAAGGATCAGTTTTAGTAGTGTGTTAGGACTGACCAAGCACAATCCCAGTTCAGATTCAAAAAGAGCGACGAAAGCGCCGTTCACATGTAAAACAAGGGGAAATGGCGTGTCAGAGGGATGGGTGGGTTCCAATTCCCATTCGGACATTTTTACCCTAGTCCCCACTCTTCCCATCGCCGGCTTTTTCTAGCCAATAACTTAGCAGAACTGTGCGATTAAAATGCAAAGCAACGATGAAACCTAAAGGTGAGAAAAGCAAAGCAACTTGAGAAGAGGAGCTCTTGCATATCTCTGCATTCTGTAACCCATTTTCTGAGCCGCCCATTTCTCTTGCACATGCTCATGCACCTCTTGATCTGTCCCACTAGAACACTTTCTTCACAAAAGCAATACAAACAAGCTGGTTTAATTTTACAACTGACAGCCCAAGAAAAGCTTGTTACACAAGCATGAAGAGCAACTTGCATTCTGAAAAAAAACCAGTCATTCATTGCCTTCGCAGCACTGGGAGCCAAGCACTTTGGAAGTTATGAAAAAGTGTTGGTTGGCACAGTGAACACCCAGGTGTGATTTCCAAGGCAGTCTTTTGCTCCTTGAGCTGAGTGTGCCACAGAGAGGAAACATATGAATTCCAGACAGGAGGCAATCATTTTCTCATGTCAAACAAAGGCAACCCCTGATCCCTCCTTCAATAGGGATCAGGGGTTGCCTTTGAGTTAAGTGTTTCAATAATCTTCTAATCTAATCTTCCTCAGCCTGAAAGAGTATGATTGTAACAAGCACTTGAGGTTGTGGGTGTATATTTTAAAGTTAGGAAAAACTTACTCCATAGACATGCTACTATATAACTGTCAATTTTTAAGAAAACACACCTTCATCTGAAGCATATGGTATTGGTGACAGGGACAGAAAACTAGACTAAAATGGATCATTGAATGCCTCGTAATTGTCAGGCCCAGGAAATTAGAGAGAAGTTGGCCCAACAACAGATATTACCTCACCCACCTTGTCTCTCTAAATGGACCATTGGCTGATACAATATGACAATGCCTATGTTCCTACCATCAGGATTCCTTTAGGAACCTGGAGGAACTGAGATGGAGAACAGAAGAAAAATACAATGAAGGTGACCTAATGTGCAATAACGTCATACTAGGATTTTAAAAACAAGGAAACTTACAAAAGGGTGCTAAGTATTAGTTTTTCCAAACAAAAATGGCACCAGTTCAAAGAACTAAAACAAGTATTTTACGTAGACACACTCAGGTAGTTTATTCTTGAAATTCAGGCTTTTATAAAAAGGAAGTCTTTGCAAAGTCTTACAGAAAAGTTTTTTTTAAGTGCCAATCACTAGTTTAATTTGGACTTAAATCTTTCTCCAGTCAGTCCCTGCAACATGAACATTCCATCTTTGTGCAAAGCATAGGGCACATATCGTCACCTCAGTAATGTCTCAAAAACCAATTGTCCTACATTTGCTTTTGTTTGTGTCACTTAGAAGCATTTTGGGGCAGGAGGCCTGTCTTGTCTGTTTACAGAGCACCTTCTTACATTTATGATGCAAGAATTGTGCATGAGAATTAAAAAGTGAAATTGATTAGCCTAATTTAATTGCCAAGCTGAGGGAAAAAACACGAAGTGAAAACTAAATTGCAAAAAGCAGTTTATGTTGTAATAATTTTTAGTGTTAATACCATAAAGACATTTATGTAAGTTTTACAGTTTTTAACTTGATATAGTCCCTAAAATAAAGCTGAAAAATGTTATATTAGAGCATCTGGCAAGTTGTGTGTGGAGGTGTCATAGGTGGGGCACTCACAAGAGCCACTTCAACAACAGCTTTTAGTGCTGGGTAGGCTTCTGCTTCAAAGTGTAAACCCAAATATAAGCCACAGTGGTGAGAGGTGCAGCTATGTGACACTTGGACGGAAGGGAATGCCCTGCTATGCCCCAGCTCTTACTGTATCCTTCTCAAGGTCATATCCTGGCGTTATCAATGGGAGCCAATTCAAGTGAAAGTAGTAAGACAAAAGTTAATTAAAAAGTATGCTATTTTCACTAGCTTGTGCCAATGGGTGTGTTTTTTGTGCAGCAGTTGCCTCCTAGATGGGAATTAATATGGCTAGAGAGCCCAGCCGCTGCCAGGGAGTTTTAGTTTTCCCTTAAGATAGAAGCCAAGCTTTGTTCAAATAATGACAGCTTGCCAGCACCCAGTTACCTTAAACTGTATGGAGTTGAGCAAACAGCAAAGATATTGATTTTGATTTAGACATTGTACCGATCTGTAGCTCACTAGGCTCTTGGATATTATAAGCCCAGCATCAGCGTTCCCTCCAATTCTTCCCCACAGGCGTGCGGAATGAATTTTGTTATGTAAACCAATATGGAGGTGATGCATGTGACACACCACCTCCATATTGGGGCACATAACAAAATTCATGTGGCGGGGGTGGGCCCGAGGGGTTCGGAATGTGGGAGGAGGCTCAGGGCTGGGGCAGAGGGTTGCGGTGCGGGCAGGTGAGGACTCCGGCTGGGGGTGCGGGCTCTGGGGTGGGGCCAGGGAAGAGGGGCTCAGGGTTACGGTGCAGGCAGGGGAGGACTCCGGCTGGGGGTGTGAGCTCTGGGGTGGGGCCAGGGATGAGGGCTGGGACAGAGGGTTGGAGTGGGAGGGGGGGTGCGGGCTCTGGCTGGGGTGCGGGCTCTGGGGTAGGGCCAGGGATGAGGGGTTTGGGGTGCAGGCTGTGCCAGGGAGAGAGGACTCCCCCCAGTTCCCTCTCCCTGCAGCAGCACCTGGGGGGAAAGGGGGTAGGCACCTCTCCCCACTGCAGCAGTTCTGGGGCTGGGGCCATGGGACAGATGCCTCTCCTCCAGCTGTAGCAGGTCTGGGTTGGGGATCAGGGGAGGGGTGCCTCTCCCCACTGGCCGTGGCAGGTCTGGGGCTGGGCTGGGAGCTGGGGAAGGGATGCCTCTCCCGCCAGCCACAGCACGTCCGGGGCTGGGCTGGGGAGAGGCATCTTAATAGCTGCTGCGTGGCCACACAACTTAGAGGGAACTTAGCCCAGCATACAATGTTTTAACTGGATATGTGAGGCGAGACCATATTGCATGATGAGACCTATAAAGAAACAGCTCCATATTAAAGATGAGAAGTGCCGCAGACAACCTATAACTTAGCAAGGCTACATTTGGCTTGCGAGTCACATTTGAGCCACTACTGACTTTTGAACCCCATTTATAGTTTTAAATTTAGAACATTTGTACCAGTCAACTGGTACAGAAGAAATATCAATATACTTGAGTTTTAGGATTATACTCAAAGAATGGGAAAACTATTTTGCAAAATTCCAGATGAGTAAAAGTGTGAGGTAGTTCTTCTCACATGAAGTAAAAAGCTAGTTAATTTCCTTACCCAAGTCTCTCCTTGCTCTCCTCTGGTGTCAGCTGGTCAAAGGTTTTGGCCTCATCTGCACCAAGGAAAGCATCATGGTCGTACTCAAAGTTCTGTGCATCATCATGGACTTTGTCACTGAGTTGCGGGTCATGGTGAACACGGTCCTTCTTGTCCGTGGGTTTGGTCAGGACACAGACCGCACAAAGGGATAGGTACACAAGAAAACTGCTGAATGGTCATGACGATTCAAGATGAACCTTTGGGATATTAACAGAAAAGTCATTTAGGGGTTTGCTTCTCCCAAGAGTACTCATTCAGATTCAATTTTCTGTGTTTAATAATGAAGAATGGATGAATCGCAGACACCCGCAATTTCTGCCCAACTTTTCATTCTTGTTCTGCCTTATTCACCCACAGATTACAAGCAGCCACTGCATTTCAATATGGCCCCCTCTGAGGCTCTCAACAACACCCCACAGATCTGCCTTCAGCAAGGCTCTTCCAAGACCTTTGTTGTCAATGTCCACAACTAGTATCTTCACATGCTTTAAAAAAATACAACTGAATCTGTTTGAAGTTATGGGAGTTTGAAAATTGCATACTGAACATGCACAAGCTTTTGCTGTGTTTCCAGGTGCACACAAGTGTGTTATGCATGCATGCACACACCCACAAATTAAGTCTGCAATCTTCAAAACTGATTTGCTCATATCAATTGTCCATGCCTTTTAAATTACAGCCAATTTCTTATAAGCTTGTTCTTATTTTGTAGCTCACAATAAGACCTAAACAATTTGAGCCAAGTTTGAAGTCAGTTGGGTCAATAATTTTAAAGTTATTAATATTTAAAATTGACAAGTCTTGGTTAACCGTTATCTCATACAGGTTTGTTCTGTTTTGTTTAAGTTTTTATATCATGCCCATCAGCAGGATATACAATTGTCTTGCAGACATAAGGAATCCCACTGAAGTCAATGGGTCTAAATATTAGTGGATCCCATTTAAGGATTGGGTCCTTCGCCTACTAGACAGACATATTAAGCCTTTGGTAAATGGTTGCTTTTTTAAGTATATGTTCTACACTACAAGTGTTATAGTGGCACAACTGCAGCACAGACACTTGCTACAGCAACAGAAGAATTATTTTCGGGTCACTGTAGTAAATCCACCCTTCCCAGAGGCAATAGCTAAGTTGATGGAAGAATTATTCCATCGACCTCTTGGTACTTACACCAGAGCTTAGGTCGACAGAACTACATCTCGGGGGGGGGGGGGGGGGGGGGATTTTTACATCCCTGAGGAACGTAGTTTGATTGATCTAAGTTTTAGGTGTTGCTGAGCCATAAGTCTACAAATGCATAGTGCACTAACGACACAGAGGCAACAGCTGGCCTTTGTCACCTGGGTCCTGTCGGTCACAGAACTAGGATATTCTCCCCATCATTTTTTTCCCCCTTAATAAATCCTGGGGGACCAGCAGCAAAAATCTACATTACTACCTTAAAGTTGCAATGTTAAGGACTAAATCAAAACACAATCAAGTTATACTATCTAATCCTATGATTCACCAGATTTAACGTCTATTAAAAAGATGCTCTATTTCTTTTCAAATGTGAGGAATTATATTAGTATCACCTCTATCGGAGGTGCAGCAATATTGAATAAAAACAAAACCCCAAAGATGTACAGCCCTCCAGACAAACACTTAGTTCACCACTGTCAAACTCATTCTGTGCAGAGGGCTGAATTTCACTTTAAATTGTTTTCTGTGGTTTTGGGAAATTTTTAAGACTACATACTCTTCTTGATCTACAACAGAATGCCTACTGATGTCAATGTAAAGTCTGCACAAAGATTAATGGTAGAATGTAGTGTTAATACAGAAAACTAACATTTTGTTTCAGTAACTTCTTGTATTCGGCATCACTCAATGGGAAAACTCTCACTTTTAGGAGGCATTGTTCCCCAACCCCAACCTCCTTTCTCTACTTCTCATCCCTCTTCTCTGGGTTTTTATATTGCTTCTCCTTTCTTCCTTCTGCATTTCCTTCACTGAAGTAACTCCCAAATCCACCCACTATGGTTTCACTCCTACTCTTTCCCTATGTCATCTGCAATGATCAGAAACAAATTAGTTAATGACGACATTTAAAATTGTATCATTAAGCTTTAGAGTTAACACACCAGTTAGATTAATAGGGACAGAGGAGGTACACCTGAGCACAATTGTTTCAGGCTGTCTGCAGACTCAGGAAGACAACGTGGCTATTCACAAAGCAAATTTGGCAACCACGAGAGCTAGAAACTGTTTTTTCAAACAAAATTCTGCAGAATCTAAGATTTTAACATTCCATGTAAGCCACATCCTGCCCACACAGCCTTATGGTTTGACACCATTGATCTAGATCAGGGATCGGCAACCTCTGGCACGCAGCCCACCAGGAAAAGCCCCTGGCAGGCCGGGTCTGTTTGTTTACCTGCAGCGTCCGCAGGTTTGGCCCAACGCAGCTCCCGCTGGCCACGGTTTGCCTTCCCAGGCCAATGGGGACTGCAGGAAGGGTGGCCAGCACATCCCTCGGCCTGCACCGCTTCCCGCAGCCCCCGTTGGCCTGGGACGGTGAACTGCGGCCAGTGGGAAGCTGCGATCGGCCGAACCTGCAGACGCTGCAGGGAAACAAACCAGCCCAGCCCGCCAGAGGCTTTCCCTGACAGGCCGCGTGCCAAAGGTTGCCGATCCCTGACCGCGATGCTACTTTACTGCCTCCAAATTAAACATAGGTGCTATTTCCAAAAGTGACCAAGTTGAAGGTTGCAGTCAAATTAGACATTATACATTGCAGACAGCAACAGAGGGTCCTGTGGCACCTTTAAGACTAACAGATGCATTGGAGCATAAGCTTTCGTGGGTGAATGCCCACTTCGTCAGATGCACGTAATGGCGATTTCCATTCCAGCCGTGTTAGCAACAGAGGGCCCTGTGGCACAGGCTTTTTACAGATCCAGACTAACATGGCTACCCCTCTGATACATTGCAGACAGGTACTACAACAATGCCCAGCCTGGATTAAAAGACAATGAATGGCTTGTGAGTTGTGCAAATACACATTAAAGGCTAATGTTTAACTTGGTACAGTTCAAATATTCAAGTTTGATTTATTAGATTCATGCAGTATGAAGATTCAACTTTTTACAGCCATCATAGCCCTAATTGTCCTTAGCCCAACACATCCAATACAAATAGGTAACAGCAACTGTAGACTATTTATTTTGAATCCTGATCAGTTAGTTCAGTAGTCTTCAAACCCTAGAATCAGATTACAAATGCACATCTCTTCCCCGCACCCCAAATCTTTCTAGGAGACAGATATTACGTAAAAGTGGACTCATGAAGGGAACTATTCTAGTCTCCCCAGGTAAGCAATTGTCTCTCCCATCTCCCACACAAATATTTCCTTTGATTATGAAATTAAATGAAATTGAAATGAAATTAATGGAGATATCCCACCTCCTAGAACTGGAAGGGACCTTGAAAGATCATCGAGTCCAGCCCCCTGCCTTCACTAGCAGGACCAAGTACTGATTTTGCCCCAGATCCCCAAGTGGCCCCCTCAAGGATTGAACTCACAACCCTGGGTTTATCAGGCCAATGCTCAAACCACTGAGCTACCCCTCCCCCCAAATTATCTGATTTAATTAGTCATAACTTGTATTTAGAAGTATGAGTAGGTAACATGCATATACCCAATATGCACTCACATTCACCCACTATGGTACAAGTGGAGACGTTTACATAAAGAGTAAAGTCCTGCAAGAAGACCTTTATAAAACTAAGTTCTATTTCATAGAAATAGCAGTCATGAAAAAAGCCTCCCACATTAGTTTAAACTACTTCAAGAGGTTAAAAAGCCAACAACAACAAGGAAAGTTTGCCATCCTTTAAGCAAGTGAAACAAGTAGGAAAAGTTAAATAAATAAATACTTGAACAATTACTTGAGTCTTCTTGTAACGTCACAGCATTTCTGTTGTTTAAGTGGAGCACAACCACATTACAAATATTAGTTAAGTTGATGTAAACAACACAGTAAGGAATAATAGCCAATGGATTTGTGCAGTCTGTTTGCCACATGAATCGCTGTGAAGTTGTTAGGATGAGATTCAATGCCACATTCAACACAGATGTAGGTTTCCCAGGCCGTGGAAGAGATTAAAGGTTATTATGACAGAAGAAAGAATCGGATGAAGATAATCCTGCTATGTAACAAATATTCACACCCAGAGGATATGAAATTAAAACAGGTGGAACAAGCAGCCCTGACAAAGAGCTCCACCATTCATATTAAGCAAGAGCTCTGTATTTGGAGTTGCCAGTCTCAAAGCAGATCGCATTATAACTTGTGATATTGAGGCTAGACATACAGTGGTTATAAATAACAACGCCTATATATCAATCATGGTACGTCTTCACGTTCTGGTTCTTATTTATGAGAAGATTTAGAAGAATCAGGAGGTACTCAGAGTGCCAGAATAAAATAAAGGTATAGTGAGACTTCAAAGATTTGGACTGTTTTGCTTAGAGAGATGTATAAGAAAGAATATTACAGAGGACATGCAGCTTAATGCATGGTAAAGAGAAGGCAAAAGAGGAGCCCATATTTAATTACTCATAATACAGGAACAAAGGGACATTAAAATGAAATCTAAAGGCTGCAAATAACTAATTGTGCCCTCGCATACACACACAATTCATAATTAATCTGACTTCATTATCACAAGGTATCATTGAGCCTGGGGATTTAGGAAGGTTTACAAGAGAATTAGATATTTGTGGATAATACGACCATCTACAGTTATGTTACCAGAACAGACTGATTTAAATCAGAGTGATTTGAGTGACTGATTTTAATCATGATTTAAATCAGCAAGCAGAAAACCTTGATTTAAATAATTAGTTTTAATCGTTTATTTGTACTTCAATTATTTTCTTAAAGAAAGTTGATTTTACTGGTTAGTAACCATTAAAATATGTTGATTTGCAATTAAATATAGATTTTTATGCTAAATTTGGTGCTTCTTTTTGCTAACCAGAAGGATACACTATAGCTATACGTTTATTTAAGCAATTATATAGCTTAATTTACATTCATTCAGATTCTTAATTTTTACATTTAATATGCTAGAAAATAGTGAATGATGTATTTCTTATTTACAAATTTCTTTACTTGTGATTTGTGTCAAGCTCAGCATTTTTTAAAATTTAAGTACCTTAAATGTGCTGGATACATGAGAAAAGAATAATCAAAAAATAATTTTAAATGCAAGACAACTGATTTTATGAAACAAAAATATCTATAGGTAGTGATGGTTTCTGGTCACCATGTCCTTCAAAATTTCAGAACTAGTAGATCTCATCCTATCACACCTAGTTTTTATTCACAGATTGGAAGAAGAAAACAAGCTTTCCTGCTGTTTTCAACTCTCAATTGGTTTCTTAATTTTGAAGGCACTAGTAGTAACTGAACTGAATTCGCTGAATAAACAGAAATGAAGAAAACATTCTCTCTGTACCGGTAGCAGAAGCTACTGCTGTCAGAAGCTGGTTTAGCACTTCAGCAAACTCTGGTTCCAGGTGCTCAGCCATTGACTTCCATCAGTTCAGTGGTCTGACTTTCTTTAAAACTTGGTGGTAAACATGCACTGCTTAATACTATTTTTTGTGTTTAAGTTAAATGATTTTAATATATGGTCAGTTTAAGCCTTAATATAGGCTGTCAATTGCAAACAGGGTTGTTTCTAAAAAATAAACCTGTATTGACTTTAAATTTTATAAAAAATCCAATTTAAATAGAAAATAGGATTTTTTTAAACAAATCATCAATTTTTATCAACCCTGTATGCTACACAGCAAAAGGGTTGGGTTTTTGCTTAATTAATGTAAATCTGTATGCTTAGCGGCATTAAATCGAACACAAAATGAACAAGGTTAAGAAAGAAACTTTTATGAATAGGTTATTCCATAACTATTCATTGTAGGGTTTCTTTTACTTTCTGCTGAAGCATCTGGCTTTTGCCAAAGCCAAGTTACAGGATTTGATGGACCCCCGGTTGAATCCCATGTAGCAAATCTTGTGTTTCCTATAAATGCCTTAAACCAAGCCTGCCTAACAGAACAAGGAGCAGACAGAGAAAGAAGGTAAGATTTAGAAAGGCAACCAACCTACTTTCTGATCAAATTTAACTGCACTTCATAGGTCTGTATGGAAAACAAACGCATAAAAGCATTTCCTTCCTCACCGCTAGACGATCAAACATGAAAATTATGATGGGTAGGCAATTGTTCTGTTTGATTTAATTTAGGGACCATGCTGCAATTGCAACATTATTGTTCGTTATTTCCAGTTTTGATATTTTAATCAAGGAACATAACTGTACTACTTTAAACAAAAAGTTCTGCCTGTAAATATCTCAAAATGCTTTACAAACACTAATTCAGGTTTCACAACACTGCTCCAGCCATAGACATTATGGTTATGAAAATTATTAGTACTTATCTACTGCTTTACATTTTCAAAGCTCTTACAAACACAAGAAATGTGATAGCAGATGCTTCAGGGAAAAATTTAAATATTCTATAATGAAACTGAAAATTTCCAGAAATGCCTCCTGGTAAAGGAAGTTTTTCACCAACCTCAGGAAGTTAGCAGTTGGCTTAATTCCTGAAGCATGAGGGTTTATATCTTTTATGAATATTTATCCTAATGCAAATAATATCCATAATTTTGTTAAAGTGTCTAATCCTACTAAGCTGTTGACCTCAGTATCTTGTTGTTCAGTTCATTCCATGAGTTAACTAAGCATCACATGAAAAAGCATTCCCTTTTATAAGGTTTAAATGTGTCGCTTTTTTGTTTGCTGTATGTCCCTGTGTTCTTGTATTATGAGAACGATTAAGCAGGAACAGCCAAATGACTCTCTCTATGCTACGTCATTTTTATATTTCTCTGTTTTGTGTCATGTTTTTTTCTACTCTCTAAATTAAGTTGTCCTAACCTTTTTAATTGCTCCTCATGTAAAAGTCTTTCCATGCTTCTAGTCAATTTTATAGCCCTTCTCTGAACCTTATGAGCTGGGATGACCAGAACCAAACACAGTATTCAGGTGGAGAGTAACCATCATATTAAGGTGTCTCCATATTACAATTATGTTTTGAAACCAGTTTGTAATGGTTTTCATATAACCCTGTTACAATGACGGAAGCAGAATTGTGTCCACTGAATTTTTTCTGCCTTAGAGATGCCTGAATCATCTATGAGTCCACCCCTCAGATGCAGCCTACCCTATATTAAGCAGCATTTTCTGGGAAAACTCATAGCACTCTAATGACATGCACATTGAACGTTTCACGTTGATAATACTCCCAGCTCTCTGTGTTAGGACATACCAGAGTGTAAAGGGAAACCTGCAAAACAAAACACTGTCCTATCCACACCAGAAAAAAACCCGCAAAAACCACAGGTTTGCAAGACTGGTTACAGGAAGACAAACATGGGTCAGACTAGTCTTCTGGTAGGGAGGATGCTGCTAGATGCCAAAACTGCAGAGTTTCATCCATGCTGTATGTGGACACAAACGACATTCTGAAACAGTTAGTTGGTTCTAACCTGTAAAGTTGTAGCATGGGCAGGACCGTAATCATTTCAGGGTGGATAAAAATCAATGATTTTTTTTTTAATAAAAAAAATTGATTTTTTTTAATTCAAAACGATTTTTTTATAAAATGCTTTGAGGAAAAACCTACCTAAAGATGTTTTAATTAAGATTAATTATAGCTGAAAGATATCCCATCATGGAATAAGGATTATAAATTTTAATTCTATAGTATGAGACAATATATTCATGTCATGTTTAAGAAAAGTTTTGTAAATGAGTTCCAATAGTTCATGGATTAGGGACCCAATTTTATGGGGCTCCAGGGGCTTCTGTATAGATTATTTAGGTTAATCTTTCTATCTACCCAATGGGACTCAGTGCTCAGTCTAGAAGAGACCATCAGAGATGCTTAGTTTTGCAGTTCTCAAACTGTGGATTTGTCTCTCCAGAGGTAACATGCTTGTTGACAGCACAAAATGTTTTTAAATAAATAATATATAGAGGTGAGAAATAACAGACCTCAACTCTATTGTCCCTCTGCCAATTTGTGTACACAGCGTCAATCCCTTACCTGTCTCTAAAAGTGCAAAGTTTCAAAAAGTTCAATGAATAGAAGATTGTTGGGGGCGGAATAGATCTGGACTAGGGGAAGAAGTCTGGAGATAAATGTGAGAAGTGAGGGACATAATATTTTAACAAAACCTGGATTTTTTTTTTCAACAGCAAAAATATCCTTAATACTTAATGTTGTTGTTTTAATTAAATAAAACAATTTAAATGTCTGTCTGGTGATGTTTTCCTCCTAATACAGCATGTCAAGAAAATCCTCCAAATATTAATGATTAACCTGTTAAATTGGAGATAGTTCACCTCCCAATGACTTCATAAATATCTGCTTCAATTACCTTTGGTAAATGAAATAACCAAACAATCGCTCATTTTTCTGATATAGCTATAAAACTAATCTGAAAAGTTTTCAAAATAAATCACTGTTTAAAAATGTATAGGGTGTACCTTCTACAAATGAAACCTACATCTCTGAGTTGTGAAGAATATATATTAAGGTTATAACAACCAACAAGAATGCACTTTTACGTAGAAAACCATGATTAAATCAAGTCTTCCTGACCAGTGATTTAAATCAATTTGATTTAAATCATATCCACCCTGAATCATTTTCACACTATCCAAATATTAGACTCTCTGACACAATCTCATACCCAGATCAGAGATTTTGTTCCAATGCAATGTTGTAAACAAGAGAAAAATCTTTAGGTCAAGTTATTACTAACGAGAAAGTTTTCTGCAAGTCATCAACAGTTCTGTTTATAGAATATGACAAAACTTTTGCAACATCTAAAGACCCTCTAACTTACGTTACAATCAATAGGAAAAGCAAGCCACCATTTATTTACCTCACTGATGTAAGTTTTTTCCACTAAGTCACAATAAGCAAGCCATGAACAGTATGTTTATAATCAACACCAGCCCACTCTCTGTTAAGCTACCTGCATAAATGGGTACTGGGGTTCATCACTGAGTACTAGGAAGTGGTAATTAATGGCTTGGAGTCGAGAGATCTGTACTTGCAACAACACGAGCTCATAGCAATTTTAACTTGTTTACAACCTTCTGAATGCTGATTTCCTGTTATTCCTTTCTTGCAAATAAGCATTTGCAGCAAGAGGTCACTCACAACAGTGCAACACCTGAACGGCTCTTTGGCACCGTGTATAAGGGGGTCCTGGCCTATGACTAGAACTCCTAGGTGCTACATCCGAAGAAGTGGGCTGTAGTCCACAAAAGCTTATGCTCTAATAAATTTGTTAGTCTCTAAGGTGCCACAAGTACTCCTGTTCTTCTTTCTAGGTGCTACAGTAATACATTAAAAAAAAAAACCTCTTCCAGCACACAGAAAAAACATGGACACCACAGCTCAATAAAACTTGAAATTATGCTCAAGTTTGTCTTAATAATATTGACATGGAAACAGCCCATGGCCTATTGATCTGTCTTGTCACATAGAAACATTAGGTCTTTACTCATGATCCTGGTTGAAAATCAGGAGGTGCAGTACATACATACTCGGCTGGTGGTGGAGAGAGGGAATGCTTGACATTACTCAAATGACTGCTCTAGTCAAATACAAAAAAAATATTTACTGGCTTTGAAGTTTTCCATTTCAAAAGCTGGTGGTTACAGCAAAGGTCACTGCTGTATAGGCTGGGCAAGGGGGAAAGAATGCAGCAACCCTTAGCATGAGGCATGGAGAAACAGCTGTAGTATCCAACTGTTTTCATAGAGATGACTATTTTAGAGAGATTACTTCACATGCCCCCATGTAGCTAGTATGTTAATTCACAGATCCTCTGGGAGAAAGTATCATAGAAATGCAAAATTATTTATTTAAAGGCATTTATACAGGTTTTTTATCAATTCAGTATCTAAACTCTATTTAGTTTTAGTAAACATCAGTATGAGTAATGGTGAGAAACAGTACAGCAATTTACTGTGTATGAAAAAAAGATTCATTCACCCACACAGCTGACATTTCAACAGCTTGAAACCTTATTTGGCTCTTCTGTTAACATTCAGTGAACAATGAGACATGCTGTTTTTTTATGAAATAAGATTCAATTTTGCAGTGGCGCACCTCCTCTTAATCGCTCAAGGGGTGATGCAATAAATCAGCATGAACGACCAGCCAGTGAGCCAGGGGCCATTCCAAATACACGCACAGGGTCACATCCTAGGTCTAAAGAGCTTTAAGTAGTGACAAACTTCAGGCCCTTTTAAGTCATACAAGCAGCACAAGTCAAGTCACAGGTAAGCGCCTGGTGGGCAGGGCTAGTCTTGAGGGTGTCAGGGTTGGAAGGGACCTCAGGAGGTATCTAGTCCAACCCCCTGCTCAAGGCAGGACCAACCCCAACTAAATCATCCCAGCCAGGGCTTTGTCAAGCTGGGCCTTCAAATCCTCTAAGGAAGGAGATTCCCCCCCCCCGGTAGCCCATCCCTAAAACTGTCAGAAGCTGGGCTTGGACGACAGGGGATGGACCACCCAATAACTGCCCTGTTCTGAAGCCCCTGGCACCAGCTGTTGGAAGGCGGATACTGGGCTCGCTGGACCCCTGGTCTGTCCCTGGTGGGTTCTCACTGCAGTGCCCGGGGCCGAACCCACAGAGGAGGTTTGTCGGTAATGGAGGCGCTTGTTGAATTAAGTCTCATGCCGCCAGCCCCCGCTCTCAGGGCCCCTAAAGCCCCTCCCCCAACGGCGGCCCTGGCGCTGTGGTTCTGAGGCCGCCAGCCGCTGCCCCGCCCGCCCCCCACCGACCCGGGCCGGCCGCGCCCGCGCCACGCAGGGGCAGTTCCACACGGGCGGGCCACGGGGTCGGGGCCCGGACGGGCGGCCTGGGGGCGACCCACGCCAGGGCCGGGCGGGGGCGAGGCACAAGGGCGCGACCCCTCACTCAGCCCGAGGCCCCCCAGGGTCGCCGCCCTGCCCTGAGCCCCAGGGCCCCCAGGCCGGGAAGGGGCGCAGCGTGCGCGGCCCGGCCCAGGGCGGTCACCTCCCTCCTCCCGTCCCGGGAGACAGGCCCCGGCACCAGCGGGTGACGGAGGCCGACAAAGCCCCCCCGGTACCTTCTCCTGCCAGGCGCCGCTCCGGCTCCGTTCTCCCTCCGCTCGCCGCACTGACCGGAAACAGCGGCGCCAGCCCCGCCCACCACGCCCGCCCAATCAGGAATCGCCCTCGCCGCCACGCGCGGGGCGCGGATTGGCCGCCGCTTCCCCTTCCCCTTCCCTCCCGCCGCGCGGCGGCCCCGAAGCGCTGCGTCGACTGCGCCTGGATTGGCTGGAAAGCGCCACGTCCTCAGGCGCGCGCCGGCTCGCGGGTCCGCCCACTTCGGGGCTTCCCTCGTCCCTCCGCCCGCGCGCCGGCGCCGGAGGGGGTGTCTCTTCTCTGCGCAAGCGTCGGCTGAGGGCTGAGGCTGCCACGAGCGCAGAGGGATGAGGGCGGCGCGAGGGCAGGGAGTGACCGTTAGAAAGGGCGGGAAGAGGAGGCCATGACCGTTGTCTGAGTGGGCGGGGCGATCGTGTCAATGGGAAGCGAGGCCGCCCTGGGCTCTCAGGGCCTGTTCCATGGGGTCGCCTGCCTGCTCCCCTCATGTGACTGACTCGCCTTAGGAGTGGAGTCGGGGCAATGCATATCCCTGTGGTGCCGCCCATTTTCTGAGGCGAGCATCACCTCGGGCGTGGTGTCCCAGTGCTGCTGGGGAGCAGTCTGGTGGGCGTTCGGCCCCCTGAGCTGTGGCAGATAGATCGATGGTGGGGAGCCCCCGTAGTTTGAATACGGATTTGAGAATTCGGGGATCCATCGCCCACGCGTGGGTTTGTGAGACATCCCTGCTTCGCAGAGCCATTGTTGTATTCTGACGTCCAGGCGGCTAGGATGCCGAGATCTCGAAGTTACACTCAGAATATCAGGGTTGGAAGGGACCTCAGGAGGTTCTAGTCCAACCCCCTGCTCAAAGCAGGACCAACCCCAACTAAATCATCCCAGCCAGGGCTTTGTCAAGCCTGACCTTAAAAACCTCCCTAGGTGTAACGCATTCCAGTGCTTCACCACCCTCCTAGCGAAAATATCCAACCTGGACCTCCCCCACTGCAACTTGAGACCATTGCTCCTTGTTCTGTCATCTGCCACCACTGAGAACAGCCGAGCTCCATCCTCTTTGGAATCCCCCTACAGGTAGTTGAAGGCTGCTATCAAATCCCCCCTCATTCTTCTCTTCTGGAGACTAAACAAGCCCAGTTCCCTCAGCCTCTCCTCAAAAGTCATGTGCTCCAGACCCCTAATCATTTTTGTTGCCCTCCGCTGGACTCTCTCCAATTTTTCCACATCCTTCTTGTAGTGTGGGGCCCAAAACTGGACACAGTACTCCAGATGAGGCCTCACCAATGTCGAATAAAGGTAGGGTTACCATATTTCAGCAAGAAAAAAAGAGGACGGGAGGAGCCCCGCCCTAGCCCCGCCCCTGCCCCTCCCACTTCCCTCCCCCCCAGAACCCCCAACCCTCCCCCCGTTCCTTGTCCCCTGACTGCCCCCTCCTGGGACCCCTGCCCCTAACTGCCCCCCAGGACTCCACTCCCTATCTAAGCCTCCCTGCCTCTTGTCCCCTGACTGCCCCAACCCTTATCCACACCCCCACCCCCAGACAGACCCCTGGGACTCCCACGCCCCATCCAACCACTCCCCACCCCCTGACAGCCCCCCCCCAGAACTCCCAACCCATCTAAACCCCTCTGCTCCCTGTCCCCTGACTGCTCCGATCCATCTCCCCACCCCTGCCACCTGACAGCCCCCCCCAGAACTCCCAAACACTCCCCCCCTGCTCCTTGTCCCCTGACTGCCCCCTCCTGGGACCCCTGCTCCTAACTGCCCTCCAGAACCCCACCCCCTACCTAAGACTCCCTGTTCCTTGTCCCCTAACTGCCCCCTCCTAAGACCCCCCCCCCAACTGCCCCCCAGGACCCTACCCCCTACCTGTACCCTGACTGCCCAAAACTTTCTCCACTCCCCCCAAAAAGCCCCCCCCCGTTTCTTGACTGCCACCTCCAGAACCTTCCTGCCCCCTGACCTCCTTACCCTGCTGCTCAGAACAGAGTGTTGGGCTCCGTGCAGCCGAGCCGGACACGTGGCTGAGCTCCCCAGCACAACAAAACCCGGTCCCTGGCCCTGCACAACAAAACCCGGTCCCTGGCCCTGCACAGTGCTGCCGGACTGGGCTGCAAGGGAGCTGCCGGCTCAGAATGCAGGGCGGATCCGGCTCCTCTACAGCTGCTCCTGAGTCCAGCCCGGGACTTCCCTGCAGCCCTCCCAGCCGCTCGCTCTGCTCTGCCGGGGGGAAATCCCGGACATTGTGAGTGCTTTACAAATTCCCCCCGGACGCTATTTTTAGCACAAAAAGGAGGACATGTCCGGGTAAATCCGGACGAATGGTAACCCTAATAAAGGGGAACGATCACGTTCCTCGATCTGCTGGCAATGCCCCTACTTATACAGCCCAAAATGCCATTAGACTTCTTGGCAACAAGAGCACACTGTTGACTCATATCCAGCTTCTCATCCACTGTAACCCCTAGGTCCTTTTCTGCAGAACTGCTGCCTAGCCATTCGGTCCCTAGTCTGTAGCAGTGCATGGGATTCTTCCATCCTAAGTGCAGGACTCTGTACTTGTCCTTGTTGAACCTCATCAGGTTTCTTTTGGGCCCAATCATCTAATTTGTCTAGGTCCCTCTGTATCCTATCCCTACCCTCCAGCGTATCTACCACTCCTCCCAGTTTAGTGTCATCACAGGCGACAACTTCCGTTGGTGCTGGTGGGTGCTCGCGCCCCCTGGCCCTGCCCCAGTCTCAGACCCCACCCTATTGGACCCCTCCCCAAATCCCGGCCCTGCCTCTTCCCCGAGTGCATCGCGTTCCTCCTCCTCCCCCCTCCCTCCCAGCATGTGCCTCCCCCCTGAGAGGGTGGGGGGCGGGAGGCGCGTCCCGCCGGGAAGGAGCCACAGCCCTGGAGTGCAGTGCAGCTGAGAGCGGGAGGGAGAGGCGCGGGGCTCCCCAGCAGCAGCAGGGATTCGGCCCGTGCCGCCCACCCGGCCCCTGCCCTCTCCGTGCTGCCCCCGCCCGGACCCACTGCGCTGCCCCACGGGCTGCAGGGCTGGCGCGGCAGGGGGCTCAGAGCTGAGCCCCCCCCGTCTCCCTCCCTCCCTTGCCAGCCCCTCTTTGCCTCCCCGCCCGCTGCCCAGGTGCTGGAGCTGACTCACTAGCTCCAGGATCCAGCCGCCATGCAGCTGCAAGCCTGGGAGGAAGGAGGAATGCTGCGTGGTTGGGGAAGAGACAGGGCCAGGGCAGGGATTTGGGGAAGGAGCCAATGGGGGAAGGAGGGGACAGAGCTGGAGCAGCGGGGAGGGTGAGAGTCCCTCTGGGAGGGCAAAATTTCTTGTTTGTCCAGTGTCCCAATCAAACATTGGTCGGGACGTGGGACAAAGAAGCAAATATCGGGACAGTCCCGATAAAATCGGGACGTCTGGTCACCCTACCATGGATGTTCTGATGGATCATGCTGCTGTGTCTGCAGAGTCAAGGGAGGCCTGGAGGACCATCCTGGTGATGAGAGACCCTTCAGAAATGTTTGCTGTATACTGTTCTTTTTTGTCATCTGGTAAATTTTCAATAAAAGTTGACATTTTGGAAAATGTGCGTATATTTGGCCAGCAGGGCAGCATATTTCACTATGTGGAACTGAAGCGTAGCTGAGGAATAAGTTTTCAGCCCGAAAAGGTCTAGCATTCCTTATCATATGGGGTCTGTGATGGATTGGACCACCCTTTTCAGGGTGCCACCAGATGTGCTGCGGTCCCACTGAGCCCGCCTGTCCCACCAGCCTGGGTTTCCCTCACTCTGTGCTGCTGTGACCGGCTGTCAAGCCCCTTTCCAGCACACGCACAGGTAGAGACCCATCTAGCTATAGAATCACACAGAGCCTGCGATCAGCTCTCTGTGGGAGGTCTCAGCTAGGGGATTGCCCAGCACTCACGTGTTCACCTCCTTCGGGGTGTAAACCCAAAATAATATTGTCTTGTGCTGTATAGAGAGTTCTGCACAGCACAAACTCATAAAAATCGCCCCCTCCCTCAATGTGGAGGGAGTTATGCACAGCTTTTTGCCCTCCCCCCTTTCCCCCAAGTTATGAGTTGCACAAACTGGTTTTTGGTATAAATAAGAAATAAGGTTATTAACTACAAAAGGTAAATTTTAAGTGATAATAAGGGATAGCAAACAGAACAAAGCAGGTTACCTTAGTAAATATACAAAAACTGCAAACTCAGCTTAACACATTAGATAGGTAGGATATAAATTAGCAAATTCTCATCCTGAGTGATAAACAGTCTAGCAGATTCTTAAGGCACAAGGTGCCTGAGCTTCCCCAGATTTTCATACACAGGCTAAAGATCCTTCTAGCCTGGGACCATCACTTCCCCTTCCCACAGTTCAGTCTTTGTTCCTCAGGTGTTTCCAGGTGTGTTGTAGGGAGAGTGAGGTCACCCCATAATGTAATTTTCCCTCATTTATATCTTCTCCCCACTTGCTGGAAAGCTCTTTTGCTGTGACCTGGGTCAAACAGTTCCCACTGTGTAGTGCTATCTCTGAGAGGTTTCTATTGTACACAGTTCCCGGGGTAATCCTTGTGCTTGTGTGCGTTGCCTCAATAAGCCATTAACATTGTTTGGCCTTTTTGCGGTCGTACCTGAAAGGCTGCTTGTGGGTGTTTTCAACCTTAGGACATGTTTCAGCAACACATACATAGACAAACTTCATAACTTCATATAGGATGATAGCACATACAATCCAATGAGATATTACTGTCTAGCAGATCAAGACTTTTAGAATGATACCTCAGAAGGCGTACTTTGTATAAGACATATCCTAATTACGTGACAGTGGTGAATATTGGAGTGTCAGGGTTTCACAGGGTTGTTCAGGACTGGTGGTATTTTCCCCTTTGATTGACCGCCTTTACCACTAAGGAGTTTGGTGCGGGGTATGTGAATAAGAATTCAGCTCCTTTTGCTGGCACATAATATTTTTTGTAGACCTCTTACACAAGGGTGGTGCAGTAGCTGGAGGCTGCCAGATTATTTTTGCAGGCTCCATAGTTGCATCATTTATCAGCAGGGTTATCTTTGCCGATGGGGATGCCTGGAGTACGTCCGTGAACTTATGTTGGAATTCTGGTAGCTGTGCCACTGAAATGTCTAGGGATTCAGCAACCCTTTTGAAGAGGTCCTGAAAGGATTTGAAATCATCCCCATAGTAGGGGGCGGTGGCATTATGGTTTCATCTGCGGACGAAGATGAGAGGTGAGTAGGCGGCGAAGTGTCATGCTTGGCTGTGTCCTCAGGTTCCTCAGTGTCTTCCTCTTGTGTTTCTGAGGGTGCCATGACAGTTGGTTAAGGGGACCAGGCTGTTCTGGACCTACACAGGCTAGGGGGCCTGCGGTTTTGGGCCCTGTACATTGCCCATGGACCCCAGTATGACCAGTTAGGTGGGAATGGCATGGGGGGGCGGTGCCCATACCATCCTCGTATATCCGCGGGTGGTGGGTGATGAGATGGTCCTGGCTTGGGTGGGGAGTGGCGAGGAGTATATATTGCTGCATCATCCTCTTCTTTCTCATCCCTGGAGATAGTAGGGGCTGAGCTGCAGGGAGTAGTCAGCTGGCTTGTTATCGATCTGGATGGGGTGCCCTCGGTGCCACGTAGAGGAGATTCCGGTGTTGAAGCCACTATCAGGTCCGCATGCCTCATAAATTGTTGCAGTACCGTAAGGCTCGGTGCCGGAGATGGCATAGTGGATGACGCGGGAGCATGAGTTGAAATTGCTGGTGCCAAGCATTTATGGCTGTGTGGCACAAGTACAGCAGGTGGTGCCATTATACCGCTTGGTGCTGAGATCTTCGGCTCCGTGGGTGCCGAGTTGGCAGGTTTCACTTTAGTGGGTGAACTGCCATTAGAGCTTGCCTGCATAGGGTCTTTAGCTCGTCGGGAACCCTCGGTGTCGGACGTTCCTGATGCCTCATGGTCCGGTGCTCTCGGTGCGGTCAGTACCAGGGCAGATTTTTCAGTAGGAGATCGCTTTCTTTTGGGCGATTCCTGGTGCAGGGATGTCTGCGACCGCTTTTCTGTAGCCTTGGAACAGGCTCCTTGGCAGCCGTTGTTGGAGCAGAGCCCATGTCAGAAGCTGCCACTGGCGACCGTTGGCCAGGGGGTGACCTGGACTCAGGGTCGGAGGCTGGCTTGAGGGATTTCTCCATTATGAGCCACTTCAGTTGGATCCCTGGCTTTTCTTCTCCTGGCTGTTAGCTTTCTGCCACGTGGGCACTTTTAAGTAATGTGCTTCTCGCCGAGGCAGCGGACACACTGAGTATGGCCATCAGAGATCGGTATGGAGACTCTGCAGGTCAGGCAGCGTTTAAAACCAGGTGAGCCTGGCATGCCTGACAGAGTCGGTCCCTTAGAGAAAAACATTGAGGCTAAGGCTGTATGCCTGTCGGACAGGCGGAGTGGGGAGTAGAAGGGAAAAAAATTTTCTGAATGAAATTAAAGAAATTAGAGTCGGGCAAAGGGATAGGGAAGCTAATTACAACCAAGCTAACATGACCACTATGAATAATCCACTATCAATTGTTTCTGAAGTAAGAGAGGGCACTGCTGATTGCTCCGACTCAAGCCAAAGACGGTAGGGAAGGAACTGGGTGGACGGTTGGCTATGCACTGCTATGTAACCACTCGGAGAGGCGTGAGACGGCTACTGTGCGTGCGTGGCCCAACTGGGCTCTACTACCACAAATCACCAATTACAAGTGCAGGGTGTCAAGACACCTAAATTGGAGCACCCACAGGGACACTCCTAGAAGAAGAACAGGTGGATCCAGACAGATGGTGGAGTATAAAGAAATCATAGAAGATTAGGGTTGGAAGAGACCTTAGGAGGTCATCTAGTCCAACCCCCGGCTCAAAGCAGGACCAACCCCAACTAAATCATCCCAGCCAGGGCTTTGTCAAGCCGGGCCTTAAAAACCTCTAAAGATGGAGATTCCACAACCGCCCTAGGTAGCCCATTCCAGTGCTTCACCACCCTCCTAGTGTAACGATGTTGCCTCTGGTGGGATACAATTGAGAGTATCAATTCAGGACAAATTGCTTAGAGCAGGGCAGTCTCAGCCCAAGCTGGTGGTTCTCCACTTCTAAAGCACCAAACCAGCCAAACAGAGAGGACTTCGGTCTCACTCCACTGGCTAACTGTAAGTCATACAAGCAATTCCCTTAGACCAGGGGTTCTCAAACTGGGGGTTGGGACCCCTCAGGGGGTTGCAAGGTTATTACATGGGGATCGCAAGCTGTCAGCCTCCACCCTAAACCCCGCTTTGCCTCCAGCATTTATAATGGTGTTAAATATATTTTTAAAAGTGTTTTTAATTTATAAGGGGGGGTCGCACTCTGAGGCTTGCTATGTGAAAGGGGTCACCAGTACAAATGTTTGAGAACCACTGCTTTAGACACTCCAGTTTCCCAGGATCACCACCAGTGCCACTCGCTATGGGGACAAATGCTTATGAAAACCAATACCCCAGTAAAAGAAAAAAGGTTCTCCCAATCCCAAGGGACCATGCCCCAGACCCAGGTCAATACACAAGTGAGATCTTACCCACAAATCACACTGTTGCCAATCCTTTAGAATCTAAAATCTAAAGGTTTATTCATAAAAAGAAAGAAATATAGATGAGAGCTAGAATTGGTTAAATAGAATCAATTCCATACAGTAATGGCAAAGTTCTTGGTTCAGGCTTGCAGCAGCAATGGAATAAACTGCAGGTTCAAATCAAGTCTCTGGAACATCCACACCTGGGATGGGTCATTCAGTCCATTGTTCAGAGCTTCATTTTGTAGCACAGTTCCTCCAGAGGTAAGAAGCAGGATTGAAGACAAGATAGAGATGATGATGATGCCTTTTATAGTCCTTTTGCCGTGTGGCTTGTGCTTTCTTTGTTTTAACCCTAACCTTAACCCTACATGCCTTGCTGAGTCACAAGAGGTATCTGCCTTCTCTCAATGGGTCAGTTGTGTAGCTGATGGTCCTTAATGGGCCATCAAGCAGGCTAGGCAGAGCTAACACCAACTTGTCTGGGGTGTCACCCAGAAGCAGAGCAGCAGTTTGAAATACAGACAGTATAGAGCAGGGGTGGCCAACCTGAGCCTGAGAAGGAGCCAGAATTTTTTACCAATGTACGTTGCCAAAGAGCCACAGTAATAAGTCAGCGGCCCCCCAGCAGCTCCCCCCACCCGCTCCCAGTGCTTCCCACCCACCGGCAGCCTCACCGATCAGCACCTCCCCCTCCCTCCCCGCACCTCCTGAGGTGTTTCATGGCCTGCAGGAGGCTCTGGGGGAGGAGTGAGGGCATGGCAAGCTCAGGGAAGGGGATGGGAAAGGGTGGAGTGGTATCAGGGCAGGGCCTATGGCAGAGCCAGGGGTTGAGCAGTGAGCACCCCCCAGCATATTGGAATGTTGGCGCCTGTAGCTCCAGCCCCGGAGTCGGTGCCTATACAAGGAGCTGCATATTAACTTCTCCAGAGCCACAGGTTGGCCACCCCGGTATAGAGCCAATATTTATAACTTTAAATACAAAAACGATACATGCACACAGATAGCACAATCATAACCAGCAAATCATAACCTTGCCATAGACACCTTACTTGACCTCCTTTGTACAAGACTGGGTGCCACTACATGCCCTTGCTTGCAACAATGATCTATACGGTCACAGTTTATGTCAATAACGTCACACCTAGTGAAATAGTTTTTCCTAATATCCAGCCTAGATCTCCCCCACTGCAACTCACCTTTTCTGCGATGGCTACAAAAATCTTGACAATGGTTAGGCTGCTGGTGTGGAGAGATCATGGCTTATCATGCTGACAAATACGGTATTATTTTATTGGGGATGTGGGTACAAATGATACTGCCAAGAATGACCTTGAGCGGGTCACTGCAGAGTATATGGCTCTGGGAAGAAGGATAAAGGAGTTTGAGTGCAAGTCGTGTTCTCGTCCACCCTCCCTGTTGAAGGAAAAGGCCCGCGTAGGGACCATCGAATTGTGGAGGTAAACATGTGGTTATGCAGGTGGTGTCAGAGAGAGGGCTTTGGATTCTTTGACCATGCCTTATCTCAGGCAATATCATCATGTCTTGTCACAAGAGAGCCCCAGATTTTAGTATTATTTTCGTGTTAGCGTAGCGCCTCGGAGCCCCAGTTGCCGTACAAACACAGAAAAAAATGTCCCAAAGTCAGAGGTGAAAGTAAGCCAGTCCAGTCCGGCCCGGCATACCAGCAAGAGCCGGTACACAGCTGACCATACCGGCAGGGGGCAGCTTCCCCAGGCGGGCAGTTTAAAAGGGCCCTGGGCTCCCAGCAGCAGCCGGAGCCCCTGGCCCTTTAAATTGCTGCCAGAACCCCACTGCCGGAGCCCTGGGGTAGTGGCGGTGGCCAGGAGCCCCAGGGCTCCATCAGCAATTTAAAGGGCCCGGGTCTCCCAGCCACCGCTACTGAAGCCGGAGCCCCGGGCCCTTTAAATCGCTGACGTAGCGCCAGGGTAGCAGCAGCGGCCGGGAGCCCCAGGGCTCCAGCAGCAATTTAAAGGTCCCTGGGCTCCCAGTCACTGCTGCCGGAGCCCTGGGCCCTTTAAATTCTGCTGGAGTCCCGTGTTAGCGGCAGCGATTTAAAGGGCCCAGGGATTAAAAAGCCCCACCCCTTCTGCCCAAGGGACACGGTCCCACACCCCCGCCTGCTCAGGATTTCGGTGCTGTGTACCGGTAAGTCCCTTAAGTTACTTTCACCCCTGCCCAAAGTGCCAGATCCCAGATGTCCAGAAAGATCACTCTCCCCCTAGTTTCTCACAGAAATTAGAAGGTCTGCACACAGATGGCTCCCCTCCCCCCCATATGTGAATCAACATGGGATGATCTAGGCCAGAGGTTCTCAAACTGGAGGGCGGATCCTCCTGGGAGGGCATGAGAAGATTTAGGAAAAAATTAAAAACTCACTGCGCTCATTTTACTCACAGCGATGAATAATTAGCAACGCTGATTCCTCCAGACATTCAGGTCCTCAGAGGGTGCCGTGCATTTTGATGACAATCTGTTAAGCTTGCATAGCATTACACAAAGTCGTTGCCATCTGTACATGAATTCATTTGTTACAACACAAGGTACATATTTAACTGTAAACATGGACCACAATCGTAGCTTTGCTTTTGCTCTTCTTACCTTGTGGAAACGCCCTATAACCCCCATATTCCTCATGTTCATATAATCCTAATCTTACAAGCAGGCCTTGTAAGGTGTCGGGAAAGGTTATGATCTGCTGAAAGTCATTTCTCTCTCCATGTATGTGTATCATTGATGCATATGACGTGATGAGAATTGTGTTGTATGGTTGTCAGTAAAACATGCTGTAAGTTGGGGAATCAGCCAGATATCAGCTCCCCAGAGGCAACAGCAGGCAAAGTAACCAACACCCGGGCAGGGTTTCAAACAACACATCTACAACCATTGTGCAGCAAGGGCGATACAATTCAATGGCTCACCTGTATGAGGCCACACCAGAGGAATTGCTCAGCCTGGCCTGGAGACTCAGCAATGCCCCCAGACATGCCCGGACTTGTGCTCCCCAAGCACATGGACTGAGGGTCTAAAACAGACAGAGCGGGCACATACTGGGCCCTTCTCCTGACCCCACTTACTCTGCAAGCAACTGAGGCCAGGTCTACACTACCCCCCTAATTCGAACTAAGGTACGCAACTTCAGCTACGTGAATAACGTAGCTGAAGTTCGAAGTACCTTAGTTCGAACTTACCTTGGTCCACACTCGGCAGGCAGGCTCCCCCGTCGACTCCGCGGTACTCCTCTCGCCAAGCTGGAGTACCGCAGTTGACGGCGAGCACTTCCGGGTTCGACTTATCGCGTCCAGACTAGACGCGATAAGTCGAACCCAGAAGTTCGATCGCTCGCCGCCGAACTACCGGGTAAGTGTAGCCAAGGCCTAAGACACTGAGAAGAAGACTGAAGACGAAGTCTGGCATGCCTGGTTACGTACGTGCAGGAAGCCATGTGACCCAGCAGGGTAAGGCACGACCTCACCGTGGTAGTTGGGAAGGCCTGGAGCCCTTGAATGAGGCTCGTGATGGTGCCAAAGCGGTTGTCTGGCAGGATGGCTTGTGCACGTCTGGAGTCTAGAACTGCGCCGATGAATTCTATTCTCTGGGTAGGTTCCAGAGTGGATTTGTCCTTGTTGAGCAGGATGCCCAACTCGTTGAATGTGTGCACTATTATGTGGACGTGAGCTTGAACTTGCTCTTTGGTGCGACCGCGTACCAGCCAGTCGTCTAGGTACGGGAACACCTGTATCCCTTGTCGACGAAGGTACGCTGCCACGACAGCCATACATTTCGTGAACACTCTTGGGGCCGAGGATAGGCCGAAGGGAAGGACTGCAAATTGGTAGTGCACCGCGTTTACCACGAATCGCAGGAAGCGTCTGTGAGGTGGGTAAATTGAGATGTGAAAGTATGCGTCTTTCATGTCGAGGGCGGCGAACCAGTCTCCAGGATCGAGGGAAGGGATAATGGCCCCCAAAGAGACCATGCGGAACTTCAACTTTACTACGAATTTGTTGAGTCCGCGCAAGTCCAAGATGGGCCGCAGACCTCCTTTGGACTTGGGGATCAGGAAGTAACGGGAATAAAATCCCCTGCCCCTTAACTCTATCGGAACCTCCTCTATGGCCCCCATGGCCAGGAGCGTAGAAACCTCCTGAATAAGAAGTTGCTCGTGAGAAGGGTCCCTGAAGAGGGACGGGGAAGGGGGGTGGGAGGGGGGAATAGAAGAAAACTGGATAGCGTATCCCCTCTCCACCGTGCGGAGGACCCAACGGTCCGAAGTTATAAGGGACCAAGCACGGTGGAAGTGGGAGAGGCGATCCCGAAAGGAGGGGCTGGATCCTGGGGGATGACTGGGGCGCCGTCCTCGACCGCACCTTCAAAAGTTCTGCCTGGGGCCTGAAGGTGGTCTAGGTGGCCCCTGGTTCTGGCCGGGTTGAGGGCCGGTCCACCTTCTTCTACCACCTCGCCCTCGCCTCCGGGCCGAGTCCTGTCTCTGACGAGGCGGGGGGGGGTAGAAGCGCTGAGGCTGCGGCCTAAATGGCCTGCGCTGAGGGCCCACAACATGCATCCCCAGGGAGCGCATGATTGTTCTCGAGTCCTTGAGGCTCTGCAGGCGAGAGTCCGTCTTATCTGAGAACAATCCATGACCCTCAAAGGGCAGATCTTGTAGGGTTTGCTGCAGCTCCGGAGGCAAACCCGAAACCTGAAGCCAGGAGATCCTGCGCATAGCGATACCCGAAGCCAGGGTCCTCGCAGCTGAGTCTGCAATGTCCAAGGAGGCCTGCAAGGAGGTCCGAGCCACCTTCTTGCCCTCCTCTACCATGGCTCCAAACTCTTCCCTGGACTCTTGGGGAATCAACTCCTTAAACTTCCCCATAGAGTTCCAGGAGTTGAAATTGTAGCGGCTCAGTAGCGCCTGTTGGTTCGCCGCTCTAAGTTGTAGCCCTCCGGCTGAGTAAACCTTACGGCCAAACAGATCGAGCCGCTTAGCCTCTTTTGATTTAGGCGCTGCAGCCTGCTGGCCGTGGCGCTCTCGTGCATTCACTGATTCCACCACCAGTGAACACGGTTGGGGGTGGGTATACAAGTACCCATAGTCCTTAGACGGGACAAAGTATTTCCTTTCCACCCCTCTCGCTGTGGGTGGAATAGAGGCAGGAGTTTGCCATATCGTATCCGCATTCGTTTGGATCGTGCGGATCAGGGGTAACGCCACCCTCGATGGGGCATCCGCTCCAAGGATATTCACGATCGGGTCGTGCACCTCCACTATCTCCTCCGCCTGCAGGTCCATATTACGGGCCATCCTACGCAGGAGATCCTGGTGAGCCCGAAGATCTATCGGAGGGGGACCCGTACATGAAGTGCCCGCCACTGCCTCATCCGGAGAGGAGGAGGAGGATGCCTCCGGTGGTACTGGATCCAAGGGGGGGTCCTGATCCCCCTGCTCTTGGGCCGGAGCATCACCTGCACTTGGGTCCATGGTGTCGTGTGGCGTGGACACGGAAGCCTCCATGCCTCCTGGCGGAGGCCGAGAGATGGTGGATTCTGGGGCCCTTCTGACCGAGTGACCCGAGCGAGAGGTCGATGGTATTGGAGCCCCTTGCTCCTGGTGGTACGCCCACGGGGTCCAAAACGACCAGTGAGATGGTCCATGAGAGTGGTCCTCTGCCATGTCCTGCCAATGGCCCAAGTTTCGTTCCTCGGCTTGCCCTTGAGGGGGGTATGCCGATCTCGACAGGTCCTCCGAGGAGCGAGACACCGATCTTGACGGCCATGGCGGTGCCGAGAGAGATGAAACGATCCCCGTGGGCTGCGGTGCCGCACGGTGCCGGTCCGGAGATGATCTATCTCTGCGCGGTGCCGGCGATCGGTGCCGGGACCGCGACCGGTGCCGATGACCTCGTCGGTGCCGGGAGTCGGATCTGGACCTCGACGAGGACCTGGAGTATGCCCGGTGCCGGGAGCGGCCCCTCGACGTCGAGCGTCGACCGTAGCGGTGCCGAGAACTACGTCTCGACGTTGATCGGTGCCGACGATCATATCGGTGCCGAGACGTAGAGCGGTGCCGCGAAGAAGATCTTGGCCGCGAGTACGACCGGTGCCGAGACGATATTCGGTGCCGGGACTGCGAGCGGCGTGGGGACCTGCTTCGGGACCTGGATCGGTGCCGAGGTTCCAGCCCTTGTGATGGAGGGCGCATCAAGGCAGGTTTCCCCCTCGACTGGACCGGGCGAGTCAACGGTGCAGTCGGTGCCGGTGGTTGAGGCGGTGCCGGCTCCGTGAGAGCTATTAAGTCTCTCGCCGCCGCGAAGGTCTCTGGAGTCGACGGGAGACACTGTATCACCGCCGGCCTCGGTGGAGACGCTATTTGCACCGGACTCAACGGCCTCAGCGCCGGAGTCGACGGTGCTGGAGGCACCTGTTTTCGTTGCTCCACCGGCGGACGCGGCTCTACCCCCGGCACTGGGGGAGCCGGCGTCTTCGGCACGGATGTCCCCGACTTATGGGCTTTTTTATGCCCTGGGGATAATGACCGGCGCCGAGGCACTTGCTGTGCTTGCGGTGCCGACGAGGTCCGGTGCCGGGGAGGCTTGTCTGATGCCACTCGCGTGGTCGTCATAGCCGGTGCCGCCGGGGCACTGCGCACCGAGGTGCTAGGCGCCGGGGCCTGGCCCGTAGAAGGAGTGTCCGGGCTAAGTGCCGCCTCCATCAGGAGTTGCCTGAGCCGAAAGTCCCGCTCCTTCTTAGTCCTTGGTTTGAAGGCCTTACAGATCTTGCACTTATCTGTTTGATGGGACTCTCCCAGGCACTTCAGACAGGAGTCGTGCGGGTCGCTCGTGGGCATAGGCTTAGCGCAGGAGGCGCACTGCTTGAAGCCGGGAGCGTTGGGCATGAGCCCGGCCCCGCGGCCGGGGGAGAAAGGCGGAGACGACCCCCTTAATCCCCTGGACTACTTAGAACAACTTTAAAACTACTTAACTAATTTACTACAAACACTAGAACTATAACTATAACTATAACTGTGATACAACAAAATAAGCTAGGGAGAGTGGAGGACAGCTATGCCGCGCTCCACAGTTCCAACGACCGTCAGGGGCGGTAAGAAGGAACTGAGGGGGCGCCGGGTCGGCTGGGGTATATATTCAGCGCCATGAAGGCGCCACTCTAGGGGGCTCCACAGCCGACCCGCCGGTGTTGCTAGGGTAAAAATCTTCCGACGATCGTGCACGCGGCGCGCACACACCTAATGGAATGGATATGAGCAAGCACTCGAAGAAGAACTCTGTGTGTCCATTGGTCCTTTGTGCTGCTTCCTTTTGAGTGTTGTCCCAATGCTGCAAAGAGGGTGTTTCCAAAAGAAGCCCTGCACATCAATGTTCGGGAACTGATGGCGGTACGACTGGCGTGCCAGGCATTTCTCAACCTCCTACGTGGCCGATGTGTGTTAGTTCTCATCGACAACACCACGGCCATGTTTTACATCAACAAGCAAGGAGGAGCACGTTCGTCAATTCTATGCCAAGAGGCCATTCGCCTGTGGGACTTCTGCATCGCCCACTCAATCCACCTCACGGCATCGTTCCTCCCTGGAGTCCAGAACACTCTAGCGGATCGACTCAGCAGGTCCTTCCAGACGCACGAGTGGTCTATCCGTCCGGACATCATACATTCCATCTTCCAGAGGTGGGGGTTTCCCCAGATAGACCTGTTTGCATCCCGAGACAACAGGAAGTGCCACGTGTTCTGCTCCCTACAAGGTCGAGCTCCGGGCTCCCTCTCGGATGCGTTTCTCCTTCCCTGGAAAGACCACCTGTTTTACGCCTTCCCTCCGTTTCCTCTGGTCCACAAGGTACTGCTCAAATTGCGCAGAGACCAGGCACAGGTAATTCTGGTCGCTCCAGCGTGGCCGAGACAACACTGGTACACCACACTGTTAGAACTCTCGGTTCAGACACCGATCCCGCTTCCGTTGTATCCGGATCTCATCACGCAGGACCACGGCCGGCTGCGTCACCCCGACCTGCAATCACTCCACCTCACGGCGTGGCTGCTCCATGGTTCACCCAGGCAGAGCAGCAATGCTCGCACTCTGTCCAACAGATTCTGCTGAGCAGTAGGAAGCCCTCAACACGCACCACGTACCTGGCCAAGTGGAAGCGGTTCTCCTGTTGGTGCGAACAACGAGCCACGTCCCCGTTGCGGGCACCCATTCCTCTCATTTTGGAATATCTCCTCTCCCTAAAACAGCAAGGGTTGGCGATATCTTCAATTAGAGTTCACCTGGCTGCTATATCGGCCTTTCACCCAGGGGAACTCGCGTCCTCGGTATTCTCTAACCCGATGGTCGTTAGATTCCTCAAGGGCTTAGACCGGACGTACCCACAACAACGTCAGCCCGTTCAGACGTGGGACCTCAACCTGGTTCTCTCCAAGCTCACAGGTCCTCCATTCGAGCCACTGGCCACCTGTTCTCTTTTGTACCTATCCTGGAAGACAGCCTTCCTCGTAGCCATCACCTCAGCAAGGCGCGTTTCTGAACTCAGGGCGCTTACATCCGAGCCCCCTTATACAGTTTTCCATAAGGATAAAGTGCAGCTTCGTCCACATCCTGCCTTTCTCCCTAAGGTGGTTTCTCCATTTCATGTCAACCAGGACATCTTTCTCCCGGTCTTTTATCCCAAACCACATGCCACTCGCCAGGACCAACGTCTCCATTCCCTGGACGTGCGAAGGGCCCTGGCCTTCTATATTGACCACACAAAGCACTTTAGAAAGACGACGCAACTCTTCGTCGCAGTGGCCGACCGAATGAAAGGCTCACCGGTCTCCTCACAACGCCTATCCTCCTGGATTACGTCTTGCATCCGGACTTGCTACGACCTGGCAGGTGTCTCAGTACCGCACCTCACCGCTCACTCCACGAGGGCCCAAGCTTCCTCGACGGCTTTCTTGGCGCAAGTTCCGATCCAGGACATTTGTAGAGCTGCGGTTTGGTCCTCAGTCCACACGTTTACAGCTCACTATGCACTAGTGCAGCAGTCCAGGGACGATGCTGCCTTCGGATCAGCGGTTTTGCACACAGCAATGTCTCACTCCGACCCCACCACCTAAGTTGGGCTTGGGAGTCACCTAATGGAATGGATATGAGCAACACATCTCGAAGAACAACAGTTACAACGGTGAGTAACCGTCTTTTTGAATCTGGTATAAATTTGCATAAGAGGAAAGCTGCTATAAAAGTGAGGTGTCTTGCAGAGGACCCCGGGTCTCGTCTTGTCAACATGGGAGCATCGATCCGGATCGGCAGAAGCCCGGCTCCACCCCCTCCCCCATCTAACTCACCTGGCCAGTGAAGTTAAGGGGAGCAACTAATTGGTAACAACAAGACGGATTGTGTTTGTGTGTGTGTGTGTGTGTGTGTGTGTGTGTGAGTGTAAGTGTAATATATTATATGCATATAATACAGTGTTAATGAATACATGTATTACTAATAAATGTGGCGTTTTGTCTTATTCCCCCTGAAAAGATCCTGTGTAGTACTTTAAGTACAACATTATTGGTGGAGAATGCGAAAGGGGGAGCAAGCATAGAATCCACAGTTATTATAAAACTGGTGTGCACACCGCCAGCTTTAGCAAGCCTGGCACTATAGGAAAAAGAGCGTAAACTGTCAGTTAATTAACCAAACTCTGAAGGATATAGGAGTTTAGGTTTAAATTGTGTTCATGACTGAGCTAAAGAGGAGAACTTAGTGTTTCTCACTCTGATCCAGGGAAGGATCTAATCCGGGGAAGGATTTGTATAATTGGTGTATGAACCCTCGGTGGTAGCAGACCGAGTAATACAGAGGGAAGCTTAGCGTCTCTCCCTCTGGCCCAGAGTGGGTTAAAAACATAAGATGCAGATCTTGTTCTGTCAAACCAAACTCTGAAGAATATAGGAGTTTGGGCAGTGTAGTGTGGTTTATGTTTGTTTGTTTTATTTGTTTTGTTTTTTGTAAGTAATATTGTGGTAATTTCACAATTTTGAAAAAAATGTTTAAGAAACGGAACCAGGAAGGGTGGGGGCTAGTTGAAAAGCCCACCCTCCTTGCTAAATTGGTAGTGGAACAAGGCTTGTGCCCATGGAAAGAAACTGTTTATTAAAAAAAGCAGGATTGGGCCCAGGCAAGCAACAGATAGAGAAACTGAAAACAGGTTGGGTACAAAAAGTTAAAACAGCACTCTCAAATCTTACAGCAGCAGTAACATCAGGAGAAGAAACATTTAAGACCCCAGAAGGGGGCAGACCTTTGGGACCCCTCTGGAGATTGGGAAGGGGGATATTTGGGTAAATTCCTCCTCCCAGGGCCAAAATGCCATTGAAACAATTAACAACAGTGCCTGCTTCTGCCTCAGATCTCCAGGCCATGGCAAAATGGCTGGAGATTTTAAAACAATTTTTTTTTTCTAGATGAAGTGTTAACGCCCTTTTACTGAGAAAAAGGGAGGATTTACACTCACAAGAAATGCACCACTTAATTAGCATTTGTGCAGCCCCAAGTACCAAACACACTGTGGCAGAGACCAAGCAGGTTCTGCCAGGGTGAAAGCACTGTGCTAATTTGTTTCCAAGCTTCTCTCTTTCAGGCTCTGAACCAGAACATCAGGAGAGCTGGTACCAGCTGAAGAGTTATAAAATACCATGGTTATAGTGTCATGACAAAGTCTGTGTTCAGTGTTCTGTGTTGCATGTTCTGTGTCTGTCTCTAGTGGTGTCCTGTGCTAGCATTGGGTCCAGAAAAAGAGGGGATACTACACTAGACAGGGCAAATGTCTTTTCCTCTCTCTACTTCCCCCATCTCCATCCAACTTATCAATCACCACTTGTGTCCAAAAAACTTTGGTTCCCAGTGCATCAGGTTTATTTTTTGTTAGGTTCTCTAATAGTCATTTTGTTGTTAATTTTTGTTATTAATACATTTGTATTGTTAGTTACATTTGCTTTTATTATTATTAATTCCACACTTTCCTCTATGCACTCTGGTTCCCCGCCACTGCCACTGCTTGTCTTTAAGGAGCCCACTTGACACGTTTTATTGTTCTTGGGTCTGGCTCCCAGCCCCTCTCCAACAGTTGAGGCTGTCTGGAGGTGCTGCCTTCCATGCCTTGCTCATCCACACCTCATTCATTCAACAGGGCAATTGATTAAGAGTGTGTGTGTGGGGGGGGAGAGCTCTTGTTCTACTGCTAGCAAACAGAAATTTTTCTTCTATCTTATTCTATCCTTAGGGGCTATAATATTATACCAAGGGCAATGCAAAGTTTCTAAATGAGGCTTTGATACAAAGTCCCATGAAAACAGATGTCACACATGGGTAGACCCACCACAAGGTTATATGAAGAGGCACAATGTAAAGTCATATGAAAATTATCAGAGATTGATCTACACGTGGTGCCTGGGCGCCCAGGCACCACGGGCCCATAGAACTCGCCGCCCATGTTCACAGCAGCTACAAATGAAGAGAGATTAACCCTAGTCACAGCTATACAGAGAGCAAAACAGTCAGAATTAGCCAAACAGAACAAAAGGCAGGAGCAATTTGAAAAGCCTGAAGCTAACTTAGAAGCTATAAACAGACACTTGAGTGTTAAAAGTCATGATCATAAAACCCCGGAGGCAAGGAGAGAGAACGCCCGGGCTAAGAGGGACAAATTCTAGCATGCACAAGGTGGGGAAAAGGTCCTATCCCAAGAGATGATGCATGTCCAGCCAGCGGCACATGGTGTAATAACTGCATGAAATATGGACATTTTGCAGCTGTTTGCCACACCAAAGCAGTCAGACAACTGACTCATATTACAGGCAACCAAGAGCCATTGTTTCTGGGATCTATCATGTGTGATGATATAGAGCCTGCCTGGAGAGTGAAACTGAATATTCCTGGCAATGTTGTTGTAACCATGACCGTCCTGGGGTATTAGACAGACGAGGCGGGTGAGGTAATAGCTTTTATTGGACCAACTTACGTTGGTGAGAGAGACGAGCTTTCAAGCTGCACAGAGCTCTTCTTTACATCTGGGAAACGTACTCAGAGTGTCACTGCTAAGTACAAAGTGGAACAGACTGTTCCTTTAGCCGGGACACCCTGAATACATTTCCCAGACATGAAGAATTGCTCTGTGTAAGCTCGAAAACTCGTCTCTCTCACCAACTGAAGTTGGTCCAATAAAAGATATTACCTCACCCACTTTGTCTCTTGAATATTTCTGGCAAGACTATTTACTTTAAAATTGACTCTGGGGCTGACCTGATGATCATCTCAGAAGGGACTTACAATCACTTTCAACCTCTCCCAGCGCTGAAGTCACCTGACACAGCTCTGACTAGCCCTGGAGGTATTCTGAACCCCAGGGGCCAGTTCACCAGGGAAAGACAAAAGCAATGCATTCAGAGTACCTGCGATCAAAGGATCAGAGACCGCCAACCTCCTCAGCCGTCGTGTGGCAGCCATGATCGGGCTAAGGAGAAAGGTGGAAGAACTTGATGGAGGATTTGATGATATTGGACGTTGGAAAGGAGAACCAGTACCAATCCACGTAAGAGACAATGCTGAACCACACAGTGTGCAAACACCCCTGTGGGCGGTGAAAAGAGACCTTGGAAGAAACTAGCTGCAGATTTATCTGAATTCAGGGGACATTATTACCTGGGCATAGTGGACTATTTTTCCTGGTATACAGAAATAATGTACTTGAAAGACATAAAATGTTGCAGTGTTACTGAGAAACCGAAGTGCTCTTTTGCTCACTGTGGTATTCCAGAACAACGAGTGACAACAGACCACAGTTCACTGCAGCAGAATTTAAGTCCTTCCAAACAAAATATGCTTTTGATCATAATACCCACAAGCAAACGGAGAGGCTGAGAGAGCTGCACAGACAGCCAAGAAAATCCTACCGCAGAAAGATCCATTCCTTGCTCTTCTGAGTTACAGATCGACTCCAGTGGCGGCTACTGGACATAGTCCGGCCCAGCTCCTGATGTAAGGTGTGAGGCCTTTTTCAGCAGCCGTGAGCCAAGAAGCAGAAAGTCACATCCTCACATTCCATTCAAACAATGTGATATCAGGCTGCTAAGAAGGAGATCCTGTCCTAATAGCACCACTATCACCAGATAAAGAAACAGATTTTAAGATGGTTAAAGAAAACTTTGTGTGACAGCATCCAGTGTGGCAAGAAACCACTTATCAGTGGTGGCTGTGAAATCCCTCACTTCTTTGTTTTGTCTTTATGGTCCCCGCTTTTCTATTGTTGATCTGTCTGGTCTCTGTCTGGTTCTTTGATTGTTTCTGTCAACTATGGTGGTGGGATCTGATTGGTTAAAGAATTGTTTTGCAATATATTACGAATGGTTAGAAAATTGTTTAGTAATACTTCAGTAAAATGACTGGTTAAGGTGCAGGATTCCAGTTTCACTCTATAAACTGGGGTCCAAAAGGAAGTTCTTTGGAACCATCTCCAGGGCACAGCCCCAAAGATCAGAGCTGCCAGACCACAGCACCCTGCCAATCACACTGCGCAGAAACTGGAGTCCCCAGATGACCTGATCCTGACTGGCCAGCAGGAAAAGTTCATCTGCCTTATGGGAGTGGTGAGCGTTGTATGCTCAGTGTGTGCATTCTGATGTGGTGACTGTTAATAACTAGAGGTTAAAGCTATTGCTGTGTAAGGCTTTTTCACTGGGAAAAGACCCCGTAAACCCACAGACGATTACGCCCTGAGCCCTAGGAACTGGGAAAGGGTGGGGCCTACATTGACACGGGTACGCCTGGAGCCCACGGAAGAGTAAAGGTGGGTTCCCCAGAGTGTGCAGGGGTGGCAGGTTTGTATAATTTTTGGTGTTGCCCAGAATGGGTCCAAGTCCTGTGCGCTGCCCCCGCCTCCACCTGCCTAAGGCCCTGGGAGGGAGTTCGGGTGCAGGCTCTGGGCTGGGGCAGGGGGTTGGGGTCCAGGAAGGGATGTGGGGGGCAGGCTCTGGGAGGGAGTTGGGGTGTGGGGTCTGGGCTGGGGCAGGAGGACGGGATGCGGGGGGCAGGCTCTGGGAGGGAGTTGGGGTGTGGGGTCTGGGCTGGGGCAGGAGGACGGGGTGCAGGGGGCAGGCTCTGGGAGGGAGTTGGGGTGTGGGGTCTGGGCTGGGGCAGGAGGACGGGGTGCGGGGGGCAGGCTCTGGGAGGGAGTTGGGGTGTGGGGTCTGGGCTGGGGCAGGAGGACGGGGTGTGGGGGCAGGCTCTGGGAGGGAGTTGGGGTGTGGGGTCTGGGCTGGGGCAGGGGGTTGGGGTGTGGGAGAGGGTGAGGAGTGCAGCGCTTACCTCAGGCGGCTCCCAAAAGCAATCTGCACCCCCCTGTAGCAGCCGCTCCTAGGCGGGGGGGCCGGAGGGGTCTCCACGCACCGCTGTCCGCAGGCACCGCCCCCGCAGCTCCCATTGCTGCGGTTGGGCAGAGTCGGCACTCGGGGTGGGGACAGTGTGCGGAGACACATAGACACAACCCACAGGAGCGTGCCAGCCACTTCTGGAAGCGGAGCAGGTGGCCAGGAAGCCGCCTTCGCCCCGTTGCACTGCTGGTGGTGGCAGTGGGGGCCCCGGGTCCTTTTAAATTGCCTGGGGGCGGCAGGCGGGGCTGGGGGAGAGATCCGGCCCCATACTTTGGTGGAGCCGGGCTCCCGTGCTCTCATATTGGTGGAGCACGGGCACCACGGGCCCATGGAACTCGCTGCCCCTGAGAGTGTCTGTAACAGAGACTTTTGTGCGGGTAACACCGATGGGAAGACAAAACAGAACTACTGTTCCAACTTCGGCAAAGAACCTCTCTCCAGACATGAAGAGAGCAGTCCCACTACAAGAGCTTATGAACGCTTTTACAACAGACGTCACTCCGAGAACTGCTGGGTCTCAAACCCGGTGACCGTGTTTGTGTCAAACTGGAGGGAGAGAAGGGATGGACAACTGCAGCTGTCGTAAAATAAAAAGAATTCCGCGCCCAGCTCATGTGACTGAGACTGCCAGTGAAGAGTTAAATAGACACGGTCGGCATCTGCAGTTTGTTACTGAGAAAGAACAATCAACAGGCCAAACGCTACAGATTGTAGGTGCAGAACAAGACGCCAAAGATTCAAGGATTCCAAACCGACCCCAGCCAGTCATTGCCACTAGCAGCCGGCCAGATGACCAAGTCGTTACGCATTCGGGTCGTGAAGTTAGAAAACCAGCACGATTCAGAGACACTTACCAGCCTGATCCGAACTGAACTTGAAAGAGAGCGCGACAGTGTAAATATTGTGTGGGGTGGGAAGGCAGAATTTACAGGGGCAGATGTAATAGGTTGCTAAAGTGTGTTATACTGTTCAGCCACAAGGTGGTGCTCTGTGTCAAATGGAGATATCCCACCTCCTAGAACTGGAAGGGACCTTGAAAGGTCATTGAGTCCAGCGCCCTGCCTTCACTAGCAGGACCAAGTACTGATTTTGCCCCAGATTCCCAAGTGGCCCCCTCAAGGATTGAACTCACAACCCTGGGTTTAGCAGGCCAATGCTCAAACCACTGAGCTATCCCTCCCTTATGCTAACCTCAGCCAGACCCCACAGTACATTCCAGGATCTGATGATGAACACAGCTGGAGTGGAGAAGCAGTGGGTGAAAGCTGGATTCAGGTCGAAGAGGAAAGGCCGGTCGCTGAAAGGCAGGAATCTCTCTTCTGTAGTAGGAATTCATTAAGTTAGGCTTGAATAAAGACTGGGAGTGGATGGGTCATTACACAAAGTAAAAACTGTAGTCCACGAAAGCTTATGCTCTAATAAATTTGTTAGTGTCTAAGGTGCCACAAGTACTCCTGTTCTATTTCCCCATGTTCATTTTTCCCCTACTGTTACTCAGACCTTCTTGTCAACTGTCTGAAATGGGGCATCCTGATTATCACTATGAAAGTTTTTTTTTTCCTGCTGATTATAGCTCACCTTAACTGATTCCTCTCGTTATAGTTAGTATGGCAACACCCATTGTTTCATGTTCTCTGTGTGTACATATATAGGGTCCTACTGTATTTTCCACTCCATGCATCCTATGATGTGGGTTTTAGCCCACGAAAGCTTATGCCCAAATAAATGTGTTAGTCTCTAAGGTGCCACAAGGACTCCTGTTCTTTGTGTAGCAGGAATGTTACAAGACATGGAGAAGCGTAAGTCACTTAGGAGGGTCTGGAAACTTGGGCTGAAGTCGACAGTATTTATCCCAGATATTCCCAAGCCAGGAATGCAGCTGGGGCAACCATCACAGCATCCTCTGGCTTCCCACTAGCCCTGGCCCACGGTGCAGCTCATGGAAGCTTCTCGGCCTGACGCTGCGCTTCCTCGCCTTCTACAGCAGAGGTCACTGTGTCCCAGTGGTGTGACCTGGCAATAGGCCAGGGATGCTGAGACGAGAGAGTGGATGGGATTTGAGAAATCACTGCTGATGGCTTTCAGAGGGAACTGCTCAAGGCCCTGAGAGATCCCCCAGCAGTTTTCATCAGAGCGGAGGGGTTAGCTGTGTTTTTTCCTCCCCTTCCCCCTCGGACAGCCCTGCTCCAGGAATTGCAGGCTACCTCCCAAAAGTCTCAATTGGATACAGGGTTCTTATTCACGGCCTTCTTTAAACTGTTGTTGTGCAGTGTTAAACAGCTTCCATGTTCCACCCCAGAAGTGACTGTATTGCATCAGTCGGTGAAGTGATTCCTCGGGCCAAATAATCAGTGTGTGAGTCCAGTGGTCCCGCTGTGTTTCAAGATCTGCTTTATTCTGCACTGGGCTCCAACAGGCAGCCTCTGGTGCATGACAACAAGCGTTTCCAGCACCCCGCCCAGACTCTCTGCTTGGGGAGCTCAGCCCTTAAAGGCATGACCTCCCCTCCCCCCCTGCCCAAACACCACAGAGCGATTTGCAAATATTTTGTTAATACAAATTGCAAGTTTGCTTTGGGGCTATTCCTCGTGCCACACAGAGATGCACTTTAATACTACGACATTTAGGCACTTTAGCAAACCCAAAGGTATTTGTTATTCACAAGTGTTCAGAACACCACGGGTTTGTTCATGAAACCTGCAAGTTTCACAGGTTTTAGCTTGACTGATGAATCATCTGGAAACTCGTACTGGAAAGTTTTTTGTCTCCCATTATTTGCTGTTTTTCATTTGTTCGTCTTGTGTTTAAAACGTTGCAGACATCCGCTCAGGGAGCACTCGCAATACCATGTGATTTAGGTGACCAGTCACAGACCATGAAGAGCAAGCCGTGGCCAGGACCCGCTGGCAAGTAATCCATTGTTTGCCATTGGTGTGCGTAAGCTCAGTGCCAACTATTTATGAGTAGAAGTCGGTACTGGGTCATGGACAAATTGTGAACAGAAAGACGGGCCCAATGAATCAGAACCTATTTCCAGCAACTCATGCGTCCAGCTCAGCTTGTGTGTCTAGTTTATAAAGGTCTTTGGTGGGACTCTGCAGGGAGACTCAGCTGAGAGAGACACATGGCAGAATGCGACAGAGGGTCCTGTGGCACCTTCTAGACTAACAGATGTATTGGAGCATGAGCTTTCGTGGGTGAATGCCCACTTCCTCAGACGCATGTGGTGGAACTTTCCAGGGGCAGGTATAAATATGCAAACAAGAATCAGTCTAGAGATAACGAGGTTAGTTCAATCAGGGAGGATGAGGCCCTCTTCTAGCAGTTGAGGTGTGAACATCAAAGGAGGTGTTGGCTAGCCATTCACAGTCTTTGTTTAATCCTGAGCTGATGGTGTCAAATTTGCAAATGAACAGAAGCTCATTTGCAAAGACTGATTCTTGCCTGCATCTTTAGACCTGCCTCTGGAAATTTCCATTACGTGCATCTGACGAAGTGGGTATTCACCCACAAAAACTTATGCTCCAATACATCGGTTAGTCTATAAGGTGCCACAGGACTCTTTGTTGCTTTTTACAGATCCAGACTAACACAGCTCCCCCTCTGATATCTGACATGGCCGAATGTAACGATTGCCCCTTGACATAGGGTGAGGTTCGAGATTGCAGAGCACCTCACTTCTAGCCAGTCCCAGGGAGTAACACAGCTGCGTTAGCAACTCAGCCACTGCACCGCCCCCGCTCTCTGCAGGAGTCACTCCAGAGCTGTGGTTCTCAACCTATTTACCACTGTGGGCTGCATGTGGCCCACAATGTGTTCTGTGGGCTGCATCCAATACTACCTCTATGGCCCTGAGGATGTCACATGGGCTGCAAGTGGCCCGTGGGCTGCAGGTTGAGAACCGAGACTGCCAGAGAAGACCGTGATTGCGGAAGTGTGGTGCTGACTGAATCCCTTTGCATCGCGCAGTGTGTTAGTTGTGGCTCTGCCAGGCTCCAGGTCAGTCAGGAGTTGGGTGAGGGCGCGTAGCTGTCTGTGTGGTTATATTTCCCCATAAGCTTTTTTAGGGTCAAGAACCTTTTCTAGGACTAAAGCCCTGGTAGTGCAGTTCCTAGCTGGTGGAAAGAGCGTGAGGAAACCAGCTCTCCGGCCATTTCACCCCCACAAATTGCTCCCTACGAGTGAAACAAAAAGATCCTGGAGTTTGTGTGTTTCCCCCACAGGGTATCCGCATTCCTGCACAATCCAAAGCCGCAGCCCCCGTGACGGAGATCGACCCCTACAACAGATACAGGGGTTGTGACAAAGTGGGAACTTTCTTAATGTTTTGCATGGAATATGGCGTGTGCCTCAGTTTCATAGAATCATAGAATATCAGGTTGGAAGAGACCTCAGGAGGTATCTAGTCCAACCCCCTGCTCAAAGCAGGACCAGTTCCCAACTAAATCATCCCAGCCAGGGCTTTGTCAAGCCTGACCTTAATCATCCCCGCCGCTTCCCCGGGGCTCCCGCGGCTATGTAAGGGGCTGGGGCGGTAGAAGCAGGGGAGCCCCTGCCCTGCCCGCAGCCAGCCCCTGCTGCACCCCCTGCCCGCACCAGCCCTGTACCCCTGCCCTGCCCGCAGCCAGTCCCTGCTGCACCCCCTCCCCGCACCAGCCCTGCACCCCTGCCCTGCCCATAGCCACCCCCTGCTGCACCCCCTGCCCACACCAGACCTGCACCCCTGCCCTGCCCGCAGCCAGACCCTGCTGCACCCCCTGCCCGCACCAGCCCCACACCCGCACTCCTTGCCCTGCCCGCAGCCAGCCCCTGCTGCACCCCCTGCCCGCACCAGCCCCACACCCCGCACCCCCTGCCCTGCCCGCAGCCAGCCTGTCTCCAGCCAGCCCCTGCTGCACCCCCTGCCTGCAGCCAACCCCTGCTGCACCCCCTGCCCGCACCAGCCCCACACCCCGCACCCCCTGCCCGCAGCCAGCCCGTCTCCAGCCAGCCCCGCACCCCCTGCCCTGCCTCCAGCCAGACCCTACCTCCAGTCAGCCCCTGCCCTGCCTCCAGCCAGACCCTACCTCCAGTCAGCCCCTGCCCTGCCTCCAGCCAGCAAGGTATGTAATATATAATTTTGTTGTTATTTATATAGTTATGGAAAGTAAATAATACATGGAAGAAATGAAAGAGGTTTTTTTACGTGTTTTTGTTTTTTAGTCATCCCTGCCGGGGCCCCGCCGAAAATGTTCGAATTGGGCCCCGCACTTCCTAAAGCCAGCCCTGGCTGGGAGTCAGTGCTGGCTGCGGAGGTGGGGTGCGTGGCCCCGTTGGGGGCGTGTGACTCACTGTGGGGAGCGTGGAACAGGGGGGCTGAATGCTCCAAGGTCAGACCCAGGAGGTGCTGTAGCCAAGGGGGCTTGCCCTGGTGAGCACGTGCCCTGAGGGGTGTCACACTGCCCCAGGGTCCTGTCAGGGCCCCCCGAGAGCGGTGCCAGGGCCCTGAGCCTGGGCACCCGTGACAGGAGCGATGAATACAGCTCAGCACAGAAACTACAATGTGTCTCACTGGCCGCAGAGGGCTGGGAAAAGGCTGACAGCTCCTCTCCTCAGAGCGATACTCTCCCACTCCTGCAAACATAGCAAGGAAGTAACGGAGCTTCTCCCTGAGGAGCAGGGGACCAGCCCGGCTTCCAGCCAGCGGCTCTGGCCAGCAAGCCATCGCTGGTTCACCACCGGCAAGAGCAGGTCTGACGAGATTTGGTGGGTCCCTGAATAAGCCCGACTCCTACAGCTAGGCTCCGACTGTCAGGGGGTGCCATGCAGGAGACAATCCAGTCTCAGCAGTGGTATCAATGTCACTTCCCAGTGAAAGGCACAGACTTCACAACGGGGAGAGGAGGAATAAAAGCTTGTTCGAGACACCGTGTCCAGGTTGTAGAATTTTATTTTACAGGGAGGTCGTACTGGGCACTAGCGAGTTAGAGACAGGCCCAGCTGTGCTTCGTGTCCAGTGCCTTAGACAGAACTATCCAGCTACACTTGTTTTTCCTGTTTGGGTGGTCGCCTGCCCTGGTCTGCACACGGTTCTGTCAGAGCTGTCAGAGGAAGGGTCTCTCCCTTCTTCCCTCCCCTAGGAGGCCAATTCCAGAGCAACCATCACTACCCACCTCACTCTGCCATCAGGGTCCCTTTGCCACTGTCAATCTTCCCATGCATTAGGATTTCAAATGGCTCATTACAACCCCCTTTGGGAGGGGTTAGAGCAGGGGTCCCCAGAGTGCAAGCACAGTTCTTTGCCTAATGTAGTCAGAACATGGTCATCCTCAGCTTGACTACACCCAGTGCAGACTGCATGGCCTGCTAGGGGTCCAGCATGCAATGGTGGTCTTGCTTGGCACTCAGACGGAGTGTCTGGAGGCCACATCCATGTTGTCATGATGAAGAGGGCTACATTCTGCTCCACTCTGCTGTGTGTTGGCGCAGGCTGCTGGCAAGCTGCCAGCGGGATAGTGCCCCTGGAAAGACGTCCAGGAGCATCCAAAGAGTGAATCTGGTCTCATTGCCTGCCAAAGGGATTTTGGTCTCCTGCCTAAACCTTCTGAGCTAATGGGGTCTCTGACTGTATGTTGACTTCTACTAATCTGAAGGCTTGAAGCACCACAGCCAGCTGCAAACAAATGCCTTTCAGGATGTCGATGAGAGGGTAAGTCAGGTTCCGGACACTGCAAAGGACATTCAACAGGAATAGCAGCAGGGGCTGCAGGAGGCTGTTAAACACGGCGACCAAGAAGGGCTTAAGAATGTGATCGCCTGCTGTTGTCAGCAGGCCCACCACCAAGACCTGGAGAGAGAAGATGGATTTTGGTTAGTTGCTTGTTTTTGCTGAATATATTCACCAGCCAGCAGGATGTACTGTATCTGGCTGTGTGCAGTGGAACTGCTGAGTTTATGAAGAATCCGTGCAGGGCAGTCCACTAACAAGGACCCCGTTAACAGACCAACCATTGGGGTTGACGGTATCCAGATACAAGCTCAGGCTGGAGGGAAGTTCTCCAGGCTGAGAAGGGGGACAGCAGCCAGAAGAGGCCAAGAGATTGAAGGGCAGAGAGAACAGTAGAGAAATCTCCATTTCTCCCCACCACAGAAAACGGTAGCCTCTGTGTACTAGAGATCAGAAAAATCCAAAGTCAGAACAAAGCTGAAACTTCCCCAGGTATTATAGAGCATTGGTAACCGCACTAGGGGTTAAGATGAAAACCAGCTTCCCATTACAAGTCTGGTTTTCAACCCCTCAATGCAAATTCCCCCCAAAAGGAGCTGATCCTCTTTACCGGACACATTTCATCCCAGGGTAGAATCTGACTGAAGTACTGCAAGGGAATCGGGAGTTTTATTCTTAGTGCTGTAAACATTTTTCCATTCTTGACTCTGAGAAATTTCAACCCTTTCTTAAGCTTTGGCTCATCTGTCTCCAAAACGGCTGGGCCTCCACCCTCCAGAGCCGCTTTGCTCACTGAGCAGAGGCACCTTTTGGTATCTGGGGAAGTGACGGATTTATAGAATCATAGAATATCAGGGTTGGAAGGGAGTCAGATCAGGAGTCATCTAGTCCAACCCCTGCTCAAAGCAGGACCAACTCCAACTAAATCATCCGATTGCAGGGTTTTGTTTGAGAATTTCTTAATGTTTGTGCGATTCTTTCTAATCTGCATGTCACTGTCTAGACAACCTGGCGGATCAAGATACTAGTCTTCCTTTAACTCCTTTTCTGGAAAGCAGGGAGAGCTTCCACGCAGGCCTGTTTGCTTGTCTTAGATGGACAGTTCTTTTATGAATCAATTTCTCTGGTTCCCCAAACCAACCATGCAGGTAAAATTAGCCGAATGTTGGAGGTCCCTGAGCCCTCCAATTCCTAGAACACACCCTTCTCTCAAAGGGACGAGGAGTTCCAGAAGCGTCTCAGACTTTGAGAACGTTCCTGAGGCTATGCAGCAAAGGCCACTGGCCTCAGAAGCCAGGGGCTCTACAGGGGTTATCCTCTTTTCTATATAGAAAAGTAAGTTGTGCTCCCTGAAGGCCAACGTATCTCTGGATCCCATTTACTTCGCCCCCTCCGCTGGGAGTTGTTGACTTCACTCTTTAGGCTAGGGCTTGGTTACAAAGGAACCAGCACTTATAGAAGGAGAAAGAGGGATACATACACCCCTCATAGAAGATCTACTGCAAGAGGGTCTGCTCAAGGAAAACCTCTCCCCACTGAGATGGTAGAGGCTCCACCAGCCACACTGCTTCACTCACA